>NC_135334.1:69932658-71212762 GCF_023851605.1 Tamandua tetradactyla | reverse complement strand
ATTCACAATTGTCCTGAAGCTTTCCTTTTACTAATTTGTCCACAGGAATTATTTTGTTAACCCTCATTCTCTTAAAACCTGCTTGTAGTATTTTGAAGTTCTGGATGTGTTCATGTTCTAATTTAGCTTGGAATTTAGATTTCTTCAAGGTAACGGAGCCAGGGAACACATGTCCATAAACTGACTATAGAGAGCCGCTGGGCACAACTATTCAATCTTTGCAAATTCAACTGCAGAGACTCATTTCCAGCCAACACGTCCTGCAAGCTTAGGTTTCACTGGCCACCGACATTAAGTATATGGTCACTTGGGCTCTTGTTGGGACCACGTCCACTGCCTGTGCCTACCTTCAGTTTGTCTTTGTCTCATTCAAGCAACCTAACTCTGCCTGCCTTCCTGCATGGCTGCCTCATGCTCACCCCCTCATCCGAGCCACGCATGATGTAAAGCTCACATCCACTTTTTTTTTCTTTTTTGCATGGGCTGGCACTGGGAATCGAACCCAGGTCTCTTGTATGGCAGGTGAGAACTCTGTCTGCTGAGCCACCATGGCCTGCCCTCATATCCATTTTTAATAGAATCCATTGGACCAAACTCTGAAATCAAATGAGATGATGGGAATTAAACTACTTTGAAAGGTAGGAAGCATCATACACATGTAAGAGATTATGTACCATAATACTCATGATGATGTTGATTATTCTGCTAATGTTTATTTATTTTCCACTTTGTGCCAAGCCTTATCCTAGTTGATGGGGGTGAAGAGATGCATTAGATGTGGTCCCTGCTTGTGCCATCGCACTGTTTCTAGGGAGGGCAAAAGAGATGCCAAGAGATTATAATGTCATAAAAAAAAAAAAAACTTTCTTGTACATTATAAACAGGGCAGCAAGAGTGCAAAGATGAGTGAAAGAGGTCACTACCCATATTAAAGTGGAAAAAAGAGGGGTGCAAATTAAAGCTTCAGAGAAATGGAAGGTTTTATAGGTAACCTCAGAAAAACTGAGGGGCATGAGCTAATTCCCTGTCCCTTGAGGGCAGGGACTATTTGATTTGCTGTACTAGTGCCAAGTACATGGCATGGTACTTAGGTACTTAATATTTGTTGAATGAATGATAATTCAAGATCAAAACTATAAGTCTGGGCGGGCCGCGGTGGCTCAGCGGGCAAGAGTGCTTGCCTGCCATGCCGGAGGACCCCGGTTCGATTCCCGGCCCCAGCCCATGTAAAAAACAAACAAACAAACAAAATATAATAAAACAAGAAAATGTTTAAAGATGTTTCCCTTTCTTCCTCCCTTCCTTCCTTCCGTCCTTCCTTCCTTCTCTGTCTTTCCTTCCCTTCCTCCCTCTCTCTTTAAAAAAAAAAAAAAAAAAAAAAACTATAAGTCTGAGGCTGTCTCAGAGAGCTCCTTCTGGAATGTATTTAAATAATGTCATCTCCCAATTGAGTTAGATGTACTGATGATTCATATTAGATCTTTTCTTGAGACTAAACCCTCCTAATCTCCCAGGATATTCTGTGGCCAGCCTCTTTGTTCCCCTTCAGAGATAAAGTAGAGCAGTCAGTGTCTTGCTGTTGCCCAGCTCCCTCTACCCCCAACCAAGACACCTCAAAGAAAAGACAAGGCATTGTCCCAAGGTTCATGGGAATGACAAGCCAATTGGGATACCTCTTGGGTGAGGGTCCCTAAGTTCCCACAGTCCTGACTCTTAAAGGAACCAGCCATAGTGGGGAGAACATGGGCTTGTAATTCACACAAGTCTGTATGAAAATCCAGGCAGCTCCACATATTAATTAAGTGAATGTTAAGCTCTTTTATCTCTGAGCTTCTATTTTCTCATCTATAAAATGAGGATAAAAATAGTCACCTCAAAAGCTTTCATGAGGGTGAAAATAATTCAACGTGCAAATTGCCTAGCAGAGTGTCTAGCAGAGATTGGTTTCTCATCGAATATTAATTTCTCCAACCTGTTTTCTTTTTCTGTTCGCTAATTTTTGACTCTCCCTCTCCCAAGAGCTCATTCTCTGCCACAGTGGAATCATTAGCACAGATGGCGTTTTAGTTTCCCAGACTGCTCAAAGCAATGCTATGAAATGGTTCAGCTTAATCAATGGGAATTTACTTGCTTTTAGCTAGAGTTTGGAAAAATGTCCAAAACAAGGCATCATCAAGGTGATGCTTTCTTCCTGAAGATCAGATGCCAGCTATTCTTGGCTCCTCTGCCATATGGCAAGGCACGTGGCCCTGCCTGCTGGTCTCTCCCTTCTCTTCTGGGTTTCACTGATTTCAGTTTCTTACTTCCTTGGTGTGTGCTCTCTCTCCCTCTCAGGAATGAATTAGATTTAGAACATGTTTTTATGGGATGCACACAACTTCAAACCACCACACTCTACCCTAGGGATCCCAAAAAAGACGTGCTCTTTGTACTTATGAAATACATTCATTCCATCACAATATCCCAAAAGCCTTAAGTCATTTCAGTTGTAATACTAAGTCCAAGGTCTCATCAAAATTGCTTATAGGTGTAGCTTGTCCTGGGGCACAATTTCCCTCTGTCTGTGGACCTGTGAAACCTAGAGAACAACTTATCTGCTTCCAGGATACAAAGGAGAGACAGGCAAAGGATAATAATTTCCATTTCAGAAGAGAGAAATTGGAAGGAAAACAGGGGTCATGGGTCCCAAATAATTCCAAAACCCTGCATGGCATTCTCCATTCAATTCCAAGGTCTGAGAGTCGTGTATGGAGCAATGTTTTGTTTTCCAGGCCTGATGGAGCAGCAGCGCCACCCCTTCCAAGTGCTTGCACAGTGGCCATGATCCCCTCAAACACTGGGATAAGGTCCTACCCTCTTCAAGCATCAGGATGGCAGACAGGCTCCAGGTCCCACACTTGCCAAGCACAGGGTAGCAGCCAGACTCTCTGCAACCCTGGGGCATAGGTTCTACCCTCTGAGAACAATGGAGTGACAGCACTCTTCCTGAACAAAGCCAGGCCTCTCCAAGTGCTGGAGCAGACTCAACCTTTCAACACAGATGGGCGGGCCTACCCTCTTGGCCCGAGGAGATGTCTTCAGTTCAGACCTCCACTTCCATGATCCTGCCCTTGAAATGATTTTTTCTTCTATCTATATACCCTTTTTCTGTCCCTTTTCAGTTCAGGCTGGCAGTAGTCCCATTCATATAGATTTCATTAAACACTTGTCAGTTTTGATTGTGGTGATGGGGTCCAAACCATCAGACAGTAGAACTTCCCACAGATCCTTCCTGGATAGCTGCATCTCCAGTCCTGACTTGCACTGAAAGGGCTGACTGGAATCATGTTTAGTTAAACCTTCACTTGGAGCCATATTCTCTGAGACTCATTTTCCAGAAACTCAGAATTTTCCAAACCATCAGTTACTAGTTTCTTTGTGCTCAGGAGTTCAGTTCTCAGCTGATCCTTTTCCTTTCGCATTTTACTATAAGCTACAAGAAGAAACCAAGCTGCACTTTTCACCACACATAGCTTAGAAATTTCCTCAGCTAAATAGCCAAGCTTATCACGCTTCAATTCTGCCTTCCATTTAACATCAGAACTCAATTTTGCCAAGTTCTCTGCCACTTTAAAACAAGATTGCCTTTCGCCCAGTTTCCAATAACACAATCATCGTTTTCTTCTGAGACCTCATCAGAAGTAGTTTTACTCAGATGTGGCCTCTCTCTCTAAGCCAACTTGGCAGGTGAACTCACTGCCCTCCTGCATGGGGCATGATGCCCAGGAGTATAAATCTCTCTGGCAACATGGGAAAGGACTCCTGGGATAATCTAGGAGCTAGCATCGTGGGATTGAGAAAGCCTTCTTGACCAAAACGAGGAAAAACAGTGAAACAAAATAAAGTTTCAGTGGCTGAGAGATTTGAAAAAGAGTTCAGAGGTTGTCCTGGAGGTTATTCTTATGCATTGTGTAGATATCCCCTTTTAGTTTATGGTGTATTGGAGTGGCTGGAGGGAAGCACCAGAAACTATTGAACTGTGTTCCAGTAGCCTTGATTCTTGAAGACAATTGTAAAACTATATAGCTTTTACAACATGACTTGTGATTGTAAAAACCTTATATCTGATGCTCCTTTTATCCAAGGGCATGGGCAGATGAGAAAAAAAAAGAATAAAATATAAATAAATGATGGGGGGTGTTGATAAATGGCAAAAAAAAAAGTTGAGTGGATGGAAATACTAGTAATCAATGACAGGAAGGGGAAAGATGAATGGGATGTATGAGTTTTTTTTCCTTTTTATTTCTTTTTTTGGAGTGATGCAAATGTTCTAAAAATGATCATGGTGATGAATACACAACAATGCGAGCCATTGATTTTTATACTGTGGCTGGACTGTATATGTGTGAAGATTTCTCAAAAATATATATATATTTAAAAGTACCTTTAGCATCCTAGGTACTGTCTCCTAAAAGCAATCTAGGCCTTTTCTATCAAGCACCTCACAAATCTTCCAGCCTCTACCCATTCCAATTCCAAAGCTGTTTCCACAATTTTGGTATTTGCGATAACAGCACCCTACTCCCCCGATACCAAAATTTGCTTTAGCTTCCTAGGCTGCCCAAAGCAATTCCAGGAAATGGTTCCATTAAGCAATGGGAATTTATTCGCTTATGGTTAGAGTCCAGGAAAATGTCCAAATCAAGGCATCATCAAAGCAGTGCTTTCCTCCTGAAGACCATTATCCTGGGGCTAGTGCTGGCAATCCTGGCTCCTCTGTCACATGGCAAGGCACATGGCAGCATCTGCTGGTCTCTCCTTTCTCTTCCAGGTTTTGTTGATTTTGCTGCTTGCTTCTGTGGCTTTCTCTGTCTGTGTCTAAATTTTCAAGGTTTCCAGAAATAGGATTAAGACCCACCCTGGTTGAGTTAGGACACACTTTAACTGAAATATATTCATCAAAAGGTCCTACTTAAATGGATTTACACCCACAGAAATGGATTAAGTTTAATAAACATGTTTTTCTGGAGTGCATGCAGCTTCAAACCACCACAGATGGGTTCTCTGATTTCATCCAGGCAGATCATGTTCTTGGTTTCTTAGTGGCACCTGAAACATGATTCTTCTCCTATGAGGTTGGGTAAAAGCCTTGCTGTGTTTATTTTCCCTTTGTCTAAACCAGTATCTTGGATATTACCAGTCCAGTGAGAGGAGAGACCAAACCAACCAGTGCCAGTAAAATATCAGCAAAGCCACACTCCCAAGACAAGCTTAATTTTACCCACAGAGCTTCCTGCTGCCTTCCTCGCCCCAGAAAACATGATCTAATCAAAGGAGCAGCACTTCCTCCTCCTTGGCAAGGCTGTATATGTTTTGACCTTCCTAGGGGAAGAGTGAGGAGGGTGGCATGAAGACCTGTCCACCAAAATCCATTCTCTTTTTCTTCCATGGTGATAGAGGTCTGGCTGGGATATGACTAATCAGGGAGGAGTTGCATTTGCCAGCTCCTCTTGCAGCCGGTTGTGGCCATATTGATTAAGCCCTCATCAATGGAAGTGAGCAGAAGTTATGTGTATGCTCCTTTTGAGAGTATGCACTTCCTGGAGAGTAAATCCATGTCCCTGGACTTTTGTTCTTTTCCTCTCCTCACTAACTAAAAGTGCTTCACCAGAGTGACCCTGGAAGCTACATGTTGAAGATGACATTCATCATTCGAGGTCCCTGAGCAGAACAAAGCCAACCACCTACCTGGATCACCAGTCTTGGATCATACTACATTGGATGTCCAAATCAGATCTGACCAGCACTTCACGGTCTACCTTAAATCCCACTTCCTTCAAAAGCATCCATGTAGATTGCAATACTAGTGGTCAATGAGAGGGAGGGGTAACGGGTATGGTATGTGTGGGTTTTTTGTTGTTTTTTTTTTGTATGCTGTGTGGTGGGGGCCTCATTTCATTCCTTTTCCATGTGACTATCCCGTTAGTGCAGCACCATTTGTTGAAAAAAAAATTGGGGTGGGGTGGGAAGAGTACACAGGGCAGGAATCGAACCTGGGTCTCCTGCATGGCAGCTGAGAATTCTACCACTGAACTACCCTTGCGCCTCGATGTGTGGTTTTTTTCTATTTTCTTTTTATTTCTTTTTCTGGAGTGATACAAATATTCTAAAAATGATCATGGTGATGAACACACAACTCTGTGATGATACTGTGAGCCACTGATTATAAATTTTGGATGGACTGTATGGTACATGAAGATATCTCAATAAAAATATTTTTTAAAAAAAGCATCCATTATAATGGAGAGGCTGGAGGGAACTGCCTGAAACTGTAGAGCTGTGTTCTAGTAGCCATGTTTCTTGAAGATGATTGTATAATGATATAGCTTTCACGATGTGTCTGATGCTCCTTTTATCTACCTTGTCAACAGACGAGTAGAACATATGGAATAAAAATAAATAATAGGGGGAACAAATGTTAAAATAAATTTAGTTTGAAATGCTAAGTGATCAATGAAAGGGAGGGGTAAGGGGTATGGTCTGTATAAATTTTTTTCTGTTTTCATTTTATTTCTTTTTCTGAATAGATGCAAATGTTCCAAGAAATGATGATGATGAATATGCGACTATGTGATGATATTGTGAGTGACTGATTATATATGTAGAACGGAATGATCAAAATAAGAATGTTTATGTTTGTTTGGTGCTTTTTGGTATTTTTTAAAAAAAATTTAAAAACCAAAAAAAAAAAAAATAAGAAATAAAAAAAGCATCCATGGCTATTAAACTTCACCATCAGGAAATCCCCTAGCACTGTGGCAAACTATAGGGCAATCCAAATCAATAGGCCATGCCCTTGATTTTGAGGCTTACTCTTGTGAAGCTTATATAGGTAGTGGAGAAGCTTAGTTTACCTATCATTATACCTAAGAATTACTTCTGGAGAACCTCTTTTGTTGCTCAGATGTGTCCTCACCCTCTCTAAGCCCAACTCTGCAAGTGAAATCATTGCCCTCGCCCCTACATAGGACACTATATCCAGGGGTGAAAGTCTGCCTGGCAACATGGAGCTGACGCCCAGGGATGAATCCAGTCCTGACAGTGTGGGGTCAACAATTGTATCCTGACCAAAAGGGGGTAAAGAAGTGTAACTAATAAAGTATCAATGGCAGAGAGAGTTCAAATAGAGTTGAGAGACTACTCTGGAGGTTGCTCTTATGCAAACTTCAGTTAGACATTGCTACATAACCTCCCAAACCCCAATCAGGTCCATTCCAGCCAATCCCAAAGAACACCTATGGCAATGCATAAGATTCCATAAGGGTTCCATGTGCTAGTGTAACTTTCCAGAAACCTACAACCTCCAGATGGGTCCCTGGACCAGATAAGTCCCCTAGAGGGCCCAGCCTCTCCAGATCATCAGATCGTTCCATCTCCCTCCCCCCTCTTAGTGACAGACCTTTCCAATATGAAAAAGTTAGAATGGCCGTAGCCCAAACACCCCTAAAGAAAGGGATAGAAAGATCAAAGGTGATGGTGGTGTTATATAGAGAAGATAGAATTTAACAAATGAATATGATTACTGAATCATTAAATTGATATTTCTTTTAGTCTCCAGTATCTTAGAGCAGCTAGAAGTAAAAACCTAAAATCGTGGACTCATAACCCATGTCAAACTCTGAAATATGTTCTACAACTAATTGTAATACTGTGCTTTGAAATTTATTGCTTTTTTGTATATATGCTATTTTTCACAAAAAAAGAAAGAAAAAAGTTGATAGTGGTGATAAAAAAAATATTTAAGCCTTGTAGCCTCCTATATTCTGCAGCAGCTAGAAGGAAAAATCTGAGAGGATCATGTGGTGGCCCATGACAAACTCTGGCATCTGTCCTGTAACTTTTGTTGATGAGTGCTTTGAAAACCATTGTTTTTTATTTCTTTGCTTTGTTTATATGTTATAGTATACAATAAAAAAGTGAAAGAAGAAAAAAATCATCCATGAATACTTCTCTCCCTTCTTGACCACCATATTTAATATCTGTCCCCCACATTTTATGGTGTTCGTACTTGGTTTATTTGGAATTGTGCTGGTTTGAAAGGAATAATGCCCCCTAGAAAATCCATGTTTTAATCAAAATATCATTTTGTAAAGATAGAATAATCTCTATTCAATACTGTATGTCTGAAACTGTAATCAGATCATCTCCCTAGATGATGTGATTTAGTCAAGAATGATTGTTAAACTGGATTAGGGGACAACGTGTCTCCACCCATTTGGGTGGGTCTTGATTGGTTTATCGGAGTCCTATAAAAGAGGAAATATTTTGGAGAATGAGAGATTCAGAGAAAGCAGAACGATGTAGCTATGAGATGCAGAGTCCACAAGCCAGCAACCTTTGGAGATGAAGAAGGAAAACGCCTCTCAGGGACCTTCATGAAACCAGAAGCCAGGAGAGAAGGCTAGCAGATGACGCCGTATTCACCATGTGCCCTTCCAGATGAGAGAGAAGCCCTGACTGTGTTCGCCATGTGCCCTTCCACTTGAGAGAGAGACCCTGAACTTCAATGGCCTTCTTGAACCAAGGTATCTTTCCCTGGATGCCTTTGATTGGACATCTCTATAGACTTGTTTTAATTGGGACATTTTCTCGGCCTTAGAACTGTAAACTAGCAATTCATTAAATTCCCCCTTTTAAAAGCCATTCCATTTCTGGTATATTGCATTCTGGCAGCTAGCAAACTAGAACAGGAATTATGTTGTTTTTGGTTCTTATTTGGTGGGTGGTTCTTGCCTCTTAAGCAAGATGTAACACTCGGCTTCTGCTTGTTTCTCCAATCGCACAGCAGTAAGAGACAGTGGTGATGCCTCCTCTTCACCAGACCTGGTACCCACACCTCAGCTACTATGAGTGCTGGCTGCCATCAGCTTAGAACTGCCCCATTCTATAGAGATTTTGCCTCAGACAAATGTGTGCACACCTAGGAAGTTACACGCTCCTTCTACCAGCCAGCAGCTACTCACAAGAAGAACAAAAAGATGGTGACAAAATGTGAGGCCAATTCTGCGATGAAAATTGAGCTTCAGAACCTTCCAAGGAACCAGCCTGTAGCTAGTCTCCAGCCAAGACCATTTCTTTGCTACTTCTAGCTGCTCTAAGACAGCTTCCTTTCACTGTCCCATCTTGCTGATTTCTTAGAACTGCCACCTTCTTCAAAGAAGTGTCCTTAGCTGATGGGTAGCTCCTTGTACGCATCCCCTCCCCCACCTTTTCTCCCCCTACCAAGGTGGCCTAAAATCAATGACTGACTGATATGGGGGTACAAAAGGCCAGCCCCTTTGTTCCAAGGGCATGTAATTTTGTGATGTGGTTTATGCCCAGCTGTGTATAACAGCTCCTGTGGATCAGGCCAAGGTTAGACGTAACCTGAAACTACTCTTTGGCTCTTACCTCTCCTATCTACTTCACTCTCTCCCTTGCAGGTTTTTCCTGAAAAGAACTTCCTCAATAAATGCCGGTCTGAGGCTCTTTCTAGAGAACCAATCTAAGATTACTGGTGTTAATACTCTGCCATTTTCCCAGATCACTCTCTCATTCATTTCTGGGACCCATTCAGACTCATATTTTGGGTTGTGTATGCCATGGGACCTAAATTGGGTGCTGAGGGCTCTTTTAAAGTACTTATAAGTAATACCTACTACATAGAGTTGTTGTGAGGGTTTTGAAAGTTGAATGAGTTAATGTGGATAAAGCGCTTAGATCAGTACCCGGCAGGTTATCAATGCTCTTAGGTATCAAGGCATGGACTTCTTTGCTTGTTTTTATTCACGTGTGCATACCAAATGAGCCTAAATTAGTGCCTGGCACAGAGTAGGCTCTTAAGAACCTGTTGAGTTAATGCTTTTTATTGTCGAAGTTTTGCTTAGAGGTCCCAAGGTGACATGCTGAGATTTGGCCAGCAGAGGGCAGCCAAGTGCAGACGAGTGTTCCTATGGCTGTGAGATGCAGTGGGCTAGAGCTCCAAGACAAACCCGGTGAGAAAGACCCGGAGGAGGGCCGAGTAGCGTGCCTACAAGACACGATATCTGAATCTAGAAATTATACCACTTTAAAATCCTGGAATTTTATTTAGCTCAGCCGTGGGCGCATTTAATGAGACGTATGGAACTCCTGTTTTATGAATTCAGACAAGTGTTTCCAGGCCCTGAGATCCCTGGAGATGCCCTGGTGTCAACCTCTTTTGAACTTGTGTGACCTATTTCATAACCCTCTCCATAAATCCTCCTTTTCTGCTTGTGCTAATACACATTTGGCTTCTGTAACGTGCAAGAAAAAATAACGTTTATTACTTTATTATTAAGCCCTGTGAATGTCTGGATGGCATGAAAGAGTCTCAGTAGAAGAGGGCGCAGGTCCTTCTGCCCCCTTTTCCTGCTCCACATCTTCTTCCAAACTGTTCTCTGCAGAAAGGTGTTCTCTCCACATTTCCTCCTGTTGTATCCCCTTCGTTCACTCTGCCCACTTAGATCTGTTCTATCTTTCAAAGCCCAGTTCAAGTCACCATTCCCTGACTCCTCTAGATCTACTCAATCTCGTTTCTCAAAACCCTCATATCCTTCATCCCCTGACCATTGACTCTGGCACTGGATTACATTCCACATTTTATTTGAGTTTGGACCAGGTGGTCTCTAAAGCCTCATGCACCTGTACAGACTTCTGAATCTGCTGTCTTCCCGTATGTCCCATCTCTTTAAGCAGAGCTCCACCTCCATTGCCAAACAGAGATGAGGAGGGGTGAGCACGCAGAGAACTCAGCACAGGCCTGCGTGGAGTCAACTTAAGTGCTTTTGGGACTTTATGTGTTCTGGGTCTCCATTCAGGAACCACAGAGGAATTTATTTTTATTTTTTCAGTGAATTAGTACCCGCTCCCCAATAACACACACCTCATTATATAAGTAAAATATTTATGATAAAAAATCAAATATTACGCAAATTTATAAAGTTGAAGGAAAAAATTACCCATAATTCTACTCCACAGAGACAACTGCTATTAAAATATACCTTGAGTTTCTGCTATACTCAAATATGTACGTTTCAATGAGGCTTTCTGGAGACAACATGGAGATCTATAGGGCTGAGATCTGACAAATGGTGGGAGATTCCAGTCTGGGGAATGGAACGAATGGCTTGTAAAATATTACAAGATTGCAAGGATTAGATTGAACCATATGAAACTATTGATATTGAGCTACTTTTGGCCTCCCCAAACTGCAGTTTCATATGATTCAACCCAGTGTACGTGAAGCCTCGCATGTTAGAATTTTAGGCCCTTAGAGACTTCCGAGTCTACCTACCTCCATTGTATGGAAGAGGAACAACGACCACAGAGAAAGTGTCCAGCTTAAAATCACACAGAAGTGGTAGAGCCAGGAATGCTTCTTTTTTCCTTGTGCCCGATTTCCACACCTGCTTCTTAAAAACAATAATCTAGGAGCAATGGGGAAAGCTTCAAAGCAGATTGCAACTTGGTATCAGGAAAATTTCTCTCAATCAAAAAATCAAAATGGAAGCGCTGCCTTGGAGGTAGTGAGGTCCCCATGACTGGTGATGGGGCCTGGGACTACGACATGGTTCAAGACATGGATGAACTAACGAGGCTTGACATTCAGCACCCCAAAACCTGCACAGGCTGCTTCTTAAGACCGGAGGAGGGGCCCTAGCAACGCAGCAACAGGGTGATATATTTTTTGTAATATTTGCAAAGGCAAGATATTCTTGAAATCTTTTTCTTAAAGACAGTCCCAGAATCATATAAGCTTCAGGATCCACTGCCGTGTGGCACAGAGTTTTGAAAAGCGCTGGGCAAGGAGGCAAGACACCTGGGTTCCAACCATGGCACCGCTCTGGCCCAAATGGGCGGAACGGCACTTACCCTGCTTATCTCACAGGGAAGGATAAAAATATAAAATGTGAACAAATATAAATAAGTAATAGTCCTTAGATTTCCTATCTGTGATATAGGATAATCATGGCTGCATCTCATTGCTATTGAAGGTAGCGTGTAAAAAAAAGATGTCCCCAGCGCATGGTCCTGTTCCCTTCCCTGTTGCACCCTCCACCTCTCCCCCCCTCCAGACACCTCCTCCTCAGCTCCAGCCACTGGCACAGTCATTGGTCATCATCCTTTCCTTCATGCGGCTCCCACTGTCTATAAAATCTATCTTTGCCTGGAAAAAAATCCGAATGCACAAGGCCCAGCTCCGCCAGCCTCCCTCCTCCCAGCCCCAGGGTAACTTCCCTTAGCACTGTTTTGTGATGACCTAACAGACAGGGACACAGATATGAGAGGGTCCCCAGCCCCCTAACATCAGATCATAGACACACGGTTCTTGATGTACACGTGATAGGGATCACTGCGCTTGTCCACTCTGCGGGAGCGGGTGTATCCCAGGATGAGGCTGCCCACAGTGACAGCAAACAGGAACATGACGAAGAGGACGTACATGTAGGAATTGTCATCACGGCTAGGTAGGCTGGCCCGTTGCTCCTTAGTCTGGTTGTCCAATGCTGGCCCTGGCCCTGGCTGGCAGAGCAAGTTGTAGTGCAGAGTGGCATTCAGAGCCTTCAGCACAGCGTGCAGGCTCTCATACCAGGTCTCGGTCCCATTTGTGGTCTCCATAGCAACAGGGATGGAGATGGGGGGAGAATCGGAGGATGCTCTGGTAGGGAGAGAAAAAAGAGAGTGGATGGCTTCTGTTACCTACAGCTAGAATGACTTCCCCCACTCCTCCAGACCTCAGCTAAGGTCCCAATATCACAGATTCTTTTAACTATGCATTTACTTGTCTTCTCCACTAGACTGCAAGCTGAAGGAAGGCAGGGTCTAGATCTGTTTTACTCACTACTATATATCAGCACATAATAGGTGCTCAATAAATATTTGGATTTCTTTGGATTACAGATATTTATTGTAATCCATTTTAATCTCTCCTTTCTTTGACTCCTATAAATCAGAGAACTTTAGGCTAGAAGGACCTCAGGGATTACTTAATCTAACTCCTTCCATTTCACACACAGGGAAATTGAAGCCCAGAGAGAATAAGTGGCTCATCTACAAACACAGAGAACATTAGAGATCGAGCCAAGATAGAGATCTGCTCTTTGATAGTTATCTCAGTGCTCTTTCCACTTCCCTGCCGGCTCTCTCTCGGCAGTACTTTGGGGCAGCATTAGGAAGCCATCCCTCAGCACTCTTCTTCCGCACTTTTCTTATACTCTACAGATGCCATTTAGTAGATGTTTTGGGATGGCTTGGATTTCTCCCTGCACGAAGGTCAGAGGCTGGATCATTTGACTTTTCAAGCATCACGTCTGAAAGGCTCTAGGTATTCTAGCTCTTTGGGGATATTCTATCGGAAAGAGACTTGGGGGCAGTGGAAAGCTGCACAGCATGCATTGGAGAAGAGAGGAACAGGGTCGGGCCTGGGGCAAGGAGAGTGAAAGTCTGCTTTGGGGTTTTACCTGCCTCAGAGAAAGAAGACACAGGCACCTCAATTATGTGCCTTCCAAAACAAAGTTATCATTTGCCTGGCGAAAAGTAGGTGATATTAAATGCTCCTTTTCCTTCTTCTCAGAGATCATGAGTCTATAAAATAGGAAAACATCCTAAGACAGTTTCACATCTCAAACCCTGAAGAAACATATGTAATTCTTTTTAAACAAGACTCTACATTCACTTTCTTTAGGAAGTCTTTATCAACTGCCCCTATCCCTCAATCATACTCTGCAAGCTTTGTGACCCCAGCCTCCTCCCCGCAGCACTTCCATGTAAGGCAGTGTGTGAGCAACTCCATGTTATAGATAAGAGTCTCATCAGACCACATGCTCCCGGTCAGCAGGGCTGTGTCTGTCCCACATGTCTAGGGGACCACCCTGAGCCTGGGTGGGTGTTTGCCTTCCCCTGGGATCTACCGTATGACTGGGTGGGTGGTCTCCTCCATGGGGATCGACCTTACAGCTGGGTGAGTGTTCTCTGGGAGGCTCAGACCCAGGTCCTCTACTCAGGGGCGCATCACCTACTTTAATACAATGCAGGGGACGAGCCAAAAGCTACTGGTGCTTAAAGGAAGAAGTGACGATTTCTGATCAGGGGTCCCAGAATGTTCACAGTGATGGAGGTTTTGGGGTTGGACCTTGAAGGGTCTTAGAAGACAGAGAAAGCGAGGGAAGGAAACAGGGGAGCAAATGAATAGCAACAGGAAAGTACATAAAATGCTTAGAAGAATGGAAAGTAGCACAAAGAAGTTAGATTATAAGCCGCATGGGAGGATGTGGTTGGATGGGGGACAGGAGAGACTGCAGGAGCCAGGTCACAGAGGGCCTTGAGTGCTAGGTGGGCTGCAGAGTTAGGACTTCATTCTGTAGGTAATGCAGAGCCATGGAACAGAATTTTAAAAATGGATCAAATACGGGGCTGCGACAGTGGCTCAGTGGCAGAGTTCTCGCCTGCTATGCTGGAGACCTGGGTTCGATTCCTGGTGCCTGCCTATGCAAAAAAAAAAGGATCAGATAATCAGATCTGTGCTTGAAAGGACATTCTAACAGCTACATGACTGGAAGGTGGGGGAATTAAGGCAGGCGCCCATATACAAGGGTCTTGAAATAGTTCAGGTGTGAGATGCTGAGTCCTGAGCTGGGGCAGAAGGTATGAGGAGGCGGGTGGGCAGAGGGGGAGGGCAGATAGATGTGAGACCTGAGAGTCGTCTGGGGAAGGAACAGCTAGTGTCAGGACTGAGGGAGGAAGGAGCTTCACACTGTTTTACAGATAGACGGCAGACAAATAATCTAAGTATCTGGAGGAGCCTATTTTGAGGGAAATATGTTACTTGCCATGTTTGGGCTTCAGTCTCCTCAACTGTCAAGAAAGATAATCATTCCTGACTGCCTCCCTCAAGGGTTGCTGGAGGATATACTTTTACTATGTTGAAGAGGATTTTCAAAATATAAAGGGGATTTAACTGACAGGGTAAAAGGAAGGGCAACCTCAATCTGGAAAACTCACCAAACAGGAGGAAAACTCTCTCTGGCTCTGAGTTGACTTTGGGAGTCTCTCTGTGGACACCCTAAGGCTCCTCAGCTGCTCAGCCTCTTCAGATTGTCTTTGGACAGATCTGGGGTCTCAGTCTTGATTTCAGGAGCGGGGAAGGCCCAGAGCTGGAAGGAGAGGCGGAGGTAGAAAGGGAAGGAACCAGACACTCAGAAAAATCTTCAGAACCACGGTGATTGCCCAAGGCTGGAACCCAAGTGTGGTGCAATCATCTCAGGCGGCCACGGCTCTGATTCTTCCTCTCCTCTTCTGCAGCCGCTGGCTCAGGCAGCCTACAATGGGAAGTTGCAGGGACTGTGCAATGCCCCACGAGGGTCTGATTGCTTCCCCCATCCCAACCCCAGACCTACAGTATCTCAATCTGGTGAGTTCATGAGAAAGCTCACTTTAACGCGTGGATTCCTACTCAGGGAATAGTGTAGCCTAAAACACTCCCTTTCCCAAGGGGATGTGTACCTTAAGAGGAACCCCTGAAAGGCTGAAAGGGCCTCAAGACCTGGGGCAATGATGTCAGGGGAGAAGGACAGTGGGCATTTAAGTTGATAATTTACCAATCAATTTGTTTGGTTAGACAGGGTATAAACATGGTCACAGAATTAACAATATCTGTAGCATAGCTCTGTTGTGAAAAATTAAATGAGAAAATTATACAGTGCCTGATGCTGGACATGCCATAGACAGTAGTAGTGTTTTTATTTTTGTGGAGCAGAGGTTGGAGGGACATTCAGAGTCCATCTAGTCTAAGCTCCTTAATTTTGCAGTGAAGGAAATGGAAACTCAGGGAGGTGCCTTAGTTCATTCACTAGTATATTTCTGGGCATAGGCCCTCCCTTTTCTAAGCTTCAGCTTCTATCTGCCTCTATAAAATTAGGGTTTTGTTACATAATCTTAGAAGGGCCAGTCAGCTCTAACATTCTATGAAGGTATGTATGAATCATAAAACTATGTTGTGAGATTATGGAAGATTGAATAGGGTGGTGGGAGAGGCATTTGGGGTGCTTTCTAGAGCCTCTCAAACCACAAGAGAGAAGAAAGCTGCAGACTTTTTCTTCGCGGGTTAAGATGTTTCTGAGTCCTGGAACTGAAGACCTGCACCCAGTATTCCAGCCTAGATAAACTGATGGCCAAAACAGTTGATTTGTTCACTTTTCCTCTCAACAGCTCACCTGCAGTTTGTCTAGCTATAAGAGTAGACAGACTCAGTTGGAAAGTGCGGGTGGAGAGAGGCAGGGTGGGCTCTGAGGTGGGGTTTAGTGAAGGGAGAGAAGGTTCATGAAACTTGCATCCCTGAGGCCTTTCTTGCAGGGCCTCTCTGGATAGAACAGAATGTTTGCAGTTCTGATGGAAGGAAGCAAGAAGCCATAGTTCTGTGTCTGTAGGTGCTGGGCTGAGATTGGGGTGAGTGCCTGGGTACAAGGGCACCCTGTATGGGTGAGGAGAGGCTGACAACTGATGAAAGGACAAGCTGATTCTCAGTGACCTGCCATGAGGTCCAAATTGGGAAACAGTCAGTCAGCCACATTGGGGATTGTGCTTCTCTTTCTGAGCTCCTTGGCTTCCCTTACAGGACAGTCACTGACTACAAAGCTCCTCTGATGGGGGAGACAGAGCTCCTGCCCTGGGGAGTCCCGGACTTGAAATAGGAGAGAGACCAACTAGGAGACGGTGAACAGTTACTGATCAAGCTGAAAGGGCCTTGAGAGATCATCTAGAATCTAGATTCTAGGCCAACCTCTCCATTTTGAAGATGGGGAAACTGAAGCTCAGAAAAGGGAAGCGAAGGATCCACAATGACGCGGCTAATAAATGGCCAAGCTCAGATGAGATCTTAGGCCCAGGTGCTCTTTCCACTACCAATGACAGTGTCTCCTCACATCTGAGCTGCTTGTCACAGCAAGCACTCTTTACCATCGCCTTTTCCCACATTGCAGATTCTTGCCAATCTCGGTTGAGGACCCATAAGGGGGAAGGTGACTGCCTTGGCGGAGTTAACCATTGTTAGTTTCATCTCCCCTGGTTCCTTTTCAGGTCCCTGTGCTCTTGCCCTACTCCTGAACCTCCAGACAAGCCAGGCTCACTCTGCCCTCCACACTGTCCCCACCCCCTGCGTTAGCAGGTTCTCGCTAAGTGTTCTTTACTTGAACCTGCCCAGCCTCTGACTTGAGGGTGGGGGCAGAAAGCTGTGATCTGAATGACGAACTGGGGATCCTCGTGAGATTTTCTTTCAGGTGTCTCTGGGAAATGTGAAACTCCACCATCGCTTCTTTTGATTGCCCCATGGCTGTGTTTCAACTACTCTTTCAGAAGCAGTGTCTTTTAAAGTGTATGGGCAAGTAGAACACATGGAATAAAAATAAATAATGGGGGAACAAATATTAAAATGAATTTATTTCTTTTTCTGTTATCTTTTTATTTCTTTTTCTGAATCGATGCAAATGTTCTAAGAAATGATCATGATGATGAATATGCAACTATGTGATGATATTGTGAATTACTGATTATATATGTAGAATGGAATGATCATATGTTAAGAATGTTTTTGTTCATTTGTTGTTAATTTTTTTTAATAAATAAATAAAAGGAGGGGGAATTAACACACAAACACACACACACGCACACACACACACACAAAAAGTATCTGGAAACGCGGTAGAGGGGAAGAGAGGAAAAGTCACAAAACAGAGGTAGAGATCCAAAGATAACTCCTAGATCGGCTCTAGTTTGCCTCTAGCCCCCCTGGTGGTCCTGTGGCTCCTGTGGCTGACTGGGGAGCCTGTGGAGTAGGAGAGGAGTTGAAGGAGTAGAGCTTAACATCTAGGGGGAAGGAGATACAGGAATCTGAGCTGGAAGGAATCTTAATAACTGTGTCGTTGGTATAACCCTATCATTCAACCACTGGGAAACCAGAGGCCTCCCTGGGTTTCCATTTCCTTCTCTGTATGTGTACGACTGTGCACTCTGTGATAGCAGGGGCCTGTGCCTCATACATCTCTCTAATGCCCAGGCCTAAACACACAGCAGCCACTCTAGAATAAATGAATCTATGTCTCTTCAATAAAACCATTCCCCCTCCAGCATACACACAGACATTCATGAAAACAGCTCACAAAATTCAGAAAGCAGCTTGGAGGGCAGGCCAAGAAACCAGCGTAAAAGCCGACTCCACATGGAGAGTGGTGATGGGAGCATAACGTTGTCAATTCAATTAGCACCACTGAATTGTATATTTCAAAGTGGTTACAATGGAAACTTTTAGGTTGTATATAAATAACCAGAATAAAAATTTTATAAAACACCGATAGAACTGCACAACGCAAAGAGTGAACCATAATGTAAATTGGATTTTAAATAATAATATAATTACAATATTGGCTCAAAAATTGTAGCAAAGGTACTACATGGATGCAAAATGTTAACAATGGGAAAATTGTGCATTGGGGAGGGGGAGGGTGGTATATGGAAGCTCCGTAGTTTCTCCATGATTTAATAAAAAAGGGGGGGATAAAACAAAAAAAAATAATAATAAACAGAACAGAAATTTATTTAACTAGAGAAAAAAGAAATGAAAGGATCAACACACCGAAAAGCTAGTTTAAAAAGAAACAAAAACCAATTCCTCCGGGGCTGAGGAAGGGGAGGCTCGGAGAGAAGCCATCTCAGTCAGGTGGCGTGAAGCAAAGGAGGAGGCATTCTAAGCCTTGTTTGGAATCCTAGACACTCTCTGCACCCGATCCCAGTTCGATCCAAAGGGCAAACATTCTTGGCCCCAAAACACCAGCAATGGCTTTGCAACCCTCTCCTCTGTGTACTTAACCGAGGGTGTGGCCACACACACACACACACACACACACACACACACACACACACACCGCATAGAGAGTCCAACTCCCAGTCAACTCAGCCTGAGTCTGGTTTTGTCTTTCAAGGTTCCAATCTTGGCTGTATGCTTTTGGCTTTATGACCTTGAGCGTGGCATTTAATTCCTCTGGACCTCATCTATAAGACGGGGATAATTATCTGTGCCCTGCTTACCTCACACTGGGGAGACGACAGGTGGAAGGTGTTTCATAAATTACAAAGTGTTTATTGATAAGAAGTAATTATTGGCCAGTTTGGTCACGTCATTTCCTCCTCTGCCTCCATCTTCCCCTCTGCCTCGCACTCTACCAAGAACAGCTGCCCCTATACCCCCAATCCTCACCCGGGGCTTTCGGACCCTTAGAAGGAGCCTGGAGTTTCTTTCTCACTACTCTTCTTGATTCTCAGTAACCCCTTCTTTAGAAGACTTGCTTCCCACCCTTTCTGATCATGTCTATAGTCCCTTGCCATTTGGGGGTGCCATTCCGTAGTCCTGTAGTTGGTGAACGCCCCAGAGTAGGAACTGAGAGACCTGGGATCTTGCCCCTACTCTGCCTATGCCTCCAGCCCTGAGTCTTAGTCAAGTTGTTTCTTTGCTCTGAACCTATTTTCTCCATCAGTACGATGGGATTTCTCATCTTGTCTCCCACACGGAAGGTGTTCTGAAGATCCACCAGTAAGTTTATGGATAGGAATGTGTTTTTTGAAGTGTGGAGTGAATTTGGTATGTAGAAGGATGCAGGCTGCCACTTCAAAGAGTCAAGAAAATCTCAAAGCAGTTTCCATGCCTCCACCCTGGATCTCCTCCATTTGGAGTTGACCAACTAGCTGAAGGCCACCAGGCGGTATCACCAGGCGGCAATGAGTTTATGCATTTACAATACCCTTTCATAGATGAAGTGGAGAGAGCTTTGGGCTAGGAGTAAGGAGACTTGGATTCTCTTTCTCTCTGGTCCCTGGTGTGCCCCTGGCTGGTCACTCCATCCTTCCCCACACCCCTCTGTTCCCCCACATGCAAACTGGTGGCAGCAGGCTCTCCACTCATCCTCACACAGAGCTTAAAGACTTTCCAGATAAGAGATCCCCCAGGTCTAATGTCCCTTTCCCTTCATGTCACATGGCGCCACAAAGACAACAAGATCAGGAGGCCCATCCTACAGGAGGCCCAGGAAGAAAAGTGGGTGGCTGACACAATTTTACACACCTGTAAACTAGAACCCAAGTCTTCTGATCCCAGCCTCGACCTATTACTAGCCACAGAGAAAATGCCTCTGGGATCGGGGCAGATGGAGACAGTGGCAGAATGGAGTAGGAATGGGCAAGTCTGCAGATCATGTGTCTCCAGGTCAAGCAAGAAGACTGGGTCTGGGTCCTGGAGGGTCATTTCCGTGGAGCTCCTGCGGGCCCGAAAGTATTCGCCTGCATATCTGTGGCCTGTGAACGCCAGCCGCAAGCTCCCACGCTTTCCAGGCGGAGCGTGTAAGGAGCCCAGCTCCAGGCTCCCTTGTGCTGCCCTTAATCCCCGCGGCCTCTGCCCTTGGGGAGAATCGGCAGGATCTTTGATTTGCCCCCTACTTCCGGTCTTATCACAGAGAGAATACGTCTTGGCTCTAGTCTGGGGGCCCTTGGAAGGTAGGCGGGAAGACCCCTCATTTTGTACCTTCGGCTGCAGCTCTGGCTTCCCAACCCAGCGGGTGCGCCTTACCTGCCTCTCCACACGGCTGCGGGACAGCGCCGGTTCGCTGGCTTGGACTCTGCGCGCTGTGCGCTGGGGGCGCCCGCACACCGCGCACCTTTGGCGCGCCGCTCGCGCCCACTACCGCCCCGCGCGCGCTCAACTCTGCGCTCAGACTCGCGCTCCTTTCCCTTTTTCCTTCCTTAAGGCGTCCCCTCCCCCTGCCCCGCCCGGTCCCCCAGCACACCCACTTCTCGGCAGACTGGCTTCTGCCGCTTCCTCCCAGCTCCTTCGGCCTCAAGCGCCTGTGAGCTCTGAGCCTTGCTTGCCCTGCAGCGCCTTTCTGAACCTGCACTTCGCTGCAGTTTGCCCAGCACCAGGCCAGTCTTCAGAACCCGAGGCTGAGCGCCCGGCTGCCGGGGGAACCGGGCTTTGCTCCTATATGCGTTCGTGATGGTGGGCAAGTCCTTCTCACTGGACCTTGATTCTCCTAGTCGTGAAATTGGGTACAGTTCCTGAATGCATTCTTCTCCCGGTTATACTTAGTCAGATGAGATGTTAGAATCCCAAATATTAAAGCTGGAAGGTTATTGGAGAAATCGTCTGATTCTAACACAGACCCTCTGTTACAGACAGGATGCGAAGGTTCAGAATGGAGAAGGGACTTGCCCAAGCAAGGCAGTGACAGAGCTCAGACTACATCTTCTGACACTTAATCCACTACACCTTTACCGATCCCTCCTCCCTCCAAACCTCAGCAATCTCTCATTTGCGCCTCCAACTTGTGCCCAGCCACACCTCACTGATCTTGGCCCCAGAACAACTGTCCTTTCCCGATGTCAGGAGCTCACTCGAACTGTTGCTTGCTTGCTGGTGACGCCACAGGCTCCTTATATCAAAGCAACAGAAACACATGAAAACGTGTGTATTCCCTCCTCAGAATATTAAAGCAACTGTGAATTTTAAGCGTAAGAGGTGAAGCCCCAAACTCGAATCTTCTTGGAATGGATGTTCACTTACCTGAAAGTCTTATCTGCACCTTAAGAAATTCTCTGCAAAAATCACTCTTGTGAACGTGGGTATAGATTATACTTTTAATGGTCATTATTGACACACACACTAAATTAGATTTCTTTTTTTTTTTTTAACATTTCTTATTGTGAAATATAACATATCTACAAAAGAGTGATAAATTTCAAAGTACATTTTAACAAGTAGTTACAGAACAACTTTCAAAATATGGTATGGGTGACAGTCCCACCATTTCAGGTATTTCCTTCTAGCTGCTTTAAGATACTGGAGACTGAAAAGAAATATCAATATAATGATTCAGCAGTCATACTCATTTGTTAAATCCGATCTTCTCTGTTACAATTCCTCCTTCTTTGATCCTTTTCCCAATCTTTAGGAATATTTGGGCAATGACTGTTCTCTAACATCTTCATGTTGGAAAGGGGTGTCGACAGTATGGGGTAAGGGGATGCGACTGGTTGATTATCTTGGGGAGATTGGTACCTCTGGGTTCAGGGCTTATCTAGCCTAGGAAGCATCTAGAGGTTA
Organism: Tamandua tetradactyla; assembly: GCF_023851605.1. NCBI lineage: Eukaryota > Metazoa > Chordata > Mammalia > Pilosa > Myrmecophagidae > Tamandua > Tamandua tetradactyla. Next base: position 71,190,582 of record NC_135334.1, on the reverse strand, counting down.
TAGATTCCTGAAAAATAAACATTGGGAGTGAGACTTTTGTACAGTCTCAGATAGAGCCCTGAGTATGCTTTAGGATTTACAGGAATACTGTTGTTTGGGGCTTGGCATACCATGGCAATTAGCAATATCTACCTGGAGCTTGCATAAATATAACCTCCAGAATAGCCTCTCGACTCTATTTGAAATCTCTTAGCCACTAGTACCTTATTTAGTTACACTTATTTTCCGTCTTTTTGGTTAGGATTATGTTTCTTAATTATATATTTCTTAATTATATTTCTTAATTCACTTTTATATACTTTGGAGTGAAAGTTGTTAGACTTCACAGTGTTAAAAAAATACAAATATAAAATTATCTTCATAGTGACACAGAATCTCAGAATGGTGTCAGCTATTCTGTTGTGGGGGTGGGGGTGAGGGGTTGCTTCCAGGACAGCAATAAGGGACAGGTAGGAAATGAGGGCCAGGAAGCTAGTGGCAGAGGCATGGACAGCAGCAGGGAGCAGTCTCTCCAGTGACTCTGTGGGGAGTCCTTATCAAAACCCTCTTTGCCAGCCTGAGGCCTTGGAATGATTAATAACAAACTCGGGGCAGCTCTCTTGCTCCCCTTCAAACAAAGATCTCATTCAGGATCTCTGAGGCACATACCTTCAATCACAGGATCTCAAGTGTGTCTAAGAAGTGTTATCATTTAAAAAGGAACTCCTATATGGTAGACATTCATACAAAATTGCTAATCTTTAGCAAAATACATTATTTCCGTGGTTCTGCGTTTTGACCCAGCTACTCCTTCATCTCAGTCTAGAAATCACTTCTCCAGGAAGTCATCCTGACCACGTAGGTATGCCGTATCAAATTTCAGCCTGCATAAAAATCACTTGCTGAGCTTATTTTAATAAAATAGACTTCTGGGCTCCACTCCACAGGTTCTGATTCACAATGTCTTGAATGGAGCCCAGAAAGCATTTTTCACAAGATCCTGAAATGGTTCTGATGCAAACAATTCTTGAGGAACAGCCCTGTCGCAGGGTTCCTTCCTAGATGTCTCCCAGAGCCTTGAATTTATTTATTACAGTTATTGAAAATAAAAATTTGTCACCTCACCTACTAGACTGTGAGTTCTTTCAGGACAGGGATTGTCTCTTGCTCCACTAAAATTTTAGAATCATAGTCTTAGAATCACACCATCTTAAAGTTCTAGAAACATTTAGTGATAGAACCTAAGTTGTAAGTACTAAGTTGAGAGAGTTAATCTAGTCAAATCCCTCGCCTAATGAAACCCCTATATTTCATTCCCAACATCTCTTGCATACCTAGTGACAGAGAATGAATTGCCTCCGAGGCAGCCAGACAGCTCTGATTGTTTAGAATGTTCTCATATTTTGACAAAAGTTGCTTCCTGTTGACTTCTACCCTTTGGTCCTTATACCATTGGATACAAAAAAAAAATATGTCTAATCTTTGTTCCCTTCTTTCAGTCCCTCAGAAATGTATGGTCTATCCTCCACCTTCCCTTTTCTAGAATGATGATAGGGGCGGGAATCCTGTTAGGGAAGGCAGCTGGGCAAGGGGTCATTAAAAAGTAGACTGTGCCTTGCAGGCTTGCGATGAGATTTTAGTGACCTAATGCATGCAAAGAGCCTGGAATAGGGCATAGCTTGAAGTATGTGCTTAGTAAATGGCAACTTCTGTTGTTATTAGGTGAGAAAGGGAAGAAGGAAACAGAGTTTCTGTCCTTAATTCAAAGTAGATAGAGACAAGGTCCTGACCTTGGGACAGGGAGGGCAGGGGGTAGGTGGGGTGGGCTGACTGAAGAGGAGAGGGCAAACCGTAACTAAAGACACAGCTCTTTCAAGCTTTTTTTTTTTATTTATCTGACTTTATTTAGCATACGGATAGTTTATCCTGGTAATAAATTAATATGTACAGTTATCAAAAAATGTTGGGTGCTTTCCAAGGAGGTGTACACTGGAGGTGTATACTAAAGTGTTATTTAGAACCATTTAAACAGCTGTCTTTATAATTTTCAAATCCAAGTGTGGTAACATGAAGTTTTTGAAAAGTAGTCTCTTTCTCTGTAAATCGTGATTTAGATAGTTTGAGTTTATAAAAGTTTCAGATGCCATTTCAGTGCCTGCAGGCTGCCAAATCTGACATTATAGAATTGACAATTCAGTAATCATTTATCCTATCACCTAATTATACAGATAGGAATCCATTGGTATTGTCAAAGATTACAAATCAAGCTTTGCTTAAATGCCACTTTCTTAGCGAAGCCTTCCCTGAACACCCTATTTACAATTCTAATCCCTCCCTTCTCCTGCCTCCCCCCCGCCCCTGCTTTTCTTGAGTTGTTTTTCAAAAACATTTAACATAATCTGATATATATATTTAACTTTTTCTTTTTTTTTTTAAGTCTATCGCCTCTCACTAATCTGTTTTTTTGTCTGGTATTGTTGTTTTGTTTGTTCACTGCTGTCGCCCCAGCACTGCGAACAATTCCTGGCACAAAGAGGTGCTCAATAAATATTTGTTGAAGGAAAGAAGACCCTGGTGCTCTGTTATGCGTAGAAAAGCACTGCCCCTACTCTAGGGGACGCTAGTGCCTCTCATGGAAATGTGCCTCCATCTGACCATCTGTTGAAGGGAGTGGATTCTTTGAGTTTAGATCATTCCTTTGGCCTTTCCTTCCACCAGGAGGTCCTTTACTAATCCTTTCTAGAGGAAGTCACCCATTTGTATAAACTCTGCTGACACCTTCTGAAGGGAATAGATGTTGCAGAAAGCCTTTTGCTTTTCGTCTGCCAGGGACTGCTGATGCACCGCTAGGAAGTCTCCAGGTCTGTAGTCCATGGCCTCAGCCTCTTCCTCCCCACCTCCTGCCCTGCTGCGAGTCCCTGCAAAACCACTCCGTTCTCGGAATACTCCAGCTATGTTCCCTTTGCCTTTTGCTCTTTCCCCTCTACTTTGAAATGCTTCCCTCATCGTGTCCTCCCAGCCTACTTTGCTCATTTGCCTAGATAATGGATTCATATTCAACTTCCAAACCTGAGTTCAAGCTTCACCCAATTCTTGAAAGTTTCCTAGCTAACCCCATTCCCCATTCCCGCAGGCTAGGGCAGGGACAGAACTGGCTATCTCTCATTTGATCCTCCAGATCCATTCCCTGACCTTATGCTCTGTGGCCCCTAAGGCTGACCCCTGTGGACTGCCTCAGTGGTTGAGGTCCTCCTTCCAGTTGGGTTCAGCCAATGGGAGGCACTGACAGAGGACCTGGAAGGAGATCAGGGGAGTGAGAGCTCAGTGGTTATGACCCCAAATGACCTCTTGTAGGGTTGCCACAAGCTAGCTGCAACCCTCAACTGAAGCTCACAGCTGCTGTCAGAGGACCCTGGCTCAGACCTCTCTCAGTCTCTGAATTCCTGTAATTAACCCCTTGTCTCTCCCCTACAGGCTCTTTAAATTAACAATATAAGACTGCCAGGACCTGTTTCCTACCAGTACCTGACTGATACAGAGGCCCTTCCTCTGCGCTCTTATGGACCTTTGCACTTCCCTTTAGCTCAGCACTTATTATTCTGTTACAATTGTTGACTTTATTTTTTTTACTCCACACCTAGAACAGAAGCTCCTTGCGGACACTGAGCCATTCCCAACACGAATCTTATCACAAGGCAGGCCGTAATAAGAATTTGTTGAATAAATGAATGAATGAATGAATGATGGTCATGAAAAGAAACCACTGTGAATTAGTTTATCAGGGAAAGCTTCCAAGAGGAGGTATAACCTGAGAGCTTCTAAGGAAAGCAGGATGCTCTTTTCAGCCTCTGAACCAGACTTCTCCTCTGAACACCTGACTTGTGTATCTAACTGCCTACTTGGCATCTCTTTGGAAAACATGTTGGGACTGGAACTCTTGATCTCCTTTCCTAACTTCCCTTAGTTACCTATCTCGAAAAGCTTGATTCTTTCCTCCACATTCAATCCACCAGCTAATCCGGTAAATTCCAAAGTGTATCTTCACTCAGTTCACCTTCTCTCCATCTCTAATGCCACAACACTAGGCCACATATTCTTGTCTGACCTAGTGCAGCAGCCTCCTTATTGGTCTCTTCTCTTCCACTCTTGTCTCTCCTATAGTTCACACTCTGCTCAGCAGTCAGGTATTTAAAATGTAAATCTGATCAAGCCACCTGTGCTGATTTGAATCTATTATATACCCCCAGAAAAGCCATGTTTTAATCCTGATCCAATTTTGGAGGGCAGCTGTTTTTTTTTTTTGAATCCTAATTCAGTACTGTAGAGCAGAAACTCTTGATTAGATTATCTCCAAAGGGATGTGATGTGCCCAATTGTGGGTGTGACTTTTTAATTAGATGGAGATGTGACTCCATCCATTCCAGGTGGGTCTTGATTAGTTTACTGGAATCCTTTAAAAGAGGAAACATTTTGGAGAGATCAGAGCTGACAAAGATGCCGACACTTAGAGAACAGAGACACAGATGTTTGGAGATACTTGGAGCCCAGCAGACATTGCCATGAGATGTTAAGCAAGCCAGAACTGGGAGAGATTCAAGGAAAGCTGGGAGATGAAAGCCAGTCCCAGAGAAGCAAAGTGAGGAACCCCCACAGGAACAGAGGCTGAAAGCAATGGAGCCCAGGAACAAGGGACCAGCAGATGCCAGCAACGTGACTTCCCAGCTGGCAGAGGTATTTGAGACCCATCATCCTTTCTGGAATTAAGGTATCTTTCCATGGATGTCTTAGTTTGGACACTTTTATAGACTTAGAACTATAAACTTGTAACTTATTAAATTCCCCTTTTTAAAAGCATTCCAGTTCTGGTATATTGCATTCCAGCAGCTTACAAACTAAAACACCACTCAACTTGTTAAAGTCCTCAATTGGTTTCCTTTTGTTCTTAGAATAAAATCCTAACTCCTTCCTATGGGCCTACATGAACCCGTGTGATTTGTCCCTAGCCTTCCTTTTCAGCTCAATCTCCTGCCAGTCCCTCTTCTCATAAACTTCAGCTCTTCAAGCATTCTAAACCCATTCCTAATCCAGGGCCTTTGCACATGCTATTCCCTTTGCCTTTAATACACAGCCTGCCATGTCTTTTCATGGCTGGCTCCTTCTTAACCTTCAGGTCTTAACTTAAAAAGCCAAGATTTTCTCTATCTAAAAGAGGTTTCTCCTTATTATCTTTCTTAGTTCTTGTTTGTTTTCTTTATAGAAATCAAACAAATTTTCTTTTTTTCTATTTACTGATTTGAGGTCTACCTTTGCCATGAGACTGTAAACACTAAGAGAACAGAGACCAAGTATGTCTGTCACCTTAGTAATCCCAGGGTGTACCTCAATGTCTGTGGTACACAGACAGTAGATGGTAGGCACACGGTAGACAGAGGAAGAAGATTTGGGAGGTAGGGTGAGGGGAGGAAGTGGTGTCTGTTATTTGTCTCTGAAGCCTGGCTCACCAGAGGAAATGCAGAGTGAATCACAAGAGGAAGTATAACAGTCACATCTTTATTTTCTTTTATTACTCATCAGGAGTAATTACCTTGGTAATCTCGTCTCCTCCTGGCCTGCAGCTTGACCCTCACTTGTGCTTTGTCTACTTGCTCTGAGTTTCACTTTACTCCTGCCTCTGCAAACTGCACCGTGTGGTGAGAAGAGCATTGGAAGGGAAGAACAAATATGGGACTGTGCAGTGTCAGGAGACTGATGGTCTCAGTTAACTCTTCTCCATATTCATGCTGTGTTCTGGAAAGCGATGTAGCTCAGTGATCAAGAACATGACCCCTGAGGTTCAACAGAGCTGGGTGTCAATCCTAACCCTGCCACTTATTGGCTATGAGACCTTAACACTCTGAGTCTCAACCTCTTTTGTAAAATAGGGGGGAAAATACCTACTTTCTTTGGTTGTTCGGATTGCAGAAAGATACTGCATATAAAGTGCTTCATGTAGGGTCTGACAGCTAGCAAATGCTCCACAAATTATAACTATTAATGAGGGCATGTGTATTCATGGGTGCATGAATATGAACTTTTGAAAATTATGGCTTAAACAGTAAGAGCTATGAGAATGCAGAAGAAAATGGGGTCAGTGAGGACTAGGTTTGCAGAGGAGTGGGTATATCAGTCAGGACTCTTAGTTGCAACAGACAGAAAAGCCAAACTCAAACTGACTTAAGTAAAAAGGGAATTTATTGGCTTATATAAATGCAAAATCAGGGTTAATTGACTTCAGGCATGCCTGGATCCAGGCACTCAGAAGATGTCTTTAGGTAGCTGTCGTTTTCCATCTTTGGGGTCTATTTTTCTCACTGTTGATCTACCCTCTTTGTGGTAACAAGACAGCTGCCTAAAGTTCCAAGCATACATCCTATCCTATCAGCAAAACCAGTGGAAACAGCTTCACTTCCCCCAAACATTTTGAGAGAAGATCTGAGTCAGACTGTGGTTGTCCTGAAATAAGTCTAGCATCCATCCCTGCACCAATCATAGAAGCTAGGGGAATTAACTGGAAGGGCCATCTCTCTACTCAAACCCATAGTCTGAAAGTTGGAAGGTGGTATGATTCCCTGTGGTAGTTAGATTCAGTTGTCAACTTGGCCAGGTGAAGTCACCTAGTTCTGTTGTTATGGACATGAGCCAATGGTACGTGAACCTCATCTGTTGCTGATTTACATCTGCAGTCAGTTAGGAGGCATGCCTGCTGCAATGAATGACGTTTGTTTAATTGGCTGATGCTTAAATGAGAGAGCGCAACGTAGCACAGCCCAAGCAGCTCAGCATACCTCATCTCAGCACTCACAGCTCAGCTCAGGCCTTTGGAGATGCAGAAAGAAATCACCCTGGGGAAAGCTGTTGGAACCCAGAGGCCTGGAGAGAAGGCCAACAGAGACCATCCTGTGACTTCCCACGTAAGAAAGAACCTCAATTGAAAGTTAGCTGCCTTTCCTCTGAAGAACTAACTAAATAAATCCCCTTTTATTGAAAGCCAATCTGTCTCTGGTGTGTTGCATTCTGGCAGCTGGCTAACTAGAACATACCCTAAGGAAAATTCAGATGCTATTAACAGAAGTTGAATGGCTGTATAGGTTAAAACAACAAATGTCTTCTGTAATGGCCATTGGAAAATAGTTATGATTTGGGCAGACAGAGAGGAGGGAGGAGGACATCCCCAATTCACAACTGACCAAAGTGAGAAGGAGGGAGCAAGTGTCTTATGAGCTGAATGTGCTGAGAGGCAAATTCTGGACCTGCCTCTAACAGAGCTGGGGCAGAAGGAGCAGACAGATCCTACAGGGACCTAGAGAGAAGATCCGGGACCAAGTTGGGGGTGGGGTGGGAAAGTCACAGAGACAAGTCTCAGCTCACTATGTGAAAGGACTTTCTGGCAATTAGAATTGTTCACAATGAAACGGGCTGCCTTGGACAGGAGTGGGCGTCTCATCACTGGAGATGTGCAAGCAGGGGCTCATGCTCCTTGTCAGGGTGAGTATATGAGAAGCCTCCTAGATGGCTCCTGAGATCTCTTGAAGTCCCCCATATTCGAGATTCTACAGTCCAGAAATCAGCTTTTCCCCACCTCAACAGATGTGTTGGCTCTTCCCAGACTCAAGAGCATCCTCATACTTGTGGTCACATTTGGTCCTTCCTTCACTTGACCTGTGAAGAGAGCAGAGCAGGGGCTACATGAGTGTGATCCAATACATGACTTTTGGAGTCAAACTTGGGTTCAAACCCTGGACCTACCTCTTACTAATTGAACTTGAGCAATTTCTTAATTTCAGTTTCTTTCTTCTGAAAACAGGCCTAATAAAGCAACCTAGTATGGTTGCTATTTGCTGTGGAGATTAAATAATGCATGTCAAATTCTTTGAACAGCCTTGGGCTCTTGCTGGGTTGGGTTGGAGAGAAGAACAGGTGGTGGAATTGAGTTGAGCTGAAAAATATTGCCTCCTTGCAGGTGCCTAGCATTTCACAGGGCACAGCTCACCCAGTCCAGTCTCTGGTTATATATTAGGGCTATGTGTCAGTCAGGGTCCTGGCAGAAAACAGATGGCACCCTGTTAGATTAGATAATTAAAGAGAATTTAAAAAACAGAATTATCTACAGATGTGTAAGGATTGTTTATGAAATCAACAAGGACCAGCTTGCAACAGTGGGGAGTGAAAACTACCCATAGGCTGAGAGAGTGAAAAGAGGAAGGAGTTACTGGAATCTGGAGAGGGTAACAGTGGAGAGGCTCCCAGGCTGAAGTATGGCCTTTGGTAGAAGCTGCAGCCAACTCATGCTGACCCAGCAGGAAGAGAGCAGGGTCAATAGATACCCTCAACTCCCTCTGCTCCTATTATGTGACTTTCTACCACTGCCTCCCTCTGCACAAACCCAGATGAAAGTTAGAGAGCATGGAGACCCTGTGATGGGTGGAGAAGGGCGGTGAGTATATTGAGGGGCAAGAGGAAGGCAATAATCAGATGGGTGGGGTTTCCTCTTCTTGCCCTTCATTTCGTCTGCTCTGGGGGAAGGTGCGAGGGAGGAGTAGCATATAGGATTGTGGAGGAGGCTGTGAACCCTGATTGTTCACCCTCAGACGGGGTAAGAGGAGAACAACTGCCAGTTCCCCAAATGCCTACTTCCTCTCTAACACCTCCAGCCCTCTGCTGTCCTCTCTGCCTGGAATTCTCTTTCTCCTGGGGCTGCCTAACACATCCTTAGATATTACTTTCTCCAGGAAACCTCCCCTAGGCTACACTTGTCACTGTCCCCTCCAAGCTATGCTGTAAGTCTCTGCTCTTGGAGGAGGTACAGTCTGATATGGAAAGAATGGCCTGTCTTCATGGAGCCTCCAAACTCACAGGGGGAGCCCAGGGGACAACAGATCCTGTTTGGGTTTTAGTGCTTCTAATCTTCCACCTCCAAAGCTATCAAATATTTAGAAAACAAGTAGCAAATGTGGGTGTCTTTTCTGGGGCTCTGTCTTAACTGGCAGAGAAATGTGGGATCCCCTAACTCTTCCTAGTGATGAGACACTTGACAGGTGCACACAGGCGACAACTGGAGGGAAGGTGTGGTTGGCCAATGAATATCAATGGCTGAGTGACCTGGGGCAAGTCACTGACCACTTTGAGCCTCTGGTCCCTCACCTACAAAATGGGAATTTCAGCCCTGTGTACCTCACAGCGTTCTGAGAAACAAAAATCATGGCTCGATAAGCACTTCGAAACCCCTAAAGTGATTATTATTATTGGCTTCCCCCTCAGACCAGGAGCTCCTGGCCGCACCCCCAGAGGCTTTAGTTACTTGTAAACTGATATCAGCCAAAAGGGTAATATGGCAGCAAAATGGAACAGAAGTTGCTGACATTGTCTTGGGTTTTACTTTTAGAAGAATGTGTCTGAGGCTAATTTATATTCCCAGAAGCAGGCCGTAAGACAAGGATCTGGGCACAAGTGATCCATCTGTAAGGTGATCCCAGGACATACTCCTAGGGAGTGGAGAAGTGAAACAAAAGGGAAGAGAGTCAATAAAGTGAACTGTTACAAAGCTTAGCCCTGATAGGGAATTCTAGAGGCCTGTGTGAAACAGTTACCTCACCCTTGAAGCAAGGGGGCTAGTAGATAGGGTCAGTCATTGGTCTAGGGTTGCTGTCGGGGGACTTTAAATCTCCAGCAGGTCCGACCTGCCTCGTGGGCCCGCTCTCCACCTACAGTCCTCAGACAAAAGCTGCAGATGCTGATGGTGGGAAATAGGCCTGTGGCTCTGTAATGGGGGAGCCAGGGGAAGATTCATGGGCCACCTGAAGTGCCTACTACCATCTGGAACAAGACCCAAGATCCTGAGTTCCCCGAACAGTTTCATACCCTGGAGACACTCACGCTTCTCCCCCTGCCTGGAATAGGCCTGTTCTCTTATATACACCAGAATTCCTCATTTGTCTTCTGAGACTACAGTGGTCATCTGATGTGTTGGTCTTCTCAGAACCTCTTCTTCTGGGGACAGAACCTCTTTCTTTCTTTTGGGGAACTACAAAAGAAATTTTGATTTAGGATTAGGAATAATTTTCCAACAATCAGAACTGTGCAAGAATGGAAGGCTGTCTCAAGAAGTAATAAGTGCTCTCTATCTGGAGGTGGGCAAGCATGGGCAGGATTCAGGCTGGACATTGATATGAAGCAGTGCTAATCACAAATGTACTAATGTGGAAGCTGCTGGGAATTTCTTCATACTAATTCAGTAGTCATGAAACCACTATTTCCTTCTATGTGCCAGGTACTGGGATACAAAGACAAAACAGAAATAGTCTCTGGCATAGGAAAGCTCACAGTTTAGTAAGTTTTTAAAGTGTAACGTGGCCTCAAACCAGTGTCTCCTAAATTTGAATAATGTATGAGCTTCTTTTAAAGGAAAATCATTATTGGGGTATTCATTGTTGACAATCTAAATATATTCAAATATAAAACAGTATAAACTCCAATGCAACTATAAAAGCAAAGCTTTTGCATAAACCATTTTTTATTAAAAAAAAAACAAAAACAAAAAACAACTAACACCAGTGTTTCCAGTCACATTGGGTTCTTTTGAGGTCAGCCTGTCGGTTCTATAGAAATAGTCCAGGTAGTAAATGGAAAAGGATTGATAAAATCAAAGTATCGCATTTTACAAATTCCTAATGAAATAATGGATCTAAGGAATGACTATCCCAAACAGAAGAAAAACATGTGTCTTGTGTAAGAACACACCACTACCTATAAAGACTTGATGAAAAAATTATAACTGAATCAGATCCAAACTCGGGAACTTTACAGGGTAAATAACTGTTTCTTCAAGTAATAGCAAGTAGGAAAAGATGGAGGGGGAACCTATAGTTTAAAAGACAAGAGTTAAAAATAAGGGGGTACTATAGGAACTGTATATTTTCTGCATGATATTTCTGTAAACATACAACTTCTGTAGTAAAAAAGTTATAATCAAAAAGAATGAGAGACTTAGACAATTATGGGAAATATGAACCACATGGAGCATGTGGACTTTATTTGGATCCTAATTGGAACAAACCAACTGTAAAAGAAAAATTGTGAAACAACTGGAGAAATTTGAGGATTAACCGAATATTTGATGATTTTGAAGAAGTATTTTTTTATTGTGATAAAGACATTGTGGTCTGTTTTTTAAAAGAGTCTTTATTTTTGGGAATATATACTGAAATATTTCTGGATGAAATAATATCCTTGATTTGCTTCACAATAATCTGGTGAGAAGGTAGGAAGTTTTTCAGAGATTTAGATAAACTAAAATTGGCCATGATTTGATGATTGTTTTGGCTGCATGATGGGTACATTGGGATTCATTGTTGTATGTTTAAAATGTTTTATAATTCAAAGTTGTAAACATGAAAACAAATTTCCAAGATGCTATAACATTTAAAATTCAGGCCTCACCCTCATACAATTCTGATAGGAGTGTAAAATTGTGTAACTTTTTTTTTCTTTTTTCTCTTTTTTTTTTTGGTGTAACTTCTATGGAAGGCAATATGACAATATCTATTTAATTTAATAGCTATTAAGTTAAAAAACACATAGAAAAGCAACCCCTGCTTAACATGTGTGAAATAATACACTCACACACACATTTAAATATGGATTCTCACTGCAGCCCAGTTTTTAAAAGCAAAAAATTAGTGATAACCTAAGTGTCCTCGATAGGGAACTAGCTAAAGAAGTCAAGGTAAATCCATTCAACAGAGTACTACACAGTCATTAAAAAGAATGAGTATGCTCTTTATATATGGAGATGATCTGAAACAATCTCCAAAGTGCAGGAATGTGTGTATATATTCTACTATATGATGAAGAATGTATACAATCATGTATGCTTATATTTACATAAATTATCCTGAAATATTTAAATAAGACACTTATCCCTCCAGCAAAGGGAACTGGGTTTACACGGGGAAGGGTTAGGAGCAAAACTTACATTTAAATGGTACCTTTTGTACCTTTAAAATTTTTTTCCATTGGCATGCATTGCCTATATAAAAGAAACTGAATTAAGTTTTAAGAGAAATAACAAAGCTAAGGTATTAAAAATACACCTACAAAAACTATGTAGCTGTGGGAAAATGTTTGTAAAATGTTCAATTTAAAAAGTATACAAAATTTTATCCACGTAATTTAAAATATACAAAAATATGTCTGCTTATCATCAAGTACTGGAAACACACACAAATAAAAAGGATGTGAAAGGTGGGAGTACAAGTGTTTATTTTTCTTTTAAAAACATGATAGGTATTATAGTGTGGTATGTTATTATAATATGTATGGTAAGCTCTAATTTGGCAAAAATCTGATTTGCATGCATGTTTTCAGAGAAAGACTTTTTAGATGAAGCAAGGTGCATCTGTTCACACGAGCTGGTTGTTTGGTTTCCTGCCAGTCTCACCAGAGGAACAAGAGGCTGGACCAGGAACTGCAGTTGGTCACGTCCTCGCTCTGAGCCCTCATTCCCTGGACCCTGGACAATCTGCTTATTTATGGGGAAAAGATCTGAACAAACAAGAAGGGGCTTTCTCGAGGCGGGAAAGCCAGGGTATTCAATATCCTCCTTCACACGCTCAGCTTCCTTCCTCGAGGAAGGGTCACAGTGGGAAACCGGAGGTGGAATCTGTCTTAAGGAAGAAGGAAAATCCGCTGCAAAGGCCTGACCTAATTCCACAGGCCCAACCTCAGCCAAACTCTGGTCTTCTGCCCTGCACCCTCCTGGCTCCCACCCACCAACTACCTTTCATGGAGGCCCATCTCCTCCAGGATGCTTATCCTGCTCAGCCTTCAGAGGCAGCTATGAAAGAATGGAAAGAGCCCTGACCGGGAGCCAGGAGGCCTGGGATTGAATCCTGGTTAACTGCTTCGCCTTAGGTAAGTTACTTAGCCTCTCTGAGCCTCAGTTTTCTCATCCATAAAATATTTCTATCTTGGAGGGTTGCTGGAGGACTGAATGAGACAGTCTCCTTCTGTGACCCCACAGTACTTCTCTGCCTACTGTCTCAGTCTCCTTGGTCTCGTATTTATCAGTCCTATGCCCTCTTCTTTCTCTCTCTTAGAGCTCCCAGATCTAAACAGTCACTTATCGCACCAATGCTCTAAATCCATATATCCAACTGCCTCTTGGCTCTCTCCACTTACATCTGCTACACAGCTTTCAAACTTGATTTATTTACAATTGAACTCAACATCTTCCTCTCGAAACTTGGTCTTCACTGAGTGTTCTCCATCCCAACAATCCCTCCAGAATCCATCCAGTTGCTCGAGCCAGAAACCTAGGGGTTTTCCTTGACTCTGGCCCAGCATTCATGGCTCGCAGCAGCAGCCATTTTCCACCAGAGGAAGTTAGATTGAGGCAAGAATGAAGCAGACACACAGAGAAGCATGGGGGAGAAGACTACCTGGGATCCTACAGGGTTTCATACTCTGCTTCTCTTCCTAAGCCCACTTAAAGCCCCACTCTTGGATTTTATCAGGCCTCAGTACCTTTTCTGATAAATCTCCTCTCCATCCCATCCCATCCCCAATTCATATTTTGCTTAAGTTATTTTGACTTGGGTTTTTACACCTATAAATACAAGAGTCCTAATTAATATAAACATAGGATAGGCCAGGTTATCCTGCAGTAATGAACACCCCCACATTTTGGTGACTTTAAATCACTACATGTCCATTGTGGATCAGCAAGGGGCTCTGCTCATCGTAGTCCCTTAAGAAGCAGCCACCGTCTTAAATGTTGTGGGTTACGGTACTGGTGGGAAAGAGGAACTCTGAAGGATCTGGCACCAGCAACTCAATGCTCCAGCTCAGAAGTGACATGTCACCTCCATTCATAACTCATTGAGCAGAAGAAGTTACGTGGCTCCACCAACCACAAGGGCTACATGAAGTGTAATCCTGCCATTTTTCCAAGTTGCAGAATCAGAAACATTTGATCAACAACATTAATAATGAACATACATGTCCTGCTGCCTGTTCTGTGCCAGGCCATGAACCTAAGGGCAGACACACAAGAACAAGTAAATCATGGGCCCTTCTTTTTTTTTTTCCTCTTCAGGAATGGAGTTTCTTCTTTTCTTTTTTTTAACATTTTTTATTGTGAAATATAACATATACACAAAAAAGTGACAAATTTCAAAGCAAATTTCAATGAGTAGTTTTAAAACAAAATTTCAAAATATGGTATGGGTTACAGTTCCTCCATTTCAGGTATATCCATCTAGCTGCTCTAAGATACTGGAGACTAAAAAGAAATATCAATATGATCAAGTAGTCATAATTATTTGTTAGATCTTACCTTCTCTGATACAACTTCTTCTCCTTTGATCCTTCTCCCACTCTTTAGAGATATTTGTATAGCCCGTTCTTTTTTTTTTTTTAATTGAGAAATCTTCACACACACACAGTCTATATATGGCATACAATCAGTGACTCACAATATCATCACATAGTTGTGTATTCACCACCATGGTCATTTTTAGAACATTTGCATCACTCCAGAAAAAAAACTCATACCTCCCATATCCCTTACCCCTCCCTCTCACTGACCACTAGTATTTCAATCTACCTAATTTTTTGCCCTTTATCACCCCTATTAGTTATACTTATGTTTTACTCATCTGTCCATACCTTGGATAAAAGGAGCATCAGACATAAGGTTTTCACAATCACACAGTCATGTTATCAAAGCTTTATCATTATACCCTCATCTTTAAGAATCAAGGCTACTGGAACAGTAGCTCAACAGTTTCAGGTACTTCTCCAGCCACTCCAATACACCATAAGCTAAAAAGGAATATCTATATAATGCATAAGAATAACCTCCAAGATAACTTCTCCTCTCTGTTTGGAAGCTCTCAGCCTCTGAAACTTTATTTTGTCTCATTTCTCTCTTCCACCTTGTGATCAAGAAGGCTTTCTCAATCCCTTGATGCCAGGTCCCAGCTCATCCTGGGAGTCCTGTCCCACATTGTCAGGGAGATTTATACCCCTGGGAGTCATGTCCTACGTAGGGGGGGAGGGCAGTCAGTTCACCTGCCAAGTTGGCTTAGAGAGAGAGGCCACAACTGAGCAACAAGAGGTTCTCCAGGGGTGACTCTTAGGCATAATTATAAGCTGGCTTAGCTTCTCCTTTGCAGGAATAAGTTTCATAAGGGCGAACCCCAACATTGAGGGCTCAGCCTATTGAATTGGTTGTCCCCACTGTTTGCAAGAATATCAGGAACTCTCCAGATGGGGAAGTTTAATATTTCCCCCTTTCTCCCCAGTCCCCCAAAGGGACTTTGCAAAAATATTTTTTTATTCTCTGCAAGGCCCATTCTTAAAGAGGTCACCATGACTTAGTACAGAGCCAGTGCTAGGGTAGAAGTGTCCACACTCTACTGCCTCTCAGGGTAAAGGACTGTCTAGACTAGGCATTACCAACTCAAATGCCCACAGGGGCCAGTCTGTCCACATCAACAGTGCTGTGCTCATATGTGGGCGCTGTACCTAAAGGGATGTGGATGAAATGGAGGTGGTCCAGAGGAGATAAACAGGGTGGGGAGAAGACTTTAAATAGTTCAGTTCCATTTAATCGATATTTAGAAACAGCCTTCCACATGTCAGGCCCAGAATTATGGACTAGAGATACAGAGGGAAAAAGACAGGCACACCTCTACCCTTGCGAAGCCTACTGTCT
The DNA here is from genome assembly GCF_023851605.1 of Tamandua tetradactyla. Taxonomy (NCBI): domain Eukaryota; kingdom Metazoa; phylum Chordata; class Mammalia; order Pilosa; family Myrmecophagidae; genus Tamandua; species Tamandua tetradactyla. The sequence goes on along the minus strand of NC_135334.1, from coordinate 71,174,849 downwards.
GAAGGGGAAGTTAAAAGAACTGGGGATAATTTCCCTGGACAAGAAAGCTCATGGAGGACAGAGTGTGATAATAATAATAACAATATTTATTGAGAATTTACTCTGTACTGATACTATGCTCATGCTCTACCTGCCATTATTTCACTTAAGTCTTATGACACTCTGAAGTAGATACTATAAATGTCCTTGTTTCTCCTTTGCAGGAATAAGTTTCAAAGTTATGAAGCTGAGGATCAGGAAGGCTAAGTAACTCAGCCACTACACCAGGTAGATTTATTTTCTATGGTCCATAAGGCTGTCATTCTCAAATGAGAATGTACATAAGAAGTCTAACACAGTATTGGCATTATAAATAAGTTCTGAATAAATATCTCTTTCTCATCTCTGAAGGCATTCAAGAACCAGTTGTTTGGTCTCTTATTGGGGTTGCTAGAGAGGAAAATCTAGTATCAGATGGGTAGCAACACTGCACATGGCCTTTGAACCATGGGACTACAGCTTGACTTTTCTTAAGATAATTATTTCCCTTCTTGGCAGTAATACTTCAAGGTAATTATCAACCACTCCCCACTCACCATATCCCTACAAAATATGATAGCAGTGTTAGCTCCAATGGATGGCACACTTGAGGCCTAGAAAGGAAATGGGCCGACTAATAAGTAGAAAACTCATCCATCAACTAATATTGACTCAGTGTCCATGTCGTGTAAGCACATTGTTCTGAGCTCTAAGTGACTGTGCACAGCAGGAAGAAAGCATGAGAAAGGAATTTCAAACTAAAATCTAATTCTGGCTTTGTCATTAATTTACTGTATGACCTTAAAGTAAGTTTCTTTCTAAGCCTTGGCTTTATCTTATCCAATGAGGAAATATGAATATATCTCTAGAGTCCCTTTCAGTTTGAACAATGGAAATAAATTATTTGCAGAGTCAAAAAATCAAACCTCACCTTTATTTCCCAGAAGTCAGTGAGGCCACAGAACCCTGGGTGCTCAAAAGAACTTTAGATATAATATTGTCTAAGGTTGTGCTGTCCAATAAAGCAACCACTAGCCATGTGAGCTAGTGCACACTTGAACTGTGGCTAGTCCAAAATGAGGTGTGCTGTAAGTATAACACTACCGGATTTTGAAGATTTTTTAAGTATGAAAACAGAATGTAAAATATCTCATTAATAATACGTTCATATTGCTTTACATCGATGATATTTTTTATTTATTGGGGATATTGGGTTAATTAAAATATATTACTAAAATTATTATGTTTCTTTTTAATTTTTTAATGTGGCTACTAGAAAATGTATAATTATAATGTGGCCCACATTATATCTCTCTACTGGACGCTGCTGGTCTAAGGGCAAACTGAAGCCCAAAAAGGGTAAGTGATTTGCTTTCACAGCCAGGTCTGGAACCATGGTGTGATGGGTAAGTTCTGGTGTCACCTTGGCTAAGTGATGATGGCCAGTTATCTGGTCAGGCAAGCACTGGCTTGACTGTTGCTGCAAGGATACTTTGTGGCTGGTTGATAAACCAGAAGGTTTATCAATCATCAGTCAATTGATTGCATCTGTGGCTGATTACATCTGTGATCAACTAAGGCATGTCTCACAGAGTGAGATCATCCATTTAGTCGAGGGCTTTTAAGGCTGAAGAGAGACTTTTCACTGTTTCTTCCTCAGCGAGCCTCACCTGTGGAGTTCGTCTAGCCCTTCATCAGAGACACCAGCTTCACAGCCTGCCCTACAGATTTCGGACTCTTCCATTCCCATGGTTGCGTGAGACACCTTTATGAATCTCCTCTTTACAGATATCTCCTGTTGGTTCTGTTTCTCCAGAGAACCCTCACTAATACGCATAGTTAGTTGACTTCTCATTCCAGGCTCTTTCCACCTTAGGCTGTGGAACCCACCTTCCTGTCACCTTTGGGCAATCCCTTCCATACTAAAAAGGGTTAACCTGTTAAGATATTGCTGAAATGACTGTGTGTGATGTCCAAGGGTACTTCCTTGCCTTTCTCTGGGACAACCCGCTCTTGGGGAAGCCAGATGCCCTGTTTTAAGAACATTCAAGCAGCACTATGGAGAGGTCCACACGATCAGGAACCGAGGAAACTGATTCTCCATCCCCAGTCAAGCATTCAGAGGACAGAAGCCCCAGCTGACATTTTTTAGAATATATTTTTATTGATCCTAACATGCAAACATTCCATACATGGGGTACAATCAATGGCTCACAATATCATCACATAGTTGTGCCCAGCTGATATCTTGACTACGATCTTATGAATGGCCCAACACAGAACCAACCAGCTTAGCCTCTCCTGAAGTCCTGACCTGGAGAAAATATATGAAATAATAAATGTTTATTGTTGTTTTAAGTTGGTTTGGAGTAATTTTGGTACACAGCAATAGGTAACTAATGCACAACCTTACCAATGTAGTATTTTATGTAAGAAAAATTCACTTTTATCTCTGGCATTTTTACACTTCAGGAAATTCTTCTTACCTTTGCCCCAGCCTATGGCCTAGCTCAGATGACCCCAACTAAAAATAATTGAAATATCAAGCTTGGAGGAGCAAATCCAGGAAGACAGGACCCCATTTTATTCTTTGAAGACGTTTTTCCTTCTTCTTTTTATTGCAAAATGCATCCAGGCAGGCCTCTTGGAAATGAAAGAGCACCACAGAATATCACTTTCACTTGGGAAATCCAGAAATTTGATTTCCTCCAAATGAAAGGAACAAGAGCCCCCATTGTACAATTAGATACTGTATCGAGGTGTATTAAGGAAGTAACAAATAATTGAGAAAGGACAATCTTTGGTGTTTTAGTTTCCCCCGCTGCTCAAGCAAAAAATCATGAAATGGGTTGGCTTAAACAATGGGAATTTATTTAGCTTACGATTCTGCAGGAGAAAGTCCAAATCAAGGCAATGCTTTCTTCCAGGAGACTGGCATTCTATGGCTGGCTGCCAGCAATCCTTGGCTCCTCTGTCACATGGCAACCCACATGGCAGCATCTCCAGTTCTCTCCCTTCTATTCTGGGTTCCATTGATGTCCAGCTTCTTGCTCCTTGTGGCTTTCTCTCCCTGTCTGAATTTCATACCACTTATAAAGAATTCCAGTAAGAGTAAGATTAAGACCCATCCTGACAGACGTGGATCACACCTTAACTTAAGGAGTCTCATCATAAGGTTCTACTCACAATGGGCTCACACCCACAGGAATAGAACAGATTCAAGAACACGGTTTTTGGAATAAAAACAGTTTCAAATCACCACATATGATATATGAGTTTCTCTAAACTGAGAAATTGGTGTCAATAATAATAATTTCTTAATTTATGTAGCATATGATGGTTTTTGTAGTGTTTTCACATCTCTGAGTTAGGTGAGGAAGACATAAACAGAATACATATGGGAACGAAGGCTCAGAATTTATAGCCTGCCCTAATCTTATAGCTAGTGAATGACAGGGCTGGGCCTAGAAACTGGGTTCCAGTGATCCAGTCAGTCTTGGTGCTTTCTAAGGCAGGACAATCTGGCTGTAATAACAGGAAAGCCTTCAGTTGGGGCTGTCCTCTGAGGTCAGTGTGCAATTGTAGGTCTCCTTAAAGGCCTCAAGGAAAGATGGCATGACTTCATCCACGGTGACGTGCCTTTGGAGCTCCTTACTCAGGGAAGTGACGCCTGTTCCCACCAACCCACAGGGCACAATCTGTTCAAACCACATCAGATCTGTAGAGCAATTCAGAGCCAGGCCGTGGGACGTGATGTGCCTTCCACAGCGAACTCCTGCAAGGCAAGTAAGTCAATGGGTCTTAGAACTGATGCTTCCCACCCCACACTCTCCAACCTGGCTGCAGGATCCCCCTTCAAGCAATGAGGGGTCCGGACGAGATCAGTGTTTTTTCCAACTATTTCTGGAGCACCCAAAGGGTTGTGCACAGATTGATAATGGGGTTTCAGGAAATTGTCTTGATACAGAGACTCTGTTGCTTAAAAATAAGCATGAAAACTACTAAGCCGCCCTCATTGTTCTGACATTTTGACGTAATCAAAGAAGTCCCTTCTCGTGTCCCTCCGTCCGTAAAAATTACTGTTGGACTTAGATGGCTTCTAAAAGCCCTTCTGGCTCTAAATATAAGCTATCTGTGAAAAGGCTTAAAAACCCTTAAATGCGGCTGGTAGCTCGGATTCAAAGCCTGAGCCAGGTACCACCCCTGTCCGGACCGAGCTCCGCCCTCAGCCTCCATTGGTCCAGCACTGCTACGTCCCGCCTCCAGCACGCTGGCTCCGCCCCCTAACCGCGCCCACTGGCGCTCACCGATTGCGCAGATTTTGCGCTCTTCCAACCAGACGCCGGTGTAAGGCGGGGGCCGCGCACGGGCGTCCGGCAGGCCCTGGAGTTTGCACAGGCGCACGGCGCACGCCTCCAGTGCAGCCACGTGGGTGCGTAAGCGCAGGCCAAGGCGCCGCAGGTCGAGCACTGGGTGGCAGAGCAATTGTCCTGGGCCATGGAAGGTGGCCAGGCCCCCGCGGCCTATGGAGCGCACCTCGGCGCCCAGTGCCCGCAGCCGCGCCGACTCCTCGGGCGTCAGGCCGCCGCGCAACCCGACTGTGTATACGGGCCGCGCGGGCTCGCAGAGTAATAGTGCGCCCGCCTGAGTCGCCGGCCGGTCCTCGGTGCCTGGCTCCACCTGCAACCGCCGCAGCCAGCGGTCCTGCAGCTCCAGCATCTCCGCGTACGACGCTCGGCCCAGCTGCACTAGTTGCACTGCCGGCTGCCGCATCGCGCCAGTTGTGGCCTCGGCGGGGCCCCGTCGCGTGTCTGGCCCTGGGGAGTGCCAGGAGGGGCGGGGATTTGGGGCCCCGCCCCGAACCGGCACTTCGAAGTGCCTGTTACAAACTCATAGGAGACTGTGACACCAGGACTAAGCAGGGTATGGCTCATCTATTCAGTCATTTCAGCAACCAGTATTTATCTGCTTGTGTTTTGTAGGCCCTGCCCGAATCGCTTGATACAGCAGTGCACGGTGTGGGAGAAAAGAAAGATCTAGCTTGTTAAGCTTACATTCTAGTGGTGGGGTGCATACAATAAGCAGGTATTAAATAATAAGGTTATTTCACATCGTGATAAGTGCTATGAAAAGAAAAATAAAACCAGGGCAGTGTGGTGTGCCCTGGGTTGAGTATTCAGTGAAACAGATGCTAAAGTAGATTAGCTGCAGAAGGTTTAGTGGATGGGGTGGGTAGGGCTCAGGAAAAGCATTGTGAGAGAGTGAAGGAAGCAAGATCAGAGGGAGAAGCTGAACTGCAAAACAATTGCCACGGAGTTCTCAACCAATTCTAAGGGATACTCTGAGCCTGGAATGGCCCTTCAGAGGTATTCCAAATTAAAGCAAGGGGCCAGACATTTATATCCAGTCTTTGGATACAGGCTGCACTTTGGCAAGAGTGCTTACTTCAGTGGTTTGCAATGCCCAGACAGAGTCTCAGTTATTAGCCATCAGAAACCAACTCCCAGAAGCTGGGGTAATGGTTGGCTTGGTCCTGAGAGCAGATCTGAGCAGCCCAACACAGCATCTATTATATTGCAGTTGAAGTGTTATTTAAACAGCTCTAAATTCACTTGATAAACTTTTACTGCATATCATCAACTATGTGTTAGGCCCATTGCTAGGTGGTAAGGATAGACAAGCCTATCCCATCCTGGTGTTCTTAAATAGCATCCAGAACCCAGATTTTATGCCCTCACAATTTGTCCTCTGAGTCAGTCTTCTATCCTGCAACCAAGAATTGCTCAGTTGAAAAGAAAGACAGAAAAAAGGGAGAGAGGGAAAGAATTTTAAGTACGCAAAGAAGTAAAAAGAACAGAATGGCAACAAGTTTTAATATATTTGCTTCTGGTCTTTTTTAATTTTTAAGAAATAAAATATGTAGGAAAAAAGCAAGATTTAGAAAACCTGATAAGTATACTACCAGTTTTGCAAAACTGAAGACAAATACTGATGTGGTTTTTGCTTATACATGAAACTTGTTTAGAAGGCAACACAAGAAACTGGTAACATGGATTGCTCTCCTAGGTGGCTGGGAGACATTTCATAAACTTTCACAAAAAATCCTAAGCAAATATTAACCAACTGAATCCAGCAATTATGAGAGGATTAATACATCATGACTAAGTAATCTTTATCCCAGGAATGCCAGGTTGATTTAAAATAAAATCAAACTATAATTCGCCACGAGGAAGAATAAAGCATAATTTCAGCAGATGCAGAAAAAGCAGTTGACAAAAATCAACATCTATTGATTGAAACTGAAACTTTCAGGAAACTAGGAATAGAAGAGAAATTCCCTGGTCTTAGGAAAGGCATCAGTCAGGTTTCAGACAAAAAGAAGAAACCATATGAGTAAGTTTTTAAATTAAATTTATTTTCGACAAAATTGTACATTGACATGCAGAAATATTGTGAGAAATAATACAGTGAGATTCAGTGCACCCTTACCCAGTTTTCTCCAATAATAACATCTCGCAAAACTTCAGTACAGTATCAACCAGGGTTTTACAACGATACGATTTAAATGCAGAACATTTCCATCACCACAGAGATCCCTCATGTTGCTCTTTTATTGCTACCTCTCCCCACTTTACCCCTGGCAACCACTAAGCTGTGTTATATAAATGAAATCACACGGTAACCTTTTGGAATTGGCTTTTTATCACTCAGCATAATTCTCTGGAAACACATGCAGTATGTTGTGTATATCAATAGTTCATCCTTTTCTTTTACTTCTCTGTTAGTAATCCATGGTATGGATATATCAAAAGTTTGTTTAACCATTCACCTGTTAAAAATACCTAGGATGTTTCTAGTTTTCAGATACTACAAATAAAGCTGCTATAAACATTTGTATACAGGTTTTTCTGTGAATGTAAGTTTTCATTTCTCTGGGATAAGTGCCCAGGCGTGCAGTTGCTGTCTTGTATGGTCATCGTATGTTTACTTTTTAGTGGAATTACCAAAAAGCTTTCCAAAGTGGCTGTGCCATTTTACATTCTCACTGGCAATATATGAACAATCACTTTATCTGCATCATTGCTAGCGTCTGTATTGTCACTGTTTTTTATTTTAGTCATCTCATAGGTGTGTAGTGGTATCTCATTCTGGATTTAATTTTCAGTTCCCCATGGCTAATTATATTGACTGTCTTTTCATATGCTTATTTTCCATCATATATCCTCTTCAGTGAAATATTTGCGTTTGTCTTTTGCCCATTTTCTAATTGGGTTGTTTGGTTATTTTTTCTTTTTTTTTTTTTAATTAGAGAAATTGTAGGTTTACAGAAACATATTGCATAAAATACAGAGTTCCCATATACTATTTGTGATCATTTGAAGCTGTTATGAACCCCAGAAAATAATGTTCTTATAAACCTATCATGGATGAGACCTTTAGATTAGGTTATTTCAGCTGAGCTGTGCCTCAGGTGGGTCTTAATCTTCTTACTGGAATCCTTTATAAGAGGATGAAATTCAGAGAAAGAAACAGAAAGACGCAGAAGCTGAGAAGGCTGCAGAAAGAGGAGAACCCACTGAAGCCAGAGGTGGGAGCAATGAAACCCAGAAGAGAATGGAAAGACCAGCAGATGCTACCATGTTTCTTGCCATCTGACAGAGGAGTCCAGGTACTGTCTTGATGGTGCCTTGATTTGGACGTTTTCATGGCCACAGAACTATAAGCTTATAAACTAATAAATTCTCATTGCTAAAATCCAGCCCATTTCTGGTATATTGCATTTTGGCAGCTTTAGTGAACTAAAATACTACCCTCTTGTTACTACTTTCCATTAGTGTGGTATATTTGTAAAATTGCTATCAGTTGTACTATTACCTATAGTCCATGGTTTACTTTAGGGTTTAGTGTTTGTGTTGTACAATCCTATTTTTTTTAACATTTTTTATTGTGATATATATACACACACACACACACACACACACACACACATACAAAAGCAGTAAATTTCCAAGTATATTTTAACAAGTGGTTGTAGAACAGATTTTAAAATTTGATATGGGTTACAGTTCCACAAGTCAAGTTTTTCCTTCTAGCTGCTCTAACACTGAAGACTAGGAGAAATATTAATGTAATGATTCAGCAGTCATACTCATTTGTTAAAGCCTGTCTTCTCCATTGTAACTCCTCCTTCTCCTTTGATTCTTCTCCAAATCTTTAGGGATATCGGGGTTATGCCCAGTCTAACTTTCCATGTTGAAAAGGGGTGTCAACAATATAGAATAGGGGGATAGACCTAGTTGATGTTCTTGGAGAGGCTGGCCCCTCTGGGTTTCGGGACTTATCCGGCCTAAGAACCATCTGAAGGTTTTACATTTCTGAAAAGTGACCTTATTGCGTGCAACCTTTGTAGGATCTCAGATAGAGTCCTAGGTTTTCTTTAAGGTTAACAGGAATGATGTTGGTTGGTGCTTAGCAAACCATGGCAATTAACAGTATCTAGCTACAGGTTGCATAAGAGTAGCCTCCAAAATAGCCTCTCAACTTGATTTGAATTTTTTAGCCACTCATGCCTTATTGTGTTAAACTTCTTTTTCCCCTTTTTGGTCAGGAAGGCATTGTCGAACCCAAGGTGCCAGGGCCATACTCATCCTTGGGAGTCATGTCTCACATTGCCAGGGAGACTCACACTCCTGGGCATGATATAAGATTTTATTCTATTTTTTTTTTAGAGAAGTTGTAGGTTTTAAGAGCCATTATGCATGAAATACAGGATTCCCACACACCACACTAACACCAAATCCTACATTGATGTGGATCATTTGATGATAGCACATTTTTACAACTATACCACTAATTTAAGTCCATGGTGTAATTTATGGCTCACCGTTTGTGTACTGTAGTTTGGGGAGGGCATTTGTAATGTCCCAGTGTCCAGGCTTTGCCCCCTCCTTCATTTTGAGAGCAAGTCACTGCACACAGTCACCTACAGGACCAGGGACAGATGTTAAAGTTCGAAGATAAAATGCCCTCCGCTGCATCACTGTTTATAAACAATCTTTTGAGACTCTGCTAATTCAGATCTCACTGAGAGTCTGCTGAAACTCTTTTGAAACCAAATCTCTTGGGACTCTGTTAAACTTTATAAGCCATCCTCTTGGCATGCCCCATTCCTTTTGGTTTTTGGCATGGAGTGCTGACCTTCATATTTCCCAACAAGCCACTATTGAGGATTATATGCTCCTGTACTTAAGTCCCTAACGAAACTCATGGGGAACTTTTTGCCTGGAGTGTTCTTTGGTTGAGCTGGGTCGGAACATTTGGTGAACCAGCTAGGAGACCAAGAGCTGTCGGCCATAAAGAACATGGGTACTGAGAAGGAAGACTCCCCAGCAGGAATCTCGGCATGGCCTGCAAAATCCACATGGGGAGGGTTGGCTACCCTCCTAGACAAATGGGAACAACTGAGGGAGTGTGGAGATTATAACTCCCTGGCTATGCTAATAGCCCTCCTACAAAAGGCTGCAGGACAGTTGGGATTTCATAAGAAAAAGGAAAAAGGAAAAATGCCAGGCCACCACAGTTGTAGTTTGGCCTCTTTGGAGGCCATGTAATCAGTTACAGAAGAGGCCTTGGTGGCTAAAGTGAAAGAGGAACTTAAATTAGAGTGGGATATGTGAGTAGCTCAAGAAGAGTTGAAAGATGCTTTAAATGAGAAGCTGCGCTGGGCAGATGAGAATTTGAAAACATTGGCGTGTTTTGTTGGGGAAAGGGGGTGGAAGTTAACCTAAAGTTCAAGTAGGACATATTCTAACTTACCTGATTGTGATCCCAATGTCTGGGACCCAGTGGATTTTTCCTCAGATGATGAGTGTTTTGGTTTGCTGAAGCTGCTGGAATGCAATATACCAGAAATGTACAGCTTTTAAGAAGAGAATTTTATTACATTACAAGTTTACAGTTCAAAGGCTATTAAAATGTTCAAACTAAGGCATCCAGTAAAAGATACCTTGACTCAAGAAAGACTGATGGATCCAGAACAACTCTGTCATCTGGGAAGTCACATGACTGGTGTCAGCTGGGTCTTTGAATTCTGGTTTCAAACAGCATCCCCCAGGGGCATTTACTTTCTGCATCTCCAAATGTCTGGGTCTCATGTTCTCTTTCTCTTGACTCTGTCAGCTCTTTCCAAAATGGTTCCCTCTTAAAGGACTCCAGGAAGGGTCCCACCTTGAATGGGTGGGGACATATCTCCTTGGAAACCACCTAATCTAGGTCCAACCCACAATTGGGTGGTCACATCTCCATGGAAAAAACTTAATAAAAAAGATCCCATCCAACAACATTGAATTAGGATTAAAGAACATGTCTTTTCTGGGGTACACAACAGGTTTCAAACCAGCACAATGAGGATCCCCAGTCTAACCAGGAGGAAGATGAAGGGTATAAATTTGTTCACCCTCTGATCCAAGTAAGATTAAGTCAAAATGTGTCCGATCTGGTCCTCCAGGCAGATGGGGGTGATGCCACTAATGCGGCCCCAGCTGTGTCCACAAGTCCATCAAGCAAAAATTACATGTTTCAATGTGCAATTTCATCACCTCTGAATTATGAGAGGTTGAGACTCAGTATAGGCAAAAACCTAAAGAACTTTTATCACATTGGCCACTGTGGTTGTGGGACACTGGTGCATATGGTGTTCTGCTCTCAGAGATGAGTAAATTGTCCTCTCACCACCCATCCTTCTTTTTCCTAAAATGGAAAAAAAATTCACTACTTGATTGGCTCATATTCCAGTGCAAGAGATGTGTGATCCAACAAAGGGGATTTGCCCTATCAAACCCCCATTGGAGCACCATTGATAAACTACAGGATGTATCAAGGGGGCCAGGTGTGAAGCATGCAATTTACATACCGATTGTCATTGGACCAGATAGTGTAACTTTTACCACAGGAATTAATGACACAATTCTACATACTGCTACCCATCAGTGGTATGGGACTTGGGTGCCCATTCTCAGTTCACTTATAGAACAGGCTGCCCAAATGATTGCACACCTGGGAAAGATAGATCACCTAAGGCAAAGGGGAGCTGGAGTCAGAGCTATGGGGTTCATCCCAAGGGGACATGATGAGTCAAACTGGATGTTGTACAGACATATGTGGACAGAACTCATAGCTGCAGAAACTAAAATTGAGGATATTGATGGGCAGCCAAATGCAATATTAACCTTCTCACAAGCAGTGGGGACAACCAAAGCAGTAGGCAGAGCCCTCAATCTGGGGGTTTGCTCATATGAAACTTATCCCCACAAAAAATAGGCTAAGCCTACTTAAAATTAGGCCTAAGAGTCACCCCCAGCCTCTTTTGTTGCTCAGATGTGGCCTCTCTCTCAGCCAACACGACAAGCAAACTCACTGCCCTTCCCCTCTCTATGTGACTCTCAGGGGTGTGAACCTTCCTCGCAACTTGGGACGGAAGTCCTAGAATGAGCTGTGATTTAGCATGAAGGGATTGAGAAAACCTTCTCAACCAAAAGGGGAAAGAGTGAAATGAGACAAAATAAAATATCAATGGCTGAGAGATTCCCAACAGAGTTGAGAGATTATCCTGGAGGTTATTCTTACGCATTATATAGATATCCCCTTTTTAGTTAAGGTGTAATGGAGAGGGTGGAGGGAACTGCCTGAAAATGTAGAGCTGTGTTCCAGCAACCATGTTTCTTGAAGATGATTGTATAATGATATAGCTTTCACAATGTAACTGTGATTGAGAAAACCTTGTGTCTGATGCTCTTTTTATCTACCTTATTGACATATGAGTAAAACATAAGGATTAAAAATAAATAAATAATAGGGTGGACAAATGTTAAAATAAATTTAGTAGATTGCAATGATAGTGATCAATGAAAGGGAGAGGTAAGGGGTATGTATGTATGAATTTTTTTCATTTTTCTTTTTCTTTTTCTGAATTGATGCAAATGTTCTAAGAAATGATCATGATGAATATACAACTATGTGATGATATTGTGAGTTATTGATAATATATCAAGAATGGAAATATCATATGGTAAGAATGTTTGTGTTTGTATATTGTTTTGTTGAATAAAAAAAAAATGCAGTATTAGTTAGACTGTGGAGCAAGCTGACCAAGGAGCAGAGGTTTAAAAAGTTTGAAGCCAAGTCACTAGAGGAGGACGTGAATTCTGGCCAAAAGGCACAACCAACACCATGTAAAGAGTCCTCTGCGTCCCCTTCCCCCCCACCACCACCGAGGAGTTCTGGGAGGCCCCCTGCCCCCTAGTGCAGGAGTTAGGACAAGATCCCCGAATAAGAACAGTACGTAGGGACACTGGGGGTCGGAGACCACATATAGAGCTTGCTATCTTTTAGAATTCCACTAATGAACATTTGGTTCTGGCCTTAATAGACACCAGAGTGGATTGTACCTTAATATATGGGAAATGGCTGTGAACAGAGGGCACCATGCTAACCATTACTGGATACAGGAGCCAAGGCATTAAAGGGACACAGTGGCAATGCAAATTGGCTGATATCCACCTCAAACATATACACTATATATATATATATGTATCACCTATCCTGGAGTAAATATTAGGAATTGATATCTTGCAAAATATTACTTTGCAAACTACCATAAGTAAATTCTGTCTCCAGTGCCAAATATTCCAAAGCTGCCCTGAGAGGACATGCTAAGTGGTTACTGGATGCACTGTGGCAGTGCATCAGTTTAAGTTGCTCGGGGACCATCAGGAAATCACCACCACTGTAAAGGAATTAGAAGGTGTGGATTTGGAGAAGTCCTGATAGTCTCATAAGCAGTGAGGTCAACAAAATCAATAGGCTGAACCCTCAATCTTGGGGTTTGTTCATATGAAACTTATCCCCGCAAAGGATAGGTTAAGCCTACTTAAAATTAAGCCTAAGAGTCACCCCCAGAGAACCTCTTTTGTTGCTCAGATATGGCCTCTCTCTCTCTCTCAGCCAACATGACAAGCAAACTCACTGCCCTCTCCCTCTCTATATGAGACATGACTCCCAGGGGTGTAAACCTCCCTGGCAATGTGGGACAGAAATCCTAGAATGAGCTGGGACTCAGTATCAAGGGATTGAGATCCCTTCTCCTTCTCGACTGAAAGGGGGAAGAGAGAAATGAGACAAAGTGTCAGTGACTGAGAGATTTCAAATTGAGTTGAGAGGTTATCCTGGAGGTTATTCTTACGCATTATATAGATATCCCCTTTTTAGTTTAAGTTGTATTAGAGAGGCAAGAGGGAAGTGCCTGAAACTGAAGAGCTGTGTTCCAATAGCCATGTTTCTTTAAGATGATTATAACATGATATAGCTTTCACAAAGTGACTGTGTGATTATGAAAACCTTGTTCTGATGTTCCTTTTATCTATGGTATGGACATATGAATAAAGAATATGAATTGGGTGGGCCACAGTGGCTCAGCAGGTAGAGTTCTCACCTGCTGTGCTGGAGACCTGGGTTTGAATTCTGGTGCCTGCCCATGCCAATATGTATATATATGTATATATATATATAGGATTAAAAATAAATAGTAGGGGGAACAAATATTAAAATAAATTGGGTAGAGGGAAATGCTAGTGATCAATGAGAGGGTGGGTTAAGGGGTATGGTTTGTGTGAGTTTTTTCTTTTTATTTCTTTTTCTGGAGTGATGTGAATGTTCTGAGAAATGATCATGGTGATGAATACACAACTATGTGATGATATTGTGAGCCATTGATTGCACACCAAGTATGGAATGTCCATGCATTAAGGATGTTTGTATTTGTGGCGATGGGGGGGTGTTGGCGTTCTCTATATGGGTTTATATTATTTTTGCAACTGTCTTGTAAGTTTAAAGTTATTTCAAAATAAAAAATTTAAGAAGAAAAAAAAAGAATGCTTGTGCTTGTATGTTGATTGGTTTTATTAATAAAAATTTTTAAAAAAAGATGGAATGGGTATTACCATTCCCACTCATAGCCCTTTTTTAATTAAAATTTTTTTATTAATTTTTAAATTAAAAAAATGACAAGAAAGAAACACATTCTTAACATATGATCATTCCGTTCTACATATATAATTAGTAGTTCATAATATCATCACATGGTTGCATATTCATCATCATGATCATTTCTTAGAACATTTGCATCAATTCAGAAAAAGAAATAAAAAAGACAACAGAAAAAGAAATAAAACGAAAACAGAAAAAATATATACATACCATACTCCTTACCCCTCCCTTTCATTGATCACTAGCATTTCAAACTAAATTTATTTTAACATTTGTTCCCCCTTTTATTTATTTTTATTCCATGTGTTCTACCTATCTGTTGACAAGGTAGATAAAAGGAGCATCAGACACAAGGTTTTCACAATCACACAGTCACATTGTGAAAGCTATAGCATTATACAATCATCATCAAGAAACATGGCTACTGGAACACAGCTCTACATTTTGAGGCAGTTCCCTCCAGCCTCTCCATTTCCTCTTAGATAACAAGGCGGTATCTACTTAATGCATAAGAATAACCTCCAGGATAACGTCTCAACTCTGTTTGGAATCTCTCAGCCATTGACACTTTGTCTCATTTCACTCTTCCCCCTTTTGGTCGAGAAGGTTTTCTCAATCCCTTGATGCTGAGTCTCAGCTCATTCTTGGGTTTTTCTCAGTCCCTTGATGCTGAGTCTCAGCTCACTCTAGGATTTCTGTTCCACGTTGCCAGGAAGGTCCACACCCCTGGGAATCAGGTCCGTGTAGACAGGGGGAGAGTGGTGAATTTGCTTGTTGTGTTGGCTGGAGAGAGAGGCCACATCTGAGCAACAAAAGAGGTTCTCTTGGGGGTGACTCTTGGGCCTAATTTTAAATAGGCTTGACCTATCCTTTATGGGGTTAAGTTTCATATGAACAAACCCCAAGACTGGGGGCTCAGCCTATAGCTTTGGCTGTCCACACTGCTTGTGAGAATATTAAGAATTCAACTTGGGAGAGCCGCCGCGGCCGCCGCAGGGTAGGGGTGACCTCCGGCCCCAGCACCCCTCCTTGGTCCCCACAGGGGCCACAGCCCCCAGCCCGCCGCCCGTCGGTCCGCGCGGGTCCGCGGGTCGGCAGGTGAGGCCGCCGCAGCCGCCGAGTAGGTGCGTGGGGATGATCTCACTCGCGCGCTCCGCGCTAGGAGGAGGAGGAGGAGGAGGAGGAGGAGGAGGAGGAGCGGGAGCAAATCCAACTTCCGGGTAGTGAAGCCGCACGCCACCGGCATCTTGCTTTTTCTTACCCCTCCCCCTGTATACCCTTCTCCTCTCCCTCCTTTCCTTCTTTTCCTGGCCCCACCCGCCAAAATGAACAGCTCAGACGAGGAGAAGCAGCTGCAGCTCATCACCAGTCTGAAGGAGCAAGCAATAGGCGAATATGAAGACCTTAGAGCAGAGAACCAGAAAACAAAGGAGAAGTGTGACAAAATTAGGCAAGAACGAGATGAAGCTGTTAAAAAACTGGAGGAATTTCAGAAAATTTCTCACATGGTTATAGAGGAAGTTAATTTTATGCAGAACCATCTTGAAATAGAGAAGACTTGTCGAGAAAGTGCTGAAGCTTTGGCAACAAAGCTAAATAAAGAAAATAAAACATTGAAAAGAATCAGCATGTTGTACATGGCCAAGCTGGGACCAGATGTGATAACTGAAGAGATAAATATTGATGATGAAGATTCAGCTACAGACACAGAGGGTGCTGCCGAAACTTGTGTCTCAGTACAGTGTCAGAAGCAAATCAAAGAACTTCGAGATCAAATTGTATCTGTTCAGGAGGAAAAGAAGAAGTTAGCCATTGAACTAGAAAATCTCAAGAGCAAACTTGTAGAAGTAATTGAAGAAGTAAATAAAGTTAAGCAAGAAAAAGCTGTTTTAAATGCAGAAGTTCTGGAACAGAGAAAAGTCTTAGAAAAGTGCAATAGAGTGTCCATGCTAGCAGTAGAAGAGTATGAGGAAATGCAAGTAAACCTGGAATTGGAAAAAGGCCTTCGGAAGAAAGCAGAGTCATTTGCACAAGAGATGTTCATTGAACAAAACAAGTTAAAAAGACAAAGCCACCTTCTGCTACAGAGCTCTGCCCCTGACCAGCAGCTTTTGAAAGCTTTAGATGAAAATGCAAAACTCACCCAGCTACTTGAAGAAGAAAGAATTCAGCATCAACAAAAGGTCAAAGAATTAGAAGAGCAGTTAGAAAATGAAACACTCCACAAGGAGATTCACAACCTCAAGCAGCAACTGGAGCTTCTAGAGGAAGATAAAAAGGAATTGGAATCGAAGTATCAGAATTCTGAGGAGAAAGCAAGAAATTTAAAGCATTCCGTTGATGAGCTCCAGAAACGTGTGAACCAGTCTGAGAATTCTGTGCCTCCGCCTCCTCCTCCTCCACCACCACTCCCGCCTCCACCTCCCAACCCGATCCGATCCCTCATGTCCATGATCCGGAAACGATCCCACCCCAGTGGCAGTGGTGCTAAGAAAGAAAAGGCAGCTCAACAAGAAACAACCGAAGAAGTCACAGATCTGAAGAGGCAAGCAGTTGAAGAGATGATGGATAGAATTAAAAAAGGAGTTCATCTTAGACCAGTTAATCAGACAGCCAGACCCAAGGCAAAGCCAGAATCTTCAAAAGGCTCTGAAAGTGCAGTGAATGAACTAAAAGGGATACTGGGGACACTTAACAAATCCACTAGTTCAAGAAGCTTAAAATCCCTTGACACTGAAAACAGTGAAACTGAGTTAGAAAGGATTTTGCGCCGCAGAAAAGTGACGGCAGAAGCAGATAGCAGTAGTCCAACTGGGATATTAGCCACCTCAGAGTCCAAATCCATGCCAGTGTTGGGTTCTGTATCCAGTGTAACAAAAAGAGCCTTGAACAAGAAAACTCTGGAGGCAGAATTCAACAGTCCGTCCCCCCCAACACCTGAGCCAGGTGAAGGGCCCCGTAAATTGGAAGGATGCACAAGTTCCAAGGTTACATTTCAGCCTCCCAGTAATAACGGATCCCAGAGAAAATACATGGACAGTGAAAAGCAAGCTGGACCAGTTGTAGTTTTAAATCCCATTTCCACACATGAACCCCAAACCAAAGACCAGGTGGCTGAAAGAGGTCCAACTCCACATGAGGAGAAACTCCACATGAGGAGAATAAAGTCGAAGTTAAACCGGAATGCAAAGAAGACAGCATTGAACAGACAAGAGAGACAGACAGCTCCAACTGCTGATTCCCACAGCAGAAGGCTGACAAGTTTGGAAGTCCTTTTCAATAAGCACATGATTAGTTTTGGTGTATTGGCAAGGGCTACAGACATTCTGTTCTTGTAATATATTCAGAATACAGGTTCTTTTCTGATGTCACTTTGTAAGTTAAGTAGTTCAACTATAAATACAAGTAAGCTGTTTAGCAAAATACCCATTCTAAGTAATTTTTGTTTTTTCATCTTTATTGGGGTTAAGGTTTTTCCTTGTTACTGTATTAAGTGTGACTTCTTTTAGAAGGTTACAAAAAATTCAGAAGGTGATAACATTTTAGGTAATATACGTACCACTCACCATATGTAATGCTGAAAATTTGTGGCACTTGTAGATAACTGGCTATACAGAAATGACCAATTTAAGGTAGTTTTAAGTCCCCAAAGCAGTGTCTGTTTTAGGTTTAATCATCTTTTGATGGAGAAACCACAGCAGCATGGAAACTGTTGGCATTGTGGCATACAACTCGCTTTCTGGAGGATACTGAGATAAGCTTAAAATTCAGGAGCTGGCATCAGACTAGAGGTTGCACAGTCGATCTTACACACCTTACCATCAATGGAATGAAAAATATATGCTATTGGTCATGTTTAAAGCCTCCCGAGGATTTCCCGGGGAATGTTCTAGGGATCTGGTTATGTTTTCTCATATACTAAGGTGGCACAAGTACCCTCGTTTATCACAGTTTTCATGTAAAGTGAAGTGAAGTGACAAGCACACAATTTTCTTGCTTCACTGCTGTTCTGTATTATACAGGGTTTTTTCATTTGTTTTTTTGTTTGTTTGTTTGTTTTAAGAAATGAAGTGGTAGTTCGTCTCTAGAAATACAGTGTTTCAGGCTACCACAGTGAATACATAGAAGTGTAATCAGGGATTGAAAAAAAAAGTCTTACACAGCTTTTCAAAATTGATTGTTTCAAATTGGTGTTTATTTAAAATAAGTGGCAATGTATTTGAATGCATTTTTTATGACAATGATTCAGTAATGGTAATTTTACTATTAAAGAAAGTGAAAGGTTTAGTTTTGTTAGCATGGCTCAGCATGTAGCTGTCAGGTGTTTTTTACCTAAGGGCAACAGAAAATGATAGTAATAATTGCAGTGGTTGTATTTTATTTCTGCACGTGTACTAAGCGTAGGTTTAAAGAGGTGGGAGTCAGTCAGGTAAATGTACTTCCTAAATTTGGAGATAATTGTCTTTCTATAGGTTTGTTATGCTTGACTCTTTCCATGTTCTTCCAGTGATGATTTTACAGTCTCTTATCAGTTTACTCATGGGGAAGAAAAATGCAGTTATTTCCATGGAATTAAAATGTAGCACGTGTTATTTCCTCAACTGAATAAGACTGCTGTAAGACAGGCTAATTACAAACTGCATTAATTCACTTAAACATGTTCTGTTATGCTGTGATCTGAACTCTCCTCACAACAACTTATTAAAAAACACCAACAGTTTCCAAAAAAAAAAAAAAAAAAAAAAAGAATTCAACTTGGGGAGGTTGAATTTTCCCCCGTTCTCACTGTTCCCCAAAGGAAACTTTGCAAATACTTTTTTATTCACTGATCAAATCACTCTGGGATTTACTGGGGCATCACTCTGGACAAACCAACAAAATCTCATGTCCTACTCAAGGTTCCATGTACTTATGGTGTTCAATTAAGCTATCTAAATAAGTTATATTAGGACATGCACTAGTCAAAATAAATTTTGTGCCAAATAAACATTTTTTGCTTTAGTCTCACACATAAGTTGACATTTTAAAATATTAACTACCATCTATTTTCAGCACCCTGCAGTAATGACATTCCTTTGTTCTTCCTCATGCAAAAACATTTTTAAAATTTGTACATTTAGTCACTATCATTATATACTCTAGGCATTCCTAGATTATACCATCTCAATCTTTATCGTCTATCTTTCTTTCTGATTTCATTTGTGCCCCCAGCCCTCCTCCCTCTATCATTCTCATGTTCAGATTCATTCAGTGTTTTAACATAATTGTATTACAGTTAGGTAGTATTGTGCTGTCCATATCTGAGTTTTTACATTCAGTCCTGTTGCACAATCTGTATCCCTTCTGCTCCAATTACCCAATATCTTACCTTATTTCTATCTCCTGATGGTCTCTGTTACCAATGAAATTCTCCAAGTTTATTCACTAATGTCAGTTCATATCAGTGAGACCATACAGTATTTGTCCTTTTTTTTCTGGCTAATCTCACTCAGCATAATGTCCTTAAAGTCCATCCATATTGTTACATACTTCATAACTTTATTCTGTCTTACAGCTGCATAATATTCCATCATATGTATTTACCACAGTTTGTTTAGCCACTTGTCTGTTGATGGACATTTTGGTTGTTTCCATCTCTTTGCAACTGTAAATAATGCTGCTATAAACATTGGTGTGCAAATATCTGTTTGTGTCCTTGCCCTCATGTCCTTTGAGTAGATACCTAGCAATGGTATTGCCAGGTCATATGGCAATTCTATATTTAGCTTCCTGAGGAACCGCCAAACTGCCTTTCACAGAGGTTAAAATTTTAAAAAAAAGAAAAAAGAAAAAGAAGGAAGGAAGGAATATTACGATTCCCAGTCATAGCCCTTTTAATGGCCCTGTCTGACAAATAAAGAAACCTGATGGAGTAGAGTGATTGACTCTAAAGAACAAAATTAAATAACTCATTTATTTGCTACTGTGCCAAACATTGCTACTTTGTACAAAAAAAGTAAGTACTTAGGTCAATTACATTTTGTACTAGACCTTGCTAATGCCTCCTTGGGTAGGTATTTCTTTAGATCCTTCCAGCCAACCTGCATTCTCCTTCATGTGAATGAAGGACATGTGGGAAGGACAACAATGGATATTGACTGTGTTGCCCCAAGGGTATCATCATAGTCCCACTATTTGCCATGGCTTAGTTGCTCAAGACCTGAAAACGTGGAAACCTCCCCAAAATGTAATTCTTTTCCATTACATTGATGACGTTATATTGACAAGTAACTGTCTTTCAGAACTAGAAACCACCACTAACACAGTGGTGACTTGCCTTGAAGGCCAGGGATGGACAGTAAATAGAGACAAATTACAGGGGCCTGGATGCTTTGTCAAATATCTGGGTGTTGTCTGGTAAGATAAGACTAAAATTATTCCTTCTGCTGCTGTTGACAAAGTACAGAACTACCCCATTCCATATACTCCTAAGCAGTTAATGGCTTTTCGTGGTTTATTGGACTATTGGAGGCCATTTATACCTCATTTGGCACAAATTTTAAAACCTTTGTGTGCTGTGGTTTGCAAGGGGAAGGCTTGGGAGCGGGATACCTCACAGCAGGCTGCTTTTGAAAAGTCCAAATTAGCTATAGCACAAGGTTTAAAGGCGGTGAACCCAGATGTGCCTTGTGAATTGATATAGCCAATACCGAGACTGGCTTTGAGTGGGGTTTGTGGCAAAGGCAACAGGCAAAACACATATCTATTGGCTTCTGATCTGAGCTATGGAAAGGGGCAGAACTAAGATACAGTCCCCTGGAAAAGGAGTTATGTGTGGCCTGAGATGCCCTGTTATAAGTTGAAGGGCTGACTCAGAAGTATCCTGTGACTTTATGAATGGCCATCCCCAAATAGGGGTGGGTATGTGTCACTGCTAACACGTCCCACTCAGGAAGTCCTTAGCTTAGCATACTAACAAAGTGAAAAGCTTACCTCCTGCAATGCAGCATCTTTAACAACACCCCTCTAAGTACAGAAATGTGTGATATTTTAGGACCAGTTTTTTATGTGAAAGAGCAACATTCGCCCTTCCCTGTTGATCCTCCCGAAGTGGCTAGCCCTATGCCCACCATTAACAGATACAGAAATATACCCAACTCTGCATGGCATACTGATGGATCAGCATGTGGGCAACCTGGTACCTGGGCAGCCATGGCCATCCAACCTAGCACTGGCACCATCTGGTGGGAAACTTGAACTATTCAGAGCAGTCAGTGGGCTGAATTGAAGGCTGTATGGATCGTTGTTGTTCATGAACCAGGAGATTCATTAACTATTTGTACTGACAACTGGGCAGTGAACTGGGGTCTGAGAGTATGGATGGCCATGTGGAAGCAAGAGCAGTAGACTGTTGTTGGCCGCCCCTTATGGGGAAAAGAAATGTGGGAAAACATCTACGTTGCTTGTCATAAACAAAAGGTAACTGTGTTTTATGTTTCTGTCCATAACACTGATTCTTTATCTGGCAACAACTTTAGCAAAAATTCATAGCCTAGAGCCAACATCACACAGGCTACTGAATGGAATGGTTGCATAGAGAGACTGGACACCAAAGGTAACAGACTCTGAAGACTGACATAGCAATTCCAGCTGCCCATCACTAGACAACAACTGAAAGAAGTCACGGAGGTCTGACTCTCTTGTTTGCTGTGACACCCAAGGATGCTTCCTCAGCATCTTGGTTACGTTGGCAGTGAGCTGATTCTAGTCACCAAATGGCAAGTAGATAATATTGGGCCCCTTCCCTTAGCTGAAGATGCAAAATACGCCTTTTCAGCCATAGACATAGCCACTGGACTGTTGCTGGCCTTCCCAGTAAGGAAAGCTAACCAAAGAGCTACAATACATAGCTTAGAAAAACTAAGTGCATTTTACAGGGTCCCTACACATGTGGACAGTGGTAGGGGGATCCCGTTTACCAGACAACTAACCCAAGCCTGGGTTACTGAACATGACATCTTATGGACATTTCATTTGCCTTACAACCCCACAGCAGCAGGGTTAATTGAAAGAATGAATGGGCTTTTAAAAGAGCAGTTAAAAGTTGATAAGCAATCTCTGCAGCAGTGGATATGCAGTTGTATCCAGCCCTCACCAGCTTCAATTCACTGCCCTGAGCAGCTGCTCCTGCCCGTACTGGACTGGTAATGGTGGGGCCCATGCAGGTGCTGTGAGTTCAGCTAGAAGGACCAGCAACACTACAGCCACAACAAGGTAATGAAAATAACTTGCTCTTGTCTGTGCCACAAGCATTAGAAATTGGAGAAAATAAGATCAATTGGCCATTGTCCTGGCCAATGCACCCATGCTGATTGGTAATCCTAAGCCCATGGAGTATCAGGGTGACCCCAAATTTGAATATTAACCACAGTTTATACACAAAATGCCAGAAGTTGTATATGTAACCAGCCCAGGACCTCCATACCTCAAGGCACAGAATGTATGACTCTGTGGACATTTATGCCCAGGCTAACTATGGTTTTGACTCCAGAAAACTTCCTGCAATTACAGGGGGTAAAGGTGTGGTATCAAAAACCCTTTCATAGCACCCCTTCTCCAGAAACACTTCTGTCTACTAATGAAAATTTAGCTTGTATTCTATTAGATCAACAAAATTTACCTCTCGTAGTTCTCCATAAATATCTTCCTTTCTGCCCTTAGTGTTGTAGCAAATCCCTTTCTATAGTTGGTGTCTGCCATTGTTGGGTGCCACTGGCCTGCCTTGGACTGTGACTCTTTCAAATTGGACTGCGGAGAAAACCCTGCTGGCCTGACAGAATCTAGCACTTCAGAAAATCTGGAAAAGCATCTTCTCATTTGGAGTTAAATCACAGATTTTATCAATTATTGGAGAAATGGCTTAATTCCCTTTCTTGGCCATGGTGGGCTCACTTTGTGGAGTTGTTATCTCTGTGTGGGGAACTCCATATGTTCTATTGGCTCTTCTACTGTTCATGAATGCAATGTCTATACTATTGTCAACACAGCCTGCTGTGTGTTGGTGGGTTATAAGGACCCAGGGTCCAGGCCCTGCTCCCTCCTCCATTTGAGAGCAAGTCACTGCACACAGCTGCCTACATGACCTGGTACACATGCTAAGGTCAAAGAATGTAAACTCACCTCCCAGTCACTGTTGGTAACCAACTGTCGTGAGACCTGCTGAACCAAATCTCACGAGAGTCTGCTGCAACCAAATCTTGCAGTACTCTGTTAAACTTTATAAACTGTCCTCTTGGCATGTTCCTTCCCTTTTTTTTTTGGCCCAGAGTGTTGACCCTCATTTCCCAACCCGCCACCCTTCAGGATTGTTTTCTCCTGTAAGTTTTCATTAAACTCATGGGGAACTTTTGCTTGGAGTATACTTTGGTCTCAGGGTTGAGCTGGCTTGGGAATAGTGCTCTTAAGCATTTTCTGAGGCCCTTGAAAAGCCTGTCAACTCCAGATGCTGTGCCTGTGGTGCCTGATAGATAGACAATTCCTGAGGATGAGGAGGCCACTAACCCAAGCGCAAGAGGTGGGGCCAAGGGATTAGAAGCATTTGAATGTAAATATCAGCTAATCCTGATGGAGTTAGGAAGTAGTTGAGGGGGCAGGTGGAGTAGGAGAGAATAGCAACCAGAATGGGGCTCAAGGCCAAGAAAATGGGAAGGAAGTAAAAAAAAAGTGAATAAACATACAATGATAGGTTTCAGAGTAGATTACAAAAGTCATTGTGAGTCATCAATGGTAATGCTGTTTAAAAATAAACATAGCATTTAGATAGTCTGGGACTCTGAGGGATAAAGTGAGTTTGGATTACACAAGGCCCTGTCCCAAGGCACAACATTCTATAAATACATGTGCATAAGGCGAGAAAAGTAATTCAAATGCCTTGGTTCCTGTAGGGCTAGCTTAGTGCCCTAGCACCCGAAAGAGATCTGAATGTGAAGGGGAAGGAGCCCTGGACTGGGAGCTGGGATCTGGGGTCCTGTTCTATCTCTATCACTATTCATTTGAGACTGTGAACTCTTTCAGCATAGGCAGTGAATAATTTTTTCCCTAGATCCACACTTCGTATAGTGCCTGCACACAGTAAGTTTTTAGTAAATATTTTCAGAAAGAATGAACAGATTGTTAAACAAATAATTTGCTATGTGACCATCACCTGAGACCTCTTGCTAGGTCTCACTTTCCTCAACCAAAAGGGGTCAAGGTGGCCTCCAGGTCTCTAGTGACTTCCAATTCTTTTTTTTTTTTTAAATGGGCAGGCACCGGGAAAAAAACCCGGGTCCTCTGGCATGGCAGGCAAGCATTCTTGCCTGCTGAGCCACCGTGGCCCACCTGACTTCCAATTCTTAAGACCTGAGGCCTGTTATTTGTCTTCTGTCTCCCTAAATGATGTACCCCATGGGATACTGAATGAAATCTAAACTCAACCCACCAGGCTCAGCTCAAAAGCTACTCTTCTGCATTGCCTCCCCCAAACCTTCACACAACAAAACTGTGGCTCTGCTCACACATATTCTACCTTGGTTTTTGTGTTGTTTGTTATCCCACACACACTTGCGCTGTGAGCTATGAAAATATAGAGTAATAGCTAACACATAGCACCATGTGCTGGGAACTATAAAAGCTTCAAAACCATCATTTCATTTAATATCTTAACTACCTGTGAGGTAGGTACCATTATTTTCCCTCAGGTGATGAAACTGAGACACAAAGATATGAACTTGCTTACTATTAGATTTGTAAGTGGCAGGGCTGGTATTAAAATCTGGGTAGTCAGGCTCCATAGTCTTTGCCCTTAACCAGGACCCTATCTGTTCTAATTTGCTAGCTGCCAGAATGCAATATGCCAGAAATGGAGCAGCTTTTAAAAGGAGAATTTAAGTTGCAAGTTTACAGTTCTAAGTCTGAGAAAATGTCCCAATTAAAGCAAGTCTATAGAAATGCTCACTCTAAGGCATCCGGGGAAAGATGCCTTGTTCAAGAAGGCTCATGAAGTTCAGGGTTTCTCTCAAGTGAGAAGGCACATGGAGAACATGGTCAGGGTTTCTCTCTCAGCTGGAAGGGCACGTGGTGAACACAACATCAACAGCTCCCCAGGAGGTGTTTTCCTTCTTCATCTCCAAAAGTCACTGGACTCCACTTTGTGGTTCTGCGGTGTTCTGTTGTGGCTTTCTTGTGGTTATGTCATTCTTCTCTGCTGTCTCTGAGTCTCCTGCTTTCTCCAAATATGTCCTCTGTTAGAGGATACCAGTAAAGGAATCAAGACCCACCTAGAATGGATGGAGACACGTCTCCACCTAATCCAGTTTAACCCTCACTCTCTTTTTTTCACAAAGATTAAAAAAAAATTTTTTTTTTAAATATAACAAGCAAATGCAAACATTCTTAACTTTTGATCATTCCGTTCTACATATATAATCAGTAATTCACAATATCATCACATAGTTGCATATTCATCATGATGATCCTTTCTTAGAACATTTGCATCTATTCAGAAAAAGAAATTAAAAAAACAACAGAAAAAAATTCATATATACCATACCTGTTACCCGTCCCTTTCATTGATCACTAGCATTTCAATCTAAATTTATTTTAATGTTTGTTCCCCCTATTATTTATTTTTATTCCATATGTTTTACTCATCTGTTGATAAGGTAGACAAAAGGAGCATCAGACACAAGGTTTTCACAATCACACAGACACATTGTGAAAGCTACATCATTATACAATCATCTTCAAGAAACATGGCTACTGGAACACAGCTCTACATTTTCAGGCAGTTCCCTCCAGCTTCTCTGTTACATTTTTTTTTTAAATACCAAAAAAACACCAAAATAAATGCAAACATTCCTATTTTGATCATTCCGTTCTACATACATAATCAGTAATTCACAATATCATCACATAGTTGCATATTCATCATGATGATCCTTTCTTAGAACATTTACATCTATTTAGAAAAAGAAATATAATGAAAACAGAAAAAATGTATACATACCATACCCCTTACCCCTCCGTTTCATTGATCGGTAGCATTTCAAACTAAATTTATTTTAACATTTGTTCCCCCTATTATTTATTTTTATTCCATATGTTCTACTCGTCTGTTGACAAGGTAGATAAAAGGAGCATCAGATACAAGTTAACACTCACTCTTGAGTGAGTCACATCTCCATTAGATAATCTAATTAAAGTTTCCAACATACAGTACTGAATAGGAATTAGAAGAAACAGCTGCCTTTACAAAATGGAATTAGGATTAAAACATGGCTTTTCTAGGGTATATACATCCTTTCAAACCAGCACACTGTCTTATTCCTCTTTTTTTTTTTAAGAGGCTTTATTGCGATGTATTCACATACCATACAATCCATCCAAAATATACAATCGAAGGCTTTTAGTATAATCATAGAGTTGTGCATGTATCACCACAATCAATTTAAGGATGTTTTCATTACTCCAAAAAGAAAAACCCCATACCCCTTAGCAGTCACTTATTCTTCTTTACAGCATAATTTACATCCCATGTTTTGGCACAGTAAGTGCTCATGAAAAAATGAATGAACAAATGCAGTAAGCTGGGTGTCAGAAGGACATAGGTTCCCTTGAGCACCCATCTTACTTTTGTGCCCCAACATGTGGGGTTAGTGTGTTGTTCCATTAGTTCATTCATTCATTCATCCATCTATTCATCAATTCGATGAATATATGCTAACTTACTCTACCTCCTCCCCATCCCAACCCACAGTGAGTGCCAGCTATGCAAAAAAATGAATCTAAATTTGTGCTTGTCCCAAGAAAACTCCCACCTTAGGGGTAGAACCAGACAGGTCCATAGTCAATGACAGAATAGCATGACATCAGTTACCCACAAGAGGGAGCTACTAACTCTTCCCAGGCAGAGTCCAGGAATGCATCTTAGTCTTTGTATGGGACAGAGATTCAAATTAGGGTTTAAAAATCTTTCCTCAGGTCCCTGGAGGGCCAGAGTCCTGCCCGATGCCAGATCATTTGGCTGGAGAGAGAACAGCTTGTCCTCCCAGCTGCTGACTGCAATCCTACTCTCAACAGGACAGAATCCTGGGGCCATAGCTCTGTCTTTTGTCTGAATCCCATTGTTCTTGCTGGCTACCATGTGCTGATTAGAGTCACAGTCTTTTTGAACCTTTGATTTTGGCTGTTGGCCTGACTCTTTAGCACCAGGTCCACAGGCAAATGCAGTTTCCTAGCCAGATTCCATTAACTCCCTTTCTTTCTCCATCAGTAATAGCTGGGGACTCAGCATGTACCTAAGTGTGTGGTAAGACACATATCTGGAACCTCTTGGTTCCCTGGTCTCCACTATCATTGTCCTTCTCCTCAACTCTAAGCAAGAATTTATAGAGAGCTTCTTGGATGAGGTGGTTAATTAGAGAATGAGCTGAACAATGCAAAAATTAAGCCTTCATTCACTTACTGAGATAATGTAAGCAAGAGGCCCCAAAGAGAAAGTGATACACTGCCCCCCACCCCCAATATTCTATTTTCCTTCCACTGAATGGCACAAGCTGAAGGTCAAATGACATACAGCCCCCACCCCCCCACACCCCCAAGAATCCTTCTTTATGGACTGGGGGGTGGAAAGAAGGATGATGAGGGAAAGAGGAAGGGCTAGGAGTAGAAAAGTTCTGAGTATTGAGTCAGAATAGAGAAAATCATCACCCCACCACCACCACCACCCATCAATAAGGAAGTCTCTGAAGATTCTCCTGAACAGTGTTTCAGCTGAGGATCCCCATAGAGAAGCCTTGGAATGCAGGGACCCGTGCTAGGAATGCAGCTATGTATAAGAGCATTGCTAGTGGGGTACAATAAGTGGGGGAGGCTGAGTCCTTGACTGCAACTTCCTTCAGAGACTACAGTGCCTTGGCTATCCCAAGTCTTGTTAGGGAGAGCAGCTCTCCCCGCTTTAAGCCTGCCAGGTAAAGCCTTTGTAATTGCCTATAATCAGGATTGAAAGATCACATGTAGGATTGTGGCCTGGAGCTGGACTCATCAGGATTCAGGCCAGAGCAAGCCCCCCCCCCCCCCCACTCCCCAAGTACTCAGCCATGCATGTGTAGACTCTGATTGTCCACTAGCACCTGACTGGCCTCAGATATCATCTAGATCACACCTCATCCCAACGTGCAGGTAAGGCAGGAGAATTACCCGAAGGAAGAAATGAGAGAAATAGCTCTGGAATTTGGAATTCCTAACCACCAGACTTTATATCACACTAGTGATTCTGAAGCCCTTTTTTATATTGGAATCTTTCCCAGTTGTGGTTTGGAGTTAGTTGTATATCCCCAAACAACATTCTTAATCCATTCCTATGGATTTTAACCCATCTTAAATAAGACCTTTTTTTTTAGTTTTATTCTATTTTTCTTTATTTATTAAACATACTAACATACAAACACAAACAGTCTTACCATATGATCATTCTATTCTACATGTATAATCAGTAACTCACAATATCATCACATAGTTGTATATTCATCATGATCATTTCTTAGAGCATTTGCATCAATTCAGAAAAAAGAAATAAAAAGAAAAAAGAAAAACATTCATACATACCATACCCTTTACCCCTCCCTTTCATTGATCACTAGCATTTCAACCTACTAAATTTATTTTAACATTTGTTCCCCCTATTATTTATTTATTTTTAATCCATATGTTTTACTCATCTGTCAATAAGGTAGATAAAAGGAGCATCAGACACAAGGTTTTCACAATCACACAGTCACATTGTGAAAGCTTTATCATTATACAATCATCATCAAGAAACATAGCCACTGGAACACAGCTCTACATTTTCAGGCAGTTCCCTACAGCCTCTCCATTATACCATAACTAAAAAGGTGATATCTATATTATGCTAAGAATAATCTCCAGGATAACCTCTTGACTCTGGAATTTCTCAGCCATTGACACTTTACTTTGTCTCATTTCACTCTTTCCTCTTTTGGTGGAGAAGGTTTTCTCAATTCCTTGATACTAAGTCCCAACTCATTCTAGGATTTCTGTCCCATGTGACCAGGAAGGTCCACACCCTTGGGAGTCATGTCCCACGTACAGAGGGGGAGGGCAGTGAATTTGCTTGTCATGTTGGCTGAGAGAGAGAGAGGCCACATCTGAACAACAAAAGAGGTTCTCTTGGGGGTGACTCTTAGGCCTAATCTTAAGTAGGCTTAGCCTATCCTTTGCAGGGTTGAGTTTCATATGAACAACCCCCAAGATTGGGGGCTCAGCCTATTGCTTTGGTTGTACCCACTGCTTCTGAGAATTAAATAGGACCTTCTGATGAGTTTACTTTAGTTAAGGTGTGGCCCAACTGAATCAAGATGGGCCTTATAGAGAAGCCCACAGAGAGAGAAAAGATGCAGGGAGCAGCCAGGATCTGGAAGTCAATGGAACCCAGAAGAGAGAGGAGAAGACGTTGCCATGTGCATCACCATGTGACAGAAAAGGCAAGGAACCCCAAGATTGCTGGCCAGGGTCAGCAACCCTGGGAGGAAGCAAGCCTTCTAGCCCCTGAAACCACAAGCCAATAAATTCCTGTTGTTAAGCCAGCTCATTATATGGTATTTATTTTGGCAGCAGGGAAACTAAAGACCCTCAATATATAAAGAAGAATGTCTCTGTTTGATGTAAGGTTAGGGTGCTCAGAAGATCCCCTTCCTGGCTTCTCTGTCTCTGTCTCAGCCTTTAAGTCACTTTATTAAAGCTGTTTTATTTTTATTTATTTATTTATTTTGGGGTGCATGGTCCGGGAATCCGACCTGGGTCTCCCACATGGGAGGCAGGCATTCTAACCACTGAACTACCCATGCACCCTAAACCTGTTTTATTTTTACTATTAGCTTTCAATAGTGAAAGTTGGTCCCAGAGAGATCTTAAATCTATGCATAGATAGTAACCAACCTGCCTGTAGCATTTTTCCACCTAGTTGACCTTACACTCTGCAACCAGAGAATTTTCAAATACCCAAACCTGTCTGTATCACCTTCAAGTTTAAAAATATCCATTTATCCAACACTTAATAAGTGCTTTCATTGTATAGGATGCTGAGGCACAACGCTAGGAGAGCAATGAATAAAACAGGTAGTTTGTACCTTCTTTTGTGGGTAGGGGAGGACCAAGCAAACATGTGGGTAATCAGATAAATCACTAATTAGAATGTCATAATAGATAATAAAGCAGGAGGATGGTCTGAGACTCCACAGAGAGACCTCTCTGAGGAGACTGAAGGACAAGGCAGGGGATCAGCAGAGGCAGAACTTTCCAGCCAGGGAGCAGAGCCCATGTAAAGGATCTAAAGTGACAGCTTGAGGACACAGGAGTAGGCTCGTATGGCTGGTGTATAGTGAACTGGGCAAAGGTGGTATGAAATGAGACCAGAGAGCTACAAAAAGCTGGTCACTGAGAGCTTTAAGGCCACTTGAAGGCTCTTGGTCTTTATCTTAAGAGCAAAGAAAATGCAGCTGAATGGTTTTAAGTAAGATAGTAACACTATGCCATTTATGTTTTAATATCACTCTTGTTTTAGTTTCCTTGGCTGCTCAAGCAAATACCATTCAGTGGTTTAGTTTAAACAATGGGAAATTATTGGCTCATGGTTCTGAGGCTAGGAAAAAGTCCAAATCAAGACGTCATCAAGAAGGTGTTTTTTTCCTGAAGACAGACATTCTGGGCTGGCTGCCGGTGATCCTTGGTCCTGGGATCCTCTGTCACCTGTCAGTGCACATTTCAGCCTCTCCTGACCTCTCTCTGCTCTTCCAGATATCGTTGAACTTCAGCTTCTTACTTCCCTTGGCTTTGTTGTGTTTTTTTTTTCTCTGTTTGAATTTCATTCTGCTTCTAAAGAAAGCCAGTATAGGATTAAGACCCATCATAATTGAGGTGGGCCCCACCTTAACTGAAGTAGCCTTATCAAAAGGTCCTACTTACAATGGATTCACAACCATAGGAACCGATTAAGTTTAAGAATATGTTTTTCTGGAGTATATAGCTCCACAACACTTGTTGCCATTTGTAGAGTAAACTGGAGAAAGTCAAGAGTGGACGCAGAGGGGCCTATTAAGAAGAAACTGTAGTCGTCAAGTAAGAGTTGGTAGTGGCCTGGGCTGGCATGGGGCACTGAAAATGGGGGTAGGAGAGAGATTTAAGATATGTTTTGAAGGTAAAATCCACAGGACCAGCTATGGATTGGCTATGGGGAGTGAAGGAAAAGGAGGACACAAGAATCTACTCGTAGATCTGGGCAAGAAAGATCATAACCTTTGGTCCTGTCCTTCAGAGGCCTTACATATCACACACACACACACACACACACACACACACACACACACACACACTCTAAATGGTACCTTGATACTCAGGAGCTGATACACAGCTTAAACCATTCAGTCTAGTGAAACTCTTCTCCACATATCTTGCCTTATATCCTTGTATTAATCAGGGTTCTCCTGGGAAACAGAATTGACAAAATGAGTGTGTGTGTGTGTGTGTGTGTGTGTGTGTATTTAATGAGATTTATTATAGGAATTGGGTCATGTGATCAAGGGGGTTGAGTCAAATTCTGTAGGACAGGCGCTGGAAGTTGAAAGCTCCAGTGAGGGTTTTGATAAATTCCCCAGAAAAGGTTGATGCCTGAAATAGAGATAGAAATTCATCTTTCTGGCTGCTGAAATCACAATCCTCCTTTTAAGGCCTTCATCTAACTGGGTGAGACTTCTGTCATTGCTGAAAGTAATGTCCTCTGTTGACTGTAGATGTAATCAGCCATAGATGCAGATGTGATGGACTGTGTGTGTGTGAAAATTTCTCAATAAAATTTTAAAATACACATATTTTTAAAAAGATCCTACTCACTAAAAGATCTTACTTAACAATGGGTCACTACCCACAGAAATGCACTAGCTTTAAGAACATGTTTTTTTCAGGTACATACAGCTTCAAATGACCACACAGGATTTCGTACAAGATTATATCTTGGTTGTTAACTGCTAAAGTTGGGGTCAGCTTCCTTGGGACTGTCCTGTTCTGGTGGATAGGTTTATTGCCATCTCTAGCTGGCTGTCCCAGTCAAGCAAGTGCCATATAGTGTTATAAAAGTACAGGAATGGACATTGTTCTAGTTTGCTAGCTGCCAGAATGCAATATACCAGAAACAGAATGGCTTTTAAAAAGGGGAATTTAATAAGTTGCTAGTTTACAGTTCTAAGGCCGAGAAAATGTCCCAGTTAAAACCAGTCTATAGAAATGTCCAATCAAAGGCATCCCTCCAGGGAAAGATACCTTGGTTCAAGAAGACTGATGAAGTTCAGGGTTTCTCTCTCAAGTGAGAAGATATATGGTGAACACAGTCAGGGCTGCTCTCTCAGCTGGAAGGGCATATGGTGAACATGGCATCATCTGCTAGCTTTCTCTCCCGGCATCTGGTTTCATGAAGTTCCCTAGGAGGCATTTTCCTTCTTTATCTCCAAAGGTCGCTGGCTCATGGACTCTCTGCTTTGTGGTGCTGCAGTATTCTCTGCTCTCGCCGAATCTCCCATTCTCCAAAATGTTTCCTCTTTTATAGGACTTCAGAAACTAATCAATGCCCATCCAAATGGTTGGAGACACGCCTCTACCTAATCCAGCTTAACAACCACTCTTGATTAAATCACATCTCTGGGGAAATGATCTAATTACAGTTTCAAACATACACTACTGAATAAGGATTAGAAGAAATGGCTGACTTTGCAAAAATGAGATTAGGATTAAAAATGGCTTTTCTAAGGTACATACATCAGTTCAAACCAGCACATTCCACCCTCTGGACCCTAAAAGAGACATGTTTTCCCCATATACAAAATGCATTCATTCCATAACAATATCAGAGAACCTTAAACCATTCCAGTAACATTTCAAATACAAGATTAATACAAGATTAAAATCAGTACAAAGTCTCATCAAAGTTAGTGAAAGGCATGGACAGCCCTAAGGCAAAATTTTCTCCATTTGCTGTGGACCTTTGAAAACTCATAACAAGTTATTTGCTGTCAACATACAAAGGAGGAACAGTCAGGTGATACATACACCCATTTCCATAGGGAGGAAGGAACACAGGGCTCACTGGACCCATACAGTTTCAAAAACCTGCAGGGCAAAGTCCATTAGAATTCAGTCTTAGAGTTATTTGTTTTGGGGGTTTCTGAAAGCATCAGTCCCACCCTTTCCAAGGGCCTACTCAGAAGCTTGCCTCTCTCTGAACACAACCTTGGGGGACGTTGGGGAGACCACCTTTTTCTCGGCTCCACCCTCTCCAAACATTGGGGCTATACCCGGGCTCTCTGCCATCTCCAGGGCACATGCTCAACCCTACCATGTGGTGGCAACCAGGATCTCCCCAAACCCCAAGGAATGTGCTTTACCCTCTCCAAGGCCTGAGGCAGCATGACTTTTGCATTACAACCAGGTGGAAGGCTCATCCTCTGCCTTTGGGGCAACCTTACCCTCTTCATGGGCTTGGGTGGGTTCACTCTCCTGGCCTGAGGCTTTTTGATTTCAGGCCCCAGCCTCCATGGTTTTGCTTTTGAAGTTATTTTTCCTCCAATATGTCTCTTCTCTGAGCCCCCCAGTCCAGACTGGCAGTGGCTCTGTTTATACAGGTCCCACAGCACTCTCGTTGGCTTTCTATGCAGTAGCCTTGAATCATGCCCATCAGACATAAGGAGTTTCCACAAATCCTTCCTGGATAACTTCATGTCCAATCCTGGCATTCTGTGAAATGGCTGGGTGGTTCCACATTTGGTTAAATCCTCACACAGGGCACTATTCTCTGGGGTCTCCCTTTCTGGAAGCCCAGAATTTTCAAGAACTTCAATTTCTGGTTTCTTTGTACCCAAGAGTTCAGTTTTCAGCTTATCTCTTTCCTGTCACATTTCACTATAAGCTGCGAGGAGAAACCAGGCTGCACTTTCCACATTTAATCTGAAGATTTCAACGCCACTAGTCAATTTTGCAGATTATCTGCTATTTTAAAACAAGGTTCACCTTCCTTCCAGTTTGCAATAACTGCCTCATTTCTATCTAAGGCCTCATCAGAAGTATCTCTAGAGCTCACATTTCTACTAACAGTCTCTTCAATGCATTTTAGGCCTTCTCTATCAAGCTTCTCACAACTCCTTCAAAATCTTTCCCTTACCCATTTAAAAAGCTGTTTCAACATGTTTGGTATTTGCAAACCTCAGCAGCAGCACCCCACTCTCGGTACCAAAATCTGTTCTAGTGTGCTAGCTGCTGGAATGCAATATACCAGAAACAGAATGGCTTTTAAAAAGAGGAATTTAATAAATTGCTAGTTTACAGTTCTAAGGCTGAGAAAATGTACCAATTAAAACAAGTCTATAGAAATGTCCAATCAAAGGCATCCCTCCAGGGAAAGATACCTTGGTTCAAGGAGACTGATGAAGTTCAGAGTTTCTCAAGTGAGAAGGCACATGGCGAACACAGGGTTTCTTTCTCAGTTGGAAGGCATGTGGCGAACATGGCGTCATCTGCTAGCTTTCTCTCCTGGCTTCTGGTTTCATGAAGCTCCCCAGGAGGCATTTTCCTTTTTCATCTCCAAAGGTCACTGGCTCATGGACTCTCTGCTTTGTGGTGCTGCAGCATTCTCTGCTCTCACCGAATCTCCCATTCTCCAAAATGTTTCCTCTTTTATAGAACTTCAGAAACTAATCAAGACCCACCCAAATGGTTGGAGACACGCCTCTACCTAATCTAGTTTAACATCCACTCTTGATTAAATCACATCTCTGGGGAAATGACCTAATTACAGTTTCAAGCATACACTACTGAATAGGGATTAGAAGAAATAGCTAACTTCACAAAATTGGATTAGGATTAAAAATGACTTTTCTAGGGTACATACATCATTTCAAACCAGCACAAACATCAAGTGGAAATATTCTCTAAAGGATAATAGAGCTCTTTATTTAGAAAAAGATGCCCCTTCCATTCTGGAGAGATCTGGGAAGTGAACCCAGGTCTCTGGCATGGCAGGCGAGAATTCTGCCACTGAGCCACCATCATACCACCCAGATGGAAAGTTTTAAGGGAATCAATTTCCTTATTCTCAACTTCTGTATGTACTTCTAGCTGATCTGCCTGAAAATAAATCTGTGGTTGAGGAGTCATGACAATTTTCTTCCCCTGCCTTCCCTTTTACTTTAAAAAAGTGAGGTAAACAGCTCGTCTATCCCAAATCTTACTATGTACATTGAGCCAGAGTACAAAAATCTCTGGAGGTGCCAAATACAGGAAAAATTAAAAATATTTCCATTAAATGAAGCATCATTTAAACAAGGTACCATAAATTCAAAGTAGGGTTTCACATATCTCCTGACTTTTATATATTTCTGTGCATGATGTTAGAAATGTGGCATTTTAGTTCATGTTGGGATATTCTGAATCCAGGTATATTGTAGATTAGGGATACTAAGAGTGATGACTATATCTATTTAACAATCATTCCTTTTCCTGCCCCTGGTTATAGACAACTGGAACTCTATGTTACATCTAAGGGAGAGTACAATGAGAGCAAAGCAAAGATAACATCAGCATTGCTTTCTAAGGATAACAGGACCTTATTTCAGTCAGTCAGAAAATCCAGTTTTTTTTATTCTTCTCCTCCAATGATCTAAGCCTTGCCATTTCTAATAACTACAACACATCACAATCTCTCACCACCATTCTATAAATCTAAAGCCAATTCCTCCACTTGGGCACAAATCCTGTCTCTCTTCCTGCTCAAGAACTGTGTCCAGTAATCCCTCCCTCTCCTAGTCATTAATTTTTCACTCTAATGAATATTTCTTATTAGTATCATAATGTTATTTTTCCTGTTTTAAAGATAAATTTTCTTAACCTCATTCCTCTGCGAACTACCATCTCCCTTTTTTTGCTCTCATTTGTAATAAAACTCCTCAAAATAATTGTCTATAACTGTTTTCCCTAAGTCCTCTTCCCCCATTCTCTTTTTAATTCATTAGGAGTTTTATACCTGGGCTTTTATCTATCATTTCATCAAAGTTCATTATGAAGTTCATCAATTATATTCACAGTTACTAAATCCAATGGGCAATCAGTCTTCATTTAATTGCTCTTTCGAAAGATTTAATACAGCATGATTTAATACAATTAACCAATCGTTCCTTCTTGATATAAATTTTCCACTTGGCTAAACTCTTGGTTTTCTTCCTTCATCATTGGTGGCTCCTTCTCAATCTCCTTCTGTTTTAGTTTCCTAGATGTAGAAGTAAATACCATGAAATGGTTCAGTTAAAACAATGGGAGAGACTTCCGGAGAAGATGGCGGCTTAGTAAGGTGCGCGGGTCTTAGTTCCTCCTCCAGAACAACTACTAAAGATCTAGAAACAGTACAGAACAGCTCCCGGAGCCACGACAGAGACCAGACAAACAGCGTACCCCATTCTGGACTGGCTGGACCGGCTAAGAGTCTCCGCTGCGGTGAAGTCCCCGAGAGGCGCGCGCTTCCCCGGGCCGCGGCAGCTGGCGGCCGGAGCTCCCTCCCTCCTTCCCGGGCAGGCTGGGAGCTCTGGATCAGGTTCCCCAAGCCACGGCGGCCGGCGCCCCTCCCCATGCGCGGCTTCCCAGGCCAGCTAGGAGCCTCAGTGGGGCGATCCCCCAACCCGCGGTGGCCGGCGACCGGAGCCCCTTCCACACACGTGGCTTCCCGGGCCGGCCGGGAGATTTGGATCAGTGGTTCCCCAAGCCACGGCGGCTGGCGCCCCCCCCCAACGTGCGGCTTCCTGGACCGGCTGGGAGCCTCGAAAAAGCGGTCCCCCAAGACGCGGTGGCTGGCGACCGCAGCCACTTCCGCACACGTGGCTTCCCGGGCCGGCTGGGAGCATCCGAACAGCAGTTCCCCAAGCCGCGGCGGCTGGTGCCCCTCCCCAACAGGCGACTTCCCGGAGGGAAAGGAAAGAGTCTCCAACAGTAGTAGAGACTGAGCCCAATCTAACACTAATAGTGGCATTAATGAACAACTTCTGACTACTAAAAATAGGCCCTCAGCTCAGGCGAAACTGATCAAGGCGGAAATTGCCGATTGGGCTAACTGAAAAAGAGGAAAGGGGGCAAAACAGACCCTTCTGCGGCTGTTTCTACTGAGGCTTCTTTGCCCCTGGGCTCAGCGCTGCGGTTACATAGGTTACAACTGCCCCGAACGCAGAAACAGGCTGCTTTCAGGGCTCTCTACCACCTGAATCTTCCCCGTGGGAGGGGTAAAACACAACTCAGGTGGATTCCCTCTCTCAAGGAACTCAGATCCCAGGACTTCACAATTTGAAGCCATTAAAACCAACCTACAACCTCTCCTCTGTCTCCACCACAAACCCAGCAGCGAGAATCTTCCAAAGTTAAAGGACCCACAACATCTTTTGCTGGTGGGACCCGCAGACAGACAAGCACCACATACTGGGCAGGATAAGAAAAACAGAGCCCAGAGACTTCACAGGAAAGTCTTACAATCTGCTGGGTCCCACACTCAGGGAAATGTGATTAAATGCCCAGACGCCAGCAAAAAATAATGAATCACACCAGGAAAATTGAAGATATGGCCCAGTCAAAGGAACAAACCAATAGCTCAAATGAAATACAGGAGCTGAGACAAATAATTCTGAATATACGAACAGAAATGGAAAACCTCTTCAAAAACCAAATCAATAAATTGAGGGAGGACATGAAGAAGGTATGGGATCAACAAAAAGAAGAAATGGAAAGTCTGAAAAAACAAATCACAGAACTTATGGGATTGAAAGACACAGTAGAAGAGATGAAAAAAACAATGGACACCTACAATGGTAGATTTAAAGAGACAGAGCATAGAATTAGTGAACTGGAGGATGGAACATCTGAAATCCAAAAAGAAACAGAAACTATAGGGAAAAGAATGGAAAAATTTGAGCAGGGGCTCAGGGAATTGAATGATAATATGAAGCGCACAAATATACGTGTTGTGGATGTCCCAGAAGGAGAAGAGAAGGGAAAAGGAGGAGAAAAACTAATGGAAGAAATTATCACTGAAAATTTCCCAACTCTTATGAAAGACCTAAAATTACAGATCCAAGAAGTGCAGTGCACCCCAAAGAGAATAGACCCAAATAGGCATTCTCCAAGACACTTACTAGTTAGAATGTCAGAGGTCAAAGAGAAAGAGAGGATCTTGAAAGCAGCAAGAGAAAAACAATCCATCACATACAAGGGAAACCCAATAAGACTATGTGTAGATTTCTCAGCAGAAACCATGGAAGCTAGAAGACAGTGGGATGATATATTTAAATTACTAAAAGAGAAAAACTGCCAACCAAGACTCCTATATCCAGCAAAATTGTCCTTCAAAAATGAGGGAGAAATTAAAACATTCTCAGACAAAAAGTCACTGAGAGAATTTGTGACCAAGAGACCAGCTCTGCAAGAAATACTAAAGGGAGCACTAGAGTCAGATATGAAAAGACAGAAGAGAGAGATATGGAGAAGAGTGTAGAAAGAAGGAAAATCAGATATGATGTACATAATACAAAAGACAAAATGGTAGAGGAAAGTATTACCCAAACAGTAATAACACTAAATGTTAATGGACTGAATTCGCAAATCAAAAGACATAGACTGGCAGAATGGATTAAAAAACAGGATCCTTCTATATGCTGTCTACAGGAAACACATCTTAGACCCAAAGATAAACATAGGTTGAAAGTGAAAGGTTGGGAAAAGATATTTCATGCAAATAACAACCAGAAAAGAGCAGGAGTAGCTATACTAATATCCAACAAATTAGACTTCAAATGTAAAACAGTTAAAAGAGACAAAGAAGGACACTATCTACTAATAAAAGGAACAATTAAACAAGAAGACATAACAATCATAAATATTTACACACCAAATCAGAATGCCCCAAAATACGTGAGGAATACACTGCAATCACTGAAAAGGGAAATAGACACATCTACCATAATAGTTGGAGACTTCAATTCGCCACTATCATCAATGGACAGAACATCTAAACAGAGGATCAATAAAGAAACAGAATTTGAATATTACAATAAATGAGCTAGACTTAACAGACATTTATAGGACATTACACCCCACAACAGCAGGATACACTTTTTACTCAAGAGCTCATGGATCATTCTCAAAGATAGACCATATGCTGGGTCACAAACCAAATCTCAACAAATTTAAAAAGATTGAAATCATACACAACACTTTCTCAGATCATAAAGGAATGAAGTTGGAAATCAATAATAGGCAGAGTGCCATAAAATTCACAAATATGTGGAGGCTCAACAACACACTCTTAAACAACGAGTGGGTCAAGGAAGAAATTACAAGAGAAATTAGTAAATATCTCGAGGTGAATGAAAATGAAAACACAACATATCAGAACCTATGGGATGCAGCAAAGGCAGTGCTAAGAGGGAAATTTATTGCCCTAATGCCTATATTAGAAAAGAAGAAAAGGCAAAAATTCAGGAATTAACTGTCCACTTGGAAGAACTGGAGAAAGAACAGCAAACTGACCCCAAAGCAAGCAAAAGGAAAGAAATAACAAAGATTAGAGCAGAAATAAATGAAATTGAAAACAATAGAGAAAATCAATAAGGCCAGAAGTTGGTTCTATGAGAAAATCAATAAGATTGATGGGCCCTTAGCAAGATTTACAAAAAGAAGAAGAGAGAGGATGCAAATAAATAAGATCAGAAATGGAAGAGGAGACATAACCACTGACCCCACAGAAATAAAGGAGGTAATAACAGGATACTATGAACAACTTTACGCTAATAAATACAACAATTTAGATGAAATGGACGGGTTCCTGGAAAGGCATGAACAACCAACTTTGACTCAAGAAGAAATAGATGACCTCAACAAACCAATCACAAGTAAAGAAATTGAATCAGTCATTCAAAAGCTTCCCAAAAAGAAAAGTCCAGGACCAGACGGCTTCACATGTGAATTCTACCAAACATTTCAGAAAGCATTAGTACCAACCGTGCTCAAACTCTTCAAAAAAGTTGAAGTGGAGGGAAAGCTACCTAAATTCATTCTATGAAACCAACATCACCCTCATACCAAAACCAGGCAAAGATATTACAAAAAAAGAAAACTACAGACCAATCTCTCTAATGAATATAGATGCAAAAATCCTCAACAAAATTCTAGCAAATCGAATCCAACAACACATTAAAAGAATTATACATCATGACCAAGTAGGATTCATCCCAGGTATGCAAGGATGGTTCAACATAAGAAAATCAATTAATGTAATACACCATATCAACAAATCAAAGCAGAAAAATCACATGATCATCTCAATTGATGCAGAGAAGGCATTTGACAAGATTCAACATCCTTTCCTGTTGAAAACACTTCAAAGGATAGGAATACAAGGGAACTTCCTTAAAATGATAGAGGGAATATATGAAAAACCCACAGCTAATATCATCCTCAATGGGGAAAAATTGAAAACTTTCCCCCTAAGATCAGGAACAAGACAAGGATGTCCACTATCACCACTATTATTCAACATCATGTTGGAGGTTCTAGCCAGAGCAATTAGACAAGAAGAAGAAATACAAGGCATCAAAATTGGAAAGGAAGAAGTAAAATTATCACTGTTTGCAGACGATATGATACTATATGTCAAAAACCCGGAAAAATCCACAACAAAACTACTAGAGCTAATAAATGAGTACAGCAAAGTAGCAGGTTACAAGATCAACATTCAAAAATCCATAGCGTTTCTATACACTAGCAACGAACAAGTGGAGGGGGAAATAAAGAAACGAATCCCATTTACAATTGCAACTAAAAGAATAAAGTACTTAGGAATAAATTTTTTTAACTTTTTTTATTAATTAAAAAAATTAACAAACAAAACATTAAGAGATCATTCCATTCTACATATACAATCGGTAATTCTTAATATCATCACATAGTTGCATATTCATCATTTCTTAGAACATTTGCATCAATTTAGAAAAATAAATAAAAAGACAACAGAAAAAGAAATAGAACAATAACAGAGAAAAAAAAGATTATACATACCATACCCCTTACCCCTCGCTTTCATTTACCACTAGCATTTCAAACTAAATTTATTTTAACATTTGTTCCCCCTATTATTTATTTTTATTCCATATGTTCTACTCTTCTGCTGATATAGTAGCTAAAAGGAGCATCAGACACAAGGTTTTCACATTCGCAGAGTCTCATTGTGAAAGCTATATCATTGTTCAATCATCATCAAGAAACATGGCTACTGGAACACAGCTCTACATTTTCAGGCAGTTCCCTCCAGCCTCTCCACTACATCTTGAACAACAAGGTGATATCTACTTAATGCATAAGAATAACCTCCAGGATAACCTCTCAACTATGTTTGGAATCTCTCAGCCATTGACACTTAGTCTCATTTCACTTCTCCCCCTTTGGTCGAGAAGGTTCTCTCAATCCCCTGATGTTAATTCTCAGCTCATTCTAGGGTTTTTCTCAGTCCCTTGACGCTGAGTCTCAGCTCATTCCAGTATCCCCATCCCACGTTGCCAGGAAGGTCCACACCCCTGGGAGTCATGTCCCACGCAGAGTAGGGGAGGGTGGTGAGACTGTTCGTTGTGTTGGCTGGAGAGAGAGACCACATCTGAGCAACAAAAGAGGCTCTCTTGGGGGTGACTCTTAGGCCTAAATTTTAAGTAGACTTGACCTATCCTTTGTGGGGTTAAGTTTCATGTGAACAAACCCCAAGCCTGGGGGCTCAGCCTATAGCTTTGGTTGTCCACACTGCTTGTGAGAATATCAAGAATTCAAATTGGGGAAGTTGAATTTCTCCCCACTCTCACCAACCCCCA
Organism: Tamandua tetradactyla; assembly: GCF_023851605.1. Classification (NCBI taxonomy): domain Eukaryota; kingdom Metazoa; phylum Chordata; class Mammalia; order Pilosa; family Myrmecophagidae; genus Tamandua; species Tamandua tetradactyla. Next base: position 71,132,823 of record NC_135334.1, on the reverse strand, counting down.
AAGGGGGCTTGCGAATACTTTTCCAGTCACTGATCAAATCACTCTGGGATTCATTGGGGCATCACTCTGGACAAACCAACAAAATCTCATGTGCTACCTGAGATTCCAAGTACTTATGACATTCAATCAAACTATCTACATGAGTTATATTAGGAAATGCTCTATTCAAAATTACAAAATTTTGTAACAAACATTTTTTGCTTTAGTCTCACACAGAAGGTGACATTTTAAAGTATTAATTATCATCTATTTTCAACACCCTGCAATAATGACATTCCTTTGTTCTTCCTCAGGCAAAAACATTTCTTAAATTGGTACATTGTACATTTCACTATTATTATACACTCTAGGCATTCCTAGATTATACCATCTTGATCTTTACCATCTATCTTTCTTTCTGATTTCATTTATGTCCCCAGTCCTCCTCCCTCTATCATTCTCACATGCAGGTTCATTCAGTGTTTTAACATAATTACATTACTGTTAGGTAGTATTGTGCTGTCCATATCTGAGATTTTATATTCAATCCTGTTGCACAATCTGTATCCCTTCAGCTCCAATCACCCAATATCTCACCCTATTTCTATCTCCTGATGGTCTCTGTTACCAATGAAATATTATAAGTTTATTCACTAACGTCAGTTCATGTCAGTGAGACCATACAGTATTTGTCCTTTTGTTTCTGGCTAATCACACTCAGCATAATGTCCTTAAGGTCCATTCATGTTGTTACATACTTCATAACTTTATTCTGTCTTACACCTGCATAATATTCCATCTTATGTAAATGTCACAGTTTGTTTAGTCAACTGTCTGTTGATGGACATTTTGGCTGTTTCCATCACTTGGTAATTGTTAATAATGCTGCTATAAACATGTAAATGTCCATTTGTGTCCTTGGCCTCGTGACCTTTGAGTAGAGACAGCATATACATGGGTCCTGTTTTTTAAACCATTCTGCCAGACTATGTCTTTTGATTGGAGAGTTTAATCCATTAACATTCAGTGTTATTACTGTATAGGTAGTACTTTCTTCTACTATTTTGCCTTCTGGATTTTATATGTCATATCTAATTTTCCTTCCTTTTACCTTTACTCATAGTCTTCCTTTCTACACTCTTCTCCACACCTCTCTCTTCTGTCTTTGTATCTGTCTCTAGTGTTCCCTTTATTATTTCTTGCAGAGCTGGTCTCTTGGTCACAAATTCTCTCAGTGATTTTTTGTCTGAAAATGTTTTCATTTCTCCCTCATTTTTGAAGGACAATTTTGCTGGATATAGAATTCTTGGTTGGCAGTTTTTCTCTTTTAAAAATTTAAATATATTATCCCACTGTCTTCTCGCCTCCATGGTTTCTGCTGAGAGATCTGTGCATAGTCTTATTGGGCTTCCCTTGTATGTGATGGATTGCTTTTCTCTTGCTGCTTTCAAGATCCTCTCTTTCTCTTTGACCTTGGACATTCTGATAATTAAATGTCTTGGAGTATGTCTATTTGGATCTGTTCTCTTTGGGGTACGCTGCACTTCTTGGATCTGTAATTTTAAGTCTTTCATAAGAGCTGGGAAATTTTCAGTGACAATTTCCTCCATTAGTTTTTCTCCTCCTTTTCCATTCTCTTCTCCTTCTGGGACACCCACAACACGTATATTCATGCGCTTCATATTGTCTTTCAATTCCCTGAGTCCCTGCTCATATTTTTCCATTTTTTTTCCCTATAGTTTCTGTTCCTTGTTGGATTTCAGATGTTCTGTCCTCTGGTTCATTAATCCTATGTTCTGCCTCTCGAAATCTGCCATTGTAGGTTTCCATTGTTTTTTTCATCTCTTCTACTGTGTCTTTCATTCCCATAAGTTCTGTGATTTGTTTTTTCAGACTTTCAGTTTCTTCTTTTTGTTCCTTCCTTGCCTTTTTTATATCCTCCCTCAATTCACTGATTTGGTTTTTGATGAGGTTTTCCATGTCTGTTCGTATATTCTGAATTAGTTGTTTCAGCTCCTGTATGTCATTTGAATTGTTGGTTTGTTCCTTTGACTGGGCCATATCTTCAATTTCCTTAGTGTGATTTGTTATTTTTTGCTGGTGTCTAGGCATTTAATTACCTTAATGAGTTTATTCTGGAGATTGCTTTCACTTCTTTTATCTAGGGTTTTCTTGCTGGATGAATTTGTTGTCTATCTGTTCTTTGACATTCTGTTCAGCTTTATCTGAACCTTTAGCTTAAGTTTTGTTTAACAGAGGGGAATTTTTCAGTTCTTGTTTTCTTGTTTCTTGCCCTGCTTGTGTGGTACCTTTCCCCCACACACACTTAGGAGGGTCTGCTTAGGTATTATAGACCCCAGCCAGATTTTCCCAGACCAAACTGGCCTCCTATCAGGAGGAAAGAGTCACCTGCGTCGGTTTTCCCTGAGCATGAGACCCAGCGGGTTGAAAGACTTTCCTGTGAAGTCTCTGGACTCTGTTTTTCTTATCCTGCCCAGTATGTGGCGCTTGTCTGACTGCAGGTCCCACCAGCATAAGATGATGCAGTACCTTTAACTTTGGCTGGGGGGTTGTTGGAGACAGAGGAGAGGTTGTAGGCTGGTTTTAATGGCTTCAAATTACCAAGCCTTGGTGTCTGAATTCCTTGATGGAGGGATTCCACCTGGGCGGGCCTTTACCCTTCCCCTGGGGAAGGCACAGGCTCCAGATAAGCCCCCAAAAGAGCTCACTTCTGCCTATGCCTGGGGCAGTTGCAGCCTGAAAAGTCCTGCCGCTGTAACCAGAGGCAGTCAAGCCTTTGTAGATACACAGCCACAAAAACCTGTTTCCTTCTTTTTTTTCCCCCTTTTTCTGTCAGTCCTGCCCCCTTGGTGCCGGGGCAAAAATGAGCAACCTCCACTTTGATCGGGTTCACCTAAGCTGGGGGCCTATTTTTAGTAGTCAGAATTTGTTAATTAATTCCACAATTGGCGTTTGATTGTGCCCAGTCACTGCTGCTGGTAAAGTCCTTTCCTTTCCCCTCTGGGAAGCAGCCTGTGGGGGAGGGGCGCTAGCTGCCGCAGCTTTGGGAACTCACGGTTTTGGGGGGTGCTCGCAGCCGGTCCAGCTGGTCCAGACTGGGGTACGCTGTGTGTCTGGTCACTGATGTGGCCCCAGGAGCTGTTCTGTACTGTTTCTGGTTATTTAGCAGTTGTTCTGGAGGACGAACTAAAACGCGCACGTTGTTAAGCCGCCATCTTCCTTAGGAATAAATTTAACTAAAGAGACAAAAGACCTATACAAAGAAAACTACAAAAAACTGTTAAAAGAAATCATAGAAGACCTAAATAGATGGAAGGGCATACCGTGTTCATGGATTGGAAGATTAAATATAGTTAAGATGTCAATCCTACCTAAATTGATTTACAGATTCAATGCAACACCAATCAAAATCACAACAACTTATTTTTCAGAAATAGAAAAACCAATAAGCAAATTTATCTGGAAGGGTAGGGTGCCCTGAATTGCTAAAAGTATCTTGAGGAAAAAAAACGAAGCTGGAGGTCTCACGCTGCCTGACTTTAAGGCATATTATGAAGCCACAGTGGTCAAAACAGCATGGTATTGGCATAAAGATAGATATATCGACCAATGGAATCGAATAGAGTGCTCAGATATAGATCCTCTCATCTATGGACATTTGATCTTTGATAAGGCAGTCAAGCCAATTCATCTGGGACAGAACAGTCTCTTCAATAAATGGTGCCTAGAGAACTGGATATCCATATGCAAAAGAATGAAAGAGGACCCGTATCTTACACCCTATACAAAAGTTAACTCAAAATGGATCAAAGATCTAAACATTAGGTCTAAGACCATAAAACAGTTAGAGGAAAATGTAGGGAGATATCTTATGAAAGTTACAATTGGAGACGGTTTTATGGACCTTAAACCTAAAGCAAGAGCACTGAAGAAAGAAAGAAATAAATGGGAGCTCCTCAAAATTAAACACTTTTTTGCATCAAAGAACTTCATCAAGAAAGTAGAAAGACAGCCTACACAATGGGAGACAATATTTGGAAATGACATATCAGATAAAGGTCTAGTATCCAGAATTTATAATGAGATTGTTCAACTCAACACCAAAAAGATAGCCAACCCAATTACAAAATGGGAAAAAGACTTGAACAGGCACCTCTCCGAAGAGGAAATACAAATTGCCAAAAGGCACATGAAGAGCTGCTCAATGTCCCTGGCCATTAGAGAAATGCAAATCAAAACCACAATGAGATATCATCTCACACCCACCAGAATGGCCATTATCAACAAAACAAAAAATGACAAGTGCTGGAGAGGATGTGGAGAAAGAGGCATACTCATCCACTGTTGGTGGGAATGTCAAATGGTGCAACCACTGTGGAAGGCAGTTTGGCGGTTCCTCAAAAAACTGAATATAGAATTGCCATATGACCCAGCAATACCATTGCTAGGTATCTACTCAAAGGACTTAAGGGCAAAGACACAAACGGACATTTGCACACCAATGTTTATAGCAGCATTATTTACAATTGCAAAGAGATGGAAACAGCCAAAATGTCCATCAACAGACAAGTGGCTAAACAAACTGTGGTATATACATACGATGGAATATTATGCACCTTTAAGACAGAATAAACTTATGAAGCATGTAATAGCATGGATCGACCTAGAGAACATTATGCTGAGTGAGACTAGCCAAAAATTAAAGGACAAATACTGTATGGTCCCGCTGATGTTAACCGACATTAGAGAATAAACTTGGAATATGTCATTGGTAACAGAGACCATCAGGAGTTAGAAACAGGGTAAGATAATGGGCAATTGGAGCTGATGGGATACAGACTGTGCAACAGGACTAGATACAAAAACTCAAAAATGGACAGCACAATACTACCTAATTGTAAAGTAATTATGTTAAAACACTGAATGAAGCTGCATGTGAGCTATAGTTTTTTGTTTGTTTGTGTGTTGTTTATATACATTTTTTATTTTTTATTTTTATTTTTTCTCTATATTATCATTTTATTTCTTTTTCTGTTGTCTTACTATTTCTTTTTCTAAATCGATGCAAATGTACTAAGAAATGATGATCATACATCTATGTGATGATATTAAGAATTACTGATTACATATGTAGAATGGAATGATTTCTAAATGTTGTGTTAGTTAATCTTTTTTTAATAATAAAAATTAAAAAAAAACAATGGGAATTTATTAGCTTATGATTTTGAGGCTGTGTATGCTCTGAATCAGCATCCACACTAAGGTGCTATTTCTCCCATAGCCAGGATTCATGGGTCCAGGAATCAAGGAGTGGAAATAGAGTGGCACCACTCACTATCATCCCTAATGATCCACTAGGAAAATTTTTGCTTCCTGACCTGAAATGTTAAGCTCTGCTGGTCTACAGGTCTTAATTCCAAAAGGAGGAGTACTCCTTCCAGGAGACACAACAATGGTTCCATTACTGTAAATTAAGACTGCCACCTAGCCACATCAGGCTTCTGATACCACTGAATAAACAGGCACAAAAGGAGATTATTGTTCTGTCTGGGGTGATTGATCTTCACTATCAAAAGGAAATAGGACTGCAACTCCACAATGGAGGTAAGGAAAAGTTTACCTAGAATACAGGAGATCTCCTAGGGTGTATCTTAGTACTACCATGCCTTCTGATTAAAGTCAATGGAAAACTGCAACAACACAATCCAGGCAGGACTATCAATGGCCCAGAAACTTCAGGCATGAAAGTTCATGCACGGCCAGCTGAAGTGCTTGCTGAGGATAAAGGGAACATGGAACAGGTAGTAGAAGAAGGTGGTGATAAATATGAGCTATGACCAGTTACAGAAATGGGGACTGTGACTGTATGAATATTTCTTCCATGTTTTAATTATATTTGCATTTGTACATAAACAAATATCTTGTTTTCCTCTTATCATATGACATAGGTTGTATTGTTCATGTTATAGTCATAGGATATGAAGTTTAAAAGTGAATGTTACCTAAGGACTTGCACCCTATTCTGGAGAGACGATGTACATTTCCAGTTATAGGCAGGACAGCTGATATTGTTAGGTGAAGCATATGTCTGTTATTGTGTTCTCTTTGGAAATTAAGCATGTTTAAGGTGATGTGTATAGCTGCCAAGCTGACAAGGGGTGGATTATGATGGTTAGGATCTGGTGTCAACTTGGCCAAATGTTTATGCCCAGTTGTCTGGTCAGGCAAGCAGAGAACTGCTTGGTTATGCTGCAAGGATATTTTGTGGCTGGTTGATTAAATCATCAGCCATTGATTGCATCTGTGGCTGATTACATCTGTGATCAACTAAGGTGTGTCTCCCACAATGAGAATCCAATCAGATGAAGGCTTTTAAGGAATAAGAGAGACTTTTACTGTCTTTTCAGCTAGTGAGCCTCTCCTGTGGAGTTTATCCAGACCTTCCATCAGAGCCACCAGCTTCACATCCTGCCCTATGGATTTTGGACTCTTCCATTTCCATGGTTATATGAGATGCCTTTATAAATGTCATATTTTTAGATATCTCCTGTTGGTTCTTTTCCTCTAGAGAACCCTAACATAGCAACCAACTGACTAATGATTTACATCCACAAAATACCCTCACAGTGACAATGAGGCCAGTGCTTGTTTGACCAAACGACTGGACACCATAACCTAGTCAGGTTGACATGTGAAGTTTTTCCAAATTGAAATTAATAACTTAAAAAAACCGCAAAAAACTAAAAGCCACAATGATTCAACAAAGGCTGTTTAATTTGGACTGTATTATCATTAAAAATTATTTGAAAATCTTAATTATAACACTTATTTTGCTAAAATTAAAATACGAAAAAATGTTATGAAATAAATATATAATAATTCATGAATAAGGTGTTTTTATAAGAAAACTTGTATTTAGAATAGTTTTAGATTTACTGTAAAATTGCATAACAAGTACAGAGAGTCCTGTACTCCACACACAGTTTCCTTTATTATTATTTGCTTTTTTCTTCATTAGAGAAGTTGTAGGTTCACAGAGCAATTCATGTAATTCTTTTTAACCATCCATATATTACTGAACACCCATTAGATTCAGTCATCACTGATATTTTGCCAACTTTCAATCATAAAAGTCCGTAAGTTTTTGAGCAAATGAAGCCAGACACAAAAGAAAGCATACTGTTTAATTCCATCCTTATGAAGTTCTAAAACAGGTTAAACTAATTTATTGTGTTAGAAATTTGATGGGTCAAATTTCTTGCCTGGGTCAGAGAAAAGGAGAAATTGGCTGCACATAAGCATACAGAAACTTTTTAGGGTAATGCAAATGTTGTATCTTGATTGTATATCTTGAATGGGGCAGTACTTACACAGATGTAACTTATGCATTTGTCAAAACTCCCCTCAAACTGTGCGTTTAAAATATACGCAGTTTTGGTTTGCTGGACCACAACTAACAGCACTCCTGTTGGCTATTAAGAACACTAGGGCTTGAACTGAAACTCTATAAAGGTTTCATGCACTAGTACCTGGAACATATAATTCCTGGAAGGTTCCTAGGTCAGATGGATCCTGGGGTTCAGCAGGATCAGCCACTCCAAGGTTATCAATTCATTGCATCCCCCTATCCTTTAGTGTGAACACCCCTTCTCAATATGAAAAAGTCAGAACAGGCATTGCCCAAAGATCCCTATAGATTGAGAGAAGGACTAAATGAGAAAGAGTACGTATAACAGAGAAAATGAGATTTAACGAATGAGTATGACTGCTGAATCACTATACTAATATTCGTTCTAGCCTCCAGTGTTTTGGAGCAGCTAGAAGGAAAAATTTGAGATGGTGGAATGGCAGCCCATGACATATACTGGGATCTGTTCTGTAACTACTTGTTGAAGTGTGCTTTGAAAATTATGGCTTTTTCCTTTCTTTGTTTTGTATATATGTTATATTTTACAATTTCAAAATGTTTAAAAATATATGCATTTTATTGTATGTGAAGTATGCCTAAATTGAGTAAGAAAATTTTATTTCTTGATAATTTATTTAACTTGATGTATAATTTTAAACATTTAGACTTAATGTATGTGGATGTCATTTGTATTTTTCTCCTGGGCCTCAAACTGTGGGAGCAGGTCTGCAGGGATAGTGCCTCAATTTCTGGCAAGAGTACCTAGGTAGATTGATGGTACCAATTACTGAGATGGGGAAAGCAGAAGAGGAGAAGATGTAGTGGGGGCAGGGCTGATACTCACCTGGTGCATTTCAGGACTACAGTACCAGCTGTGCCAGTTGGTAAAACTGCTGCTGCTCTGAGGCTTCTTGCCTTCCCACCTGCCTAGTCCTTCCTCTGTGAGCCTCAGATCCTCACCACTATCCAGCAACTAAAGGGTTAATACCTTTCACAATGTTGGGCCTTCAGGGTGTTGATTCAAAATGGTAGAGACCTGTTGCTGCCTGTGTCCTAAGTATTTTTAATATCATGCTGGTGGGTTTGGGGAAGGAAGCATGTGAGTCAAGGGTTCATTTTTGGAAATGAAAAAGTTCAAGATGGCTGTGAGACATCCACATGGAAATGTCAACAGAAGTTAAATATATGGACAGAAGATGAGAGGAGAGGTCTGGGCTGGAGATAGAAATCATTGGGTCCTCATTGCTTACCAAATTAAGTCCAAACCAAATGCCTTAGGTTGGCACTGCAGGCCTTTATCATCCAGCCTTCACCTCTGTCTCTAGCTCCACCTCCCACCACCTCTAGCTATGCTTGAATGTGGTATTATTTCTTCTGCCTGAGTGCCCTTCCACCCTTTCTCCATTGACCACCCTCCTCATCCTTCAGAGTCCAGCTCACATGTCTCCTCCTCCCTGAGGCCTCCTGTCTAATGCTCTGCCTTCCACGGCCCCTCCACCAGAGGAGAGAACTCTGCCTCACACATCTCTATAAATCCCTATATCCTGAACTACGGTGTGAGCTTCAGGTCAGGGATGGGGCCTCCCGGTTCTCTGGGCCCCACAGAGACCCAGCTATGGAAGAGTTTTCTAGTAAACATTGAAGGAATGGGGGTGAGGCAGAGTACCAATTGTGTTTTCAGCAGGCCACCCTCACTCCGTAGCCCTTCTGCATATGGAACCACGCTTTTAGATGAATTATACTTGGTCTCCTAAAAGGCAAAGATCACTCCTGCCACATCACTTCTCAGTCTTTCAGGGCCTGAGAAAAAAAGCACAAATGAAAAGAATGAATGAGCTTAGACAGAATTGAATCTCAGCCTGGACCCTTATGAGATGTATGATCTTAAGGGGAGTTACTTAACCTCTCCAAGCCTTCGATTTTTCAGGTGTAAAAATGGGGAAAACAATACCTACCTCATAAGGTGGATATGAGGACTGATTGAAATGGTGTATATAAAAGTGTGTATATAACATCATTCCAGATACACAGTGGATGCTTGGTGTGTCTGAGTTGCCTTTTTCCTCTCTTCTGGATTTCTCTTCACCTGGGTTCCAGGGCCATGGCCACGAGGCAGGATGAGGGAGGTGGGTACAAGTGTCGGGAGAGGAAGTGATTAAGTGTTGAAACGAGGATCTGGTGGTTGCAAGGTCAAAGCCACGGTGGCTTGGTGGGAAGGCCAGGCAGGGGGAGGTGGGCTGCCTCCCTGCCTGGAAGGAAGAAGGATATCCGGGGGTCAGGAATGACACTAGTGCTTTTGGCCCCAGGAGAGGAGTAAGATGTCTAAATTAAGGAGGAAAGGCGTGAGGGAGTTGCAGGATATCCATGTTAGCCTATGCTGCAAAAATACATGGTTCTGGAAATAAATACATGTGTAAATAAATAAGTACAGATTTTTTTTTTTACACCATTGATTCTGCCTTTTAAATCCACTTATCAAGGATGAGAGTAGCATAGTAAGCTGAGAAGGGAAACAAAAATTTCAGGTTTTGGCTGCTATGGGGAAACCACAAATGAGGTCTGATGCTATCTTGATTTCTTTCTCATGAAAAATACCTTGCCTGACATGGGTACCCTACCTCCATTGGGAGAAATGTGAGAATGTAGTTTGTTCCCAAAACACTGCCATGAGGAGGTGAGTTCATGGAGGAACTTTGTTTTCCCCCAAGGCAGCATGATCAAAAATAAATAAAGATGAATAAATGGTAAATAATATTGTGAAAGAAACATTAAATGGGAATCAGAGCACATGGCTTCTAGGCTGGAGCTTTCACATCCTGGCTGAGTGCCCTGTGCAAGTCACTTTCCCTCTCTGCACTCTTTCATCTTCAAAATGAGGGGAGGCACAAGAAGACTTCTAAGAATGCTTCTATCTCCAGTATTCAGAGTCCGGGATATACTTTTTCAAATCCTTGAAGAGGACAACAACGAGAGTTTGAGAGAAAAAGGAAAATGCTGAGCTGGGTGGAGAGGCTAAATACCACAGAAGTCTGAGAGGTCACTTAGCTCATTCGTTTATTTATTCTTTGAACCATCCATTCAGCATTATCTCTCAGCCAATACTCTATGCTTAGCCCTGTAAAGGCAGTATGGACCAGAAATGCATCAGATTCAGTCCCCAGAATGAGCTCATAGTCTAGAGGATGGAGGAGGGGATCTGGGGGGTAAGTCAGGAATGTAAGTGAATGATTACACTACTGTAGGCTATGAGTTGAGGGCAGAGCAGTGTAGAGTACAGTGGGGGTGCAGGGTGGATGAGGCCAGCTCAACTTGGGAAGGTCAGGAAAGACTTCCAGAGAAGGAATCCACTAAATGACACGTAGAAATCCACACAGACAGATAAAGGGGGAAACAGCGGAACAGCATATGCACAAATGTTGCTGAGTAACAGCCATTCCAATCCTAGGAGACTGATGCTCTGACTTACAGCTCTTCAGGAAATGACAGCCAGGGTTTTGGAAATAATTAGACCAGAGTGTCTTTCTCCACCCTGAGTCTGCAGACCGCTTGGAATTAACAGACATATTCTTAGGAGCCTGAAACGTGTCTATGAGAACTTTTAAGTGCTATATTTTATTTTGGTGATAATCCAAAAAAAAAAAAAAAATTAAGAGGAGAATGTTCTGAATGAGCCAGAAGGCCATTCTGAAGTGGCCAGCTGCTGTGCCACTTTGGCATTTAATTTTGTGTTTGTGATCACTTTAGTGCCAAATATTACTACACTCTTTGTTATAGCCTAACCAGAAAAATATGAAGGTGGACTTACTGGTGCTTCGTGCCAAGTGGAGGTCAAATGGACACTGTCAAAATGAAGGTTTCTCAGGAGTTTAACAAGAGAAGCATGGTGGGAGCTGCTTGCAGTACACAGTGCTATGGGCATGCCAGACTCAGAAGAACTTGTGCCATAACTGTCTGCACCATACTCAGGGGTTGGATAGCAATTTAATTGCATAGATGCAATATCTTCTGTCACACTAAATTAAAACATTTACTTGAATTTAAAAGGGTTAGTAGTTTTGTTTATTTTCCATTTGTTTTGGTTTAGTTGTACAAGAGCTTTAAGCATAACGAATTTTTACTGAGTTTTGTGTTTGTAAATATGCAAGTGGCATAAAATAAAAATAATTTAAATCAACTTTGGAGTGAGTCTGTGAGAATTTTGTTTCTTTCCTTAACCACAGGCCCACTCATTCCTTGAGTCTGAGAAACTGTGTTAGCTGCTTGGTGAGCAATGCTCATTATTAAGAATTTTCTTCCTTGAGTTTAATTAGAGCCCTCCCCCGAGGCAACCCCACTCCCAGATGCAATTGAAGCCAGGTGTCTGTGCTGAATATAGATTCTGATTCTGTGAGTTTGCCAACTGAAATCGTTTCAGATCGGTGATATCATACAATATTTATCCTTTTGTGTCTGGCTTATTTCACTCAACATGGTATTTTCAAGGTTAATCCATGTTGTCATATGTATCACAACTTCATTCCTTTTTCGGGCTGAATAATATTCCACTGTATGTGTTTACAGCATTTTATTTATCCATTCATTGGTTGATGGACACTTGGGTTCCGTCCATCTTTTGGCAGTTGTGAATAATGCCACTATGAACACTGGTGTGCAAATATCTGAGTCCCTTCTTTCAATTCTTCTGGGTATATACCTAGTAGTGGGATTGCCAGGTCATATGGTAGCTCTATACTTAGCTTTCTGAGAAACCACCAAACTCCCTTCCACAGCAGTTGTACTATTTTATATTGCTACCAGCAATGAATGGGTGTTCTTATTAACTCTTTTTTTTTTTTTTTTTTGCATGGGCAGGCACCAGGAATTGAACCCAGGTCTCTGGCATGGCAGGCAAGAACTCTGCCTGCTGAGCCACCGTGGCCCACCCTAACTCATTTTTGAAAAAGCTAAATTTATTCCATAATATAATATAAATGCACAAAAATGTATTCAATCATTTCTCTACTATTAGACATTCAGGTTATTTCCAGGTATTTGCCAATACAAGCAATGTTCCCATAAGCATCTTGTACCTATATCTTTAGTTATTGATACTTTTACTCCATTGATATAGTCTTAAAAGAGAGACTACTTGGTTAAAGTATATATTCAATTTAAATTTAATAGCTTCCTCCAGAATACTTTCCAAATAGATTACGGTATAATTTACATCTCCATCAGCAATGTGTAATGGTGTCTATTTCCTTACCTTCTAACCAGGACTGGATATTCTTACTTTTAGAATTTTGGGCTATACCATTCTTGAAAAAGTGTGTCCTATTTTTTGACATTTGCAATTTTCTGAAAGCTAGTGAGGCTGAGCATCTTTTCATATGTTCATTGTCCATTTGCATTTCCTCTTCTGTGAATTACCTGCTCATCTCACTTGCCCATCTTACTATATGGATTGCTTGTCTTCTATACATTCCACATGCCACTTAATTGTTCAATGAGAGAATCAGAACAGCAACCCAATCTCTCAATTCCTAGTCCTGGAATTTCTTAACTCTGGCCTCTCATGAACTATTATTTTTTTTTCTGTGCTGCTTTTTAAAAATTTCTGCCTCCTCTGCTAAAATATAAGTGCATCTAGTTTATTGAAGAAGTTGGACTCACAATGTTACAGACAGAAAACATTATTCTTCCTTACAAGTTCTTAAACTCAAATTGCTGAAAAGGTTTTACATTGCCATGAGATGAACTCTTGGGCAAATCCCATAGGTTTATTTTTGGTCCTCAGATAATCCCTTTTAAGCATTAAAAAAGTCCAACCTAATTTATATGACCACCTAGCTCCAATTCAGGCTTGTGTAATATCAAGTTTCCAAGCTCATTAAAATTAAGATTCATCCCCTCTCCACATTCAGAGGAAGCCTGCAGTGATGGAACAGGTATACAAGGCTTTATTTCTCCCTTCCTCACTTTCCCCCCTAATCCAAAGCAGCCATTTCTGACCCCATCCAGGCAGGGTGGATCTAGATTTTGGGGGGCTAAAGCTCTTTGTAGTAGGCTGAATTCTCATATGTTCCCCCAAGGACACTTGCCTTTGCATAATGTCCCCCTTTGAATATAGGCAGAACCTGTGAATATGATGAGATACCACTGACCATGATTATATTAAATGGCAAAAGGAATGAGTCTGGCTCTGGCACCATGGGATTGACAACGCCATCCTTACCAAAAGGGGGAAAAGAAGTGTAACAAATGAGGTATCAGTGGCTGAGAGAGTTCAAATACAGTCAAGAGGCTACTCTGGAGGTCACTCTTATGCAACCTTCAGTTAGACATTGCTACCTAACACAGCTTGCCAAACCCCAACCAAAACCATTCCTACTAAAACTAGAGAACACCTAGGGCATTATATAAGCTTCTACAAAGGTTCCATGCATGGGACAACCTTCCAGAAACCTACAACCTCCAAATGGGTCTCTGGACCAGATAAGTCCTGAAATGCAGAGAAGCCAGCCTCTCCAGAACATCAAATAGTTCCATCCCCCTATCCATATCATCAACAGCCCCTTTCAACATGAAAAAGTTAGACTGGCCATAGCCCAAATATCCCTAAAGAGTGGGAGAAAGATCAAAGGTGATGGTGGAGTTATACAGAGAAGGTAGGGTTAAACAAATGAGTATGATTGCTGAATCATTATATTGCTATTTCTTTTAGTCTTCAGTATCTTGGAGCAGCTAGTAGTAAAAACTTAAAGTTGTGGAATTGTAACCCATACCAAACTCTGAAATCTGCTCTACATCTAATTGTTGTGGTATGCTTTGAAATTTATTGCTCTTTTGTATATATGTTATTTTTCACAAAAAAGAAAAAAGTCGATTGTGATGATGAATGCACAATTATATGATAACACTGAGAACCATTGATTTAGATGATTATGTGGTATGTGAATATATTATATATATCAACAAAATTGCATTGAAATTTAAAAAGTGGCAAAAGGCAGATTATCCATGGTGTACCTGAACTAAGAAGGCAAGCCCATTAAAAGCAGATGTTTTTTTTTTTCCAGTTGGTTGCAGAAAAGGAAGCCAGAGAGACATAGTCTAGATATTTTGTGAACAGTATATGGGGAGCATTTGGTAAAGAACTTCTGGTGGTCTTTAGGAGCTAAGAGTGATCCCCAGCTGATAGCTAACAGGAAAATAGGGACCTCAGTCCTACAACCACAAGGAACTGAATTCTGCCACCAAACAGTCAGCCTGAAAGAGAATCCTAAGTCCCAGATTTGACTGACACGTTTATTTCAGCTTATTGAGACCCTGAACAGAAAATCTAATCATGGCATGCCCTGATTTCTGACAAACAGAAACTGTGATATAATACATTTGTGTTCTTTTATGTCATTAAGTTTGTGGTATTCTGTTATGCAGCAATAGAAAACTAATACGTTCTTCAAGAAAAAGAATAAAAAATTGTAAATAGAAAATGTATAGGCCTAAGGAGACCTATGCTATGAGGAGCCTTGAAGCTTAAGCTTCGTTGGTTTTTGAGATAAACCCATCTTCCCTGCCTCCAAGGAGGAGAGAAGGTGAGAATCAAAGGGCACCAACTGCAATATGATACTGCTATTTGGGGTGGGTTGGATGTTCAAAACCAGTTATTTCTTTTTGGGAGGTTTTAGTGGATCCTTTGGAGATCCTCCTCTGGATCCTCTTCCTGCACTTCCCTTGACAAGGCAAAGCTTCTCCTCCCCACTGAGCTCCTGAGCGCCCACAGTCCATCCTCTCTGTTGGAATTAAAATGCCCTCCTTGTGATTCTTTTGATAGAAGGGTCACTTCCCTTCTTCCAGGTCCACATCAGTTTCTAGAAAACACCTATTTTCCCCATGGCCAGTAAGAGAACCAATTGCTCTCAGCGCAAGGATCTCTCTCCTTGTCCTACAAACTCCATTCAGATTCTCATCTTTAAATTCCTCAGGCATGTGTCAAACTCCATACCTTATTTGCCAGTTTGAAAGGATTTATGTACCCTAGAAAAGCCATGTTTTAATCCTAATCAATCTTGTGGGAGTAACAGTTTCTTCTAGTCCCTATTCAGTACTATAGGTTGAAAACTTGATTAGTTATCTCCACTGAGATGTGACTCAATCAATTGTGGGTATTAAACTTGATTAGATGAAGATGTGTCTCCACCCATTCTACGTGAGTTTTGATTAGTTTACTGGAATCCCATAAAAGAAGACGTATTTTGGGGAAAGTTTCAGAACGCCACAGAACCAACAAAGCAGAGTCCACCAGCCAGTGACCTTTGGAGATGAAGAAAGAAAACACCTCCCAGGGGACTTCATGAAACAAGAGGACTAGAGAGAAAGCCAGCAGACACCACCATGTTTACCATGGATCCCTACAGCTGAGAGAAAAACCCTGAACCTCATCAGCCTTCTTATACCAAGATATCTTTCCCTGGATGCCTTAGATTGGACATTTCTATAGACTTGTTTTAATTGGGACATTTTCTTGGCGTTAGAACTGTAAACTAGCAACTTATTAAATTACCCTTTTTAAATGCCATTCTGTTTCTGGTATATCGCATTCTGGCAGCTAGCAAACTAGTACATCTTATGATCAGCAACCTTCAGGGTCATATGCCAAGTTCCCTGAATGGTTTCATTGAAGTCCCACTCTCCTCTGGCTTAAGGAAAGAGAATGCCCCTCGTCTCCCCTATGCATTGATTGTCATCCAGGAAAAAGAACACACTGGTATGGATTCAGGAACCCTAAGCTCTTGCCTGGATTCTAATATTAACTCACTTAATGTGTCCTTGGGAAACTTTCTTTTCCATTTTGGGCCTTGCTTCCTTGGTTCAGTTAAATGAGGATGCTGGACTTGATTCATTCATTTATTCAGCAAATGTTTATTGAACACATATTATATGCTAGGAACAATTCTGGACACAAGACTTGGCAGAGAACATACTAGATGACTTCTGAGGGTCTCTCCAGCCCTTACTTCTCGGAGGTTTCTCCCATGTCCACTTCCCATTCACTCCCAATAATGGGCAGTCAATCCTGGCCTCTAACATGACCACATTTTGGGCCTCTGTACTGTAGAGCCTCCTTTTGTAGGGACCTTTGATGGAACCGGGGCTGAGCTTCCTCTCTTAGCAGCATTGCTGTCTCTTTCTGTTACTGCCCACCAACTTGGTCTGTCTGGCCTGGATGCACAGCCTAGCCAACGACAACAGAAAGGTTTATTTGTAGAGGCCAGGAAGTCCCCCATGGCCCCTCTTCATCCGCCTCTGGGACAGGAAACCCCAGGAGGAAAAAACAAAAGATGAAACACTGGCTGACTTCCCAGCCTCCAAGTGTTTAGCAGTTCTCTGCTCTGGAGGATTCCTGCTGCCCAGTGGACAGTGACCTCCCTCAGCAATTCCTTCCTTGTCGCTGGGCTCCAGACCCTAGGTTCCTTTCCTGGGGATCCAGAAGGACTTAGGTGACGTAAAAGAGGTAAAAGAAATGAAGATCAACTCTCTGGGAAAGGATGCACGATGTCTGATCCCAAGCTAAGCCTCTGGGCCTGGAGGGAGGAGGCTGAATCCACAGGCTGGGTGGGGGGTGGGGGGAATATTCTCAGTGGTTAAGGAAGCAAGTGACTCACCTGCTCTGACCTTCACCTATCCTTTCCCATGGCCAGGGTGATTTTGGAGTGGGGGAGAGTCTCTATTTCTGCTTCCTGGGTTATTTTGGGACATTTATCTATAATAGCCCTTCCATTCATCACTATTCTCCCAACAGCTTAGCTAACCTGCCTGGAAGAAACTGTCACCAAAAAGCATGCCGCTACGCTGAGTGGAAAATTAAGAAACAAGGATGTGCCTCAACTATTCCAGCATATTTCCTACTGGCTCTCTGCCTCCAGAATTGCTCCCTCCATTCCACTTAGTAGTTTTTGGAAAGCATTTTTAAAATAAAGTTTAACATTCATAAGAAAATACCCTGATCATAATTATACAGTTCAATTAATTTTCAGAAAGTGAACAAAAGTGCAACCAAAACCCAGGTCAAAAATAGAATATTACCAGCACCTCAGAAGTTCCCCTGGGCCTCCTGCAGTCCCTTCACCCTACAGAGATAATCACTACCCTGACTTCTAACATCATAAATTAGGTTTTCCTGGTTTTGAGCTTTAGGAATGATATGGTATGTGCTCCTTTGTGTCTGGCTTCTTTTACTCACCTTCACCCTTCTTGCTGCAGGTAACATTCTCACTGCTGTATAATATTCTAATGATTGGCTATATCACAGTATATTTATCCTATTAACTACTGATGGGCATTTGAGTTGTTTCCAGTCTTTGGTATTATAATTGGTGCTGTTATAGACAGGTTTTGTGTGTGTGTGTGTGTGTGTGTGAAAATAGGAGAGAAATTGCTGGATCATCAGGCATGTGTATGCTCCACTTTAGTAAACACTGCCAAATTTTTCCCTAAAGTAGCTGTACCAATGTACACTCCCACCAGTAGTGTATGAGAGTACCAGTTGTTCCATATCCAACATCTGGTCATGTCATGACTTTTATAGAAAGAACTCACACCTCAGCCTATGAGCTCCCACTTCAGCAGTACAGCATGAGGATGGGAGGTGGGAGGTGAGACGGGTTGATAGGGAGCTGCAAGTTTATCTGAGCCCTGAGAAAGCCTGATCCTGAGGTGAAACCAGGCCTTCTTTCTACCCTAGCCACCCTGCCTTGCATCCCTAGCAAAACTGGCCTATCTGAGAAATGCTTTCCTTCTGACCCCTGGCTTTTGACCCCGTAAGCATTTATAGTAATGCTATTGCTCAAGACCCAAAAACACCTGCTTTAAGGGATCAAGCGACTTGGATTGGGAAATTAAATTGTTCTTTCATTCATAAGCAAAACAAAACACAAAGACAAAATATAAACAGGATGAAGCATGAGAGGCTTAATTACCTCATAGAAACAGGAGAGTTTCTGTGAAGGAAAAAAACAAAACAAAGCATAGCACTATGATTTGCCAGGCGCTGCCCTGGAGCAGTGGGTACCTGGGCCTGGGCCAAGCTTTTGGCCTTCTCTGGGGAATCTCCCAAAGCCAGCCCTAGAGACTTAGCGGGCCTTAAGATGGACTCATGTAGCTACAAAAGCAGGCTTTTCCCCCTTCAATTTCTTTGACATGAAAAAGAGGTTCTAAAGCTTGGCAGCCCCAAACAATTACAACTATTCGCTCTCCCTTCCTTTCTTCACTCTCCCCACACCCTCAGGCCATCTGCTTCCAAACAGTTTTATTATACCTTAATAAAACTATCCTAAACTTGTGAAATAACCTAGGGTGAAGTTCAAAGTCTTTAAAGAGTTTATGCTTTTATACAGGTATGTTAACCTGTGTCCTTTGAGAAACATTGCCAAGATGGGATTACGGGTGCCAGTATTTTATTAGTAGAACCACCTGTGAGGTTGGCTGAACCTTTATCAGCCCAAGATGCAAGTCTGACCCCAAAGTGAAGGAGCAAGAGAAGGGAGGTTGTATAGTGGCATCCTAGATGCTTCCCCTTGTGTTGGTTTGAAAGGAAGTATGCCCCCTAGAAAATCCATGTTTTAATCAAAATCCCATTTCATAAAGGTGGAGTAGTCCCTATTCAATACTGTATGTTTGAAACTGTAATCAGATCATCTCCCTGGATGATGTGATTTAGTCAAGAGTGGCTGTTAAACTGGATTAGGTGATGACATGTCTCCACCCATTTGGGTGGGTCTTGATTGGTTTATTAGAGTCCTATAAAAGAGGAAAGATTTTGGAGAATGGGAGATTTGGAGAGAGCAGAGAATGCTACAACACCATGAAGCAGGGAGTCCACGAGCCAGCGACCTTTGGAGATGAAGAAGGAAAACACCTCCCAGGGAGCTTCATGAAACACAAATCCAGGAGCAGAAGCTAGCAGATGACACCTTGCTCGCCATGTGCACCTCTCACTAGAAAGAGAAACTGTGACTGTGTTCACCATGTGCCTTCTCAGATGAGAGAGAGAGAGAGACCCTGAACTTTATCGGCCTTCTTGAACCAAGGTATCTTTCCCTGGATGCCTTTGACTGGACATTTCTATAGACTTGTTTTAATTGGGACATTTTCTCAGCCTTAGAACTATAAACTAGCAACTCATTAAATCCCCCTTTTTAAAAGGCCATTCTGTTCCTGGTGTATGCATTCCGGCAGCTGGCAAAGTAGAACAGATTTTGGTACTGGGAGTGGGGTTCGAACCCATAGGGGCATACACCCATTAGATTTTGGTACCGGAGAGTGGGGTACTGCTGCAGTTTGCAAATACCAAACATGTTGGAAGGGCTTTTTAAATGGATAAGGGGAAGATTCTGGAAGAATTGTGAGAAACTTGATAGAGAAGGCCTAGAATGCTTTGAAGAGACTGTTGGTAGAAATGTAGACTCTGAAGATACCTCTGACAAGGCCTTACACAGAAATGAGGCACTCTGTTATTGTAAACTGGAAGGAAGGCGATCCTTGTTTTAAAATGTCAGATAATCTGGCAAAATTGACTAGTGGCTTTAGCTGGAAGGCAGATTTTAAAAGCCATGAACTTGAATATTCAGCAGAAGAGATCTCCAAATTAAATGTCGAAAGTGCAGCCTGGTTTCTCCTCACAGCTTATAGTGAAATGGGACAGGAGAGAGAGAAGCTGAAAACTGAACTCTTGAGTAAAAAGAAACCAGAAATTGGGGTCCTGGAAAATTCTAGGCCTCCAGAAAGGGAGACCACAGAGAATAGAGCCCTGTGTGAGGATTTAACCAAATGTGAAACCAGTCCGCCATTTCAGAGAAAGATTCAAAGAGAGCAGAGAATCCTGCAGCACCATGAAGCAGAGAGTCCATGAGTCAGCGACCTTTGGAGATGAAGAAGGAAAATGCCTCCTAGGGAGCTTCATGAAACAGGAAGCCAGGAGAAGAAGCCAGCAGATGATGCCGTGTTCACCACATACCCTTCCACTTGAGAGAGAAACCCTGAACTTCATCGGCCTTCTTGAACCAAGGTATCTTTCCCTGGATGCCTCAGATTGGACATTTCTATAGACTTGCTTTATTTGGGACATTTTCTTGGCCTTAGAACTGTAAACTAGCAAATCATTAAATTCCCCTTTTTAAAAAGCCATTCTGTTCCTGGTGTATGCATTCCAGCAGCTGGCAAACTAGAACACCCCTAGATTTTCTTTTGGCCAGCCTCTACCTTTTAAAACAGATCTCAAATCTTCTCTCTCCGAAATCTTCCTCAAACCCCTTAGTCACAGTGCTCCGATAGCATCTTGTTTCCAGAAGTTTCATAGCATCCAAACACCCTTTATAACTGTGTGTTTAGATGCCTGTCTCCTCCTCTAGACAGAGTCTCTCTAAAGCGGGAACTATTTCTGTATCCCCAGCAAGTAGCACATCAGTAAATGTTGGGGAATAAGTGGTAAAGGATAAGTGGATGAACAGATATGGGTGGAGGATTGATAGACCATATTATCAGCGTCTTGCTCTTACTTAAGCAATCCTGACAAGGTGGTTGCCCTAAGTTTTTCCTTACTCCTCCTAATCTCTCATATGCTTTGCTGTCCCTCTCCATCCCTATTGCTACTGCCTTGCTTCCTGCCATCTAATGCCTGGATAGTGACAGCCCACTAACTGATCTCTTCGCCAAGTCTCTGCTCTGGTTCATCCTCTACATAACATCAAAATGATGTTTTGAACACAAAATATCCTTCAATAACTCTCTATTGAAAAGAGTCCAGATGTTCTGGTCTGAGCTCTAAGGTGCTTTATTTTCTGGCCCCTGTTGACCACTCCAGCCCCCTCCTGCTGTGCCTGTCTCATGCGCCAAGCTTCCATAATAGAATGCTGCCTGCAGTTTTCCCCAATATACTTCACTTATGCATGCCCCTATTTCATCTCTTCTGCCTGGCCAGGCATCTAACTGCCTTCTGAGATTCTCCTCAAGGTCACTTCCTCTGTAAAGACTTTATGACCTTCTCCTTCAAGTCCTCTCTTTATGCCCTTGTTGGACTCTATTGTACACCTTATACTTTTACCAGGGGACCCCATAACACTTCATTTCCCCCCTGCTCAACTGTGAGGGCAAGATCAGTGTATAGTTTGTTTCTGATTCCATGGGGCTTAGCGCAGTGCCTGGTAAGGTGTTGTTAGATACTTAATAAATGCTTGCAATGATTGCAGGCATACATGAATGGATAAATGTTTGAAAGGATAGGGGTATCTGAAATATTTGCATTGTGGTATACTGTATAGATGCCAGGTTTTGAGAAATTTTATTTGTTAATTGGTTGGTTTGCTCATTTGAATTGTCCAATATCTTAATCCCCTTCCTATATTTAAAGGATTCTCCACTGTATGAATCTTGGAAGGAGGCAGATCTTGCCTCCCATTATATAAGAGAAAAAGGCCAGATGCTTGTTTTCTCAGGTTCTTTGCACATAAAATATGCATATAATCTGAACTCAATCAATCTAGTACACTCTCCCAGAACTTTGAATAAAAAACTTGCTATAAAGAAGCAGGGGCAGCAGAGAGTTCATTCTGGCAGTGGTGGGGGATAGTGGCAGTAGCACATAGGTTCAGGGCCAGAAATGCCAGCAGATCCAGTGGTGGCCTCTGGGTAGATTGCCTGTGTTCAGGATGGGGGAGATGACAGTGGTGTTCTTACTCTATCAGTCCTGTAGGATGGTTTGGGCTGAGGTTGTAATTACCTTGTTTGTCTTTGTTTCAGTCCATTTGTTAAGCCTAATTCTTTAGGCTTTCTGGCAATTCCATGAGCTGCAGAAGATAGCATCTCAATACATCTATTTCTTATTCAAATTAACCAGGGTTGATTTTGATTTTTGCTCTTTATAAACATGAAGCCTTTAATGTTTTCCCCTGAAGCAAAATTTTTAGCCGTAGGACATTTAGCCCTTAGCTAATGTGATGCAATTACTAGTTAATTTACAGAGTCTTGAGTTTAGCCTTCCTCATGCGTTAATGTGGAGAATGAGGTCAGAGAGGGAAAATGACCGCACACAGCAGCAGTGGTCTAGTTAGAACTAGAATCCAGGACTTTCTATCCCAACTTCCTCTATCCTATATTTCCTTTCATCAACCTAGCAAATGATTGTCAAGCTCTGTAGCCATAGGCTATATGGAAGAAGCAAAGGATATGGAATCTAAAGACGGGATTTCTACACCTGACTTTGCCAATCACTGTCTCTGGGCTTCAGCGCGCTCATCTCTAGAAGGGGAGAGGCTGTGGATTAGACAGGCGATCTCAAATGCTTGTAGGGAGGGTGTAATTGCTTCACTTATTCACTTACAATTTGTTTTATAGCAGAAACACTTCCTTATTTGCATTCTGAAGAACAAATTCTGAAATTTTTGTCTTTTATACATTTGGCTGATTTTTCATTTCACCATTTACCTGTAATCTTCTCATAGATCTTTTTGTGCTTTATTTTCACAATGGCATCCTAGGTTGTATTCTTTCAATATAGACACGCTGTGCTTGCTTCATTTTCACAAAGAAATATGTACTTTCCCATTTTGGGGGTAATTCATGGTCCTCTCAATCTAGCTTTTCTTTTCTTACTTTTGTTGAAGACATGGTCAAGAGATATTTCACTTATATGAAAAAATTTTTAAGAAGAATACTATCTTAAGCGCCTTGATAAATGGCAAAAGACACTTTGGCCTGAGAGTTGGTGTGACCACAGGACATAATTGGGGCTGCGGTACACAGTAAAACACATGCCTTGGCAAAAAATGGCAGCCATATATATGAATTAAAAAACAAAAGTTGGCTTGACCAAAAGAGGGTAAAGAAATAGGGTTTCAATGGCTAAGAGATTTCAGATGAGTCGAGAGGTCATTCTGGAAGTTATTCTTACACAAGTCTCAGTCAGACACTGTAAACTGCCACAATATGGCAAACCCCAAACAACAGTGGAAACCCTGAAAGATATCCTGTGCTTTATAACATTTTACTTATTAAGTGCGTTTTTCAGAGACTTGAAACCTCTAGGTTTTTTCCAATGCCAGAAAAGCTCTAAAAATCAGAGACACTGGACTCTCCAAGAACAACTGGTTTCATCCCTTTGCCCCGTAATAACAACGCCCTTTTTCAGCCTTGAAGCAGTTAGAGAGTTGTTACCCAGCTATCCCTCAAGATTGAGAGATAATTATCAAATGAGAGGGAGGAATTGTAGCCAAGAAATTGGGATTTGAGGGATGGTTTTGATTACTGAATCATCATACAGTTCTTTTTCCTTTCTGGTGTGTTGGAGTGGACAGGAGGAAATTCCTGGAATCTCTAAATTGTAATGCCACTGCCCTGATATCTGAAATGATTGTAAAAGCCCTTATCTGGTGCCTTTGTGACTGTAAGAGCTGTTACTCCCTTTTTCTAGTAGTTTTCTGGTAAGGCAAAGGCCCTAATGCTTATGAAGAATTTGAAGTCAGTCATTAACTAGCTTCAGCTCCGGACATTTGTAAATTGTATCAGCTAGACTCTGCTATTGAAAGGTAACTTGCCTTCCTTTCTTTCGGCTTCCTTCCTTTTTCAATACCTTTAGTATTGAAGTGATAGCCTGCCTCCCCTCCTTTCAGCTTATGCTCTCCTACTGAAATGATAATGATAATACTGTCTCCTTTTCTGCTTTGATCTTGCTGTTCTAAATGACCTCATCTTCCCTTGCTAAAATCCTTACAAACCTTGAAGCCCCTAAACTCGGGGAGACAGATTTTGGGCTGTTAGACTATCTGCTCTCCTGCTGTGCGCCTACTAATAAACTCTTTCTCTCTTTGAAAAAAAAGGTTGGAAATCTAATCTTTTTTTTTTAACATGGGCAGGCACTGGGAATTGAACCCAGGTCTCCAGCACGGCAGGTGAGAACTCGGCCTGCTGGGCCACCGTGGCCTGCCCAGAAATCTGATTTTAATGTGAAATCTCCTAATCTTTTTAAATTCATTGGTTGTCCAGGATTTATCTTCATTGTTATTCTTAATGTAAGGAAGGAGGCCCAGCAGCTTTTAATGGGATATGACAAAAGGAGTGGTGACTCTGCCATCTGCTGCCTATTGGTGGAACATACCTGCCAGACCTTTCTTTGGATTTGGGCGCCACTACACTCATAAAGTGTCCGATCTAGAAGGCCTTGTCCTGGGACATCAACTCCAATATCCTTATTTTGCAGATGGGGTGCCTGGGACACATGGAGGTTTTACACCCCAACCCACAGAAACTATCTAGCCATTTTTTTGGGTAAAACCCATGAGCAATGGGCAGTGCAATGGTGGCTCAGTGGCAGCATTCTTGCCTGCCATGCCAGAGACCCAGGTTCAATTCCCGGAGCCTGCCCATGCCAAAAACAAACAAACAAACAAACAAAATCCAGAAGCAGACTCTATCTTCTAAAAGCATCAAGGATATGCTGGCACAGAGCCCAAAGTATAGCTGGAGAAGGATGAGGGGAGAGGAGACAGGCTTGGGGAATGTTTTGGATTGGTAAATGCTGCCAAAATGCAGTATGCCAGAAATGGAATGGCTTTTAAAAAGGGAATTTATTAAGTTAAAAGTTTATAGTCTTAAGGCTATAAAACTGCCCAAACTAAGACATCCAGACAAAGATAACCTTGACTCAAGAAAGGCTGATGTTTGTCACATGGGAAGGAATGAGGCTGGTGTCTGCTGGTCCTTGTTTGCGGTTCTGTTGCTTCTCACCTTCTGATGCCAGTGGTTTCCTCTCTGAGTGTCTGTGGGCCTTCACTTAGCTCCTCCAGGACACAATTCCAGGTTCTGGCTTGCTTAGCATCTTATCGGAAGGCACATGGCCATGTCTGCTGGGCTCCACATCTCCAAATGTGTGTGTCTAGGTGTCTGCTCGCTCTCTTGGTACTCCAAACATCTCCAAATTCTGTATCTCTGTTGGCTCTGAAGCAACTGTCTTTTCTCCAAAATGTCTTCCTTTTAAAGGACTCCATTAAACTAATCAAGACCCACCTTGATTGGGCAGAGTCATATCCCTGTCTAATAGAAAAGGTCACACCCAAAATTGGGTGTGTCACAGCTCCATGGAAACAATCTAATCAAATGTTCCACCTTAAACAATAGGTCTGGGCCCACCAGATTGGATCAGGATTAGAACATGTTTTTTGGGGGGTACATAATAATTTCAAATCAGCACAGAGAGGGAGATGCCAAAGGATGTTGGACGCCATTGGCAGAGCTCCAGGAAAAGGGGTGCACTGGTTTGAATCTCTGGTATACCCCAGAAAAGCCATGTCTTTTAATCCCCGTTCAATATTGCTGGATGGGAGCTTTTTGATTATCCATGGAGATGTGACCTACCCTATTGATTAGATGGTTTCCATGGAGATGTGTCTCTACCCATTCAAGGTGGGGTTGCTTACTGGAGCCCTTTACTAGGGAACCATTTTGGAAAAAGGTTTAGAGCCACAAAGCCCACGCAGCCAGGGATAACTGGAAATGAAGAAAGGAAATGATCCCTGGGGGAGCTTCATGAAATAAGAAAATGGGAGAGAAGGTTAGCAGACACTACCATGTGCCCTCCCAGGTGAGAGAGAAAACCTGAACATCACTGGCCTTCTTGAACCAAAGTATCTTCCCCTGGATGCCTTAGATTGGATATTTTCATAGCCTTCACGTAATTTGGACATTTTCACAGCTTTAGAACTGTAAACTTGCAACTTAACAAATTCCCCTTTTAAAAGCTATTCCGTTTCTGGTATATCATATTCTAGCAGCTTGCAAATGGGGTGTAAGGACTAAGGTGAGAAAGTGAAGAGGCGATGATTTGAAAAAACAGTACAGAAAGAAAACGATCAGATTTGGTAAGATAACGGATCCAGAGAATGAAGGGGTGGTACTGCCAATGAGTTGCACTTTGTGTTACATATTAACCTTTATAAAACTTCAGTTTGATCATTC
Organism: Tamandua tetradactyla; assembly: GCF_023851605.1. NCBI lineage: Eukaryota > Metazoa > Chordata > Mammalia > Pilosa > Myrmecophagidae > Tamandua > Tamandua tetradactyla. The sequence goes on along the minus strand of NC_135334.1, from coordinate 71,106,428 downwards.
ATTTACCTCACCGTATTTTGGCTTCACACTGAGACTAGGACATAAGGCCAGATGGGCCCTGAATGTCCCTAGGCATTCTGCAATCAGTCTTCCCCACTGATCTGTCAGGAATCCTGGACTGGGTGGGAGTCAAGAAGTCTGGGTGTGTTCTCTAGTTCAATCATATTCTGACCATGTTATCTTGGGGCAAGTTCCTAAACATCTGGGAACTTTTGTTCTCACTTGAACAATGGGGCCATGATAACAGTAGCTCCTTGTGTGAGGCAGTTATGCTTAGCCAAGCTGCATATGAGCGATTGCCTGATGTCCTTCAACTACTGAATCCTCACAGCCAGACAAGATGGGTACTACTATTACCCCTGTGGTTCAGATGAGGGCACTAAAGCTCAGAGACATGGAATAGCTCACCCAAAGTCATACTACAAGTGAGTAGCAGTACTAGAATTCAAACCAGACTACTTAACGCCAGAGCTTTATTGCACTTAATCACTTTGTCAGTTATCTTTTGCTATAAAACCAACTCCAAACATATTGGCTTAAAACCAAACCACTGTCGTCTTATTTAATTCACAATTCTGCAGGTCAACTGGGCACTTCTTCATGGATCTGTGGTCCACTGGTGAGTTGGGTGGTGGCTGGATGATCTAGTATGGCTTCACTCAACTATTTGGGAACTGCCAAGCCACTGGCAGGAACTGGCTGTTGGCCAGATGTGCCTTGGTTCTCTTCCATGTGGCCTCTCATCCTCCAGCAGGCTAGCTTAGGCACAGTCACATAGTGGACTCAGGATTCCAAGTGCAATAAGAGAAGGAAAACTCCAGTGCTCAACCATGTTTCTGGTCGAAACAAGTCACAAAACTAGGCCAAAGCCATCATGGAACGGCACTTTCTAAAGGTACAGCTAGAGAGGAAGGAATAATCTGTGGCCATTTTTGCAATCTGTCATAGCTGCTAAGCTATAATTACTATCTCACAGAAATGATAAAATGAGATAAAGGATGTGCATGAGCTTTGTAAAATTTGATAAAGCACTGTCCAGAAGAAAGGTATTGTTTAATCATTAGTATTATATCCACTAGCACCCCAAAATCAATGTCTGATTATTATTTCCACTTTACAGATGAGGAAACCAAAGGTCATAGAGCTTAGATAGCTTGCAGTACTCTTCTGCAGCTTAATTCTTTATTGCTTTGTTCTTTAATCAGTTTTCCTGAGTAGGTCTAGTTTCTCCAGCTTGACAAAAACATTCCTTGAGGATTTAGAACATATCTTCTATTTATTGTGTGACTCCAATTGTGGCTAGCATTGTACTAAACACATGGTAGGCACTTGGTACAGACTTGTCAAATTACTAAATTATTCATTCACTTTTTTAGCAAACATTTATTTAGTAGCAACTATGAACATGGACCCTGGACTCCAGGAATACAGAAATAAATAGCAACCATCCCTTTCCTTAAGGAACTCATTGCCTAGTAGAAGAGAAAGTCAAATCAATACTGTGACCTCATATGATATCAAGACTCAAAGGGTTATGGGAACAAAGAGAAGAAGCCCTAAGCCTTTGCCTTTGAGAAGACACTTGCCTTCTCAAAGGCAAAGGAAACTGGGGGAGTGGAGGGAACACTTCAGGTAGAGGGCACAGCATATGCAAAGGTTTGTGAGTAAGAGAAAGCATAGAATATGAAAGAAATTTTCAACAATTGCATAGGTAAGAAGCAACAAGGGTGTTCTAGTTTGCTAGCTGCCATAATGCAATATACCAGAAATGGAATGGCTTAAGAATAGGGAGGTCAGAAAGGAGGCAGTGGTCATAGCAGAGGTGAGAGATGACCAGACCTGAGCTCAGGGAGGAGCAGTAAGATGGAAGCAAACCTGGCTCCTGCTTTTGAGAGGTAATTTTGGCAAGTGTGGCTCCTGCAGACTGCCATAAAGGAAGGGATGGCTTCTTGGAGAATGAAATACCTAGTGAAAGTGCCCAGCAGATGGATGGTCCCTTTGCCAGGCTGGGGTTCTGAGAGGCAGAGATGTTACCAGAGGCTGAGGACGTATTTCTGGATATGAGCAGCTCTGAGAACAATGGAGGAACCCCAGGTAGGTCAGAAACCCAATCCTATAGGATGGGAGATGAGGCATTCCTTGCTGACTGTTCTCCCACATTTCCCAGCGTCTCTGGCCACATCACAGTTAGGACTGCTCACATGTGGCCTGGCTATGACAATGCCCCTTTCTGAATTTACTGCCCCTTTCTGTTTCAGGCCCCATGTTGGAATGGGGACCGGAGATGAATCAAACACAGGCTTGATTTTGAGCTCATAGCAAACTCAGGGAGAGAGATGCATAAGGTATGAACAGCGCTTCAATTTTTTTTAGCAACTGGTATAAAAATTATCCTGAGAAGAGATTAGAAGAAACTATGATAAGCCACTCTGAGGGTACATGACCAGGGCCTGTGGCCACCTGGTGAGCTGAAAAAGGCAAGGGGTGGTACAAATGCACACACGCCACTCATTCCTAACAAGGAGAAGCGGGCAGATGAGAACGCTCAGTGCTTGGACACTGGCTGAAGAAAGGGAGTTTTGGAGGAGAGAAATTTGGGGTGGGAAATTTTAGGTGTGAAATACAGTAGCTGTGCAGCATGGCCCCTCTCCATACTTATGAACTGTGTTCCCCTAAAAGATATGTTTAAGTCACAATCCCCTGTTCTTGTCAATGTGACCCTAACTGGAAATTGGATTGGTAAAGATGTTATTAGTTAAGATGAGGTCAAACTGGATGAGGGGTATCCTTACAAAAGGAGAGGAACTTTGGACACAGAGAAGACAGCCATGTGACAGAAGCAGGGACTGAGTTAGGCCACAAGCCAAAGAATGCCGGGGATTGCCGGCGAGCCACTGACAAAACCCTACAGATTTTAGAGAAAACATGGTCCTTCTGATACTATTCAGTTTTGGTACTTTTTGTGGCAGCCCTAGGAAACTAAGATAACATTCCTCACATCTTTGATATACTACCCAAATCTCCAAAAGCCTGATGTGATTTGATTTGTTATAGAAATCAGAAGCTGAAACAAAATCAGACTGAGCCAGGCAAGGACAACCACCATCTCGGTTATGTGTATTATCAGCAGGAGACTGTGAGAGAGATACACAAGAAAGCTCAGGAATTTATGGACATACAGGAGTGGAGGGGAATAGGAAGTATTCCAGGCAGTAGATAAAGTAGGAAGTGAAGGTATATGGCTGTGAAAGCACGTACTATCGGTTGGATGTCAAACAAAGTTCGACATTGCTGAAGAGGGAGGTGGGTATAGGACCAGATCCTGAAGGTCCCTGAATACTCCCTCTTCTGCTAAGAAATTGGGACCTTATACCCAAATCAACAAGGAGCTATTGAAGAGTTTTAAGTAGGGAAGTATCATCATCAGCTCTGCATTTTAGAAACATCATCCTAGAGCTGGAGTTAAAGATGGACCAGAGGGGAAGCAGACTGGGGCAAAGATGAAGCTAGAGGAGATGTGGACAGTCATGAATTTATTTTATAAGCAGATAAGCAACTGAAAAAAAAAGAGGATGTGGAAGGTATGAGGTGTGATGGAAGCATCTCCCCATGGGACAAAGAAAAGGAAACAGGGAGTTAGGGGAAATATGATTTTGTCTTTTACTTTAGAGTCTTAAAAGAAAATATCAAAAGGTAAGAACTTATAGTCAACCCAAATTTTATGGAGCATTTAATAGATAAAGTACTGTATAGAAAGATTTGTGTATAGGCACATATGCAACCTCCCTCTGCAGTCTCCAGCTACAGTGCTCTTTGCAGCTCCCAAGGCTGTTGAGGTCCTGGACTTGACCCAAACTTTCATTCATAAAAGGTCACCCCTCTCCCCCCATTTCCGATCATTGGGTCTTTGAAGGATGCTGGATTTCCCAGCTATCTTATCAAGAATGCTACCCTGATAACAGACTATTTAACAATTTCAGTGGTGGAAAGAAAGGTAGACAACACCTTCCACAAATAATATTCTGTAGAGCAACAAAAGGGATTATAGAGCAGAACAATACTTAATTCAATGTTATCCATCCATCAATCCAAGTACTCATTCAGCCAGTTATCAGTCAACAAATATTTGCTAAGGGCCTAGCCCCTGCCAGCAATGGGCACACTGGGGATTGGGAATTCAAGGGTGAAAAGTGCTTTGAAGAATTCCCTTTCATGGGAACTGAGGATCCACCCCATGCCCTCCTCCTGCAGTTTTTCTGGCAATCCTGCCTGGGGATATTGTAGATGGATAAGACCCTAAAATTCCTCACATACATTTTCTAAGACAAGCACCATCACCACCTCCAACCCCATTGCTTAGGCAGACAGGTATAAACTTCATGACCATCCTCACCCCACCCCAGCTTTCCATTTTCACACAGTTAATTGACCAGGGTTGTCTCTATTCACTGTCTTGAGTTTCTCTTCTCAGTCTTCCTCATTCCTTAGCTCTCTGCAATATAGCTTTTGTGCTTCTCATTCCTGTAGCTAAGGATACCAGAGGCCTCCTTATTGTGAAATCCAATATACTTCTCTCAATCTCTATCCACCACTATTTAGGGGAAGTATTTAACATTGTTGGCAATTTCTTTACTGTGGTAAAGAGAACTCACTTCTCCTTTGGTTTCCACACTGCACCTTCCAGTGCTCCTCCCTCTTAGTTCCCTTTTTAGGCCCTTCCTCCTTTGCATGTCCCTTAACTGCTAGTGTTCCCAGGGGTTCTGCCTTCTGTCCCTGGGTTATCTCATCCCCTCCCATGGCCTGAATTACCATAATATGTTGTGGATCCCAAATCTAGGTCTGCATCTGAGCACAGCCTACTATACATCTCCAGCTGGGCACACCCTGCTCTTCTCCTGTCTTAGAACATGGTTTTGTAATGGTCCATTAACTTATCTTTATCCAACTAGGGCCATATGCCTATTATACTCTATTGTTTCTCAAATATATATAGTATGCTTATGGAAGGAACTCAGTTAACATTGAAGAGTAAATGAATGGACAAGCACTTGTCCAAGAGGAACCTGTCTACTGGCTTCTCAGTGTCTTGAAAAAGTTGATAATCTGAGATAAAAATAATAAACTGAAACAATCAGTTGCAATCATTTAAGGATTACAAAATGGGGAATTGTTGAAATATCTGTAGTTAGCAGTGGGGCAACAGCTGATGGTAGAGTTAGAGATGAGCCCTGGTAACCTCCAGCTATGGCTGTATTTAAACTAACATTATGAGGAAGCAGAAACTGTAGTTAAGCCAAAGAAGAAAACCGAATAGCCTTAGAGAGAGAAGACAATGATGATGATGATGATGATGATGAGAGAATGAGTATGAGGCAAATAGAGCTGCTCAATCCATCAAGACTGTATCTATAATGGCTCTTGCCTCTCCTTTATCTGCTACTAAAGCTGAGCCACCTGATGTTTCTTCCAGAAGTCTTCCTCATCCATGAACAATGGGTTTTGAAGCCCATGAACAATGCTCTCTGAGAGGAGGATCATTCACTTCTTTCTATTCTAAATGCTACCTCCAACCCACCCCATCATCCCAAACCCTACAACACACTTTTTAAGATCCAGGAGTAAGGTGCTTAAGAGAAAAATTCTCATAACCAGTTTCCAATTATTTTCACTTTACCATCACCACTCCAAAGCACCCTTTCAGCCTCCAAGGGAAGGGAGAAAGGAAAACAATACACAAAGCAACTGCAAAACTGGTGTGTGTGAATTTGTGCATTGTCCTCTTGCTCTTTTTCTGAATGTCCAAGACAGCAAAGGCAGGGGTGTGAACCTCTGGTGATTGAGCTGAGGGATCAACGGGCTGAAATGGGGTGTGTGTGTATTCTCGGGGCAGAGTGGGATGGTGGTATGTTTGGAATAGGTCACCCTAGTTCAATGTCCTCTTGGCTCACTCACTTTGAGGGATTTTACATTGATTTTTATAAAATTGATAAAGTGTTTTATAACAAGCACCTAGAGTTTTATCTCACCTTCCTTGGACTCCTGCCTCTCCAGATATCAGGACAGTTGATATATTCTGGCCTTGGAGGCTGTACAGTCCACAAGACTGTCAACACAAGATACAGATGTTCTCATAAAGCAGCTTGTATAAAAAAAAAAAAAAGGAAAATACAGGCTTGCTGTGTTGCTTAAAGCATAACAATGGCAACACTCTGTTTTTATTTCTTACATATTTTGTGTAAGGTGAAAGGTGAGATTACATAACGTCTAGCCCTGGATAACTCAAGTCCAGAGTTTTCCTCATATTTCCATCCTCAGGTGGAGTAGGTGCCCCCTTCAGGTTCGTATGGCACCCTGTGCTTCCCTCACACCATTTTGCTATTTACCCTCCATGAACTGTAAACTCCCAGAGATGAAAACCATCTTGTGTTCCCCTTAGTTACATAGGGCCCGATATACAGAAGCCCTTTGGTAATGCTTCTTGAAGGGAGGGTGGGAGGAAGGGAGGGAAGGAGAGAGAAAGGGAGAAAGGAAGGAAGGATGGATCAAATGTCTAAATTCCTTGATGCCATTAAGTCCTGGGTCCTTGGAACTGTGGAACAGTTCTTACATAGTTTTGAGACCCCTGAATCATAATTTTAATCTGGTTTTCCTTGGTTCTAACCTATTACTCTGCCTGGAATGCCAACCCCCAGAGACCAGTGGCAATCTGAAGTCCAGCTAGCTGGTGGGGTTCCTGGGTTGTCCTTACAGGCCCCCTTCCCTACACTGAGACTGGGAATCCTGCCTGCATTTAGGTTAACCCCTCCTCACTCGCAACCAAATATTGAGCCCCATCCAGATTTCCCACACTGTACCTGTCAGAATCATTAGACTCTCTGGTACCAGTAATTTCTGGGATGAAGTGGGGTTGGAAAAAAAGAAAGAGTAAGGTCAACCTTCTATTTGTAACATCAACCTTAGGCTCTTTTTTGAGACCTGGAGGCTGGAGAGTCTTAATCCCATACAGTTCTCACTGCTGGTATCACCTGACACCTGCTGGCCCCCAAAAGTGTTGACTGTGTCCTGTGGTTAATTAATTCTCTGGTTGCTTGATGGTTCTGGTTTCTGGAGACCTGCTTTTGTCAACATTGGGTACTGATGTCAAGCCTCATCCTTAATGAACAGGAAGGGAGATATATTTTTATTTTTATTTTAAGGAAAAAGCATTTATAGTTATAGGTAAGTCCTTTTTTGGAAGTTTGCCTTTTTCATTTCATATAGAGAAAACTTCACAGATGCCTGGAATAAAAAGACGGCTTAATTTTACTTTGGTAAACGCCTGACTTTTTTCTTCAGGATGAAAACATTTATTTTTCTGATTATAGCAATCAAAATTCTCTTGTAAAAACTGACACACATATAAGAAAAAAACTAATATAAAGAGAATAAAAATTATCCAAATCTGATCACCGAAAAACAATCACAGAGTTTAGAGCATAGCCTTTGGTGTCCAACCACCTGGGCTGGAAACACATCTCTGTCACTTACTACCTACATGCTTTGAGGCAAGTTACTTAACCTCTCTGAGCTCCAGTATCTTAATCTACCAAACAGGGATAATAATATGTCTTAGTTTCCAGGCTGCTATGACAAAATTCACATAATGAGGTAGCATAAACAAAGGGAATTTATTGTCTCACAGTTTCAGAGGCTGGAAAGCTTGCTTCCTCCTAAGTTCAGTGGTACTCTGGCTGGCAATCCCCATCATGTGGAATGTCCTCTCCTTTCTCTTCTGGCTTCCACTGACTTCCAGTTTCCAGCTGTGGTCTTCTCTTCTAAGTCCAATTTCCTTTGCGTATAAGGACTTCAGCCATATTGGATTAAGGTCCACTGTCATTTGGTTTGCACACACCTTAACTAATAATATCTTCTAAGGTCCTACTTACAAATGGGTTTCCACCCACAGGACTAGGGGTTAGGACCTGAACATGCCTTTTGTGGGGGACATAATTCAACCCCCTACATAATATTACGTACTTTACAGAATTGCTTTGAAGATTAAATGAAGATATCTAAGTAAAAGGCTTAGCATGGTACCTGCATATTTCATAAACTCAGTGAAAGATTAGTAATAAAAAACACTATCATTTTTTCAATTTTTTATATATTTGTAACCATAACAACATACAAACACGAACATTCTTACCATATGATCATTCCAGTCTTGGTATATAATCAATAACTCACAATATCATCACAGAGTTGTATATTCATCATCCTGATCATTTCTTAGAACACTTGCATCAATTCAGAAAAAGAAACAAAAAAAGAAAATGATCAGAGGGATTACCCCTCCCTCTCATTGACTGCTAGTATTTTTATCTACCCAATATATTTTAGCCTTTGTTTACCCTATTTTTCTTCTAAACCCCTTACCACTCCCTTTCATTGATCACCAGCATTTCAAACTACTAATTTTATTTTAACATTTGTTCCCCCATTATTTATTTTTTAACCCATACGTTTTACTCATCTGTCCATAAGGTAGATAAAAGGAGCATCAGACACAAGGTTTTCACAATCACACAGTCACATTGTGAAAGCTGTATCGTTATACAATCATCTTCAAGGAACATGGCTACTGAAACACAGCTCTACATTTTCAGGCAGTTCCCTCCAGCCTCTCCATTATACTTCAACTAGAAAAATGATATCTATATAATGGGTAAGAATAACTTCCAGGCTAACCTCTTGACTCTGTTTGAAATATCTCAGCCATTGACACTTTATTTTGTCTCATTTCTCTCTTCCCCCTTTTGGTTGAGAAGATTTTTCTCAGTTTCTTGATACTGAGTCCCAGTTCATTCTAGGATTTCTGTCTCACATTGCCAGGAAGGTCCATATCCTTGGGATTCATGTCCCATGTAGAGAGGGGGAGGGCAGTGAGTTTGATTGTTGTGTTGGCTGAGAAAAAGAGAGAGGCTACATCTGAGCAACAAAAGAGGTTCTCTGGGGGTAACTTTTAGGCCTAATTTTAAGTAAGCTTAGCCTATCTTTTGTGGGGATAAGTTTCATGTGAACAAACCCTAAGATTGAGGGCTCAGCCAATTGCTTTGGTTGTCCCCACTGGTTGTGAGAATATCAGGAATTCTCCACATGGGGAAGTTGAATTTTCCCCTTTTCTTGCCATTCCCCCAGGGGGACTTTACAAATGCTTTTTTTTATTCACTGTTCAAATTACTCTGGGATTTATTGGGGCATCACTCTGCACAAACCTAAAAAATCTCACGCCCTACTCAAGGTTCCATGTACTTATGGTGTTCCATTAAATTGTCCACACAAATAAAACACTATCTTAAGTCTCCTTGTTTCCTAATCCAGTGTTCTCCCCCCACTAATTCTCACTGTTTTTTAGTGTAATTGAACTTAAGTCAGTAAACATTTATTGAACACCTATCACATGCTGGTGTGGTGGTGGTTGTTACCATTACATTAGAATGAAGTCAGGTCTAAAACCCAGCTTGGTTATTTAAGTAAACCTTGTCTTGGAACCTATTCATACCTCCCATTAACAACAGAAAATTGATTTTGCATAAACTATCTTGCCTTATTTCTCCTCTGAGTGATGAGAGACTTGAGTTCCAATTCCAGCATGCTTGCTAGCCTGTGACCTTGAAAAATTCACTCCTCCTCTCTGAGTCTCAGCAATCTACTCCATAAAATACAGAAAGTATAATCTATTTACAAGGTTACTATGAAGATTAAATGAAATATCACTCTCAAATCACCTGGTAAAGAGTACCTGGTATATAATAATATAGCCAACTTTTATTGATTTTATTGTATACAGGCATGGTAAGCAGGGTTTATGTATCTCACCTGTAACTCTGGCCAAATGGAATTCTTTGATTTTCTCACCTACTCTTTCTCCCAATCTCAGTCAAGGAAACGGCATCACCATTTACCTAAAGAGTTAAGTTAAAAATCTAAGCATTTTCCTGATTCCTCTTCTTTTGAAATCTCACTCACCAATTTATCAGCAGGTCTTGCTGAGTTTACCCCTAAAACAAAAGTCACCCAATTATTTCAATTCCTACTACTGCTACCCTAGTTTAAGCCACCCCCTTGCTCATTTAAATATCTCTACAAGAATATAAACTACATGTGAACAGCCTCCATGTATTATTGATCACAGCTGTATCCACTGCAGACCCAGTCCCTGATCCTTAAGACATTTTTTGCTAAATGTCTTTAATGAATGTATGCTGCAATGAACTTTCGAAGTAGGTACTGCTATTAACTCCAATTTATAGATGAGGAAACAAACCCATAGCGATTGAACAATTTACCTAAAGTCACACAACAAACAGCAAAGCCAGGATTTCAATCTGGGCAGTCTAAACTCATCTATCCATTGTGTTGTGGAACTGAACTTCACTGCTTTATGCTAACGTCAACTCTTAAGGTTTTACTGGCTGATATTAGGAAAAATTTCAGTTGAAATTCTGCATGAAGTCTTCTCCAAATTTCCCTCAGAATATGGTTCATTGGCCCCTTCACACAGCCTTGGAGACCCAGCAAGATATGGCTCATATCTCCTCATTGGCCCTTCTTCCTCCATTCCAGTATAATGCACTCTCTTCTCCTACACGAACTCTTATCTCTTCCCAGCAAATGTTCCGGTCATTCTCTGAAACACAAATTTCCCCTGAAAAACCTAACCTAATTTCTCAATCCAGGCGGATCATAACAGGCAGCACTTTCTCCCAGCCGGCATCACTTTGTACTCAAATTACTTATTTCTGTCTTTATTGCTCAATGCTGTGTCCCCAGTGCCTAAAAGTGTCTGGAAGATACTTAATAAATATTTATTAAATAAATGTATGGAGAACAAAGATTATTTACCAATTTACAGGTGATGAGACTGTAGCTCAAGTATTTTGTCCACCTTCAATCATTAAGTAGCAGAGGTGAAATTCGAACCTAAGGTTCGAGACAAACTCTTTCCCAGCACGCCCTTCCTACAGCTTCTCATTTCCGCCCTCCCCTACTAGCTTTATGCACTGTACTTGAGCCTGCGCCATGACTAGTTTGACCCCCGGACGGCCGCCGTAGCGCGTTGCCTCCGTTGCCATGGGAAACGACCTCGGACCTGGGAGGGAGGGGGGAGGAAAGACATTTCCCGCCGGCGGGAGCTGTGGCTGTGGCGGCGAGGGCGGCTCAAAGGCCGCGGATTTCAGCGCTGCGGCACCATGGCGGACCAGCTTTATTTGGAAAATATAGACGAGTTCGTTATGGACCAGAACAAGATCGTGAGGAGCTAGGACGGGGGAATGTGGGCGTGCGACTGGGGTTGTGGGTATGGCGAGGGCTGCCAGGGGCCTTGACCCCACCCCCGCTTGTGGCGTCGTGGGAATTGGCCGAGGGAAGATAGTTCCCCACATCTTCTGCTCCTAGGCGGGTGAGGGCCCTCCGGAGAGGTCTTCTAGTTCGCGCGTGCTTCCGTGTCCCTTGGGTAGGCGTGCTGTGGACTCTGCACAGGGCAGGAGCCAGGGAGGTCCGGCGTGGTGGGAGGGGTTTTGGCGCAGAATGTTTTTAAGTCGTTCCAACGCCAGTCACATAAGCTGTTTGGCTTTAAAAAATCCCTGGTTTACAGTTGAGAAAATTGCATCTTAACTGGTTTAAGTGACAAGTTATTTAGCGTCCTGACGGTTCTCTTCCTGAAAATCTAGGTATTGATATAGGCTTGGTTTGCCTCACAGGATTGTGTGAAGTCAAGTGAGACGATGGGTGTGAGTGCACCCTGATGCCAGCTGTTGCTTTTGAGAGTCTACTGTGAGCTAGGGCACTTTGGATACACGTTATTTGCATTTAATTTTTACAGCGACCCACCCAGAGGTTGCTGGTAGTATCCCTAGAAGAGGAAATTAAGACAAAGGGGCCTAATAACTTGGTTAGTTGTGGTTAGATAGACACAGCCTAGGTCGGTCTCTTACTTCAACTAATGCTTTCTTTTACATCACATTGTCTTTGCCTTAACCTATTATTGGAAGCTCAGCATTTAGAATTGTTAGGCTTTAGGAGACTGGCAGGCATACTGGGTCAAGAAAGAATAGAAGGAACGCCAAGACTTAATGCCAGAGTTCCCCAGCTAACCTTTGATACAGTATTCATTGCTTTTTTCATTCATTCCCTGACCCTGGCACCATCTGTGCCCTTTAATGATTGTAAGGCTGCAACTTGCCTTGGAAGTTTCTGAGTTGTGCACTTCAAAACAATACTGTTTCTGGGTGAGTTTTGGGATAGTTTTGGGTAGTGGACCCAGACAGGGGCAGAATGTGAACAAAGGGCCTTGATAAAACAAGAAATGTGAGTCAATGAGAGCTTTTTCTTTCCATATATATTCAGCCTTTGACATGAACTTTTTAGTGTTTGTAAGAAAAATGTTAATCCTGCTTGTCCAGATGGGTGCTTTTTGGCAAAACTGGGGTGACATCTATTGTAGTTTATAAGACATAATAATAATAATAATAATAATAGAATCTTTAGGAGCAGCCTTTTGGAACTAATCTGCATTGTTGAGTCATTAATATTTTAAAAATTGCTTCTTCTTGCAGGTGACATACAAATGGCTGAGCTATACACTAGGGGTTCATGTTAACCAGGCCAAACAGTAAGTCCAGTTTACTACTAATTTTAACCACACTTGAGTTTTTTGTTTTTAACTTTACAGATAGCTAGGTTGGGACAAAAAAAATTTTTCTTGGGCAATGGTAAAGAGTATTATTTACTACCTTGTACTACCTTTAGTGCCTTGTCTATTTTAGGAGGTAGGTGGACTGGTGTACAAATATGTGATGATAAATTTACTGGATTTATTTGCAGCCTTACCCTCTGGGTGACATCACTGTACTTCAAATTTATTAAATTAGCCAATTACATTTATATCTCAGACTTGTATGTCTGTTATATTACATCTTCAGAAAGTCCTTAGTCTCCTTTCCAGATACTGGAACACTTGTACAATGAGGTCAACAGGTGTTTGATACAAGCTGTGTAACAGAGAAGAAATATTTAAGTGAAACTGAGAGACAGTATATAGGATGGCTCAGACCATTTTCCTCCTGGGTTTTTGCCATGTCCCTTTTTCTTGCTGAAACTTGTGATGAAAGGCCAGCTTTTGAATTGACTTAAAAATTTTTTGACTGAAAATGTGCAAGTATTATCACTGTCCCAAAGGGAGGAATTAGAGAACAGCTCAAGGACACTTGTGTTGGGTTAGATGACCATTCAGTTTGTTTCATTCCCAAGGGTTTGTTTTATTCCTCATTTTTGACCATTCCTTCAGGATAGAAACTTTGAGTCATAGGAGTATCTCATAAAAGTTTTAGAAAATCCCTGATCTCTAAATGGCTTGATTTGGCTTTAAGGGTTGCTGTTTGACAGGTCTAAGAGTCTGACTTTGGCTGTGATGTTTACTCCTTTGAGACCTGAAGCTCTTAGCCCAGGAATGAATTTGGACTGGTTTTAACTATATGAGATAAGACCATTTCTAGCTCAAACCCAAGAGATAAAGGTAACTTTGGGAAAGTGAAATAAAGTAGCCTGCAACTTTACTATAAGTACCCTGATTTCCTATAATTTTTATAGCATTAACAGACTGTCCAGTTTCTATCATCCCATACTACTCCCTACCTTAATTATTATTCTCTTCCCATATTTGCTTTTCTGTTCTTCAGGAAGGAACAAGCCTTAGGACCTTTGCACTGTTCTCTCTGCCTGGAATGTTCTTCTTCCAGCTGTCCTCATTCTTCAGGTCTCAGTTCAGATTTCACATGTAACTCTTTAAGAGACCTTAGAGAAATGCTGTCTTTTAAGTATCCTCACCCATCCCTAATACTTTGTCATAATACCTTGTGATTGTCTCTCACATTTTTTCAATTCTTTTTTTTAATTGGGATATAATTCACCCATTTAAAGTATACAAATCAAAGTTTTGTAATATATTCAGAGTTGTACAACCAATACCACCATCAATTTTAGAACACTTTCATCATCCTCAAAAGGAACCTGTGCCTGTTAGAAGTCACTCCATAGTTTTCCTCAGCACTGTGGTCCCCCTTCCCCACTGTCTTAGGTAACCATATCTACTTTCTGTCTCTATAGGTTTGCTTATTCTGGGCATTTCATATAAGAGGAATCATATAATATGTGCTTTGTGTGTGTGTGTGTGTCAGCCTTCTTTCACTTAGCCTATAGTTTGCAAGGTTCATCCATGTTGTAGCATGTATAAGTATTTCATTCCTTTTTATGGCTGACTAATATTCCATTTTATGTGTATACCACATTTTATTTTCATCAACTGATGGATATTTGGGTGTTTCTGCTTTTTGGCTATTGTGAATAATAATGATGCTGTGAACATTCGTTTATAAGTTTTTGTGTGGACGTATGTTTTCAGTTCTGGGTATATCGCTCTTGAGGAACTGCCACACTGTTTTCCAAAGTGGCTGCACTATTTTACATTTCCACCAGCAATGTATGAGGGTTTGTTTGTCCATATCCTTACCAATTTTTTTAATCTGTCTTTTTGAATTTAGCCATCCTAATGGGTATGAAGTGGTATCTCATTGTGATTTTTTTTTAAATAAAAAGTTATTTTATTCAATATATTTGAAACAATCATCTGCAAATTTAACCTATCCTTAAAAATAGGCACTGTTTTAGTATAATCCCGTTTATGTACAAAACTAACAAACCCTTTACATATTCACATTTATGTTTAAGTGCACAGAAAAAGGCATGAAAGAATATGTATTATTAAATGCTGGGAACCTTTAGGAAGTTAATGTGAAAAGGGAGATAATTTTTATTCCATATACTTCTAAATTTGAATTTTTCATTCATGTATTTATAGATTTTTTTTTGATAAAGGTTCAAAAGCACCAAAAAACATTTAAAAACAATGCTTAAATTAGTAACAAATACCTGTCTTCTGACAATGGAGTTTTGTAGTAGATAATCTTCCTTGGAAAGTAATACGTTGGCAATAGGGTGCAAAGACGGAGAGCAAATAAACTATAATCCTGGTAGATGTTTATTTATCAAATCTCATTAGTGGAGTCTTCAGCTGGCTTTTAAAACAAGGGCTATTTCATTATACTGGCATACATGGCAGACCGTATGAGTACAGCAAAGATCAATTGTCCATAGATGAGAGGGTCCATATCTGAACACTCTATTCTATTCCATTGGTTAGTATATCTATCTTTATGCCAGTACCATGCTGTTTTGACCACTGTAGCTTCATAATATGCTTTAAAGTCAGGTAGCGCGAGACCTCCGACTTCATTTTTCTTTCTCAGGATACTTCTAGCTATTCGGGGCACCATGCTCTTCCAGATAAGTTTGGTTATTGGTTTTTCTAGTTCTAAAAAGTAAGTATTTTGAATTTTAATTGGTTTTGCATTGACTGTAAATCGATTTAGGTAGAATTGACATCTTAACTATATTTAGTCTTCCAGTTCATGAACACTGTATGCCCTTCCATTTATTTAGGTCTTCTGTGATTTCTTTGAATAGTTTCTTGTAGTTTTCTTTGTATAGGTCTGTTCTAGTTTGCTAGCTACTAGAATGCAATATACCAGAAACGGAATGGCTTTTAAAAGGGGAAATTTAATGAGTTGCTGGTTTACAGTTCTAAGGCCAAGAAAATGTCCCAGTTAAAACAAGTCTAAAGAAATGTCCAATCAAAGGCATCCAGGGAAAGATACCTTGGTTCAAGAAGGCCGATGAAGTTCAGGGCTTCTCTCTCAGCTGGAAGGGCACATAGCGAAACGGTGTCATCTGCTAGCTTACTCTCCTGACTTCCTATTTCATGAAGCTCCCTGGAAGGCGTTTTCCTTCTTCATCTCCAAAGGTTGCTGGCTCGTGGACTCTCTGCATCCCTTGGCCACATCGTTCTGCTCTCTCTGAATCTCTCATTCTCCAAAATATTTCCTCTTTTATAGGACTCCAATAAACCAATCAAGACCCACCCAAATGGGTGGAGACATGTCATCCCTTAATCCAGTTTAACAACCACTCTTGACTAAATCACATCATCCAGGGAGATGATCTCATTACAGTTTCAAACATACAGCATTGAATAGAGATTATTCTGCCATTATGAAATGGGATTTATATTAAAACATGGCTTTTCTTAGGGCTTATACTTCCTTTCAAACCAGCACAAGGACTTTTGTCTCTTTAGTTAAATTTATTTCTAAATATTTTATTCTTTTGGTTGCAGTTGTAAATGTAATTTTTTCCTTGATTTCCCCCTCAGATTGTTCATTACTAGTGTATAGAAACACTACAGGTTTGTGAGTGTTGATCTTCTAACCTGCTATTTTGCTGTACTCGTTTATTAGCTCTAGTAGTTTTGCTGTGGATTTTTCGCAGTTTTCGACATACGGTATCACACCATCAGCAAACAGTGAGAGTTTTACTTCCTTTCCAATTTTGATTCCTTGTATTTCTTTTTCTTGTCTAATTGCTCTGGCTAGAACTTCCAATACAATGTCGAATAACAGTGGTGATAGTGGACTTGTCCCTGATCTTAGTGGGAAAGTTTTCATTGAGGATGAAACCATTGAGGATGATATTAACTGTGGGTTTTTCATATATTTCCTTTGTCATTTTGAGGAAGTTCCCTTCTATTCCTATCCTGTTTTCAATAGGAAAGGATGTTGAATTTTGTCAGATGCCTTTTCTGCATCAATCGAGATGATCATGTGGTTTTTCTGCTTTGGTTTGTTGATATGGTATATAACATTAATCGATTTTCTTATGTTGAAACATCCTTGCATACCTGGGATGAATCCTACTTGGTCATGTGTACTTCTTTTAGTATTCTGCTGCATTTGAGTTGCTAGAATTTTGTTGAGGATTTTTGCATCTATTTTCATTAGAGAGATTGGTCTGTAGCTTTCTTTTTTTGTAATATATTTGTCTGGTTTTAGTATGGAGGTGATGTTGGCTTTGTAGAATGCCTTAGGTAGCTTTCCCTGCTCTTTAGTTTTTTTGAAGAGTTTGAGCAGGATTGGTAGTAATTCTTTCTGGAGTGTTTGGTAGAATTCACATGTGAAGCCGTCTGGTCCTGGACTTTTCTTTTTGGGGAGCTTTTTAATGACGAATTTAGTTTCTT
Organism: Tamandua tetradactyla; assembly: GCF_023851605.1. NCBI lineage: Eukaryota > Metazoa > Chordata > Mammalia > Pilosa > Myrmecophagidae > Tamandua > Tamandua tetradactyla. The sequence continues at coordinate 71,089,261 of NC_135334.1, read as the reverse complement.
TACTTGTAATTGGTTTGTTGAGGTCATCTATTTCTTCTCGAGTCAATGTTGGTTGTTCATGCCTTTCTAGAAAGTTGTCCATTTCATCTACATTGTCATATATATTAGCTTAAAGTTGTTCATAGTATCCTCTCATTACTTCCTTTATTTCTGTGGGGTCAGTGGGTATGTCTCCTCTTCATTTCTGATTTTATTTATTTGCATCCTCTCTCTTCTTTTTGTCAACCTCGCTTAGGGTCCATCAATCCTACTGATTTTCTCATAGAACCAACTTCTGGTTTTGTTGATTTTCTCAGTTGTTGTGTTCTCAATTTCATTTATTTCTGCTCTTCATTATTTCTTTCCTTTTGCTTGTTTTGGGATTGCTTTGCTGTTCTTTCTCTAGTTCTTCCAAGTGGACAGTTAATTCCTTGATTTTTGCCCTTCATTTTTGATATAGGCATGACACTGCGCTTTTTCTTCTAACACTCTCCCTATTCCGCGTAAGCCACTATGGCCTCCTTTCTGTTAAATCTTGTTACGTTCTTGCATAAGAACCTTTGCCTATGCTGTTCTCTCTGCCTGAACATTCTTCCCCAAGATATCTAATCTACATTAGTGACTCCTTCAGGGCTCTGCTTATGAGGCCTTCCCTAAACACCTTTAATGTAAAATAACAAAATTCCTTCTCAGGCACTCTCCTTACCTTACCTTACCTTATTTTTCTCCGATAGACTTACGACCACTGATTATTATGTGTTTATTTTTATGTTTATCTTGCTTTCTTAGAGTATAAGTTCTAAAATGGTAGTAACTTTAACTCTTTTGCTCCCTTCTCTATCCCCAAGGCTAAAAACATTTAGTAGATACTCAATAACTATCCACGGACTGAATGACTTGAGTTGCATTTCAAAAAACCCACTTCACTGTGGCAATTGTGATGATAAATGGGGTGGGGGTGGGAGTGGGGGTGTGAAGCATGACACAATTGAAATAGTCCAGTGAAAGGATTTGGAGTGGATAGAATCAGGAATTACTTGGGAGAGAGAATTGATAAGACTTGGTAACTCACTGGATAGGGAGAAATGGAGAAGTGAAGGAGAATGACTCAGATTTCTGGCTTGGGCAGTTTGAGCAGATGATGTTGTTGGGGATAGATGAAGCTGTGGGGATAAATGAAATAGGTCAAGTAGAGTATATAATAGGCTGATCAACCATCCTAGTTTTCCCAGGACTTGCCCAGTTTTAGTACCAACAATCCCACACCCTGGGAAACCCCTCTGATGCAGGGAAACAAAAAGTTGGCCACCCTAATATATAGAATGAAAAGATATCTAAAGTCAGAACACCAGCTATCTGTTAAAGAAAGGGAGGAGGTAGACATCTGGACAGGAAGTGGAGAAGAGGCAGTTAGAATGTAGGAGGAAACTCAGTTGGGCATGGTTTCATAGAATCTAAGAGAGCAGATGTTTTAAGAAGAGAATGATCTTCAGTGTAGATTGAGTTTACCTTGGGATTTTTGAGGTTCTAGCTGTCCTTGGCAGAAATATGACAGGTTTTGAAAATTCAATGTTTCTTGAAATAAAAGACAGAAATAATATCTTTTGTTTTCTTTTTCTTGTTAAACCGAGGGGAGCCGGCTTTTGGTAATGTTTCTGAAAGCAAAATTATTTTTGCCTTGGGTGTTTGACTACCTCAAATTTTGAACACTCTGAATTCTGGGCAGTGTAATAAAGTATTGTCTTCTGCAGTTCTGAAATAGCGTTGAATTTTAGTGATCATGAAATTGATATTTCAGGGCTAGAAGGGACATTTGTGATCATCTACTTAATAGTTCTTAATATTTTAGTGTAATGAACTTTTTTGAGAATATATTAAAAATTCTGAAGTCTCTCTCCAAAAGAGCATGTACACATTTTGCTTATAATTTGGGGGTGAAAGTGGGTTATAGATGGGCACAAGGATCTCAGGTTAAGGGAATGTCTGATTTAGTATACCCTTCCATTTTGTGCTTCTGTATACTAAGAAGCTTAGAAAAATTAACTTCTCCAGGTTTTCCATAGCTAGGTAGTTAACTGAATTTACTCTTAATTTAGTATTCTATCCATTATATGCCATTGCCATGTGCCATGTTTTAATGCAGGTTGAATCCTTCTTGGCCTGTGATTTATTTTAGTTCACTTACTGGGTCACTGTGCTAACTCAATACAAATTGACCCCAATCCTCATTCCCATCTTTTAAACTCTGTCCATCGACTGATTCCTTTGCAGAAAAAATTCTGCTGTTTAGAGAATTTGATGGGCTATCATATTTAACATGTCTAATTTTTAAATCGTGAATTAATCATTGATATGATTAAAAACTCTTACTAATGACATGTGCCTTCTTTTGTTTGGAACAGGATGCTGTATGATTATGTTGAAAGGAAGCGGAAGGAAAATTCAGGAGCCCAACTGCATGTCACCTATTTGGTTTCTGGCAGTCTCATTCAGAATGAATATTCTGTAAGTTCTCAGAATCTTAATATTGAGCTTAAATGTGTTTGCACTATAAAACATGTTATATAATATTATAACATGGGGAAAAAATATGAAAGCTTAAAAAAGCCACTTGAAGGTAGTGATTACTTTGGATTTCAGGGTAAATTTTAAAAAGTTTGGGTAATATCTTGACTGTGATACAGAGACTGAATCCTCATTATTATGTAGTTTGTGTAGGCAGTAAGACATAAGGAGAGTGCTGTTATTTCTTATTGCTCTTTCTTCTTGAAGATTATTGGGGATAATGGTGAGTAATTTCCAGTGTGTTCATATTTCAAGCCACAAACTCTGGTGTTCAAAAAATATGCTTTTTTTTGTTTTCATCTTAATATGATGGTTAAGTTCATGTCAGTCTGATTAGGTTATGGTCCAGTTGTTTGGTCAAATAAGCACTGGCCTGGATTGTTGCTGTGAGGGTGTTTCCTGGATTTAAATCATTAGTCAGTTGATTGCATTTATGGCTGTTCACATCTTCAGTCAACAAAAGAAATTGCCTTCAGCAATGAGAGAAGTCTCATTCAGTCAGTTGAGGGCATTAAAGGGATAATTGATGATTTCAACAGTTAGAAAGAAGCATGTCTATCTCTACTTCAGCCACTATTTTCTCCTGGGGAGTTCATCAGACCTTACCTGGGAGGTGGGGCAAGATGGCAGCATAGTGAGGTGTGGAATTTAGTTAATCTTCCAGAGCAGCTAGTAAATAGCCAGAAACAGTACAGAACAACTGCTAGGGCTACATCAGCGACTATACCATATAACAGTCTGGACTAGGTGAAATAGCTGAGATCCCATACAGAACTGTAAGTCCCCCAAGCTGCCGAGGCCAGTGCCCCTCCTCCACAGACACAGTAGGTTGTGTCCCTGAGGGAAAAGGAAACAGTCTGTGCTGGTAGAAAGGTCTTAGCTAAACCAAGTTCCAGTTGTGGAATTAAAAATTTTGACTTCTATAAACAGGTCCCCAGCACAAATAAACCTGCAATTAGCAGTAAAGGAACTAGGTAGAGAGGTTGTGGGGCTAACTGGAAGAAGAAAAAAAAAGCTGAAAACCAGAGGCTTTTTGAGTTGGACAGCACAAACACTGGAGAAGGGCTGGACCCCCAAAAAGAGGGCACATAAAACCTGAAGATACATAGAGCCACATACTGATTTTTTTTTTTTTTTTTTTGCAGCTTTACAGTAACCCTTTATTTTTAAATACCGACATCTTGATTTTAGACCAGTGATACTTCTGATCTCCAGAAGTCTGATATGATAATAAATTTGTATTAAGTCATTAAGTCTATGGCAATTTGTTATAGCAAAAATAGGAAACAAATACATTTGCTTACATTTTGAGAATACCAATTTAAGCTCTTGATTGACAAACCTGAGGAGCAGCATTTGACTCTGAATAGGCTTTTTTTTTTTCTACTACTTAATAGCTCTTTAGATAGAACTGGAAGCATTCTCAGGCTCTCAGCACTGCCCCAGGCAATGGAGAAATTGAGCTTGTCTGAGATACAAAGTAACTAGTCAAGTGAAAGAAGTTAATTCCCTCAAGGATGTATCTTCCCCACTGTGTTGTAGTGGAATTCCTCTTTTAAGGAATTCAGGATCCAGGGACTGGAAAACTGAAGCAATTAAAGCCTTCTTCCTCTCTGAACTCAGTCTCAGCCACGCCCCTGGCAGGGAGTATTTGCTGAAATTAAAGGCACCACATCTCTTTCAGCTGGTGGGAAGCCACTGGCAGACAAGCAAAGCATGCTGGGCAGGATAGGAAAAACAGAGTCTAGACACTTCATAGGAAAGTCAGACAACCTGCTGGGTCTCACCCTCAGGGGAAACTGAAGCTGGTTACTCTTTCCTCCTGAGACACAGACCTGTCTGGTTTGGGAAAATCTGACTGGGGTCTATAATAGCTGAGGAGACCTTCCTCAAAAATAACAACAACAAAAACGGCTCCATATAGACAGGACGAGAAACAGAATAGCAAGGACTGAAAAATTCTGATCAGTTAAACAGAACATTCGGTTGAACTGAATGTCAAAGAACAGATAGAGAACAAAGCTATCCAGTAAGAAAATCCTACACAAAAGAGTAAAAACAACCCTCAAAATAAACTAAGTAAAGAAATCAAGTGCCTGGAGGCAAGCAGAAATAGTCAGTCATACTAGGAAAATTGCAGATACGGCCCAATCGAAGGAACAGACCAACACTTCAAACAGGATGCAGGAGTTGAGACATTAATTCATGATGTTTGGACCGATCTGCAAAATGTCATCAAAAATCAAACAAGTTGAGGGAGAATATAAAGAAGACATTGGGTGAGCGAAAAGAAGAACTGGAAAATTTTAAAAAGCAAATCACAGAATTTAAAGGAATGAAAGGCACAATAAAAGAGATGAAAAAACAATGGAAACCTATAACGATAGTGTGCTGGTTTGAAATGATGTATGGACCCTAGAAAAGCCATGTTTTAATCCTAATCCCATTTTGTAAAGGCAGCCATTTCTTCTAATCCCTATTCAGCATTGTAAGTTTGGAACTGTAATTAGATCTCGCTAGAAATGTGGTTTAATCAAGAGTGGTTCTTAAACTGGATTAGGTTGAGGCATGTTTCCACCCATTTAGGTGGGTCTTGATTAGTTTCCGAAGTCCTATAAAAGAGGAAACATTTTGGAGAATGAAGGAAATTCAGAGAGAGCAGAGCAGAATGGTAGCTACGAGAAACAGAGTCCACCTGCCAGCGACCTTTGGAGATGAAGAAGGAAAATGTTTTCTGGGGAGCTTCATGAAACAGGAAGCCAGGAGAAGAAGCTAGCAGATGACGCCGTGTTTACCAGGTGCCCTTCCAGATGAGAGAGGAACCCTGATCATGTTTACCATGTGCCTTTCCAGATGAGAGAGAAACCCTGAACTTCATTGGCTTTCTTGAACTAAGGTATCTTTTCCTGGATGCCTTTGATTGGGCATTTCTACTGACTTGCTTTAATTGGGAGATTTTCTCAGCCTTAGAACTGTAAACTTATTAAGTTCCTCTTTTTAAAAGCTTTTCAGTTTCTGGTATATTGCATTCCAGCAGCTAGCAAACTAGAACAAATAGATATAAAGAGGTAGAAGAAAGGATTATTGAACCAAAGGACTGAACATCTGAAATCTGACACACAAAAGAAAATATAGGGAAAAGAATTGAAAAATATGAGCAGGGTCTCAGGGAATCGAATGACAACATGAAGCTCATGAATATATATGTTGTGGGTGTCCCAGAAGGAGAAGAGAAAGGAAAAGGTGGAGAAAGACTAATGGGGGATATATTCACTGAGAATTTCCCATCTTTTATGAAAGAAATAAAATTATACATCCAAGAAGTGCAGTGTACTCCAAACAGAATAGATCCAAATAGACATACTTCAAGGCACTTACTAATCAGATTGTCGAATGCCAAAGACAAAGAGAAAATTTGGAGAAAAGTAGTCCTTCACAAACAAGGTAAGTCCAATAAAACCATGTGTGGATTTCTCAGCAGAAACCATGGAGAAGAGAAAGCGGTGGTGTGATATATTTAAGATTGTAAAAGACAAAAACTGCCAACCAAGAATTCTGTATCCAGCAAAATTGTCCTTCAAAAGTGAGGGGGAGATTAAATTTTCAGACAGTCGCTGAGAGAATTTTGACTAACAGATCGGCTCTGCAAGACATACTGAAGGGAGCACTAGAGGCAGATAGGGAAAGGCAGGAGTGAGGTCTGCAGAAAAGTATAGAAATGAAGACTATCAGTAAATGTAAAAAAAAGGAAAAAAAAGATATGATATAAAATCCAAAAGACAAAGTGGTAAAAGAAAGTACTGCCTTTACTGTAATAACATTAAACGTTAATGGATTAAACTCCCCAGACAAAAGACATAGGCTGGCAGAATGGATTAAAACAGGACCTATCTATATGCTGTCCACAGGAGACTCATTTTAGATCCAAGGATAAAAATAGTCTGAAAGTGAAAGGTTGGGAAAAGATATTTCATACAAACAACAATCAGAAAAGAACAGGAGTAGCTATACTTATATATTCAGCAAAGGAGACTGCAAATGTAAAACAAATTTTTTTAAAGATATGCTGGTTTGAAAGGATGTATGTATTCCCATTTTGTAAAGGCAGCTGTTTCTTCTAATCCCTATTCAGTACTGTATGTTTGAAACTGTAGTTAGATCATCTCCTTGGAGATGTGAGTCAGTCAAGAGTGGTTGTTAAACTGGATTAGGTAGAGACATGTCTCCACCCATTCGGGTGGGTCTTGATTAGTTTACTGGAATCCTATGGAAGAGGAAACATTTTGAAGAATGAGAGTGATCAGAGAATGCTTCAGCACCATAAAGGAGAGAGTCCATCGGCCAGTGACCTTTGAAGATGAAGAAGAAAAACGCCTCCTGGGGAATTTCATAAAACAGGAAACCAGGAGAGGAACTAGCAGATGATGCTGTGTTTGCCATGTGCCCTTTCAGCTGAGAGAGATGTGGAGAGGAAGCTAACAGATGATGCCGTGTTTGCCCTGCGCTCTTCCAGCTGAGTGAGATGCTCTGACTATGTCGCCATGTGCCCTCTCACTTGAGAGAGAAACCCTGAACTTCATCGGCCTTCTTGAACCAAAATATCTTTCCCTGAATGCCTTTTATTGGACATTTTTATAGACTAGTTTTATTTGGGATGTTTTCTTGGCCTTAGAACTGTAAACTAGCAACTTACTAAATTCCCCTTTTTAAAAACCATTCCGTTTCTGGAATATTGCATTCTGGTAGCTAGTAAACTAGAACAAAAGACAAAGAAGGACACTATTAATAAAAGGAACAATTCAGCAGGAAGACATAACAATCATAAATATTTATGCACCAAGCTAGAGTGCTCCAAAGTATATGAGGCAGACACTGACAATACTGAAGGGAGAAATAGACACCTCTCCCATAATAGTTGGAAACTTTAATTCCCTGCTCTCATCAATGGATAGAACATCTAGACAGAGGATCAGTAAAGAGAGAATTTGAATAATACAATAAATGAACTAGACCTAATAGATATTTACAGAACATTGCACCCCACAACAGCAAGATACACATTTTTCTCAAGTACTCATACATCAATCACAAGGATAGACCATATCCTGGGTCTCAAAGCAAGTCTCAATAAGTTTAAAAAATTGAAATCATGAAAAGCACTTTCTCAGATCATACTGGAATGAAGTTGGAAGTCAGTAACAGGCAAGATGGCCAGAAAATTCACAAATATCTGGAGGCTAAATAGCACACTCTAAACAACCAGTGGGTCAAGGAAGAAATTACAAGAAAAATCAGTAAATATCTTGAGGCAAATGAAAATGAAAACACAATATAACATTTGGAAACCATGTAACAGATAAGGGTTTAGTGTCCAGAGTATATAAAGAGATTTTCCAACTCAGCAACAAAAAGACAAACAACCCAATTAAAAAATGAGTAAAAGAGATAGATATACTGACGAATGGAATGGAATAAAAGTGTTCAGATATAGACCCTCTCATCTATGGACAGTTTGATCTTTGATAAGGCAGTCAAGCCAGCTCACCTGGGACAGAACAGTCTCTTCGATAAATGATGCCTAGAGAACTGGATATCCATATGCAGAAGAATGAAAGAGGATCCATATCTTACACCCTATACAAAAATTAACTCAAAATGGATCAAAGATCTAAATATTAGATCTAAGACCATAAAACTTTTGGAAGAAAATGCAGGGAAATATCTTAATCAATCTTATAATAGGAGGCAGTTTCCTGGACCTTACACCCAAAGCACAAGCATTGAAAAAAGAAAGAAAGAAATGGGAACTCCTCAAGATTAAACACTTTTGTGCATGAAAGAACTTTGTCAAGAAAGTAACAAGACAGCCTACACAATGGGAGACAATATTTGGAAACGGCATATCAGATAAAGGTCTAGTGTCCAGAATTTATGAAGAGATTGTTCAACTCAACAACAGAAAGACAACTCAATTACAAAATGGGCAAAAGACATGAACAGACACTTCTCACAAGACATGAACAGACACTTCTCACAAGAGGAAATACAGTTGGCCAAAAGACACATGAAAAGATGCTCAACTTCCCTGGCTATTAGGAAAATGCAAATCAAAACCACGAGATATCTTCTCACACCCACCAGAATGGCCATTATCAATAAAACAGAAAATGACAAGTGCTGGAGAGGATGTGGAGAAAGAGACACACTTATCCACTGTTGGTGGGAATGTCAAATGGTACAACTGCTGTAGAAGACAGTGTGGCAGTTCCTCAGGAAGCTAAGTATAGAATTGCCAGATGATCTAGCAGTACCATTGCTAGGTATCTCCTCAGAGGACATGAGGGCAAGAACACAAATGGACATTTGCACACCAATGTTTATAGCAGCATTATTTACAATTGCCAAGAGGTGGAAACAGCCAAAATGTCCATCAACAAAAGAGTGGCTAAGCAAGCTGTGGTATATACATACGATGGAATATTAGCCATCAGGCTGAGCAGCTGTAAGACTGAATAAAGTCATGAAGCATATGACAACATGGATGGACCTTAAGGACATTCTGCTGAGTGAGTAGCCAGAAACAAAAGGACAAATACTGTATGGTCTCACTGATATGAACTGACATTAGTGAATGAACTTGGAGAATTTCAGTTGGTAACAGAGACCATCAGGAGTTAGAAATACAGTAGATATTGGGTAATTGGAACTGAAGGGATGCAAACTGTGCAACAGGACTGATTGTAAAAATTCAGAAATGGATAGCACAATGCTACCTAACTGTAATACAGTAATGTTAGAACACTGAATGAAGCTGAATGTGAGAATGATAGAGGGAGGAGGCCTGGGGGTACAAATGAAATCAGAAGGAAAAATATACAATAAAGACTGAGATGGTATAACATAGGAATGCCTAGAGTGTATAATGATAGTGAGTGTTCTAGTTTGCTAGCTACTGGCATGCAATATACCAGAAACGGAATGGCTTTTAAAAATGGGGAATTTAATGAGTTGCTAGTTTACAGTCCTAAGGCCGAGAAAATGTCTCAATTAAACAACTATAGAAATGTCCAATCCAGGGCATCTAGGGAAAGATACCTTGGTTCAAGAAGGCCGATGAAATTCAGGGTTTCTCTCTCAAGTGAGAAGGCACATGGTAAACACGGCGTCATCTGCTAGCTTTCTCTCCTGGCTTCCGGTTTCATGAAGCTCCCCGGGAGATGTTTGCCTTCTTCTCCAAAGGTCACTGACTGGTGGACTCTCGGTTTCGTGGTGCTGCAGCATTCTCTGCTCTCTCTGACTTTCTCATTCTCCAAAATATTTCCTCTTTTATAGGACCCCAGTAAACCAGTCAAGACCCACCCAAATGGGTGGAGACATGTCATCCCCTAATGCAGTTTAACAACCATTCTTGACTAAATCACATCATCCAGGGAGATGATCTGATTACAGTTTCAAACATACAGTATTGAATAGAGATTTTTCTACCTTTATGAAATGATATTTTGGTTAAAACATGGCTTATCTAGGGGGCATACTTCCTTTCAAACCAGCACAGTGAGTAAATGTGCAAATTTAAAAATGTTTCTGCATGAGGAAGAACAAAGGAATGTCAATAATGCAGGGTGTTAAAAATAGATGGTAATTAATATTTTAAAACTTTAAGGTAAGTGTGAGACAAGCAAAAAATGTTTATTTGGTACAAAATTTTTATTTTGACTAGTGCATTTCCTAATATAACTTATGTGGACAGCTTAATCGAACACCATAGTACTTGGAACCATGCATAGGTCATGAGATTTTGTAGGTTTGTCCAGAGTGATACCCAGATAAATCCCAGAGTGATTTGAACAGTGAATAGCAAAGTATTTGCAGAGTCCCCTAGGGGGAATGGTGAGAAAGGGGGAAAATCCAACTTCCCCAAGTGGAGAATTCTTGATATTCTCACAGGTGGTGGGGACCGCCAAAGCAATAGGCCGAGCCTCCAATCGTAGGGTTTGTTCGTATGAAACTTAATCCCTCAAAGGATAGGCTAGGCCTACTTAAAATTAGGCCCAAGAGTCACCCCCAAGAGAGCCTTTTCCGTTGCTCAGATGTGGCCTCTCTCTCTCGACACAGCAAGCAAACTTACTGCCCTCCCCCTTTCTACGTGGGATATGACTCCCAGGGGTGTGACCCTTCCTGGCAACGTGGGACAGAAATCCTAGAATGAGCTGGAACTCAGCATCAAGGGATTGAGAAAATCTTCTCGACCAAAAGGGAAAAGAGCAAAATGAGACAAAATAAAGTGTCAGTGGCTGAGAGATTCCAAACAGAGTCGAGAGGTTATCCTGGAGGTTATTCTTACGCATTAAATAGATATTACCTTGTTGGTCAAGATGTAATGGAGAGGCTGGAGGGAACTGCCTGAAAATGTGGAGCTGTGCTCCGGTGGCCATGTTTCTTGAAGATAATTGTATGATGATATGGCTGTCGCATTGTGACTTTGCGGTTGTGAGAGCCTTGTGTCTGATGCTCCTTTTGTCTACCTTATCGGGCAAGTAAAACATACGAATTAAAAATAAATGAATAATAGGGGGAACAAGTGTTAAAATAAATTTAGTAGATTGAAATGCTGGTGATTGATGAAGGAGAGGGGTAAGGGGTATGGTATGTTTGAATTTTTTTCTATCTTTTTATTGCTTTCTCTGAATTGATGGAGATATTCTAAGAAATGATCATGGTGATGAATATACAACTATGTCATGATAGTATGAGTTATTGATTATATAACAAGAGCGGAATGATCATATGATAAGAATGTTTGTGTTTGTACGTGGTTATGTATCATAAATAAAAAATAAATTTAAAAAAGGGAGGGGTAAAGGGTATGGTATGTATGAATTTTTTTCTGTTGTCTTTTTATTTCTTTTTCTGAATTTATGCAAATGTTCTAAGAAATGATCATGGTGGTGAATATGGAACTGTGTGATGATATTGTGAATTACTGATTATATATGTAGAACGGAATGATCATATGCTAAGAATGTTTCTTTGTTGTCATGTTTTTCAAAAAAATTTAAAAATTAATAAAATTTTTTTTAAATGAGGAAAACACGTGAACAGGCACTTTTCAGAAGAAATACAGATGGCTAAAAGGCACATGAAGAGATGCTTAACTTCACTGGATTTTAGGGAAATGCAAATCAAAACCATAGTGAGATGTCATATGACACCCACTAGAATGGCCATTATAAAATACAAACAGGAAATAACAATTGCTGGAGAGTTTGTGGAGAAAGAGAAACACTTTATGCATTGTTGTGGGAAGGTAAAATGGTATACCCGCTCTGGAAGGCAGTTTGGCAATTCCTCAGGAAGCGGAGTATAGAATTGCCGTATGATCCAGCAATCTCATTACTAGGTATATATTGAGAGGAACTGAAGGCAAGAACACAAATGGACAATTGCACACTGATATTTATAGCAAAATTTTACTATTGCCAAGAGGTCGAAACAGCCCAAATGTCCAAATGTCCACCAATAGATGAATGGGTGGATGAAAGGGGGAGGGCAGTAAGTTTGCTTGCTGTGTCGACCGAGAGAGAGAGGCCACATCTGACCAATAGATGAATGGCTAAACAAGCTGTGATATATACATACGATGGAATATTGTACAACTATAAGACACAATAAAGTCATGAAGCATCTAACAGCATGAATGAGTGTTGAGGACATTATGCTGAGTAAAATTAGCCAGAAACAAAAGGACAAATACTGTATCGTCTCACTAATGTGAACTAACATTAATGAGTGAATTTGAGTGTTGAAGTTAAGAACACAGATTATGAACACAGATTATGTATGAGGAATACAGATTGTGCAACAGAACTGACTGTAAAAATTCAAAAATGGATAGCATAATACTATCTAATTGTAGCACAATAATGTAAGTATTGTGAATGAAGCTGAATGTGAATATGTTTGAGGGAGAAGGGCTGGGGGCATGTATGAAACCAGAAGGAAAGATAGAGGATAAAGACTGAGACAATATAACTTAGGAATGCTTAGAGTGGACAATGATGGGGATTAAATGTACAAATAAAAAAAAACCTTTTTGCATGAGGGAGAAAAATGAATGTCAACATAGCAAGATGTTGAAAATGGATGATATATAGAAAAAAATACAGTCAGTGCGAGCTAAGATCTATAGTCAGCAGTAACTTTGTAATATGCTTACACTGAATGTGACAAAGGCATTATGCCAAAACTAAATGTCATGGGGGGGCGTAGGGGAGGGGTGTGGATTCTGCTTGGAAGAAAAGAAAATGCCTTTATAAAGATTATGGTGGTGAAGACATTTCTGAATACTTAGGTTGGATTATATGATGTGTGAATTAAGACTGAAAATGAACAGAAAGAAACAAGTGCTAGAGAAAATGTGGAGAAAGAGATGTCATTATTCACTGTTGGTAGGGAAACTAAGAGGTACAGCCCCGTGGAGGACAGTGTGTGGTTCCACAGGAGGCTGCAGGTGGGGTTGTCATATGACCATGAAACCCTGTTGCTCAGTATATACCTGGAGGAACTGAGCGTGGGGACATTTGCATGCTAGTGTTTATGGTTTATGGCAACAGTGTTCTGGGTTCATGATGAAAGTGGCCTAAGGGTACAAATAACTGAGGAGTGGAAGGGGGAAACTATTATCTATACATACAGTGGACTACTGAGCCATCCACAAGAAGGAATGAAGTTGTGAGGCTTGCAACTAGGTGCATGGAACTTAAGAACTATATGTTGAAAATTGAAATGTCAGAAACAAAAAGATAAAGATTATCATGCCTCATTCATACGGGCTAACTGTAATATAAAAATTTGGTAAACTGAAGTAGAAAGCGTGGTTTATCAGGTTGGGGCCTATCATAAAGGCTCCTAGATTGTAACTCTTACATTCAGGAATTGTAACTGTTATTTCTAAATTCTGAGATACTGAGCTGTTTGTATATAACCTTATCGTTCCCAGAAACTTCAGGTATTTATGTGGCAACTAAGACTCAGAGATCTGAAGCTATGAAAGTCAGTAGTACCCCATACAGGAACTGATTAAAAAATTGAAAAAAATAATCAGACTTCGACTAGAGATGTGAAGGAAGCTGATCTGAATAGGACTAAAGTAGACTAGAATACAGGATGAAGGATGATATCGCCCATATTTTAAAACTTCAACTTCTGTATGAGACCAAAGGGACAGAGATTTATTTGGTGCACAATTTATATTTTGGGTAGCACATTACCTAATTTAACTTGTATGGTCAGTTTACTTGAACACCGTAAGTACATGGAATATTAAATAGGGCGTGAGATTTTGTTGGTTTGTCCAGGTTGCTGTGATGCCCTGATATATCCCAGAGTACTTAGGGCAATAAATGAAGAAGTATTTTGCAAAGTCCCCCATGGAAACTGGGGAGAAAGGAGGAAATATTCAGCTTCCTCATTTGGAGAATTTCTGATATTCTTGTAAGCAGTGGGGACAACCAAATCAATAGGCCAAGCCCTTGATTGTCGGGTTCATCCCTATGAAACTTATTCCTGCAAGAATAGGCTAAGCCTTCTTAAAATTATGTCCAAATGTAACTCCCAGAGAACCTCTTTTGTTGCTCAGATGTGTTCTCTCTCTAAGCCAACTTAGCAGGTCAACTCACTGCCCTCCCCCCTGTGTGGGACATGACTCCCAGAGGTGTAAATCTCCCTGGCATCATGGAACAGGACTCCCAAGATGAGCTGGGACCTGGCATCAAGGGACTGAGAAAGCCTTGATTAAAAGAAAGAGAAGAGAAATGAGACAAAGTTTCAGCAGTTGAGAGATTTCAAATAGAGTTGAGAGGTTATCCTGGAGGTTATTCTTATGCGTTCTGTGGATATCCCTTTTTAGTTTATGGTGTATTGGAGTGGCTGGAGGGAAGTACCTGAAAGTGTTTAGCTGTGTTCCAGTAACCTTGATTCTTGAAGACGATTGTATAAAGCTAGAACTTTTACGGTGTGACTGTGTGATTGTGAAACCATGTCTGATCCTCCTTTTATCCAGGGTATGGACTGATGAGTCAAAAATATATAGATAAAAAATAAATAAATAATAGGGGGGATTATAAAATAAGTAATAAGGGGGATAAAGAATAAAATTAATTCGATAGATTGAAATACTAGTGGTCAGTGAGAGCGAGGAGTAAGGTTATATGGGATGTATGAATTTTTTCTTTTTTTCTTCTTGTGGAGTGATGCAGATATTCTACAAAATGATCATGGTGATGAATACACAACTGTATGATGATATTGTGAGCCGTTGTTTGTATATCATGTATAGGCTTGATGTGTGTTAAGATTTGTCAATAAAAATATTAAAAAGAATGAGCTACACATAACATGTAAATTATTTGAAGTTTTAATACTATCTGCAAATAAATACAAACTACCTAATTATAATTCACCATATGATTAGGAAAATGATCAGAAATACCTAAAAACAAAAACAAAAACAAAAAAACCTTATATGAGTTCTCCACTTGTGGAGAATTCAGACTTGCCAATG
Source organism: Tamandua tetradactyla (assembly GCF_023851605.1). NCBI lineage: Eukaryota > Metazoa > Chordata > Mammalia > Pilosa > Myrmecophagidae > Tamandua > Tamandua tetradactyla. The sequence continues at coordinate 71,074,155 of NC_135334.1, read as the reverse complement.
CTTGTGGTCACTTGAGCCAGCTCCTATATTTTATGTCTTTATGTTTACATATATGTATAGCCTGTCAGTTCTGTTTCTCTGCTGAACCCTGACTAATATATTTAAACTTGGTATCAGTTTCATGCATTCATTTTGATAGGCTTAAGGGTCAAGGGTGGTAGAGGGTGTCGGCAGGGGTCTGACCTAAAGCAGTGGGGTGGTTTGGACTGGGAACATCTTTATTCTCCTGCATTTTCTATGTATAGTCTCATCTGGTATTTGATCACCCATCAGCACAGGTCAGTGCTGCATTTTCATCATCCCAATCACAAAGCTTTCTCAGGTCTACTGACCTCTTTCCATTTAGCTTTTACTATGTCCCTCTCAGGCGCACAGGGATTATCCTACTACTCCCATGCCTTGGTGTTACACCATGTCCCTTGACCTATGTTAGAACCCTCTGCTAAGATAACACGTTCCTTGTCTTGTACCAGACTGAGCCTTGGGAACTTTGATAATTGCTCCTGTCAGGTTTCCTCCAAAAAATGAGGTTCACTGGTGTTCTCACTTTCCCAAACCTCATATCTGAAGGTTCTTTTACTTCTACCACCACTACCACCGCCAGCCCCATAGGACTTGAACCAAGACTAGAGCCCCTTCTCAGAGACCCACTAATATGTAAGTTTTCTTCTTCCCTTTTGATTTTCCCTCAGACTCAGTAGGTTCAAAACCCTGATTTATCTGTTTTTGTCTTTTAGTAATAGAATCCCAGGCATGCAGGATTTAAACTGGATTAGCAATTTATTAATTTACAAGGAGAAACAAAGCTGTTAGGGGGATCAGATCCTTACATCCTCTGGCTAGCATATTCTTTCCGTGTAGGTAAGCTGTTTGGCAAACCAGATGGTGATCAAGATATTTGTCAAGTTGAATCAGATGTCATTATGTATCGGAAACATAAGATCAAGCAGACCTGATTCATTCTGCCACCAGAATCCTTTCCCTGTTTGGCTCTTCAATGGATCTGCCAACGTTTGCTACTTACTATCTTTTTTTGCTTCTATTTCCAAAGTTAACTAGAGCTCTCTTCTGTTGCTTTCTTTAGTTACATAAATACATTCTATCTAGTCACAGTCAATTCTTCACCTGGGAATCAGTGTGTTCCTTTAAAGCAGTAGTTTTTATTCTTTTTTTTTGGTTATCGATCCCTTTGTGAGTCTGTAAGAAAATACCTATGTTGGCATATTCATCAAATGTTGAGGGTTCAATACCTGTGTTGACATGTTCATAAAATTTCGAGGATCCAAGGTTGAGAATTCATGTTTTAAGATTTTTACTCTAACCCATTATAACAGGATCGTAATTTAAAAATTTGGGATCCTTGAATGGTCTTCAGGGTAGTTTGTTAGGGTTTGGGGATCTTTGGATGAACCACTGAAGTGCATTCAAATGTGTTCTGATTGATATTTTTCTAGTAAGATTTTTAAAAATGATGTTTAACCCATAATCAGTTCAAACATTCTAAGTGGCTTAATTATGTAAGGACCTCTGTTTCTAAATTTAAGAGGACACTTATGGTCTGTTTATCTGTGCTACCTATTGTAGTGCTTTTCAAACAAAATCTTAATCAGCATCTCAATGTATCAAATATATTAAGATTAGGGTTGCTGTGGTTGAAGAAAGAGGTCATGAGGATTTGGAGCCCTGTCTGCTTGCCCTCTTAACAGCTCCACAGGTAGCTCTGTGGAACCCTGTAGAGTTATTGTCCAAGTGTTGGTGTTTTCCCATGCTTTTTTTCCCTTGAAGAGAACCTCCACAGGAAAGGCAAATTATTAAGCATAATTTTAGGTTTTAGTTTTTATTCCATCTAATTTCTTTTTTAAAAAAATATTTTTATTGAGAAATATTCACACACGTATTGACATCCATCCATAGTATACAATCAGTGGCTCACAGTATCATCACAATGTGATGTATTCATCAGCATAATCATTTTTAGAACATTTGCATCACTCCAGAAAAACAAATAAAAAGAAAAAACTCATACTTTCCATACCCCTTATCCCTCCCTCTCATTGACCACTAGTATTTAAATTTACCTATTTTTTTAACCCTTTATCCCTCTGATTATTTATTTATTTTTTATCCTTATTTTTTTCTCATCTATCTATACCCTCAATAAAGGGAGCTCCAGCCACAAAGTTTTCACAATCATATGGTCATGTTGTAAAAGCTATATGGTTATACAGTCGCCTTCAAGAATCAAGGCTACTGGAATACAGTTCAACAGTTTCAGGTACTTCCTCCTGACTACTCCAATAAACCATAAACTGAAAAGGGATATCTGTATTGTGCAAAAAATAACCTTTAGGATAACCTCTCAATTCTGTTTGATACGTCTCAGCCACTGAAACTTTATTTTGTCTCCTTTCTCTCTTCCCCCTTTTGGTCAAGAAGGCTTTCTATGATGCTGGGTCCTGGCTCATCCCTAGGAGTCCTGTCCCACATAGTGGGGCGGGCAGTTACTTCACCTGCTGAGTTGCCTTAGAGAGAAAGAGGTCTCATCTGGGCAACAAAAGAGGTTCTCTGGGGGTGACTTTCAGGCATAATTTTAAGTAGGCTTAGCTTCTCCTTTACAGGAATAGATTCATAGGGATGAGCCCCGTGATTGAGGGCTCAGCCTATTGAATTGGTTGTCCTCACTGCTTGTGAGAGTATCAGTCTAGGACCCTGTATAGTAGGCTCCAACTTAATAACCCATGCTCTTAACTTCAGTTCTCCAAGTTCGTATATTATAGTTAGTCCATGTAAGAGGAGCATAATATTTGTCTTTTTGTTTCTGAGATTTCATTCAACATACTGTCCTCAAGGTTCATTCACCTGGTTGCATGCCTTACAAATTCATTCCTTTGTGCAGCTGATCAGTAGTCTGTTGTACGTATACATGACAGCTCCCCCTTCCATTCCTCAGTCGTTGTACCCTTACACCACCTTCATGCATTGCAAATCTTGAACACTGCCGCCATAAACACCAGTGTGCAAATGTCCATTCATGTCCGCATCTCAGTTCCTCTGTGTAAATACCTAGCAATGGGGTTGAAGAATCATGTGGCAACCCCAGCCCGAGCTTCTTGTGGAACCCTCTAGAGGGGCTGCACCTTTAAGCTTCCCTACCTATAGCGAATAGGTACATCTTTTTCTCCACATTTTGTCTAGCACTTGTTCCTCTATGTTCATTTTTAAAGAGTTTTATTCACACATCATACAGTGCAAGTTCAGTAAAAAAATCATTGGTTCCTGGTATAATCACATAGCCATGCCTTTGCCACCACAGTCTATATGAAGACATTTCCTTTTCTACTGCAAAGAATCCCACACCCGTCCCCCAGTATTCCTCCCGTCTTGTTGACATTTAATTTTGGCATAATGCCTTTGTTACATTCACTGGAAGAATATTACATGTTACTGTTGACTATAGACCCTAGCTTGCATTGATTATATTGTTTCCTATATACTGTCCCATTTTTAAACACCTTGCAATGTTGACATTCATTAATCCTCCTTCATGCAAATCATTCTTGTATTTGTACATTTAATCACCATCTTTGTTCATTCTAGATATATCCCTAAGATACACCATCTCATTCTTTATTCTCAGTGTTTCCTTCCAGTGTCATACGTCAAAGCAAACATTCTGCTACACAAGCAGTCATTATAATCGTAAGCCTGTAGGAAGATTCTTGAATTCTGTGGCAGGGTGAACTAAAAAGCTTCCAAGATCAGATCCCTTTTAGCTTTAAGATTCTGATTATACCAGCAGTTTTATAAAAGGACCACATCGTTTCCTCAATTAGTATAAAAATTGTAACACCCCCCATATGTAAACAAATATCCGGTTTCAATTACTCTTTAATTGTACTTTGGTTAAGTAGTCATTAAATAAACATCTGTTGATTCTAATCAGAGAAATATTTTAAAGTCTACTTTATTTACCTGAATTTCTTTTTTCTTTTTTTATTAATTAAAAAAATTAACAACAAACAAAACAATAAGATATCATTGCATTCTACATATATAATCAGTAATTCTTAATGTCATCACATAGTTGCATATTCATCATTTCTTAGAACATTTGCATCAATTTAGAAAACGAAATAAAAAGACAACAGAAAAAGAAATAAAATGGTAATAGAGAAAAAAAGTTATACATACCATACCCCTTACCCCTCGCTTTCATTTACCACTAGCATTTCAAACTAAATTTATTTTAACATTTGTTCCCTCTATTATTTATTTTTATTCTGTATGTTCTACTCTTTTGTTGAAATGGTAGGTAAAAGGAGCATCAGACACAAGGTTTTCACATTCACAGAGTCTCATCGTGAAAGCTATATCATTGTTCAGTCATCATCAAGAAACATGGCTACTGGAACAGAGCTCTGCATTTTCAGGCAGTTCCCTCCAGCCTCTCCACTACATCTTGAACAAGGTGATGTCTACTTAATGTATAAGAATAACCTCCAGGATAACCTCTCGACTCTGTTTGGAATCTCTCAGCCATTGACACTCAGTCTCATTTCACTCTTCCCCCTTTTGGTCGAGAAGGTTCTCTCAATCCCTTGATGTTAATTCTCAGCTCATTCTAGGGTTTTTCTCAGTCCCTTGATGCTGAGTCTCAGCTCATTCCAGGATCTCTGTCCCACGTTGCCAGGAAGGTCCACACCCCTGGGAGTCATGTCCCACGCAGAGAGGGGGAGGGTGGTGAGACTGCTCATCATGTTGGCTGGAGAGAGAGGCCACATCTGAGCAACAAAAGAGGCTCTCTTGGGGGTGACTCTTAGGCCTAAATTTTAAGTAGACTTGACCTATCCTTTGTGGGGTTAAGTTTCATATGAACAAACCCCAAGACTGGGGTCTCAGCCTATAGCTTTGATTGTCCACACTGCTCATGAGAATATCAGGAATTCGACTTGGGGAAGTTGAATTTCTCCCCACTCTCACCATCCCCCGAAGGGGGCTTGCAAATACTTTTCCACTCACTGATCAAATCACTCTGGGATTCATTGGGGCATCACTCTGGACAAACCAGCAAAATCTCATGTCCTACCTGAGATTCCAAGTACTTATGACATTCAATCAAATTATCTACATGAGTTATATTAGGAATTGCTCTAGTCAAAATATAAATTTTGAAACAAATATTTTTTGCTTTAGTCTCACACATAAGGTGACATTTTAAAATATTAATTACCATCTATTTTCAGCACCCTGCAATAATGACATTCCTTTGTGAATTTCTTTTTTGACTTCAGAAAAATACACATGTAGCAAACATATTACATTGCTGTAAATGATTATGTGGAGAACTTAAATTGAACTAAGCAGACATACACAAAATAAACTATTTAATCCATAAATGTAATAAGCCCAGTCAGAATTGCCTCAGAATAGCAAATATCATCTGGTATGTTCCAAAATTAAAGTATTTCTAAATTACTGTACCTCACTTTTCCCTTTTATTAACACAAATGACTGTAAGATTACAGGACTACAGATAAACCTTCTGGGAGATGCTATCAGCCAGGTCTCTTCGACTTTGAATACCGTCTCCACAGCATTCTGAGTTGGTTTCAGCTTTCCTTTGGCCATGAGCCTGTCATTGATCTTGGCAGCCATGGCAGCAGCATCCAAGACTCCTGAAGGAGCAGCTCTGGAGCCCCCAGGGCTTCCCCCACTGCTAGTGACCCCCCCCCCCACACACCTGGAGCCGCTTGTGGGAGGAAGAGAATGGCCTGGAGCTGATTGATCCCTTTTGCTGTTCTGCCCACTGGCTCTAGGATGCATCATGCTTCCTGTGAACTTGGTGACCGGCTCTCCTGATTTCTTTTTAAAGCTTTAAGTTTTAAGTTGTTCCAAAAAAAAAAAGAGATACTTGATAAGCTTGGTACAGATTTAAGAACATATAAGTTTAATTTTCTAGTGACCATGACTATTGTAAAAAACATTTAACAATACATAGAAAGTGGGAGCCTCCTTCTAGTCTATCGCAGAGATTTTTCCACAGAATTATTTGAACGTTTTAAGGGAATTGTTGTTTCCCTACCTTCACCTTTCTCCACCCCCGGAAGTCCTTTTCAGTTATCAGCAGAGTCCAAACGTGCTTTGTAATCCTAATAAAATCTGCAGGTATACATATGTATATGTGATATGTATGTATATATTTTGGATTAGTATTTATAACTATATTTTTTATTGAGGCATAATATGTGTATAGTAAAAGGCACTCATTTTAAGTTTCCACAAAGTTTAAGCTTGATGAATTTTTACATATGTATACATTCATGTGACCATCACCTAGATCAATATATAGAGTATTTTCATTCCACCAGAAAGTTCTGTTATACCGTTTCCTTCTGAGCCACATCTCCCGGTCTATCTGAGGTAGCCATCATGCTGACTTCTAGCATCTGTCTTTGAACTTTTTAATAAATTAAATCATGAATTCTTTTAGGTTTTTAGCTTGACATAGTGTTTTTAAGATTCATTTATATATTTTTTAAATAGGAAACAACTGAATTTATTCATCCTGATGAAAGTTTCTTAGCTTCTGCTGTACTTGTTTCATTTTATTTATTTACTTTGTCTTAACTTTTAATCATTTATATATTCAAATATATATGTAAATAGTGCATACAGTATAATATAATCCGATATGTCAGTCACCTCGTGGCCGCCTTATTTCACCTCTATCACCACCTATTTCCCCTTTCCAACCATAGGATTATTTTGAAGCAGACCTCAAGTTTATCATTTTATAAATAAATTCTTCAGTATATAGGTCTAAAAGATAAGAGCTATTTTAAAAACATACACAATACTATTATCACTCATAAAAATAAGAATAATTACTTAATATTATTAGTATTCCAGCAATATTCAGACTTCTCTGTCTCATAATTTTTTTTTTTTACAAACTTTATGTTTTCAAATCAGGGACCAAACTAGGATGACACATTGCATTTTTTTTTTGCGTGGTCTGAGAATTGAACCCAGGTCTCCTGCATGAAAGGCTTGCTTTTTTTTTTTTATGCAGTTAATGGCTTTCGTTTTATTTACAGAATTGCACAACCATAAATGTGCAATTTTAGAGTATTTTCTCTAAATATTAAAAAGAAATGCAGCACCCCTTAGCCTCACACTCCACCCCCATTTATATGTCTCTCGAGTTTCTTTTAATATGTCTACCAGTCCCACCCCATCTTTTTTTTCCTTCTTCTTTGCAATTTATTTATTGAAGAAACCAGGTAATTTGCCTTGTAGAATTTCCCATAATCTGGATTTTGCTGATTGCATCCTTTGTCCTTTAACATGTTCCTCTGTCCTCTATTTCTTGTAAACCAGTAATTAAATCTAGCTTGATCAGATCACATTTTATTTTGAGCAGGGCGTTGAGTAGCAATACTTCTTTACATAGTGGTTTGTACATCCTGAGACATCATAGCTGGAGACACATAATGCCACTTGGTTGATTCTCTTTTTGTGACGTTCAGGATTGCCAACCTGATCTATCCTTTATAAAGTTCCCTGTCAGTTTTTAATCTAATAGATTTTAGCTGACATTGCTTTTTATCACTGCCTACATCATTCTTTGATTAGTGGCTATAAAGTGGTGATGTTTCTAATTTTGTCATTTCTTCGTTTTTCAGTGGGAATTTTCTATAAAGAACTTTTCTCTCATTGGGGAGCCACGTATTCCCCTTTCCCTTAACTGCTGAAAAGCTCAGGGCAGCTTCCACCCCAGCCGGAGGCCCTGAATTTGTGGCTGCTGTACTTACTCCTGTGCCTAATTTAACAGGAGCCCACTGGATTCCATTCTCTGCATTGTTGTAGCACCAGCAAACAGGCATTTCCACTATCTCCAGAGGCAGCTTTTACTCACACTGAACTATCTGTCTGAATTGTCCAGGATTTCTCCTTAGGTTCCATTTGTGTTTTGGGGCTCTTATTGCAAAGTTTGCCTAGATTTTGAGTGGTTAGTCCCTATGCTCTTTTTTCCATAAGCTCTGTGAGTTTTACAGAATATTTCATTTTTAGGAATGCTTGTATTTTTTTGAATGGAAAACATACCAATATTTCCAATTCAAGTTTATGATTACAGGGTTTTTATTTAACTTATTTGATTTTTTATATTCTCTTTTATGTTATTAATCTTGGTGATTCCTAACAACATTAACATACGTACTCATTTGCTGTAGCCAACTTTATCCTTTTTTTAAAAGCAATACTAACATTACTGATGATAATATTACTGAAAACAGTTTAAGTTTTTTATTGTAGTTCTTTCTGTCTGTAGAATATACCTACTAGGATATGCAGTTAAATTACTTTGTTTTAGTGTCACTCAAAATAATTCTTCTCTATAGTTAAGCAGTATCTAGTTAAATTCTTTTTTTTTTTTTTTTCATTTTGCTTTCAATTTTTATGTTCCTTTACTGGGAACTAGTTTTGGTTTTGTCTTCTTTCATTGTTTTTTTTGTTTTTGTTTTTATTTATATTTGTGGTATAAGCAAATACATATGCACATTACCCTTCTCTTTTAGATAACAGTTTTTATGCTATATACCTTATTATTCACTTTGCTTTTTTTGTTTAATGATAGATCCTGAGCATCACTCCATAGCAGATATAGAAGTATTCCTCATTCCTGCCATATTGTACTACATTGACGGATATACCTAGCTTATTCAGCAATTTCTTATTACTAGATATCTGATTTATTTACCATTTTTACCATGTATGCTGCAATGAATAGCACAGTTTTTATGTTTTCTTGTATGTTTTTTTGCCAGTGTGTTTTAGGGCTACCTTCCTAGAAGTAGGATTTTTGGGTAAAAGGGTAAACATAGGTAATTTTTCTGGGTATTGCCAAATATCTATTTTTTATTCCCACCAGTGATGTGTATGGTAATGCTGATTCTGCACAGTGCATGTCAGCTTTGTGTTTTTGCCTATTTAAGACCTGGTAACTAGTTTTTTTGTTTTTTGTTTAAGCAAGTTAAAAAATGGTTGTGATTATTAAACTGTAACTTTAAGGGGTACCTTACGTGTTCTCTTATTTCATATCCAAGTGCAATTGGATTATTAAGGAAATAGTAAATTCTATAATACTTAGCACTAATGAAACAAGTGTTATTTTCTTACAGTACCACAAGGTTGCAGTAGTGAGAGAAGATAAATTGGAAGGTAAGTGCTTTAGTGATTTAATACGTTTTCCTTTTCTGGCACCAGTAAAAAACATCTGCATAAAATATATTTAGCCATTTTGGAGAAGAGGCTTATATTCCTTTTGTTAGAAGTTTCTGAAAATATTAAAAATATGATACTATATCAGCCTAAAGACTATAGTCCTAAAGGTTAATTGCAGCTGACGTTTATTTAAAAAAACCACTTTTATCATGGGATTTTAAAACTTCTGAAAAATGCAGAAACTCTCATGAATACCTTATGGAATACCTCATCAGCTGTAAAAAGACAGTGGCCTCTAAATATTGTGAGGTGACGCTTAACAGTTTTTTTAGGAAGAAAATACAAGAGTGCTTCTCTAGAAATCAGAAGGTATAGCTTCTACTTTAAATTTATCTATTCATTCCAAGATTATTAATACTATTGTTCTGTTGTTAAAACCCTCATAATCTTGGACCTGTCTCTCTAAACAAAGTATGTACTCTTATACTTTGTACATAAAGGTAGTCTTTTTTTTTTTTTTTTTTCTTTTATAAGCCAAATTTAACTTCAAGTTATTCTGGATGGTAAAGATGTCCACTTTTTTATTTTTGAATTCCCACAGGTGGTAGGCAAAACAAGATTTATTCATTCAATAGATAAATAATGGACATCTGTGTGCCAAGTTCTGCTAGGCACTGGGCATGCCGAGCAATTTAGGCACAGTTTTCTTCGCTTGTGGAACCTAAAACTTGTCTCTTATGTTGTTGTCTTTTGTGTTTCCTGCAGATTATCTTTTCAGTAGTATTTTTCTTATAGAGTTGCTTTCTTCAGATTAAATTGAAATACATTAATTAATCTTCTCAGAGGTTGCCTATTCATTTGTAATAAGGAGTTATGTTCTAGAGGGTAAGATTCTTCCCTGACTGACAAAAAGAACACTGTAGTCATCATCAATTATTAATTAATGTTTACTGAGCATCCATTGGATGAGTGATACCGTCACAGGTACTGTACTTATAACTGACTCACCACTGCCTGCCTTGTCACAATGTCCCATTGAAGACTGATGAGTTAATGTTATACTGTATATGTGGCTATTTAGCCTTTTAGAGCTTTTTGGACCACCACAGACTGCAAATGGTTTTAATGTAGAAGGGTTCTTGTTAAAATTTTCACATGCTATGAAGTTTTTGTATTAACAGACTGCTTTTCCTGTTGACTTGTAGCAGTGAAGTCCAAGCTAGCTGTAACTGCCAGCATCCATGTGTACAGCATCCAGAAAGCCATGCTAAAGGACAGTGGGCCTCTGTTCAATACCGACTATGACATCCTTAAAAGCAACTTGCAGAACTGCAGCAAGTGAGCTCCTTAAATGTTCCTTGTGGGCTTCTTTACTAATTGATTTTGTAAGATGTTTACACAGTGGCTGCCTCTTAAGAGTTGAGTGCCAAGTCTAGTAAAACCCCATTTATCTTGCAGTAAGACACATGCCTGGTTTTATTAGTACATCATAAGGTGAAAAATAGCAGCCACAACCCACATTGAAACCCCAGTGGGCTCGCCATAAATTTATGTCTCATATATTTATCCTGTCACTGCCACCAGAAATGTTGTGTTGTGCTCCTTATTACTCCTTTACCTGGTTTCTGCTTGTCTTAATCTTACCTATACTTCAAAAAACCAGCTCAAATGTTATCCTTCAGAAAATGATTCCTAATTTGATATCCCTTTATCTTTGATCCAAAAGTAATTTTTCTTGAGCTCCCTTAGCTAGAATCAGATTTTTTGTTCATCTTTTGCATCTTTCACAGCATAGAGAGGTGATAGACTATAAATAATGGTCCATGGGCTTTGCTGCTTGAGAGAACTCTCTGACTTTGAACAAATTGCTTATACTATTTGAACTTAGATTTCCTCATCTGTCAATTGGATATAATAGTGCCTACTTTGTGGGGTTGTATTGAGAGTTCAGGTTAGTTCTGCAAACATTGGGCACTAAGCATGAGAATTTGAATGCATGCAACAAATATCTAATGATATTTGTTAGAATACAGTAAGCAGTGCTATTGTGGGAGTACAATAGAATGCTATAATAGGAATAATAGCTTGGGGAGATATTGGAGGAGTGCTTATCTTCTGCTTTTGGGTGAAGTGCTGTGAGGGGGCAGAACATAAAAGGCTTCTTGGAGTCTATGACTCTCAGATTGAGGCCTGAAGGCCTGGTAGAAGTAACCTTGCAAAGGAAAAGTGAGAGTGTAAAGACATACCTGAGAGGGAAAACGTGGTTCTTGTGAGGAACCACAATAGTTGGTTATGGCTGGACCTTAAGAGTGAGAGGTAGGAAATAATTAGATGTGAGATTGAAGGGATAAGCAAGAGTCAGATCATTCTATCCTTTAACTACTGGGATAGGAGTTTAGACTTATGCTGAAGTTGAGGAGCCCCTGAAATTTTTTAAAAAAGCACATAGAGTTGAGATGATCAGAGTTGAGTTGAGTTTTAGAAAGTTCACTGTGGCTGCAATGTTGAAGATGGGTAAAAAGGGAATCTGTTGACTGGGCAACCAAGGAAGAGAAATGTTGTAGTGACCCAGGGTGGAGATAATGGTTATCTGAAATAAAGTAGTAGTGGGTGATGGAAAGGTATGAAGGATTAAAGAGTCAGTCATCAGGGCGGGCCATGGTGGCTCAGCAGGTAAGAGTGCTTGCCTGCCATGCCCGAGGACCCAGGTTCGATTCCTGGTGCCTGCCCATGTTAAAAAAAAAAAAAAAAAAAAAAAAGAGTCAGTCATCAAAACCTGTATGTTGTGTTAGTGGTTGGGAACAGGGTTTGAGTGAGGGGTTCATGGAGTTAAAGATGATGCCCTGAGTTCTGGGTTGAGAAGCTGGATAGATGATGGTGTCATGATTAAGAAAGAGAACATAAGAGGAGGAACAGGCTTTGAGAGAGAGGCTTGGGTTTTTGACATGTTGACTTAAACAAGCCTGTGGGAAACCAAGTGGGATGAAGGTAGAGATTTCAGAATCAGAGCAAATATGTGAGTAATTGGACTACAGCAGTAGATGCAGTTACTCAGGGAGAATGTATAGAATGAAGGAAGGGCAGAAAGTAAAACTCGAGGTCACAATTACTAGCTATGTGAACTTGGGCAAATTATTTAACCTTTCTGCTTTAGTTTCCTCATTGGTAAAATGAGGCTAACAGTAGTACCAACCTTATAGAATTGTGGAAGATTAAAATAATCAATATATATATAAAGCTCTTAGAACAGTGCTTGGCCCTTAGTAAGCACTATTATAGTGATAGCCATTTTTAAGGGATAGGCAGAAAAAGAGAAGCTGAAGAGGAAGCATCCAGAAATAAGAGGAAAATCACAATGATATTTGGAGTTTCAGAAGCTAAAGGAAGAGTTTCAAGAAGGAGGAACTGGCCACAATGTCAGATGTTGTTGAGAAGCCAAATAAGATAGGAACTGAAAAGTGACTACTGAATTTACCAGTGGCCTTGATAAGAGTATTTTCAGTGGAGTGATCACATTTTGTTCATTAGTGATTGGGACATGAGGAAGTGAAATAGAAAATATGGATAACTCTTTCCAGACGATTTGACTGTAAAATGAAGGCAAAAGGGAGGTAGCTAAAAAGGATTTAGAGTTGAGAGCAGCTATATTCATTTTTAAAGTTTAGAATGTCTTGAACTTGTGTTGTTAGGAAAGACCCCTAAGAGAAGAAGAGGTTGAAGATAGTAGGGGAAAAGGGAAGACTGAGGGAGTCAGGTTCTTGAAGAAAAATGGAGAATTTACATAGTTTCTTTAAGTTCTGTGAGACTAGGGCCCCCTAGTCTCTGTTTTGTTTATGTCTGTTTTGTTCACTATTATACCTAAAACAGTGCCGCCTGGTACATGGTAAGCATTCAGTAAATAGTTATTGAATGAATTAATGATAGATGTTCTTTTTTCCTTGACTCAAAATCTTGAGTGTGATAGGTATACAGATATTAAATAAATAAGTATAATGATATTGCCAAAGAATAATAATTTATAAGTATCTTTTAGGGATGGTTTTCAAGAAAAAATTAGCACCATATTTATAATATATTTATAAAATATATCATTAAATTTCAGAAATCTGGTTGTGGCATGTCAAACTCTAAAAATTAATTCCTCTGTTGTAACTAGCAAGTAAGCAAACAAGAATAAAAGTAACTCAAAGAGTTCAAAGTGAAATTTGCACAGGGACCACTAAAATAACATGGCAAGTAGAAATGTGGTAATAGGAGGCACTTCAGTGAAACTTTATTTAAATACTTAAAGTATTCCCTGTGGAAATATGAAGAATTTATCTCCAATAAAGAAGTTTGTATTTGTTCTTGAGAGTTATGGGCCAACTGAGATCTGACTCATTGTGTTCTGTGTTTTAAGAAGTGCTGTGACAGGAAGAAAGTTGAAATTTTAGAATTGAGCAGAGATTCTTCTCTCTTTGGATATGTTCCCAACCTAACATGTCTCTTTCTTATTGCCAATTTCTGGTCCTACCCTAAGGTGTGGAATGCAGACCAAATGGAGAAAGAGTTGTCTCAGGACCAACTTTAGATGTTGACACTGAAATAAAACATTGCTATTTTTCCTTGTATATGGAAGCATTGCAGAGCCAGGGAGAAAGAGTGGTGGGTGAAAGTAAATGATTTCCATCTGTTCTTAATTCTGATGCACAAAATATTTGTGTTAATGTAGGGTTTTCTGCTGTAGACCATAATAAATCAGTGGAAGATGTCTGAAGCTGTAGACTAGCTTCTGAGCTGCTCAGTCTAAAGTTACTTCTGAAATTGAATGCTCTATCAGGGATTTTTTTTCCCTCAGACCAGTTACTCTAGCTGTTAATCTTGAAGTTGTGACTGGTGGACCATAAGATAATTGCCATCACCACATAGTTTCTTGATCTCCCTTGACTCCCGCTCCAAGTTGAGGTCATATAATAAAGGGAAAGCAGCCAAAAGCCTCACTTTCAGTGACTTAAATAGTCATTCTTTCATCATGTATTTCCTGACCTTGCTAAGCGTCAGATCACGTGCTAGATGCCTGAAATTCCAAAAACGAATAAGATACTTCCCTCCTTTAAAGGAGTTCTCACCTACCTTTCATAAGCAAAAGACTGGAAGAAATAAAACGTTTTTTGTTAGGAGAGTTGGGGATCCTTCCTTTAAGTACAACCCTTTGAGAAGACTGAATCAGTTATCCATTCAAAGTGTGGGGTGTAACATAGAGTGGTGTGAAACAGGCACATCTGTAATAAATAGGGAAGAATAAGATTCTCTTGAACATGCCCCTGTGTTCTAGTTTAAAAGTTGCAGGAATGAGATACACCAGAAACAGAATGGCTTTTAAAAGGGGGGATTATTAAGTTGTAAATTTACAGTTCTCAGGCTGTGAAAATGTCCAGATTAAGACAAGGCTATTAAAATGTCCAATCTAAGGCAACCAGGGACAGATACCTTGATTCAAGAAGGCCGATGACTTTCAGGGTTTCTCTCTGACCTGGAAAGACACATGGCAAGACTTACTAGTTTTCTCTTCAGTGGCTTCCCTGGAACTTGGTCGATTCTGATGGCTCTTGTGGCTCTAAAGCATTTTCCAAAATGGTTCCCTCTTAAGGGGGTGCATGGGTAGTTCAGTGGTAGAATTCTTACCTGCCGTGCAGAGACCCATGTTCAATTCCCGGCCTATGTACTTTGCAAAAACAAACAAGCAAACAAACAAAACAAACAAAAATTCAGCAGATGGTGCTGCAATAACAGGATGCTCACATGGAAAAGGAATATAATGTGACCCCTGCCATATAGCATAAAACAAAAAAATTAAAATGGTTCCTTATTAAAGGGCTCCAGTAAGCAACCCCACCTTGAATGGTGGAGACATCTCCATGGAAACCATCTAATCAAAAGCCACTATCCACAATGGGTGGGTCACATATCCATGGAAACAATAAAAAAGATTCCACCCAGCAATATTGAATAAGGATTAAAGGACATGGCTTTTCTGGGGTACACAACAGACTCAAACCGGCACACCATGCAAAATGCCATGCCACCTAATTTGTTCACTTGAACTTGGGCATGCTTGTCTAGTACTGCTAGTTGGTTTTAAGAATTGTTCTAATCAAAAGCCACTATCCACAATGGGTGGGTCACATATCCATGGAAACAATAAAAAAGATTCCACCCAGCAATATTGAATAAGGATTAAAGGACATGGCTTTTCTGGGGTACACAACAGACTCAAACCGGCACACCATGCAAAATGCCATGCCACCTAATTTGTTCACTTGAACTTGGGCATGTTTGTCTAGTACTGCTAGTTGGTTTTAAGAATTGTTCTGGTGGCCCTGTTTCCAGCTTCGTCAGTATTCTAAGGTATGACTTGGTCTGGCCAGGAGAAATACCAGGGAATTTGTTAGTATTTAAAGTCCTTAATTTTTATTCTGTTAGCATTTACTGCATATCTAGTGCTACATGGTGAAGGTGTCTAAAAACGAGGGATGACTGGTTTCTCAGGTTGATGAGATTAGTAGTCTTTTATTATTGTTCAGTGTTTTCTCACTTTGTTTTGAATTAGGGTACTTTTCTCAAAAAGGCAAGAATATTCAATATGGTGTGATAGAACCTGATTCCAATTCCAGTTCTGTTTCTAGCTATATAACCTAGGACAGGTCACTCTCTTCTCTCCAAATCCCTGTTTTGTTTTGTTTTGTTTTTCAATCTAAATGAGAGTTTTGCACAAAGTAAATTCAAAAATCCATTCTAGTTCTAAAATTCTCTAATTTTATATTTATCTTAGAAAGTATTTTGTAGAAGAAGGGTTTGAAAATAAGGTTTGATAACTGACATTAAATTAATGTACCCCTCCAATCCTCAGGTTTAGTGCCATACAATGTGCAGCTGCAGTTCCTAGAACTCCTGCTGAATTCTCATCTGCTGAAAAGTTTGAGCAGTCAGATCATCAGGTATCAAGTGAGCCACAAGTCATTAATGGGCTGACCACCAATGGCCATGGCCTGCCTTCCTCCAAACCAGTCTCCCAGCAGTCCAAAGGAATTATGGGAATGTTTGCCTCCAAGGCTGTTTCTAAAACCCAAGACAATAGCAAGGAAACCAAAACAGAGGCTAAAGAGGTAACAAATGTAAGTCTTTTTTTAAAACTATGACTTTACAGCTCATAATGGCTATCTAAAAAAGCA
The DNA here is from genome assembly GCF_023851605.1 of Tamandua tetradactyla. NCBI lineage: Eukaryota > Metazoa > Chordata > Mammalia > Pilosa > Myrmecophagidae > Tamandua > Tamandua tetradactyla. The sequence goes on along the minus strand of NC_135334.1, from coordinate 71,057,719 downwards.
TTCATAGTTCCAGTGGTTGTGTTTTAATTACATAAAGTTCTGATATTTAGTTCTGATTTTTCTACTTTAGTTTGAATCCTTTAATACTTGGTATTCTCATTTACAATGTTACAATGGTCTCTATTCTTTTTTTTTAGATAATGTTTCTCACTAAGCCTCACATTCTCCTTTGGTAAAATCGTTATGTCTCCCCTATCCATTTCACAAGATTGTTGTGGACCCAGTTGAAATAATGCTTGTGAAAACACCTTGAAAAATGTAAAGTATAAAGATTGTAGATTAGAATTATGTCACCATGGGAATATCTTATACTCTGGGCTTTGCAATTTATGTATTTATCATTCTTACTCTTTTTTATGTATCCCCCCCTTTCTTTTTATTGTGCAGCCATTGGAACTAACTTAAATGCATTCAATGAATTAAGGAAAGTATCACTATGATACTACTAAAAACAATCCAGAAAAGTATAATTATTTTTGTTATTATTATTGCTGTCCCTGTCATTTTAAATCTGCTTTAGGAAAGAAGAGGAGTGGAGGGAAACACTAAAATGTATTGGACTCCTACTGTGTGCCAGTAATTTGATCTTTGTTTAAATTCTCTTATCAGTTCTGTGAGGGAGATATTACCATCCCCATTTTGTATGTGATGAGACTGAGACCTAGACTTAAGTAATTTGCCTGGTGGTTATATGCTATGAAGTGAGACCAGGATTCATATTCTCTTGTGATGATTACAGTGTAATATTTTGGGTGTTTTTCCCCCATTTTGTGCCTTACTGCCTTGTATCTGCTTTAATTCTGTCAAACGTAAGTGGTGTTTAAATCTGTTGAAGAAAAGTTTTAACACATCATGGATAGTAATTTTATAAGAACTGTGAAAAACTAATCCATTTACTGCCTGATCTGGATTATTGGTCTGAATTTATTCTTGTATTTAATCCATACATTTTGGCATGATTACAGAGAGACTATACCATCATGACATTGTGCTCTGGTGTTGAAGAGAGTGTTCAAGACTGTGTCACTTTGAAAGCAACTTAAATGCCAGAAAAAATCATATATGTTTTCTTTTTTGTGCTTTTAGGCAACTTCAGCAGGCAGCAAGGCACCAGGGAAAGGGAATGTGATAAGCAATTTTTTTGGAAAAGCTGCCATGAGTAAGCATGCTCTTACTTTCCTTTGACTAATAAGTGAATGTTAATGAATTAACAATCTTATATCTGAGGTGAAAGCCACCGTGTCTAGTTTTTGCCCATCTAGGAGACTAACATGTAGCTTTCTTGCTTCCTAACATAAATTTGCAGTGTAATGACCGCAGTTATCAATGAAAAGTAGCCCGACTGGAATAGCAGACTTTACAGATGAACTTGGCTCAGTTTAGGTCTCTTAAAGGATAGCATACTATTCCTACTTTTACTTCCTGCCTTGGAGAGTTAGATATTTGCTTCATAGGTCTCTTGAACGTGGGTGAGTAAAATAAAAGGGAGGCTGTCTGGCTAAGCAGCATAATGTTGAAGCTAGCATGGATACTGGGATCAGTTTTGTCTGCTGTGATCTTAAATTGCCGTTCTCCCCAGGGGCCACAGAAACAAATCTTTTGCTTTTCTTTAGTTGTCTTTGCAGATTACTCACAGTAATGAAATTAGACCTCAGTGTGAACCAGAAGGTCTCAGGTAGTGGTGGCCCTTTAAAAAAATTTTTTTATTGTGAGATATAACATGTATACAAAAAAGCAATAAATTTCGAAGTACATTATAACAAGTAGTTTTAGAACAAATTTCAGAGTTTGGTATGGGTTACAGTTCCACAGTTTCAGGACTTTCCTTCTACTACTCCAAGACACTGGGACTAAAAGAGTCATACTCATTTATTAAATCCTGTCTTCTCTGTTATAACAACTCCTTCTCCCAATCTTTAGGGCTAATTGGGCTGTGCCCATTCTAACTTTTTCATGTTGTAAAGGGCTGTTGATAATATGGGATAAGTGGATGGAACTAGTTGATGTTCTTGGAGAGGCTGGCATTCTGAGTTTCAGAACTTAACAGGAACCATCTGGAGGTTATAGGTTTCTGGAAATTAATCTTATTACATGAAATTTTTGTAGAATCTTAGATACACTCCTGGGTGTTCTTTAGGGTTAATAAGAATGGTGTTGATTGGTGTTTGGCAAACCATGGTAATTAGCAATATCTAGCTGAAGCTTGCATAAGAGTGGCCTTCAGAATAGCCTCTTGACTCTATTTGAACTCTCTTAGCCACTGATACCTTATTATATTTCTTTTCCTCTTTTTGGTCAGGAGGATGTTGTCGATCCCATAGTCCCAGGGAGACTTTCATCTCTGGATGTCATGTCCTGCTTTGGGGGAGAGGGTAATGATTTTCCTTGCAGAGGTGGGTTTAGAGAGAGAGAGGTCACATCTGAGCAACAAAAGGTCCTCTGGAAGTATCTCTTATGCATAACTATAGGTAGGCTAAGCTTCTGCACTTCAGAAATAAGCTTCACAAAACCAAGCCCCCAGATCAGGGACTTGGGGAGTCTCTGGTGTTTGAGATAATATCAGGGGTTTCCCTGGTGGTAGATTTTAGTAGTTTTATATGTTTTCTCCAGTCCCTTAAGGGATTTTACCACTATAGATATATATATTTTTAAACATTTTTTATTGTGAAATATACCATATATACAAACAGTAAATTTCAAAGTACATTGTAACAAGTAGTTATAGAACAGATTTCAGAGTTTGGTATGGGTTACAGTTATACAATTTCAGTTCTTTCCTTTTAGCTACTCTATGACACTGGAGACTAAAACATGATTCAGTGGTCATACTCATTTGTTAAATCCTGTCTTTTCTATTATTACGGCTCCTTTTCCTTTGATCCTTCTCCCAAGCTTTAGAGTATTTAGGTCTCTGCCTATTCTAACTTTTTAATGTTGGAAAGGTGTAGCGATACTATGGGATAGGGGGATGAAAAAAAAATATTTTTATTGGCACATCTGTGCACACATATAGTACATACATGGTATACAGTCAGTGGCTCACAGTATCATACAGTTGTATATTCATCACCGTGATAAATTTTTAGAACATTTGCATCACTCAAGAAAAAGAAATAAAAAGAAAAAAGAAAAAAACTCATATATCCCATACCTCTTACCCCTCCCTCTCATTGACCACTGTATTTCCATCTACCCAATGTATTTTACTCCTTATCCCCCCTATTATTATTTTTTTTTTAAACTCATTTGTCCATACCCTGGATAAAAGGAACATCAGACAGGTTTTCACAATCACACAGTCACATTTTAAAAGTTTTATCTTTATGCAATAGATTTCAAGAATCAAGGCTACTGGAACACAGCTCAACGGTTTGATGTACTTCCTTCCAGCCACTCAAATACTCCATAAACTAAAAAATGACATCTATATAATGCATAAGAACCTCCAGAGTAACCTCTTGACTGTTGAAATCTCTCAGTGACTAAAGCTTTGTCTCATTTCCCTCTTCCCCCTTTTGGTCAAGAAGGCTTTCTCCATCCCATGATGCTAGGTCCTGGCTTGTCCTCGTAGTTCTAGCCCACATTGCCAGAGAGATTTACACCCCTGGGAGTCATGTCCCATGTAGAGGGGAGGGTAGTGAGCTCATCTGCCGAGTTCTGCCAATACTTTTATATTATCTGCCCAACATACTCTAGGTATTGTTATTTTTTTTTTTTTTTTTTTTTAAAGGAAGGAAAGACAGAGAAGGAAGGAAGGATGGAAGGAAGGAAGGGAGGAAGAAAGGGAAACATTTTTAAACATTTTCTTGTTTTATTATATTTTGTTTGTTTGTTTGTTTTTTACATGGGCTGGGGCCGGGAATCGAACCGGGGTCCTCCGGCACGGCAGGCAAGCACTCTTGCCCGCTGAGCCACCGCGGCCCGCCCGGTATTGTTATTTTAAGCTCTACGGAATTACAAGCCCTCATTCGCTTTCAGGGCTCCATGTGCTTGTGTTGTTTAAATGAGTTATCCAGACAGGTTGAGTTAGATCATGTGCTACAGAAAATTTAGGTTTTGGATAAAATAAACCTCTCTGCCTTTGGTCTCATATAGTAGATGAAGCTCTAAAACAGAGACAATGTCATCCTTACCTCACTATTCTGATTTAATGTTGGCCATTTTTTAAATTTAAAGAAAAATAATGTTTTTAAATTTATAATCACAATTGACTTTTTTCTATTTTATGAAAAATAACATGTATACAAAAAAGCAATAAATTTCAAAGACCAGCATAACAATGGTTGTAGAACAGATTTCAAGTTTGGTATGGGTTACAGTTCTACAATTTTAGGTTTTTACTTTTAGCTGCTCTAGGATACTGGAGACTAAAAGAAATATCAATATGATTCAGCAGTCATACTTGTTTGTTAAACCCTACCTTTTCTGTATAACTCCACCATCACCTTAGATATTTCTCCCACTCTTTTAGGATATTTGGGCTATACCCATTCTAGCTTTTTCATGTTGGAAGGGGCTGTTGATAATATGGGGTAGGAGGATGGAGCTAGTTGATGTTCTGGAGACTCTAGCCCCTCTAGGTTTCAAGGCTTATCTGGTCCAGGGACCCATCTGGACGTTGTAGGTTTCTGGAAGGTAGAGCTAGTGCATGGAACCTTTGTAAATCTTACATAATGTCCTAGGTGTTCTTTAGGATAGGCAGGAATGGGTTTGGTTAGGGTTTGGCAAGTAATGGTAGGTAGCAATGTCTGATTGCAGCTTGCATAATAAGAGTTACCTCCAGAGTGGCCTCTTGACTGTCTTTGAACTCTGTCAGCCACTGATACCTTATTTGTTGCACTTCTTTTCCCCATTTTGGTCAGGATGGCATTGTTAATCCCATGGTGCCAGGGCAAGACTCATCCCTTGGGGGATGGGGTCATCTCCCATACCACCAGGGAGACTTTCACTGCTGGATGTCATGTCTCATGTAGTGGGGAAGGCAGTGATTTCACTTGCAGAGTTGGGCTTAGAGAGAGAGAGAGGCCACATTTGACCAACAAAAGAGGTCATTCCAAAGTAACTGTTAGGCATAAGCTTCACAAGAGTAAGCCTCAAAGATCAAGGGCTTGGGTGATGGCCATTTTATTAATGCTTATTTTTTGAGAAAGCAGAAATCTCCTTTATTTAAAAAATTATTTGAAAAGAATTCTTTCATGTGAAAAGAACCAATAGTCACATATTTTCATACTTCTCATATCAAGTACACATTCCCTGGGGTTATGGGACAGAATACCAGGCAGAATGCAGGAGCCACAGGATTATTATGGCAGATTTTTTTGGAGCATCAGTTTTTTGTTTTTGTTTTTAATATTTTTTATTGTGAAATATATACAGAAAAACAATAAATTTCAAGGGCGGGGCCAAGATGGCGGCTTAGTAAGGTACGTGCATCTTAGTTCCTCCTCCAAAGCAACTGCTAGGTGAACTGAAACAGTGCAGAACAGCTCCCGGGGCGACGGCAAGGAATGGACACACAGCGTACCCCAGTCTGGACTGGCTAGTCTGACTGCGAGACTCGGCTGCGGTGAGATCCCCGAGCGGCGCGCGATTTCCCGAGCAGCGGTAGCTGCGGCGGCCGGATCTTCTCCCTCCCTCCTTCCTGGGCCAGCTGAGAGTCTCGGAGAGGCAGGTTTCCCAAGCCGAGGCGGCCGGCGCCCCTCTTTTGCGGGCGGCTTCGAGTCTCGGCTTCAAGTCTGCGGCTACAAGTCTCAGATCAGAGGGCTATCCAAGCCACGGTGACCCTCCCCCGCGGGCGGCTTCCTGGTCCGGTGGGGAATTCCCCAGGCCACGGCGGCCGGTGACCGACGCCCCTCCCCCGCGGGCAACTTCCTGGTCCGGTGGCGAATTCTCCGGGCCCGCTGTGGCTGGCGACCAGCCACAGGGTCTCCTCAAGCCGCGGCAGCTGACGCCCCCACCACGTGCGGACCCCCGAACCAACGGAGAGAATTGGATCGGAAATCCCCAGGCCGCAGAGATCGGTGACCGGGGGGATCCATTCCAAACATGTGAGACAAACGTGTGCCATGAGCACCACCTACTGGGCAGGATAAGAAAAACAGAACCCAGAGATTTCACAGAAAAATCTTACAACCTTGTTGGGTCCGACACCCAGGGAAATCTGACTAAATGCCCAGACGCCAGCAGCAGAAGATAACGGTCCACGCTCAGAAGCTTGAGAATATGGCCCAGTCAAAGGAACAAACCAATAGTTCAAATGAGATATAAGAGCTGAGACAACTAATGCTGAATATACGAACAGAAATGGAAAACCTCTTCAAAAATGAAATCGATAAATTGAGGGAGGACATGAAGAGGACATGGGCTGAACATAAAGAAGAAATAGAAAAACCGAAAAAACAAATCACAGAACTTATGGAAGTGAAGGATAAAGTAGAAAAGATGGAAAAAACAATGGATACCTACAATGATAGATTTAAAGAGACAGAAGATAGAATTAGTGATTTGGAGGATGGAACATCTGAATTCCAAAAAGAAACAGAAACTATCGGGAAAAGAATGGAAAAATTTGAACAGGGTATCAGGGAACTCAAGGACAATATGAACCGCACAAATATACGTGTTGTGGGTGTCCCAGAAGGAGAAGAGAAGGGAAAAGGAGGAGAAAAACTAATGGAAGAAATTATCACTGAAAATTTCCCAACTCTTATGAAAGACCTAAAATTACAGATCCAAGAAGTGCAGCGCACCCCAAAGAGATTAGACCCAAATAGGCGTTCTCCAAGACACTTACTAGTTAGAATGTCAGAGGTCAAAGAGAAAGAGAGGATCTTGAAAGCAGCAAGAGAAAAGCAATCCATCACATACAAGGGAAACCCAATAAGACTATGTGTAGATTTCTCAGCAGAAACCATGGAAGCTAGAAGACAGTGGGATGATATATTTAAAATACTAAAAGAGAAAAACTGCCAACCAAGACTCCTATATCCAGCAAAATTGTCCTTCAAAAATGAGGGAGAAATTAAAACATTCTCAGACAAAAAGTCACTGAGAGAATTTGTGACCAAGAGACCAGCTCTGCAAGAAATACTAAAGGGAGCATTAGAGTCAGATACAAAAAGACAGAAGAGAGAGATATGGAGAAGAGTATAGAAAGAAGGAAAATCAGATATGATATATATAATACAAAAGGCAAAATGTTAGAGGAAAATATTATCCAAACAGTAATAACACTAAATGTCAATGGACTGAATTCCCCAATCAAAAGACATAGATTGGCAGAATGGATTAAAAAACAGGATCCTTCTATATGCTGTCTACAGGAAACACATCTTAGACCCAAAGATAAACATAGGTTGAAAGTGAAAGGTTGGGAAAAGATATTTCATGCAAATAACAACCAGAAAAGAGCAGGAGTAGCTATACTAATATCCAACAAATTAGACTTCAAATGTAAAACAGTTAAAAGAGACAAAGAAGGATACTATATACTAATAAAAGGAACAATTCAACAAGAAGACATAACAATCATAAATATTTACGCACTGAACCAGGATGCCCCAAAATACGTAAGGAATACACTGCAAACACTGAAAAGGGAAATAGACACATATACCATAATAGTTGGAGACTTCAATTCACCACTCTCATCAATGGACAGAACATCTAGACAGAGGATCAATAAAGAAATAGAGAATCTGAATATTACTATAAATGAGCTAGACTTAACAGACATTTATAGGACATTACATCCCACAACAGCAGGATACACCTTTTTCTCAAGTGCTCATGGATCATTCTCAAAGATAGACTATATGCTGGGTCACAAAGCAAGTCTTAAAAATTTAAAAAGATTGAAATCATACACAACACTTTCTCAGATCATAAAGGAATGAAGTTGGAAATCAATAATAGATGGAGTGCCAGAAAATTCACAAATATGTGGAGGCTCAACAACACACTCCTAAACAACGAGTGGGTCAAAGAAGAAATTGCTAGAGAAATTAGCAAATACCTCGAGGCGAATGAAAATGAAAACACAACATATCAAAACTTATGGGACGCAGCAAAGGCAGTACTAAGAGGGAAATTTATTGCCCTTAAATGCCTATATCAGAAAAGAAGAAAAGGCAAAAATGCAGGATTAACTGTCCACTTGGAAGAACTGGAGAAAGAACAGCAAACTAATCACAAAGCAAGCAAAAGGAAAGAAATAACAAAGATTAGAGCAGAAATAAATGAAATTGAAAACAATAGAGAAAATCAATAAGGCCAGAAGTTGGTTCTATGAGAAAATCAATAAGATTGATGGGCCCTTAGCAAGATTGACAAAAAGAAGAAGAAAGAGGATGCAAATAAATAAGATCAGAAATGGAAGAGGAGACATAACTACTGACCTCACAGAAATAAAGGAGGTAATAACAGGATACTATGAACAACTTTACGCTAATAAATACAACAATTTAGAGGAAATGGACGGGTTCCTGGAAAGACATGAACAACCAACTTTGACTCAAGAAGACATAGATGACCTCAACAAACCAATCACAAGTAAAGAAATTGAATTAGTCATTCAAAAGCTTTCTAAAGAGAAAAGTCCAGGACCAGACGGCTTCACATCTGAATTCTATCAAACATTCCAGAAAGAATTAGTACCAACTCTCCTCAAACTCTTCAAAAAAATCGAAGCGGAGGGAAAACTACCTAATTCATTCTATGAAGCCAACATCACCCTCATACCAAAACCAGGCAAAGATATTACAAAAAAAGAAAACTACAGACCAATCTCTCTAATGAATATAGATGCAAAAATCCTCAACAAAATTCTAGCAAATCGTATCCAACAACACATTAAAAGAATTATACATCATGACCAAGTAGGATTCATCCCAGGTATGCAAGGATGGTTCAACATAAGAAAATCAATTAATGTAATACACCATATCAACAAATCAAAGCAGAAAAATCACATGATCATCTCAATTGATGCAGAGAAGGCATTTGACAAGATTCAACATCCTTTCCTGTTGAAAACACTTCAAAGGATAGGAATACAAGGGAACTTCCTTAAAATGATAGAGGGAATATATGAAAAACCCACAGCTAATATCATCCTCAATGGGGAAAATTTGAAAACTTTCCCCCTAAGATCAGGAACAAGACAATGATGTCCACTATCACCACTATTATTCAACATTGTGTTGGAGGTTCTAGCCAGAGCAATTAGACAAGAAAAAGAAATACAAGGCATCAAAATTGGAAAGGAAGAAGTAAAATTATCACTGTTTGCAGACGATATGATACTATACGTCGAAAATCCGGAAAAATCCACAACAAAACTACTAGAGCTAATAAGTGAGTACAGCAAAGTAGCAGGTTACAAGATCAACATTCAAAAATCTGTAGCATTTCTATACACTAGCAATGAACAAGCAGAGGGGGAAATAAAGAAACGAATCCCATTTACAATTGCAACTAAAAGAATAAAATACCTAGGAATAAATTTAACTAAAGAGACAAAAGACCTATATAAAGAAAACTACAAAAAACTGCTAAAAGAAATCACAGAAGACCTAAATAGATGGAAGGGCATACCGTGTTCATGGATTGGAAGACTGAATACAGTTAAGATGTCAATCCTACCTAAATTGATTTACAGATTCAATGTAATACCAATCAAAATCACAACAACTTATTTTTCAGAAATAGAAAAACCAATAGGCAAATTTATCTGGAAGGGCAGGGTGCCCCGAATTGCTAAAAACATGTTGAAGAAAAAAAACGAAGCTGGAGGTCTTGCACTGCCTGACTTTAAGGCATATTATGAAGCCACAGTGGTCAAAACAGCATGGTATTGGCATAAAGATAGATATATCGACCAATGGAATCGAATAGAGTGCTCAGATACAGACCCTCTCATCTATGGACATTTGATCTTTGATAGGGCAGTCAAGCCAACTCACCTGGGACAGAACAGTCTCTTCAATAAATGGTGCCTAGAGAACTGGATATCCATATGCAAAAGAATGAAAGAAGACCCATATCTCACACACTACACAAAAGTTAACTCAAAATGGATCAAAGATCTAAACATTAGGTCTGAGACCATAAAGCAGTTAGAGGAAAATGTAGGGAGATATCTTATGAATCTTACAATTGGAGGCAGTTTTATGGACCTTAAACCTAAAGCAAGAGTGCTGAAGAAAGAAAGAAAGAAAGAAATGGGAGCTCCTCAAAATTAAACACTTTTGTGCATCAAAGAACTTCATCAAGAAAGTAGAAAGACAGCCTACACTATGGGAATCAATATTTGGAAACGACATATCAGATAAAGGTCTAGTATCCAGAATTTATAAAGAGATTGTTCAACTCAACAACAAAAAGACAGCCAACCCAATTACAAAATGGGAAAAAGACTTGAATAGACACCTCTCAGAGGAGGAAATACAAATGGCCAAAAGACACATGAAGAGATGCTCAATGTCCCTGGCCATTAGAGAAATGCAAATCAAAACCACAATGAGATATCATCTCACACCCACCAGAATGGCCATTATCAACAAAACAGAAAATGACAAGTGCTGGAGAGGATGCGGTGAAAGAGGCACACTTATCCACTGTTGGTGGGAATGTCAAATGGTGCAACCACTGTGGAAGGCAGTTTGGCGGTTCCTCAAAAAGCTGAATATAGAATTGCCATACGACCCAGCAATACCATTGCTGGGAATCTACTCAAAGGACTTAAGGCCAAAAACTCAAACGGACATTTGCACACCAATGTTTATAGCAGCGTTATTTACAATTGCAAAGAGATGGAAACAGCCAAAATATCCATCAACAGACGAGTGGCTAAACAAACTGTGGTATATACATACGATGGAATATTATGCACCTTTAAGGCACGATAAACTTATGAAGCATGTAATAACATGGATGGACCTAGAGAACATTATGCTGAGTGAGTCTAGCCAAAAACTAAAAGACAAATACTGTATGGTCCCAATGATGTGAATCGACATTCGAGAATAAACTTGGAATATGTCATTGGTAACAGAGTTCAGCAGGAGTTAGAAACAGGGTAAGATAATGGGTAATTGGAGCTGATGGGATACAGACTGTGCAACAGGACTAGATACAAAAACTCAAAAATGGACAGCACAAGAATACCTAATTGTAAAGCAATCATGTTAAAACACTGAATGAAGCTGCATCCGAGCTATAGGTTTTTGTTTTGTTTTGTTTTGTTTTATTCTTACTATTATTACTTTTATTTTTTTCTCTATATTAACATTCTATATCTTTTTCGATTGTATTGCTAGTTCTTCTAAACCGATGCAAATGTACTAAGAAACGATGATCATGCATCTATGTGATGATGTTAAGAATTACTGATTACATATGTAGAATGGTATGAGTTCTAAAAAAAAAAAAAAATGGACAGCACAATACTACCTAATTGTAATGTAATTATGTTAAAACACTGAATGAAGCTGCATCTGAGCAATAGTTTTTTTTTATTTTTTTCTTATATATTTTTGTATTTTTTATTTTTATTTTTTCTCCATATTATCATTTTATTTCTTTTTCTGTTGTCTTGCTATTTCTTTTTCTAAATCGATGCATATGTACTAAGAAATGATGATCATACATCTATGTGATGATATTAAGAATTACTGATTGCATATGTAGAATGGAATGATTTCTAAATGTTGTGTTAGTTAATTTTTTTTAATTAATAAAAAAATGTTAAAAAAAAACAAACAAGAAATTTCCGTGTACATTGTAACAAGTAGTTACAAAACAGATTTCAAAGTTCGGTATTGATTACAGTTCTACCATTTTAGATTTTTTTCCTTTTAGCTGCTTTAAGACACTGGAGACTAAAGAAGTACCAATATAACGATTCAGCAGTCATACTCAGTTGTTAAATCCTGTCTTCTTTTTCATGTTAGATTATGGTGTTGATAATATGGGATAGAATGATGGAATTGGTTGATGTTGTTGGAAAGGCTGGGTCCTCTGGATTTCGTGATTTATCTGGTCTGGGAACCTGTCTGGAGGTTCTAGATCTCTGGAAAGCAATCTTAGCATGTGAAACTTTTGTAGAATCTCACATAAAGCCGTAGGTGTTCTTTAGGGTAGGCAAGAATGGTTTTGGTTGGGGTTTGGCAAACCACGATGATTGGCAATATCTGGCTGAAGCTGGTATAGGAATAGCCTCCAGAATAGCCTCTTGACTCTATTTGAACTCTCTTAGCCACTGATACATTTCTTTTCTATCTTTTGCTCAGGAAGACGCTGTCAGTTCCACAGTGCCAGGGCCTGTCTCATTCCTGGGAGTCATGGCCCATGTTGCCAGGGAGACTTTCATCCCTGCATGTTATATCCCATGTAGAGAGGAGAGTAATGATTTTATTTGCAGAGTTGGGCTCACATCTGAGAGAAAGAAAGGCCACATCTGAGCAACAAGAGGTTTTCTGGAAAAAACTCTTAGGTATAACTATAGGTAGACTTAATTTCTCTGCTACAGAAATAGGCTTCACAAAAGCCAACCTCAAGATAAAGGGCTTGGCCTGTTGACTTGGAAGTCCCTAATATTTGAGACAGTTTCCCCCATAGTAAAGCTTAATAGTTGCATATGTTTTTCTCCCATCCCTCAAGGGACTTTGCCAATACTTTTTTTTTTTAATGTTTTTATTGAGAAATCTTCACGCACAAACCAATCATATTATATAGTCAATTGCCAATGCTTTTTAAGTATCAGCTCAACATATTCTGGGATGTATCTGGGCATTACATTAAGCTATACAGAATGACAAGCCCTAATTCCCATTCTGGGCTCTGTGTGTTTGGGTTGTTTAAATAGGCTATCCAGACAGGTTGAGTTAGTTTGTGTGCTACAGAAAATGTAGGTTTAGGACTAAATAAAGCTCTCTTCCTTTGGTCTCATACAGTAGGTGATATTCTAAAATACAGACAATGTCATCCTTACCTCTGTGTTCTAATTTTAGTCCCAATCCGATCGGCTTCATTCTTATCTCTATTTGAAGCTTGGTATCTTTTTTGGTTTCTTTAACAGTTATATATAGCAATGCCGACTTTCAGAGCTGCAGAACTCCAACTCTGAGTCTTAGGTGTCGCACAGGTAGCCAAAGTTCTAAGGAGATACTGGGTTCTACATACATAGCACAGCACCTCAAAAATCTAGAAATAACACTTACAGCTTTTAACTAAGTGTGACTGCTGTATGAGCTTACAATCTAGGCCCCAATTTTCTTATAAGTATTTTCTAAAAGAGACCATACATTATTTGTTCTTTTGTTTCTGGCTTACTTTGTATGGCGTAACGTCCCCAAGGTTCATTCACCTCATTGTTTGCCTCACAACTTCGTACCTTTTTGTAGCCACACAATATTCCATCATATATATACACCACAGTTTGCCATTCCACTTCTCAGTCAATGTATCTTTCAGCCGTCTTCTTCAATGGGGCATCATGTATAATGTCCATAGTCAATAATCCATTCTCACATTATCCTAACTTAGTAATGAAATCATTAACACACTCAATTTTAGACAGTTTAATCCTTGGAGCATCAATTTTATAAAGATTTTCTTAGGATCCATTTGTTATACTCCTGTGTAAGCAAAATTAACCAGCATTCTGCTTTTCCATGATAATCAAATTGGTAGGGTGATGGGGTGGTGATCATTTTTTTATTTTCTATAGAAGCAGTCAGAGAAGAATAATTTTGTGTTCTGAAAGTATTTGGAAAATTTGATACTTTCAGGTTATTGAAAAGCACAGGTGTATAATTGCAGCCACAGTGCTCAGGGAGAGCTCCCTACCTTTGTGAAATTGATCATGCCACTTGTCACCGGCCTCATGGCTGGTACAGAGCCACTCTACCAAGTCAAATTATGTGTTTCTTGGCAACTTTGATGAGGCTCACATTCTGTTATTATTGTCTTTTAATGAGTTTAACCTTACAAAACAGTGATTTTTAAAAAATTACTATTTTAATAGAACACAAGATATGTGAATATTTGCTCATTGTAAAAGAAAAAATTAAACTATATTCAGAAGTATATACTTACTTACTCATGTGTTTATTCAACAAATATTTACTGAGCACCTGCTGTGTGCCTGGCGATACAATGAAAAATAAGACAAGGTCCCTACCCTTATAGTTTCCAGACAAATACAGAAGAAATGAAATAGTTAATGATTTTAATTGCTAGGCATAGTATAAACAGGATGTTATAGTAGAATGTAATAGAGGGGGCAGAAAACCTGGATAAAATAAAAGAAATAATTGTTCACCTAGTAAAAAAAGAATGGCTTTATAAAGCCGTTTAATAGTGTTTTCAAGGCTGAATGTTTAGAGTAAGATTATAAATGTTTTAATTTTATTTGACTCATGACAAGAACATTTCACTGAAAATGAAGCTTAATAGATAAGAGAGTTGATTGTAGTGAGAACTTGAACCATTTAAAACTTAATGCTGGATAGTACCAAGTGTAGATAAGGATTTGGAGAAATTGGAACCCTCATACATTGCTGGTAGGAATGTAAAATGATGCAGCCAGTGTCAGAGTTTGGCAGGTCCTCAAAAAATTAAACAGAGTTATCATACAACCCACCAATTCCACTCCTGGGTATATATATACCTAAGAGAAATGAAAACATGTGTCCACACAGAAATTTTTACTCGAATATAGCAGCATTATTTGTAATAGCCAAAAAGTGGGAACAACCAATAGCCAAAAAGTGGAAACAAGGTCCATCATTTGATGAGTGAATAAACAAAATGTGGTATATCCACATAATGAAATATTATCATTCAACCATAAAAAAAGGAATGATCATGGATGACCCTTGAAAACAAGTGAAAGAAGCCAGATACAAAATGATATGTATCATATAATTCCATTTTCATTAAATGTCCAAAATAAGCAAATCTACGGAGACAGAAAATAGATTATTAGTTGCTAGGGCTGGGGTGAATGTGTGGGGAATGAGGAGTGACTACTAGTGGATAAGGTGGTTCTTTTGTAGATGATGTTCTAAAATTAGATGGTAGTGATGGTTATATAAAATATACTAAAAATGACTGAACAGTATACTTTGAAAGGATGAGGTTTATGTTATATGAATTACATCACAAGAAAAACTTAATGATTTATATGTAATAAAGATTTTACCATTAGTGACAAAATAAAAAGTCATAAACAGTTCCTTGAGTAATAAAAAGAGACATATTAGTAAAATGATGACTTGATGGCTCAGATAATGAGAAAATGTTGTTAAACTTCCCGCAATGGTTGCCTGAAATGTTGCATTAAACTACCTCTTTACTAGCTAATTGACCAACTATAGCTGAATATATATATACTTGGAGTTCCCAAAATACTGTGAAACTAAGACAGAGTAGAAAATTTTGATGCTGAATCTAATGTTTTGTTAGTGTTACAATTCAGATCAGTTTTCTGAAATACACACTTGAAGCAATAAACTTTCTGTCCTTAGTCTTGAGGTAGGTAAGAAATATTTGGAAGTTTTCCTCCTAACAATAGTAATTTTAAAGCAAGTGCTATTAAAACTGTATAAATTATAACAGATGCCACATTTGCATAAATGTTAAAGACAGACATGAGACCTAAGAGAACTTTTTTGGGTCAGCTGCTTAAGGCCAAATCCCTAGATCCCCCTGGAGATAGATGTTTATTCTCCTATACAGTTTGGGATATTTTGTTGAAAATGGTTTTGAGAAGAACTGAACAGTTCCGAAAATGGAAGAGCATATACTGTCACTGGGTGGGTGAGTCCCACTGTTCAAATTTTCCATCCAAATTATAAGTCTTAAAAGAAGAAAGTATGAACAGGTTTTATATTACACTTTCATCTGTCAACTGCCCTTTCAAATAATAGACATTTATAAATTATTGTGCTAAACTGTATATTACAGATAAAACTGAGATATGAGTAAATAGCTTAAGGTATTTTAGATTGTGTAGCCAGAACCACTTATTTAGGAGCCTTGTGGTGTTTGCATCTTTCTTAGAGTATTTTTTGTGACTGTTCTTAAAAAAGTTATCACTGAGTACAATGTGAAGGCTAGATTATGTGCTTATATAATTTCTCAAATGGCTAGGCTCATCTTGCATACATTTTACTCCTCTGCACATGGTGCAGTAGTTGTCTGTGTGTTTTTCAGCTTGTTCTAGGATAAGGGATAAGGACTTTGAGGAGTTATACTGATTTAAATTCAAATTCTACCTCTTAACTTTTCTACCAATGTTGCTTTGAGTAAATCAGTTTATCTCACTATTGCTCACATTTAATCCCTGTAATAATCTTGTAAATATCATCCTGGATTTTACAGAGAAGACTGACTTTTGGATAAAATAACTTTCCTAGAGCAAACTAAAGTTTGAACCAAACTTACCTGATTCCAAAATAGTAATTCAATTGTATCAATTTACCTTAAGGTAATTGCAAGGTAATAAAAATATTCAGGCATTACAAGGTAGAATATAGTAGAAAAAGAAAATGGTGTTGTCACAAATTCTGTTGTCACCATTTATAAACTGTGTCTCTCTTAATTCCTGTGAACCTTAGTTTCCTTATCTGAAAAATAAGATTGATGTCTCATAAAGTTGTATTTATTTTTTTCTAAGCCTTGCTTTTACTATCATTTGGCCAAGGGGCTATGATATAATGAGGGCTTAACAGGGTGCAGAAATGAAAACAGTTAGAGTGGTAGTTGGAAAGGAGAAATGTTTTCTGAATAGACTGTAAGCTACATGAGGAGAGAGATGATTTCAATCCCTTTAGCTCCTGTAATTAACATATTAACTGGCCCATAGTAAACTGTCAAAAGAGTGATGGAGTAACATTACATGATGGGGTCATATATTGTCTGCTATACTTTATTGTAGATAAATTTAAAGTCAGTTTGGATTCAGAACAAGAAGTAAAAGAAGAAAAAATAGTGGAGCAACCTCCAGTGTCTGCCACAGAACCAAAGCTGGCAGCTCCTCTAGGCTTGAAGAAATCCAACAGAAAAGCAGAGCCTGTTAAAATGCAGCAGAAGGAAAAAAAAAGGTAGGAGAATTCTGTCACTTGCTGGAGAAGAGTGTCTCTCCTGAAGTTGCGAAGGTCTGCTTGGTCTTATTGACCACAGTCAGTTTTCATTTGGGCTTTAAATCCTACTTAATGCCTTAGGGATACAACCATATACTCAAAATGAAGAGAGAGGCTCGTAGTTTATCTAGTGTAAAAGAACTGTGGAATCAGTCCATTTGAATGATTTGGGGCCCAAAGTCAGTTTTGGGGGTTTTTTTTGTTTGTTTTTTGGCTCTGTTGATCTAAATGGATTGTCTTTTCTCCCAGATTTGTGGACATGGCGTATGTCTGCCTGATTGTGTGTGTATCTGTTTTTCACTTTAAATTGCCAAATGAGGGGTACTGTTTCCAGTCAAATTTCGGAGAAAAAGTTATTTGTTTTCTTTTTATATCAATGAGTTTGTTTTTCAAGTGGGAAAATGTAATTAGAAAAGAAAATAAAAAGCACACATGCTGTTAAAAATGGATCCAGGAATTTGAGACACTACCTCATACCAACCTCATAGTTGGTAGGAATTAGTCTGTTGAACAAAATTCTAAAGGACACTGTCGGCACTGATAGGCCCAGAAAGACTACACTTTTGTGGCAAGGTTGGTGCTACTGTAGCCTTAAAAATCAACCAGATGCTGAAATTTCAGATGGTTAGGTCACTGTGCAGTGGACTTCACTTCCTAGGAACATGTGATGTGGATGGTTTATAATGTCCCCAAATGCTGGTACACTGCTCACTATTGATGGTTATTACCAGCAATACATTCATTATTTCACTATCAAGTATGATGTTAATTGTCAGTTTTTAGTAGATACCCTTTACCAGATTGAGGAAGTTCTTTTCTATTTCACATTCACTGAGGTATTTTAATCATGAATGGGTATTGAATTTTTACATGCTTTTTCTGCATCTATTGAAATGATCATATACTATTTTCATTAATGTGGTGAGTTCCACTGATTTTTTTTTTATATGTTCTGGTGGGAGTCACATTTCATTCTTTTTTCCATGTGACTATCCCGTTATTGCAGTACCATTTGTTGAATTTTGTTGTTGTTTTCGGGAAGTGCATGGAATCAAACCTGGGTCTCCCACATGACAGGTGAGGAATCTACCACTGAACTATCTTTGTACCCCTCCATTGATTGATTGATTTTTTGGGGGGTGGGGGGGTTTGATGGTCTGGGAACTGAACCCAGGCCCTCCCGCATGAAAGGCGAGCGAGCATTCTACCATTGTTTGTTTGGTTTTTTGGTTTTTTTTTTTACATGGGCAGGTACCAGGAAGCGAACCTGGGTCTCCAGCATGGCAGGCAAGAACTCTGCCTGCTGAGCCACCGTGGCCCAACCTACCATTGATTGGTTTTTAAATCTTAAAACAACCTTGCATTATTGGGATAAACCCTAGATGATCTTGATGTATTTCCTTTTTTGATGTTGCTGGATTTGGTGTAATATTTTTGTTAAAAATTTTTTGTGTCTGTATTTTGAAGACTAGTGGTCAATTTCTTTTCTGCTTATGTCTTCGCCACCTTTTATTATCAAGATAATGCTAAGTTCATAAAACAAGTTGGGAGGCACTCCCTCCTCTACTTTCTGAAGGAGTTTGTGTAAGATATGTATCATTTTTTCCTTAAATATTTTCTAAAATTCACCAGTGAATTTTGGTTTGGAGTTTTCTTTGTGGAAAGGGTTTTTATTATGAATTCAATTTCTTTAGTAGATGTCAAGCTAGTCAGAATTTCAAGTTCTTCTTGGGTTAGTGTTTTTAATGGAATTTGTCCATTTTATCTAAGTTGTTGACTTTACTGCTGTAAAGTTCTTCATAATGTAGCCCTATTCTTTCAGTGTCTCTGGAATCTGTAGTTATTAGTACAGATTCTTTCATTCCTTATATTGATAGTTTATATTTCTACTCTTTTATCAGTCTTGTAAAACATTTACCAATTTTATTAATCCTTTCCCAAAAATAACTTTCAGCTTTGTTAATTTTCTCTGTTGTGTTCTATTTCATTGATTTCTTCTCTTAGCTTTATTATTTCCTCCTTCTTAACTTTGGGCTTATTTTTTCTTTTTCTAGTTTAAGGTAGAAAAAAGTTACAGCATAAGAATATTTGAAGTTATAAAAGAATTAAGGTACTTGAAGATGAAGACTATGTCTTGTACATATTTGTGTCACTAATATACAGTCAACCTTTGATAAATTATTTGTTGGTTGAATATGTAGTATGATGGAATATCCAGACAGAGAAACTAAATAATGTCAAGATAGAGCTTGGGCTTTTTATTATGTCATAAGAATCCCCTTAGTATCTTACATCTGTGCCTTTGCTCATATTACTCTTTCTTGTTAAAATATTTCTCTCCTCTGTCTACTTTATGAACTTCTATTTAGCTCTTACAGTTTTTGAGATCATGTCCCATAGCATTTTATTCAGTAAAATTTATCACATTGTATTATTGTTAGTTGTGTTGATGTGCCAGATTCTGAGTTTCTTGAAAACAGTATCCCCTTCTTGATCTTTTGCATCCTCAGTATTTATCTAAGAGCCTTATGTAGGGTAAGAGTTAATTATTTAACGCTTGTTAAGTGATTGAAAGGCAATAGGGAAAGTAAGAAAAATTTGGAACAATTCTTAATGGTCAGGTGTAGCCTCTTGTGGCAGTAGAATACTGGAGAAATATTTTACTGTGGCCATCCCATGTAGTAACCTGTAGAGTGATAAGTTAGCAGAGGACCCTTTAAAAAAAATCCTTATTGATCTACTTTAACTCTGAACTTTTCTACCCTCTGATATTACGACCATGAGTCATAAAGCAAGGTTCATAGGATATGAAGACTTAAGTTTTTGTTCTGAGCAAAATGTTTAGTTTATTTCTGGTTTGCAACAGGGGGAAGCCAGTGGAGTTATCTGATGATGAGACCAAAGAAATTGAAAACATGAAGAAAAAGAGGAGAAGAATTAAACTTCCTGAGTCCGACAGCAGTGAAGAGGAAGGTGGGCATGACTCTTTATTTTTGGCTTGTGGGATCAATTCTTTATATGATATTCAAGGAGCTAAAAAGTAATTTATTATAGGTCATGATAGAGTCATAATCCTAGCATTGAGATATATAGAGAGCCTATTTCTGTTTAAAATCTGCTTTAACCTTTTGACCAGAATCATGATTTCATGGTAATTTGCCAGAATAACTAGTGCAAAGGTGAAGAGAATAAGCATTCAGTACGTGTTATTCAGTAAGTATTCAATAGTACTATCTAAGGCCTTTTCTTAAAAAAAAAAAAAAGGAAATATTTCCTTTGTCTATTTTCATATGACTATTTTAAGAAAGATATAAGCATGAAGGGTATTCGTGGTGGTCTGTACCAAATAAGTAAAACCATGGTAAGAAAAGAAGCTCCTACTGTGTCATTTTTTCAGAGAGAATGGCTCTGTAGGCCTTCCAGCTTTAGGCTGTGGGCACTGTTGTAAAATAAACAAGCAGAATAAGGGCAAGATTTTCACCAGGAAAATTAATGTGCTTTTTAAAAGAATATTAAGTATTATAAGAGCCAAGATTGCTTCTCAAATAATATAAGTGTATAGTCTAGAAAGAGGAGTTTAAAGAGAAAGACACTTGGGTTAAACTGAAATACCAAACTACCCTGAAAAGCCTACTATGAAAACTATTGGTGAAAAGCTTGAACTGTTATAATCCATTATCCATGAATTCATGGCATAATGGGAATTAAGAGATTTAGGTTATAGAGGGGAAATCTAGTTCAAAGGGATTTAGCACCACATAAAGGTACATAAAGAAATGTAAACAAACTGATACTAATAGGGATAAAGAATAATAATGAGTACGAAAAAGAAACCTATACTGTTTAACAGAATTAAACTTAGATTCTACTCTTACCGGAAAACTGCTGTAAGAAGAATTAAAAATGGTAACAGAGTCCCCCACCCCAAAAAAAGACTTTAGGTCTATTGAATAAGTAGTAAAGTGAAAAAACACATTATACATATAAATGACAGTAGTGTGAAAGAATTAAACACTCTTCAAAAATAGTATAAAGAACCTGTACTGTTGAACAGAATTAAATCTAGATTCTACTCTTATTAGAAAACTGCTATAAGAGGAATTAAAAATGGTAACCGAAGCTACCCCCAAAAAAGAATGTGAAGTGAAAAAACACATTATACATATAGATGACAGTAATGCAAAAGAAGCGCACTTCAGAAATAGTATAACAAAGTTGAATCTGTCTATATAGATATACCATCTTTGTTCTGTGGATTTAATCCTACCAATCATGCTTATGTGTTAAGGATTATGGTCTCTGATATCCTGTGAGAGGTGCATTGTCCTTCAGAAGAATGATTTTTGAATGGTTCTTTGGAATGGGTAGGGGTAGGCATTGTGAACATCCCAGGGAGGCAATTTGCTTTGTACTCACTTCATATCAGTTATCAAAATGCTAGACCAATACCACAGAAAAGAAGATTTCCAAGAATGTGGATGAAATAAGGACTTTCAAGGAATGTTCTGACTGAGGGAATAGAGTCAGCTCTGTGCAAACACATGGGGAAAAATTGGGAAGTAAACTTAGGAACACATGCTAGTTAGAACAGTCTTCCATATTTCCAATCAGGAAAAGAACTTGGGGAAGATTCTGGAAAATCTTTGAACCCGTCAGCCAAATGCACATTAAAAAGGTAAACCAGATACTCTAGTTTTACTTAAGGAATCAGCTCTAAGTCAGGAGGAATTACTGTGGTTGATTGAGCACTCATTACATACTTCTGAAATATTTTTTGTAGTTCTGATCCTTAGCTCAAAAAAAGTAATACCCATGGGTGATTAGAAGTATGAGTGGGGTTATTTAATTTGGAAAGGAAAGAGGAGAAATGTGATAGCAATGGACAATCTATAATAACATATGATAGCAGAGGCATTCATGTTTTTTTCCACTGGCAAAGATAATTTTTGGCATTTGACTAAATTTATAAACCTCTGCCATTTTATTTCTAAGTTTCTTCTTTGTCTCAAATCTAGTGGCATTTTGTTTTGAACTTTTACATAATCTCAAATTTATTATTGTTTTATTTCTATTCCACTGAATATGTGATATAATTTTGACATGCTATCTTAAGCTAGAAGTTAGTAGATGAGCAGCAGGAGTGGAAGAAATGGCAAGGACTTTGTGGTCAGACTTGGGTTTAAATCTTAACTTCACTACTCACTGTGTGACTTTAAGCAGATAACTTTATTTCTTTAATTCTCTTTCCTCAAATCTAAAATACGGGGATGTTATCACAAACTGTGTAGACTTTTTGTGAATTTAAATCAGATGTGTCAAAAGTACCAGGACAATGCTTGGCACATAGTAGGTTTTCTTAATATTCATCTACTTATCCTACTAGGTACTCAGAACTGTTTGGCAGTAGTAAATTTGCAAGAAAATTCCTTTCAACTTCATATCCTTAACTCTACCCAAGGAACTATTTTCTTCTTTAGCTTGGCAGGGTCTTATGCTGCATTAGCAGTTCAGGGAACTCTCTTTGTGAAGCATAAAAAGCCAGACCAGAAAGCAGTAACATTTAGAGTAATATGTACATTGCTAAGAAAAAATACAGTTTAAGTGGCAATGCCTAAGTCTTTACTAACATTTTCAGTCCTTGCAAGTTGCATATTATGAAGGTTAAGCAAATGATCCCCTTTATTATGTAAGGATAGGTAGTTAAAAAAAAGACTGGAAGCTATGAATGATTACCAGGAATTCTAATTACCCATCTCTGCTGGAAAACTCTGTGGCAAGTAGTTACATTGCTTGGTTCTTGTTTGCTTTCCTGTCATAAGTGGCATTTTGCTACCTCAGTATCTTTCAGCTGAAGAGCTTCAGATTTGCTATAAGTATATTTAAAATACACAAATGTATCAAATATTCCTTGTGCTTATGTCACTAAAAATATGTTGAGACAGAATTCTTAGCTTGGTAAAGACTATGGCAGACAGACCTGGATTCTAGAATATAAATATGGGCAAGTTGCTTTTTCTTTTATCAGTTTGAATCTCAGTAGTATCAAATAAATAACAGTAATGGTGATTTTATAGGGTTATTATAAGAATGAATGATTAGTATTTGTAAAGCCCCCTAAATGCTAGTAATTTTCCCTATCCTTCCTACCTTAAAATACTTAATTTTTAAAAAATATTTTAACAGTCATACATACACACAATTTTAAAAATCAGATAAATAGAAGTTTTCTTAACTTCCTCTACTTTCAGACTCACCTAATTGATCTATGCTTCTTTTGTCAATTTTCTCTCATCTGTCTTCCATCTTCCAGGAATTCGTTGAAATTTCTTTTTTATTAAGAGCTCTTGGTTTCTCTTCTGTTCTGTTCCCTGTTGTGGGCGTGTTACAACGTTGTATTCCTTTATCATTATAATGTTTTTTAGGGGATATGAGTGTGGAAAACAGGAGATATACATGCTGAATTCTCGACCTGGAAACCTCTCATCCTAAATTTAGTTTGGAAAGTGATTGTTTTCCTGTATTTTTTTTTTTTAAAAGTGATTTATTGTTACTGTGTGTTCAGTGCTGGGAAAATAATGCTATCTCTGCTTCCTTGGAGCTTCGAGTTTAGAGGAGGAATCTAAATAAACAGTTGCATACTGTACAGGGAGAGGAGTCTTAGAGAATGCTACTAGGATTCAGTGGTTTCCTTGGTTAAATCAAGTAGTTACAGAACTGAAATAGAATACGAGCTCCTAAGTTTATTACCGTGAGTATTCATCATACCTTTTCTTTGGCTCCCTCACTGCATTAACTTTTGTCCTACTGCTGTAGCACATCTACCATTGTGGCCCAGCTTTAACAGCTATACCTTCAGTGGTTTGACTTTTCACTATACCTCAGTGGTTTGACTTTTCTCTTGCTTGAGCTCCCACTGTATTTTAGCCTTCTAGAACTGGGTTAATAGCTGGGTACTTTCTGTCTATTGTTTCTAAGAGCTTATAAAGTTTTGGGGCCATTTCATACTTGAAGTGTATAAATTACTGTTTCATTCTGGCTCTTGTTCTTCTTCACCTCTTTGGGTCATTTGGCCTTGAACTCTCTCCACTGTCATAATTTTTAACACTGACCTAATCATTTGGGAGAATTTCAGATCCAAGACTTGTGCTGAGATTTTGAATACAGCCAGGAGATTCAGGGAGCAGGTGAGGCTAAGCAACTAGCCCAGTTCCTTGACCAGCAGTTTCATTGTGGTGATTAAGCAATAGGTCAGATGAGGATTTTCACTCCCTTCTCATGGGTCTGTTACTAAGACCACTATTTCTTAACCTATTCAGAAATGATGAGGATCCGTCTGGTGATGTTGTCTTCTCAGGTGATTCGGCTTCCATAGCAATATTTCTTTCCTAAAAGTGTTCTCCTGTTAATCTCATTGTAGCAGAACAAGCCTCATCATAGGGGCAATCACGAGAAAAATTCCCGTACACGACATTAAGCAGGTCTTACAGCATTGTTATCGTCATTTCAAAGGTGACTTTCCTTTCAAAGCTTATGCAGTTAACATTTCAGTCTAACAAATAAACCTCTCAGGTGATTTCAAATAGTCTGTAGATAACATTCACAAAGACACTGGCATAGAATAGTTGATGCAATCTATTGATTATCTCCACTTACTTGATCTTGAGAGAAAATATCTAATCCTGAATGGTAAGGCTACATGGTCTAGTTGAATATAAGGCTGTGGAATCTGACTGACTAGGTTTAAAATTTCCTGCCTCAGTTAAAAGCTCTGTGATTTTGGCAAGTTAATTAACTTCTCTGAACCTCTTCTTTCTGAACTCTAATGTGTGAATAATAATATCTGTCTCTTACTGTTGTGAGGATAAACTGAAACAGTAGAAGTGAAAAGTATGCTACATGGTAGATGATGAGTATTTATTTATAAAGCAACTTTACATTCTGAACTATCTGTAAAATGAAAAGTTTAGCTAAGATGATCTCTAAGGTACATTCCAGCTGGAATAATTCTTGATTTTCTGATTTTATTTGTATAAAATTAATAAACATGCATTTTAAAGATAACTATATAGCTTCAAAGTCCTTGCTTGTCATGAGCTACTGCTTGCAAAATGCCATTTGCTGGACGTAGAAGTTTAGAGAGCCATTGGAGAAGGCATTGTACCAAATAGTGATTGCAGCTTTCTTATCTTGTTTTATTATTTCAGTCATACCAGACTCTCTTGGACCTTATGAACCTGAGTCACCATTGCCATCTCCTCCTGTTTCTCCACTTCCTGAACCTGAGCCAAAGACTGAACTAGAGCCTCCTTCCATCAAGGTAAAATTTCCCTGCGATGGTTACATTTTCATGAGTCTTTTATCATCCAGGGCCCTGAACCTACTGTACTAAATCAGATCACTTGTATATTTCACAAATGCCAGTAGATGGCTCTTGTCTCATTCTGCTTTCCTACAGATAGTACTGAATGGGCATTCCCTCTCTTACCTGAATTGAGATTTTAGCTATAGAGCATAATGTCTGGAAGACTTCAGAAGCAAATCTTGGGAACAGTTTTGTTTTTCATGACCTCCAGAATTAGGATTGCTTTGCTATAAAACTTCTGTTGGAATTTTCAAAAAGATGTCCTGCCTCTGCCTCAGAGCAAAGAGTGAGAGTTAAAGGACTACGAACTTTTTTGCCCTTTAGAAGCTCTTCTGGAAAAGGGCTGGATGGGAGAAGTTGGCAACAATTGGGGAAAGATAGTTCTGAATGATCCTCAGCTGCATCTTATCTAAATCTGTTAATGTACATCTGTTAATGTAAAGTTGAGAAAATGGATCTTGTCAAGTTTTTTTTCCCTTGTGACTATTAATTTTCCTTAATTCAGTGCATTAAAACTATTATTTAAATCTTACACTGATTTCTTTATTTGCTGAAGAGAAAGTGGGATAAAAGAGACCAATATATAAAAGGAAATTTATATTAATATCTGCTTGATACCAGATTAGGTGGGTATGATGTTAAGGTTCTGAGACTGAAGTATCAAGTGTCTGTAGCAAAGCTGTGTGCCTATAGAAATGTTTGGTCTGATTTAATGGCCTTCTCTGTATGTTCTCATCTGCTGCAGTCTTTCTTCAAAGCACTAACTATAGTATATTGAATAGGTGTGTTTTCTTTGTCTCTTCCACTACACTATAAGGTCCTTGTCCTCTTGGTTTTCAGTCATAGTGCCTACAGGCACCACCCAGCAAAAGTTTGTTGTCTGAATGAACACAGTTCTTTGTTCAACAAGCTATTTTTCTTCTTATAAACTATGAAATATCAAGCCTGCACATTTGTGTAGTAGGGCTGGTCCCCTAAGACAAAATCTGTGGCATTCCTCTTTCAACTTTTTATTGTAATGGACTATCAGAGAGTGATTGTTATAAATTAAGAAGCTTTTGTTATTTTTCTCTATAGCTTCATTGGTTAGCTTAAAGTTGTTACTTTTGGTCTTTTAGAACTCAAGTGGAGAAAACAAAAGAAAACGAAAGCGTGTGCTGAAATCTAAAACCTTTGTGGATGGCGAAGGCTGCATAGGTAAGAAAAAATATTTGGTTCCAAATCTAGAAATAGAGTTATACCTTAGGGAGACACCATGATCGTCATAGAGCAGTGCATCTCAGACTTCAGTTCACATGTGAATTATCCCCAAGTGATGGTGATGCTGGCTGTTTGTGGGCCACACTTTTGAGTAGCAAGGATATAGAGACTACTGCCAATGAAGTCAGACTCCTGGGTTCTTATTTGAGCCTTCCACTATGAAAATCAGCTTTGATTAAAAGTCCATGAAACCTCTGAGGGAGAGTTTCTTGATTTGTGGAATGGAGGCAAAATTTTGCCTATCTGTGGAGTTGTTGTGAAGATTCAGGTGAGGTAATGTATCTAAAAACACTTTCAAGATGGAAACCACAATATGAACTTAGATGTTATTGTTATCCTGGACATTTTGGAGCATTTGTGATTTTAGAATGGTGGTTTGTAAATTAGATCAGCAGAGAAGATCTTAGAGATGATTAGATTCTGAAAGAGAGTATCAGGGTCTTTGGTATTTGATGCTGTGTTTGTTCTTTGGTGGTGGTGGAGTGGTGATTAAATCACCTAGATGGCTTCCTTTGTACTTCCTGTTCAGAAGCTATTTTATGAAACACATGTGCCTTGTGTCACTGGCCAACTCTTCAGCCATGGTTTAGCTTGTTCTGCTCTTTCTATCATTGAGCCAGGCTGTCTTCTTCTATGGGGTTTTTAGGATCTAGCAGTTGATGTCTGATGGAATGCTCAGATACTGGTACTGACCATATTTTTGTGTTTGGAAAGAGTTGTAGGTTTAGACTCTTAAACCTCTTATTGGAGAACCCATAATTGTCGTTTCTCCTTTTCTGTGACACCCGCCACAGCCTTGCTTTCCTAGAGGATTTATTTTCCCTTTCTTGGTTTTTCTATCTTAGTTCAAATTTCTGTCTTAAATATTGACTGACTCTGAAGGATCAGAGTTTTTTTTTCTAGGCAATGTGGTTATTTAGACAAGTGAAGATACCAGTTGTAAAACCTGTTCTGTTATTTCCCACCTCCTACTCCCTGGAAAGGCCTCTGCCATTTTAATTGTAGCATATTATTGAGGAATAAAATTCCGTACATGTGGAAATTCTGCCTTTTTCAGTGCCAAATTTCTTGTGAGCCTTTGAATTCTGGGCTTTGGTTTTGTTTTGTTTTTCTTTCAATCTTCTAAAAGTATGTTTTCAAGCTTCTTACTTAGGTCATTGATAATATATTATTTACTGTTACATTTCTCGATCTCTTTTAAATTGAGCAGGATAAAACTTCAGTGCTATATTTTTCCTCCTTCTACCCCAAAATAAGAAAATCAGATTTATCTTTGTTAGAGTTCATTGGAAATTTGTGACTAATTACTTATTAGTTTGTTCAGAACACAGTACTCAGGGTTTGGCCAGGTGTGGGATGTGAATTTTTGTGCACTTCTGTCTCCATCAGGGCTATTAAGAGCCTTGGACACAACAGTGAAAAACTGTGCTCACATAGCACTTTTTTTTTTTTTTTAAGGTTTGTAGTCCAAGCTTAACCTAATGAATCTTGGCTCCCATAACCAACAAAGGAGTTCTGCTTTTCTCTCTCTATTCAGCCTGTTCCAAATGTGCCAGCACAGGGGGCTTGCCCTTTCCTGTACTTGGTCAGAATTTTTCTGTGGGTTTAAAAGCCGAAATTTCCCTTTTTATGAGTTCGCTCCAGGAACTGGGAAGTTGGGCTCTTGAGATAAGTTTGGGGTTGACTCCTAGGCAAGAAGGTGGATTTCTAAGAGCAAAGCTGTTGAATGGAAAAGAAATTTGACATTACCCCAAAAACTGAACGTTTTTTTATGGCAGCCCAGAAAAGTGGCATTCTGCTCAACTAAAATAAAGGTCCTGTATTTATAAGTTAAAATTGCCTTTGTCCTTGAATATGGAAATACTCTTTTTAGCTGTTTAAGAAATTGTGTTGGTGCTGCCCTGACTGATTTTTAACTACCTCAAGCAGTGTGTTTCATAAAATTGTCAATGAGGCAATCAGTGGTTTCATAAATAAGTAATGAAATAATGTGCTAATTGATGGTGGAGTTAGACATGCTGTCCTTTGAATAAGAAGTACAGCTATGAAAGAGCATAGTCTTTCATCACTTAACTACTAGTAAGTCTTTTCTTTATTTGTAGATGGGTCTTCAGACTTCCGTAATTTAAGATACTGAATAAATAACAGCTTATAATTTTGTTCAGTTGTCCACTTACATAACGCTTTTGAAGATGCATATGAGATGGGTTGGTATTCTGGGATTATAAATGCTGAACAAATAGGTTTGCCTTGGAAGTACCCCAAATTTCTTAGAACAACATTTTCGAACTTTGCTGATTATATGCATCGCTTAAAGCATTGTTAAATGCTGTTTAAATGCGCTTAAAGAATTGTTAAAATTCAGTTTCTAATCATAAGGTCTGGGGTGGGATCTGAAATACAGCATTTCTAATAAGCTCATGGGAGATTCTGATACCTCTAGTCTGTGAAGCACAGTTTGAGTGTAAGAGCTTAGAAAATGCGTAGTATATATTTAAAGCTTAATGTTTTTCTGGCCTCTTAACTTGGCAGGAGTCTGTCTGCAAAGTGAATTCTAGGCTCTTGAAAGTAATGACAAATTCTAGGAACTCTTAGAGAGGCGACTGTTAATTATGCAACCTTAATGGCTAGAGGACTAAGGGTGAATAAATGCTCTGTGGGTAGTAGCCAGCTGGCCTCCAGTATTGTTCATGGTGAGAGAAAAAAATAGCATTGAATAGGACTTGCCAAAGACTGCTAGGTACATCTGTGAATTCCTTAAGGCAGGTGTTATTCCCATTTTACAGGAGAAGAAAGAACAGTGGTTCTCAACATGTGTTCCCCGTACCAGCACCTTCAGTATTACCAGGGAACATGTTAGAAAAGCTAGTTATCAGTTTCTATTCCAGATCTACTGGATCTGTAATTCTGGAAATAGAGCCCAGCAGTCTACTTTAACAAACCTTCCAGGTGCTTCTGTGGTATGTTAAAGTTTGACATTATATAAGTGGCAGACTAGGTTTTAGACACAGAAATGTTTGATTTAAAAGGCTATTCCTTTAGAACAATTTGACTAATATACTTTATTAGAAAGAAATTATCAATAATTAAGAGTTTAAAACTATCATTGTTCTTTAATGGGAAAAAATATCTCACTTTAGTTGTTTGAGCATTTATTATGCATACTATGTTTCTCTGTTCAGCTAAGAAAAGAGATGTTTTCCTTTACTCTTTCTCCATCATTTGCTTCAACTAGGAAGGCTAAGAAAGAATTTAGATGGCATTTGTTATACAGCTGCTGTAGGTCTCTAAAGTTACAGGAAGGTGACGTTGTACTGTTTCTTGTGGTGGTTGTATGTATTACAGTAATATTGAAGAGACCCTTCTCATTCTCTGATTTCATTGTTGGAAGCCACTGTCTGTGCTCCTACCCTTTAGGGCTTACTTATAATGATTGCTCACCATGTAGTTATTTCAAAGTTTTCCACTGGGAAAACTTAGTAAGTTTTACTGGCAAGGAAAATAGGACTTTGGTTTATAGAGTGAGAGAACTGGTAACTTCCTCATTTATCAGTGGAACCTATCAGGTTTCTTTGCCAGCTGATAAGAGTTTGCTTGGGATCGTTATCTTCATGATGTTGACTACTACTAAATCTTGGATTAGCTAGAACTAAGAACCAAACAATTGAGTAACCTAATCTCCAGTTCTCTGCAGAATGGGCGACATCAGGATAGAGTTAGCCAAGGAGGGTCCAGGGCAGGGAGATGAGCCTGGCTTAGATATGATGGGAGCTGGAAAGTAGACCAGAAATTAAGACCAGGAAAACCAGCAGTGGGAATAGGCAGATACTGTGGGTCAGTCAAAGCATGGAGATATAAGTAAGTATTTATTTAAGATATAGGCAGTTCAGAGGCAGAGTTCAGAAAGTTAGCTAGCATAGGCCAGGGCCCAAGTAAAGGATTTGGGCGATTAAATGATAAAGACCCATTTAAAGGCACGAGTCATAAGCAGTGAGGGAATAAGGTTGAATGTTAATTCCAAGCCCCAACCAGAGGCTATGTGAGCCCAGGATCCCTTATTTGCTTCCTTTCTGAGGCTGGATCTCTTCCAGTGGGAGAGAAGTTCATACCTGCCTCTCACAAGAGGGTCTGAAGGAATGGGGAGGGGGAGGGGGCAAGACCTCAATTTCCCCTGATATAGTAGTATTCTAAATGACTCAACACTCAATGCCCCATTTTTTCTTTATTCCACCAGTGACTGAAAAAATCTACGAGAGTGAATCCTGTACAGATAGTGAAGAGGAGTTTAGGATGAAGACATCCTCAGTACACAGACCACCTGCCATGACTGTGAAAAAAGAACCCAGAGAGGAACGAAAGGGCCCCAAGAAAGGGACTGCTGTTTTGGGAAAAGCCAACAGACAAGTATCCATTACTGGCTTCTTCCAGAGGAAATAAACTGCCATCTCTGTTATGTCAGAGACTTGGAAGGTTCAAGGGAGAAGACTAAGAAATAGAGACTCCTCACTTACTGTGTAAGTTCATCTAGCTCCTCCCCTCACCTGTATCAAAAGACTGTTCTTCCATCCATGTGAGGTTTCGCTGCTTCTGGGTTTTAACCAAAAGGAAATCACCTGAAAGCAGGAGGCACATCAATATTTAAAAAGCTGTTACCTTCTAGTGATGTTTTTTTTAAGCACAATCTTTGAACTGTCCAGGAGAAGAATTCATTTCAAAAATAAATTGCAATGGATTTCAGAATTATCACAGAAGCCATTGAATGGCTGATCTGCTGTGCCCCATTCACCCTATTCCCTGATCCATTTATGACTGAAAAATATTCCTTCTTATTCCTTTGTATTTTGTGAATTTGTGTTGGTATTCTTTTATCCCTTGAATTTTGCTGTTTACCACTCCCTTTCTCACCCCCTTATTCTACCATACCTTTGTCCCTTAACCCAAGAATGTTTTTTTTTTAAGTCTTAAGTTTTGGTTGGACGAAAGACTGAACCAAAAAATCCCTCTGTAATTCTCTTTTCTCTTCATTATAAAGTACACTGACACCTGGCTACAGACCAGGATATTACTTGTGTCCTACCCCTTTCACAAAAGCTCTCTAGTCATTCACTTACAATTAGTGGTTAGGAAAAAGCCTCAGGCAGAGCATAAATAGAAATTTAGTGATGTATTCAACTCCACAAGAAGTTACTAAGAGTCAGCATTGATGATATTAGAGAAATTGTCATGTTGCTGACACAGTGTGTGTGTGCTTTATACTGCTTCTTGTGGTTTCTGGCTCTCCTGCCCTCCCTCCCTTTCCCACTCTCAATACCTAGAGACGAGTGAAACCTACACAAAGAAATGAAGGCTAAAATGAGACATCCATTCCTACATAGAGTATACAACAGTTACATAAATTTTCTCCTTCGCAAGGAACTGAACATTCAGAAACTGCAGTCTTCTAGGAAATTAGTGAGGAAGAGATAAGGCACACCTTGTTTATATGCTCCTCTCTATTTCTAACTCCCCCATTTGCTTAAAAGTACAGACTCTCCAACAAGGAGATGGAGAGGCTGTCATTAGTAGATCTAGGCAGTAAATAAAATGTTTTCATTTGAATAGGGAAAATCATCTATTCCAATGAAAACTTGTAAGCTATTCTGTGTGGCTGAGTGGGCAGTGGGCTCAGTAATGAGGTGGTGTGGCCGTGATTTTGCTGGTGAGCTCTGATAAGAGTGTCACAGGCCTGGCTGTTGCTATGACTTACGAGTAGCAGACAAAGGGTGTCTGGTTTGCTCTTCCCATCTTAGCCTGATGTATATAGTAAATGATGCAATCAGCTGCTATCTCCTGTTGAAGGTTAGGATTATGACCTACTTTGGGATTATTAGGAGCTGCTTTAGCAACGGTCACCCTAGCACCCCCATGGACTTTTATGGCATGAGTCTTGGCATTATAGGTAGGACTTGAGAAAGTAGAGGCTTTATGTAGCAGGCTAAGTACAGGTTAGCATATTCCAAAACTCTTTTTAAAATGAGAAAAAGATGTAGAGAGGGTGGAAAACCTGGATTTAAACTTTTAAAATGACTTCTGGAGAGGAATCCCTATTAAAATGTTGTTTTGTTAATGCCTCTAGTCATTAGGAGGCAAATAGGAATGGAAAATTAAAACTGAAGCAACAATCCAGTCAATTTTTTTTTTAATGCTGGGAGCTCTAATAAAACTAAATTTTGAATTAGAAAAAGTCTCGTGCTTGTCAGGGTTCTATCTTTCAAGGGATGATGCAAATCCTGTAATCTCTCTGATAAGGTGCCTAAACACTGAGCTGTCTGCAAGGCTTAGTAAATATTAAGTGGTGGCTGTGTTTTTCTTTTTATGCAGTATTTTACCATGTTATCCATGAGTTAAATAAATTTGAGAAGTTGTTTTGTAACTACTTCAAACTGAATGTCTGGTGGATCTTTTATTTGACAGGACAGAAGCAGCATCTGTAGTTATTTATACTCCAAATAGGAATAAAGGCTGGTTTTCAGTTTATATTCTTAAAACTGCATATCCATAGTCTGAAATGGACCAGTTATTTGCTTCCTTCATCACTTTTTAAGCCCTATGGGAAATGTCATTTTCAGCCAACCTCATTTTTTACTTCATTTACAAGAAAAATCTAGTCCTGATCTTGCACATTGTATTAGTTTGGCTTCATTGCTTGCTAGCTCTGTGACCTAGGGCAACTCTCTGAGCTTCCAGTTCTTTATCAAAATAGAATTAAAACAAGTTACCATGGGTTGTCAACACTGAAGTAGTGTATATGTGGCATAAAACCACCATACTGGCTGTACATGTGGTCAAAGAGGAAAGATAATTGTCCTCTTTTATGAAAGGTTTTAAGGAGAGTAGAGATTTTTATCTATGAAATGAGAATCATATCTATGAAATGAGATTCATAGATATCTTTATTGAAACGTTATGTATTGACTGTTGCACCTCTGGGCCAGGCACTAGAGGATATAGTAGTGTCAAATAGAATTTGGCAGTTGCCTGCAAGGAGCTAATAAGAGACAGACCAGTAGAACGCAGTTGTAACACCACATTGGTGAGTACATTGACAGGTAAATACAAGGTCCTTTGAGAGCTTGTAGTGGGACAAGTGTTGAGGAAGTTTTCCTGGAGGAAAGGGATCCAAGCAGTTTCTTTGATGAATAGAATTTTGCCAGGAAAGGGTAAACTGGATTTTCTGGGCAAGGAAAACATGGCTTTTTGAGGAAAATGGACTAGAATTTGGGAATAGGGAGGAAAACGAATTGAGAAATGAAGTTGGGGATCCTGCTAAGGTGTTGGATTTTATTTGAAGACCCGAGGGTCTATGGAAGAATTTTAAGAAGAGGGCTAACAGAAGTTGATTCTTAGTTAAGAGTGACAGCTGGCATTTTCTTGTTTTTATTTGCCATGATAGTGAGAATTGCATGTTGTATCTTATGTTCTAATAGGATAGAAGAGTCATGGTTAAAACAAGCTGCTTAATCCTGGCAACCAGTGTGGACAATTACAATATTTCCTTGTCTTTCCCCATCAACATAGATTTTCATAGCCAAATCAGTTTTTAAAAAAGTGATTTCAAAAGCTGGTAGTTCTAGTGATATGTGAACCTCTACTCTTCTCCCTGAAAAAAACTGAGGGAGTAGAGGGGATGGGTGGAATAGTTCTATTCCTTTTCTATCTTTGTTTCTCTGAGAAGACATTAGTAGTTATACAGGACAGAGCTGAAGAGGAGAGCCATATAAGGAAACTAAATAGTTTCTGCAGGACAAGAGTAGAATGAGTGCATAATAATCTATTTGCCAGAAATGTGCTCTGTATCAAGACTCGTTTTGGTAAACTTGTCTCCTTTCATTGGTTACAGGATCTCAGTATGTTGTAATGCAGCTTTTTACCACCGTGAAACATTCTCGGGCTGCCTCGTTTTGTTGTGAGAAGGCAGTATTGCTTTCTGAGTTATTGCCCTCATGGCTCTGTAAATTAGCCCGTGCTGTCACCATGCCCTCTCTCAAGGGCACATTGTACCCAAATGTCTGCATTTAGGATTGACTCTTGCCTCTCCCTGCTGTATGACACTTCTCTCTACTTGTATCTGTGTCCAGTTTCTTGTGTTCTTAACTGTGGGCCACCCACACATTACCACCCAGGCTCTTTAGTAAGAGAAACTTGGTGAGGCTTCTGGTCCATTATTTTTCCATCTGGTAAACCCACCTTGACTCTAGAATTCCCCTTCTATTTCTCACACATACACACACACACACACACACACACACACATGACTAGTACCTCTTTAACTTCTTTCTTTTGGTCTTTTAGTTTTTCTTTCCTATGCTTTTTATTCCACATGATATACTTTTTATTTCTCCTAAAAAGTGGGAGATTTTTTAGGATTTCTCCTAAAAAGTAGAAAAAACATTGTGTTTAGCCTCTGTTCTGGATCACTCAAATCCAAAGTGTCAAGCAGTTGTTGAATGCTAGTTATGTTTAATCCTGGGCAAAATGCTTTGGGGATTGCAAGAGCCAGAGATTATCATTTTGGAATGATAGGACATACACACTAAATAGCATGATATAATGGTTAAGAAGATTTCCTAGATAAGTGGTAGATAACAAAGGGCTTAATAGTTCGGAAAAGAACAGAGATAATCACAATGGGCAAAATTTTATAGCCCTATGCAAAGAACTACCACGAATTTTAACACAAAAAGCAGACTGAGGAGGTTCACCGTTCCATTGGGTTTTTTGAAGCTATTTGACCCTCCTGCACGATTGACATATTTATGGTATACATAAACCATGATTATCCATAATTAATGGAGTTATTGCTCTTCTATAAGAATGAGACTACTGACAAGCAGGCAGGCAAGCACTGGGCATTATTTCAGCATAAATTCAACTCAGTTTTGTACACACTTAACAATTTTGGTATACTGGGGCGGCAGGGTTCTATGATAGAAATAACACAGACTTGGGAGGCATCACAAGAAGAGGACCCTGGATTCAAACCCTATCTTGGGGACTGACCTTAGGTAAGGTACTCATCCTCTGCAACTTCCATTTCTTTATCTTTAATATGAACTACCACCTACATTAAAGGTTTGTGTTAAGGTTTAGATGAAATGATACATGGAAAGCCCCTAATATTTTGGCACATATTAAACAATTAATATGAAGTAGAATAGCTCACATTTTAGAGGCACTTAATGTACCAGGCACTGTTTTAAACATGTTACATATGTAAACTCTTCTCTTAACAATCCTTAGAGATATGCACATTTATTTCCATTTTACATATGAGGAAACTAAGGCAGAATGGTCAGGTAACTTGCTTAAGGTCACAGAGCTAACAAGAGGCAGAGCTTGGATATAAATCTTGGCAGTTTGGCTTCAGAGCCTCTAGTCTTATCCACTAAGCTATACTACCTCTCAGCAGTTTATTAGTTCACACTTCCACACTGTCCAGCAACAATTGATGTTCACTTTTATAAATGAAAGTTCAACTAGGTGTCCAGATCACAGATTGAAGGAGACTTTAATGTTTATGTATGTCAACCACTGATTTGATGCTTGAATCCTCTACAGCATCCTTGCCAGGTGGTCTTGAACCTATGAAACAAAGATTTAATTATTTTTAGTATCCCATACTTACTCAATTACAAAGTTAGATAAGTAGACTAAGAAGAATTTAAAGAGAGGCTAAAATAAAGTAATGTTTTCTGATTAATTTTAGATCACCAGGAAACTCTTCTAAATAGAGAATAGTCCACTAAGCTATCCATTTAATTGGTTAGAGTTTAATCAAGAACACAGTTTCCCTTGAAAAAGATTGTCCAACTCTTGGCCTTGCCTTTCATTTAAACTTTGTGAGATATTCAAGGAAAAAATTGGCATTTCTGCCCTATTTAAGCCATGCACAGGTTCACAGGTAGAAAAATGGCCCTGGGACAGTTGTTGCCCAGTGATTGCACTGGTCCAGGCAGTGTTCTCCGTTTTGAATATTGAAACCATATTTTCCTAGGATATGTCTTTCAAGCTTATAGGATGTATGAAGATCATATAAACATAGCATGATCACGGTATTGTGCTCTTTTATTCTATCAGAATGGGATATGCAGGCAGAACCATTTCCCTGCAAACTGTAAAGCCTGGTATGAATGTTTCCCTTTGTCCCTCTCAACTGTCTTCCACATTTATTTATTTGGTACTTTACTTTATCTTATTTCATCCTTGGGAAAACCTACAAGATCTTTCTATCCCCCATTTGGCAGAAAACAAGCACAGAATGTTTAAATGATATGCCCACTACTCACAGTAAGGGAGTGAACCAAGTATAGAACCTAGGTCTTCTGACTTTAGATCATGTGGCTTTTCACTGTAGAGCAGCCTCTAAGAAGACTGTGTTGATTCACTCATAAGTGTGCGTTGAATACTTAGTAATTTCCCCAAGAACCATGGTGGCATCTGTGGAAGTTATGAAAGAAGCACATGACAAGTTCTCTGCCTTCCTAGGACTGACAGTCTTGGCTGTGCATTTTGTACATTCCACAAACTTTTATTAGAAGTTTACTTTGTCTCTAGCACTGGGCTAGATGCTGGTGATACAAAAATGAATTTCTTATCCTTGAATAATTTACTACCTAGTGGGAAAAGACAGACAAATAATTACCATGTACTACAACAATATGATATTTACAGAGTGCTTACCCTGTGCCAAAATTTGTGCTAGATATATAAGTACATGTTCTAATCCTCATTAGTAAAGATAGAGAGGCTCAGAGGTTTTAAATGACTTGCCCAATAATTGGCAAAAGTGGAAAATGTTTATTTTAAAAAAGATAGAATAACAATTATAAATTTATGATAAAAATTAAAGTCAGAAACTAGAATACCTGAATGCTTGTGATTAGCAAACCTGCATATGAAGCTGACTCCCAGTCAGATGGGTGTTGTGAGTAAAAATGGAAGTTGGAACAAAAGGAGTAAAATTAATTATAGCTTTAAAATTGTCAATCTTGGGAAGATCTTCCCAGTGGTTCAGGACATTGAATTTTGTGTACAATCACCTACTTCTTTCTCCACATAAGGAAAACCATGCCAGTGGAGTACACATCAGGCTGGAGCCCAAGGCTTTCTCTCCTCTGGAGGGAGGACCAGGATTTGAACTCTCAATCTTTCTAACTTGAAGCCTGTATTCTGCCACTGTGCTGTGTCCTTCTTTCTCTTGTTTAGTGGAGGGATAGGCCCTCAGGTCAGTGTGAGCACAGGGAAGGGGCATCTGTGATTGCCTTAGGGATTAAGGAAAAATTTAGATAAAGAAGTGCTTGATTTGAGGCCATGAGAAGAATAGTTTTCCAGATGAAATGATGAGAAGGGCATCCCAGGCTGAAGGAACAAGACAGATGAAGGCATGGACACAGGAGAAAGCATGAGTGTTTTTGAGAGGTTTAGCGAGAGAAGGATGGTGGGTTGTGAGGCAAAATAAGTAGGCAGGGGCCAGATCACTTAATTAAGTAGTTTAGGCTTTATACCATAGGCAGTGGGAACTCATTGAGACATTTTAACGTCAGAAAATCACCAGATGTGACCTAAAGAGAGAATTATCAGTATGAGGTAGGTCATAAGAGCCAAATTGCACATGTATTTTGAGAAAGAACAAGCAGAGGGAAATAATTTGAGGTTGGATTTGTCCAGCTTCAGGAGAGTAATTCCTTTGATTTCCTTGAAAACTCAGGACAGTAGAGTATTAGGAGTGTCTTCAAATATGGAATGATTAGCCTTTTGCTGGGTCATCTCATGCTTGGAAATCCTCTGGCTCTTGCCTGAGCCATGGTCCTAGTTAAACCATGGAGATGGGATTGGTTCCACAGTTGCGCTAAGGATTCATGTAGGCAGTTTTGTGACGCACGAAAGCACACTCTGATGTAGACCTGGAACTGACTCCATCTCCCTGGAATTCTTTGGGCCAAAATGACCCATAGCTCCAGACTGGTCAACTAAAATCATCCCAAATCATATTTATTGAACACCTATCCTATGTCGGGTTCTTACATATATTTTATATCATTTAATCCTTGTAAAAGTTTTGTGAGGTATTAAAGGATCAGTCCAATTTTATGAATTAGGAAATTGAGAGGCAGAAAGGCTGCCCAGTAGAGCTGGGATTTGAGGGGCAAACTGAGGGGTGTCCTGTTGTCACCCATCCTTGACATGAGTTCTTTCTCACTGGTTGTGGATTGCGATAAACAGTCTTCAATATCATAATTAGGGTTCACATCAGGCATTCTTGGGACTGTGTAATAATATACTTCTCCAGTAGTAGGGTTTTTTACTACAAACTCCAAAGTTTATGCCTAAAATATGGAAACAGTTACCCTTGAAGCTCCTGCATGAAGCTTCCCTACCCCTACTTAAAATTGCACATCATTCACAATATGAGTTATCTTGGTTTCCAGGCTACAAAAAATTAGAAGGAGCAGAGACAGTTGCTTTTTACTGTCAGGCAAGTTGTTGTCACTTCTTAGTTTTGTAAGAAGTACTTGGTTTTAGACTTAGACGGACCTGAGCTCAGTTCCCAATGTACTGTCAGTGTGACTTACAAGAGGTTACTTCTCTGAGTCTCAGCTTGCTATTTGCTAAGGTGAAGATAATATGCACCTCAAGGTTATTGTGAAGGTTAGAAATAATTAGTGTACAGTATCTAGTTCATAGAAATTGCTCAGTAAATGATAGCTATTACTGTTTTCAAAGCAGTATTTTGGGTCTTAATCTTACCAACGTAGGAAAAATGAATTGCCATCCTTCATTTATTTCTTTTCAACTAACCTTTATTAGAGTGCTCACTTTGTCTTACAGACAACACATCAGAATATTAAAACTGTTATTTTAACAAAGTAAAGGAGGACTAATGACCTCAATGTTTCTAGTAAGTGTCCTTGTCATTGCGCTCACATGTCAAATCCATGACTCCCTTTGATCCACCAGCACCACTGCCATTCACAGGACTGCTGTGTCATTCTGTGTGCATTCTGTACTCTTGTTTCAACCGTATTTCTACTTCAAACAGGTTAGAGTAAAGCCAGTGTTCTGAGTGTACATTCTGTTTCCCCCAGAAGAGACATCAGAGGCTCGCCTTTATAAATGAAAAAATAAACAGCTCTCCAGCAGAGAAAAGGCCTTCCCCTGTTTCCCCCAATGATGTATGGGGTGCTTAGGCAATAGTCACGCCTGTAGTTTGAGCCCATCTGTTTTCTGTGTTCGCCTCCTGAGTACTGTCCCCTGTGGTTTGCATCATTCCCAGAGACCAGCCAACTCTAACCCTCCTCAATCCACTCAGGTCAATAGCTGTCTTATTTAAACACACTCCCTCTCTTTTTGGGTGCCAGATGTTAAGTTTCAAGGCGGTAGAAGCCAGGCTGGCTGGTACCATGACACCTGCTTTAGCAGGCAAGCCAGTCAGCTGCTGCTTCTGATGATGTTGGCCCTTTTTCATGGACAGCGTGAAGGTTTCACCCCACCAAGTGCACAC
The DNA here is from genome assembly GCF_023851605.1 of Tamandua tetradactyla. Classification (NCBI taxonomy): domain Eukaryota; kingdom Metazoa; phylum Chordata; class Mammalia; order Pilosa; family Myrmecophagidae; genus Tamandua; species Tamandua tetradactyla. The sequence continues at coordinate 71,017,410 of NC_135334.1, read as the reverse complement.
ACAGGCAGCTGAGGGAGCCTCATAAATTATGATTTTGTTTATTTTCTTAGGGCAGGCAGCGTAGTGTGGTGGAAAGAGCCCTGCATTTGGAACCAGGAAACACTGGTTTGAGTCCTCACTGGTTATGTGACTTTTTCTTCAGAGGACCTCTTTTTCTTCATAGCACTTAATCACTACCTCGGATATTACATATCTGTTTGTTTATCTGCTTATTGGCTATCTTCCTCCTCCATGATGTACGTTCTAGGAGGTCTAGATTCTTGTCTGTCACTGTATTTCCAGCACCTAGGACAGTGCCTTGAACATAGTAGGCTCTTAGAAACTTTTGAATGAAATAATTCTAAAACTGCCTCCTGGAGTCACAGGCCAGGTGATACTGGGAAATTACTTCTCCTCTCTGAGCCTTAGTTTTATCAGCTCTAAAATGAACACATCGGATCTTGAGAGTCCCTTTTGTCTCTCATGCTCTGAGATTTTCAGAAATCATTCATTTAGCGAAAACCTCATGTCTCTGTGCTGGATACTCTGCCAAGCCCATGAAGAAGTCAGAAACAGAACCTGCCTTCACAGAGTTTTCAAAGGAGAACCAAACAAATAATTGTGTAGACAGGTATTTAATGACCATTGTGATATGCGTTACACAGGATCTGTAGAGGCAAGATGAGAGGATATAATAAGGGACCTCATCATGCCCAGGGTTTCATAACCCTGGGAAGATTTCCTGGTGAAAGTGACATGCAATTTCAGGCTATAGTTAAGTAGCAGTTGGCCAGATAAAAGGGGACACAGTATTTCAGACAGCAGGAACAGTGTATGTGACAGCTCTAGGGGGAAGAGTTTGGCACAGCTCAGAACTGAAGGACAACCAGTGTGGCTGGAGCACAGTGACCAATAGGGAGGCTACTGGGGTAGGTGAGTTCTGAAATTTTAGTCCACTCTTTAATACTCTATCATATAACAGAGTTGAGTGCTCCCCTTCCCCCTCAATCTTATCTAATCTTCCAGATGTCTCAATTTTGGGCCTAAATGTCTTGTAATAACTCATTTGCAAATTGAATGTCTTATAAGGAATTTTTAAGCACATCTGATAGAGACATTCCTTCTGAACATTATGCTTGCATTTTGGGGTAACTGCAACTGTATCTTTGATATATTTCAAAATATCCGCTAGATAGATTCCTAATGTCAAAGGATATGAATTTTACAAAGAGTTCTTGACATATATTGCCAGATTGCCCTCTCAAAGGTTGCACCAATGTTTGTGATTGTCACCAGTTTATGAGAATAACTTTGACTGCTTCAAGCAACAGAGACTAATCTAATCTAACTTAAGCGAAACTGAATAAAGCTGTTCCTATTCCTGCTTACTTTCTTCATTTAGAGATAGGAACACAATCAGGCTCTGACAGTTTTAATTGAGGAAAGAAGATGAAGCTATAATGATAGTGCCCAAAGGAGACAGGAGACTCACTGTGAGAGAGGAGAAAGCCAAAAGGCACCTGAAAGGGTAGGTTGTGTCGGAGAGATGCTCTTGTGTGTGTAGCTGCTGCCTCTCAGATTTTGATGTGGTTCCTGATAAACCTTACAAAGGATCTGTAGAGGCAAGATGAGAGGATATGATAAGGGGACCTAATCATGTCGGGGGTTAATAAAGGTAATAGAACTCTACAGACTGGGGGCCTTAGAAGGTGTGCGTTGCGGGCAGGAATGTAAAGTGGGTGCAGCGCTGTGGAAAACAGTTTGATGGTTCTTCAGAAAGTTAAGCATAGAAGTACCGTATAGCCAAACAATTCCACTTCTTGGCATATACTTAGAAGAACTGAAAACAGGAACATAAACAGATACTTGTATACCAATGTCTATAGCAGTGTTATTCACAATTGCTGGGAGGTGGAAACAACTCAATGAATGGGTAAACAAAATGTGGTATTTACGTACAATGGAATATTATTTAGCTATAAGAAGTAATGAAGTTCTGATACATATTGCAACATAAATGAACCTTGAAAACATTATGCTCAGGAAATGTCAGATACAAAAGGACAAATATTGTATGATTCCATTTATATGTGGTATTTAGAGCAAATTCATAGAGACGGAGAGATAATGGTTACCAGGGTCTAGGAAAGAAGGGAATGGGGCATTATTGCTTAATGGGCATAGAGTTTTTGTTTGAAGTGATGAAAACATTTTAGAACTAGATAGTGGTGATAGTTGCACAATACTGAATGTTACTCATACCACTGAATTGCACACTTAAAAATTGTTAAAATGACTAATTTTGTTATGTATATTTTACCACATACATGCACACAAAAGGTGACCTGAGAAGAAGAAAACTCTTTTCTAGCAGAAATTGAGTTGAGGGATGCAGTGGCTAAGTATCACTGCCAGCAGAGCCACCATAGTGTCAGCTTGTGCTTGTTGGCACAGAAAATAGGGACACAATCCAAAAGTCAGAGATTTTTCTGGTTGTCACCCTCACCCTGTCTCTCAAACTGAAGTGATGAGACCATATCTTTCTCTCTCACAGTGCACAGAGTAGGTGTTCTGGGTATGTTTCAGAGCCAAGCTGTGTTTTTAGAAATTTGTTGTTAATTCAACAAATATTTAACATTGTAGGCAGTGGGAATGGATGATTAGGACAGCATGGCTTATGCCCCCTCAAAGCTTACAATCTGATAAGAATTACCTAAAGGTTAATGAGCAATTATATTAAGAGAAGGGCTATGAGAGAAGTTTTGAGTACCATGGAAGCACACAGCAGGAACCCCAAATCCAGGCTTGCTTGTATGGAAAGGCTAGAGTATAAGTTCTAATGAGGACAGGGATAGTGTGTATCTTGTTTACTGTTGTATCCCAGTACCTGGTACTTGATGGGTGCCCCATAAACATTTGATGAATGAATGAATGAATGAGGTGATGTCTATACTGATAAGTCAAGTCAAGAATAGGAAGAATGTTCCATACAGAAATAAAAGCAGTATAAAGTCCTGGGTAGATTGAGAAAGTAATTCAGTGTGGCTGAACCAAAGTCAGGGAAACTCAAAGTGGTAAGATTCAAGGCTGAAGAGGTAGAAAGTGGAGGGTTTTACAAGTCATATTAAGGAGTTTGGAGTTTATCTTAGGGGAAATAAGAACCCAGTGAAAAATATTAAATGGGGAAGTGATAGAGATAATAATAGTAGTTAACTTATTGAGTGCCAGATGTATACCAGAGGATTTACATATATTATCTCTAATTTTCATAACAACCCTGTAGTCTGTATATAATACTCTGTCGTACAAATGAGATTGCATGATTTGCCTAAGGTCAAATAACACATCTGGGATTGAAACCCAGGCCTGTCTGGTCTCAAGGTGTACTCTTTCCATTTTATCACACTGTCTCCATTTCTTTTTTTTTTTCTTCTGTAACTACAGTCCATAGCTTAACTTAGGGTTCATTGCATGGTTCCATAGACTTTAATTTTTTTATTTTTATTCTGTTATCATATCTACAACCTAATATTTCCCCCCTTTTAACCACATTTAGATATATATTTCAGTTCTCTTAATTATGTTAACAATGTTGTGCTACCATTACCAACATTCATTACCAAAACATTGCCATCATTCCAAATAGGAACCCTGTACATTTTAAGCCTTAACTTCCCATTCCCTATCCCCAACCTGTCCTCTGGTAACCTATATCCTATATTATAACTCTGTGAGTTTGCTTATTCTATTTATTTCAAATCAGCGAGATCATACAATGTTTATCCTTTTGCCTGGTTTATTTCACTCAACGTGATGTCTTCAAGGTTCATCCAATTTATTGCATATATCAGGACTTCATTTCTCTTTACAGTTGAATAATATTTATTTATCCATTCATCAGTTGATAGACATTTGGGTTGCTTCTATCTTTTGTCAGTTGTGAATAATGCCACTATGAACATTGGAGTGCAAGTATCTGCTCAAGTTCTTGCTTTCAGCTCTTTTGGGTATACACCTAGTAATAAAAATACTGGGTCAAATGGTTATTCTATACTTAGATTTCTGAGGATCTGTCATACTAAGTGGCACTGATTTTTACAGTGGCTCACCATTTTACATTGCCAAGAGCAATGAATGAATATTCTAATTCTCACCATCCTCTCCAGCACTTATTTTCTGTTTGTTTTTTTTAATAGCATCCATTCTAATGGGTGTGAAATAGTATCTTGTAGTTTTGATTTGCAGTTCCCTGATGGCTAATGATGTTGAGCATCTTTTCATATGCTTTCTGGCAATTCGTATATCCTTATTTTTTTTTTTGCACAATATCTAAGTCTTTAGCCCATTTTTTATCTTTTTGTTATTAAGGTGAAAAATGTTTTTTATATGCTCTGGATATTAAACCTTTATCAAATATGTGGTTTCCAAATATCTTCTCCCATTGTCTAAGTTGCCGTTTTATTATGACAAAGTACTTTGAAGCACAAAAGTTTTACATTTTGGCGGGCCGCGGTGGCTCAGCGGGCAAGGTGCTTGCCTGCTATGCCGGAGGACCTCGGTTCGATTCCCGGCCCCAGCCCATGTAACAAAAACGGAGAAACAGAATACAATAAAACAAGAAAATGTTTAAAAATGTCTTCCTTCCTTCTGTCCTTCCTTCCTTCTCTCTGTCTTTCCTTTAAAAAAAAAAAAAAAAAAAAAAGTTTTACATTTTGATCTGTTCTAGTTTGCTAGGCTGCTGAAAGCAGATACCATTAAATGGGTTAGTAATGAGAATTTACTAGCTTACAAGCTTACAGTTCTGAGGCCATGAAAATGTCCAAATCAAGGCTTCATCAAGACAATACCTTTTTCCTGAAGACCCGCTGCTGATGATCCTGTACTCCTCTGTCCCATGGCAAGGCACATGGTGGCATCTGCTGCTCTCTCCCCTTTCTTTCAGGTTTTGCTGCTTTCAGCTTCTTGCTTCCATGACTTTCTCTCTCTTTATCTGAATTTCATTCTTCTATAAAGGGTTCCAGGAAGACGATTAAGATCCACCCTGAATAGGTGGTTGGAGAATATGCATTGCATGATTTCAATATTTTTTAATTTATTGATACTTATTTTGTCCTGGAGAATGATCCAACTTATTTTGTCCTGGAGAATGATCCATGTGTACTCAAGTAAAATGTGTTTTCTATTGTTTTTGGGTAAGGATGTGTCTGGTAGGTCTAGTTGGTTTAGATTATGTTCAAGTCTTATATATCCTTATTGATCTTCTGATTATTCAAAGTAGTATATTAAAGTCCCCTACTACAAATGTAGAACCATCAAATTTTCCCTTCAAATCTGTCAATATTTGCCTCATATATTTTGTGGCTCTGCTAGATCCATATTGTTTATAATTGTTACACCTTCTTGTTGAATTGTCTCTTTATCAGGATATAATGACCATTTTTGTCCCTTATAACTGTTTTTGACTCAAAGTCTATTTTATCTTATATTAGTATAGCTATTCCAGCTCTCTTTTTGTTACTGCTTGCATGGTATATTTTTTCCATCCTTTCACTTCCAACTTACTTGTATCTTTGAATTTAAGATGAGTCTCTTTCAGACAGCATAGAGTTGGGTCATACTTTTTTTTTATCTATTCTGCTAGTCTCTGCCTTTGGACTGGGGAGTTTAATCTATTTGCATTTAAACTCTGTTTGCATTTAAAATCACTATGATAAAGCAAGACTTTCTTCTGACGTTTTGCCGTTTAGTCTTCGTAAGTTTTACACTTTTTTGGTCTCATTTCTTCTGTTAAGCCTACTTTTATATTTAATTGATATTTTATGTTGTACTATATTGAGTGCCTTCCTTTTTCATCTGTTTATATTTTTCATCTGTTTTCCTTGTGATTAACATGGGGTTAAAATTTAATGTCCAAAATATATAACAATCATATTTGATTTGATACCAACTTCAATAGCATATACGTATACTTCTGTATCCCTCCATACCCCCACCTTTTTTTTTTTTTTTGACTGCTCCTGCCTCAGGTTTATTTGTACACATAGCACAGGAGGACCCCAGCCCCATATAGATGGCAACCCAGGGTCATACCAGCCCTTCCATCCTCATATTGGCAGACAGAGGGCTCTACTCAGGAGTCTTCATTGGGGCCTGGGCACCTTTGGGAGCCTGACTGGTATCAGTAACCGGAGCTGGAGCCAGAGGCTTTGGCCTCGGTTTGATCCTTGGCCTTGGACTTTGGTCAGCAGAGTCTGAAACCCTTGGCAATGGATGCACAAGCACACTTCCCAAACTTGGGGTGGGCAAAGTAAGCATGTCAGTTGAGCTTACAGCTGCTGCTCTTTGGGATCTTGGGCTTGACCTCCTTGGGCTTTGCATGGACCTTGATGGCCTCTGCATATGTGTTCATGGCCTTGCATTGTTGGCCTGCATCTTCTTCAGGTCCTTCTTGTTATTCTTCTGGGCAAAGCACATGTTTCTCAAGAACTTAGGGTCCACTCCCTTGAAAGATTCATGTCTTTGTGATTGGAGCTTTTTGATGCCATTTCAGTGCCCTTTCCAGGACTGGTTGTGCGTGATGTGATTCTTGGACTTGGCCAGGTTTGCACCTTTGCCCGTGGCAAAGAAAGGAGGCTGCAGTGCAGCATGCAAAATAGGGTCTCCCCACTTTTTTTTGGTACTTGCTACCATTTATATCCTTTGTACATTGTATGTCCAAAACTATACATTATCATTGCTTTTTAGGCATTTGCATTTTAGCATTAGTAGGAAGTAAGAACTGGAGTTATATACCAAACAATACACTACAATAATGCTAGCATTTATAATTACCCATATGCTTATCTTACTGCAGGTTTTTATTTCTTTTTGCTGCTTTGGTCCACTGTCTAGTGTTCTTTCCTTTTAGTCAGAAATATTCCCTTTAACCTTGCTTGTAGGGAACAATCTAGTGGTGATAAACTCTCTCAGCTTTTGTTTATGTGGGAATGTCTTAATCTCACCCTCGTTTTTTTGTGTGTGTGCTGTATGCCCGGGGCAGATTTCATTCTTTTTTCCATGTGAGTATCCCGTTATTACAGCACCATTTGTTGAATTTTTGTTTGTTTGTTTTTGGGAAGTGCGTGGGTGGGGAATCAAACCCGGGTTTCCAACATAGCAGGCAAGAATACTACCACTGAACTACCCTTGCACCCCCTCACCCTCATTTTTGAAAGTAAGTCTCACCAGATATAGAATTCTTGGCTGGGAGATATTTTCTTTCAGCACTTTAAGTATTTCAACCCACTGCTTTCTTGCATCCATGGTTTCTGATAAGAAATCTGCATGCAATCTAATGAGGACTCCTTAATCTGCAATGTACATAAAACATTGCTTTTCTCTTGCAGTTTTCAGAATTCTCTCCTTGTCTTTTGCATTTGATAGGGGAATCAGGTATACTGTTCTTTATGTTTATCCTGCTTGTTGTTCTCTGAGCTTTTTGGATATGCATATTCACATCTTTGGCTAAATTTGGGAACTTCTCTGTCATTACTTCTTCGACTATTATTTCTGTCCCTTACTCTGTTTCTTCAACTTCTGGGGTTCCCATAATATGTATGTTGGTGTGCTTCGTGGTGTTCCATGGCTGTCTTGGGCTATTTTTGCTTTTAATAATTCTTTTTTCTTTCTGCTTCTCAGCCTGACTCATTTCAAGTATCTTGTCTTTGAGTTCACTGAATCTTTTTTCTGCCAGCTCCAATCTGCTCTTGAAACCCTCCTGGAAATTTTTCATTTCATCTATTGTAGTCTTCAACTCTGGTAGTTCTGTTTGGTTCCTTTTTTAAAAAAATTTAAATGCAATTTTATTGAGATATGTTCACGCACAATACAATCTATCCAAAGTATGTCATTGATGGCTCACAGTATCATCATTTCTGTTTCTTTACTAGTGTTCTCATTCACTGTTTTCCTAATGTCCTTTAGTTCTTTTACTGTATTTTCCTTTGTCTCCTTTGCCATTTTTAAGATTTTTTTCTTTAAAGGTCTTTGCTCCATCTGTCCCCATTCTGGTCTTCTTCATTGGTATTTTTTATTTGTTTGTTTTATCCTCTCCCTTTGTATGGGCCATTATTTCCTATTTGTTTGCTTGTTTTCTTGTACACTTTTGTTGTGCACTGTACATCATACTGTTTTAAAATGTTAACTCTGGGGTTTATTCCCTGAGATGTCTGTCTGTTGATTTTGTAACCAGCTTGTGATAAGACAGATTTTCTTGAGTTTGAGCCCTCCTATCAGGAAGGTTTACCCAGGGCAATGCATGTGCCATGTCCTCCCTGTCTTTTTGGGCCTGTGTCTTGTCCTGGGTTTGTGATTGTTAGTTGTTCTGTAGGTTCTCTTATTTACAGCGGTTTGTATCTCCTGTTTCTGAGGAGACAGAGTTCCCTCTCTGTTTAAAACAGGCAAGTCTCTGTCCTGTTCTCTCTGCCTATGTAGTTTCTTATATTCCTTTGTTGTCTCAAGCTGCTTTTGCCTTGAGGACAAATTCTGGGAGGAGGGTCACCCCAGAGAGGACTTTCCCAAGTCAGTCTTTCCCAGCCAAAATGGAGCCAGGGACCCTGAAGGGCACCAAGAGCTTCTTCCGTAGCTCCCCAAAGCTGAGCTTTCTTGGCCTGTCCAGCAAATGCATACCCCTCAACCACCATTCCCTGCATCCTTGAGGAAGTGCAATGCGTCTCTTCTGTTGCCACCTTTGTCTGGGATGTGTTGAAATAATGGCTGCCTTCAGAGCCAGGCCCCCAGCAATCCAAAGTCACTAATCAAAAGCCATGATCAGCGATCATCCATGCCCACTCCTGGGGGAGGAGAATTTTTATGTTCCTCTCTGTCACCAGTGAGCTGGTCAGATGTTGACCTCATGGCATCCTGCCACACAAGTCAGGGATGGACACCAGTAGCTGCTACATGGAGAGAGCAATTTACTATTCTTTACTGTAATTTGCCAGCCTCTCCTTCCTGCTGTTCCCTGAATACTGTACCGTGTTCTGTCCTCTGGAGTTTCCCAATAGTTATTCCTGCCTGTTTAATAGTTGTTCTGGTTGAAGGACTGAGTCTTGGAGTTCCCTTCTCTTCCATCTTCCCACAATCTCCCTTTCCTGCTTTCATTTCTTGTCATGGACAGTGGTCTTCATTGGCTCCTTGGCTACAAGAACACCATCCTTTAGCAAGGCATGTCAGCAGCTTGTCAAGACAATCCAAGCCAACAGGTTGTACTATTACTGCTGAATTTTTGCTATGTAGGATGCTGAGAGCTTATGTATTCAGGTATGATTGCTTATCTAACTGTTAGTCTCCTCTTAACCTTTTCAACCACACCTGCTGTTTTAGTGTGCTAAAGTTGCCAGAATGTAATATACCAAAAATGGACTGGCTTTTACAAAGAGGATTTTTTAGATTACAAATATATAGTTCTAAGACCATGAAAATGTCTAAATTAAGGTATCAACAAGAGGATACCTTCATTTAAGAAAAGCTGATTATGTCCAGGGTTTCTCTGTCACATGGGAAGGCACATCACATGGTGATGTCTGCTGACTATTTGCTCCTGGGTTTTGTTGCTTTCAGCTCCTGGTTCTAGTGGCCTCCTCTCTCTGTCTCCAAGCATCTTCAAACATCTGTGTCAATGTTTTGCTGTTTGTATTGGCTCTCTCTGTGAACTCTTTTTTTCCCATGGACAGGGAATCGAACCTGGGTCTCTGGCATAGCAGGCAATAATTCTGCCACTGAGCTACCATCACATCACCCCTCTGTGAACTCTTTTAAGGTCCCAGTAAACTAATTAAGAGTAGGCAGGGCCACATCTCCATGGACACAACCTAATCAAAAGATCTCACCCATAATAAGCCTTCTCCCATAAGATTGGATTAGAAGAACATGGCTTTTCTGGTACATAACCATTTCAAGCCAGCACACTTGCCCAAGGATTTAATACACCTTAACATAATCATAGTAATAAACAAAAATCATTCATGGAACTTCTGTAATGCTCCAAGCACTAAGTCCAAGGATTTATCAAAATATTTCCTTTAATCTCTAAAACACTTTGAAGTAGCTTATTATTAGCCCAATTTCAACATCAGAAAGTTGAGGCTCAGAGAGGTTGTGACTTGGGTAAGATCACACAGTTAGAAAAATGATAGTCGATTTCTGCTTCTGGTCATGCAGAGTAATTGGTACTCAGTTAGCCCTCCCACCATAAATAACTATAAAACTGAATACAACATAAGGAATAATTGTTTTCAAACATTAGACAACAGGCAGAACAGGAATGTGATAGAAAGAGACAAATGAGACAAGCCTCATATTCACCCAATTTTGAGGCATTTTCTGGACCCCAATGTAGGAAAGGGAAGGCCAAACAGAAAACAGCAGTTATGCAGAGATGAGTATATAGAGATTGGTGTTCAGGGTTACAGAAATATACATAGGTGCCCCTCATACTCATATAGTAGACATTTCACAAGGCTGGGCAAAAAACAATTTGAGACCTGTGAGCTGAACAACTACCACTGCATGCAGAATTGAGATATGTTTGAGTTCTAACCAGCCAGAATATAGAAACCTCATTGTCTATCCCAGGCATTCTGTGGGCGCTCAGAATGGCCAAGCCTTAAAAGTAGGATTAATCTAGTCCTAGAGTAAAGACTTCTTTATATCCCTGCTAACAAAGCTTTAAAACAAGCCTCAACACATTCATTGAGACAGACAGTAGATCAGAGGTTACCAGGATTAAGGGGAAAACAGGAAGTATTGCTTAATAGGTACAGAGTTTCTGTTTGGGGTGATAAAAACATTTTGGAATGGGTGGTGATGACAGTTGAACAACACTGTAAATGTAATTAATGTCACTGAATTGTATGCTTAAAAGTGACTAAAATGGTAAATTTTATATTCAATATATTTTAGCACAGTAACATTTAAAAATATATATCCTCAAAAGGATCAAGAGCAAAACTCAACACTGTTAAGGAAGACAACTAAAACAAGGCACCCAACACTATAGCATCCATAATGTTCAGCATGAGACAAAATATTAGCTGACGTGAAGAAGCAGAAAAATGTGACATATAGCATGAAGAAAAATCAGTCAATAGAAACAGACCCAGAAATTACATTAATGTTAGAATTAATACACAAGGACTTAAAAATAGTTATTAAAACATGATCATGGCTTTAGAGACATGTATAAACATAATGAAGGAAAATAGGAATCACAATAGAGAAATGTAAACTATAAAAAAGAACCAAATAGAGATTATAAGAACTGAAAAATATAATAATTTCAAAAATTTACTGGTTAGATTTACAAGTTAGCCAGTGCATAAGAAAAATTAGTGAATTTGAACATGTAACAATAGAAACCATCAAAACTCAATCAAGAGAAAAAAAATATTGGCCAAGTATCAGTGGCCTGTGGGACAAGATGAAATGGGAGCTGTAGAAGAGGAGAAAAAGAGAGGAAAAGAGAAGAGGGACACAGAGACAAATAGAAATAATAGCTGAAAAATTTCCAAACATGCTGAAAATTCTAAGCCCACAGACCTAAGAAGCCTCCCGAACCCCAAGCAGAATGAAAACAAAGTCACATTGAGGTATAGTATAATAGAATTCCTCTGAACAAATGATAGAGAAGCACCAGGGAATAAAAAGGTACATTTCATTCAGCAAACAAAATTAATTTTCACAGATTACCCAGAAGATGGTAGAAAGACAAATAACATGAAAGAAAAAATATTTCTAGAATTCTATATCCAGAGAAAATAGCTTTTAAAAATGAAGACAAAATAGACTTTTTCAAATAAACAAAAGCAGAGAGAATTTGTTACCAGCAGAACTACATTATACAGAATGTATAAAGGAAGTTCTACAGGCTGAAGGAAAATGATATCAGAAGGAAACTTGGATTTACATGAATGAATAAAGTACTGGAAACTGCACATAAATGGGTAAATATCAAAGAATTTCTTCTTGTTTATTCATTTCTTTAGAAAGTTACAATTTAAGCAAAAATAATAATGTATTGTGGGGTTCATAATATAATTACAATTAAATGTATGACAGAGCTAGCACAAAGGTAGGAGTAGGGAAAATGAGAGTATACTTTTGTAAGATTCTTATGTTACGCTTGATAGTACATTATTTAACAGTGGCCTGGTATAAATTAAATATACATATTGCCAACCTGAGAGTAACTACTGAAAACAACAAAATAAACAGAAGAATAACTAATAAGCCAAAAATAGAATACTTAAAAAAAGAACTCAAAGATTGGGAGAGATGAAAAAAGAATAAAGAATAGATGCAACAAGTGGAAAGCAACAGAAAGATGGCAGACTTAAACACAACCATATCAATTATAATAGTAAATGTAAATGGACAGAACACTCCAATTAAAAGGCAGAGATTGTTAGACTGGATTAAAAAGCAAAGCAAGACCTCCACATGCTGTTGATAGAGACCACATTAGACATAATGATGTAGGTGAGTTCAAAGTACTAGGAAAGAAAAGGACTATGCAAACAGAAATCAGAAGAAACCTGGAATGCCTATATTAATATCATTTGGACAAGTAATATTACCTTGATGTGAAAAGGAATATTTCATAAGAGGATCAGTTAATCAAGAAGACAACAGTATGAAATGTGCACACAGTTAACAGAACTTCAAAATACATGGAGCAAACACTGAAAGAACTGAAAAAGAAGCAGATAAACCCATAGTTTAGGGGAACCTAGGAAATGAGGGGGCAGGACTTCTAGAACGGCACAGTAAGGAACTCAGAAAATCCTCAAAAAAAAAAATATATAGCAAAATTGACCAAAGAGTTCCAACGAGTTCAGAAGGGTTTTACTCATGAAAAACTACTGAACTTTGGGGAACAGCAGTGGGAATCTGTGGCATTTTAACCTGGGGATGCTCTCAGTCCTCCCTATCACTTGCTCACTCCGTCACTGTTTTGGTTTGCTTACGAAATTGCTAACAAAATTAATTTTCACAGATTACCCTTTAGATTGCTAAAGCTGCCAGAATGAAATATACCTGAAATGAATTGGCTTTTATAAAGGGGATTACAGAACTTTGAATGCATTCCCCAACTCACATATACATTCACCACAGAGCCATCAGCAGAAGGTGGAAATCTTACTGGCTCAAGTTGTTTGACCATAATTTCTGACCAGTCATTGACTGAACACTAAGCAATATTGGCATAGGGGCAATCCTTAGTAAGCAAGTCTAAAAAATAAAAATAATTTAAGAAAAAAATTTTTTAATTTGAGCAGAGACATCAGTGACCACACACTGCTGACCCTACAAATTTAGTCCAGATAAGTTTCTAAACAACAAAAATAACTACCCTGAGGGGAAAATATCAGATTTCAGAGTTGCAAGGATATATTATCTAGCCAGTTTTCAACAAAAATATTATAAGATAAGCAAAGAAACAGGAAAGTGTAACCTATATTCTGGGGAAAAAGCAATCAGTACAATGATATACAAGATTTTAAGAATCTCAACAAATATAAGCTGATTAGCATTTACAGAACACTACACTCAATAACTGCAGAAAATCTATTCTTTTCAAATATACATGGCTTATCATCCATGTGAATTTTGACAAAATTCAAAACCTATTTTTGATAAAGAAAAAAAAACTTCCTGAAAACTAGGGAACTGCAAAAAAGCTATGACTGATATCACACTTCATGGGGAAATATTGAACATTTTCCCATAAGTTCAAGAACAAGGCAATGATGTCTTCTCTCACCAATTCATTCAATATTTTATTTCTGGAGGTTGTAATAATGCAATAAGACAAGAAAAGTAAAGTCATACAAATTAAAAAGGAAGAAGTAAAACTATTTTCAAAGAACAAGATCACATACATAGAAAATCCTATAAAATCTACCAAAAAGAAAAACCCTACCAGAACTAATGAGTGAATGTAAAAAAATTAAATGTCATAAGAGCATCAAGCCCAAAATATTTACGGATAAATTTATTGGAAGACTCAATATTGTTCCTTGGTCAATTCTCCCAAAATTTATCTATTGTTTCAATGCAACCCCAGTCAAAATCCCAGCATTTTTTTTCTTGTAGAAATTAACAGGTTAGTTCTAAAAATTTAAATAGCAGTGCAAAAGATCTGGACTAGCAAAGCAGTCATGAAAAGACAAAAGTAAAGAATTGACACTACCTGACTTTCAGGCATACAGTAATGCTACAGTAATCAAGACAATGTGATATTGGCATAAAAATGGAAAAATAGATCAATGGAACAGAATAGTATAGAAATACTGGTCAATTGATTTTCATATAAATATCAAAAGCAACTTAATGTGGAAAGAAAATGATGTTTAACAAACAGTGCTGGAACAACTGGCTATTTACATGTTTTCTAGAAGAAAATTCAGAAGAATATTTCCATGATCTTTGAGTAGTCAAAGCTTTCTCAGACAGGGCCCAGAAGGCACTAATTATGCAAGAAAATCAATAAAATGAAATTCATTAAAATTTAAAGCTTATTTTAGAGCTTCTACACATCAAAAGATACCATCATCTTTGAAAATAGAGACAGTTTTTATCTATGTAAATATATGACAAAAGACTTGTAACCAGAATATATAAGCAATTCCTGCAGGTCAATAGTAAGAAGACCTAATTAAAACTCATTTTAGTTCTTTATCTTGCCTAGTTGCCATGGTTAGACCTTAGGAAATGTTTATTAGAAATGATCAGAGAGAACATTCTTGTCATTTTCATGGTGTTAGGGGGAAGTCCTTCATTCTTTTATTAGTGATTACTAACGTGGGTTTTTCCTGGATGCCGTTTATCAGGTTGAGAAAGTTCCATTCTAGTCCTAGTTTTTAAAAAGTGTTATCATGAAACGGTGTTGGATTTTGTCTTTTAAGAAGATCATGTTATTTTTATACTTATTCTATTGATATAATATATCACAATAATTTACTTTCAGTTGTTAAACCAACTTTGCATTCCTGAGATAAATCTGCTTGGTCAGGATGTATAATCTTTTTTATATGCTGCTGTATTTGGCTTGATAGCATTTTTTAAAATGTTTTTTATTCACAAATCTTCATATACGCACAGTCCATACATGGTATACAATCAGTGGCTCACAATATCATCACATAGTTATGTATTGATCACCATGATCATTTTTAGAACATTTGCATCACTCCAGAAAAAGAAATACAAAATAAAAGAGAAAACTCATACATACCATACACCTTACCCTTCCCTCTCATTGACCACTAGTATTTCAACCTACCCGATATTTAACCCATTATCCCCGCAATTATTTATTTTTATCCATTTTTTTCATTCATCTGTCCATACCCTAGATAAAAGGAGCGTTAGACACATGATTTTCAAAATCACAGTCACATTGTAAAAGCTATATCATCCAATCATCTTCAAGAACAAGGCTACTGAAACATAGCTCAACAGTTTCAGGTATTTCCTCCAGCCACTCCAATATACCATAAACTAAAAGGGGATATCTATTTAATGTATAAGAATAACCTCCAGGATAACTTCTCAACTCAGTTTGAAGTCTCTCAGCCACTGAAACTTTATTTTGTCTCATTTCTCTCTTCCCCCTTTTAGCCAAGAAGGCTTTCTCAGTCCCATGATGCCAGGTCCTGACTCATCCTGGGAGTTCTGTCCCACATTGTCAGGGAGATTTACATCCCTGGGAGTCATGTCCCCACATGGGAGGGAGGGCAGTGAGTTCACCTGCCAAGTTAGCTTAGAGACAGAGGCCACATCTGAGCAACAAAAGAGATTCTCTTGGGGGTGACTCTTAGGCCTAATTTTAAGTAAGCTTAGCCAATCCTTTGCAGGAATAAGTTTCATGGGGGTTTGAACCCCTAGATCAAGGGCTCAGCCTATTGATTTTCTGTTTCCACTGCTTGCAAGAATATCAGGAATTCTCCAAATGGTGAAGTTGAATATTTCCTCCTTTCTCCCCAGTCCCCCAAGGGGACTTTGCAAATACTTTTTTGTTCTCTCCCCAAATTACTCTAGGATATATCAGGGCATCACAGTAATCTGGACAAACCAACAAGAGCTCATGCCCTATTCAAGATGCCATGTACTTATGGTGTTCAAATAAACTGACAATAAACGTTAAATTAGGTAGCACTAACCAAATATAAATTTTGCATCAAATAAGTATCTCTCCCTTTGGTCTCACACAGAGTTGAAGTTTTAAAATATGATGATAACATCCTTTGGCCTATATTCTGATTTACCTTACTCCTATCCAGATCAGCTTCATTCATAACTCCAGTTAAAGTCTGATCCCTTTTCAACTTTTAAAACCGTTCCTGTATGGGGTACTACTGACTTTCATAGCTTCAGAGCTCTAACTCTGAGTCTCAGATGTCACATAAACACTTGAAGTTCCTGGGAATGACAAAGAATTCAGTATCTCAGAATTTAGAAATAACAGTTATACCACCTGAATATATGTGACTGCTGTAAGATCTTACAATCTAGGGCCCTTTACAATAGGCCCCAACCTGATAACCCATGCTCTCAACTTCAATTCACTGAGTATTTATATTATAGTCAATATGAGTGAGGCATGATATGTCTTTTTGTTTCTGACATTTGATTCAACATACAGTCCTTAAGATGCATTCTCCTAGTTGCAGGCCTCACAACTTCATTCCTTCTGGTGGCTGCTCAGTAGTCCATTGTATGAATACACCACAGTTCCCCCTTCTTTCAGTGGTTGTACCCTTAGGTCACCTCCAACCATTGTGAATCATGAACACTGCCGCCATAAACACGTGTGTGCAAATTGCAAATGTCAATTCATTCCCCACATTCAGTTCCTCCAGGTATATGCTGAAAAACAGGGTTGCAAGTTTTATGACAATCCTACCCCTAGCCTCCTGTAGAACCCCCACACTGCCCTTCAAGGGGCTGCACCTCTCCATTTCCCTACCGACAATGAATAGGTACATCTCTTTCTCAGTATTTTCTCTAGCATTTGTTTCTCTTTGTTCATTTTTAAACAGTTTTATTCACATATCATACAATCCAACCTAAGCAATAGATATGTCTTCACAACCATACTCTATATGAAGACATTTCCTTTTCTTCCACAAAGAATCCTTACCCCTCCCCCATGCCCTCTCCCACCTGTTGACCTTTAATTTTGGTATAATGCCTTTGTTACATTCAATGGAAGCATATTACAATGCTATTGTTGACTATAGACCCTAGCTTGCATTGATTGCACTTTTTCCTGTATACCATCCATTTTCAACACCTTGCAATGCTGACATTCATTTGTTCTCCCTCACCCAAAAAAAATTTTTTTATTTGTACCTTTAATCACCATCATTGTCCACTCTAGGCATTACTAAGTTATACCATCTCAGTCTTTATCCTCTATATTTCTTTAGGTTTCATATGTGCCCCCAGCTCTTCTTCCTCAACCATACTCGCATTGAGCTTCATTCAGTATACTTACATTATTGTGCTATGATCTGGTAGTATTGTGATATCCATTTCTGAAAATTTACAGTCAGTCCTGTTGCACAGTCTGTATTCCTACAACAACAGATGCCCAATCTTGACTGTCTTTGTATCTCCTGATAACCAGTGTTATGAACTTCAACTCTCAAAATTCACTCATTAATGTTAGTTCATATTAGTGAGACCATAAAGTATTTGTCCTTTTGTTTCTGGCTTATTTCACTCAGCATAATGTCCTCAAGGAGCATCCACGTTGTAACATACTTCATGACTTCATTCTGTCTTACAGCTGCGTAATATTCCACTGTATGTATATACCACAGCTTGTTTAGTCATTCATCCATTGATGGACATTTGGGCTGTTTCCATCTCTTGGCAATCGTAAATAATGCTGCTGTAAACATTGGTGTATAAATGTCCATTTGTTTCCTTACCCTCAGTTCCTCTGAATATATACCTAATTATGGGATTGCTGGATCATATGGCAATTCTATACTTAGTTTCCTGAGGAACCACTGAACTGCCTTCCAGTGTGGTTGTACCATTTTACGTTCCCACCAACAGTGGATAAGTGTTCCTCTTTCTCCGCATACTCTCAAGCACTTGTTGTTTTCTGTTATTTTTGTTTTTGTTTTTATAATTGCCATTTTAGTGGGTATCAGATGATATCTCATTGTGGTTTAGATTTGCATTTCCCTAATAGCCAATGAATTTGAGCAAATTTCCATGTGCCTTTTAGCCACTTGTATTTCCTCTTCTGAGAAATGTCTGTTCAAGTCTTTTGCCCATTTTTTAAAAAAATTTCAGTTCCAAACACTAGTTTATTACACATAAAAGTAATGACTCTTAATATCAAAATGTGGGCATTTAAGCAATCTACTGTGACAATATTTCATGTATGGACAAAAGTAGCTTCAAAAGAAGTCTCTGGAAAACTTCTAGCAAAAAAAGTTTAAAATAGAGTGGATGGTGGACCAAGATGGCAGCTTAGCAATGTCTGCAATTTAGTTCATCCTCCAGAACAGCTACTAAATAACCAGAAACAGTACAGTACAGCTCCTGGGCCATGTCAGTGACCAGACACACAGTGTACACTAATCTGGACCAGCTGGACTAGCTGTGACCCCCCCAGAACCGTGAGTTCCCTAAGCTGCAATGGCTGGTGCCCCTCCCCCACAGGCTGCTTCCCAGAGGGGAAAGAAAAGGAATGTTACCAGCAGCACGGGCTGAGCCCAACCAAACGCCAATTGTGTAATTAATTAACAAATTCTGACAACTAAAAATAGGCCCCCAGATCAGGTGAACCTGGTCAAAGCAGAGGTCACTCATTTTTGCTCCAGTGCCAAGGGGGCAGGGCTAGCAGAAAAAGAAAAAAAAAGAAACAGAGGTTTTTGTGGCTGTGTTTCTACATAGGCTTGACTACCTTTGGATACAGCGGCAGGATTTCTCGGGCTGCAACTGCCCCAGGCATAAGCAGAAACAAGCTCGTTTGAGGGCTTGTCTGGAACCTGTGCCTTCCCAGGAGGAGGGCTGAAGCCCAACTAAGGTGAATCCCTCCCTTAAGGAACTCAGACACCAGGGCTTGGTAATTTGAAGCCATTAAAACTAGCCTACAACCTCTCCTCTGCCTCTACCATGCCCCCAGCAGGGAGAGTCTGCCAAAGTGAAAGGTACCACATCATCTTATGCTGGTGGGACACGCAGGCAGACAAGCATCACATACTGGGCAGGATAAGAAAAACAGAGTCCAGAGAATTCACAGGAAAGCCTTTCAATTTGCTGGGTCTCACCCTCAGGGAAAACTGTCGCAGGTGACTCTTTCCTCCTGATAGGAGGCCAGTTTGGTCTGGGAAAATCCAGCTGGGGTCTATAATACCTAAGTAGACCCTCCTAAGGGTGGGAGTGGGGGAAAGGCACCATACAGGCAGGGTGAGAAACAAGAAAACAAAAACTGAAAAATTCTCCTCTGTTAAACAAAACCTAAGCTAGAGGTCCAGAAAAAGCTGAACTGAATGTCAAAGAACAGATAGACAACAAATTAATCCATCAAGAAAACACTAGGTAAAAGAAGTGAAAGCAATCTCCAGAATAAACTAATTAAGGTAATTAAATGCCTAGATACTAGCAAAAAATAACAAATCACACTAGGAAAATTGAAGATATGGCCCAGTCAAAGGAACAAACCAACAATTCAAATGAGATATAGGAGTTGAAACAATTAACAATGAACAAAAACAAGAAATGAAAAGTCTGAAAAAACAAATCACAGAACTTATGGGAATGAAAGGCACAGTAGAAGAGATGAAATAAACAATGGAAACCTACAATGGTAGATTTCGAGAGGCAGAAGATAGGATTAGTAAGCTGGAGGATGGAACATCTGAAATCCGACAAGAAAAAGAAAATATAGGGAAAAAAAAAGGGTAAATATGAGCAGGGACTCAGAGAATTGAATGACAATATGAAGCGCACGAATATACATGTTGTGGGTGTCCCAGAAGGAGAAGAGAAGGGAAAAAGAGGACAAAAACTAATGGAGGAAATTATCACTGAAAATTTCCCAACTCTTATGAAAGACTTAAAATTACAGATCCAAGAAGTGCAGCATAGCCCAAAGAGAATAGATCCAAATAAACATACTCTAAGATACTTACTAATCAGAATGTCAGAGGTCAAAGAGAAAGAGAGGATCTTGAAAGCAGCAAGAGAAAAGCAATCCATCACAAACAAGGGAAGCCCAATAAAACCATGTGTAGATTTCTCAGCAGAAACCATGGAGGCAAGAAGACATTGGGATGATATATTTAAATTACTAAAAGAGAAAAACTGCCAACCAAGAATTCTACATCCAGCAAAACTGCCCTTAAAAATGAGGGAGAAATTAAAACATTTTCAGACAAAAAATCGCTGAGAGAATTTGTGACCAAGAGACCAGCTCTGCAAGAAATACTAAAGGGAGTACAAGAGACAGATATGAAAAGACAGAAGAGAGAGGTGTGGAGAAGAGTGTAGTAAGGAAGACTATGAGTAAAGATAAAAAGAAGGAAAATTAGCTATGACATATAAAATCCAAAAGGCAAAATGGTAGAAGAAAGTACTATCCATACAGTAATAACACTAAATGTTAATGGATTAAACTCCCCAATCAAAAGACATAGACTGGCAGAAAGGATTAAAAAACAGGACCCATCTATATGCTGTCTACAGGAAACACATCTTAGACCCAAAGGTAAACATAGGTTGAAAGTGAAAGGTTGGGAAAAGACATTTCATGCAAATAACAATCAGAAAAGAACAGGAGTAGCTATACTAATATCCAACAAATTAGACTTCAAATATAAAACAGTTAAAAGAGAGAAAGAAGGATACTATGTATTGATAAAAGGAACAATTCAGCATGAAGACATAACAATCATAAATATTTATGCACTGAAAACCAGAACGCTCCAAAATACATGTGGCAAATACTGAAAACACTGAAAAGAGAAGCAGAAACATCTACCATAATAGTTGGAGACTTCAATTCCCCACTCTCATCAATGGACAGAACATCTAGACAGAGGACCAATGAAGAAACAGAATTTGAATATTACAATAAATGAGCTAGACTTAACAGACATTCATAGGACATTACACCCCACAACAGCAGGATACACCTTTTTCTCAAGTGCTCATGGATCATTCTCAAAGATAGACCATATGCTGGGTCACAAAGAAAGTCTCAATAAATTTAAAAAGATTGAGATTATACAAAACACTTTCTCAGATCATAAAGGAATGAAGTTAGAAATCAATAATAGGCAGAGTGCCAAAAAACTCACAAATATGTGGAGGCTCAACAACACACTCTTAAACAACCAATGGGTCAAGGAATAAATTACAAGAGAAATCAGTAAATATGTTGAGGCAAATGAAAATGAAAACACAACATATCAAAACTTATGGGATGCAGCAAAGGCAGTGCTAAGAGGGAAATTTATTGCCCTAAATGCCTATATCCAAAAAGAAGAAAGGGCAAATATTGAGGAATTAACTGTCCACTTGGAAGAACTAGAGAAAGAGCAACAAACTAACCCCAAAGCTAGCAAAAGGAAAGAAATAATGAAGATTAGAGCAGAAATAAATGAAATTGAGAACATGAAAACAATTGAGAAAATCAACAAAACCAGAAGCTGGTTTTATGAGAAAATCAATAAGATTGATGGACCCTTAGCAAGACTGACAAAAAGAAGAAGAGAGAGGATGCAAATAAATAAGATCAGAATTGGAAGAGGAGACATAACCACTGACCCCACAGAAATAAAGAAAGTAATGACAGCATACTCTGAACAACTTTATGCTAATAAATACGACAATGTAGATGAAATGGACAACTTCCTAGAAAGGCATGAACAACCAACTTTGACTTGAGAAGAAGTAGACGACCTCAACAAACCAATCACAAGTAAAGAAATTGAACCAGTCATTAAGAAGCTCCCCAAAGGAAAAATCCAGGACCAGATGGCTTCACATGTGAATTCTACCAAACATTCCAGAAAGAATTACTACCAGTCCTGCCCAAACTCTTCAAAAAAATTGAAGAGCAGGGAAAGCTACCTATCACATTCTACAAAGCCAACATCACCTTCATACCAAAGCCGGACAAAGATATTACAAAAAAAGAAAACTACAGACCAATCTCTCTAATAAATATAGATGCAAAAATCCTCAACAAAATTCTAGCAAATTGAATCCAGCAACACATTAAAAGAATTAGACATCATGACCAAGTAGGATTCTTACCAGGTATGCAAGGATGGTCCAACATAAGAAAATCAATTAATGTAATATACCATATCAACAAATCATAGCAGAAAAACCACATGATCATCTCGATTGATGCAGAAAAGGTATTTGACAAAATTCAACATCCTTTCCTGTTGAAAACACTTCAAAGGACAGGAATACAAGGGAATTTCTTTAAAATGATAAAGGAAATATATGAAAAAACCCTCAACTAGCATCATCCTCAATGGGGAAAAACTGAA
The DNA here is from genome assembly GCF_023851605.1 of Tamandua tetradactyla. Classification (NCBI taxonomy): domain Eukaryota; kingdom Metazoa; phylum Chordata; class Mammalia; order Pilosa; family Myrmecophagidae; genus Tamandua; species Tamandua tetradactyla. The sequence goes on along the minus strand of NC_135334.1, from coordinate 70,994,860 downwards.
AACTTTCCCCCTAGGTTCAGGAACAAGATAAGGATGTCCACTATCACACGTTTATTCAACATTGTGTTGGAATTTCTAGCCAGAGCAATTAGACAAGAAAAAGAAATACAAGGCATCAGAATTGGAAAAGAAGAAGTAAAACTCTCACTGTTTGTACATTATATGATACTACATGTCAAAAACTCTGAAAAATCCATGGCAAAACTACTAGAGCTAATAAATGAATACAACAAAGTGGCAGGTTACAAGATCAACACTCAAGAATCTGTAGTGTTTCTATACACTAGTAATGAACAATCTGAGGTGGAATCAAGGGGAAAAAATCCATTTACAATTACAACCAAAAGAATAAAATATTTAAGAATAAATTTAACTAAAGAGACAAAAAACCTATCCAAAGAAAACTACAAGAAATTGTTAAAAGAAATCACAAAAGACCTAAATAAATGGAAGGACATACCATGTTCATGGATTGGAAGACTAAATATAGTTAAGATGTCAATTCTACCTAAATTGATTTACAGATTCAATGCAATACCAATTAAAATCCCAAAAACTTACTTTTCAGAACTAGAAAAACTAATAACCAAATTTATCTGAAAGGGCAAGTTGCTCCGAATAGCTAAAAGTATCCCGTGGAAAAAAAAAATGAAGTCAGAGGTCTCGTGCTAAGACCTTTAAGACCATAATACGCTGACTTTAAGGTGTATTATGAAGCTACAGTGGTCAAAACAGCATGGTACTGGCATAAAGATAGATATACTGACCAATGCAATAGAATAGAGTGTTCAGATATAGACCTTCTCATCTATGGACAATTGATCTTTGATAAGGCAGTCAAGCCAACTCACCTGGGACAGAACAGTCTCTTCAATAAATGGTGCCTAGAGAACTGGATATCCATATGCAAAAGAATGAAAGAAGATCCATATCGCACAACCTATACCAAAAATGAACTCAAAATGGATCAAAGACCTAAACATTAGATCTAAGACCATAAAACTGTTAGAAGAAAATGTAGGGAGATATCTTATAAATCTTATAATAGGAGGTGGTTTACTAGACCTTACACCCAAAGCACGAGCACTGAAGAAATAAATAAATAAATGGGAATCCTCAAAATTAAACACTTTTGTGCATCAAAGATCTTCGGCATGAAAGTAACAAGACAGTCTACACAATGGGAAACGATATATCAGATAAAGATCTAGTATCCAGAATATATAAAGAGGTTGTTCAACTCAACAACAAAAAGACAGACAACCTTATTACAAAATGGGCAAAAGGCTTGAACAGACATTTCTCAGAAGAGGAAATACAAATAGCCAAAAGGCACATGAAAAGATGCTCTACTTCCCTGGCTATTAGGGAAATGCAAATCAAAACCTCAATGAGATATCATCTCACACCCACCAGAATGGCCATTATCAATAAAACAGAAAATGACAAGTGCTGGAGAGGATGTGGAGAAAGAGGCACACTTATCCATTGTTGGTGGAAATGTCAGATGGTATGACCACTGTGGAAGGCAGTTTGGCAGTTCCTCAGGAAGCTAAATATAGAATTGCCATATGACCCGCAATACCATTGTTAGGTATCTACTCAGAGAGCATGAGGGCAAGGACACAAATGGACATTTGCGCACCAATGTTTATAGCAGCATTATTTACAATTGCAAAGAGTTGGAAACAGCCAAAATGTCTATCAACAGACGAGTGCCTAAACAAACTGGTATATACATATGATGGAATATTATACAGCTGTAAGACAGAATAAAGTTATGAAGTATGTAACAACATGGATGGACCTTAAGGACATTATTCTGAGTGGGATTAGCCAGAAACAAAAGGACAAATACTGTATGGTCTCACTGAAATGAACTGACATTAGTGAATAAACTTGGAGAATTTCATTGGTAACAGAGACCATCAGGAGACAGAAATAGGGTAAGATATTGGGTAATTGGGGCAGAAGGGATACAGATTGTGCAACAGGACTGAATATAAAAACTCAGAAATGGACAGCACAATACTACCTAAATGTAATACAATTATGTTAAAACACTGAAGCTGAATTTGAGAATGGTAGAGAGAAGAAGGCTGGGGGCACAAATGAAATCAGAAAGAAAGATAGACAATAAAGACTGACATGGTATAATCTAGGAATGCCTAGAGTGTATAATGATAGTGACCAAATGTACACATTTAAAAATGTTTTTGCCTGAGGAAGAACATAGGAATGTCATTAGTGCAGGGTGGTGAAAATAGGTAGTAATTAATATTTTAAAATTTTAACTTATGTGTGAGACTAAAGCAAAAAAATGATTATTTGGTACAAAATTTATATTTTGACTAGTGCATTTCCTAATATAACTTCTGTAGAAAGCTTTATTGAAACCATAATTACATGGAAGCTTGAGTAGGACATGAGATTTTGTAGGTTTGTCCAGAATGATGCCCTGATAAATCCCAGAGTGATCTGAACAGTGAATAAAAAACTATTTGCAAAGTCCCCTTCGGGGAATGGTGAAAAGGGGGGAAAATTCAACTTTCCCAAGTTGCATTCTTGATATTCTCACAAGCAGTGTGGACAATCTTGGGCTTGTTCATATGAAACTTAACCCCACAAAGGATAGGTCAAGCCTACTTAAAATTAGGTCTAAGAGTCACCCCCAAGAGAACCTCTTTTATTACTCAGATGTGGCCTCACTCTCCAGCCAACACAACAATTAAACTCATTGCCCTCCCCCTCTCTACATGGGACATGTCTCCCAGGGGTGTGGACCTTCCTGGCAATGTGGGACAGAAATCCTAGAATGAGTTGACTCAGCATCAAGGGACTGAGAAAACATTCTCAACCAAAAGGAGGAAGAGTGAAATGAGACAAAATAAAGTGTCAATGGCTGACAAATTCCAAACAGAGTTGAGAGGTTATCCTCGAGGTTTTCTTACGCATTAAATAGATATCACCTTGTTAGTCAAGATGTAATGGAGAGGCTGGAGGGAACTGCCTGAAAATGTAGAGATGTGTTCCAGTAGCTATGTTTCTTGAAGATGATTGTATAATGATATAGCTTCCACAATTATGAAAACCTTGTGTCTGATGCTCCTTTTATCTACCTTATCAACAGATAAGTACAACATATGGAATAAAATAAATAATGGGGGAACAAATGTTAAAATAAAATTTAGTAGATTGAAATCTAGTGATCAATGAAAGGGAGGGGTAAGGGGTATGGTATGTATGAATTTTTTTCTGTTGTCTTTTTATTTCTTTTTCTAAATTAATGCAAATGTTCTAAGTAATGATCATAATGATGAATATGCAACTATGTGATGATATGAATTACTGATTATATATGTAGAATGGAATGATCATAATAAAAAATTCTTTGTCTTTGATTTTGAAAATATGATAAGTGTCTTGGAGTATGTATATTTAGATCTCTTCTGTTTGAGGTATGCTGCACTTCTTGGTTGTGTAATTTTATGTCTTTCATAAAAGATGGAAAATTTTCAGCAATAATTTCCTCCATTAATCTTTTTCCTCCTTTTCCCATCTCTTCTCTTTCTGGTACACCCAAAACATGTATATTTATGCACTTCAAGTTGTTATTCAATTCCCTCAGACCCTGCTCATATTTTTCCATTCTTTTCCCTATATTTTCTTTTGTATATCAGATTTCAGATGTCCAGTCCTCTAGTTCAATAATCCTTTCTTCTGCTTCTTTAAATCTATTGTTGGTTTCCATTGTTTTTTAATCTCTTCTATTGAGCCTTTCATTCTTGTAGGTTCTGCAATTTGTTTTTTTTAAACGTTCAAGTTCTTTTTGTTCACTCATTGTCTTCTTTATATCCTCCTTGAAATCATTGGTTTCATTTTTAATGAGATTTTGCATGTCTGTTTGAACATCCTGGATTAGTTGTTTCAATTCCTATATCTCATTTGAAGTATTGGTTTGTTCCTTTGACTGGGCCATATCTTTGATTTTCCTAGTATGACTTGTTATTTTTTGCTGGCATCTAGGCATTTGACTTCCTTAATTAGTTTATTTTGGAGGTTGTTTTCACTCTTTTACCTAGGATTTTCTTGCTGGATGAATTTGTACTCTATCTGTTCTTTGACATTCAGTTCAACTTATTCTAGTGCTCTAGCACAGGTTCTGTTTAACTGATCAGAATTTTTCAGTTCTTATTTTTCTGTTTCTTGCCCTGCCTATATGGAGCTCTTTTTTTTTTTTTTTTTAATTTTGAGAAGGATCTCCTCGGATATTATAGACTCCAGTCAGATTTTCCTAGACCAGACAGGCCCATGTCTCAGGAAGAAGGAGTAGCCAGCATCAGTTTTCCCTGAGGGTGAGACCCAGCATGTGTCAGACTTTCCTATGAAGCCTCTAGACTCTGTGCTTTTCCTATTCTGCCCAGCATGTGGCACTTGTCTGCCCATGGCTTCCGTCCAGCTTAAAGTGATGTGGTGCTTCTAATTTCAGCAGAATCTCCTACCAGGGTGTCGTTGAGATAGAATTGAGGAAGTAGGATGGCTTTGATTGTTTCTGTTTATTGCCCATAGAACCTGAATTCCTTGAAGGAGGGATTCCACTTGAGCTGGATCCCACCCCTCTTTTCTTGGGGAAGATACATCCTTTAGAGAATTAACCCCTTTTGCCTGACTAGTTACTTTGTGTCAGACAAGCTTTAGTTTTGCCTTTGCCTGGAGGCAGCTGTGGAGTCTGAGAGTACTTGCAGTTCTATCTACCTAATAATGAGCTGTTAAGAAGTAAAAGAAAAAAGGAAAAAAGCCTTTTTTTTTTTAAACTTTTTAAATCGTATAATATAACATATAAACAAAGCGAAGAAAGAAAAAAGCAATAATTTTCAGAACACTCTTCAACAAGTAGTTATAGGACAGATCCCAGAGTTTTTCATGGGCTACCATACCATCTTCTCAGATTTTTCCTTAAAAAAAACCTCTTTAGAGTCTGAACCCTGCTCCTCAGGTTTGTCAATCAAGAGATTAAGTTGGTAAAAAAAATATGAAAGAGCTTAAGTTGCTACCTGGCTCTGTATATCTCCAGGCCCTACATACCCCCTTTTCTTAGGGTCCAGCCCTTTTCCAGTATTTTGTGGTGTCCAACTCAAAAATCCTCTTAGTTTTTTTTTTTTCCATCAGCCACTCCCCCTCTTTGCTGGGGCAAAATCTCCTAGTTTCTTTAGTGCTTATTCCAGGCTTATCTGTGTTGGGGGCCTGTTTTCAGTAGTCAGATTTGTTAATTCTGCAATTGGAACTTGGTTGAGCTAGGCCCTTGGTACTAGTAAAGTCTGTTTCCTTTTCCCTTAGGGAACCAGCTGTTTCCATGGGGGAGGAGCACCAGCCTCCACAGCTTGTCAGACTTACAGTTCTGTGTGGGATCTCAGCTGTTCCACCTGGTCCAGACTAGTGTATGCTGTGTTTCTGGTCACTGATGTTCCCCAGCATTGGTTCTGCAGCATTCCTGGCTATTTACTAGCTGCTCTGGAGGATGAACTAAGTTCCACTCCTCATTATGCAACCATTTTGCCTCTCCTCTTCTCTTGATAGTATTTCGATGAGGATTTTTGCATCTATATTCATAAGCAACCCTGTTTTACTTTTCTTGTGATATCTTCATCTTGTTTTGGTAATGGGATAATACTGACCTCAGAATCAGTTGAGAACTGTTTTCTCACCTTCTAGTTTTTAGAAAAGTTTATGAAAAATTTATAATAATTCTTTTTAAAGTGTTTGGTAGAGTTTTACTTTTTATTGATGAGTAATATACCATTATCTGAATATGCAAAAAATTGTTAATCTATTAAACTATTGATAGATATTTGGGTAGTTTCCAATTGGGGGTTATTATAAATAAAGCTGTGAACATCAGTATTCAAATCAAGAATGGTCAAAACAGTCTTGAAAGAGAACAAAATTGGAGAACTCACACTTCTTGATTTCAAAACTTACTACAAAACTACAGTAATCAAGGCAGTTTGGTACTGGCATAAGGATAGACCTATAGACCAGTTGGAGAGGCTTGATAGTTCAGAAACTCATCCTTAAACTTATGGTCAATTGATATTTGACAAGAGTTCCAAGACAATTCAATGGGGGAAAATAGTCTTTTTAACAATTGGTGTTAGAACAACCGACTATCCATATTTGACAGAATGAAGTTGAGCCCTTTTCTTATGTTATACACAAAAATTAACTCAAAATCGTTCATAGATCTAAATAAAAGAGCTAAAACTTTTAGGAAAAAATTTTAGTAACTCTTCATGAGCTCGGATTAGGCAAAGCCCTTTTAGACATGACACCAGAAGTGACAAAATGAAAAATAAATAAACTGGAATTCAGGGGACACCATAAAAAATGAAGAGACAACACACAAAATGGTAGCAAATATTTGCAAATCTTGTATCTGATAAGGAACTTCTATCCAAAATATATAAAGATCCCTTACAGTTCAACAATATAAAGACAAATAATCCAACTGAATAATGGGCAAAGTGTTGGACAGACATTTCTCCATGAACGTATCCTAAGGAAAATATTAATCTTCATATTATAATCAAGTCAATCTTCATATGAAGGGGCCAATGTAAGATAAACAGGAGTGGAGGGAAATTAGAACAGGAGGATACTTGCCTTGGTTTATTACAAAGTCTGCATCATCTGTGCTTGTGGATGCCCAGAGTACCTCTGGGAAGATGTGCACAGAGCTGGGACAGAGGTTGGCTCTGGGGATGGGAACTGATTGGGTGGCTGTGAGTGGGAAGGAGACTTACTTTTCTCTGGCACCTTTTTGTACCCTTTGGTTTGTTTGTTTTTTAAAAGGGCAGAATTAATATTTTATTGTCACTTATAATCAAATGGCAGTTGGGTATATAGTCTTCATATGTGATCTTTCTTTTTTGTAAATAAAAAATATTACAAGTCAAGTTTTAAACAGCTGACGGCTGGTGATGTTTCCAGAAAACATGATTAGCTTAATTCATTAATAGTGGCTTCAAGCTTTTCCTTATTAGCACCTGAAAATTCACCCACCTTTTGTCCATTTTTATAAATCTGAAACGTTGTCATGCATTTGACTTCACACTGTGCAGCAACATCCTGACAGTCAACCATATCTACTTCAAGGAACGTAACATCGTTATACTTTTTCAGAGAGGGAATGGAAGAAAGGCTTGATCATTTTACAAGGCCCACACCACGTGGCTGAGAAGTTTATTACTACTTGTCTATCTCCAGCTTCCTTCAAGGCTGCAAAAAATCTTCCTGGCTGGGGATATGCTGCACCATTTGGTTGCTGAGCATTTGATGATAGACTACAGCACATGCCAATGAAAACCCACAGAGTGGGACTAAGGCTGGGAAACCCTTTGGCTTTGAACCATATGCATTCTAGATAGTAAAATTAAAAATTGTAGGCGAAACAACAAATCTACAACTGCTGACCTCTGTGCCCAGCCCTGGAAAGTATTCAAAGATGATTAAGGCACTGACTGGTGTGTAGTGTAACCCAGCAGTGGTAGGCAGAATATATTGGAAAGATATAGTATAAATCAGTATTTGTTGCATGAATAAATGAATTCATTGTTAAGTAAAATACCCACCATATATATAGTAGGCATTCAGAAAATTAATTTCCTTTCCATGTTCCCTGAGATTCAGAGGCAGTTGCCTTGATCCCGTTGTGAATTACCAGATGAAAGCACTAGAGATATCTTGATGGAGGCATTGACAGGACCTGGCCAACTGAATTTAGAAGTAAGACCGAGGTACTGTTGAATCTTCTAAGCTAGGTGAGTAGCAGTTGGGAATATTGGAAACGAGAGGCCTGGTGCAGTTAAGGAGGGAGAACGGGATTTTGGGGCTCCGGGGCGGGAGATTGGAGAGAAGGGGAGATATTGGGTTTTTGTTTTGTTTTTATCCTGTTTTTTAATTGATGACTGGGCATATTTGGAGCACTAAGTAGACATGCCTAGCTAATGTTGGGGAGGCAGGATAAGATCGATAAGATCGAGGAAGATCTTGGGCCCAGGGGAAGCAGAGATTTAGGAGTCATGACCGAGAGATGATAACTACAGGGGAGGCAAAGTTACATTTTCCAAGAGAACAAGTTCAAGAACAAAAAGAGCAGAGGGTGGGCAGTTGAGCCTTCTCCTCTTTCCTGTTTCTGGAAGAGGGTGTCTGAGAACCTGAACATTCAAGTGACACGAGTACAGGGGAAAGATCCAAAGACGTGAATCAGAGGACTTAGGCTTGTTGCTTTAGCTGCATCTTGCTGGGTGTTATAGGGCAACTGACCTTACTATCTGAGGCTTGGTTTCCTCACCTGCCATCAGGGATAATAACGCCTGCCCTCTCTCCCAAAAGTGTTGTGTGACCAGTGGGGAGAATGCACAAGAAAGTGTTTTGTAAACCCTAAAAGACTCATCAAATGGAAGGGGTTATTATTATTGCAGTGGGAGATACAAGAGGCCAATAAAATGGATTTGGTTGCAGTAAACACTGAGATTACTTTCTGTTTCCTGAAGAAAAAAAAAAGTAAGAAAGAAAACCCAACAGCATCAAGTACTGCCAGGTGCAAAGCGTAGTTTTTCCAACTGAGAAGCAAATAACAGAGAGGAGCCAACTGGCTCATCCCAGGAGGCCTGTCTTCACCAATTGAATTTGAAGTCACAGCCTTGGGAATGGTTGCAGGCATGAGCCCAGGACAGCAGGCAGGCCCTGTCCTGGCAGGATGGGACCCAGGGAGTGCAGGGCCAGAAGTGGTTGTCCACATGGCCAGAGACCTGGGCCCTGGGCCCCTGTGGCTTGGAGCTTCCTTCAGGCCCTGCGTAGCCAGATGCACTCCTCAGGGTCCCAGGTGGCCCATGAAGGATGTTGCTCACGCCCCAGGCCACGTCCAGGAGCACCACCTCAGGGTGAGACAGAGAAGTGACCAAGGCCTCACCACAAAATGGTCCAGACCAGGTTTCTATGGCTCCCCAGGTGGCCAACCTCATTAGTGCTGAGGGCCGCATTGGGCCTGCCAGAACTGTGGGACAAAGTCCAGTGCAAGAGGCTTGGAGAAGCTGCTTCCAGTTTTTTCCAGGCCCAGAGACACGTCCCCCAAATGCCTGGTTGGATATGAGCCCTTGCAATCTGTGTGCCAATTCTCTCAAACAGCACCTTTAAGGTCACACTCTTGCCAAATGTTCCTGGCCAGGGCTAGTGAGGATCTTAGTGATCATCTAGTCTAGCCCCCTCATTTTCAGTAGAGGAGACTGAGCCCCAGAGAGGGCAGGGCCTTGCTCAAGGTACAGAGCCAGGGAGATTCTCTGAGGCAGCACGGTGGAACTCGGAAAGAAGAAATAAGTTTTCTGGCCTCCCAGCTGTTCATCTCTTCCCCTTTCTTCCCTCTCCCCATTTCTGGAATTTTCCAATCTCTTCCCTTGGGGACCCTGTCCTCTCCCCTCTCTGAGACCTTCCTGGCCAGCCTACAGGGTGGGGAGATGAGATGAGGGGAGGTGAGGGCTAAGTCAGGACCAACTACAGGTTCAGTCCTACCACTGATGAGTGTGAGAGGGCATGGAACAATGCAACCTTTTGAAAAATAACTCCTCCATAGAGATGCTGTATGGAGCCTTTTCCAGTCCCTCCTTGTGCCACCTCCCACTGCATTTGTTCTTCCCTTCAACGTTCATTCTTCATTCTCCAAAACCTTGCTGGGGACTTATCCTCTGCACCATGCCTTGTGTAAGGGGCCAGAGGCACAGATACTACTTCTCACCTCAGCCCTACCCTCAAATGCTCCCACTCTAATGGAGAAGACATGAAAATGGCACTCACCACCCATGTGATCAGCGCTCTAATAGAGGAAGACTGGAGGACTCTAGGGGCCCCGAGGATGTTCCTTTCCCTCAAGCCTGGGCCAGTCAAGAAGGCCTCACTGTGGAGACATGTTTGAGCTGTATTAAAAAGTGAGGAGACTACGTAGGACATGACTCCAGAGGTGTAAATCTCCCTGGCACTGTGGGACAGATCTCTCGGGATGAGCTGGGACCTGGCATCAAGGATTGAGAAAATCTTTCTGACCAAAAGGGGGAAGAGAGAAATGTGACAAAATAAAGAGTCAGTGGCTGAGAGATCCCAAACAGAGTTGAGAGGTTACCCTGGAGGTTATTCTTACATATTATATAGATATCCCTTTTCAGTTTATGGTCTATTGGAGTGGCTGGAGGGAAGTGCCTGAAAATGTAGAGCTGTGTTAGAGTAGCCTTGTTGCTTGAAGATGATTGTATAAAGATATAACATTTACAATGTGACTGTGTGATTGTGAAAACCTTGTGTCTGATGCTCCTTTATCTAGGGTATGGGCCGATGAGTAAAAAATATGGATAAAAAAATAAACAAATAATAGGGGGAACAAAGTTAAAATATATCGGGTAGATGGAAATACTAATTAATGGTCAATGAGAGGGAGGGGTAAGGGGTATGGTATGTATGAGTTTTTTCTTTTTTCTTTTTATTTCTTTTTCTAGAGTGATGCAAATGTTCTAAAAAATGATCATGGTGATGAATACACAGTTATGTAATGATATTGTGAGCCATTGATTGTACACCATGTGTAGAATGTTTGTATGCTAAGGATGTGCTTGTATGTTGTTTTAGAAAAAAAATATTTAAAAAAAAAATGAGGAGACATCTCCTAGCCAAACAAAATGAGGAAAGGTTTCCCAAGAAGCATATACTAAGAGAAACAAAAGACTCGGGGAACAGTGCTGGATTTGGTGTGGCTCAAATCACAGGCTGTTGTGGTGGCAAGACCAGGCAAGGCCGGAGACTTGGCACAGGCCATAGGTAAAGGGTACCTAAGACAGATGTTAATGTTTGATCTTGATCCTGTTCATGGCAGGGAAGCCATTGAAGAATTTTGTTCAGGGGAGATATATAATTAAATGTGCATTCAAGAAATGTCTTTCTGGCTTTCAGGGTAGAGGCCAGGAGCCAGGGGACTGGAGTTGAGGAGTCTGGAAGTATCGAGTCCAACTCTCCTTTTTCCCTCTTGTCCTGGGCTTTCTGGAGAAGTGCTGGGGCTGGGTTCAACATGCCTATCTTCTTTGTGGAATGCCAGGCTTGGTACATCTTTTCATTACTGAGACTTGGGCTCCCCTTCTGGCATCAAGAAGGATGAAATCCAATCATATTTCTGGGGATTTCATACCTAGCTGCACAACAGAATCGACCATGGAACTTTCTAATGACAAATACTTATATCCATATCAGTCTTACTAAATCATCCATTCGTTCCACAAATATTTATTGATCACTTACTACTTTGTGCCAGTCACTGTTCTAGGCAATGGGGATATAGCAATGGGCAAATCTCCTGTCCTCATGAAGTTCACACTCAGACTTTCTGTGGAGGTGCCCAGACATCTGTATTTAGAAAGGTTCCATTGTGGATTACAAACCCCAGCCTCTCTCAGGAATTACTGGTTAAAAAACTGGCTGAGGACACAGAATGCAATTGTGAAGCACAGAAGCCATGTAGCTTCACATGGGTTCACAAATGCATGACTGTGCCAGAAGTGTGGCTGTTTCAGAGTAGCATGTGCTAAAGCCTTGCCTCAGGCCCCATCCAGCCTTCCTCATCCTCTATAGGAATGGCCAGAAAGAGTCTCAAGGTTCTTGCCCTCCTCAAGGAGGATCCAGTGAGAACAGACCTTGGAAACAGCACCAAAAACCCATGCTGCCCAGAGAGACCCCGAGTGGTCAAGGGCATGGCCTGAGGTCACACAGCATGATGCCATCCAAGCTGGTCTCACCCTGTACTGGTCCCAGATGCTCCTCCTTTAGCTCCTGCACCTCATCCAAACCTGCTGCCACCCACCCCACTTTCCCACCTTCTCCTCCCCACCTCTCTGGCTCTAAGACCAAGAGTTTCATTTCAGAATGATGACACCCAGCTCCTGAGGTTACATTGGCCTCTTTTCAGGAGCTGTAGTAGTGGGCTAAGGAGGCTGTCAGGCCTCTAGCACATATCTGGGGGAAATGTGAGGATGAGACAACCAGAAGAGATCAAGCCAAGTCAAGGAGAATTTTATGTTACAGACCATCTCCTGACCCAGCGTTGGTCTAGAGGACACACAAACCAATAATGCAACCATATGGTCTTGTAAAACATTCTTCCCATCATCCCACTTAATCCACATACCATCCCTTTTATACTTATGCTTTCCAGATCAACACCACCAAATTGCTTGTACCTCTATCCCACATGCTGCGCTGATTCACAACTCTGGGGTCTTGCTTCTGCTTTTTTCTTCTGCTTGAATTGCTCTTTCCTCCTTCCCCATGCACTTTGTCTGCTATACCTGGCTAACTCCTTCTGGATCTTTAAGTCCAAGTTCTGGTATCACCTTCTCCAGGAAGCGCTCCCTAACCATCTCCCCAGCAACCGGGTCTATCCAGTTTTTTCTGTACACTCTAATAATCTTTTTTGTGTTCATTATGTTGTATTACAATTACCTGCTAACATGTCTATCTCCCCCTCCAGAACAGTTTTTCAGGAGCAGGGATAGAAGAAGGACAAGGTCTGGTTCATTTTGGTGTCTCAGCCTCCAGTACAGAGCTGAGCATAGAATGTGTCAGTAAGTGTTCATTGAATAAATGTAGTACATCCCTCCAAAAAGTAGATAAGGCAGGGTTTATTTGCCCCCATTTTTCTCATCATTTTAGAAAAGTCATTTATTTTTAATTTTGGTAAAATATACATAACATAAAAATCATTTAACCATTGTAAGTGGACAATTCTTTGATATTAAGTACATTGACAATACTGTGTAACTTTCACCACTATTTATTTTCAGACTATTTTCATCATCCTAAACAGAAATACATACTCAAATAACTTCCAATTCCTACTTCCCCCTACCTCTGGTAACCACTAGTCTGCTTTCTGTCTCTATGAGTTTGCTTATTCTAAGTATTTCATATAGGATAAAGCATTCAATATTTGCCCTTTCGTGTCTGGTTTATTTCACTCAACATGATGTCTTCAAGGTTCATTCATGTTGTTGCATATACCAGCACTTCATTTCTTTTTACAGCCAAATAATATTCCATAGTATAGATGTACCACATTTTGTTTATCCATTTATCTGCTGATGGACACTTGGGTTCTTCCCACCTTTTGACTATTGTCAAAAGAATTAATTTACAAATTCTGACTACTGAAAATAGGCTCCCAGCTCAGATAAACCTGGAATAGGTGCTAAAAGTACTAGGAGTTTTTGCCCTGGCAGAGAGGGGACAGGGCTGACAGAAAAAAACCAACAGAGGCTTTTTGAGTTGGACAACACAAAATGCTTGAAAAGGGCTGGACCCTAAAAAACGTTCTTCCCATCATCCCACTTAATCCACATACCATCCCTTTTATACTTATGCTTTCCAGATCAACACCACCAAATTGCTTGTACCTCTATCCCACATGCGGGGGGCATATAGAGCCTAGAGATACATACAGCCATGTACCAGCTTAAGCTCTTGGTTGACAAACTCAAGGAGCAGTTGTCCTGCTCTGAAAAGGAATTTTTTTTTTTGGCTGTGTTTTTACTACTTAACAGCTCATCAGATACAACTGGAAGCCTTCTCAAGCTCCAGCACTGCCCCAGGCAAGGGCAGAATTAAGCTGGTCTGACTGGCAAAGTAACTAGTCAGGTGAAAGGACTTAATTCCCTAAAGGCTGTACCTTCCCCAAGAGAAAATTAGGGCTGAGCTCAAGTGGAATCCCTCCCTCAAGGAATTCGGGCCCCAGGGACTGGAATATTGAAACAATTAAAGCCAACCTACACCCTCACCTCTATCTCAACCACTTCCCCCAGCAGGGAGAGTCTGCTGAAATTAAAGGCACCACATCACTTTACGCTGGTGGGAAGCCATGGGCAGACAAGTGCCACATGCTGGGCAGGATACAAAAAGCAGAATCTAGAGACGTCATAGGAAAGTCTGTCAACTTGCTGGGTCTCACCCTCAGGGAAAACTGACGCAGGTGACTCTTTCCTCCTAAGAGGAGGCCAGTTCAGTCTGGTCTGGGGTCTATAATATCTGAGGAGACCCTCCTCAAAAAAAAAAAAAAGAAAAAAAAGGCTCCATATACACAGGGTAAGAAACAGATAAACAAGAACTGAAAAGTTCTGATCAAACAGGACCTAAGCTAGAGAACTACAGTAAGTTGAACTGACAGTCAAGGAACAGATAGAGAACAAAGCCCTCCAGCAAGAAAATCCTAGGTAAAAGAGTGAAAACAACATCCAGAATAAACTACTTAAGGAAATCAAATGCCTAGATGCCATAAAAAAAATGAGTCATACTAGGAAAATCAAAGATATGACCCAGTCAAAGGAACAAAGCAACAATTCAAATGAGATATAGGAGTTGAAACAACTAATTCAGGATGTTTAAACAGACATGAAAAATCTCATCAAAAATCAAATCAACTAGACGATAAAGACTGAGATGGTATAATCTAGGAATGCATAGCGTGTACAATGATAGTGGTACAAATTAAGAAATGTTTTTGCATGAGGAAGAACAAAGTAATGTCAATATTGTAGAGTGTTGAAAATAGATGTCATTCATATTTTAAAACTTCAACTTCTGTGTGAGACTAAGGCAAGAAATGTTTATTTGGTGCAAAATTTATATTTTGACTAGTGCATTTCCTAATTTAACTTGTGTGGTCAGTTTAGTTGAACACCATAGGTACATGGAATCTTGAATAGGGTGAGCGATTTTGTTGGTTTGTCCAGGTTAGTGTGATGCCCCGGTAAACCCCAGAGTACTCTGGGCAGTGCATAAAGAAGTATTTGCAAAGTCCCCTTGGGGGAATGGGGAGAAAGGAGGAAATATTCAACTTCCCCGTTTGGAGAATTTCTGATATTCTTTCAAGTAGTGGGGACAACCAAATCAACAGGCCTAGCCCTCGAAGTTGGAGTTCATCCCTATGAAACCTATTCCTGCAAAGGATAGGCTAAGCCTACTTAAAATTATGCCTAAGAGTCACCCCCAGAGAACCTCTTTTGTTGGTCAAATGTGGCCTCTCTCTCTAAGTAACTCAGCAGGTGAACTCACTGCCCTCCCTCCTACATGGGACATGACTCCCGGAGGTATAAATTTCCCTGGCAATGTGGGACAGAAGCCCAAGATAAGCCAGGACCCAGTATTAAGAGATTGAGAAAGCCTTAACCAAAAGGGGAAAGAGAGAAATGAGACAAAATGTGTTTCAGTGGCTGAGAGATTTCAAACAGAGTTGAGAGGTTATCCTGGAGATTATTCATATGCATTATATAGATATCCCTTTTTAGTTTATGTTGTATTGGGGTAGCTAGAGGGAAGTACCTGAAACTGTTGAGCTGTGTGCCAGTAGCCTAGATTCTTGAAGATGATTGTATAAAGATATAACATCTACAATGTGACTGTGTGATTGTGAAAATATCCAGGGTATAGATACATGAGTAGAAAATATGGATAATAAAAGAAATAAGGTAATAGGAGGGACAAAGAGTAAAATAAATGGGGTAGATGGAGACACTAGTTGTCAGTGAGAGGGAGGGGTAAGGTGTATGGTATGTATGAGTTTTTTCTGTTTTCTTTTTATTTAGTTTTCTGAAACGATGCAAATGTTCTAAAAAATGACCATGGTGATGAATACACAACTATGTGATGATATTGTGAGCCATTGTACATCATGTATAGAATGTATGTGTGTGAAGATTTCTCAATAAAAAAAATAAAATAACATTGGAAAAGTGAAAAAAACTAAAATAAAAAAAGAATGTATGAGGGTTCCTGTTTCTCCACATTCTTGCCAATACTTGTTATTTTCAGGGTTTTTTTTTTTTTTAATAATAACAGTCCTAGTAGGTATGAAATGGAATCTCGTAATTTAAATTTGCGTTTTTAATGGCTAATGATGTTGAGTATCTTTTCATATAATTATTGGCTATTTGAATAGTTCATTGGAGAAATGTCTATTCAAATCCCTGGCCCAGTTTTTAATTGGATTGTTTGTCTTTTTGTTGTTGAGTTGTAGGAGCTATTTATATATTCTGGATATTCAAGTCCTTTATTTTCTTATTGATCTACTGTTTATTTGTTCTATCAATTATTGTAGAACTATCCATTTCTCCCTTCAATTCTGTCAAGTTTTGCTTCATATATTTTGGGGCTGTGTTGTGAGATAGATGCATGTTTTTATCTTCTTGTTGAATTGGAACTTTCATCAATGTAAAATATCTTTTTTGTCTCTTTTGACTTAAGGTCTAGCCTGTCTGACAATAATATAGCCACTCCAGCTCTCTTTTGGTTACTGTTTTAATGGAATTTTTTTTTTCTTTCAACTGCTTTGTGTCTTTGTACCTAAAGTGAGTCTTTTGTAGACAGCAGATAGATGGAACATGCTTCTTTCCTCCAGTCTGCTAATCTCTGCCTTTTAATAGGGGAGTGTTTTAGGAAATACGCAGAAGGAAGGATTTACTTTGGTCATTTAATTATTTGTTTTCTGTTTGTCTTACATGTTTTTTTGTTCTTCAGTTACTCCATTACTGCCTTTTGGGGAGGTTAGTTGCTTTATTGTAAGTGCGCTATTTTGATTCCCTTCTTTCATCTTCTCTATATATTTTTTAGTTATTTTCTTGTTGTTATCTTTGTAATTACGGTTAACATCTTAAAACTAATAATAATGTAGTTCAACTAGTACCAATCTAGTGTCAGTAGTACATAAACTCTCTATGCCTATTTAGCTCTGTTCCTTCCTCTTTCTACTGTTATTGTCTCAAATTACATGTTTGTGTATTTATTTTCACTAACATAAATTTTAAATATTTTTATAGGGGTGCCTAGTAAGTCATAAACAGAGAGGAAAAATAGATACAAACCAAAAAGGTACAATAATACAGGATTTTATATTTTCTATGTAGTTAACTTGATGAATGTACTTTATTTCATCTTGTGGCTTCAAGTTACTCACTACTATCCTTTTATCAGCTTTGAAGGATTCCTTTTAGCATTTCTTGTAGGGCAGATCTTCTGGTAATTAACTCTTCAAGCTTTTGTTTATCCATAAATGTCTTCATTTCTCCTTCATTTTTGAGAGATACTTTTGCCATACATAAAATTCTTGTTTGATAGGTTTTATTTTTCTTTAAGGACTTTATATATGCCACCCCACTATCTTCTAGACTCCATGGTTTCTGATGAAAAATCTAGTTAATCTTACTGGGGATCTCTTGCTTGTGTCACATCACTTCTCTCTGACTGCTTTTAAAAGCCTCTCTTTGTCTTTGGATTTTGAAAATGTCATTATAATGTGTCTTGGTGTAGATCTACTTTGAGTCTATCCTGCTTGGCATTTGTTGAACTTCGTGGATGTGTATATTCATGTCTTTCATCAGATTTGGGACATTTTCCAACCATTATCTCTTCAAATATTTTTTTTCTGCTCTGTTTTCTTTCTCTTGTCCTTCTGGGAATCCAGTGATACATAGGTTGTTTTGCTTGATGGTGTCCCATAGCTCCCTCCAACTCTGTTCATTTTCCTTCATTAATTTTTCTTTCTGGTCCTCACACTGAATAATTTAAATTGTCATGTTTCCAAGTTTATTAATCCTTTCTTCTGCCTGTTCAAATTTGCTGCTGAATTTGTCTAGTGAATTTTTCAGTTATCATACTTTGCAGCTCCATAATTTATTTTTGGTTCTTTTAAATAATTTTTATCTCTCTATTTTGGTCAGAAAACATTTTCCTGATTTCCTTTAGTTCTTTGTGTATGAATTATTTTAGCTCATTGAACATATTTAAGACAGTTGATTAGGTCTTTGCCTCATAGTTCCAATGTTATTCAGGGATAGTTTTTGGCAAATTCCTTTTTCCTGTGAATACACACACACACACACACACACACACACACACACACACACACGGCTACTGCCTCTTTAAGACTCATTTGTTGCTTTTGCCTGAGGGGGGTTAGAGCAATGGCTTCTCTCAGAACTAGGCCCTCAGTGATCTGAAGTAGCTGATTAAAAGCTGAGAACAGCATTCAGACCACATTCCCAAGATTTTGGAGGTCTAGGTCCGTATAGCTCACTGGCACCAGCAAGCTGCAGCGGGAGCCTGGGTTGCAGTCCCATGTGGTTGAAGAGTGGAGGATGGCAGCCATTGTATAGAAAGTGGAATCCCTGATATTTGCAGCAATTTACCAGCCCCTTCCTCCATGGATGCTGCACAATGTTCCATTAGGCTCCAGAGTTTCAACATAGCTGATTCAGACAGTTCCTGCCAGTTCAATAGTTGTTTTGGTAGAAGGACTGATTCCTGGAACTTCCTTCATTATCTTTCCACATTCCTCTCTTTTTGCCCCCATTTTACAGAGAGAAAAATGAGGCCTAAGAAGAGTTACCTGACCTAGTCAAAGTCCCGGAATGAGTTAGTATCCAGGCAAAGTCTAGAATCCAGCTCTCCCAGAGCTGAGGCTGATTATCTTGTGCTCTAAGGATGGTGTTTATGGAGCAACCAGCCAAAGGGCACTCTGACCTGTACTGAGTGCATTAGTTTTCAATTGCTGCTTTTACAAATCACCACAAGTTTAGTAGCTTAAAACAACAAATTTATTCTCTTACAGTTCTGAAATGAGTCTCACTGGGCTAAAATCAAGGTGTTTGAAGGGCTATGTTCCTTTCTAGAGGTCCTAGGGAACAATTCATTTCTTTGCCTTTTTCAGTTTTTAAAAGTTGCTTATATTCCTTAGCTTGTGGCCCACTTCCATCTTCAAAGCTAGCAGCAGACAGTCCATTTTATCTCCCAATAATCACTCTGACACTCCCTTTTCTGTTTGCCTCTTCAATCTATATGTATCCTTGTGATTACATTGGGCCCACCCAAATAATACAGGATAATCTCCTTAGCTCAAGGTCAGCTAATCTTCAACCTTTATTCCCCTTTGCCACATGACCTAATACATTCACAATTTTTTGGGATAAAGAAGCAGCTATCCTTGGACACCATTATTCTGCCTACACACTGATGGGCAAAGAGGTAATGGATCTGTTGAGTGTGGAGTATCCAGGCTTCCTGGCATGCCACAAACTGTCCTGGTTTAAACCTGTCATTCCAGGGTGTTGTTCACAGTATACCCTTTTACTTTGAAGTGCATTCTAGTTTGAAGGATAAATCATACGATTTTCCTAGTCACAGATTATGAGAGTAGGAAGCCCAAGCTCTCCATTTTTTGTTGGTGTTGTTGAATTAAATAATCTTAATATGTGAATTTACTTGATTTTTTTTCATTTCCTTTTTTAAAAAACTTTTAAAATAGTATAATATAGCATACACACAAATCAAAGAAATAAAAAAGCAATAGTTTTCAAAGCACTCTTCAAGACGTGGTCACAGAACAGATCCCAGAGTTTGTCATGGGCTACCATATGATACTCTCCTATTTTTCCTTCTAGCTGCTCCAGAATATAGGAGACTAGAGGGCTTAAACACATTTTTATCATCACAATTGACTTTTTTCCTTCTTTTTTTTTTGAACAATAACGTACATACAAAAAAGCAATAAATTTCCAAGCACAGCACCACAATTAGTTGTAGAACCTATTTCAGACTTCGACATGGGTCACATTTTCAGAATTTTAGGTTTTTTACTTCTAGCTGCTCTAAAATACTGGAGACAAAAGAGGTATCAATTTAATGATTCAGCATTCATATTCATTTGTTAAGTCCTTTCTTCTATGTATAACTCTACCACACCTTTGATCTTTCCATACCTCTCATTGGGGTTGTTTGGGCTATGGCAATTCTACATGTTTGATATTGGAAGAGTCTGTCACTAATATGGGGTAGGGAGATGAAACTATCTGATGTTCTGGAGAGGCTGGGCTAAGTTTCAGGAATCTGGACCAGGGACCAATCTGGAGGTTGTAGGTTTCTGGAAAGTTACTCTAGTGCCTGGAACCCTTGTGGAATCTTATAAATTATCCTAGGTATTCTTTAGGATTGGCTGGGATGGTCCTGGTTGGGGATTGGCAGGTTATGATAGGTAGCAAGGTCTACCTGAAGCTTGCGTAAGAGCAACCACCAGAGTAGCCTCTCAACTCTATTTGAACTCTCTCTGCCATTGATACTTATTAATTACACTTCTTTTCCCCCAGTTGGTCAGGATGTAATTGTTGATCTCACAGTGCCGGGTCTAAGCTCTCTATTTTGCAGATGAGGCACAGAGAGAGAAAGAAACTTGTCCAATGTCACACTACTAGAGCCTGAGTGGACTATAGAACCAGCTCTTTTATGTGTATGTGTGTGTTCTTTTTCCTTTTTTAATAATTTTTTTATTGAGAAATAGTCACACACATACAGTCCATCTATAGTATATAATCAGTGGCTCACAGTACCATCATATAGTTGTGTATTCATCACCATGATCATTTTCAGAACATTTGCATCACTCCAGAAAAAAAAAAGAAAAAGAAAAACGCATACATCCTATGTCCCTCACTCCTCCCTCTCATTGACCACTAGCATTTCAATCTACCCAATTTGTTTTACCCTTTACCTCCCCTATTATTTATTTATTATTATTATTGCTCATCTGTCCATACCCTGGATAGCACATGAGCTAAAATTCTTACTGGGGAGGGGTCAGATGTATCCCAGGAGTGGGTGTCCTGGGAGGGAGCATGGGGAAATGGGAGGCTGAGAGGCAGCTCTTCAGGGTAAAAAGCTAAAGTCACTGCTCTGGATCCCATTGCCTAGCACAGGGCTAGGCCCAGAGCTGACTTCAGGAGTTGTCTGTGGGCAGCCCCTTAAATGGCATCCAGGCTGCTCTTACCACCATCCACAGCAGCCAAGGATGCTGAAAAGAGGCAGGCGTTGGAGTCAGCTCATCTTTAGTTCCATCCAGCTTCACCAACACCAACTTTGCCATATTGGACAAGCCTTCCTGAATCTGTATACCGGGGATAATACCACTTATCTGATGAGGTTGAGCCATTAAGTGAAATGTTACGTACAAAGTGCATTGCATGGTGCTGGCAAAAGTAGGTGCTCCCAAAAGTGGTGGCAAAGGTGGTAGTGATTATGTTTTGTGCCAAGCTCATTCTTTCCAGACTGTCAACCTTTGGAAGATTGTGTTGGGTCTTTTTACTCTTGTACCCCACTTCCAACATGGGATGTTTTCTATAACCATTAATTGAATAATCTTCTAACCTGAGGGAAGAAAAAAGGCAAGGATTTGCCATTTGGTGTTTTCACGTGGATGAGGTCATAAATGATGAATCACTTGTAATTAGACACTGAGTCTCCATGTGGTTTCCAATTTATGATCTCACAGTCTCCAGCTCCTGCCAACATGATGTGGGAGGATATGGAGAAACTAGGATTAATCTCCCCAGTTTCCAGATGGGAAAATTGAGTTTGGGAGATGTTGGGTGATTTATCAGTGTCACTCAGCAGTTATTGCCTTGGCTGGGGCTTCTGGCTTCCAACCCAAGGGTTTTTGCAAGAGCACAGTGATAAGTTAGGGTTGTTCGGGTTGCAAGGAACAGAGACTCACTGAAAGTACTAGGGGATCATGTGGGGATGGTGAGGGACCACAGAAGGGCTTCTCCAGCAGCGCAGCCTTTCTGATACCAGTATCTAAACTCCTGCCCTGCTGACCCTGCGGCCCCTTGGTGCTCTCCAAGGAACATCCTTAGTCACACCTAGTCATGTGAATCAGCCTCCCACAGCCTCTGCTCCTCTTTCTTCTGTCTGGGTCTCCTATTTAAACATCCTAAGAGACAGAACCAGTTAGCTAGACAAGCATTTTAGCTGCAAGGAGGAGGTCACTCCAAGAATCCTTCTCTTGGGGAGACCATGGCCTGGAATTGGGAAGGGCTCAGGCACCAAGACAGCCCTCCTCTAGGATCCTTCCTTTTCCACGCTCATCTGCCCTTGGCTCTGAGTCAGCCTCTCTCCAGATCTCTGGAGGGAGTGTTCAGATTGGCTGAGCTAATCACCCCACTGGACAGACTCTTCCCAGAAGCTTCCTTGAGGGCCCAGGGAAGCTGTGAGCTTGTTCCCTCCCCACCTCTGGTCCAAAGACCTGTCTAGCACTGCTTCCCTAAAAGAGATGGGAACCCCTTTCAGGGACGGGGGATGCTGATTTATGAGAAGAAAATGTGGGTTAGTGAAAGTATGACTGCAAACACCCTTCTGATTGAGTTTTGCTCTACTTACCCTAGAGCGCCCATAGGGACAGTATCCCCTAACCAAGACACCTCACATAGAATTAAGATTCTTAGGTCCAGCCTAGAGATGGGTGCCTTCGCCTTAGGTGTGGAGTGAGTGGAAGAGGCAAATAACACAAAAATGTCAATGTCTGTTTCCACAATAGCCATTTTCAACAGAAGGGGCTGTGAGGGTTGCGGACTCTCAGAGGGAGGGATACTTGCCCATTGCAGTTGGGTCTCCAGAGTCTGAGCAGAGTGAAACAGCCAGTTACTCCCTGTGCCTGTGGTCAGAGCCCTGTCAGCCCACAAGTTATATGACAGATGGAAGAATTCAAGGCAAGCATTGCATCATGGTGTCCTGGAAAGTTCTGAGCAGCAAGCGAGGAGTTGTAGATGTGGCATCATGCCCTGTGGGTATGGGGAAATGACTGAAATGAATGTGCCAGGCCCAGATAATGTGTAAGGCTCACCTAGAATGAGCCATTGCAGAGAAGAGTCACTGTGGCATCAAAATAGAGGAGGAAAAGGTGCATGGGTCCTCATACCAGGTGAAGCCTAGGGAGCACAGGTGAGCTCATGGGGTGACCTGACTTTGACTCCATCCTTGGACGATGCCAAGGAGATGTTGTGAGGCATCCAGCATAGCTAGGCCATGAGCTGTTTCTTCACATCTACCAACCACAACTATCCCTCCTCTCTACAGACAGGACACCTGAGCTCTTATTGCCACTAAGTGGAAATAAGCCTGTAATGGAGTTTACAAGAAAGCAGGGGTCATGCCTGTTTGGTTCACCTTTATGAACCCAGTGTCAGGCACACAATTGGTGCTTAGTACATTTTTCCAAATAAACTGACATTGGAAAAGGAGCAATTTTTGACCTGTTATTAGTTATTATCATTCCATTAGCTAACAGAGAGGGAGGCGAAGGAAAGGGCAATAGACCAGCAGACTTGAGTTCTAGCCCAGCCCTCCCACTAGCTTGCCGAGGGACCTGAGGCAAATCACATCACCAGTCTAGGTCTGAGCTTCCTCTTTTGTTCAATGAATGGGTTGGACAACTTGGGCTCTCAGGGTGCTTCTTGGCTCTGAGGTCCCAAGGTTTTGCTGGGGGTAAGCCCTGCCATCCTCACCCCACATCTTCTTTCTTCATCCTCTTGGGATTGGTGTCTTTAAACTCTGACTGGGCTATTTTCATTTGCAGGAGTTTAAACACTTCTTTGGTCTTTTTCGTACAAATGTGTCCCACCCACCCACCTTTTAGACAAGACTATTACCCCCTCAGCCTGCACATCCTACTTCTCTCCATTACATTGGGATAAACTTCTTGCTGGGTCTCCACTGGATCTGACCCAGGCCTGTGGCTGCCCCTCACGATGACTGGAGAAAAACTAAGTGACACACTTACTGACAGACTGATGGCTGGTGCTCCAAGGGGGAACAGGCCAGCGGCCGCAAAGGTGCTGTCTGTGCCAGGTGGGCCTTGCCAGCCGGAGCTATTTTTAGAAGCCATGTTTGCAAATTTTCTGTTAATAGTGCCTCTGTCCCAGGCTTTGGCTCCCAGGGTGAAGGGAGGGAAGGCGTCTTTGAGAAATTCTCCCCCCTTGTTCTCTTTCTCATCTTTGGTATTCTCCTCACAGGTGGCTGGGATCAGTGGAAGACTCCCATCCCGGCTGAAGCCCTCTCCAGCTACCCATCTGCAGACACAGGGCAAATGGGGGATAGAAGTTGGGGTAGAAGAAAGGGGAGAGGCATAGAGCTGAGGTTGCAAGGGGTTCAGTCTGAGAGGGGTCCTGCCTCTCAGGACCCCAGCCACAGGACACCGCAGTTGGTTCTCATGTCACTGGATGGAACTGTCAGTTGCCTTATCTTCATGCCCTTAGGCAGGAAGCTGAGGCTCCCACCAGGCTTCTGTGTTTCTCTGAGGATTCCCACCCCCATCCCAAATCCCACAGCCAGGCCTTCACTGAGCTCTGTCCAGCATAGGCTGAACTTTGATCTGGAAGCATACTACCCAATGCCGCTTCTTGTCCCAGTTTATGAAAGGAAAGAACTGGGAACAGAGAAGTGAACAACCTGATGTGGCCCTGCCTTCAGGGGCTCCTGGTCTAACAGGGATAGCAAAAGCCTTGAGCACATCATGACCATTGTGATGGGCATTCCAAAGGAGAAGTAGTGAGTGCTGAGAGCTATGAGCTGAGAACTGAAGGATGAGTAGAAGTCATGTGAAAAGTAGGTGGGAGAGAGAACCACAGGGTGGGAGCATGTGCAAAGGCCCTGAGATGAGAGTGAAAGCCTAAGGTTCTGTGACTCTATGACCATAGACCAGAGAATCCCTCCCACCACAGCAGACCCCAAAAAGGAGGTTTCCATCTTTTCCTGGTCCCCATCCATCTGCACAGACCTGGGTTGCTACAGGCTAAGGCACCACACTTCCCTTGCCCCTCCCCACCCCCTATTGACTAGTACAACCAGGGCAGGGCAGTGTTCCTCTCATGGACAGCCAGGGATCCTAAAGACATAGGCTGGACCACTTCAGAGAGCCACGTCTGTTTAGGGCTCTGTTTGAATACCCCAGCCTTGGGGAGCTCACTCTTTAAGGGGCAGCTTGTTAGGCAGTGAGCTGGCTCTGATCACAGAAATTCCTTATGCTGAAACCCCCCTTTTTGTGACCCTCCCTACTGGCCTGGCCCTCACTACTGGGAGGAGCCTCCTGTAGCTTTTGGAGTCACAGTCCTGGATTCCTGGCCTGTCATTTAGAACTGTGTGACCTTAGGCAAAGTGCTCAACCTCTCTGAGCTTCATCCGTAAAATGGGGATCTTCATAGAGGTGGGAGGATTCAGTAAGGTGAAATGGGAAAAGCCTCTAAGCCCGGCTCCTGGGACCCAGCAAGCTATCAATAAATATTAATTCTTGGTAATAGTGCTATGCTATCATCATTACTATGTAGTAATTGATGGGGAAATAGGGGCTCTGAGCTGGGAAGGGACTTGCCCACGGACGCCCGGAGGGAACGAGGGCCGCCGTGCCGGGAGCAGAGCGCGGCTGGGCCGGGCAGGGGCAAGCGGGCAGTGGCCTCAGGGGCCCTCGGTCGGCTCCGATCCCCCCTTCGCCGCCCGGCACCGCTCGGCTGCCGCGCTTTACGAGCAAAAACAAACACGTCCCACAAGCGGCCCCTGTGCGGCGTGGCCCCGCGCCCGCCAGGGCCGCCGCCGCCAGGTCAAAGCCGGCTTTGTGCCCGCCCCGCCACCCCCGCGGTCCAGGCGATTTTAATTAGCGTCTGGGTCTGCGCCGGGAGATGGGAATCAAAGCCCCGTTCTTCCAGCGCCCCCGCCCCGACCCCCGCCTCCTGCCTCCCAGATCCCCAGGGCTCCACATACCCCTGCTGGCAGCCGCGGGAATTGGAGCCATCCCCGAACGGTTCACTCGAGTTCGAAGCTCGCCTCTTACAGCTGCGGGACCGGGGGCAAGTCATCGGCACTCTAAGCCTCAGTTTCCCCATTGATGATATACTCACCTCATTCAGTCAGCCCTTACAATGTTGCTGGGAGGATTTAAATTTTTAAAATGTTGAAGGTAACAGCTGTGCTGGCCTTAGGGGAAAGAAGCAGAAAACCCATCTGGTGGGAGAGGAGGCTCTCCTGGGTAAAGTTGAGGAGGTCTTCATCCGAGGCACAGGAAAAGGCACCCCAGGCAGAGAGAGCAGGGTAGAAAAAGCCTGAGGTGTTGCATTCTCCAGAGCTAAGCTAGGGAGACCAGCAGAGTGAGGTGGGCTTTTACCTGTGGGTGATGGAAGGGCTTGCGGGCTGGCGGGGGATGAGCTGGGACGTGGGAAAGTCCAACTCAACTCTGGAAACTTCTCTTGGACCGTGTAAAGGAGGGGTTGAAGGGCTTGAGACTGGAGGCAGTGGCTAGTGTTGAAGTCTGAGCTGGGCTGAGGCAGTCAACGGGGGAATGGGGAGGAGGAGATGGCTATGAGAGGTAAGGTTGGACGGTGGATGGCATCTTCCCACTGAGGTTTGGACCTTTACATTTTAGAGGATTTCTTAAAAGGTAGCCTGGGACCTCTTGGAGTCCACCTAGGGTGTTTGTTTACAATGATGGTTCCTGGCCCCACCCACACCTGCTGAATCAGAATCTTTGGGATCAGGACCCTGGGATCTGCTGTTTAAACAACCTGCATGTTGATTCTGATGCATAAATGTGGGGTCTGCAGAGAATGAATGAGCCGTAGCCTGGAGGAAAATATATAATCCCTGCTGTCCATCCCCCCAGCACTGTATCCGAGCCTCATCCCCCTCATGGAGCCCTGTGCCCTTCAACAGGCCTTAGTTTCCCAGCCCGTAGAATGAGCACAGCCGTGCTCACCCACTGTCCCTCCTAGGGCTGTGGGACAATCAAAGGTGCCCTTGAATGGGAAAGGCCATAAGAGACAGGAAAATCTAAACAGCTTCCTCCCCCACACTCCCACATTAACTCATCTAAAGGCATTTTTGTGCCCAGCAGCTGCTGCTCAGCACAGCTCCCTCAAAATAAAGCCCTGATTCCTTAGTCCGATAGCTGTGATCTCCAGTCTACTTTCTCATGGTTTCCCCACCAGCACCAAGACAAGCACCCCACCCCAGCCCCACATACCAACCACCTGTGCTTTCCTTCTTCCTTGTCTTTGCCCAAGCTTTTCCCCTCTTTCCCATTTTCAAATAGCCAAATTCTGTCATTTTTTTATTCACCTGTAGAAAGGCCACCTCTGCCATTCCTGGCTCCTCCATCCTATTCCAGACCCACCCCAGTGGGGGTGCTCTTTGTCTCTTATGAAATCTCTCTGCACTCTTTTCCTCTCTTAAGGAATAGATTACCTTCTATACTGGTTAAGATCTTGGCCTTTGGAGTTTGATAAGCCTGGTTTGTTGCCCGGACTCCACTATTGTGTCATCTTGATCAAGTCCCTTATCCTCTCTGAGCCTCTGTCCTCCTTGAGATTATTGATGGGGTTTAGAGGCATAAGGAAAGGAAAGTACTTGGGGCTGTAAGAGTTTGAGACCATGCACCACACCCACTGATTGACAGCGTGACTTTGGGCAGAGTTACCTAAACTCTCTTTGCCTCAGTTTTCCCAGCTGTGCAATTTGGATAATGAAAGTATAAAGGACAGACCCTAGGGTGGACCCTCTGATGTTCATATCCTGTATAATTCCCTCTTTGTGAGTGCGGATGGGACCTGGGACTTGCTCCTGGCCAGTGGAATATAGCAAAGGTTTTGCAGATGTACATAATGTCCCAAATCAGTTGATTTCAAGTTCCTCAAGTTACTGGGTGGGCCTGACTATCAGGTAAAGGCCTTTAAAGAGGAATCGGCCTCTTTCTGGAGTCAGAGACCGTCTGTCTCTCTGTTCCCGACTTTGAAGAAGAAGGCCTATGAGAAGAACTGCGGGCAGCCTCTAGGAAATGAGAGTGGCCCATGCTTAATAGCCAGAAAGTAAACAGGGACCTCAGGCCTACAACTGAGTTTTCCTCAGTTGAGCCTCTGATAAAATTGCAGCTCCAGCTCACATCAGGACTCCGGTGGATTGTGAGACCCTATCGCAGAGAACTCCGCTAAGTTGCCCCTAGACTTCTGACCAGGAATGAGATAATAAATGTATTGTTTTAAGCTGCTAAATTTGTGATAATTTGTTACACAGCACAGAGGATTAATACAAATAATAGCCACCCTACAGGGTTCCAGTGAAGATTAAATGTGCTCACTATGGGAAAGCCTTAACCTAATGCTTGGCATGTGGGAGGTGCCCAGTCACCGATTCTAATTGATTGCCATTGATATTATGTTTAGGACATAATACTTAAAAAATTTTTTTAACTATTAGCTTGTTTAAAAAGAACCTAGGATTTGCAGACAGAAAACCTAAATTTGAGCAAACTTTCTGTGAGAACTTCACCTTGCTAGGCCTGTGTCTATTAGGATGCTTTAGCTGCAAATACAGAAAACCTAGCTACTGATAGCTATCTTAGGTTGGGATCCCTAGAAGTAAAACTCCAGATGAGGATTCATGTGAAAGTGATGTATTAGGAAGTGTTTCCAAGAGAAACCAGTAGGGGAGTGGAGAAGTGGAATTGGAAAGGGAAGAAGACAAGGGTGTGATATCAAATCAAATCGCAGGAAGGGGAATTTTCATCCAATCTTGCAGAGGAGCTGTAGGAACAGTTTGGGTCACCCCTCAGACTTATCCATATCATATGAGGGAGGTGGCAGATTGATACGTCCATACTCATCATTCATTGGTTAAGGAATACCTCTGGGGATGGGGTGGGAGTGTAAATTCCCAGGTTCTTTTTGCCATGCTCATGGGCCAAGTGGGTTCTGGCATCCTGCGAGCAGTCCTCTGCCAAACAGAAGCAGACTTTTGGGAGTGAAAGCATACTGGGAGCCAGTGCATATGAAAATGGTAAAGGAATCAGAGGAATTATGGGTGGGTCACTAAGCGTCTGCTACAGTGGCATAATCTATATGGATATCTGTTGATTTTCTTGACAAGAAGCGTGGAGGCAGCTGGGCCCTGGATTGGCCCAGTCAGTGTGGGTAATCAATGTCATGGAGGGCTCAACACCCTCCAGCTTTCCTCAGCAGGCTGACTTTCATCATTCCTCAGCCTTTATGGTCATAAGATGTCTGCTGCAGCTCTGTGTCTCACATCCATAACTGATAGTACCCGAAGTAGGAAGGAAGGGGAGGGTAGCAGCAAAGAGGCTTTCTCCTCCTATGATTCTCTCCTATGAGGAGTGCTCAGCTTATGAGGGCTGCTATGACAAATACCCCAGACTGGGTTGGCTTGAACAATAGCAATGGATTGTCTCACAGTTTCGGAGGCTAGAAGTTCAAAAATCAAGGTCTCCATAGGCCATGCTTTCTCCTGGAGTCTACAGCATTTTGACGCTGGTTTGCCATAATCCCTGGGATTCCCTGGCTTGCATCTCTGCTTCTATCACATAGAAATCTTGCTCTCCTTGTGTCCACTCCTCTGATTTCTGTTGAATTCTGGCTTCTACCAACTCTCTGCATCCAAATTTCCTTGGCTTATAAGAACTTCCGTCATATAGACTATGGCCTCATTTGGCTTTACCTAAATAGGATTTCTGAAGATCCTATTCACAAAGGAGTCCATACCTTAGCTGATAATAACATCTTCAAAGGCCCTATTTATAGATGGGTTCATTCCCACAGGAAAGTGGATTAAGTCTTGAACATAGCATTTGTAAGATACATTATTCAATCCCCAACAAGGAAGAGAATCTTACCCCCATACCCCACTAGAACTGGTCACATATCCAGACCTAGAACAGTCAACAGCAGAGGGGAGTTAGATTGCCAAGACTGGCTTAGAGCAGTCATGGTGCACCCCAGGTGCTGAGCGCCCAACCAGATGGAGTTCTTTAGCAAAGAAGAGACTGGGGAATGGCCACTGGGTGGGCAATTCAACAAAATCTGCCACAGGGCATTGGTCTCCTCATTCATGAAGCAAGAATATTGATACCTGCCTCTGAGTTTGTGGTGAGAATTAAATGAGATCACATGTGTGTGAAGGCCTTTATAACCTGCAAGGCACCACAGCAACGCTGATTTTTTTTCATCACATAGTTGTATATTCATCATCATAATCATTTCTTAGAACATTCGCATCAATTTAGAAAAAGAAATAAAAAGAAAACAGAAAAAAAACACACATACCATACCCCTTACCCCTCCCTTTCATTGATCACTAGTATTTCAATCTACTAAATTTATGTTAACATTTGTCCCCCATTATTTATTTATTTTTAATCCATGTGTTTTACTCATTTGTCCATAAGGTAGATAAAAGAAGCATCAGACACAAGGTTTTCACGATCACACAGTCACATTATGAAAGCTGTATCATTATACAATAATCTTCAAGAAACATGGCTACTGGAGCACAGCTCTACATTTTCAGGCAGTTCCCTCCAGCCTCTCCGTTACATCTTGACTAACAAGGTGATATAGGATAACCTCTCAACTCTGTTTGGAATCTCTCAGCCGTTGACACTTTATTTTCTCTTCCCTCATTTCTCTCTTCCCCCTTCTGGTCGAGAAGCTTTTCTCAATCCCTTGGTGCTGAGTCACAGCTCATTCTAGGATTTCTGTCCCACATTGCCAGGAAGGTCCACACCCCTGGGAGTCATGTCCCACATGGAGAGGGGGAGGGCAGTGAGTTTGCTTGTCGTGTTGGCTGAGAGAGAGGGGCCACATCTGAGCAACAAAAGAGGTAATCTTGGGGGTGACTCTTAGGCCTAATTTTAAGTAGGCTTAGCCTGTCCTTTGTGGGGTTTCATTCCATATGAACAAACCCCAAGATTGGGGACTCAGCCTATTGCTTTGGTTGTCCCCACTGCTTACGAGAATATCAAGCATTCTCCACTGGGGGAAGTTGAATTTTCCCCATTTCTCACCATTCAACAATGCTGATTTTAAGTGCAATTTATATCTTCTCTGCTGTTTCTCTTGTTGCACTGTGAGCTCTGAGGGCAGGGCCGTGTGTGACTTACACTTGCTTCTGTTGATTCCATCCCTCTAAATGACTCTCAACCCATCCACTTCTCTCCGTCTCTGCTACCCCACCCTAATCCAGATTGCTGTCATCTTTCTCGCTGATAGCTGCAATTATTAGCCAACTTCTCACTCTGCTTCCATTTTTGGCTCCTTCCAAGCCTTTAGCCCACAGAAGCCTGAGGGATTTTTCTCAAACA
Organism: Tamandua tetradactyla; assembly: GCF_023851605.1. Classification (NCBI taxonomy): domain Eukaryota; kingdom Metazoa; phylum Chordata; class Mammalia; order Pilosa; family Myrmecophagidae; genus Tamandua; species Tamandua tetradactyla. The sequence goes on along the minus strand of NC_135334.1, from coordinate 70,963,827 downwards.
CATATCTGACTGAGTCATTCCCGGCTCAAAATGCTTCCAGACTCAAAAATAGGATGGATATTCAAAATAGCTACTGGTTTGGAATAGGCCCTGGACAATCAGAATAGACACCAGCCATTGATAGTCATGCCAGTGCATCCTTCCTGAACATCAGCCCTGTCCCGTGGCTCCAAATGAGCTGACCTCAGCTACCTCTCCAGGTTTATCTCTTGAGACTCTACCCCTTAGTCCCCGCTTCCTGAGCCACCCTACGTGCATGCTTACTTGCCAAGCTGTCCACATCTTCTAGGGGGCTCCACTTGACCCTCTTTCAGCGGCACTCCTACCCACAGCACCAGGAACCCACGGGGTTAAGGAGATGTGTGTTCCCCATCCCATCCTCCTTCTAGACTACACTCTGGAAACCCAGGATTCTGGAATTCTCTGCCCCCAAAGCTCTGATTCTGCTTCCAAGAGTGAGCTGTCCTCGTCCCCTGGTCTGTTCTTTAAGCCTGAGTGATGGCTGATTCCTGGTGTGGGGACTTGGGGAGGTGGGAGGTGAGGGGAATGGGCTGTGGATGAAACTTGTCACTGTTCTAACTAGAACAACTATTGCTGCGTAACAAATTAGCCAGAACCTTAGCAGCTTAAGCAACTATTTTGCTTAGCTATAAAAAGGAATGAAGTTCTAATACATGCTACAACATGGATGAATGAATCTTGAAAACATTATGCTAAGTGAAAGAAACCAGACATAAAAGGACAAATGTGGTTTGATCCCACTTATATGACATATTTAGAATAAGCAAATTCATAGAGACGGAAAGTAGATTGAAGGTCACCAGATGCCAAGGGAAGGGAGGGAGTGGGAAGTTATTGTTTAAGGGATACAGAGTTTATATTTGGGCTAATGAAAAAGCTTTGGTAATAGATGGTGGTGACGGTATTACAACGATGAGAGTGTAATTAATGCCACTGAATTGTACACTTAACTTTGGCTAAGATGGCAAATTTTATGTTATATGCAGCCACAATAACATAAAATAAACAATTTTTTTAATACTTCTAACTTCTGTGGGTCAGGAACTCAGAGAGAACATAGTGAGAATGATTTGCCTTTACTCCACAATTCCTGGGGCCTCAGTTGGTAAGACAGTGTCTGAGGGTTGGAACCTTCTGGAGGGGTGTTTACTCACCAGCAGTTGATGCTGCTGGCTCCTCTCGGGCTGTTGACTGAAGCATCTATGTGTGCCTCCTCCATGTGGTCTGGGCTCCCCCACAGCATGGCGGCCTCAGAGTAGTTGGGCTTCTTATGTGGTGGCTCAGAGCTCCAAAAGGAAGCATCTCAGTAAACAAAGCAGAAGCTGCATCACCTTTTCTGTCCTAACCTTAAAAGTTACTCAACATCATTTCTGCTTCATTCTATTGAGTCACAGCCCACCCAGATTTAAAGGGAGGGACATAGACCACAATCTCTCAATGGAAGGAGTTTCAAAGCATTTTTGGCCATATTTTTAAACCACCACAGATAAAATAGGGTGGTATATGGGCACCCTGTATTTTATGCATGACTTTTCTATAAACCCATAGCTTCTTTAAAAACAAAACAAAACATGAAAAAATGCAGCGTAGGATATTCACACCTGTGTGTACAAGGCCCCTCAGTTCTCTTGAGTACAGGACAGAACTGGAACGAGAAGAGAAGAGAGGTGGGCTGAGAGCTGGAAGCCAGGAGCCAAAGGTTGACTCTCTCTGTGTTTACATGTTCTGGCAAAATTCAGAGCAGTGAGAAAATTTTAAAGCTGAACTTAGCCTTGCTGGTCATTATGAAAGTATATTTGTCAAGGTAAGGGGATAAAACATATTTATATAATAGTTTGTTAACTTGATTTATAACTTTTGAATATTTAGAATCCTGTATGTAGGTTTCATTATATTCTTGTCTGGGCCCTGAAAATGTGAGGGGCACTCTTAGTGGAGGTGGCAGTTAGCGGTGATAGTGGCAGTAGTGATCACTCAGGGCTCAACAACTATTTATTGAGCACCTAATGTATGTCAGCTGTCAACCACACCTCACCACCATCACCATCACCATCCCTTTCATCACCCTTGCCATCCTGGTCACTCTTCCTTCCTTAGTTCGTTTTTCAGTAAACATGTGTTGAGCGCCTCTTATGGGCTGGGTACCATGCTAGGAGCTGAGAATGCCAAGATGAGCACCACGTGGTCACTAGTTCAAGAAGCTTACTGCACAATGGAAGAAAGTCTCATGAGCTGATCACTTCAGGACAAAAGAATAAGTTCAATTGCAGAAGGGCATACAATGCTGTGGCAACAGAGGACCAGGGAGGGATTTCCCAAGGAGGTCTTGAAGGATAAGCTGGTGTACTACAGGCAGAGAATAGGGAAGGGCATTCTAGAAAGAGGGAAGAGCATTTTAAAAGTATCGATGAGAAGATACCGGTTCAAGAAATGGTCCAAAGCTGTAGGAGTGGCAGCCTGAGGAACAGTGATCTCTTTGGTGACCACATGTCTGCTACCCACTCTGTTATTCTGCAGAACTTCTCTTACCCTACTGCCATCATATGATTCTAGTACCTCATCCCCTGACATCCCGAGATTGGTGATACATCACCCAATAAGCACCAATCAGAGTCCTCAGAGTAACTCTATTGGAGTTGGAAGGGAAGATCCTTTTTACCTTAATTGGTTGGAAGCTATTAGAATGCTGAGCTCTGTGTGGTGTATTGTCTGTCTTTTGAAGGAGTTGATTGGGAAGAAAGATGCTGATATGCAAGAGACAGCAAAGTTGAGAATGTAAAGAGAGCATACTGAGGGTGTAAAAGTACCTGATTCAGGTCCTCTTAGAGCCCAGATACATCCCAGCTTGATTAGGTGGTGCCATCTGATTGAACCTGGGGTGCTGCTGGGAGATAAGTTGGAAGAATTGGAGCTGAAGGGATAGCAGGAGCCAGATTGTATAGGGCAAGAGGGAAGAGCTTTGTCGTTGTCCTGAGAGCAGTGAGGAGCCATTGAAGGAGGGGATTAATGAGGGAGGGACATGGTCAGATTTCTGTTTTTGAAAGATCATTCTGGGTTGGTAGGCAACACTTACTGGGAAGGGGAAAGGGTGGGAGGGGCGAGGCTGGTGGCAGGGTAGCTGAACTTCTCATCCTTTGACAAGACAGAATTGGGAGGGGAGGGTCCCAACCTTTGAAGCCAGAACTTGTAGGTTCCAATCACAGCCACAACTCTTGACCGATTGTGACTTTGAGCAAGTTATGTGAGCTCCACTTTGTGCTGGGGAGGATTCAAGGTGGAACTGAGGAGTGAAAGCAGATGTCATGTGGTCATTAAAATGGCTCTGAACTGGGGTTCAGAGATCCAGGTTCTAATTCCCCTTTTGGAAGGTCTGAGTAACTCTCTATACAAAAAAACCCCACACCCATCCACCCCACTCCCAAGGCCAGCCAACCTCCTACAGCAGTTCCTGCTCTTCCATGAAGTAAACCTGGTGGAGGAAAAGGCAGGAGGGAGGCGTCTTCCAGGGACCAGGGTGAAGGGAAGGACTGTGGCTGACCAAGCCCTAGGAAGAGATGCCATTATGCGCGGTGGGGCCCCAGGCCTTCTCTTACCCCCAGGCCTACCCTAAACCATAGGTCATGTCCTGTTCTTGGAAATAATGCCATTTCCCAGAGTTCAGGGTTCACAAGAGAACAGAATGAGGTACTTCACAGCTGCTAGAGGAGGAGGAGGAGGAGGAGGAGGAAGCCTCCCCAGGAAACCTGGAGGCGAGACCTGGCATCATAATAGGATGTTCAAGTTTTCGGGCCAGGAAGCTTCCTGGGGAGGTTGAGTGGAGTAGAGGCTCTGAGCCAGTTCAGCTGCACCTGCCCCAGCCCAGGGCCTTGCCTGTTCTGGTGACCCAAGATCCAGAAGGGCACAGACTCACAGACCTCAGCTGGAATCTGGCTCTTCCATTTACTAGAGTGTGGTCTTGGTTAGGTCACTTTCTCTCCCGGAGCCTTAGCTCTTTCAGCCCTATAATGTGGTTAATAATCTCCATCTCACTGACTTGTCCTCTGGATCAGATGAGACAATGGATTTGAATATGCTTTGAGAATGTCCAGGCACACTATGAGGGGAATGTCACTACCTCATCCAGAGGCTAGGGCTGTGCTCAGCCTGGCCACCACCCAGGATGGTAGATCCCATGCTGGGATCTCAGGGAGCCCCAGGAGGCACAGAGCTGGGCAGCCCTTGGAGACCGACCCCCTTCCCTCTCTCTGATTATACCCATGAGGAGACCAGCCAGGATTACATAGCCAGTTAGTGCCTAAGGAAGAATGGGTTTTTACTTGTTCCCAAACCTTGTCCTCCTCCATCCTCACTCCTCTTTCTTCTACTTTTCCTTCCCCTGTGGCTTCTACTATCCCTGGAACTTACTTAAGTCTCTCTCATTCCCAAACTCCCTTCTTCCATGCCATGTCCACAGTCAACCATTGCCTGGCCTCTCTCTTCACCTTTACCACCATATTCTTAAAAGACTTGTCTGTTTCCTCATTTCCCAGACATTGCTTCAGCCCCCAACAACCTGGCTTCTGTCCTTCAGCACTCCTGATGTTGCTTGTTGCCATGCTTACCAGAAAGCTCCTTGAACTTATGGAGGAACCTTTACAGGCCTTATCTTATTGGACCATTCAGCCACCTTACTCTCCTTTTCTCTTGCCTCCATGCTTGTTCCTTTGCACCAGGGTTCTGCCCTAGTTCCCCTTCTCTTTTCACTCTGCATTCTCTTCCAGACTAATGTCTTCCCATCTAGCTACCACTTATAGGCCAATGGCTCCCAAATTCCCATCTTTAGTCCAGACTTCTCTCCAGTTCCATAGTATATCCACAGGGCTATGGATATCTCCTCTTAGATGTCTCACTGATCCTTCAGACAATGTGTGCTCAGCTGAAACTTTTCCTGGGTTTTCTGCCATCTACCCACCAACTAAGCAAGACACCTAGGTACACACTAGACTCCTCCTTTCCTTCAACCTGCTGTCCAGTCCATTATGAACTCTGCCCTCCCCATTCTATCCCCATTGCCTCTCTCCAACCCAGGCCATGGATTCCCATAATAGCTGCTTACCTGATCTCAGCCAGGTATTCTGCACCTAGCAGGCAAACTGGCCTTCTAAATGACAGATCTGCTCCCTGCTGCCCTCAGGAATGAAGTCAGAGCTTCTCAGCTGGGTATTCAGCCCCATCTGTCTTTGCTCTTTGCCTCAAAATATATTATCCAGCAACAGTAAGCTGTTTGTGACTCTCTGTAATACACTATTTTCCATCTTCCATGCAGTTTCCTCTTCTTATATCATTGCCCTCTTCTCTCTCCCTCCATCTTTTTTCCTCTTACTCCTATTCGTCCCTTAGAGCCAGCTTAGCTGTTCTCAGCCTGGGTTAGGGGGCTGATTCCCATTAAAAGCTTGCTCAGAACCCACCCACCAAGCCCATTTCTCAAGTTAACCCAAATGGTGAGTAAGCAAGGCTGAAATGGTGAATTTTCTCTAGGAGAGACAGGTGGAGGTATGAGGGTGGATTTCTTCCAACTCAGGGGAAGAGAGGGTGCCATCCATGTTTCTCAAACCCCAGACTCTCAAATCAGGCCCCTGAGAGTTGGAAGAAGGAGTTTGGGGAGGGGGCACACCTGTCCCTGCTCAGTGAGGTGGCATTAGATGGGCTGCTCAGCAGATTTCCCAAACCACAGAAATCCTAGGTAAAAGACCAAGGTTACAGGGACAACAGCCACAGCCCTCTAAGTGGCTGCAGGTGGCAGTACTCCAGCCAGCGAGTCACCCTTGCCTTCTTTCTGGGGCTTCCAATCAATACCAGAGAGGGGAGAAGCCATAGGTGTGGGATGATTGAGGCCAGCTGTACTAGGGAAAGAACACTGGCCTGGGGGTTGGCAGACCCAGGCTCTCATCCTGGCTTCACCTCTCATCACCATGAGGCTTTGGGGAAGACACTTGCTGATTCTCAGCCTCCGTTTCCTCCTCTCTGAACTATGGATAACTCCTACCCACTATTGTTATAAGGTTATGGTGAGAATTAAGAATCCATGTTTGGGGTATGGACAGATGAGTAAAAAAAAAATAAGGATAAATAATAAGGGGGAATAAAGGGTAAAAAATTGGGTAGATTGAAATACTCATGGTCAATGAGAGGGAGAGGTAAGACATATGGGATGTACGAGTGTTTTTTTTTTTCTTTCTTTCTTTTTCTGGAGTGATACAAATGTTCTAAAAATGATCATTGTGCTGAATTCACAACTATGTGATGATATCATGAGCCATTGCTTGTACACCATGTATTGAATGTGTGTGTGAAGATTTCTCAATAAAACTATTAAAAAAAAGAATTCATGGAAGTTAAAACGTCTTTGAGATTGCCAGGAATTATATGTATGGGGAGGATAAATTATTGATGCTGTCTTTTGTTGTAACTGTTAGGTTGGTAGGCCTTCTTCCCACACCATGGTGTTGGGGTTGGATATCTGAATGCTAAGTCCTGGAAATCCTCTGGGAGGGGGATATTTGGATTTAGAACACTGGCCACAGCATGGAACAGGGGAAGGAGTGCTAGCCTGGAGCAAGGCACCTGGTTTCCAATTGGCATCGAGCAAATTACTGCTCTATCTAAACTCTTTCTTACTGTAAGGTGTGGCTGACAAGTGTGAGGATCCTTGGAATATCTGTTGAAAAAGTGCATTGAGGCTCCATTCACTCCCTCGCCTGGCTAAGTAGTCAGTCCTCTTTCCTAGGCTCAGTGCCAAAGAGCTATGAGGGGGGCTCCCCATTAAAGGAGGAGGTGCCATCCTCGGGGACCCGGAGACCGAGGCAGTGCAGAGCAGGCGGCACGCGCTCACAGGTGGATAAGGCCCTGGGACAGGAGGCTGGGGGTACTAGCCCTGGCTCCAGCAATGACTCACCGAGAGGACCGGGGCCATCTCTGCCCTTTCTGGATCTGCTTCCACCCCTGGGGAGAGAATAATAACCAGGCCTGCCTTGCAGAGTCACAGTGAGAAAACACAGGGCACTGGGATAAAAACTCAGCAGGCGGGTTTGAGGGGGTAATGCAACTTCTTATTTATTAATATATAATAACAAAAATGATAAAGCTCTTATATGCAACTGTTTACGTCTCTATTATAAGGTCTTGGTCTCTTTGTCAGGACTGGCCGTGACCTTCAGCTCCGGTGTCTGGGCTAGGAAGACGTTCCAGTGACCTGCATGGAGGAAGGCAGAAAGGGGTGTGGTGGTGTGTGTGTGTGCGCGTGTGTATCTCACAGAGGCAGAATGAATGGGGTAGGAGATGAGTGGGGAAAGCGTAGGGCAGGGAGGGACAGAGTGGGCCAGGGTTTAGAGCCCAGAGAGAAGAAGGGGCTCCGTCTGTGTGCGGGCTGGGCCGGCCCGCATCCTGGCACCTGTTGGTGACACGCCTCTCTGTGACCTCCCCTCCCCCACCCGAAGCCCCACCTGAGTCCATCTTTGTAAGTTTATCAGAATGAAAGCGGATAGGAGGATTTCAGGAGTTGAACCCCACCGGCTGATGGGAAAAGTTCCAGTACAAAGGAACAGGCAGCGCCAGGGTTTGGGGGCTCTCCCCTCCTCAGCCCTGTCTCCCCTTACCCTCTAAGGCCAAATCCAGCCGGTTCTGCTTCACCTTCCCGCTCCCAAGTTGGGAAATCTCTGGCCTAGACGCCCACTGGATTCCTGTGTCGGGAACTGACGTCTGCGGCTGACGGCCCCCCCTCCCCCCTCCCGGCACCAGCCGCCTGGGAACTCCTGGAGAGGCTCGACTGCTGTCCCTGCTTTCTTCCCCGGCTCCGCTCCTCAGCCCCAGGTCCCACCTTCGTGGATGCCGGTGAGCAGCCGGAAGTTCTGTGCCTCTTTCTGGAAGTCTTGCTTCCTGACTTTCTTGATCTGAATCAAGTGGAAGATTCCTGAGGGCAAAGACAAGGTCATGAGCGGGAAAGCGCAGGACCTCGCGGCTGGTGAAACAGGGAGACTTAGTCACGGGACAGACCCAGTCACCTCCCTCCCCCACCCCCATTCCCATCAGACACCAATTCCCGTTGATTAGATTTCCTAAATACTTTGAGAGTCAAAGTATTCAAATTTCTCTCTTCTCCCATCCGCACTAATCCATAATCGTAACTGCAGGCATTTGAAACATACAAAGTACCCTGTCATCCCACTTCCCTGACCTCCTGTGGCCTCTTCAGTAACAGCCATGCTCTTTGACCCCCTCCCGCTGCCTCCCCTGCTCCTGTCACCATTACCATCCTGCTCTCAGACCACTAACCCATGTACTGGGGGAAAGAGAGGATGAAAGAAAGAGGGATGGAGCGAGGCAGGCAGGCTGGCTAGCCAGTATGGCCTTGTCAAGCTTTTCTCTGGGCATAGAACTTATGATAAAAATCCATAGGTTTCCTTACTAAGAATTCAAGGGTCTGAGTCGTAGACCTCTTGCAGTACAAGTCTCAGTTCACCCCACAGTGCCGAGTGGCCTTGCCTTTGCTCCAGCCCTAACCAGCTACGTGAAGTCCCTTGAGGGGGTCAAGCCCTTGCATGTGCCAGCCTCTCTGCTGGAACACTTCCTAGTGTTGCCCCCATCCTCCAGGTGAACTCCTACTCATCCTCCAAGCATTAGCTGGGAAGTCTTCTCTGATGCACCCTCCAGGCAGTTATAACATCCTTCTCAGGGCACTTGGCTTCTATTTTGATTGTACCTGTTTCTGAAGTGCTATTATCGAGTCTGTTCCTGCCTTCTGTACCAGACTGGGAACTCCTGGAGTCCCCAGAGGCTGGCCCACATACGACATGTAGAATGAATGAATCTATGGTTAGATGGATAAACAAATATATGTGTGCTCAGTCGAGGTTAGGCCCAGAGAGGGAATAAGGGATCTCTGATGTTTGCATCCCATGGGGAGTGGGCCAATGGCATCACCCACGGGCTGTGAGGTCACGCCAGCTGTTACCACCAGAGTCTGTGGCCAGAAAGAACAGATGCAACCACCCAGGCCTCCGCAGGTCAGGACCGCCCTCCAGGAAAACAAGAGCTGGCCCTGCTTATGGGAATCAGAGCAGGATCCCGCCAAGGAGAGCACAGGGAGCACTGATTCTGGGACCAAGTTCCAATAATCAGGGAATGTCCAGCACTGCCCTTGGGACCCCCAGCCCAGATGCCAAAGACCCCGATGTAAACAGACTTGGTCCAAAGGCAAGGGGTGAGCACACTTGAGAGTTTGTTTCCTTCAAATGCCTGGTAGCTGCATCACTAAGGCTGACAACAAGCGAGAGATGGGGACAGGCCTTTCTGTACCCGGTATGCCACTGCACACGCCCCAGAGATCGACAAATTGGAGCAGAGGTGACACGGGCGTGGTGGACTCCACATTGCAGCCTCTACAGCATGGTCTAACTTCAAAAGCTAAACTGAGGGCAATGGTTGCACCTCTCGTCCTTTGAAGGGCTGTGTCAGGTCTGAGGGCAGCTGGGCTGTGGGCCTGCAAGGCAGAGCTGGGGCTGGTGATAGCATCCCAGTCAGGCTCAGCTCAGTTTGAAGAACCCTCTCTGGGCTGAGCTGCTCACAGTGTTAGGAGTGAATAACTGTCTGGGGGTGGAAGAGGGGTATGTGCAGCCCAGCACTGGAGAGACATCAGGGAGCCTGCAGGGGGCATTCCTTTCCTCAGCAGGGATTGGAATTCAGGCTCCTGACACCCCCTTACTCTGAAACGCCAGAATCTAAAGGCCCTTAAACCCAAACCAACTCTCTGCTCAGATTCTGGTTCCTGGGGCCGAGCCACTGTGGCATGGCCCAGCCCAGCAGCGGTTTCAGCATTCACTTACTCTCCTCTCCAGCCCCATCCTCCCATCTCCCTCCTAGCCCTCCGAGTCCTGCTGTTGCCACAGTTTCTGAGTGAGTAAAAAGAGTGAGCTGCTTCCACTCAGGATCAGACCCGGGGAATGTTTGTTTTCACTCCCTCAGGCTGGGGCAGGGAGCTAATGGGCGGCAGATGGGGTATTGAGGCAACTCAGGGGATTAGAAGGTGGGGGGGGGGGGAGGTTTGCTATGGACAGGATGATGGGGCCTGGCAGAGGGAAGGTGCGGAGTCCCTGCTCCTTGTCTCTTCCCTCCTAGGCCTGGTGTGGATGAGATTGGCCTCGAGGCAGTCCCCCTCTGCACCATCCTTGGCACACCTTGTCCTATCTCAGGTACGTCCTTAAAGCATGAGGTCACTTCTGTGGGGGTGGCACTGGGGACAATTAGACCTGCGTTTGAATCTTTGCTTTACTGATTAAACTCTGTGTCTGAGCAAGTCATTTTCTCTCTCAGATTCTGGTTTCTTATCTGCAAAATGGGGACATGAATACATACTCCTCAGGTTTCTTATGTGGCTTCAATGAGGCACATTCTACAAAGGGCCTGCTACATACTAACCACAGGGGACAGGGCATAAGAGCATGGGCTCTGGAGTGTGACTCTGGGGCTGCTGCTCCACTCTGCCTGCCATGCCCCCTCTAGGCCTTGCCCCCTCTAGGCCTCTCTAAATCCTTTCTAACCCCAGGCCTGTGCTCCACAAAGCCTGCCCTGCCCAGCTCAGCTCCCAGTGAGCAGTTGCTGCACCCAGGTTTCTAAGCCATGAGTTCCTAAGGACATAGGCTAGGGCCCATTATACTCTGTGGACCCAGCACCTGGTGGGCGTGTAGCTCTCCAGGGACCAATGGAATCTCAGAGCTCCAGAACTGTGAGGGTTACTGAATTTAACTCCTCAGCTGATGACTCAATCCCCACCAACCAACACTTTCCCTGAAGCTACACACCTCCTGGCTCCCTCCCTTCCACTGTAGGAAGGCTCTAAGGAGAAAGTTCTTCCTCTCACTGAGCTGAAATGTGTCTCTGCAACTGGTAGGGTGGGATGAGGACATTGGCATTTTTAGTACCTCTATAGGTCACTGACTGTAAGTAGGTTATTTCATTTAACTGTCCAAAAACCCTCCTCCCCACTTAAATGAAGAGAAAACTGAGGCCCAGAGAGGTCAAATGATTGCTCAAGGCCACACAGTTAAAAGATGGCCGACTGAGGATTTGAACCCAGGTCTACTTCCAAAGCCCCTGTTTATTGTTCTGACTCTTGAGGTCACTCAGAACATGGCTGTTCCCTCTGCCTGGGGCAGCCCTTCAGAGCCATGAAGCCAGCAGTCCTGTCCCCCTGAGTCTCCTCTTCTCCAGGCTGAACAGCTCCACTTTCTTCGTCTCCATTCCTTCTACGACAGGGGGCAGAGTAGAGCAGGGAAAGAGCCGCATCTGACGTCACAAGACATGGGCTCTAGCTCCTGCTGCTCCACTTACTGGCTGTGTGGCCTTGGGCCAGGTACTTCACCTCTCTGAGCCTCAGTTTCCTCATCTGTAAAATGGGGATAATAATACCTAACTCTCAGGATCGTGGAGGATTAAATAAGACACCGAATGTGAAAGCACTTCGTAAACTCTAAATTGCTGTACATAGTTGCTATTCCATTATCATCATTAATCTTATTTTTCTCTCTTCCACCCCCACCCCTCCACCCAGACCCCAACCAAACCCATCAGTAGAGGAAATTGACCTATGAGCTAATTTACCCCAAAGGTTTCTGTTTGGAGAGCAGCTTAATATTTTACTCTACTCAGGGGATTTATGTTTTTTTTTTTTTTTTTTTTTTTAAAAAGAGCCATAAAACCAAACTCTCAGAAATTCCCTTTCAGTGAAAACTCCCCTTGACCTTCAGTTGGTTATATGAACAGCCTGTTGAACAGAGTGAGTTTTTCATGGAATGAAAAAGATATTCTCATGTCAATTTACTTTGGAGTGATGGGATCCACCATGCAGAGAAGGCTAAATGAAACTAGGCCTTCCTGCTTTCGGGGTGCTGTGAGGGCCCTCCTGCCTGAAAATATCTTCCCAGCTGGCTGACTTCACAGCAAGCTACAATTCTACATGAGAGATCTATTTCTTTCATCAGGGTAGTGCTACCCTTTTCCTGGCTTCTTTCAAGATGCAACAACCCCATCCTCCCAGGAGAGGGAGCAATTCGAGGCCTTGGCATCTTACAGAGAATGAGCTTATCAGAAGTATTGGACAACCACAGACTCAGAACCACTGCTTTCCTGTAGCTGGGATCAGGAATTCTAATATCTGGAAGGGCAGCCAGAAGTAGGTGTTGCTGGAACAGGGGCACCCGATCAACACGACACCCCTAAGGCCCCTGCAGAGTATGCAGAGGGGGACAGGTCAGAGGTATACCAGCTGGGCAGGGGCCAATGCTCACCTTTTACCAGCTTCCAAAGGTAGATCTCCACCTGGTCAGAGCCCTCACGCTCAAGGGCAAAGCGGTGCAGGCTGTCTGGGCTTGGGGACACCGACGTGTGGACGAGGACCCGGCCGGGTGCCTTCGGACACCTGGTGGCACTGATCTCACTGTGGCCAGGGTCTGCCTGGTCCTCTGGGAGAGACAAGGAGCTTGTGAACGCTCTGTCTCCCCACCCCTGGTAGGCCCAGGAAATGGGCCACTGGTCTGACACCCCCCTCAGTGTCTCTACAGTCCCCGGGAAAGCACTGGTGCCCCTGGGAAGAGAAGGAGGTCTCTGGGGAGCACAGAGGGGCATCTCCACCAGTTACCTCTCGTTTCTCATCCTTCCGGAACCAGCTTGCCTTCCACGTCCTCCTGGCAATGGCTCAGCCCACCTGGAACTGCTCAGCCCACCCTGACACCTCTCAGCCACAGTTTCTCTCTTTTTTTTTTAAAAAATTTCAGGCTTTCAAGTCCACTGATAGTTTTTAAAACACTTCTTACTTATGCTGCTCACTCATGTCCTTAATCCCATGCTGCCTTGAATTATTTTTTTTTCACGTGTGTATGTTTTTTTCTATTTAAAAAGACCCACAAGGTAAAAGGAACCAAGTCCTAAAAGCCTCTCGAGTCAGGCATACTACTAAGCACGGGCTGTCAGTGAGCACCTTTCACAGGGTGAAAGGTTTGTGAGGGGGTGGAGATGGTGATGGCATGGCTGGGATGGCGGGAGGGGGCTGTAGATGGTCATGGTGATGGTCGGAAGGATTGGGGTGCCAAATTGGACCCAGTTGTAAAGTCTCGTGGTGCAGGCAGTCTGAGGGTATTGGCCAGGACTTTGCACCTACCCATCTCCCCGACATCTTTCAGGGACTGAAGGACTAAGTCCCACATCCCCACCCCTCTAGAGGAGCTAATCACGAAGTCCGTCTGGATGTCTACTGTTTCTACAGGGAAAGGGCCTGGAGTCTGGAGGTGGAGCCCAAGGCCAGGTACAATTTGAGGGAGCCCAGGAGTGAGCCTCAGCCAGTCTCAAAAAGAGTTCAAGTTGAACCCCCCACTTCTCACTGTATTCCAACCCCTATTCCCGTTATACTCCCTCCGTGATCCTCTCCCCTTAGGGTATTACTCTGATAAAAAGTTATTCCTTTTGTTTGAAGTTCACTTACAATTCATAAATGACGTTCATCAGCACGGGGCCGAGGCTCAGAGCAGTAAAACAAATTGTTCACACTCACAACAGTAAGTTAAGTAAGCATGCTACTTATGACTCAAATTTCCTGACATTAAATTCTGGGATAGATGGAAACTTAGGATAAATTTAGTCACTCATTTATCTCATTTGTGCAATAACTCAGTTGTGATGATTAAATAAAATGTGTGAAATCACAGTACAATAGCCAGCACACAGTAGGTGCTCAATGCATGTTTCTTTCCTTTTCTCTCTTTTTCTTTCCCCTTCTCTTCCTTTCAGTTTGGCAAACCTAGCCCTCTCACCAGATATAGCTGGGCCCCAGGCTCGGCTCTCACAGTCTCCCCACCTGCCTTCCCGGCTTGAGAGGTGGGAGGCGCCTGAACCTCACCGTACTGTCGTTGAAAACCACTGCCCCTCTTCTTAATGAGATACTCCAAGGGTCTCTTCTACAGACTTGTTAATCCTAGGGTCACATGACATTATTAAAAGAACCCAGCCAGCAAGTCTAGTTCCAGCGCCACTACTGCTTTGCTGCATGTCTTAGGAAAGTCATTTCTCTTCTCTGGTTTCAGTTTTTCCACTTGTTGATGAAAGGTGAAATTGATAGGAAGCTTTGGGGTGATCCCATCTCTGTCACGTACAGCTCTCTGACTTTGGACAAGGTATGTATCTCCTCATTCTATAAAAAGGAGATAAAGTTACCTACTCTGTTCCTTTTGGTGAGGATTCCTAAAGGAATTCAAGTGCAAAACACCTACCTGGTGTACTATAAATGTTCAATAAATATTGGCTATTACCCTTAAAAGTCCTAATACACTAAGATTTTATGACTTCATGGAATTCAAAACATTATCTGATTCTATGCATGTGTTTAAAAGCCTCTGAATCTATGACTGTAACTTTTGATAGTCCCATAAATCTGGTAGTTTGTGAGCCTGACACTTTCTACTCCTGTGCTTCTGTAAACCCTGCATTTGGTGGCTCTGAGTCCAGGTCCTTCATTGTGTGAGATGTTCTGAGTGTCTGTGACCCTGGGAGGAGAGAACCAGGACTCGTTCCGGCCAGCACCCTCCCTGCCCGCGGCATCTCCTTATACCTGGGCAGATCTTGCAGCACTTCCCGGCCACTTTCTCGGGGTGATGACAGGGGTACTCAGTGGGGCAGGTCACGCGCTGGCAGTCCTGGCGGCCATCCTGACAGGTGCACAGGATGCAGGGCAGGGGTCCGAAGGAGCGGAAGGCCGGGTGCCACACCTCCCCGTGGGAGTATGTTTTCCCGCCATGCACACAGGCTGCGCCAAGGAGAGCAGGAAGGGAGGTGGGTCAGTGCTTTGGACCTGGGCCGGAGCTTCTCGCCCAGCAGTGGGTGGGGTGGGGCCTCAGGGAGCCCCCACTCCACCAGACTGGCCCAGCCACACTGCCTGCAGAGTGAAGGGCAGGGTATAAAGCCCATCCCCCATCACTGACCTCTCCCTTATCTCAGCACTTGGGGCTGGGATGGGCCCAGTGAGGAGATGCCCAAGAGAAAGAGTCTTTCCCCACCTTTCTTATGCTTCATTGGGCACCTCTGGTGGAGCAAGGAGAGTGTTGGCCTGGCAGTCATGAGAAGCCGGGTCAAGTTCTGTCATTATCTGGCTGTGCCTGCTCTGGCAGGTCCCTTTCCTTTCTCAGCCTCAATGTCCCATCAGTACAAAGCAGGGCTGGAAGTTGATCACCACCACGACTGCTTCTGCCCACCAGTCGGGGTGCCCCGCACTGAGGGTTCTCTCCTCCCTCCTGCTGCCATAGCTGCCCATCTGGCCTCCTTCCCCACTCCACCCTGACTGTCCTCGCACAGCCCCGCTCCAATCCTTCCTTCCTTTCCCCCTGCGCTTCCTTGTATTATGGTCATTCATTTATAAATGTCTCTCTGACTAGTCTCTGAATCCCTCCAGGGCAGGGACCATTTTTCATCTCTCTGTTCTTTAATCCTCATTTCCTGGCAAAGACATGGCAGATGCTCAAAAAAGTAATTGTACTGACAGGGGAGTCGGAATGCTTGGGTTCCAGTTCTAGTTCTGACTCTGACTCACTACTCTGACCCTCAGTGTCCTTGTCCTCATCTGTCAAATGGGGGGTTAAACCTGACTCACTATTCTGACCCTCAGTGTCCTCATCTGTCAAACAGGGGGTTAAACCTTTCCCTACAAAGAGCTCTCCATTTTGATGTTGTAGCAGTCCACAAGCTGGCCAGGTTGGTGGGGAGGTGGGGGTGGGGGACTGCTGAAGGGGGGAACGGGAGGGGGAGCAGGCAGGGCCCCCCTTTCCTACTTCATAGATTAGAAGAGGTTCCAGTCCCCACCTTTCTTATGCTTCTCCTTCAGGACGATCTTGACTGTGGTGCTGCCTGCCCCTTTTGGTCGGAAGTGACGAGGGATGAAGCCCAGAGGGGAGCTGAGGACAGTGGGTGCTGGGGTGCCCAGGCCTCTCTTTCTCCCGCTGTCACCTGAACACGGATCCTGGGGTTGTCTCTGCGAATGGCAGGAAGGGTGAAGATCACCGAATGCGACAGGCCACTGCCAGCTGGAGGAGCAGCAAGATAGAGGCTGTCGTGAGAGGCCCGAGGGTGAACACCAGCATGGCTTCCCAGTGAGGAGTGGGCACAGGCCAGGGATAGAAAGAAGATCTAGAGGTGCCTCAGATACTCTCAGCAACAGGTCTCTGGAAAGTCTCAGAGGCTAGGGATTTGGAAATCCAATCTCCACCAGGTGCTTCTTAGGCCTTGTCAGAACCAGAGCCTTTGAGTTGTGGGGTGCTGGCAGGTAAGGAGAGGGTGCTGGGAGGTATAATTAATTAGGGACATGGAGAACTTAATATGTAAGAAACAGAAGGTAAGAATGTAGGGAGGATGAAGTTCAGGAAATTCTCTGATTGAGAAGACGTAGGTAATGGAAGAAAAGGAGGGATCCCATCAGGCCCTGGAGTCCTATTGGGTGGGGACACTTGCAGCAGGTCCCACCCAGAGACAAAGGTCTCCAGAGTCTAGGTCCCCTTTCCTGAACCCTTGCCGAGGCCCAGAGGCCCTGCGCTTTCAAACCAGGTGCTTGGAGGGCTGGTAGTGACAGCAAAGTGTGTGTGGTAAGGGCAGCTTAAGGGGTGAGAACTTCACAACTCACAGTTTGGGGACTGGACAGTACCAGGCCATGGGAGAGGGCTAGATACAAGGGGCAGGGCCTTTTTGTTGACCCAGAGTAACTCACATTCCTTCTATAGTCCATTCCTGCCCCATACAGTCTTGGAGTCAGTCCTTTGATGGCCCAAAGACAGTGTCCACAAGAGCTCCCTAGAGTGGAGTCTGTATTCCAGGCCCCGAGACAGACTCAGACACATAGGAGGGCCAAGGGAAACATTTGTCAAGTGGAACAGAGGCAAGAAGGAATCAAAGAGCTCAACTCCCAAATGGAGAATTGCCCAAGTCATCCAGCAAGCCAGTAAGTAGCCTGGAACTAAGCCTGGGTGGGTTTCATTTAGCACACTGCTGACCTAAGGGGACGATGGGAAATTAAGGGAATGAAATGGCTCAGCCTCTGCAGCCCAAGGCTTCAGGTGAGAATGCCCAGCCTGGGAGGGGAGGATGTGCTGGCAGAGAAGAAGGTTGAGCACAGAACCCTGGGGAAGCTCTGGGAAGGGGAGCCCAGACTCCAGTATCCCAGGGGCCAGGCAACCTGGGCTGAAAGAACAGGTCAAATTGTTCACATTGTAGACATGACATAACAGATGTCAGGGACTTGAGTCCACATATGAGTCCACTCTCCCTCTTACTCTCTCAGAGCATAGAGAGCTTGATAGTCAGGCCACCACTCCCCATCTTAACCCTAAACCTAGATCAAGATGGGCCAAGATAGAATGGGGCATGGAGAGGCAGACTGCAGTCAAAGCACTGCTATCTCAGGAGCTGGGTGTCGAAGGCTGGCCCACATCAGAAGCCATTCTTTGCTCAGGGAACATGCTCCTGGAGGCAGCCTGAGCTAAGGACAGACATAGGTTCTGGATGGAATGGTGCCAGAGAGCTTCACAGAAGGGAAATCAGGAAGTCTGGGGCCTGCTCCTGCACTATGTGGGAAACTGTTTTCCTCCAAGGCCCCACCTGGCCCACTAACCATGGCCCTGGCTGGGTTAAGGAGGGCCTGGAACATGGCAGGGGCTAAAGTAGCTGACTCAGGGGACAAATGAGAAGTGAGGGTAATAACTGGCATTGCCTGCACTAGAGTCATGGAGATTTAGGTCTTGATACCCCCACCCTCACCTCCTCTCCCTACCATATCCGCTAAGCTGTGCACTCACCACCTCACGGGGTGACTGCATGGTGTCCTCTTCCGCTGGTTGCTCACTCGACCCATCTAGAAACCCAAAGAGAATTTGGTTCAGCTTTGGCTTCCTCAGTCTTGCTGGCTAGTGCCCTACAGGCCTCCATGTACAGGCTCTGCCTTGCTAAGATCCACAGCCACTACTGCAGCCCCAGCTCACCAGCTGGTCCTTTTGTTCCCATGGGAACTTCCTCCCATTTCTCATTACAGCCTCTCCTCACCTTGTTGGGCTAACTTCCTAAAACTGCCTTAGTTTCCCCCCATTAACCTCCTGCTCACCATTGGGACTGCCTGGCTGGGTCAGGGCCTCTTGCTGAGATCTTACTTAAAGTCACCTCTTTGTGACACTGGCCATAAGACTCAGTGCCTGCCATTGATGGCCTGAGGGCCCAGAATCCCTCCCTACAGGTTGCTTAGCTCTAGACCTTGGGGCTGCCACTCTACCCAGCCACACTTGAAATCATGAGGCCTTGGTTTACACAATACATTCCCAAGCCCCTGCCTTCCAGTCCCCCTGCACCCTCAACCCTCTGACAGCTTTAATACCCTACCACTTACTTCTTCATCTCTCATTCCCCTGGGGAGCCAGCACACAATGCCCTTTGGAGCTCAGTAGCTTCCTAAAATCCTGTGTCTCTCTTGCTAGCTCCTGCCCCATTCTACAGTTTGGCTCCCATTGAATGTTCTTGGTTCAAGGACCTAGAACATTAGAATCAGAAAATCTTTCAGGCCAACCTCTCATTCTGCACATGGCTCAAGTGAGGCCCAGAGATAGGAGGGAATTTGCAAGAGTTAACTGAAAGAATCAGGACTGAAATTAGGGGCACCTCACTCCTGGTCCAATGGCCTTCCATAACACCAACGTCTGGGGAAGCACTTTACTGTGGTACCCCCTTCACCACCTGACTGCCACCTCTTCCAGGAAGTTTTCCCTGACTACCCTAGTCCACAGAGGACAGTCTAACCATCTGTGCATTTCATTCTGCTCAAGCTCAATTTGCCCTTTATTAGCTGATATATTAGTGTCTTTGTTTCATACAGAGATTCTACCTGGATTCAGCTGGACAGATATGTTCTGAGTCCCAGTGAGCCCATTCCTGTGCCCAGCTCTGCCATGAGGAAGACAGGAGCAGGAGATGTGGTGTCTGCCTGTATCAGATCCATCTTATGTGCCACATCTGATCCTCTTGGCCTCATCTGATTTCAGGGACATTCTCCACTTGTTGCAGCCACTGCTGCAGCACCCCACTCTGCATGGGCTCCAACTATCTTCCCTTGGGCTTACCTGACAATACCTCTTCAAGTACCTGTGCCTCACTCCAGCACCTCATGTCCATGTCTCCCACCCTTCACTTCTTATCCTATCCCATGGCCCCACCCTTGCCTCCTGCTTGCAGGGTTTCCTATCACCCGCATATGCATGTGGGTGATAGGGGAGTGCAAAGGAATTAACGCCCTTGCGGTGAGCTTTTGATCAGTGAGAAATGGTGGCTGGTGGAGAGACTTTTACCTCTTTCACTACCATCCCCAGACTTTTCTGAGAAGCAGACTACTTAGAGCAATCAATCATACTTGGAATCAAGCAGAGAGCAGCTCTATCATCTATTCTAGTGTTGCCTCTTTTCTTCCCTGCTTCACTGCCCCTTTCTCTCATTCCTGCTCCCTGGGATTTCTATAAAAAATAATTGCACATCAGCTTTTGCCACAAGCTGTACTTTCAGGGGAGCCTAAGTTAAGACACCGTCTTCCAGGAAGCAGTGGCCTGCTATATGCTGGGTGTCCCCTGGGGCTTCTTCCAGTTCCAATAATCCATGGCTAGGAGCATGGGTTGGAGATAAGGATGGGCAGTGCCAGATCTGGGGACAGACTCACCTTCACAGGCCTGGCAGCAGGAGTCAGGCAGCGGGAGGGGTGCAGGGCAGCCTGGTTCAGGGCAGGTCATAAGGCCACAGTAGATCTGTCCCTCCTGAGAGACAGAACAAAGAATGGCTGGAAAACGCATTATGATCACTACACTTTGGGGCTAGGACAGGCCCTTCCCATGGGTCAAATGGCTTTGTGGTCTCCCTTGACAGGTGATGCAGGGAGCAGCTGAGCTTCCTGAGTAAGGCCTAGCCCACTCAGAGGAGAGTCCTCTCTGCTCACTCCAGGCCCTGAAGGTAATATTCATCCTTCGGCTTTCAAAGCATTTTTACATGTTCTCTCCCTAAATTTTCACTGAACCTGGAGTGGTGAGGGGATCCTAGATCCTTCATAAGAAGACTCTTACCACCCTGCCACTATCACTTCTGTCTCTTTCCACAGCCCCTTCCTAATCCAGGTCCTTGTCCCTTCATAGGAATCAGCATGAGGCAATAAAAAGAACATGGGATTTGGAGTCATGTAGGCTTGGGTCTGAATTCTGACTCTGCCACTGACTGGCTGTGTAATCTTAGCTAAGTCCCTTAACCTCTCTGAACATCAGTTTCTTCATCTGAGAAATAGGAATCATGATGTCATTCTCCTCAGAAGATCGGGATATTATATGTAAACACAAGAACCTAGTAGGTTCAAAGTACTAGGCCCCTGCAAAAGGCTCAGGCTCTACAAAAATAATCACTCACAAGGTTGATTTATAAGTAGCCACTCCTCCTTATTTGTAAGCTATTTGCTTTGAAGCATTAAAACTTTAAGATTCAGAACCTCAAATTGTTGGGTTCTTCTCACTGAAAAGATGGGGAGATTGGCCCCAAGAGGAGAAGAGACTCACTTAAGGTCCCACAGGGAATCATGGCAAAGCTGGGGCTCAAATATGGGTCTCTGACATCTAGTCCAGACCTCTTACTTTGCATCACTGAAAAATTAAATGGTTATTTAAAACAGAGAGAGCATTAGAGATCCCCTGGTAGATCTGGGTGCGTTAGAGTTGGGGAATAACAAGCTGAAAGCCACCTGCAAACCTGCAGCAGGGCCAGGCCTAAGAACCTTCCCAAGAAGAGGGTGAAGATTTGCTGGCTCATGCCCTGCTTGGCTGACCCCAGACAGGGGGAGTTTAAGCAGCCTCAAATCAAATTCCCTTTGCCACCAACAAGTTTGGCCCTGCCTCTGGTCCCCAGGACTGATAAATGATCATTTTACTGTTTCATTCACTCATTCACTCTTTTATTCAACAATCATTACAGACATCCTCTGAATGCCACGCCCTGACCTGGGAGCAGCAGAAGAAACAGAAATGAATTGGGTATGTTCCCTCCCCACAAGGAGTGTAGCGTCTAGGAGGGGAAACAGAAAAGGGAAAGTGTCATGTCAGTATGAGGTGACCTGTGCTATAACCAAGGAAGCTCAGGAGGGTGTGGGAGCTCACAGGAGGGCCAGCTGGCCCAGCTAGGGCAGGACTCTCCGAACTCCAGCCGCCGGACTTCCCTTCTTACTGAGCCCACTCATTCTCACTTTACCATTAACCAGGGAGAGCAACGTCCCTGCAGTCTACACTTCTGTGTTTGTCGCAGGCCTGGACCACTGGCTTGGGGTAAGGGGAAAGAAGTTCTTACTGTACAGCTGCACAGGACACACTGGTTGGGCAGGCGAGCAGGGAACAGCTCGCGGGCACTGAAGATCTCTCCGTGTTGGTACATGGTCCCGTTGTGCTGGCAGGACTTTGGGGGTGCCCGGAGCCCAGAGGGGGTGTGAGGTTCTGCAGATGAGGAGGGGCAGAAGGAAGAAAAAAATTGAGCTTTCATATGGATCTAAGAGCTTTGACAGATTTCATTAGGCCACTTTTCTGAAGCTTTTGCATTTTATCCCATCTTGGCATTTAAACAGAGCTCTGGCCTCAGCCTTCCCAGCCATTTCCCAAATCAACAGCCCAAGAGGTCCTGCTGATACCTACATCTGAGGGTATGTTACTTCCTCGCATGGCTCCCCACTCAGTATCTGGGCCAGCCCTGATACTGGCAACAGTACGGTGAGGGCTAAGGCAGACAGAAGCACAGATGTTGTGGCAACACAGACAAGGGGTCCCTAACTCCACCAAGGAGGCTGGGGGCAGGGAAGGCTTCCTGAAGGGCCTGAGGCTGAGCTGAGTTTTGAAGAACAAGTTGGGCCATGCAGACAAAGGGGCAGGGAATGGAAAGAGAAAGGGAGTGAAGAGCATTCAAGGAAGAAGAGGTATGATGCCCCCTCGATGGGGAAGGATGAAGCTCAGAGCCCCTACTCCCCTGGGCATCTCTATAACCTGAGTCAGAGTTTCGTCAGCTCCCTACTGGGGTCCCACTAAGAAAATAAGTCCCTTCACACACATCTTCCATATGGGTCTCTAGCATACCAGGGAATCCAGGTTCCAAAGCCTGGAGCTGAGGCAAACATCTGGAGGCCTCTTTATATCAACCTCTTGATGCTTCTAAACATCAGTTCTCCTTTCTACATCTGTCTGCCCTTCTAAGTCTCCTTTCCCCAGCTACCCCTCACTGGCCACTTGGTATGCCAGTTTCTTCTCATGCCATCTCCTCTCTCTTTACTTCCTAGAATCTCAGAGTGTTAAAATCACACAGTCATAGACATTTAGCATCAGAACCCAGGGGCCAAGAATCTCAGCCCTGGGAGACAGCTCAAAGCACATCTTCCCCAACTCTTCCAGTCATTCCCAGCCCAGGGTGGGAATCCCCTGGCAGTTTTTCTTCAGGGCCTCCTGGCCTGGGCTCACTCATTTCCACTCACAGAGATATGTCCATTCCCTCTGACTCAGGCCGGCCAGAGACAGATTGGAACCCAAGTGTGCCCATCACCAGGTCAGGCAAGCCCCTATTTCCTTTGGCATTGTTTACATTTTCTCCCTCCTGCCATGCACACCTCCTTAGGAAGTAGAAGGTTGCCTTCAACCCAGACCTCCATGGGGATGTCTCTTCTCCTGAGCTTTTTGTATCTCAGCAGCTCTCATTCCAGGGGCCTGCACTGGAATAAGGCAAGGCTTGGTAGAGTACTGGGGAGGCTGGAGAAGCGGACCGAGCCAGGCTACTTACCCACACACCTGGGACAGCATTGCTGTGGCTCAGTCACAGGCTGGGGACAGTGGACAGGTGGGCAGTGGAGGCGGTAACACTTCACATGGGCACTCTGAAAGGGACAGAGGGGTCAGTTCTGGTTCCAAAGAGCCGTTCCCTCCCACCCTTATTTGCCCTCTTCCCAAATCACCAACTGCTGGACACTGACTTTGTTTTAAGCCTGTTCGATGGTATAAAAAACAAGCAACTCAAGTGTCTCCAGTGTTTCCCCTTCCCCTGCTGACCAATGGGATGTTGCTTGGTCCACTCATCTGCATCCCTCCCCCACCAATGGAGGAGGACAGACCTGTTTATGGGTTTGCTCAGACCTGTGTTCCCTTCATGGTGTTTGAAAAATACAAAGGCATGAGTTATGTTAGTATTGCTGCTGGTGCTTTGCCTCTGGGGCTTTGCTCTGTTAACTCTGGGCCTGAACCTTGTGGCTAACAGAGGAATATGACACTATAGTGCAGGGGACTGGGATGGGGCCATGCCTTAAAAACAATGTACAGAAGACTCAGGGTTTCATGATCCCACTCCTTAAATATCTGAGAAACCCTGGACAAAGCCTTTGGAGTTGGTTGGCATCAGAGAAGAAGGAGCCTGAAGTTCTTTAGCTTTTTCAAATACAGAAAATGAGAGAGAAAGGAACAGAGGAACATACATGGAGACAGATGGGCAGAAGTAGAAGAGCTAGAGCAAGAGAGAGGCCACCACCCCTTTTAGAAGTTTCCCAACTTGCCAGGCAGAGTTTGTCAGCACCCCCTCTAGTTCTCCACACACTGCTCTTCCCTCTATTATAAGGGTCATTGTGCTATATATATATATTATTGTTTTCGAGTGAAAATGAGCATCTGTTCATGTGCTTTTGAGCCATCTGTATTTGGTCTTCAGAAAAGTGCTTATTCGTATCTTTAGCCCACTTTATAACTGGGTTGTTTGTTCTTTTGTTGTTGAGTTGTATGATTTCTTTGTATATACAGGAAATCAAACCTTTGTCTGATATGTGATTTCCAAATATTTCCTCCCATTGAGTTGGCTGTCTCTTCACCTTTTTGACAAAGTCTTTTGAGGTGCAGAAGCATTTGATTCTGAGGAGTTTCCATTGATCTATTTTGTCTTTTGTTGCTTGTGTTTTGGGTATAAAGTTTAGGAAGCTACCTCCTATTACTAGGTCTTGAAGATGTTTCCCTACATTTTCTTCTAGAAGCTTTATGGTGCTAGTTCTTATATTTAGATGCTTGATCCACTTTGAGTTAATTTTTGTGTAGGGTTATAAGATAGGGGTCCTCTTTCATTTTCTTGGCTATTGATATCCAGTTCTTCCATGCCAAATTATTGAAAAGACTATTTTGTCCCAGTTTAGAGGATTTGGGGGCCTTGTCAAAAATCAGTTGACCATAAATTTATTGGCCTAATTTCTGCACTCTCAATTTGATTCTTTTGATCCAATGCTTCTGTCTTTCTGCCAGTACCATGCTGTTTTGACCACTATGGCTTTATAATAGGTTTTAAAGTCAGGGGGTGTTAATCCTTCCCTACTTCGTTCTTTTTTAGGATGGTTTTAGCTATTCGGGGTCTCTTTCCCTTCCAGATGAATTTGGTAGTTAGCTTTTCCAAATCCTCAAAGTAGGTTGTTGGAATTTTGATTGGTACTGTATTGACTCTGTAGATCAGTTTGAAGAATTGACATCTTAACTATATTTAGCCTTCCTATCCATGAGCAGGGAAAGTCTTTCCACCTATTTAGATCTCCTTTGATTTCTTTTAGCAATGTTATGTAGTTTTTGTTTCTGTGCTGTATTTTAACAAACTGTTTATGTATCTCTCACCAATTCAACGTGAATTCCAGAGAATAAGGACCAAGATTCATTCTATTCATCTTGAGTCCAAGTTAGTGCCTGCTAAAGTTTGAATAAATGAATGAGTGAGTGAGCGAATGAATTAACTCTCTCTTAGATGATTGAAGCCAGCTTTGTTCAGAACTTTCAAGTTGGCCAAATTTGTTTCTAGTCCTTTTGACTCCCTGGTTCCTTCCTTAGGAAGTAGAAGATTGCCTCCAACCCAGAACTCCTTGACAGAACTTCTCCCAGAGGCAGCCTCTTGCCCCACAGAACAACCTAGACCAGACCCTCTTTGATCACTGCTTCCCAAGATGGCCAGAGGCAACTGCAAAGACTAATCAGTGCTGAGGGGCATCCCAGAGTCTAGGGAATTGGTCTGGGATCTAAAAGGGGCCTTTTAGAGGTCCACACACTATGGGTGCTTAATGAATGACTAGAGGGTGAACTGAGCCCCTGAGATGAGAAACCGGGAGAGAGAGGGAGGGACTCTGTGGCCCCAAGAGTTAGAATTTTTTCTCTTGATTCCAGCCTTGGAGAAGGCAAAGGATGGAGCCGATCAGCAACCACACAGTAAGAAATAAGATGGAGCGGGGCTGGGGACTGAAAGGACACAGACATGAGACCAGTCATGTGGTATAGCCCTTTGCAGCCAAAGGGTACCTCTTGGGAAACTCCCAGCTGCCATATATAGAGTGGTATACTAGGTAGGGGCCTTGCAAATAAATTTCTGTCTCTTCATCTTCTCAAGAGCCCTAGAGGTAGGTTCTATTATCTACATAGAAATGAGAAAAGGGCTTCCAAGAGGATAAGTAAATTGTCTAAGCTCAATAGCTGGTAAGCAGTGTGGCCAGGGCCTGTGCACTTTCCATGACTCTGCACTGCCTCTGGTGGGTAGCAGGGACTCATTCATCCACTCACTATTTACTGTATCCCTACTGGGTGCCATGCAATATCTCCGAGTACTGGAGACAGAGCAACAAAGAAGACTGACAAAGGTCTCTGCTCTTGCAGAGCTCACATCCTAGGAGTGGAAGAGGGACTTATAAAAAAGTAAACAAGTAAAGGAACAAGATAATTTCAGATGTTAAGATAGGAAAAGAATAAAACAGGGTAATGTGACTGAATTGATAGGGTTAAACTAGTTTAGAAACAGCTGTGAGGGGAGGTCTCATAAGGAGGTAATATTTATGTTAAGAACTCCAAGACGCAAAGGAGCCATTTGTGAGATGATCTGGGAGAAGAGCTTTCCAGGTGGAGGGGACAACAAAGGCAAGTCCTCAAGTGGGAATGAATTTGAAGTTTGGGAGGAATCGAAAAAAGGCCAGGGTGATAGGAGGGAGGGTGCAGGTAAGAAGTAAGGTTGGAGAATAAGGCAACATCTTAAAGCTCACAGCAAGGAATTTGAATGTTATGGTATGTGCCACAAGAAGCTATGGGAGGATTTTAAGAGAGGAGTCACGTGATTTACCTTATGCTTAAATAAAAGGACGATTCTGGCTACTGTTTGGAAAATAGGTTTAGAGAAGGGAGCAGGGAGCCCCATCAGGAGGCTCATGCAGAAGCCAGGAAATAGATGAAAGTAGCTTAAATTAGGGGGAGCAGTGATGGTGGGGAGAAGTGGAGGGATTCAGGGGATCTTCTGGAGATTTTGGGTTGGGGATGAAAACCGAGTGTGGGAACTCGGGAGAAAGGAGAAATAAATTAGCTCCAATGGGTCACAAAACTTGGACTTTGCCAACTGGACCATGTGATATGTCTGGAATTTTCTGTTATGGTTTCCTTTCTGTTCTTTGGCTATATTTCATAAAGTTCTTTTCGAAAAGGCTGATTGGCCTCAGATGTGGCAAGGCAAACCAAAGAAAGGCAGCTGTGGGGTGGGAGGGCGGAGTTCGTGTTTGGATCACGGTTCTACCTGGAGCCAACATGGTAGAAGCAGTGGGGCATCAGAGGAAACGACCCCAAAAGGAGTGGCACCCCAGCGGTCAGAGTCAGGAGAAGGCTGGCCCACCCCTCCTCCAGTGTCTCCTCAGGAGCTCTTTTCTGCTCCCACCACAGAGGATTCCGACTCTGTTTTAACACAGGCCTTCTGCATTCTTCTCTTGGCTTTGTGCAGGAAAAGAGAGCAGCTAGGGGGCTGGCTCCAGTTGGGAGCTACATATACCCTTCCCTGAAAGGACCAGCCCCTTGGATAGAGAGAGCTGAGACCATTACCCCAGCTAGACTGGGTCCCAGGCAGCTGAGATAAAGCCTCTTAAGTCACTCCCTCCTTCCTCACCCCTCCAATATCATACTTCAACTGATAATTCTGAAGCAGATAGGGGTCTCGTTTATTCTTCCCAGTTGATTGTGTAAGGCCCTGTGGAGGGTACAGGGTCAGGGTGGGGTCAGAAGGAGACAGAAATGAAAAAAGACATGGTCTCTACCCCAGTTTGTTGAGCCATTAGCAGGACACCATACTGGGCATGATGGCAGGCCCAGGAAGACCTGGTCTCAGGGGCTTAGTCTAGGAAGGCAGTAACTCATGGGCACAAACAACTATTATACCTGGCCAACAGTGATCAGGACTAAGGGACAGAGAAACTTATGTGGGAGCTCAGGAGAAGAAAATACTCCGAACTGAGAGATCAAGTAAGGCTTACTGGAGGTGACATTTAGGTGAAGTCTTAAAAAATACACATTTGGAACAGTAGAGCTGGGGGAGGCATTCTAAGGCAAGGTGGAAGAGAGATGACTGGAGGGAGCAGGAGATAGGATCAGAGACTGTGCCTTCCACTCTACTGTGCAGGAGACAGGGAGGAGGGCACCAACATGAGATAGAAAGAAGACTGGAATGGGAGAAGGGAGACCCAGGTCCTCAGCTCAGCCACGACACTGGCCCATTGTGTGAGTTATTTCTGGGACACACACAGTAGCCATTGACTCATATGTTATGAGTACTTAGTACTTAGTAGTGAAGTGGTTTGCCCCAAGTCCCTCAGCTGCCATAACAAAGCAAATTCTAGGGAGGTCTGGCTCCAGGATGCATCCTGAGCTTCTGACTGCCCTTCCTTCCTGAGATGACTTTTCTGGAGTTCTCCCACACATTCTTGACTCAAGTGTCCAGATGAACCTACCTCAGAGCAGGTACAGCGGAGGCAGTACATCAAGCCCTGGGGCTCCAAGTATGGGTGCCAGCTCTCACCGAGGGAATATCTCTTCCCATGGAAAAGGCAGAACATATCTGGTCCTGGAAAACCAATTAGTTCTGTGTTAGTCCTAGGAGGCTCCAGACCAAAGACCCTGCCTCATCCCTTCTCCTTTCTGGCTCTGGGAAGGTTATCAACTGGACCACAAAGGCAAAAGAGAATCTGCTGGATGTGCTCTCCCAGCAGGGAGTGAGAATATCTGAGTTTGACTCTCAGCTTGATGACATAGTTGCTGTGTGATGTTGGGCATGTCACTGCCTCTCTGAGCCTTAACACATATAATGGAACAGTTAGAGGATCAAGTGGTGGAAGTGCTGTACAGATTTAAATTGTGGTGTGTATGTTAGTAATTATGATTAGATTAATAATCTGATACCCAGAGAAGATAAATAATACTGCAAAGGCCATACAGCAAGTCAGTCACCATGGAGGATGACAGCTTGAGTCTACTGACTCACTCCAGTGTCGACAAAGATTTTTTTTTAATTGAACAAGATTGAAATGCGGAGGAAGGAGCCAATACTTATTGACTACCTTCTCTGTATTGAACTTTTTGTAAAAGTTGTTACCGTTTTGAGAATTAAATTGGAAAATGCTTATAAAGTGCTTACGTAGGCCAGCACTTGAAACTTAGTCAAATGCTATTATTATGACAATTATGGTAACAACACAAAGACACTGTAAAATGCACACATCATCTTCTGGAATAGATGAGAAAGGTAGGTAAGAAAACTGACACTCACAGGGGCTAAGTAAATTGCCTAAGGACACCCAACTAGTGAACTGAACCCAGGATTCTGGGCTGAAAAACAGCTCCTTCCAGTCCCCCACTATCACTTATGACTTTTTATCCAATCTCAGGGACTAAACATTCAAGTTCCTTCTTCTGCTGCTCCACTGGCCACTATCCTCTGTTCCCTACTTTTATTTCCTAGACCCTAATTGTTCTAGAATCCAGAAGTTGCTTTCATTCCTCTTTCTTCCCACTTTCATGAATCAAGGATGGTGGAAACATGGACTTCCATCCTTTCTGAATCACAATCGCTTAGACTTTTAGACTCACAGATCTCAGGGCATTACATGCAATAGACTAGTTGAAAGGGTTTACACACAAAGCAGGAATTCCCTTTCCGTGCTAGGGGAGGGCTGGAGCACAGCCCTAGTGCACACAAGTGGAGAGGAGCTTATGGGATATTCCTAACTGTTAAAGAAGTTTTCTTTGTAAGAAGCTGCAATCTGCTATCCTCTGTCTCCTCACGGTTCCTGCTCTGCTCTCTTGGGTCTTCCAGAACAGATATCTGAGGCTGTGTTGATGACATGGGGCACTTGGTCTGTGCTTCTGTGGCTGCTGAGGACTGTAGAAACTCATAGCTTAGGTTTTCTCCCCGCCCCCTTCTTAGCCCCCAAAGTGGAGGGAGGGATCAGACAGCAGTTCCCCTTTCCAGCAAGGCCCCGGCTGGCCGGTATCAAATGAGCTGTGTTTATCTCTCAGCTGGCAGAGAGGGCGGGACACAGGCCCAGCTGGGGTGCTTGTCAGAGCCAGCCCAACTCTCCAAGGAGTGAATAATGTCTTTCTTTCTCAGTCCCTCCCCCCACCAGGGAGAGGAGTGATTGCAAAACTGCCTGAGCCTTAGTTCTCAGCTCCTTGCTGAAAAAACCCTGTCCCACCTTCCTTGGGGCGGCCCTACAGCCCCAGCCCCTGTGCCAACTGGCACCCTTTACCCTTTACTGCCTGTTCACAGCATGAAGACAGAATGTCTCAGCCGGTGCCCAGGCCAGGAGGCCCTCCCCCCACCAACAGTCCCCTGGCAGGGACTGAGAATGTGGGGGGCCTGGCAGGCCGTCCTTCAGCCCCTGGAGGCCTGCCCACCACAATCTCCACTCCACCCAGCCTCTAAGGTGAGAGGCACAAAGAAGGGTGGCATTGCTTGGAGCCCCCTCTTCCCCTGGAGAGGTGAGTGCCCAAGGCCATGCCAAAACCAGGCAAGGAGGAGGAGCTGCCAGGCCCTCAATCCTTGTGGGCAACACTAGCCCAGCCCTGATATTTGCAGAAGAGAGCTCTAGCTCCTTATGCCACAAATCCATTGGGTAACATTGAGGAAGACTCCCCTTCTCTGAGCCTCTACGTTTCCCATGAGCATAATAAGGGGAGTGAACTATGACCTTCAAAGACTTTTGCTTAGTTTTTAATCCATGATATAAAGATTCTAAGACACCAAGCTTCTATGTTTCTAAGATTCAAGATGTGAGAATGCTCTAATGCCTACAATCCTTTAGAACATGAAGCTTCTAGATTGTATGATGTTGCGGTTTTAAGATTTGATCATCCCAAGAGTCCATGAATCTAGGATGAGTTGATGGTCATGTGACACCAAGCTCTCAGGGGCTCCAAGGTGGATTAGGATGAGTTTCAGGAGCCAGTAGGGCCAATCCTGAGTGATGAGGGAAAGGAGGTAAAGCTTTTCTCTCACATCTCCTTCTTTCACATTACTCCCCTGCTCCTGCCCTGGTCTTAGGCTGCCCTGCTTCTTCCCTCTACCCACCCCCATATCTCTTCCTGTCAGGCTGCCCACTCTGAGCCCCAACCCGGGCCATGTGTGCCTTCTCTCAGAGACCTTCTGAAGTTAATGCACCCTGGCTGTGATGGCTAATCCAGAAAAGACTGTAGTGGGGGAAATTTCACTTTGGGAAGGATAATTGACCTTATTCAAGGCCTGAGAGGAATTAAAGTTGGACAGGTCTCAAAACCCCTCACTCAGTGGATGTATCCATACAGTAGTTAAGACCCTGACCCTTTGGAGTCAGATAGGGCTTGATTTTTATTTGTATGAGCTTAAGCAAGTTACTTAACCATTCCAGGCTTCAGTTTTGACATCTGTTAAATGGGACTAGTAATAATTGCTAGCTCAGGGTTATTGTATAATTTAGTCAGTTAATATATGCAGTGTGCCTACTGCCTGGCATGTATTAGCTGCTCAATGAAATAGTAGCTAACTAAAAACAGATGCACAAAAACCTTATCTGGGTACTGACCACAAACTTCCTTTACAGTCTCTTTATCATTGTATTTATTTTACTCCTAGAATTCTAAACAGCAGCCCCCAGACACTGTTTAAAATGGGGCATAAATATCATAGTTTCCACCACCCAGGTTTCATTTACAACCTCATCAACCCTGTTACCTGTGACTTCTCAAACTCTTCTATCCCCACTCACTAGCCAGAAGAGTCTCTCTCAGCACCACCTCATGCCAATACAGACTTTAGGGCTGAGATAGCGATGAAAGTAGTTTAGAAAGGTGGGAGAAGAGATGGGAAGGCTTGGGTGAGAAGCAAGAGGTCAGGCCAGATAGAGGCAGAGGCCTCATGAAGGGCCTTGTGAGCCTAGAGGGTAAAGGAAGGCCATGGAAAAGCTTTAAACTGGGGAGTGACATGATCAAGTTTGCATTTTAGAATATAGACGGAGGAATGGATCATTGATTGGAGGGCAAGCCTGGAGGCAGGGAGGCCAGGGAGAAGCTGTTGATGTCATCCTGTTTGAGACCAAGCCAGAAGCAGTATAGATGAGCAAAAGTACAGATTTGAAGCACACTTGTCAGGTGCAGGGATCAGGCTTTGGAAGAGACCAGATACAGTTGGAAAGGATGAAGGAACAGTCAAGGATGGGATTGAGGTTTTGACCTGGAACCAATAGGTGGATGTGGGGTTCTTGGCACGATATCAGAGCTCAATAAATGGTACACATCATTATCATTAATAATAATAATAATAATAATTAATATTATTTCCTGTTATTTATGTATTGAGCTTTTAAAATATGTCTTATATATGTCCTTGGGCCTGGTATGTGATTAAATAAAACATTATCCCTGCCCTCAAGGAACTCAGAACCCAGTGAAGAAGAGAGACAAGCAGACATAATAAATAGTTTGACAAGAACTATGAGAGTTTAAACATAGGGTCTTCAGGGAAAGCTTCCCTGAAGAGATGACTGAGCTGGATCTTGAAGGAGTCAACAAGTTGAAGAAGAGGTGGAAGGGCCTCTCAGGCAACGGGAGCTGAATGCAAAGGTTCGGAGGTGTGAGTAAGCATGGTCCATGCAAGAAACTGCAAGTGGTTGGGGTGTGTTGGTTGCTAGCTCCCCTTCCTGAAGGAAGTGGCCATTTGGACAGACCACAGGCAAAGCTCCCTATCTATCTTAATCCTCACTTAAAGTAATGGGATTTAGTTAAGCTAATATGAAAGTCTATCTGAATAACAGACTCCAATTTATGAGTTCCTGCCTGCTTTTCCAGCAAAACTCTTTGTGATGGCCCTGTTTTTAGCCTCATCTCCTCTTGCTGAGTTTCTCTCTATCCTACCCTCCACCAGGTACCTTCACATTTCTGCCTTTGCACATGCTGTTCCCTGAATGGAATGCAATCCCCTATCTCCAGTGTTTGACCAACACCACTTCCTTCTTCAAAAGCCAGCTTAGACGCCACCCAATTTTTGTGAAGCTGCCCCAACCTTGCCAGCCCTCTCCTTCCTCAGGGCTCCCACAGAAATGAGTCCAGGCCTCTAGTTCAGCTCTCCTCACACTGGATTGAAAGTATTTAAGTGTGTTTTCCTTCCTCACTAAACTGTGAGCTTCTTGAGGCCACTAACCAGGTCTCATTAATTTTTTTATCCTCAGTACTCAGCATGGAGCCTACATAGAGTTGGTGCTTGATTAACTGATGGATGATGAAAGAATGGAGTCGACGAGAAAGAGGTTGTCGTACAGGAGGTGAGGGATGCTCCTTAATTGTCATGATGTGAGAGGAGAGTCAAATCCTTCTCAGCGTTTTTACCTTGCCACCTAACAGGAATTAGCCTTTGACCTCCCTTTTGCAACTCCCCATCTAAACCCCCTAACCACCTGCCAAACCAAGCAATACAATGTACAAAAAGTTCTGGAGCCTGGAATAAGTAAGGGGAGGATGAGAGATTCCATGATCTTTAAGTATAAATCAAAATGTCTAAACTGTCCCCATCCAAGTTCATCCTGTGGTCTGACTTGAAACCCTCATGCCATGATGAGGGTCTTGTAGGGGGTCAGTTGGGGATGGGGTGGGGGTAGCGTGTGGTTGGGAATTCTCCCAATAGGAGGCAGAAAAGGCAACCAGTGAGAAGTTTCTGCTGAAGGGGGAGGCTGAGTGACTCCATAAATATGGCTCCAGGAGGGGCTGGGGTGAGAGTAGAGAGGCCTGGCTGGCCTGTCCCCAGCCTGCAAGAACTCAGGAAACCTGAGTGAGCCAGGCGTCACAGGAATGTGAGAACGTTTACATCTCTCCACTCACGCCCACACGGCTATACTTTCTCTATTTATTTATAGTCCCCTCTTCACACAAACAAACTTGCTCTCTCTGAGACACGAGCTCTGCTCCGGGCTCTGGCACCCGATGGAGGAGGCCTCTTAAGGGAATCAGAAGTAGAAACTTTAGCTACTTAGCGGCCAAGCTGTGCAACCTAGGGAAAGGGGGCTCACTTCTCTGAGTGTGATGTACATGAAGGATGTACAATAGCATAGAAGGACCTCAAAGGAGAGACTCATCAAACTAGGATCTGTTAAACGGCAAGGGGTAGAGGGCAGGGATGGGACTGTTTAACGTTTCATCTTGCTTTGGACATAGATGCTTACATTCACAGAATCTTAGTATGTTAAGGACTTAGAGACTATGCGCAATCCTCTCATTTTCAAGATGTAGAAGTGGTCTCAGAGTGAGGAAGGGACTAATCTAAGATCATGGACTCATGCCAGCACAGACTTCAATGCCAGTCTTCAGACACCCATCCCCTACAGGACAGGACTAGAAGAAACGGCTTTAAATGACAAAAGGATTCAGGAAAGGAAGAACTTTCTGACCATAAGAACAGGTAATAGAAGAAGGCTGTGGAACCGGCTGGCTAGGGTCCTGTCCAGTTAGGGGGATGCCTGCAATGATCTCTGCACTATACACCCCAGGGGCACTGTTCTCACGCCAGCCTTTTTCTTTGGGAGTCCGAGGGATGCAAGGTCCCTCTCCCAGAGTCCGGCGCCATGGCCGGCGACTAGGGGAACTTGAGAGGCCAGTCATGGAACAGGTGCAACAGCTGGAGTAGCTGCGCAGCTGTTGTCCAGCTCCGGCTCAACAGCCTGCAAGCTGGTGAGTGAGGCAGAGACCTCTACTGGTGGAAGAGAGGATGCGCAGAGACCCAGAGAGGGGCTTGCCTGGAGCCACTTCAGGTGTTCACTCAGGCGGCCTTCCCCATCCCCTCAATCTGACAGGTGAACGGGGATGAGACTTAGATGAACAACAGGGCAGGGTTCCCACTGGTCAATTTCCTTCTCCATCCACTGCCCCAGGCTCTCTAGGTGTAATCTCCTGTTCTCTGAGAATCTGTTTGTCTGTCCCCTTTTCCCTGGCAGGGCAGGCTGCAGATCATGCTTCCCCAACTCTCTTTTCCAAAGGTCAGAGTGAATTCTTAGAATCAAGGCAACAGCATCTTTGCATCTTAGAATTATGGGCTGTTAAAGTTGGAATAGTCCTCTAAGATCAGCCATTTGAGTCCAACCATCTCTTTTCTACACTGGGAAAACTGAGGGGCAGAGAAAAGCAATGTGCCCTGGGTCACAGTGGGAGCTGTGGCAGAGTCAGGGATAAGCTCTGGTCTTCTGAATCTAAACTTTGTCTTTTGCACCACATCATGCCATGGATAGCTCCCTTCATGCCTCATCTCCACTTCTGGTGTCTGGATTTCCTCTACCTAGGAACAAAAGTGTCAATTCTAAGAATATACATAACTCTTGGAGAAATGGATAGAGGGACCCTTATCTTTACTGTGATAAGTGACTCGCTCCTGAAACCAGGATTGAGTGGAGGGAAAGAAGAGAAAGGTGAAGCATGATGGATTCCTTAAAGGGGAATGGGTGGCAATTACTAAGGGAAGAGCACAAAGGGGAGGAACTGACATAGGGGAAAGAGCATGAGAGAGGGAATCATGAGACTAAGACTAGCCAGGTACTCATCCTACAGAGAGATAAGTGACCAAAGTGATAAACATCACACATGTATGTGGCTCAGCTTTGGGCTGGGATCAATACTGTTCAGTGAAAAGCCCAGGTAAGGGTTCTAGCCTGGGGGTGAAACTGCCATTCAATCTCTGGTCAGGGCTGGAGGATTAGGGCTCAGCCTGTTGCTGAAGTTGAGACTCAGTCTGGGTTGGGATCAGGGCTCAGTTTATGGTTGGAAGTAGAGCCAGGATAGAACAAATTTTGACTAATCTTGTATTTTATTCAAGGGTCAAGCTGCCACCTTGACTTATAGGAGTGTGACACCCCCAAGGCTTGAAAATTTCGTTCCATTGGCACGACTTCTGAGAGCACCAAAGATGTTACCAAGAGATATCTTACCTACAACTGGCTTGAGGTCTCAAACTAAGATGAGGACCTTCATAAAAGAATTTAAATAGGACTGTATAAAATGACTATAGAATTGCTTCTAGAGTCATCAATTTTCAACACTAGAATGGACCTCAGAAAAATGGAGGTTCTGAGAAGGGATGTGATCTGTTCCAGATCATACAACCACTAAGTGACAGATAAGGAACTAGAATCCAGGTCTGTTTTTTTTGTATCAGCAGGCACTGGGGATTTTTTTAAAAATAAATTTTCTATGTGACTTTGGGCAAGTCATTCTCCCTTATTCAGTTTCAGATGAACTATAAGGATAGGTAAATTGAGTGGAGGATATATAAGAGATAAGAGTCCTGTGTGAAAGGACCTTCAGCTCTGACATCCTAGAATCTTAACACTCCCTACAATGCCAGTCCACCACCTTAATTCAACAAGTCTGCTCTGAGTCTTTTTCTTGAGTGTCTAGAACTCTATATTCACCAGGCTGTGGGGAATGATGGAACACTGGCAGGACTCAGGGAGGGGTATGGAATCGAAGGCCAGTTGAGACATGGAGGAGGGTAGATCAGAGTGGATTGGGTGGTCAGGGCGAGTTTGCTGGAAGAGGTGTGACCTAAGCAAAGCCGTGAAGGGCTGACAGCATATGGGAGGCAAAGAGGAGGGATGTAAGACATGAACAACTTTGCACAGTGGTCTGATTCTACAACATCTCTTGATGCATCTCTCCAAAATATGTGGAGAAAAAACTTGGGGACTAAGAAGGGTGCCATCTGGAAAGGAGGCAGGCTAAGTCTCTTTTAAGAAACAACGGGAGGTGTTAGGAGGAAACCCCAGGGTTCAAAGAACAGGAGGTGACATGTATTGAGAATTTTGCTGGGAGCTTTACACCTGTCATCTCATTTCTGTAACCAAGAACCCTTTAGCTAATATTTCAACAGATGAAGAAACTGAGGCTCAGAGGAGTTGTCACTTATTAAAATTCACACAGCTAATAAGGAGCAGAGCCAGAACTTGAACTGAGCTCTTTCCAATACTTTTACTAAGGACTTCTGTGAGTCTCATGCTGCCAGCAAGTTAGAGATGATCAGACATGCACCTTGCCCTCATAAGCAGAGAAAAAACCGAAACAAAATCCAACAAAACCAGCTCCAGTCCAAAAGAATGGCATAGATGAGTATCTGAGCAGTGGAGAGAGGGAAGAGCACCAGGCTGGGAGTTGGGAGACTGATTCTTAGTCCCATGCTCTGACCAGTGTGACCTGGAGGAAGTCACTGCCCCTCCTTGGGCTCTGTTTCTTTATCGGGTAGATAGGAGTTTGAACTAAGCTCCTCCTTTCTCATTGAGGGAATTTTCATTCAATATTTCATCGTCACGGCATTCTAAAGGATTTGTAGAGGAGGGGGCCTACCAGCCTTTTGTGGGGACAGTGAGGAAACCAAGGTTCAGGAAGATTACATCACTTGTTTGAAGTCATACTGTGTCTAAGTGAAAAGTGTGAATTGGAGAAATGACATTTTTTGAGAACTTGTCATACTCCAGCCTTATACTAGTTGCCTTATATATATTTTCTCTAACTTAATCTTCATAACAGTCTTAGAGTTTTTACTTCCACTGTACGGATTAGGATACTGAGGCTCAGAAAGGTGCCCTCCATGCTACCGCCCTTCAGCTGGTATTCAATGGGGCTGGCATATTGAAACCCTGGTCTATCTCACTGTGCCATGCTGCCTTCCAGAGTCTCACAACTCCAAGTCAGGGTTCCTTCCAGACTGTGGGACTAGGAAAAAAGCAAAGGATTTGGAATTAGAGAGTTTTGGCTTTAGAAGGCTTACTAGCCATGCAAACTTGAGCAAGTTCTTTCAGTCTAAGTTTCCCTGTCTGCAAAATGCAAATGATAAATACCCACCTCATGAGAGTATTGTAAAAATTAAAAGAAAGGAATGGGAAGGCTACCCTAGTTAGCTCTTCTTTCCACGTGTTCTAAGTGCAACAGCCATTCCTTCCTCATCATACTTCTCACCCGAAGCCACACACACTGGACCCTCTACTAGGAATAAGTCCTCTCCAGTGTACAGCGCCCTGCCCTCTCCCCCACTGCTGTCAGCACCTCCATCATCAAGTCCATGCCAGCAGCCCCCTGGCTCTCATCTTGACAAGTTTCCCGCTCCCCTTTCCCCCAAGTCTCCTAGACTTAGCCCATCCTGTTTGACAGAGTAGTCTCCACCCCTCTCGGCACAGGTGCTGCTTGGATAGTGTCAGAGCAGTTGGGGTCCCAGGTCCTGGTACTTTCCCCCACATCCCAGAGGTCCTCGCATCCCTCTTCTGCCCTCCAGCCTCCCCTTCTACTTACGGGCTCGAGCGTGGGAGTCCAAGGGGAACCAGAGCAACGCGAGTCCCAGCAAGGAGGAGAGGACCCTCACTTCGGGAACCATCCTTCTTTTCCCTAGGGCCAGGCCGCTGAGCCAGGAGGGGAGTCGGGTGAAAGTGAGATGAGAAGGACACTGAGGCACAGGTTCACAAAACAATCCGCAGACCTAGAGAGGGCTGCCGTTACAGAGGAGAACCAGAGTAGGACCGAGAAGATGATGTTGAAGAGAAGAGGGAGACAGGGAGATCCAAGGTAGGAATAGAGAAAGGTGGAAAGAGAACTAGGGGAAAGGAGGAAAAGAGATGGAGAGATGGAGAAAGGTACGGCAAGAGGTAAAAGCAATACAAGGCGGAAGAAGGTGAGAGGGAGAGGGAGAGAAGAAAGATCCGGGAGAGGACAGAGGTCTGTAAGCACGCAGTGCCGGGCGAGGCGCGCGGAACCAGCCGGGTATCCCGCGCGCGCCGGCTAGAGGCGGCCGGCGCCCCCTGTTCAGTGGGCTGGGGGTCGGGCCGCCGCGGTCTGGCGGCGGGGTCCTGGGGCCTGTCGGGGCGGCGGTACCGGTGGCGGCGACGAGGCGGCCGCGGGGGAGGCTGCGCGCGGGCCGACTGTGCACGCCAAGGGCGCCAGGCGCGGTGCTGCGGCGCATTTGTACTTTGCCGCGGGAAGCAGGCAGTCCCTGCCTGGCGCTGGCCTCGCGCTGGCGCCTCCTCTGAGGCACCGCGGGCTCGGTGGATTGGCCACCCGAGAAACAAGCCCACTTTCCCCACCCCCCTCCTCTCTCTTGCAGGTCTCCGGGACCGACGCTCCAGGCAAGGCGCCGGGAGGAGGCAAGGAGACTGGGGAGGGGGAAGGAGCCACCCGGGCCACGGGGTTTAACCCCTGCTTCCCCGCGACGCCCAGAGTTGCAGGAGGACGGAACCCAGTTAGACTTCAAGTGGAACTTTCGGGTGTGGAAGGGTGAGGTGTCAGGGGCGAAATGGGGAAACGGGCTGCGGGAATCAAGAGGCGCAGGGAAGCTTGCGTTTCTTAATTCGCTGTTGGTGGCCTTGGGCACGCCAATTCCCCTTTCGGAATCTGTTTCCCCACTTCTAAAGTGGAGATTTAATGTCTTCCCCATACTTGTTGCAAACACAATTGAGGTAATCATCGCCAGAGCCCTCAAAAACCAAAGAGATAGGTCATAAAATCAGGTGTTCTTCCCAGATTTCAACCTGGCCAACCCCAAGTTGAAATCCAGCCCAGTTGTATCCTTTGACCTTCCTCCAAGAAGTCTTCCCATGCTTTCCCATCCCCCCACCCCCACCCCTGAAGCAGGACCGATCTCTGCCTATGCAGGTAAGGCCTGTACCTCTCTGACAGTGATGGCCCTGTTCAGCCATCTTCAGTGAGAGCTATTTGGTAAGGTGTTCATTTTCCCCTCAGAAGGTGAGCTCCCTGAGAGCAAAGCCCTGACACTCTCCAGGACTATGGAGAAAACAACCAGTTCTGTCCACGCCAGAAATACCCAGGTTCTGAAATCAAGAGGGCAGGGTCCTGGTCCTGGCTCTCTGCCTAAGTTGCTGGGCCACTTTTGGTAAATACATTGATCTCCACTTTGGACCTCAATTTCCTGGCCAGCTTCTCTTGTAGAGCAAGTGGAGATTCCAGTGAGTATTGGTCGGGTGGTCACTGGGAAAAGGAAGAAGCGGGATGGGGTGTTGGGCCACATCCCACTCTGGAAGGGAATCAGATTTCCAGGTTTAAGTATTCCTGATTGGCTGTCTGTAAAGGTAAGTTCCTGGGCCAAGGCTGAGATCCCCACTCCACTTTGCCATCAGGCCACTACCTCCAGGACAGAGAAGAGTGTGAGGAACCAGTGATCCCAGAAACAGTGCTTCCCTAAGGTCCTCAGAATCAGGGATAAACACTTCAGTTTGGCATTTATGGTCTGCCATTATCTGCCCCCCGGTGCCATCCCAGGGTTAACTTCTCTGGCTTCAGTCTGGCTAGGCTCTTCCTTTCCCTTGAGTATACTTCATTTTAGCAGATAATGAAAACTATGTACATCATGATGCTTCCTTTTTCTCTTGGCTTTCAGGGAGCTCAGAGTTAAGTTACTGCTCAATTGCAGAAACAATCTCATTCCAATGGTCTGGGACAGAGATTTCCTTTCTCCATCTTTAAGCCTGCTTTGCACATACATTTTGTCTTAAGTGTAAGCATCCTGTCCATTGTACATCAAAAACGGTCTCTACTCTCTCACCCCTCCTCTCCGTCTCCGTTGTCCCCAGAGTTCACGTCATCAGTACCCCTTACCTGGAATCTCTCAATAGCCTCTTAAGTCTCTCTGTCCCTAGTCTGGGCCCCCTAATCCGTTCTCCTTACCCCTACCAGAAGAAGTACACTGATAATTTCTCTTGAAAAATCTGATTATATCACTTTCCCAATTAAAATCTATTCTTGGCTTTCTACCACTTACAAATTAAAATCCAACATTTTTAGCACTGAATTAAAGAACCTGCGCATTTGGACTCCTATCTACCATTGCCATCCACCCTACACTTTTTCCAACCACTCACATCCCAGACTGGCCATGTATTTTCATGCCTTTTTTTATCTGTTTTCCTTATGCCTGAACTATCTTTCTCATCCCGAATCTAGTGAATCCCTTTTTTCTTTTCAAAAGTCAGCCCAAAGTCACTTCCTCTCTGAGGCCTTCCCTGATTTCCACAGGCAAAGAAAAATTTTGATCTTTGTATCTCCCACAGTACTTTGTATTGTAGCTATTGGAGTGCAAGTGTTTATTTGCATTTCTGTTCAGCACTCGCTGTAAGGTAGGTGCCTTCTTTCATTTGTATTTGTTTCTTGCTAAGTGCTGGACACATAAAGATATTGAATGAAAGATATTGAATGAATAATTTCTACATGAATGAATGAATACCTCAGTGATTTGAAAAGAAGACATAATATTTTCCCATAGGAGTGCCTAAAGTATCCCTCAGCTTTAATCAATGATTGACACAAGAAACAACCACTTAAGTAAAGTTTCTATATTTTCTGTAGAATTGCTGTTCAAAATGGTTATTCATGTATTTTCTAAAATCCTTTATAAAAGAAAACTTGATAAGTTCTTCCAAAATCTAGTCAGGGAAAAAAGATCTCCCCATAGCAGTTTGTTGTACCAAGAGGTTGTCTGGTATCTGTTTGTTTTCCTGATAAGGTACCCACTCACTTGCTGCCTTCAAAGGCAGCCCATTCTACTGTTGGACAGTTTTGTTAGCAAGTTCTATATACTAAATGGAAATCTGATTCTCTTTGACTCTCTGAACTACCCCTAGCCTTGGTCCCTGGCCTATACAGAACATGCTGACTCCTTTTGTCCTTTGAGAACCTTACAGAGATTTGGGACAGAGAATCCCTCCTCCATTTACTTACCCTTGCCAGTCCTGGCCCGTGGGCTGTGTGTGCCACATCAAACTTTCTCGTTCTTCAAGTGCGTTGAGCTTTTTCAACCTTTATGCCTCTACCTATGTTGTTTCTTCTGTCTGGAATGCCCTCCCTCTACCTACTCTTATCTGTCTGGCAAGCTTACATATTTTTTTAAGGATCAAGGTAATTACCACCTCTTTCATTCATCCAACAAACAATTACTGAGTGTCAGCTCCGTGCCAGGCACTATGCTTGGTGCTTGAGGCCGTGGAGAATAAGACAGACCCTGATGCACAGGTTCCATACTGATGCTAATAGTGCAGGTCTCCACTGAAGTCTCTTTCATAGTCTCTGAATTACTATCTCTCTCCTACATTCTTCTATAACTCCATTATAGCATGGGTCACATTGTATTATCACTAGACCTTCAAGCTTCTAAAGTGAATTTCTTGAGAGCACAGATAGGAAAATATGGTTAATATCTTCCCAAGCCTACAGTACAGAGCTTTGCACATAGTAGTTGCTAAATTAACCATATCCCTAGTTTCTTCAAATAGTCTTGTGGCCTGCATAATTATTTGTGGCCAAAAGGCCTCTTCCTGGGCTATGTGTTGCCTTATTATGTAAAATTCGCAAACCAATAGGGATCATAGGGAACAGTATCAAAGAAAGACATCTGTCAATAAAATTCTAAAAGCAGACTCACCATAAGAGAGGTAATATAAGAGGACTACATGACAAATATAGCAGTGGTGTTCTGGTAAATGCTTAACAACTGACTCTCTGTGGAGGTGGAAGGAGGGAGTCCTGGTTTATCACATTTGCCATTTTCCATGGTGGTAGATACTCCCATCATGGCCAACTACAGAATGCGAAGCTGGGGAGAGAAGTACAACAGGACACCATTATATAGTATTTCCACCAAGGAGATCCAAGAGACATAAATAACCTCTGGAACACTTATAATAGTAAAATAATTAGGAAATGAT
This sequence comes from Tamandua tetradactyla, assembly GCF_023851605.1. NCBI lineage: Eukaryota > Metazoa > Chordata > Mammalia > Pilosa > Myrmecophagidae > Tamandua > Tamandua tetradactyla. The sequence goes on along the minus strand of NC_135334.1, from coordinate 70,921,697 downwards.
GAGTATTTATCACCTGCTTTCAATATAACAGTTAATTATAAGTTTATATAGTTTAATTTTAATGATTGTGTTTAACAACCAGCTCCCAAAATTCCTGAAAATTTAACACTAGGCTCTCCTGAGCTAGCTCCAGTATGTTGCTTTTATTTCTTTTGTGGGTGCATGGTCCAGGAATCAAACCCAGGTCTCCCACGTGAAAGGCAGGCATTCTAACCACTAAACTACCCATGTACCTGACAGCATGCTGCTTTTATAACTTCTGCCCCTACCTCCTCCATACTCAGGAGGACTCTTGAAAAACAGTTTGAACTTAGATACTTCTTTCAATAATTCTGTGAAGGTGTAGAGCTCCAGAAAGAGATGCCCTATAACTTGGGACACAGCAGGCACAGGAATGGGGAATCACTAGAGTTATCTTTTAAAAATATAAATCAGATAATATCACTCCATTCCTTAAAACCTTCCCATTGCACTTGAAATAAAATCCAAATCCCGGACCCAACTTGTAATTCCCTGTATGGCCTGGCCCCTGCCTGCTCCTGACTTCAGATTACTCTCTCTTGTGCTTGCTTTGCTGCAGCACACTGGCCTCCTTTCAGTTCCTGGGATACACCAAGCTGCTTGGCCTTTCCTCAAGATCTTTACACTTGCTGTTTCCCCTGCTTGGAGTTCTCTTCCCTCAGCTTTTCCCACAGCTGATACCTCTTTGTTCAGCTTAACTGTCACTTCCTTTGTGAGATCTCCCCAGTCCAACTTATCTAATGATTTCCCACCTCCAGTCATTTTCTGTCCTATTGCTTTATTTTCTCCATGTCATATCATTATTGGAGATGTATTTCATCATTTGTATATTATCTGCATCCCTTGTGATCATGAAAGCTCTGTGAACAGCCTGGACCTTAATTCTTGATCACTGCTATACCCCAAGCTCCTAGAACGGTATTCAGCCTAGCACATAGTACAGGCTTACTGAATATTTTTTGATCAATGAAAATAAATGAATGATGGAATACTTATCTAGATAAACTGACTGAGGAGTGACCCATAGACGTTCAAGACCACAAATCCTTGGAATTCATCTACATTAGCATTTTCATCATTATTAGCACCATCACTTTTATAATCAATATACCACCATCATAACAACAGTGGTGCTGCATGGCATGTAAGATTACTTACTGCTTATTGAACGAATTAATGAATGAGCAGCTACTTCATAGTTGACCTTAAAGTTCCTTTCTAGTCTTATCTCTCCTGCATCCCAGTCCAGTTTCTTACATACATACTACCTTCCAGCTACTCCCAACTGATCATTTGCACCCAGTACACGATGTCTTTTCATGTCGGTCTGTGTTGGATTATTCTGCTGTTCCCTTCTACTTGAAATTCTCATTCTTTCTTTGATGAGTTTTCGCTCTTCGTTTAGGACCCAATTTTGTATCCATTCAGGTAGTGTTAGTATAGTCACTTCCTCTTCTGTACTTCCATATCATTTTGTATATACTACTTTTAAAAATTCATCTCCTAAATTATAGTTATTTGTTGACTTGTCTGCCTTCTCCTTTAGAGAAGGAGTGCCTTGAAGGCAGAGACAGTATGTTTTCGGAAACCATTGCGGGATCTGGCACACTTTCACCATATCTACTGAGATCATCAACCTTGTAACGGGAATGGGCTAGATGAGAGCACTATGCTAGGTGCTCTCATCTATGTACAATAGATGAGAGGATATGTACAATCCTGGTCAAAACATGGAGTCTGACCCGGAGGACTTACAATCTAATTGGGAAGATAAGTCCTTTTCATAGAAATATCATGAAAAAACCAGTGTAGGATAAAATAAGCCAGACACAAAAGGACAAATATTATATGATCTCACTGATGTGAAATAATTAGAATAAGCCAACTCGTAGAGTCAGAATTCAGAATTTAGGTTACCAGGGGACGGAGTGGGGAATATGGAGTTGAGACTTAAAAGGTACATAGCTTCTATTTGGGACCATTGAAAAGTTTTGGTAATGGATTGTGATGAACGTAGCACAACACTGTGAATATAATTAACAGCACTGAATTATATATATTAATATAGTTAAAAATGAAAATTTTAGGTTCTATAGATGGTATTAGAATACAAATTTTAAAACATCTGTGGAACTGAACAACTCAAATTATGAACCCTAAATTAAACCATGGACTGTAGTTAATAGTACAGTGATACAAATGTGCTTTCCTCAGTTGTAACAAAGGGTCCACACCAATGCAAGATAGTAATAATAGGGTAGTATATAGAATATTGTATTTTATGAATGATTGTTCTGTAACCCACAACTTCTCTAATAAAAAAAGTTTATTTTTGAATTAAATAGGAGACAAATGAAAGCTTAGTGTGGTATGATGTGTATAGGGCTGGAGTAGTTAGAAGACTTGGTTTGAAGTTCTTACTTTACCATTAATTCACTGTGTGGATTTGACAAATTAATTTCCCTCTTTAGACCCGCGTCTTCTCTGAAAATGAAGAGGTATGATCAGAGTCTTAGATGATTTCTAAAGTGGGTTCCATCTCTTAACATTCTGAGTTTGGCTCCATGGAAACTGGGTGGAGGAGATGGTGGGTAGAGCTCAGTAGTCTCGGTTTGCCCCCTGGTGGTCTTTCAGTTGCATCACAGTCTGGGGAGATTTACTCAGGGATGGGGATAGCAGAGCTCAGAGCTCAGTGAACAAAGAAACTTAACACAGTGACCATTCTAGAAGAGAACAAATCAGGCTTCTCACTGGTCATTGGTAGACTGGTATAGAATATTACCCTCTTTGAGGACTGAAGGAACTTGGGAGATGATGTTCTCTGTTCTCAGCCTCTTTTTGAAAAGCATCTTGTGTCTATGTCTTTCCAAACAAGAGAAAGTCCATCTTTGGGAAGCTATCGTGTAGCTCCCCTGATTTTTCTTCTGCTTCCACTATAGTGCTTCCTTCTGAGGCAAATTTTTCATTCTGGTCAGTATAAATCATCCATTTATTTATGACAAAATGGAGTTTTCCCTTCCACACAGTCTTTTCCTGGGGAATGGTCATGCATGAGCGACTCCTCAGGAACTTAGCCCAGACCAAGTAACGGCGAATAGGATGGAAAGACACAATAGCATAAGACATGTGCTTTACACTGTAAAAGATGATCAGTACCGTCAGAGGAGGGTTTGTCTTTTAGGTGTTTCACTATGAGGTGGGGCAAGTAGGATCATTTCCCTTTTATTTCCTTATTCTCTATGTGTTGAACCCAAAGGACTTCTGAAAGCCGCCTCCACCTCCTCAAAAAAGAACAGCTAGAAGAACAGCCGGCTTGGATTCTTTCTATTCCTCACTGACAATTATAAGATCAAGATTTGTCCTTATAAAATACAACTCCATTTATAACCCTCTCAGTCTAAATATTAGATCTTTCAAGAGCACCCCAAGAGCTTGAGCTTATTTCTCTATAAAATGGAGATAACATATGCCCATCTTACGGCATTATATTAGGTTTAAATGAGAAAAGGTAAATGATCTCTTTTCATGGTCCCTGGCACATGGTAGTTGCTCAATGAATTGTAGTTCTTTTTCTTCTCCAACGTTCTAGCCACATTGAAATTCCTTACCAGTCCTACATATCCTGTACTTAAAAAAAATTTTTTTATTGTGAAATATAACATATATACAAAAAAGCAAAAATTTTCCAAGTACATTTTAACAAGAAGTTATAGAACAGATTTTAAAGTTTAGAATGGGTTACAGTTCTACGATTTTTCGTTTTTTCTCCTAGCTGCTCTAAGACATTGGAGACCAACATAAATATCAATATAATGATTCAGCAGTTATACTCTTTTGTTAAATCCTTTCTTCTCTGTTATACTCTTCCTTCTCTTTAAATAACATATATATGTAACAACAATAAATTTCAAAGAAAATCACAATAATTGTGGAACAGATTTCAGAGTTTGGTATGGGTTACAATTCCACAATTTTAGGTTTTTATTTCTAGCTGCTCTAAGGTACTGGAGGCTAACAGAAATACCAGTATAATGAGTCCATACTCATAGTCACTTGTTAAACCCGACCTTCTCTGTATAACTCCACCATCACCTTTGATCTTTCTCCCACATTTTAGGGGTATTTGGGCTATGCCCATTCTAACTTTTTCATGTTGGAAGGGGCTGATGATAATATGGGATGGGGGATGGAACTAGCTGATATTCTGGAAGGATTGGCCCCTCTGTGTTTCATATCCTGCACTTTTATACCTTTGTGCTTCTGCTTTTGTTTTTTTCTCTGTCTGGAATGCCATCCCCTTTTTCTACCTGGTGAACTCTTCTTCATTCTTCAAGAGGGAGCTCAAGTGTTCCCTCCTCTGTGTAGCTTCCCTGCCCCCTGCTTTGCTCTCTGCTTCCATAGCACCCTGTATATGTCTCAGTTGTAGCACTTATAATTCTATCATAGTTATTTATACTTTTGCCTCTTTGTTCGGCTGTAACCTTGAGGGTGCCAGGGAGCAAGTTTTATTTTTATTTGTTCAGTGTTTAGAAAAGGTCTGGAGGAGGCCAGAAAGGTGATATGGAAAATACAGGTAGAGGGGCTAGCTTTGCAAAAGGACTACTTCTTCCTCTGAAATAAGAGGAAGGAACTGAAAATGAATAATAGTAAGAATGTGGCAAGAATCTACAAAACAAAAGGGAAGGAACCAACTCGATAGGGGAAATCTGGCTTGAGAGGGGAAGGGAACAGGAAGAAGATGCTACTGGAAGAGATGAAGAGGGTTAAAGAGAGAGAGCGCTACTTCATTCTATGAAGAAAGTATTACCCTGATACCAATGCAGATAGAGGCAGCACAAGAAAAGAAAGGTACTGACCCAAATCCCCTAAGAATACAGATGAAAAAATCCTCAAGAAAATACTGGCACACTGAACCCAACAGTATATTAAAAGAATTATACACTATACATGACCAGGTGGGACTTATTCTAGGGATGCAAGGGTGGTTCAACATATGAAAATCAATCAATGTGATATGCCACATTAATAGAATGAGGGAAAAATCACATGATCATTTCAATTGATGTGGAAAAGGCATCTGACAAAACTGAACTTTCTTTTATGATAAAAACACTCGCAAATCTAGAAAGAAAAGGCAACTTTCTCAATACAATAAAAGGGATTTATGAAAAACCCACATCTGGTTTCATACTCAATGGTGAAAGACCAAAAGTTATTCCCTTAAGATTAAGAACAAGATAAGGATGCCCTCTGTCTTCACTGCTATTCATTATTTTTGTATTGGAAGTGCTAGCCAGAGCAATTAGGTAAGAAGAAGAAATAAAAGGTACCCAAAAAATAAAATTAAAAAACCATTCAAATTGGAAAGGAAGAAGTAAAACTATCTCTCTTCACACACGACATGATCCTATATGTGGAAGATCCCATGGAATCCACCGAAATCTAATAGAGATAATACATGAGTTCAGCAAATTGTGAGGTACAAGAGCATCATGCAAAAATCAACTGTGTTTCTGTACAGCAGTAATGAACAATCTGAAAAGGAAATTAAAACAATTCCATTTTCAATGGCATCTAAAATAATAAAATACCTATGAATAACTTTAACCAAGGAGATGAAAAACTCATACACTGAAAACTATAAAACATTGCTGAAATAAATTAAAGAAGACCTAAATAAATGGAAAGACATCCCATGTTCATGGATTGGAAGACTCAATATTGTTAAGATGTCAGTACTACCCAAAGAGAGCTACAGATTAAACACAGTCCTTATCAAAATCCCCAAAGCCCCCTTTTTTTTTTTTGCAGAAATGGAAAAGTTGATCCTCAAATTCATATGGAATTGCAAGGGACCCTGAATAGCCAAAACCATCTTGAAAACGAACAACAAAGTTGGAGGACTCACACGTCCTGATTTCAAAACTTACTACAAAGCTATAGTAATTAAAACAGTGTGGTACTGGAATAAGGATGGACACATTTACCAATGGAATAGAACTGAGAGTCCGGAAATAAACCCATACATCTATGGTTGGTTGATTTTTGGCAAGAGCACCATGCCAATTTGTTTTAGTTTCCCAGATGCTAAAATAAATACCATACAATGAGTTGGCTTAGCAATAAGAATTTATTTGTTCACAGTTTCAGAGACTAGAAGGCTTACTTCCTACCAGGGTCGATATTTTTTGCCAGGCTGTCAATCTTTGGAGTTCCTTGGCATTTCTGTCATATGGCTATGCACATGGTGGTATCTTCTCCTTTCTCTTCCAGGTTCCACTAATTTTCAGCTTGTGGCTGTTCCCTGTGGTTTCTCTCTCTGTCCAATTTTCTTTGTTTATGAGGACTTCAACCACATTATATTAAGGCCCACCTTCATTGCATTTGGGCACACCTTAACTAATAATATCTTCAAAGGTCCTATTTCCAATGGGGCTGGAACATGCCTTTTGTGGAGGACATGATTCCATCCCCAACACCAATTCACGGGGAAAGAACAGTCTCTTCAACAAATGGTGCTAGGACAACTGGAAATCCACACAAAGAATGAATTTAGGCCACAACCTTTTACCACTTACCATAATTAACTGAAAATGATCAATAACTACATTAGTTTCCTCACCACTAAAGCAAATACCATGCAGTGGGCTGGCCTAAACAATGGGAATTTATTGGCTTATGGTTTAAGGCTATCAGAAGTCCAAAACTGAGGCATCAGTAAGGTTATGCTTTGTTTCTGAAGATTGGTATTTTGGGGCTGGCGGCTGGCAATCCTTGGTCCTTGACTTTTCTGCTACATGGCATTGCACATAGCAGCATCTTCTCTTTACTCTTCCAGGTGCCACTGACTTGGACTTCTTGCTTCCTGCGGCTTTCTCTCTATCTGCCTGAATTTAATTCTGCTTATAAAGGATTACAGTAATAGGATTAAGACCCATCCTGATTGAGTTGGGCCACATCTTAACTGAAGGAACCTCATCTAAAGTCCCTACCTGCAATGGATTTACACTCACAGGGATGGAATAAATTTCAGAACATGTTTTTCTGGGGTACGTAGCTTCAAATCACCAGAACAACCTAAATATAAAACTCTCAGAACATAGGGGAAATCTTCAGAACCTTGTATTAGGTAATGAATTCTTAGAGATGACACCAAAAATATAAGCTGCAAAATAAAAAACAGATAAATGGAACCAAATAAAAATTTAAAACTTTTGTGCATCAAAGAACATGATCAGAATGTTAAATGATAGCCTGAAGAATGGAACAAGAAAATATTTGGAAACATTGTATTGGTTAAGGGCTTAATATCCAGAATAGTATCAGGAACTCTTAAAACTCAACAACAAAAAGACAACTCAATAAAAAATGAGCAAAGGACTTAAAGAAGATATGCAGGTGGCCAATAAGAACATGAAAAGATGCTCAACACTGCCATTAGAGAAATGGAAATCAAAACCATGAGATACCACTTGACACTCACTAGGATGACTATTATTAAAAAATGTAAAATTAAAGGGATTGGCAAGGATGCAGAGAACCTGGAATGTTTATACATTGCTGGTGGGAATATAAAATGGAGCAGCCACTGTAGAAAACAGTTTGATAGTTTCTCAAGAAATTAAACACAGTATTACCATATATAACCCAGCAATTCTACTCCTACGTATATTCTTCAAAGAATTGAAAGCAACTCAAACTGATACTTGTAAACCAATGTTCATAGCAGCATTACTCACAATAGCTAGAAGGTGGAAAGAACCTAAGTGTCCATCAACAGATGGGCAAACAAATGTGTGTATATATATATATATACACACACACACACACACACACACACACACACACACACACACACACACACATACACACACACACAGGAATATTATTCAGCCATAAAAAAGAATGACGTTCTGATACATGCGACATGGATGAACCTTGAAAACATGCTAAGTGATATAAGCCAGATTAACATTATATGATTTCATTTACAAGAGGTATCTAGAATAGATAAACTCAGAGAGACAGAAAACTCAGTAGAGGTTTCCAGGGGTTGGGGTGGGGGAGGAGGGTGGGAAGTTATTGCTTAATGTTTACAGAGTTTCTGTTTGCAGTGATGTAAATGTTCTGGAAATAGACAGTGGTGAAGGTTACACAACATTGTCAATGTACTTAATGTCCCTGAATTATACTCTTAAAAGAGGTTAAAATAGTTCTCTGTATATTTTACCACAACAAAAAATATTTGAAAAGAGAGAGAGAGAGAAAAGGGAGAGAGAGAGGTGGGGCTAGTGTGGTCTCAGGGACTGATCCTTCCCCTTTTAGATGTGTGAGGTTTCAGGATGACCTCAGTCCCTGGACTGGCAAGAAGGGGTTCTTATACCTGCAGGGAGAAACAGCCTGGATCTAGGCTGAATGGCCTTGTTTCACATCTGATTCTTTCAGTGCAGCAGAGAGAAGCTGGGGCCTCCAGCTCAGGGAAAGTGGCAGATTTTTCAGTGTTGTTGATAAGGGGTGATGAAAGGTTAGTTTGGTATGGAATCATGATAGAAGTACTATGAGAAGGGTGACAGGGAATTTTGCAGCAATGGAATTCTCAGAAAGTGTGGAAGGAATAGCAGCAGCAAAAAACAACTGGGGAAGAAGTACTGGTATGTGTGGCTGCACTGCTATTTGTTCATCAGACGGCATCCTTGATGACAAAGTGAGTATATGTGTCCCTCTTCTCTTGGTGGTCTGTGGCACAGGTGGGTGCTTAGGAAAAAAAAAAAGCAACACCTCCAACTGGGGCTTATTCTACTCTGGGCCATCGACATCTTGAATCATTTTATAATTTACAAAACACCGTTGGCAATTATTCTCCCACATAGGAAGGAGGTTTGGACGCTGGTGGTAAGCTAAACAAAACAAAATACTCACTCCGCCCAATTCCTCATCTTCTTCCAGTTTTTCTGTTTTTGTAGGTTGTCAGTTGAGATCATAATTCCAGGCTCCTAGGCTTAAAACTTTAGAATCATCCTCATCTCCCTCATTTCTAAGATAACTCTCCAAGTTTCTTAGATTTGTCTTGCCTTCTGTCACCATGACTGCTACCTCGGCAATAGCATAGAAGAGAGAAAAGACTGAGAATTGGGAGTCAGATTTCTAGAATGTTACAGCCTGAAGAGACCTTTGGACTTATCCACTGTGTTGGTTTTAGCTAAGTGTATTCATTAGAATCCCATGGCAATTAAAATACACACATGCTGGCCTTAGTTTTTGTATTCGTTAGGTCTGGGGTTGGCTCTGGGCATGTATATAAACAGGTGTTTCCGAAGTGCATCCCAGGTTGAGAACTGCTGAATTCCAGGACGTGTTATAAAGATGAGGAGTCTGAGGCCCAGAGAGGAGCTACCTGTCTGAAATCACACAGTGAGTTAATGAAAGGGGCCAAGATCAGTCCCAGGTTTCCTGGCTTCTGGTCCAGTGCTACTTGGACCTATTGTTCTTTTCCCCTCTACAAAATGAAATTTTGTTTCATTTGTATTTTAAAAAGTATGCTGCTCTTCTGTGGTGCAGCTCCTTTGAACAGTAAACAGGCCTTTCAATTAAGAGACCCAACAGTGAAGAGTGAATAGCCTGCACAAAGGGCCACATTTCTCATGTAGACAGCTGGATCACTGAACCACAGGCTTCGTTTGTCAGAATCTGGACAAGGTGTCCTCAAGAACCAGGGCAGGAACATGAGGAGGACCCATGGATAAAGGACAGCTGAGGCCATACTTCTATGTCTGGCAGGATTCTGACTGGGCCTTGTGTGCACAAGTGCTTGTTTCACATACTCATTGACCCTTCTTTAGTTTTTGACCATTCCTTAGTCATCTGGTCTTCATTTTGGGAATCGATCTCTTTTTATGTTCTGCTCTCTACCTTTGACCAATCTGTCTGTCTTGGATTGGTTTACCACTAGCTCAGGTGCTGTTTCTGGGCAGTCTCATCCAAAACAGGGTTCTGATGCCTTATGACATTATGTTGTTTTTTATTTTACTCTCCTTATAAGACTTGTGCTTTCCTATAAAGATTCTTAGCAGGAAATGGCATTTGTTTAAGGCCTTCCGGCTCCAAATCTACTTTAGTGCAAACAAAGTTAAGGGTGGGAGAATTGGTAAAGCAGAATTCTCTCTCTCTTGAGGGGAAATCCTTTCTCCCCTGCCCTTTGCATCCAGAAAGGACACTGGCATCAAAGTCTGAGCAATTCACCCTAACCCAAGCAGGAATGACATGGTCTAAGCTGCCCTATAGGAAGAATTCTAAGAGCTGTAGAGGATGGATGCAGAAGAGAGGCTGTGGGAAGGGAGTTCTCACATAGAAGCTACTGAAAAAATCTAGATAACATGATGAGATCTGAATTGGGCAGTGAGAATGGAATCAAGAGAAGATAGGTGGGAAAATAGACATTTTAGTGGGAGAACTGACAGGACTAAGTAACTGACAGGATGTTGGAAATGAAGAGAAGTTAAAGATGACAAGATTTGGAGCTTGAGGGGCTGGGAAGATGGTGCCTTTAATAGAATCAGGGAAAAAGGAAGAAGAAATGTTTTGAAAGAAGAGTGGAAGACAATCACTAGTTTTCTACACGAGACAACAGACATCTTAGAGGATGTTTCTATTAGGCAATTGAATATGCTGGGGTGGACTCAGGAGTTCTAGGCTGTGGATGGTGGTCTGGGAGTTTCAGAGGGAACAAAGTGTGGGGTGGACCTGGGGAGCCCCCAGAGTGAGAAGAGGACTGAAGCCTGAACCTACAGAAATATCATACTTAAGTGCAAGACAAAGGAGGAAGTTTCAAAGAAGGAGCCTGAGAAAGAGCTGAGGAGTTGGGAAAACCCCAGGAAATTATGGATTTTTCAGCCAAGGGAGAGGAGTTTCGGGAAGGAGTGTGGAAAAATTTTGGGAAGGAATGATGAAGGAAGGAGGACCAACAATAGGCTGTTAATTTTGGCAGCCAGTTACTAAATTGGTCACAGCAGGCCTGGTTTCAGTTACCTCAGTTACTTCGATCCTTACAAACCCTTGCATCAAATGAGGCACTAACACAGGTTTCTGGAGAATTCATACACTCTGCACTCACTTTAACTTCAGTTATCGGGGAATGCAGGATTAAATAAGTGTAATTCTTCATAATATCGCTCAGCAATCCCAAATAAATCCCCTCAGTTCTTACACTTATGGTTCTTATCTTATCCTTATGGTTCAAGAACAAGAAATTGCAAAAACTGGAGAGTGAGTCTGAAGGATAACGAATATATATTAATCAGGCTTCTATTCCCGCCAACCAGGCCCGGGAAAATCCTCCGGAGCCACGCCCCCTCATGAATATGTACATAGCGCTGCAAGCCGCGCACTGCCCCGCCCTCTACTCTTCTCCCTCGCAACGGACTCTCCCTTCAAACGGGAAACAAGATGGCGGCGGCAGGTCCGAGTACTCGGGCTTCTTCCGCGGCGGCTACGGCGGCTCTGAGTCGGCGGGGCCGGCGGGGTCGCTGTGACGAGATGGCGGCAGCGAAGACTGGGGCCCCGGGCCCAGTCTCTGGCCCTGCGCTGTTGGTGTTACCGCCGCCGTTGCTGCAGCCGCCGCCAGCGCTACGGCCGGAGGAGTCGGGCTGCGCCGTGTGCCTGGAGACCCCGGGGGAAGCGGCGGCCCTGCCGTGCGGCCACTCGCTGTGCCGACGCTGCGCCCAACGCGCCGCCGACGCGGCGGGTTCGGGTTGCCCGCGCTGCCGCGCAAGCGGCCCGGGATGGGCCCGCCGTCGGGCCCGCGACGACGGCCAGGCCAACGCGGAGGTGCCAAGCGAGCGCGTCCGTCGCGGCCAGCCGGAGCGCTGCCGTCCGCGCCGTGACGGGGGCGCGGCTGCTGTGGGGTCGGGGCCGGAACCGGAGCCGCGCGCCGCGCCCGCCGAGCCAGGTGGAGCTTCTCTTCTCCCCTCGGGATCCGAACGAGGCCGAGCGCGACCGGGCACGGCCTGGTTAGGGGGTGGAGCGTCCCAGGTCCTACTAGAGCGGGCGTGGAGAGTTTTTGTGGGTGTTGGAACTCGGGCTTTGCCCAGGCAGTGTCTGTTTTTGAATTTTGTGTACCGGCACGTTGGATTTGGAGGGTTAGTGTGTGTGTTGTGGGGATTCCGCGCCTTCCAGAAGTCAGAAGTTTCGAGTGAGCCATAAAATCTTGGAATGTGTTAGGGGCAGTTGGGAATTAGTGTGTAGGGGGAGGGTACGAAACTTTGCAGGGAACCTGGAAGTTCAGAGAAGTGCTTGGTTTAGTGTTGAGTGAAGAGTGGGGTCGTATTGTTTGGAGAAATGTGGTTTCCTGGACTAAATGGATCAGTGAGTAGGGGTGTGGAGTTCTTGATATAGATAAGGGACAGGTTGAATTTGAGGATGTGAAGGGAGCTTTTCAGACTTGAGAGTAGAGTGGGTTGGAAGAATGAGCTCTCTTGTGCAGTTATTTTGATAAAATTTTGAAAAAATGCGTACTTAGCACAGAGTCTGACACATGGTTAGGAAGCAGTAAATGACAGCTATAATAATATTACTAGTAATAAACTCCGAACTAGTAGCTTGGATAGGGTTTAAAAGTTTTGGAAACAAAGATTGATTCGCTGGGGTTGCTGATAGCTCCATGGCAGTGCGGGTTTGTTACTATCATACTGGCAGTTTAAGTCCGTTGCAGTACTTTTGCCTTCATCTTCTTTCCATTTTTTATTGCCAGGAACCTGCCTCTTTGGGGCTTGTAGGTCAGTGCTGAGCTTTGAGATAAAAAGTGCCCTGTTTAAAAAACAAAACAAAACTTAAGTTAGGACTCTTTTGGGACACACACATTCAACACAACATCTACAGATCTGTTTGATAAAAAGTGCTTACTTAGGAGGAAATTTTCAAGAAACAAATTGGCAAAGACCAGATATCTCACTTTTTATGTCGGGAATTCTGCTATTCGTTCAACAGGAACAGTGGCGCTTTGCTTATGTAGTAAAGTGCAGACATTAGAAACTATAGGTTCACAAGAATGCAATCTGTTTTGATTCAAGCAGTCAGAGAAACTGTCTCTGTCCTAGGATACCTTGTTTTTATTTCCAAAGTTGGAAATAATAGCTTCTTTGTGCAATTTTATTCCTTTTAATTTTCACAACATCCCTATGAGACAAATACTTTTATTTCCAATTAACAGATGAAACAGGTCCAGAGAGGTTAAGTAACTTGCCTAAGGACTTAAACCTAGTTCTATCTGACTCCTGCTCACATCAGGGAAGAAGGCCTCCTCAAACTTGGTCTAATTTGTAATAGCTGTGTGATGATCTCATATGCTATTTAATTTGCTTCAAATTCTGAGGTTTTGGTCAAAGTATAGGACCATATGTTTCTCTGGTCTCCTTAATAGTACTGTTGATTATATGGTCAACTAGGATATTTTAATCTTTATTTCCTAAGCTTGGAGTTCCTTATGAAACAGTTTGAAATTCGAACCATGAGAAGGGAGTATGGCTTTATGATTTGTGCAGCCTTTTTTTTTTCCTTTAAAGAAACTCTTGTCATAGATTAAGTATACAATCTGTGATTAAGGAAAATTATCTAAAGTGAGATTCTAAATTAGGATCCATTGAGTCACTTAATATCCATCAATTCCTTTATATAAGAATCACAATGAAAAATATTTTTCCTTAATTGTTCTTAACAGTTGGATCATTGAATATTTACAGTTTCATGCTTATTAAGTCAAAACATTATGGAAGAATATTGCTGAAAAGTCCTTGGAAATTGTATTCTAGTCCAAGTTTTTGTTTTGTTTTGTTTTTTGCTTGGGGCGGGGGGGGGGCGGGGCAAGGACCCCTTGAACTTCAGTGGGTTGTCTAAACCTTTTGAAGTTAAATACAGTATTTCTTAATTTCAAATTTTAATAGGCAACTTGCATGAGTCAAACTAAAATATAAAAAAGTGTACTCTATCCCTCATTTCTCACTCTCACCAAAGATTCTTGTTTATTCTTTCATAGTTTATGTATATACATGAAAATTCAAATATACTTTATTTTTTGCCCTTTCTGTATAAATATTGCATATTATACACACTGTTCTGCAACTTGCTTTTTTCACTTAACAAGACATGATGGAAATCTGTCCATATCAGTACATAGAAAGTGTCTTCATTCTTCTTACAGTCACATGGAATTTTGTTGAATGAATATAATTTACCTAGCCCTCTATTGGTGGACATTTAGGTTGTTTCCTATCTTTTGCTGTTATAAATAGTTGTAAAGTCATTATATAAATGTGTATATACATTTTTATGGAGAGAGGGTCATCTGTAGCTTTCACCAGATTCTCAGAGTTGCCAAAAAAAAGAGGGGGGGGAGGTGTTAAGAACCATTTTTCTAAACCCGTGCCCTCATTCTACCGAAGAGAGAACAGGCACAAAACAGAGAAGGATGCCAGCTGAGGGTCATAGTGAGTAATATAAACAAAGGTTGGAAAAGTAACCCATAAGTGAGGGCTGAAACAGATAGACTGATTCACAGTGAAAAGCTGTGTTAAAAGGGAAAACTAAAAATACCAGTTTCATAAATATTTATGTTATACTTTAATGAGTAGGAAATGAGAACAGAATTAACAATTTTGGGAATATTCAGAAGTATATTACTTAGCAGAATTTTTTGGCATAATTATGTCAGTTGATAAAAGAAAAGTTAGGGCTTTATAATATAGGGAAAAATTGTAGTAAATGCACTGTGTTGAAGTGAAATTCTTGCAGTTTTTAACTTTGTCACAGCATCATATGTCTTTTGGATTTGGATTGTCTATAAAAATAAGTGTAAGAGTTTGCCGTTTTGAAAATTCTGGTTGACCAGGAGACTTTTTTTTGCCAGCTTCTTAGCAATCTTTAAGGTTCAGAACCTAACTGACCCCTGTTCAAAATATTTTCTTTTGTGTGTAATTTCTTACTGCTTTTGGCTATATTATCAGTTGTTCTTGTTGATTTTTAAAACCCTGTGTGTCAAAGCTTAGTCTTTGATCATTTCAGGAGGAACCAAGGCTTCAACTTGATGTTTGTTTAGTGTCTACAGTTCATTGTTTATATTGATATTAAGGATTTGGACCATCTTGAACAGTATTTAGCAAGTAGGTAATGTGGGCCTACCTGTGTCAGACGCTGTTCTAGGTCCTTAGCAGACATCAATAAACAAAATATCCAAAAATCCCTGCCTTATGGAGCTTATATTCTAAATTGAGAGAGTCTTCATGCTTTGATTAAAAACAAAAGCAAAACAATCACAGGCATATATTGGTAAATTTTGAGCTATATACAGCAACCTTTAAGCATCATGGATAATGATTAATGAATTTTAAGAATTCATTTTTAGTCTTTTGATTTGAAATTAGAGATAATCATTCTGAATTATAGTGCCTTCAAGCTTGAAACCAAGACCTTTTTAGGATAGTTTTTTTTTCTTATGCCATGGGTAATAATTGAAGAGAAAAACTCAACAAAGTCTGGTGAATCTTTTACTGTTTTTTTTTTTTGGCAATGGCAGGCATCAGGAGTCGAACCCAGGTCTCTGGCACGGCAGGCGGGAATTCTACCACTGAGCCACCATCTCACTGCTCCTGATAAATCTTTTAAATTGGCAGTTTAATTTTTTCTATGTGGTGTTAGAAGTGCATTTTAAAATTGAGCAGATCAAAAAAATCTAATAGTTCCATATTTATCCATTCCCTTTTTCCCATCCAACCTTCCTGTTCACTTAGGGCTAGCATTTGTACATTTAACTCCCCTTTCTGTGCAGAGCAGGTAGTTCTGGTTTGTTACTCTGTTGGCAGACATTGTTTACTATGTGTGTAGCCTAAATTTCATGTAGGACTAATGAATAATGAAATCAATGTGAATTGTAGAATAAAAGGGTAGGAATTTCCCTGGTTTGTAAGAATTTGTTTAAAAATGTATAAACTGACTCAACCCTTTATTCTTAATGACACATTATTCCAGAACTTGAGAGTGTAATACTAATGCAGGAAACATTAGTGCTTATGTATTTTTTAAAGCTCATGATGAGATTACCTCATCATGTATTCTTCCAACTAAACAATCATTACCATTGGAACAGTAGTGCCAGTCTATAGAATTCATAGTTGAGCAGCGGGAACTTAGGATTCATTCACATTTGTAAGTTTATTTACTTTTGCTTATTCACATTTCCACTCCTTGTGTAGCTAGTTAATTACAAGGTAGGCACCTTGTAATCATTTATATCTGCGTTTGTTTGAATGTAGAATGTAGGAAATGTCTGTCAAATTTCATTCCACTAATTCAGTGAGCACTTTGGGGGTACCCAGTGTGCAAGATGATATAATAAAAAAGATGAATAAAACATGGTCCCTTTTCTTTTAAGAGTCCACTTTGGGGAGACACATGCCTAATCAAATAACAATATAAAATGTTAAGGGAGGTAAATTCATAATGCTATCCAAGTATAGGAATGAGATAACTGATAGTCTGGAGGAAATCTGAGGAAAGCATATGAACTGTATGTTAAAGAACAAGCAGGGAATTTCCCAAGTGAAAGAGGAAGGAATGGCCATTCCTGGCAGAAGAGCTTGCATGTACAAATGTATGAAGACGTTGGTTTGTTCAGGATCTGTCAAGAAGTTAAATATAGGTGGAATGTGGGACTGAGTAGAGAAGGAATTAGAGAAGAGACTGCAGAAGTCAGTTCATGAATGGCATTGTATGTCATGCTAAAAGAATTTAGGATTTGATCTTGTAGACAGTGTGGAGCCCTTAAAGATTTTTAAGAGCTGGAATGGCATAGTTATATTGTACTTTAGAAAGATAATATTAGTTGGATTTTGAGGGGAAGATGTGAGTAAAATTGGAGGCAGAAAGTGCAGTTAGGGGACTATTTTAGTAGTTAGGCAAGAGATGAAGGGGGGTTGAAGTAGTGGCTAAGGGAATGTTACCTTTAGTTATTCATTAGTAACTATGAAAGGGCCTTTTGGGTGCTAGGCACTGGAGCTACCAAATATAAATAAATCATGATACTGTTTCTTGAGTCAAATTGTAGTTGGAAAGATTGTATGTAAGCATGTAACTGAAATGTGGTATAATGCAGTAGTAACTAATATAATATATAATTATAGAAGGCAATCTGGTATTCAGGATCTGAAGTCAGACTACCTGGATTCATATTCCAGCACCGTCATTTATGGTTGTGTATCATTGGGCACATTACTTAACCTCTCCGTCTTTGCTTTTGTTTTTCTGTTTTTTTTAGAATCTGGAAAATGGGAATAGAGCACCAAAATCATAGTATCATTATCATATTAAATGAGTTATTACAATGCTTGGCATGTAAAAGACTCAGTAATTGTTAGCTGTTTTCACAAAGAAGAGAACCCAGTTAGGACGGGCCAGGAAAGGCTTCAGTGAAAGACGTTTAATCTTGAGTAGTCAATCGATGGATGTGGACAGGATGAAGATGAGTAGGTGAAATCAGCACATTTAAAGGCATAGGGACACGAAACAACAAGAAGAATTCTAGGATCTGTAAATAGGAGTGGTTGGAGCATAGTATGCATGTGGGAGAGCGGTAGGAGGTAAAATTGCAGTTAGGCAGTTGCTGGCTAATAGGGGACTTTGAATGCCATACTTAAGAGTGAGGAGCCATAGAAGAATTTTAAAGAGGAGTTCATGTTTGTATTTAGGAGAGACCACTCTTACAGAGTAATGTAACAAATGAATCGGAGCGCCTTAATTCCTTTTAGCAAGATGGTTAATTAAAATAAGCTGAAAACTCCTTTACTTCATATATCTAAAAAAGCTGGATAATATAGACACCATTTCTTTTACTTACATTCCTGAGCTTTCAGGAAAGGCAGAAAAATCTCCAGATTTCAGAAACAAAAATGGGACTAAAAACCAAAATTGTAAGCCCTTGAGCTAATTCTATATTGTCCTGGAGCAAGGTGAAGGGGTGAAAAGAGGAGTTATTTCTTGTTTTCTATTCCTAGGGGATTTTTTTTTTGGGGGGTGGTACATGGTCCAGAAATTGAACCCCAGTTTCCCATGCCCAGGATTCCTGGAAGGCAAGCGTTCTACCACTAAACCACATGTGTATCCCCCAGGGGACTGAGTTTTAACCATGTGGGGAAAGAAACCAGAACTAAGATTTCTACTTAAAGTAGGGATGTTTGATTTAGGTGATGATAAGAAATCTTGCTTTGCCCACAAGGGATTGTTACAAAATAAATAAGCCCAACAAAAGATGAATTTATAATGTAAAATGACAACACAAGGGGAAACAGTTTTCTACCACAAATGAGACTGAGCAGATTAATAAACAGGATTACAGTTCCAAAAATTGGGATAGTAGAATGGCAGTCCAAAAGAAAATTTTGTTAGCATGTTTTAAGTGACTGAAGACGTCAAATAATTAATTGAAATCCAAAGAAAAGAAGAAGACATGAAACAGGCACATTTTGAAAAGAATGAAACATAACAAAAAATATATTTAATGTATATATAATGAGGTTAAAAATCTTAGTGGATAAGTAAACAATAGTTTACATAGGTGAAGAGAAAATTAGTTATCTGGGAGATATAAAATTTTTGAGAATGTAAAACAGTAAGTTAAAGTGAAGGAAAATCTGAAAGAGAAGTGAAGATTCACATGAAGAGAATACATGAAGGGCAGGTCACAAAGATCCAAAATCCAATAGAAAGAGTAAAATAGAATGAGGGACACTAAATTTGAAGTGAGGACTTGAGGAGTTTTCAGAATTAATAAAAAAATATGAATCTAGACCCTAGCAAGAGTTAAAAAATAAAAATTCACAACTAAACACTTTGAAATGAAACTGCACAACACCAATGATACTTTTCAAAGCTACTGGAAAAGAAAAACAAAGGAGCAGTAAGCAGATTGAGAACAGACTTCTTGTAAGGATTTTCACTACCCAAAGAAAATTGATACCTTTAAAGTGTTGAGAGAGATTTGAATTTCATACTCAGCTAAGATGTCATTCAAAAGTGAAGGAAAAATAAGAATATTTTCATATAAACAAAAAACAAACTTCCACATTGTTTCAGAAAAAACTCTTGGACTACTAAAGAATGTACTTCAGGGAAAAGGATAGGTAACTTTGGAGAGAGTAGGATAAAGTCATGGTGAACAAAGAAATTGGTAGGTAAATTAAGCCAGTGTTAACTGTATAAGACAAAAATAATTATGACTAATTTGTGATGTTTTAGTGGAGCTAAAAACAAGGTGTAACTAAAATACTAGATAATAATAAAATGTAAGCTGGGAGGGAAAGTGATCAGAGTTAGAATTCTAAAATTCTATGTATACTTCAGAAGGAAGGTAGAGATTTAATTTAGGCTTTAAGTCAGATACATCTTAAAAATTTTAAGGATAATCTCTAAAAGAAAAATAGAATATATAACTTTATTTACGTGTATAGAACCACTCACCTCCCAAGTAAGAGAATATATATTCTTTTAAAATACACATAGAACATTTGCAAAAATTGACCATATAATTAGGCAGAAATGAAGTTTCAACACATATCAAAGATTGATATAAACCACGTTAACTGACCAAAATGCAATAAAATTAGAAATTAATAAAAATGTAGCCAATTCTTTCCTTCTCCAATTCCATGTTTGGAAGAAACAAGCAAACATAAACCTGTAAATAATGTGTGAGTTGAGAACAAAACCGTGGAGATTGGAAAATATTTAGAATTGAATAACAATGAAAATATTCAAAGGATGATGGCTAAAGTAATATCTAGAAGAAAATTTAAGTGCCTGTACCATACTTTATTGAATGTTTTTTTAAAAAGCTCTATTGTTTTACTTAATAAGTTTATTTTTCAGAAACTTAAAACCTCCAAATATTTCCTATGCCAGATAAGCCGTGAAACTTAGAAGTACCAGTCTTGCCCAGAACATCAGCCAGATGCACTCCCCTACCCCATAATGTTCACACCCCTTTTCGACATGAAGTTAGAATGGCCATTAACCACATATCCTGAAGATGGAGAGGATGATCCAGTGAGAGGGAGGAGTGGTAACAGACATGTTAGGACTTAACAAATGATTATCACCACTGAATCATTATATAGTTATTTCTTTTTAATTTCTAATGTCTTAGAACAACCAGAAGGAAATTCCTGAAATTGTGAAACGTGTGTTAACCCATACTATACTTTGAAATTTGCTGATAACAACTTGTTAAATTGAACTTTGAAAATATATCACTTTTCTGTATATGTTATATTTAACAATAAAAAATGTTTAAAAAGATAAAAAATTGTAGTGTTAAGAAGGTACAATCAAGTGTGCTAGTTTCTAATTTTCTTTAATGATATTTTTATATTGGTGAAAAATAAATATAGGTGGCAAGTGTAAAGGAGAACATTTTCAAGCTAATGGGTACGAGTATTATTATAAATAATAACCATATGAAAAAATTAAAATTAGCTGAGAAAATTTGATCTGGAGAAGATAAGAGAGGATGGATGTTATAGAAAATGTTTTAATCTGATAACCATTTTCAAACATTAGAAACACTAAACTTGGGAAACAGGACTAGAAATAGACTAAAGAGAATTAGACCCAACCTTGCTGAGAGTCATTGTTAGGACATTAATGATAGAATAACAGGATTTAGCTCAGTATATGGTAAAACCTTTATAAGTTGATCTTTAAAAAAATAAAAAGCAGCTTTATTGAGATGTAATTCACATACCATACTATTTATCTATTTAAAGTGTACAATCCAGTGGTTTTTAGTATATTCACAGATGCATGCCACTGTCACTATAGTCAATTTTAGAACATTTTCATCGCTTCAGAAAGAAAGGCTGTACCATTTAATCATTGAATCTTAAGATGCCATCACTCGTAAGATGTAGTATTCTAATTATTAACAAAGAAGAAATCCTGCCAATTAAATTGTGATACAATTCTTTCCTATCACTTAGACTTTTTAATGCTTACTGAAAGGGCTCTTATAAATTTATTTAGTACAGATTTTTCATGTCACTCATGCATATATTAAAAAAGGAAGTGAGATAAATTAGTAGGGTATTCCTGTAACTTCTTCATGTTCAGAACCTGACTCTTCTAAGACTTTTCAGCTGAATCTCAATGTTTGTGTTTTTCAACATAGTATTGCTCACAGTGTCATCAAGAACATTGGATTAGTTCTCCACTCCTGTCTCTGGGATTTTCTTTCAGATCACAGACACCCATCAGGTTTTGATGCTGGTGCTTTCTAAAGCCAACCAGAAGGTATCAACAAAAGAGTTCCAGATGAAACATACTTCTTCCTCAGATGGCCTGTAAATTGTTTTTTGGCTGACACTGAGAGGTTACAGTTGTCCATTCTTGCCACAGTCACAACATTTTTCTGGGAGATTATTCTTTAATTGTGTTCATACATATATAAGCAATGACAACTGCATCATCACTGCTGTCTACTCAGTTTCCAGTTGTAAGAAGTGTCCCAATTTCAGATATGTTAATGGGAAAAAATGTATGTCCTATAATATATAGGGCCTTTGAATAGAAAAAAGGCTGAAAATTCTTGAGTTAAATGTCCAACTGAAGAAGTTAGAAAACTTCAACAGCAAATTAAACAGAAAGGAAGTAGAAGATAGGAAAGAATAAAGAGTAGAAATTAGTAGACTAGAAAACAAAGAGTGAAAAAAATTAACAAAACCAAAAGCTAATTCATTGAAAATCTTAATATAGAATCTTTATTATAGACAAACCTTTGGTAAGATTGATCAAGAAAAAAGAAAAGTAAGTAGACATGATGTTAGGAATGAAAAAGGGATCCAACTACAGGTATGAGAAAGATTAAAAAAAATTGACAACTTTCTGCCATAAATTTGAAAGTTTGGAAAATAGTTTCTTAGAAAAATACAACCAGTCACAGCTAACTCAAGAATAAATAGAAAATCTGAATACACATGTAACCAATAAAGTTGAACAAATAGTAAAATCTACCCATTAAGCAATAGAATGCAGATGCAATGAGCAAAATCTAGAATGTGGAAATTCTGCAGGACAATTAACCCATTTTTTTTTACCACAAATGAATGAAGACAAAAAAGCAACAGAAGGGAAATTTACAGATTAAAAGAGGCTTAAAAGACACATCATCCACTTTAAATGTATGAATCTATTTGGCTCCTGATTTGAAAAATCTGCATGAAACATTTGGTAGTTTGGAAAATTTGAATACTGACTAGATGTTTGTTGACATTAAATATTAAATTTTTAGTATGATAAAAGTATTTTGGTCATGTGTTTTAAAATCCTTTAAGATATATATTAAAAAAGATTTCTAGGTAAAATGGTAAGATATATGGGATATGCTTCAAAATAATTCATTCAAGGGAGGAGGTGACAGGTAATGGATAGGGGAATAGATGAAATATGATGGGCTATGAGTTGATTACTGAAGCTGAGTTATGGATACATGGAAATTCACTATATTAATCTCTATAATATATGTTTGAAACTTTTCCATAATAAAAAAAAACTAAAGCACTAGGTATAGATGGTTTTATGGGTTACCCAAATACTGAAGGAATGGATAATTATACAGATTATTCCAGGGAATAGAAAAATGTGTCCAGACTCATTTGGGGAGCCTTTTAAAACTTGGTATGAAAATTACACAAGGACAGAAGAAGAAAGGAAAAATGCAGGGCAATCTCATCTGTATAGATTTTTTTTTTTTTTTAAGGTGCATAGTCTGGGAATCGAACCCAGATCTCCTGCATGGAAAGCAAATATTCTACCACTGAACCACCTGTGCACCCCATATAGATTTTTAAAATCCCAATAAAGTAATACTGAATATATATATATAAATCAACCAAGTAGCAATTATTATGGGAATGAGAACTTGGTTTAAGTTAACAATCTAATGTAATTCACCATGCTAACAGATTAAAGGAGAATAAAACTATATGATCAATTCAATAGATTCCTAAAAGAACAATAAAATGTACCAATCATTCATTATAAAAGAACTGGAACATTAGGAATAGAAAATAATTTTAAGAACATAATCACTATATTCAAATATCAAGCTATTATAAAGGCATATTAATTAAGCAGTGAGGTAGTTGAATAACCAGTTCTAAATTCCAAGAACCCAGAACATGCCCTCATATATTTAAATTTGGTGGATGACAGGTGGTACTACAAATAAAAGGGATAAAGAGGTTATTGTCTTGTATAGTTAGCTAACCTTATAGAAAACTAGAATTTAGATCTTAGATTTTAGATCACACCATACATAAAAATTAATTTTAATTGGATTAAAGGCCAAACTAAGAAACAGAATACTGCAAATGTTCATGATAATGGGGGTAGAATAGGATTCTTTAAGTGTACATGCAGGAAACATAAAGGCAAACATTGATAATTTGACTACATTAAAATTTAAAGCTTCTGTATGATCAAGGATATGATAAAGTAAGAAGGTATACCCTAGGCTGGGAGACAATACTTAAATGAAATAACTGTCAAATGCTTAATATCCAAAATATATGAAGAACTACAAATCACTATGACAGACACCGTAGTAGAAATGGTCTGGAGATTTGAATAGGCATTTTGCAGAAAGAGGCCAATAAACATGGAACAATGCTCATCCTCATGAGTAATTGGGGAAATGTAAGTTAAATAAATGAGATGCCACCAGGTACATAATTTATGATTAATTAATTATGATTAATAAATTATGATTAATAATAGGGTAGTAGAAATTAGTACAACCACTTTGGGGAGTGGTTTGGCTATTCCCAGTGAAATTGCAGTAAAACATTCCTTGTCATGCAGCAATTCTATTAATAGCTGTTTGGCCTAGTAAAAGTCGTGTGTGTATACTCCATGAGTTATAAAATATGATGCTTATTACAGTACTACAAGTATTAGAACAAGTAAAAAGAGCTATTCTTGATGAAAGAGCGGATAAAGGGTTAACATGGTTTCTAAACAGTTAAAATGAATGAGATTGGTTTTTGTCAACATGGATATATCTCAAAATATGTTAAATGGAATAGTTCCAAAAGAATATGCATATATTCAAGTGATATATATATATCACTTGATACCACATGTAAACAACAAAGAAAACAATAGCATATAGCTTACTGATACAGTAAACATTGGCAAAGAGCAAAAAACAAAACCAGGCATAGCAAGAAAGAAATATCAACCAGATTTGTCCTTAATATTTGTGGGGTCTGGGCAATAGGACAAATGGAGGTCTACATACCATTAGCCTAATCATTTAAAAATTGTAAGGCCAACAACTGTTAAAATATGTTCTCTTACCTTGACAAATGTATCTTCACAAACATTTCGAAGGATAGGTTTAAATTTAGAATTTTTGGACTCCTAATGTTCTGTGCCAGCTTAAATTTAATGCAGGGAGGTCCAACTCCCCTTCTCTTTGCACCTGTTACGCTGCCCCTAATTAATGTGAGAGACCTCTTGTGCATATATGAGGTCTCTTCAGCTTGCCACTCTAGCATATGCTCCAAACGCCATCCACAATCTGCTTGGCCAACACTTGAGCCTTGCTATGAACAAACGGACTGCAAGTAGGCATGGGTTGTTAAGGCAGGGAATTCCAGGGTCCCAGGTTGAGGGGGCTCATCCTCCAGGTGCATACCTCTCCTTGGCTCCACAGATTTCTCGGCCTGTGGAAAGGAGTGTAGCCAGAGTGGGGGTCTCGGCAGCCCAGTTACCAGAGCAGAAACTTCTCTTCTCCAGATGGAAGTGTAGGTGATTGCTTCGGGTTGCAGCAATGAGGAAAGTGTAGGGATGGGACTTAAACTGTATCCCTGATTTTTTTGTTCTTATAAAGAAGAAAGTAGGTATGGCAAAATGTTAACATCTGTAAAATTTTAGTGATGAGTATACAGTTGTGATATTTTCTGTGTGGTTTTATATGTTTGAGATAGAACTTTTTTTTTACATGGAGTGGCTTTTTTTACATGAGCCGCCATTGCCCAAGATAGAATTTAAAATATTAAAAAAACAAATTGTTTGGGGCAGTGCGATGGTGGCTACCATAGACAAAGAATTCCTCATCAGAATTCTTGCCTGCCATGCCAGAGACCCGGGTTTGATTCCCAGAGCCTGCCCATGCCAAAAAAAAAAAAAAAAATTCTGATTTTTATTTTTTTTTATAAAACTGGAGGCTGGAAAATTTTAGGGAGACTACTGTAATGAATAATGGTATACAGAATATGAGGATGAGGGAGAAGCCTAAAATAAATTCCAGATCTTTGGTGTGATTGACCATTGTTCTAGTTTGCTAGCTGCTAGAATGCAACACAGCAGAAATGGATTGGCTTTCAGTAAAAGGGGATTTATTTAATTAACCTATAGTTCTTCAGAGGAAAGGCAGCTTACTGTCAACTGAAATTCTTTCTTACGTGGGAATGCACAGGGTGATCTCTGCTGGCCTTCTCTCCAGGCCTCTGGGTTCCAACAACTTTCCCTGGGATGATTCCTTTCTACATGTCTAAAGACCTGGGCTGAGCTGTGAGTGCTGAGATGAGGTATGCTGAGCTGCTTGGGCTGTGCTACATTGAGCTCTCATTTAAGCACCAGCCAATTAAATCAAATGTCATTCATTGCAGTAGGCTCCTAGCCAACTGCAGATGTTAATCAGCAACAAACCGATGAAGTTCACATGCCACTGGCTCATGGCCACAGCAACAAAACTAGGCATCTTCACCTGGCCAAGTTGACACCTGAACCTAACTACCACAACTATGTAGGTGGTGGTACTGATAACCAAGGAAGAAATATGATAAAGGACAAGTTTGTGGGTGAAAGTGTGGATTGTGAGTTCAATTTTAGACATGTTGAGCTGGAGGTATCTGTATGGCTTCTAGATGGAGATATCTTGTAGGCTATTGTTGAATCTTTTCAGTATAGAGGACTGGGCTGTATATATGATTTGGGAATTCACCATACAGGTGGTAGTTAACCATGGCCTAGAGAGGTGTGTGTTATGAGAAGAGAGGAGGGCCAAGGACAGAACCATGAGAAACATGAGTATTTAAGAGGTAGTTAGAAGAAGACACATACAGAGCAGCCAGAGAGTCAAAAGCACCAGGAGAAAGCAATGCCTTGGAGTTGAAGGAAGGAGAAAGTTTCAAGAAAATGGGAGTAGTTAACAATGTCAAAATCTGTTGAGATCAAATAAAATAAAGATGGAGGAGTGGCCCCAGGCCTAGAATTCAAGAGGTCATTGGCAATTGCAAGGCATCTTGATGGAAATTTGCTGCTTGTGGGTAAGACAGATAGCAGGAATTTGAAGGAGCAAATTGGAGATGAGAAAAAAGAAATGATGAGCATAGACTTCTCTTTTAGGCAGTTTGGCTGTGAAGGTTGTGAAAAGATGAATTTTGTAGAAATAACAGGAGATAGAATAGATAGAGTTGGTAACTGATCTGTGTACAGGAAAAACTGGTTATAATGTGAAGTTTCTACCTTTGGTGTATGTGCGGACTATGCTGTTTTGGACCAAGATGGGAAAAACAACAGGAGGATTCGATTTAAGGGAAAAGATAAGAAATTATGAGTTGAGCATGTTGAGTTTGAGATACCTTATTTTTGTGCTGTTGCCTTTGTTTTCCAAAACTAGCTGCAAAGATAGTCTTTTGAGAGTCATTGAGAAACGCAACTGGTAGACAGTTGAAAATAAAGGATTGGGATTTCAGTAGGAGGTAGTGGAGTGGAAATGAAAATTTGTGAATTATGAGCATAGATATGATCATTAAAGCCATGAGAATGTCTGGAATGCACATAGAGTGTGTGAGTGCGTAGAGTCAGAGGAGAGAAGGACTGAGATTTAAATCCTATCAGGGTCATGACTTTTGAGCGCCCAGTGGAAGAAGAAGAGCCATTGAAAGAGACTGAAAAGAAACCATTAGAGGTCGCTCGGGGAGGGGAACTCAGGGGATCCACCCAGTATTATTGTGTTTGAGAAATCAGTGTGCAGATAGCTTCAGAAAGGAAGCAGGATAATGTGAGATGCCACGTGGAAGTTAGAGGATGACTGCTGGAAAGGGGGCATTGTATTTGGCAAGGCGGGTATTGGACACACTAGTAAGAATAATTTCAGTAGCCTGATGAAGTAGGAGCCGTATTTCAGGGGTTAAAAAATGAATGAGAAATGAAACATTCAGTCAATATAGACTGTTCTTTCAAGGAGTTTAATAATGAAAGGAAGAAAACGGGGAGAGTCCATGCTTACGACTAAGTTCAGGTATACTGAATTAAAAGCAGGACAGATTTTTCTCAGAATTTAAATTCAAGTTGGTTTTGGACAACCTGCATTCCCAGGAATAGGGCAGAATTTAAGAATTTAAGTGATGGAGTATTGTTCTCTTTCAAGGAACTATAAAGTGATTATAAATTGTCCTTAGTTTTTCCAGTGGCTGGGAGTGTTGGTCATTTCATTTTGGTAGAAAGCAGGTCATGGATATAAGAGTTTTAATTCACAAGAGAAGGTAAGTGCCAGACTTATGATTACCGAAGTTGTTTATTCTAGCTGTAGATATAGAAGGTGACCCCCTCAAATTGTTAAGTTGTGGGGTACTTGATCATTGCCATCTAAATGTGTCTACCAGTAATTATTTGTTTTTCCTAAAAGAACTGCTTGTAGTTTCCCTATGTGTAATGTGTGTGAATATGTTTATACTGTTTTAGACAGTACTTTGCATACAAGTTAGCCTGTTGTTGGCTAGTGTTCTTATTAGATAAATGCCTAGGAAAAATAGAATTCTATAATAAATCCATTAAATCAGTATACCCTGATATTACAATTGCAGGTTTCTTTTACTCATTACTTTCTCTGACCCTGTTTTTCACATTACCATCTGTCCTCTAATACTTAACCATGTTATCATAGAAGTTACTTGTTAGGGAAGTAAGTAGCTGTTATATTATTTTGTTTTTGCCATCATTTAATTCAAATTTTGGCTAGTTTTATACAAAGTCGAAAGGTTTAACTTTTTCTCTAGTGACTTGAATTAGTTCTATGAGTGATTCCCTCATCTTACCTAAGGGAAACCTGCTTCTTCTTTTTTTTAAATAGAAATCACTTTTATTTATGTAGGTCATGTAATTATTGAATGGGAAATGGATTTGGAGTAAAAAATCTGGATTTGAATCTCAACTCTACTATCAATTTTTTTGTTTTATTGACCCTTGCAAAGCCACTTAAACTCCTTGAATTTCAATTTGCTGGTCTATAAAAAATAAATATCACAAAACACACAAGGTTGTTGTAGGCTTAAATAAGAATCATATGTGTGAAGACTTAGGAAGACTTAGCACAGTACCTGGCATTTAGGCATTAGTAAATGTTAATTGGTCCAAATTAAGAATGCCGCTATTCTGTCTTTACAGATCAAAGTATGTTAGGCCCTGTATTATTTAATACATTTTAACCCATGATATCTATAGTTAGAGTGCCTGGTTATAATTTTGCTCCCTCACTTACTTTACTAGCTAAACACCTTGGGTAAGCTTAACTGAGTCTCAGCTTCCTTCTATATATGCGGAGATAATATGTTAACAGCCTCAAAGGATTAATGCATGGTTTATATAAGATAATCAAAGAAAAGGATTTAGCAGTGATATTTAAACAGCGGTTTAAAAAATCAGAGTAATGGGTTGAGACTCAGTTTTTAAAGAAAGATATTATAGTTATTAATAGTGAACCATTTATTTCAGTTTTACATGTATGTATGTACGTGAACTAGAGAATGATGTAAAATTTTTTTTTATTGTGAGTTGTGTTCAAAAAGTTTTAAAGATATGGCCTAGGTACTATCTAGTAGCCCATAGTATGTCATCAAGAAATCTTTTTTTCATGATTCCAGAACAAACAAATCCATAGAGACAGAAAACAAGTTGGTAGTTTCCGGGTCCCAGTGGGAGGGGAATGGGGACTGACTGCTTCATGAGGATGGGGTTTTCAGCTGGGGTGGTCATCAACAAATCTTAGCAGCAGTAGTAATTTCTAGTCTTGAATGGATACATACTACCAAATAAAATGAATATAAAATGGTTTGGGAATCCAGTAGCACAGGTGTTTTATCACATTGGCTAATGAAAAATAATTTGGTTTTCATAATTTTTAAGAACTTAAACTGAGTTTTTGGCTACTGGGAGACTTGGTCCAAAGTGTTAAGACCTGGGATAGGATTTTGGAAGGATAGCCTAGATTTCCATGGTGCTGTTGTACCTGGCACATAGTAAGTTCTTAAATATTTGTTGGATGAATAGAATAAGTGACATTACTGTAGCCTTGAATACAGTATTTCTCAACTAGTCGATCTTTTTTTTTTTGCTTGTTGATATTCTTTTTTCAAATTTATTTTTTACATATTTTTTATTTAAGAAAACAATATACTTAGAACCACCAATAGTGGAAGTCTTAGTTAGCTTAACCATAGGCATATTTAAATAAGGTATCTATATAATCATTGTAAAGCCTGTGTTTGTGCAGTAAGTTTCATAAACCAATTTAAAATTAAGGCAACAAGGATTCAGATAGCAACGTTCTTAAATTCTAACTATTGAAAACTAACTTGGATACCATTTGATCAGCTGTCAAAACTGTGAATGTTCTCAAAATATCAAGTAGAAAGTTTTACAAATATCAGCATTGCTATAGGAATGCCCTGTATTACTGATTTTTTTCCCTTATTACAGGAAAATATGAAGATACAAATATTTTTACAATTAACATATGGATATTTTAACCACCTAAAATGGATATCTTAGCTTATTCATAGGCATATTAAAAAAATCTAATCACCGTAAAGCCTGTTTGTACAATATGTTTCCAATTTAAAATTAAAGCAAGGAAGGAAAAAAAATCTATAAATACAGATATCAGAGTTACTTGAATTATAAATATTAAACAGTATCTTAAAATATTCTTTTTTTGTTGTTGTGAAGAATATGTAAAAAAAAGCAGTAAGTTTCAAAGCACATCACAAAAATTAGTTATAGAACAGATTTCAGAGTTTGGTATGGTTACAGTTCCAGAATTTTAAGTTTTTCCTTCTGGCTACTCCATGACACTGATGACTGAAATAAATATCAGTAAAATGATTCAGGAGTCATACTCATTTGTTAAATCCAACTCCACCTTCTCCTTTTATCTTTCTTTAAAAATTATTTTTTATTGACATCTGTTATATATCCACATACCATGTAATCATCCAAAGTGTACAATCAGGGGTTCACAATATCATCATATAGCTGTGCATTTATCTTAACAATTGACTTTTTTCCCTTTTGTGAAAACATATATACAAAAAAGCAATAAATTTAAAGCACACTGCAACAGTTAGTTGTAGAACAGATTTCAGAGTTTGGTATGGGATACAGTTCCACAATTTTAGGTTTTACTTCTAGCTCCTCTAAGATGGTGAAGACTAAAAGAATATCAATATAATGATTTAGCAATCGTACTCATTTGTTAAACACTACCTTCTCTGTGTAACTCCACCATCACCTTTGCTCTTCCTCCCACTTTTTGGGAGTATTTGGGCTATGCCCATTCTAACTTTTTCATGTTGGAAGGGGGCTGTCAATAATATGGAATAGGGGAATGGAATTATCAACTAGTCAATCTTTATACCATCAGTCTGATTAATTCATGGATAATATCTGTTCTGTTGTTTCTTTAATATTGTTATATGAGTCTGTCAGCTTAGGTGACATGATCAAATATTAAATTTTGTGGATAATATGAAATAAGGTACTGATTGTGTAGTATAAGCTAAGTATGAAAGGAGAGAAAAGGATGGTCATTTCTGAAAACTTAATTCCACGGGTTTCTTTTCAAGCCTGTCTTAATATTTCACCAATTGAAATCCAGGCACAGCAGTCATATTCTAACATGTTTACTGGTCTAATGAGATCAGTAAAATTCTTGGATGATAAATAAACTTGTTCATGAATTACTTCTGAGCAACATTTTGCATTCTTAATAGCATTCTAGAAAAGCTCAGGATTGGCAGTCAGTGGATCTGCGTTTGAATATTGGTTCTTCTGCTTAGCAGCTGTGTGGCTTTAGACAGGCTGCTTAAATCCTGTGCCTAAATTTATTCATTTCTAATATGAGGAAACATAGGTAGCTGTGTTGTAGAGTTGTGAGGATTAATGTCAAGTCTTAGAAAAAGCAAATATCTAATAAAGGTAGCTATTGTAGGCATTCGTCCATTTTGCATAAGTGACCACATACAGTGTGTCAAGCACTCTGTTAAGTGCTAGAATACAAGATGAGCAAGACATAAACGTCTATAAAAGAAGCTTTTGGCAGTAAGTGTGCAAAATGAATTTATAGAGAGCAAAGCAGATTTGGAGAGGTTTGTTAGTCATTTGGAATTCGCTATAGAAAATTTGAACAAAAAAGTAAAGCACAATGAAAAAAGTAAAAGTATGTTATGTCTCATTTTCCAGAAAGACCACTGTTAACACTTGTCTATTTCCTACTAGACTTTTCTTTTCTATGCATAGATATTATATATGGATTTTTAGTTATAAGGATTAGTAAAAGAAATATCTTTTTCCTTTCTGGTATATAGGGTCATATTTATGCATCTTCACTTAAGTGTTTTGATTTTAGAGACTCTGAGAAGTTGCTGTTGCTTCAGGATATCACTCATGTATGTCCCGTAGTATCTGTAATTCAATATGTATTCTTTAGGCCCTTTATTTTTGTGGTTGTCTTAAAATGCAGGTACTTCTGGGAGAGAGAAATAAACTTATTCATGTTGGGTAAGATGGACTTAGCAGATTTATGTGTTCTTCCTTAAGGCTGGGGTAGTTTTAAAGAGAGGAGAATTAGCAAATATGGAGTTTGTTCCATACCAGGTCCTGTGTGTTAGCTTTTGTAGTTTAATAGATATTTTTAGAACACCTACTATTTTTAAAGCATTGAACTAGGTGCTTAGAAAGGATGGACTTGAAGAGAAGTTAGCTATTTTGATATTAAAGATCAAAATAAGGATATTTAAGGATTCTTTTTGTGCATATATTATCTGTATTTGCTTACCCTGGTATGGGCAAAGATGGTGGCACAGAAATTTGAATGGGAAATGATCCCTGTCTACAAAGAATGAAGACCAGTTGGGGAGACATGACCAACATAAATACTCAAATGCTGAACATTATAAGGCTATATAAAAAATGGATAAGAAACTCCATGGCTCTCCCTATCTCGCTGTTAAAAAAAAATGTCATTTACATGAAAGTGATTTGGAGTAGAATAGAAATAATAGTGTATGGGTGGCCACAGTTCTCACCTGCCATTCCAGAGACCTGGGTTTGATTCCCGGTGCCTGCCAATGCGAAAAAAAAAAAAAAAAAAGGAAATAATAGTTTACTTTTACAGTGTGCTCTACTTCCAGAGAGATACGTGTACAAATAAGTAAATAAGAGAATTTCGGTTAGCACTAGTGATATGAAGAAAATAAAATAGAGTTATAGAAAGGAGTGTGTGTATTGGAGGGGCTTGGTGACTTCAGCTAGGGCTGTGAGGAAGGGCCATTCATCCTGAGACCTGAATGGTGTTGAGAGGGAGCCAGGCAAAGATCTAAGGAAAAAGTGTTAGAAGGAAAAAGGAACAGCAAAGATAAAGATGCTAAGATGAAACAGTGCTCGATGTATTCTAGGGAAGGAAGAAAGCCAGTGTTGTAAATAAGGAAGATAGTGGAAGGAGAGGAAAACACAGAGATAGTCAGGGACCAGATTATTTTAGCTTCATTATTGTGTATGAGTAGTAGTGGAGTAGGAAGGGCAGTGGGGAGACCAGTTAAAGAGGCCACTGCAGTAGTCCCAGTAAAGGATGTTGGTGGCCTGGATTAGAGATGGTAAGAATGATCAAATCTGGGATATGCTTTGGAGGTAAGGCAGAGTCCTTGAGGTTTGGTTGTGGGATGTAAGGGAAAAGGAAAATCCAGGATCACCCCTAGTTTTTTTGGCCTGAGAAATCAGGTAGATGGTAAATGCTATTCACTGTTATGGAAAACTGGGGGAAAAGCAGGTTTGGAGTAGTGGGAATTAGAAGTTATATTTTAATACATCTTATATTAGAGGCACCTACCTAGACATCCAAGTAAAGATGTTGAAAAGGCAGTAAATAAGCTTCTGAAGTATGATGGAGGTATGTGGGCTGGAGATACAGGTTGGGTTGCACATAGAATACAATGTATTATATGGACTGTTCATAATTAGCCCAATCATTCATTCAATATTGGAATTTAGGTTATTCTTGGTTTAGTTTTGCAGTACTAATGCTTCAAAGTAAAAGTTTTTCTATATTTCAGATAATTTTCTTAGATTCTAAAAAAATTAATTATTATGTCAAAAGTTAGAAACATTTAAAAAGTTCTTGGTATGGGGGCTATGATATTTTCTCTTATGCTTTTTTTATTTCTTCAGGGTTTGTGGTAATGACCCAAGGGCTGTGATATTTTAATTTGTACTTTGTTGAATTTAACTTTTTCCCTGCATGCTTCCTCTTCTTTGCAGGTAAATGCTCTTTATGTTGCCTAATGTAAATTGTTGCTTGTCTTGGGCAAGTGGATGAATGGGTGGTTGCATTTGTGTAAAAACACTTGATATTTAGCTGTCAACTTTATTCTTGGAGAGTCAGGAGTAAACCAAAAAATAGTAGATACAAACCACTGTAGTTTGGTTTTAGAACGTATTTGTGGCCAACTCTTCACATTTCTACCTTCCTATTTCTAAAAGGTGTTTTTAATTTAACATTAAAATTACTCCTTTAGCATATTCCATTTGATAGTGGTTGCTCAGGAGTTTGGTAGGTAATCTTGGGATTAATATGACTAATGGCTTCTTGCTTCCTGTGTGTCTCTGTAAGTGTATTACATTATAGAAGATATATTTTGAGTCATTGTCTTCCTTTTGCTCTTGTGCACCTCTTCCTCTTGCTGTTCTGCATAATTACTTAGGTATTTGGTTTTACAACTCTTTGTCTTCTGCTTCCTCATATTCCATAGTTGGTCATAGTTTGTTCTTGTTTTCATGTTTTTTTCTTCCCTTATAAGATTGAAATTTCTTTAGGATGTGGACCATATGTGCTCCACTTTTAATTTATCTCTTTCTTGATTCTCTCAAAGGACTGTTCTTTACTTTTGTCTTCTCTGTGACTGCTCGTTCCCTCTTCAGCCTCCTAATCTCTGGTGACTGTTTCCATCATTCAAATTGTTTATTAATAAGGACTTCCTTCTAACCAAATCAGTTGATTTCTCTGCTGTAGTTGGTAAGTGGTATTGCCTGTTTGTTTTTTTTTTAAACTCTTTTTATTGTGTTTTCTTTCTTTTCTGTTGTCTTATTTTCTGGTTCTTTACTTGAGTTGGCAATCGCTAAGTTCTGTGTTAGTCCTCTTTTTATTCTCTTTGATTTCTTTGGAGGTCTTTTCTAAGCATATCTGTCTACTCTTATAGTTTATGGTAACATTTTTACGTGAAACCACCAGTATATGTGGGCCTAACCCTCTTCCCTTAGTTCCAGTGCTGCATTCAACTGTCCACAAAACAGCTCCACTCTGATGTCCTTTCTCACCAGAACTTCAGTGTGGATAAGGCCCAAGTAGGACATCTTCATAAGTGTATTCATTTCTATCCTTACCACAAGCACTTTAGTCCCTTTAGAAACTACCTCATTCTCTCAGTTCTTTCATAGGTCTATTATACCTGTTTCCTTCATTATACTTCTTTCTTTTTTATTACCCGAGTGAAATAGGTAATATTTATTCCTTTTAACGATTGTTTTACCCTCCCCTCAGTTCTACGCCATCTATATTATAATTATAGATTAACTATAAGTTTTAGATTAATCTTAGAGAAAGATCTGTTTGATGCCACTCTTCCTTACCCCTCAGGCCCAGGAATATATGTGTATTGCTTTTGCCTCTAGAATTGGCTTCAGGCTCCAGTATGAAGTATTTAGGTCCTCTCACTATATGGTCCCATCTCATTTATCCAACATAATCTCCTACTCCTTTCTAACCTATCCTGGCTCCATCAGTCACAACATACTCATTTTGCCTCTGCTTGTCTAGTTTCTACTATCAGCAATTGCTTTCTTTGCCAGTACTTTTCCTTTATGCCTAATGTAATTCACCTCCTCCATGAGGCTTTCCTTTATTACTTCAGTCCTTCTTGATCTTTTTTTCCCTCAGACTTACTTGAGCATGTACATTTGCGTTATAATATGTTTTGTCTCATACTTAAAAAAAATGTGTTTTGCCTGATTTTTGGTTAATAGTTTTATCATGGAAATCTTGTCTTCCTTGCTTATGAAGTATGTAGATATTGCTTCTGATTATACTATACTTCTTCATAGTAGATTGTAGCAGATACAAACTCTGGCTGAGAATAACTAGAAAATCCTGTTTTTTAAAAAAATCTGTATGAAGGTGTTGGTAAGTTGCCAAGGGACTTGAAAATTTTTGGTAAAGGAAGAGAGCAGCTGTTATGAGGCAGAAAGTAAGCAGAGCTTTCATCAATTTCATGGGGCTAGAGATACAAATATTAGAGTATAGAGCTGCCATGGCAACCAGAATTTGAGAGACCAAGATCCCAGAGAAGAAACATACGGACAAATGAACCTCCATGTATTTTTTTCCCTGAAAGCATTTGCTGATTCTTAAGCTGTAAACGATACAAGGCTATAAGAAGCCTAGAAGAAAGCTCATGTAGAAGTTTTGGCAGTTCTTCAGTATTGAGAAAAAAAGTTCAGGACCTCTCAAGGAAGACAGACTTGGTAGATACCCCAGGCTTTTAGTTAGACTCTGGGAAGGCTACATACTAATGTAGAACAAGCTTTACAAAGACTGCAGCCAGCTTTGAATTAACTTGTCTTGATTGGATTGCGATATATAACAGTAGATTTAAATGAACAGGGAGAAGAAAGAATCAATGAACTAGAAGATAGGGCATTCAAAATCTTATAGACAAAAGAACATAAAAAAGTATGAAAAAAACTGAGCAGGGTCTCAGGGAATTGAATGACAGCACGAGGCACACAAACATATATCCCAGAGGAGAAGAGAAGGGAAAAAGAGCAGAAAGAATATTTGAGGAAATAATTGCCAAAAATTTTCTCTTATAAAAGACAGAAGCATAAATATCCACGAAGGACATCATACTCCAAACAGAAAAACTTCTGATAGCCCTACTACAAGACACTTACTAATCAGAATGTCAAATGCCAGAGATAGAGAATCCTGAAAACAGCAAAATTAAAGCAATTCACCACATACAAGGGAAAAGCAGTAAGACTAAGTTCTGATTTTTCATTAGAAACCATGGAAGTGAAAAGGCAGCAGTATGACACATTTAAGGCACCGAAAGAGAACAAGTACCAGCCTAGAATTCTTTATATGGAAAAACTGTCCTTCAAAAATAGGGGATAGTTTAAAATATTCACAGATAAACAGAAACTGTGAGAGTTTATCAACAAGAGACCTGCCCTACAAGACTAAAGGAAGTTCTGCAGGCTGAAAGGAAAAGACAGGAGAGAGAGAGGTTTGGAGGAGAGTGTGGAAATGATTTCAGTAAGGATATCTGAAAGGGTTAAAAGAGACACAAATAAAGAAATGACATATGAAAATCAAACAATAAAAGGTTGAAGTAAGTACTGCCTATTTACAATAGTATCATTGAATGTTAATGGATTAAACTCCCCAATCAGCAGACACAGATTGGCAAAATGCATAAAAAGGTATAATCCATCTATATGCTGTCTACAAGAGCCTCACTTTAAACCCAAGGGCACAAATAGATTGAAAGTTAAATTTGGAAAAATATATTCCATGCAAACAGTAACCCAAAAAAACAGCTGGGATAGCTGTACTAAATAGCAAAATAGACTATTATTTTTTATTAATTGTATGCATTTTTATATATTTTTATTGACACATCTTTGTACACATATCATCCATATGGTGGCTCACAATATTATCATATAGTTGTGTATTCATTGCTATGATCATTTTTTAGAACATTTGCATCACTCCAGAAAAAGAAAAAAACTCATACATCTAATACCCCTTACTCCTCCCTCTCATTGACCACTAGTATTTCCATCTACCCAATTTATTTTACCTTATTTTAATAAGGTATCCCCCTTATTATTTGTTTATTTTTTTATCCATGTTTTTTACACATGTCCATACCCTGGATGAAAGGAGCATCAGATACAAGGTTTTCACACACAGTCACATTGTAAAAGCTGTATCGTTATACTATTGTCTTGAACAATCAAGGCTACTGGAACACAGTTCAGCAGCTTCAGGTACTTCCCTCCAGCCACTCCAATATACCATAAACTAAAAAGGATATCTATATAATGCATAAGAATAACCTCCAGGATAACCTCTAGACTCTGTTTGAAATCTATCAGCCATTGAGACTTTATTTTGTCTCATTTTTCTTTTCTCCCTTTTGGTCAACAAGGCTTTCTCAATCTTATGATACTAGATCCTGGCTCATCTTGGGAGTCCTGTCCCACATTGCCAGGGGGATTTACATCCCTGGGAATCAGGATCCATGTTGCAGGGCAGGGTGCAGTGAGTTTACCTGCCGAGTTGGCCACTTCTGATTGAGGCCACATCTGAGCAACAAAAAAAGCTCTCTGGGGGTGATTCTTAGACATAATTATCAGTACACTTTAAATGCAAAACTGCTATAAGAAACAAAGAAGGACACTATATGTTAATGAAAGGGGCAATACACCAAAAAAAAGTAGTCATGAATATTAATGCACCTAACTGAGGTGCCACAAAATACGTGATGCAAACTCAAGCAAAATTGAAGGGAAAAGTAGATGTCTCTACATTAATAGTTGGAGACTTCAATACATGACTCTTATCAATAGATTGAACTTCTAGACAGAGGGTCAACTAGGAAACAGAGAACTTGAATAAAATGATAAAAAAATGAGACCTAAAATACATATGCAGAACATTGCATTCCAAAGCAGTAGGATGTACATTCTTCTCAAGTACTCATGGATCATTTTCCAGGAGAGACCACATGTTGGGTCACAATACAGGTCTCAATAGATTTTAAAAGATTGAAATTATACAAAGCACTTTCTCTGAACATAGTGGAATGAAGCTGGAAATCAATAATAGGCAGAGAACTGGAAAATTCACTAATAGATGGATGTTAAACAATATACTTTTATTTTTTTTTGAAATATTTAATGTCTTCAACATAAGTTATAGTTTTATTCCATGATGATTACTGAAAATAATTTTGTATAACAGGGGGAGTCATGTGCTCTGGCTCTGGCTGCCCATTATGCTACGTATGACATTGCCCCTCCTTGTGTCTGTTCAATTCATTTCTGAATTATTACAAGCATACCTCAGAGGTATTGTGGATTTGGTTTCAGACCTAAACAACCCACTCTTTAAATTTTTAAAAAAATACCAGAAACACCAAACAAAGGCAAACATTCTTAACTTTTGATCATTCCGTTCCACATATATAATCAGTAATTCACAATATCATCATATAGTTGCATATTCATCATCATGATCATTTCTTGGAACATTTGCATCTGTTCAGAAAAAGAAATAAAAAGAAAACAGAAAAAAATTCATACATACCATACCCCTTATCCCTCCCTTTCATTGATCACTAGCATTTCAATCTAAATTTATTTTAACATTTGTCCTCCTATTATTTATTTTTATTCCATATGTTTTACTCATCTGTTGATAAGGTAGATAAAAGGAGCATCAGGCACAAGGTTTTCACAATCACACAGTCACATTAAACAACTCTTAACACTCTTAAACTCTTAAACACTTAAACACTCTTAACACTCTTAAACAATCAGTGGGTGTTCTAGTTTGCTAGCTCCCAGAATGCAATATACCAGAAACAGAATGGCTTTTAAAAAAAGGGAATTTAATAAATTGCTAGTTTACAGTTCTAAGGCAGAGAAAATGTTCCAATTAAAGCAAGTCTATAGAAATGTCCAATCAAAGGCATCCAGGGAAAGATACCTTGGTTCAAGAAGGCCCATGAAGTTCAGGGTTTCTCTCTCTAGTGAGAAGGCACATGCCGAACATGATCAGGGTTTCTCTCTCAAGTGGAAAGGCACATGACGAACACAGTCAGAGTTCCTTTCTCATCTGGAAGGGCACATGGTGAACATGGTATCATCTGCTAGCTTCTTCTCCTGGCTTCCTGTTTCAAGAAGCCTCCCTGGGAGGCATTTTCCTTCTTCACCTCCAAAGGTTGCTGGCTGGTTCTCTCTGCTTCTCATTGCTATGTCGTTCTTCTCTGCTCTTTCTGAATCTCTCATTTTCCAAAATGTTTCCTCTTTTATAGGACTCCAATAAACCAATCAAGACCCACCCAAATGGGTGGAGACACATCTCCCCTAATCCAGTTTAACAACTACTCTTGATTGGGTTACTTCTCCAGGGAGATGATCTAATTACATACAGTATCGAATAGGGATTATTCTGCCTTTATGAAATGGGATTTTGATTAAAACATGGCTTTTCTAGGGGACATACATCCTTTCAAACCAGCACAGTGAGTCAAAGAAGAAATTGCAAGACAA
The DNA here is from genome assembly GCF_023851605.1 of Tamandua tetradactyla. Classification (NCBI taxonomy): domain Eukaryota; kingdom Metazoa; phylum Chordata; class Mammalia; order Pilosa; family Myrmecophagidae; genus Tamandua; species Tamandua tetradactyla. The sequence goes on along the minus strand of NC_135334.1, from coordinate 70,881,962 downwards.
ATCAGCAAATATCTGGAGATGAATAAAAATGAGAATACAACATATCAACACTTATGGGATGCAGCAAAGGCAGTGCTGAGAGGGAAATTTAAAGCCCTAAATGTCTATATTGTAAAAGAAGAAAGAGCTAAAAGGAAAGACCTAACTGCACACCTGGAGCAACTAGAAAAAGATCAGAAAACTAATCTCAAAGCAAGCAGAGGGAAGAAACAACAAAGATTAGAGCAGAGATAAATAACATTGAGAATAAAAATAGAGAGAATCAACAAATCCAAAAGTTAGGTCTTTGAGAAGATCAATAAAATTGACAAACCCTTACTGGACTGAAGAAAAAGAGAAGATGCAAATAAATAAAATAAGAAATGAGAGGTTCCATTACTACTGACCCTGCAGAAACAAGAAGGATCATAAAAGGATGCTATGAACAATTGTATGCCAACAAATTAGATAACTTAGATGAAATGGACAAATTTCTAGAAACACACAAATAACCTACATTGACTCTAGAAGAAAAAGAAGACTGCAGCAGCTCAATTACAAGTAAAGAGATTGAGCCATCAAAACCTCCCAAAAGAAAGGCCCGGAACCAGATCGCTTCACTGGTGAATTCTACCAATTATTCCAAGAAGATTAATACCAATCTTGCTCAAACTATTTAAAAAAATAGAAGAGGCAGGTATACTACTTAACTCATTCTATGAAGCCATCATCACCCTAATACTAAAGCCGGATAAATATACTACTAGTAAAGAAAATTATAGGCCAGTTTTTCTAATGAATATAGATGTAAAAATCCTCAACAAAACACTGGCAAGTTGAATCCAGCATTATATTAAAATAATAATACACCATGATCAAGTGTGTTTTATCCCAGCTATGCAAGGATGATTCAACACAAGAAAATCAATTAATGTAATATACCAGATTAACAAATTGAAGGGGAAAGAAAACACATGATGTTCTTAATTGACGCAGAAAAGGCATTTGACCAAATCCAGCATCCTTTCCTGATAAAAACTCTTTGAAAGATAGCACTAGAAGGAAACTTCTTTAACATGATAAAAGGCACATACGAAAAACCCATAGCTAGCATAGTACTCAATGGTGAAAGACTGAAAAGTTTTCCTCTAAGATCGGAAACAAGACATGAATGTCCACTGTCACAACTGTTATTCAACATTGTGGTTGAAGTTCTAGCGAGGGCAATTAGGCAAAAAAAAAAAAAAAAGAAATAAAAGACATTGAGATTGGAAAGGAAGAAGTAAAACCTTCACTGTTGGCAGATAACATTATCTTAAATATAGAAATTCCTGAAAAATCTTCAACAAAGCTACTAGAGAGAATAAACAAGTTCAGCAAAGAGTTGGGATACAAAATCAACAAGTAAAATCAGTAGCATTTCTGTACACTAGTATTGTCCAATCTGAGGAGGAAATCAAGGAAAAATTCTGTTTATAATAGCAACTAGAAGAATCATGTCTAGGAATAAATATAACCAAGGAGGTAAAGTACCTGTAAACAAATAACTACAAAACATTGCTAAAAAAAATCACAGTATACCTAAATAAATGGAAGGTCATTTCTTCTTCATGGTTTGAAAAACAATCTCATTAAGATGTCAATTCTGCCCAAATTGATCTACAAATTCAACACAATCCCAGTCTGTTCTAGTTTTCAAGCTGCTGGAATGCAGTATACCAGAAACAGAATGGCTTTTAAAAGGGGAATTTAATAAGTTTCTAGTTTATAGTTCTAAGGCCGAGAAATGTCCCAATTAAAACAAGTCCATAGAAATGTCCAATCAAAGGCATCCAGGGAAAGATACCTTGGTTCAAGAAGGCCGATGAAGTTCAGGGTTTCTCTCTCAAGTGGAAATGCACGTGGTGAACACTAAATTAGAGTTTCTGTCTCATCTGGAAAGGCACTGGTGAACATGGTCAGGGTTTCTTCTCATATGGAAGGGCACCTGGTGAACACGGCATCATCTGCTAGCTTCCTCTCCTGGTTTCCTGTTTCATGAAGCTCCCCAGGAGACATTTTCTTTCTTCATCTCCAAAGATCGCTGGCTGGTGGACTCTGCTTCTCATGGCTATGTCATTCCGCTCTGCTCTCTCTGAATCTCTCCCCTTCCCCAAAATGTTTCCTCTTTTATAGGATTCCAGTAAACTAATCAAGACCCATCCAAATGGGTGGAGACACACCTCTATTTAATCCAGCTTAACAACCGCTCTTGATTAAATCACACCCCAGGGGGTGATCTAATCACAGTTGCAAACATACAGTACTGAGTAGGGATTAGAAAAAATGGCTGCCTTTACAAAATGGGATTAGGATCAAAACATGGCTTTTCTAGGGTACATGCATCCTTTCAAACCAGCACATGATCAAAATTCCAAAGGCCTGCTTTGCAGAAATGGAAAAGCCAATACAAAATTTATTTGGAAGTGTAAGGGGCTCCATAAAGCCAAAAACGTCTTGAAATAGAAGATCAGAGTTGGAGGACTTACACTTCCTGACTTTAAAGCATATATAAAATCACAATGGCAAAACAGTATGGTACTAGAATAAAGATAGATACATTGATCAATGGATTTGAATTGAGAATTCACATTCAATGGATTCGAATTGAGAGTTCACATATAGGCCCTCACATCTATGGTCAATTGATTTTTGACAAGGCTGCTAAGTCCACTCAACTAGGACAGAACAGTCTCTTCAACAAATAGTGCTGGGAAAATTGGATATCCATATCCAAAAGAATGAAAGATGACTCTTATCTCACACCTTATCCAAATATTAACTTTAAATGGATTAGAGACCCAAATATGAGAACCAAGACCATTAAACTCCTAGAAGAAAATATAGGGAAGCTCTTCAAGCAAGCTCTATTGGGGTAGGCAATATTTTCTTAGACTTTACGCCCAAAGCACAAGCAATGACAGAAAAAATAAATGGAACCTTCACACAATTAAAATTTGTGCTTCAAAGGACTTTATCAAGAAAGTGAAAAGGCAGTGTACTCAATGGGGAAAACTATTTGAAAGCACATATCTGATAAGGTTTAATATTCAGAATATATAAAGGATCCTATAACTCAACAATAAGAGAAAAACAGTTCAGTTAAAAAAATGGGCAAAATACTTGAATAGACATTTTTCCAAAGAAGAAAAACAAATGGCTAAAAAGCTCGTGAAAAAATGCTCAACATTATTAGCTGTTAGGGAAATACAAATCAAAACCACAATGAGATACCATTCACACTTATTAGAATGGCTACTATCAAAAAATCCTGGAAAACTGCAAATGTTGGAGAGGATGTCGAAAAATAAGACCGTTTACTCACTGTTGGTGGGAATGTAAAATGGTACAGCCACTGTGGAAGACAGTTTGGCTAAGTATAGAATTGCCATATGATTTGGTATCCCACTACTAGGAATATACTCAGAAGAAATGAAAACGGACGTGAACAGATATTTGCACACTGATATTCATAGTAGCATTATTCACGATTTCCAAAAGATGGAAGCAACCCAAGTGTCCATAAACTGATGAATGGATAAACTAAATGTGGTATATACATGCAAAGGAATATTATTCAGCTGTAAGAATGAATTAGGTCCTGACGCATGTGACAACATGGATGAACCTTGAGGACGTCAGGTTGAATGAAGTAAGCCAGACACAAAAGGATAAATACTGTAAGATCTCACTAATATGAGCTAAATATAAAAAGCAAACTCATAAGAGTTAGAATCTAGAATATAGGTTACCAGGATTTAGAATGCAGGTAGAGAATGGGGAGGTGATGCTTGATGATGGTGATGGCAGTCATGGTAGTGGTGGTAATTAAGGTGGAAATCAGTTTTTTATTATGGGTGTGGCAAATATTTTTTCCAAGTTTATCTTTGGCTTTGTTTTATCATCTTATGCTGTTCAGAAATTTAAGCTGAGTTTTAAGGATGAATTGTTTTTTAGCCTGGTACAAGGAGGGTTGTGGAGAGTAAGAATGGAAGGTGAGGACATTTCAGCGAGAGGCATGGAGGCAAAAAATAGCATGATTGGTCTAAGAACCATAAGCTGTTGATGGAATGTAAAATATGAGATGGGGAATTAAGTGAGATGATGCTGGAGAGGGAGGTAGAGGCCAGCTAGGTCATGTAGATGACTTCTTATGTCACACTGAAATGTAAATAGCACAGAACTAACTCTTGGGATTACAACAAATTATATAAGTTTAAACAAATATTTTGGGCACCAGTTAACCATTTTAAAGCACGTATTGCTATAACCATGTATTTGTATAGTGCTAAACAATTCACTAAATGTTTAACAGTTTATAAGCTTTTGAATTCATTATTAATTTGTTCTGTCATATAGTTCTGAGGTATGGTATATTATTACCAAGTTATCAATAACTAAAGTCAAATCAAAGCAATTTTTTATTTTCCCAAGGACAAATAGCTATGAGGTGGGAGTATCCAAATCAGGATATATCTTGGAATTCTATGTCCAAAGTTCTTTTTCATTCTGGTGCATTGAAAAGAAATTGAGCCTACAGAGAAAAACTTAAGCATTGCCAGCACCAAGTGATGGTTACCTTTGGCGTTGAGATTTGTTACGGTAACATGTTCCCAATAGAGTTGAGTGAGGTTCTTTGTCTGATTTCACATTGAGTGTGGATGCTTTGACAATTACACTTACATTCCTGGGGGGTTTGGTGCATGTAATGAAATGCCTGTCTTGTAGTTTGTTTTGTTTGTTTGCTTTTATTAATAACTAGTCACTCTGCCCAGAGAAAATCCTTATTCAGGAAGGACCTTTCGGGGCGTGGCAGTTCTCATTACGCTGAATGTAACACACAGCTTAGTTCACTGGCCACAAGTGTGTGTCACTGGGAAGGCATCCTATTCTTGGAGAGTTTCTCTTCCTGTTAAACATGGTAGTAGTCAGAGGATAGGTATCAAGAAAGTACTTCAACTATTGTGTTTATTTATAGATGCCAAGATTTTCAGCATTTCAATGACATCTAAAGCAATTTCTAGCATTCCTTTTGTGTGTGTGTGTGTGTGTGTGTGAGATGTAGGAAGGATGAGTGGTTGTTTCTGTGCTACTGAAATATTTGAAAATCTCTATTAAAAGCTGGCAGAGGGATTAGTGGGCTTCTGGGACCAAGAAAGGTGGTGATGTCTTTTCTGGCTCTGGTATGACACCTTGTTGCTCTGCTTTTGTGGTAGTACTGCAGAATTTCAACCACGATTTCATCTTTTGGGATGGAGGAAGCTAACATATGAGCCCTGGAAAGGCAGAGGGAAGTACAAAAGGCAATTAAAAAAAAACAAAGTTTCATCAGCAGACAGAAATGTTTTAATTTTAATGATTATCCTGTCTTTATTTTAAAGTCTGGGAAATGGAAATGTTAATAGTAATAACTGGCTTAGTGTAATTAGTAATTTTGAGTATATACATGTTCTTCCTTCAGTTTTAAGAGACATGCATGTTCTCCCTTCAGTTTTAAGAGACATTGTGTGAGGCTTTCGTTTGAAAGAGGAGATTTTCATTTTTCTGGTCATTTTCTCATATAGTTCAGGTCAATTGAACATCACATTTTACAAGGTTTCAGATAAATTATACTGATGTTATAGCTTAGTTTTATGTAAGTTTAAAATCCTAATAGCATTTTTACTCATAATATTAAAATTTTATTGAGTTTTTCAGAATTTAGAGAGATCTATTGAGTGAGAAATGAAAATGAAATAAAAGTATATTGTTACTGAATCATTAACTTCAGATGTTAGCTAGTCTTTTGCCTTCATTTCTCAGGTAGAAACTGAGCTCTAGAGAGATGTTAGTCCATGGTGTGTGTGTGTGTGTATGTATGTATGTATGTATGTATGTATCTGGTCTGTACATGTGGATGTGGATGTGTGTGTGTATGTCAGGAGGTTTTCAAGACCACCCTCAGATTCATTAGAAAGACCCATGGGACCCAGGATATAGCTGTACTCACGGCTATGATTTATTACAATGGTAGAATACACACCAAAATCAGCAATGGGAAAAGGTGCATGGGGTGAAGTTTGAGGGAAAGCAGGTGCAAGCTTTTAGAGTCTTCTTCCAGTGCAGTCACACAGGACGGTGCTTAATTCCTCCAGCAACTAGTTGTGAGGAGACATGTGAAATGTTGCCAATCAGGGAAGTTCTTTAGAGATTCATGTCCAGGGTTTTTTAATGGGGGCTGATCCCTCAGAAAGCCTTTGGTACCAAAATTCAAGACTCCCAGAAGGAAAGCAGGTGCTCATCATGAACGAATATTATTTCTAAAAACAATTTAGGCGCTGAGAGCCATGCAGTTAGTGGGGTGGGAGTTCCAGCCAAGGACCAACCTTGTAAGTGGATCTTTTAAAGGATAGGCAGTTAGGCCTGCATTGTTAACTCTTTTCCGTTCTCTCTCTCTCTCTCTCTCAATATTTAGCCTATATGTAACATGCTTTCATTAAATGTTAGCTGTTTTTATCTACTATAGGGATTCTGCATTGATTACTATAATACTATTAATTATAGTCTTCTGCATTTTTATGAGGTTGGTTGGCCAGTGTTTAGATACTTATTGATGGATGAAACCAAAGCTAAGAGAAATTTAGACATTTCTAAATACTCTCTATTGACAGAGCAGGTATCAGAACCTAACATAGTACTGTTTTTTTTTTCAAGCTCTTGACTCAAAAGAAAAAAAGAACTGGAATTTTATTTTATTTTTTTGCCATTTTGATGGGTACTACTAAAATAGGAAATAGAATGAAATGTTTAAGTTAGTATTGCTTTGGACTAAATCACAACATTTTATGCTTAAATGTTTTAGTATTCAAAAGTACCTAAAGCTAGCCAAGTAATTGTTGAGCTTCTGGGCATAATACAATTTAATGTAGTACAGTTCTCTGTTGGGGAAAAAGTGAAAAAAAAGTTTTTCCTCCAACATTTTCAGTTTCCTATTTGTTTGGTAGTAGCTATTCTGATAGGTCTGAGTTGGTATCTCATTATATTTTGATTTGCATTTCCCTTATAACTAATGAAGATGAACATCTCTTCATGTGTTTTTTAGCCATTTGTATTTGCTTTCCGGAAAAATATCTTCATATCTTTTGCCCATTTTGTAATTGGACGGCTTGTTCTTTTGTTGTTGTAGGATTTCTTTATATATACTTGATATCAAGCCCTTATCTGATATGTGGTTTCCAAATATTTTCTCCCATTGAGTTGGCTGCCTCTTTACCTGTTGACAAAGTCCTTTGAGGCAGAGAAGCATTGATTTTGAAGAGTTTCCATTCATCTATTTTTTCTTTTGTTGCTTGTGCTTTGGGCGTAATGTTTAAGAAGCTACCTCCTATACTAGGTCTTGAAGGTGTTTCCCTATATTTTCTTCTAGGAGTTTTATGGTAGTAGCTCTTATATTTAGGCCTTTGATCCACTCTGAGTTAATTTTTATATAGGGTATAAGGTAGGGGTCTTCTTTCATTCTTTTGGCTATTGACATCCAGTTCTCCTAGACCCATGTATTGAAATGACTAGTTTCTGTTCCACTTCAGTGGATTTCAGGGCCTTTGTTGAAGATCAGTTGACCATAGATTTGGTGGTCTATTTCCACAACTCTCAATTCAATTCCATTGATCAATACATCTGTCTTTCTGCCAGCACCATGCTGTTTTGACTACTGTGACTTTATAATAAGCTTTAAGTCAGGGAGTGTTAGTCCTCCCACTTTCTTCTCCTTTTTTAGAAAGATGTTGGCTATTTAAGGTTTCTTTCCCTTCCAAATAAATTTAATAACCAGCTTTTCCAAGACCTCAAAGTAGGTTATTGGAATTTTGATTGGCATTGTGTTGAATCTTTACAACAATTTGAATAGAATTGACATCTTAGCAACATTTAACTTTCCTATCCATGGGCACAGAATTTAGATCTTTGATTTCTTTTAGCAATGTTTTGTAGTTTTCTGTGTACAAGTCCTTTATATCCCTGGTTAAGTATTCTTAGATACTTGAATCTCTAGTGGCTTTTTTGAATGGATTTTTTTCTTTAATTGTCTCCTCAGGTTATTACTTGTGTATAGAAACATTACTGCTTTTTGTGCATTAATCTTGTTTTCCACCACTTTGCTACATTTGTTTTTTAGTTCACATAGCTTTGTTATAGATTTCTCAGGATTTTCCAAGTATAGGATCATGTCATCCACAAATTATGAAGGGTTTACTACTTCTTTTCTGATTTGAATGCCTTTTATTTCTTTTTCTTGCCTGATTGTTCTAGCTGGAACTTCTAGCACAATGTTGAATAATAGTGGTAACAGTGGCCATCCTTGTCTTGTTCCCGATCTTAGATAATGCTTTCATTCTCTTACTGTTAAGAATGATGCAGGCTGTGGGTTTTTCATATACGCCCTTTATCATATTGAGGAAGTTTCGTTCAATTCCTACCTTTTAAAGTCTTTTTTATCAGAAAAGGATGGTGAATTTTGTCAAATGCTTTTTCAGCTTCAGTTAAGATGATCATGTGATTTTTCCCTTTCGATTTGCTAATGTGTTGCATTACATTGATTGATTTTCTTGTGTTGAACCATCCTTGCACGCGTGGTATAAACCCCACTTGGTCACGGTGAATAAATCTTATAACGTGTTGTAGGATTCGATTTGCAAGTATTTTGTTGAAAATTTTTGCATCTGTATTCATTAGGGAGATTGGCCTGTAGTTTCCCTTTCTTATAGCATCTTTATCTGGTTTTAATATTGGAGTGATGTTCGCTTCATAAAATGAGTTAGGTAACATTCCTTTTTCCCCAGTTTTTTTGAAGAGTTTGAGCCGGATTGGTATGTTCTTTTTGGAATGTTTGGTAAAATTACACTGTGAAGCTGTCTGGCCCCAGACTTTTCTTTGCAGCAAGATTTTTGATGACTGATTGAATCTCTTTACTTGCAATTGGTTTGTTAAGATCTTTTATTTCTTCTCAAGTCAATGTAGGTTGTTCGTGTGAGTCTAGGAATTTGTACATTTCATATAATTTGTCAAGCTTGTTGGCATATAATTGTTCATAGTATCCTCTAATGATTTTTAAAAATTTCTTCAGGGTCCATGATAATGATCTCCCTCTCACTTCTGATTTTGTTTATTTGTATCCTTTCTCTTTTTTTCTTTGTTAGCCTAGACAGAGGTCCATCAATTTTATTGATTTTCTCGAAGTACCAACTTTTGGTTTTATTGATTCTATTTTTTTCCTTTTTTTCATATGGGCAAGCACCGGGAATTGAACCGGGGTTTCCAGCATGGCAGGCAGGAACTCTGCCTGCTGAGCCATCATGGCCCATCCTTTATAGATTCTTTCTATTGTTTTTTTTTGTTGTTGTTGTTTTTCTTCAATTCATTTATTTCTTCTTTCATCTTTATTTCTCTCCTTCTATTTGCTTTGTTGTTCTTTTTCTAGTTTCTCCAGGTGAGCAGTTAAGTCCTCAATTTTTGATTTTTCTTCTTTTTTAATATAGGCATTTAGGGCAATAAATTTCCCTCTCAGCATTGCCTTTGCTGCATCCCACAAATTCTGATATGTTGTACTTTCATTTTCATTCATCTCCAGATATTTACTGATTTCTCTTTCAATTTCTTCTTTGACCCACTGATTGTTTAGGTGTTATTTAATCTCCATATGTTTGTGAAAGTTCTCATTCTTTGGTGGTTATTGATTTCCAACTTCATTCCATTATAGTCAGAGAAACAGCTTTGAATAATTTCATCTTTTTCAATTTATTAAGACCTGTTTTGTACCCTGGCATATGATCTATCCTGGAGAATGTCCCATGAGCAGTAGAAGAGAATGTGTATCGTGGTGTTTTGGGGTGTCACGATCTACATATGTCTGTTGGACCTGTGTCTGTTAGTTCCAGCTCATTTAAAGTTCTCCATTTCCTTATTGATCCTCTGTCTGATTGCTCTATCTATAGAGATTGGTGTATTGAAGTCTCCGGCTATTGTTGTTGAACATCTGTTGCTCCCTTCAGTTTTGCCAGTGTTTACCTCATGTGCTTTGGTTATCCTTGATTAGGAGCATAAATATTTACGTTCTTCTTGGTGAACTGTCCCTTTTATTAATATGTAGTGTCCTTCCTTATCCCTTATGACATCTTTACCTTTTTTTTTTTTTTTTTTGGCGCTGAAACCTGGGATGACATCTTTATGTTTAGAGTCCATTTTGTCTGATATTAGGAGAGCTACCTCTGCTTTCTTTTGGTTATAGCCTCATGGAACATCTCTTTCCCCATCCTTTCACTTTCAATCTATTTGTATCTTTGGGTCTAAGATGAGTCTTTTGTGAGCAGGATATAGATGGATCATAGTTTTAGGCCCATTTTGTCTATCTCTTTTATTGGTGAGTTTAGTCTATTAATATTCAAAGTTATTACTGTAAAGGCAGTTCTTGACCCTACCATCTTATCCTTTGATTTTTATTTGTCAGATCTATATATTCCTTTCCCTGTCTCTCTTCTTATCCTTTTAATTACCCTTGCTGGTACTTTTCAATTTTATGCCCTCTTCCAGATCTCCCACTTCTATTTTGTTTTGTTTTTCAGCTGACAGCACTCCCTATAGTATTTCTTATAGGGCAGGTGTCTTGTTAACAAATTCTCTCAGCATCTGTTTGTGAAACTTTTAATCTCTCCCTCACTTTGAAGGACAGCTTTGCTGGATAAAGAATTCTTATTTATTTTTATTAATAAATAAAAATTATTATTTTTTATTAATTTTTATTGATTTCCCCTTTACATTTTTTTAAATACCAAAAAGCACCAAACAAACGCAATCATTCTTAATTTTTGATCATTCCATTCTACACATATAATCAATAATTCACAATATCATCACATAGTTGCATAGTCATCATCATGAGCATTTCTTGGAACATTTGCATCTATTTAGAAAAAGAAATAAAAAGAAAACAGAAAAAAATTCATACATACCATACCCCTTATCCCTCCCTTTCATTGATCACTAGCGTTTGAATCTAAATTTATTTTAACATTTGTTCCCCCTATTATTTATTTTTATTACATGTGTTTTACTCATCTGTTATAAGGTAGATAAAAGGAGCACCAGGCACAAGGTTTTCACAATCACACAGTCACGTTGTGAAAGCTATATCATTGTACAATCATCTTCAAGAAACATGACTATTGAAACACAGCTCTACATTTTCAAGCAGTTCCCTCCAGCCTCTCCATTACATCTTGACTAACAAGGTGGTATCTATTTAATGTGTAAGAATAACCTCCAAGATAACCTCTCGACTCTGTTTGGAATCTCTGAGCCATTGACACTTTATTTTGTCTCATTTCACTCTTCTCCCTTTTGGTCGAGAAGGTTTTCTCAATCCCTTGGTGCTGAGTCTCCCACATAGACAGGGGGAGGGTGATGAGTTTGCTTGTTGTGTTGGCTGGAGAGAGAGGCCACATCTGAGCAACAAAAGAGGTTCTCTTGGGGGTGACTCTTAGGCCTAATTTTAAGTAGGCTGGATCCTATCCTTTGTGGGGTTAAGTTTCATATGAACAACCCCCAAGACTGGGGGGTCAGCCTCTAGCTTTGGTTGTCCACACTGCTTGTGAGAATATCAAGAATTCTACTTGGGGAAGTTGAATTTTCCCCCTTTCTCACCATTCCCCCAAGGGGACTTTGCAGATACTTTTTTATTCACTGTTCAAATCACTCTGGGATTGGATAAATAATTCTTGACTGGAAGTCTTTCTCTTTCAGAATCTCAAATGTATCATACCACTGCCTTGTCTCCATGTTGCCTTTTGAGTTGTCCAAACTTAATCTTATGTGGTGTCCCTTGCATGTGTTGAATCACTTTTCTCTTGTAGCTTTCAGGACTTTCTGCTTCTCTCCAGCATCTGAGAGTTTAATTAGTATGTGTCTTGGAAAGAGTCTATTTGGATTTTTTCTATTTGGGATTCATTAGGCTTCTTCGATTTGCATATTTATGTCTTTCATAAGGGTTGGGAAGTTTCACCCCATTATCTCCCCAACTTATCTTCCTACCTCTTTACTCTTTTCTGCTCCTTCTGGGACACCAATGATTCTTTTATTTGTGTGCTTTATGCTGTCCATCATTTCCCTTAGATCCGATTCCAAATTTTCCATCTTTTTTTGCCATTTATTCTTTTGTGCATTCAAATTCAGTTGTCCCATCCTCTTATTTTGCTTATTCTTTATTCTGCCTCTTCAAATATGCTGTTGTGTTTCTCTAGTATATTTTTAATTTGGTCTCCAGTATCTTTTATGTCTGTGAGATCTGCTATTTTTTTATTTATTCTTTGAGATCCTTCTTTATGCTCTTCTAGTGTCTTTTTTTTCAGCTTTATTTTTTTAATTTTTGCAGATTTTTTTGAAATCTATTCGTGTACCATATATTCTCTCCAAAGTATACAATCAGTGTCTTACAGTATCGTTACCTAGTTGTGCAATCATCAGCACATTCAGTTTTAAACCATTTTCATTGCTCCAAAAAGAAAAATATCAGAGAGATACAAAAAAAGAAAACTTGAAACATCTCATGTCCCTTATCCCCCATATTATTGACCTCTAGTATTGAGGTAACTTTACTTTTGAAAAAAAATTTTGAGATATCTTTTTTTTTTATGAAATAAAAAAATTAACTAACACAACATTTAGGAATCATTCCATTCTAAATATACAATCAGTAATTCTTAATATCATCACATAGATGCATATTCATCATTTCTTAGTACATTTGGATCGATTTAGAAAAAGAAATAGAAAGACAATAGAAAAAGAAATAAAACGATAATAGAGAGAAAAAAACTATACCTCAGATGCAGCTTCATTCAGTGTTTTAACATAATTACATTACAATTAGGTAGTATTGTGCTGTCCATTTCTGAGTTTTTGTATCCAGTCTTGTTGCACAGTCTGTATCCCTTCAGCTCCAATTACCCAATATCTTACCCTATTTCTATCTCCTGATGGTCTCTATTACCAATGACATATTCCAAGTTTATTCTCGAATGTCGGTTCACATCAGTGGGACCATACAGTATTTGTCCTTTAGTTTTTGGCTAGACTCACTCAGCATAATGTTCTCTAGGTCCATCCATGTTATTACATGCTTCATAAGTTTATTCTGTGTTAAAGCTGCATAATATTCCATCATATGTATATACCACAGTTTGTTTAGCCACTCATCTGTTGATGGACATTTTGGCTGATTCCATCTCTTTGCAATTGTAAATAATGCTGCTATAAACATTGGTGTGCAACTGTCCGTTTGTGTCTTTGCCCTTAAGTCCTTTGAGTAGATTCCCAGCAATGGTATTGCTGGGTCGTATGGCAATTCTATATTCAGCTTTTTGAGGAACCACCAAACTGCCTTCCACAGTGGTTGCACCATTTGACATTCCCACCAACAGTGGATAAGTGTGCCTCTTTCTCCGCATCCTCTCCAGCACCTGTCATTTTCTGTTTTGTTGATAATGGCCATTCTGGTGGGTGTGAGATGATATCTCATTGTGGTTTTGATTTGCATTTCTCTACTGGCCAGGGACATTGAGCATCTCTTCATGTGCCTTTTGGCCATTTGTATTTCCTGTTCTGAGAGCTGTCTGTTCAAGTCTTTTTCCCATTTTGTAATTGGATTGGCTGTCTTTTTGTTGTTGAGTTGAACAATCTCTTCACAAATTCTGGATACTAGACCTTTATCTGATATGTCGTATCCAATATTGTCTCCCATTTTGTAGGCGGTCTTTCTACTTTCTTGATGAAGTTCTTTGATGCACAAAAGTGTTTAATTTTGAGGAGCTCCCATTTCTTTCTTTCTTTCTTCAGTACTCTTGCTTTAGGTTTAAGGCCCATAAAACTGCCTCCAATTGTAAGATTCATAAGGTATCTCCCTGCATTTTCCTCTAACTGTTTTATGGTCTTAGACCTAACGTTTAGATCTCTGATCCATTTTGAGTTAACTTTTGTATAGGGTGTGAGATACGGGTCCTCTTTCATTCTTTTGCATATGGATATCCAGTTCTCTAGGCACCATTTATTGAAGAGACTGCTCTGTCCCAGGTGAGTTGGCTTGACTGCCTTATCAAAGATCAAATGTCCATAGATGAGAGGGTCTATATCTGAGCACTCTATTCGATTCCATTGGTCGATATATCTATCTTTATGCCAGTACCATGCTGTTTTGACCACTGTGACTTCATAATATGCCTTAAAGTCAGGCAGTGTGAGACCTCCAGCTTCATTTTTTCCCCTCAAGATACTTTTAACAATTCGGGGCACCCTGCCCTTCCAGATAAATTTGCTTATTGGTTTTTGCTTTGATTTGTTGATATGGTGTATTACATTGATTGATTTTCTTATGTTGAACCATCCTTGCATATCTGGGATGAGTCCTACTTGGTCATGATGTCTAATTCTTTTAATGTGTTGCTGGATTCGATTTGCTAGAATTTTGTTGAGGATTTTTGCATCTATATTCACTAGACAGATTGGTCTGTAGTTTTCTTTTTTTGTAATATCTTTGCCTGGTTTTGGTATGAGGGTGATGTTGGCTTCATAGAATGAATTAGGTAGCTTTCCCTCCACTACAGTTTTTTTGAAGAGTTTGAGGAGAGTTGGTACTAATTCTTTCTGGAATGTTTGGTAGAATTCACGTGTGAAGCCGTCTGGTCCTGGACTTTTCTTTTTGGGGAGCTTTTGAATGACTGATTCAGTTTCTTTACTTGTGATTGGTTTGTTGAGGTCATCTATTTCTTCTTTTTTTTTTTATAGTTTTATTTTATTAATTAAAAAAAGAATTAACAAAACAATTAGAAATCATTCCATTCTACATGTACAATCAGTAATTCTTAATAACATCACATAGTTGCATATTCATCATTTCTTAGTACATTTGCTTCGATTTAGAAAAAGAATAAAAAGACAACAGAATAAGAATTAAAACAATAATAGAAAGAAAAAAAAAACAAACCTATACCTCACATGCAGCTTCATTCAGTGTTTTAACATAATTGCATTACAATTGGGTAGTATTGTGCTGTCCATTTCTGAGTTTTTATATCCAGTCCCGTTGTACAGTCTGTATCCCTTCAGCTCCAATTATCCCTTCTCTCTCTTTTTTTTTTTAATTAACGGAAAAAAAGAAATTAACCCAACATTTAGAGATCATACCATTCTACATATGCAATCATTAATTCTTAACATCATCACATAGATGCATGATCATCATTTCTTAGTACATTTGCATTGGTTTAGAAGAACTAGCAACATAACCGAAAAAGATATAGAATGTTAATATAGAGAAAAAAATAAAAGTAATAATAGTAAAATCAAAACAAAACAAAACAAAACAAAACAAAAACCTATAGCTCAGATGCAGCTTCATTCAGTGTTTTAACATGATTACTTTACAATTAGGTATTATTGTGCTGTCCATTTTTGAGTTTTTGTATCTAGTCCTGTTACACCGTCTGTATCCCTTCAACTCCAGTTGGCCATTATCTTACCCTGTTTCTACCTCCTGCTGGACTCTGTTATCAAGGACATATTCCAAATTTATTCTCGAATGTCTATTCACATCAGTGGGACCATACAGTATTTGTCCTTTAGTTTTTGGCTAGACTCACTCAGCATAATGTTCTCTAGGTCCATCCATGTTATTACATGCTTCATAAGTTTATCCTGTCTTAAAGCTGCATAGTATTCCATCGTATGTATATACCACAGTTTGTTTAGCCACTCTTCTGTTGATGGAGATTTCGGCTGTTTCCATCTCTTTGCAATTGTAAATAATGCTGCTATAAACATTGGTGTGCAAATGTCCGTTTGTGTCTTTGCCCTTAAGTCCTTTGAGTAGATTCCCAGCAATGGTATTGCTGGGTCGTATGGCAATTCTATATTCAGCTTTTTGAGGAACCGCCAAACTGCCTTCCACAGTGGTTGCACCCTTTGACATTCCCACCAACAGTGGATAAGTGTGCCTCTTTCTCCGCATCCTCTCCAGCACCTGTCATTTTCTGTTTTGTTGATAATGGCCATTCTGGTGGGTGTGAGATGATATCTCATTGTGGTTTTGATTTGCATTTCTCTAATGGCCAGGGACATTGAGCATCTCTTCATGTGCCTTTTGGCCATTTGTATTTCCTCTTCTGATAGGTGTCTGTTCAAGTTTTTTTCCCATTTTGTAATTGGGTTGGCTGTCTTTTTGTTGTTGAGATGAACAATCTCTTTATAAATTCTGGATACTAGACCTTTATCTGATATGTCGTATCCAATATTGTCTCCCATTTTGTAGGCGGTCTTTCTACTTTCTTGATGAAGTTCTTTGATGCACAAAAGTGTTTAATTTTGAGGAGTTCCCATTTATTTATTTCCTTCTTCAGTGCTCTTGCTTTAGGTTTAAGGTCCATAAAACCGCCTCCAGTTGTAAGATCCATAAGATATCTCCCAACATTTTCCTCTAACTGTTTTATGGTCTTAGACCTAATGTTTACATCTTTGATCCATTTTGAGTTAACTTTTGTATAGGGTGTGAGAGATGGGTCCTCTTTCATTCTTTTGCATATGGATATCCAGTTCTCTAGGCACCATTTATTGAAGAGACTGCTCTGTCCCAGGTGAGTTGGCTTGACTGCCTTATCAAAGATCAAATGTCCATAGATGAGAGGGTCTATATCTGAGCACTCTATTCGATTCCATTGGTCGATATATCTATCTTTATGCCAATACCATGCTGTTTTGACCACTGTGGCTTCATAATATGCCTTAAAGTCAGGCAGCGCGAGACCTCCAGCTTCGTTTTTTTTCCTCAAGATGTTTTTAGCAATTCGGGGCACCCTGCCCTTCCAGATAAATTTGCTTATTGGTTTTTCTATTTCTGAAAAATAAGTTGTTGGGATTTTGATTGGTATTGCATTGAATCTGTAAATCAATTTAGGTAGGATTGACATCTTAACTATATTTAGTCTTCCAATCCATGAACACGGTATGCCCTTCCATCTATTTAGGTCTTCTGTGATTTCTTTTAGCAATTTTTTGTAGTTTTCTTTATATAGGTTTTTTGTCTCTTTAGTTAAATTTATTCCTAGGTATTTTATTCTTTTAGTTGCAATTGTAAATGGGATTCGTTTCTTGATTCCCCCCTCAGCTTGTTCATTACTAGTGTATAGAAATGCTACAGATTTTTGAATGTTGATCTTGTAACCTGCTACTTTGCTGTACTCATTTATTAGCTCTAGTAGTTTTGTTGTGGATTTTTCCGGGTTTTCGACGTATAGTATCATATCGTCTGCAAACAGTGATAGTTTTACTTCTTCCTTTCCAATTTTGATGCCTTGTATTTCTTTTTCTTGTCTAATTGCTCTGGCTAGAACCTCCAACACAATGTTGAATAATAGTGGTGATAGTGGACATCCTTGTCTTGTTCCTGATCTTAGGGGGAAAGTTTTCAATTTTTCCCCATTGAGGATGATATTAGCTGTGGGTTTTTCATATATTCCCTCTATCATTTTAAGGAAGTTCCCTTGTATTCCTATCTTTTGAAGTGTTTTCAACAGGAAAGGATGTTGAATCTTGTCGAATGCCTTCTCTGCATCAATTGAGATGATCATGTGATTTTTCTGCTTTGATTTGTTGATATGGTGTATTACATTAATTGATTTTCTTATGTTGAACCATCCTTGCATACCTGGGATGAATCCTACTTGGTCATGATGTATAATTCTTTTAATGTGTTTTTGGATACGATTTGCTAGAATTTTATTGAGGATTTTTGCATCTGTATTCATTAGAGAGATTGGTCTGTAGTTTTCTTTTTTTGTAATATCTTTGCCTGGTTTTGATATGAGGGTGATGTTGGCTTCATAGAATGAATTAGGTAGTTTTCCCTCCACTTTGATTTTTTTGAAGAGTTTGAAGAGAATTGGTACTAATTCTTTCTGGAACGTTTGGTAGAATTCACATGTGAAGCCATCTGGTCCTGGACTTTTCTTTTTAGGAAGCTTTTGAATGACTAATTCAATTTCTTTACTTGTGATTGGTTTGTTGAGGTCATCTATGTCTTCTTGAGTCAAAGTTGGTTGTTCATGTCTTTCCAGGAACCCGTCCATTTCCTCTAAATTGTTGTATTTATTAGCGTAAAGTTGTTCATAGTATCCTGTTATTACCTCCTTTATTTCTGTGAGGTCAGTAGTTATGTCTCCTCTTCCATTTCTGATCTTATTTATTTGCATCCTCTCTCTTCTTCTTTTTGTCAATCTTGCTAAGGGCCCATCAATCTTATTGATTTTCTCATAGAACCAACTTCTGGTCTTATTGATTTTCTCTACTGTTTTCATATTTTCAATTTCATTTATTTCTGCTCTGATCTTTGTTATTTCTTTCCTTTTGCTTGCTTTGGGATTAGTTTGCTGTTCTTTCTCCAGTTCTTCCAATTGAACAGTTAATTCCTGCATTTTTGCCTTTTCTTCTTTTCTGATATAGGCATTTAGGGCAATAAATTTCCCTCTTAGCACTGCCTTTGCTGCATCCCATAAGTTTTGATATGTTGTGTTTTCATTTTCATTTGCCTCGAGGTATTTACTAATTTCTCTTGCAATTTCTTCTTCATTGTTTAAGAGTGTGTTGTTGAGCCTCCAGGTATTTGTGAATTTTCTGGCACTCCGCCTATTATTGATTTCCAACTTCATTCCTTTATGATCCGAGAAAGTGTTGTGTATGATTTCAATCTTTTTAAATTTGTTAAGACTTGCTTTGTGACCCAGCATATGGTCTATCTTTGAGAATGATCCATGAGCACTTGAGAAAAAGGTGTATCCTGCTGTTGTGGGATGTAATGTCCTATAAATGTCTGTTAAGTCTAGCTCCTTTATAGTAATATTCAGATTCTCTATTTCTTTATTGATCCTCTGTCTAGATGTTCTGTCCATTGATGAGAGTGGGGAATTGAAGTCTCCAACTATTATGGTATTTGTGTCTATTTCCCTTTTCAGTGTTTGCAGTGTATTCCTCACGTATTTTGGGGCATTCTGGTTCGGTGCATAAATATTTATGATTGTTATGTCTTCTTGTTTAATTGCTCGTTTTATTAGTATATAGTGTCCTTCTTTGTCTCTTTTAACTGTTTTACATTTGAAGTCTAATTTGTTGGATATTAGTATAGCCACTCCTGCTCTTTTCTGGTTGTTATTTGCATGAAATATCTTTTCCCAACCTTTCACTTTCAACCTATGTTTATCTTTGGGTCTAAGATGTGTTTCCTGTAGACAGCATATAGAAGAATCCTGTTTTTTAATCCATTCTGCCAACCTATGTCTTTTGATTGGGGAATTCAGTCCATTAACATTTAGTGTTATTACTGTTTGGATAATATTTTCCTCTGCCATTTTGCCTTTTGTATTATATATATCATATCTGACTTTCCTTCTTTCTACACTCTTCTCCATACCTCTCTCTTCTGTCTTTTCGGTTCTGACCCTAGTGCTCCCTTTAGTATTTCTTGCAGAGCTGGTTTCTTGGTCACAAATTCTCTCAGTGACTTTTTGTCTGAGAATGTTTTAATTTCTCCCTCATTTTTGAAGGACAATTTTGCTGGATATAGGAGTCTTGGTTGGCAGTTTTTCTCTTTTAGTAATTTAAATATATCATCCCAGTGTCTTCTAACCTCCATGGTTTCTACTGAGAAATCTACACATAGTCTTATTGGGTTTCCCTTGTATGTGATGGATTGTTTTTCTCTTGCTGCTTTCAAGAGCCTCTCTTTCTCTTTGACCTCTGACATTCTAACTAGTAAGTGTCTTGGAGAACGCCTATTTGGGTCTAATCTCTTTGGGGTGCGCTGCACTTCTTGGATCTGTAATTTTAGGTCTTTCATAAGAGTTGAGAAATTTTCAGTGATAATTTCTTCCATTAGTTTTTCTCCTCCTTTTCCCTTCTCTTCTCCTTCTGGGACACCCACAACACGTATATTTGTGTGGTTCATATTGTCCTTGAGTTCCCTGATACCCTGTTCAAATTTTTCCATTCTTTTCCCAATAGTTTCTGTTTGTTTTTGGAATTCAGATGTTCCATCCTCCAAATCACTAATTCTATCTTCTGTCTCTTTGAATCTATCATTGTAGGTATCCATTGTTTTTTCTATCTTTTCTACTTTGTCCTTCACTTCCATAAGTTCTGTGATTTGTTTTTTCAGTTTTTCTATTTCTTCTTTATGTTCAACCCATGTCTTCTTCATGTCCTCCCTCAATTTATCGATTTCATTTTTGAAGAGGTTTTCCATTTCTGTTCGTATATTCAGCATTAGTTGTCTCAGCTCCTGTATCTCATTTGAACTATTGGTTTGTTCCTTTGACTGGGCCATATTTTCAATTATTTGAGCGTGATCCGTTATCTTCTGCTGGCGTCTGCGCATTTAGTCAGATTTCCCTGGGTGTTGGACCCCGCAGGTTGAAAGATTTTTCTGTGAAATCTCTGGGTTCTGTTTTTCTTATCCTGCCCAGTAGGTGGCGCTCGTGGCACACGTTTGTCTGCGGGTCCCACCAGTAAAAGGTGCTGTGGGACCTTAAACTTTGGAAAACTCTCGCCGTCCGGGAGGTTCGCTAGCCGAAGCGGCTTGAGCCGGCCCGAGGTCCGAACGCAGGGAGGGTTGCTGGCCGCCGCCGCCCGGGAAAGAGCCTGTCCGAATTTGCTAGTCGGCCCTGGGCGACAAGCGTAGCGGGAGGGCGCCAGCGGCAGCGGTCTGCCCGGGAGAGTGCACGTTCCCCAGGAGTCACGAGTTTTGAAGGGGCCTCCCCCACCCGTCTCCGTTCTCCGCGGCCTGGGGACTTCCGATCCAATTCTCTCAGTTGGTCCGGGGGGCCGCGCATGGTGTGAGCGCCAGCCGCTGTGGTTTCAGGGGACCGCCTCTCCAATTCTCCCAGCCGGCCCGGGAAGGGGGAAGGGAGTGACTCCTGCCGCTTGCCGCCCCACCCGGTGAGGCCCGCGCGCCTCGGTGATCTCACCAGAGCTGCTTCTCTCAGCCAGCCAGCCGTTCCAGGATGGGGTACGCTGTCTTTTTTATCTCTGTTGTGGCTTTGGGCGCTTTCTGTATCGTTTCTACTCCCCTCGTAGCTGTCCTGGAGAAGAAACTAAGATCCGCGCGTCTTACTAAGCCACCATCTTCCAGGAATTCCCTTTTTGAAGATTTCAATGTCCCGTGGCAGTGCGACAGTATCCGATCCCTCAAAAGGCTCTGGAAGGGATTCAAAGCCACTTGGTGCAGTTAGAAGCACACCGAATCATCCGACCGTGCAACTCTCTATGGAACACTCCACTGCTGCCCATGAAAAAAGCTCAAACCGGGGAATTCTGCCTCGTCCAGGACCTGCGAGCAGTTAATACAGCCGCAGAAACGATCTATCCTGTGGTTCCAAATCCATACACACTCCTCAGCCTGGTTCCAGGGAAATCTCTCTTCTTTTTTGATATAGGTGTTTAGGGCAATAAATTTCCCTCTTAGCACTACCTTTGCTGTGTCCCATAGGTTTTGATATGTTGTGTTTTCATTTTCATTCGCCTCGAGATATTTACTAATTTCTCTTGTAATTTCTTCCTTGACCCACTGGTTGTTTAAGAGTGTGTTGTTGAGTCTCCACGTATTTATGAATTTTCCGGCACTCTGCCTATTATGGATTTCCAACTTTATTCCTTTATGATCTGAGAAAGTGTTGTGTATGATTTCAATCTTTTTAAATTTGTTGAGGCTTGCTTTGTGACCCAGCATATGGTCTATCTTTGAGAATGATCCATGAGCACTTGAGAAAAAGGTGTATCCTGCTGTCGTGGGGTGTAATGTCCTATAAATGTCTGTTAAGTCTAGCTCATTTATTGTAATGTTCAAATTCTGTTTCTTTATTGATCCTCTGTCTAGATGTTCTGTCCATTGATGAAAGTGGGGAATTGAAGTCTCCAATTATTATGGTAGATGTGTCTATTTCCCTTTTCAGTATTTGTAGTGTATTCCTCATGTATTTTGGGGCATTCTGATTTGGTGCGTAAATATTTATGATTGTTATGTCTTCTTGTTTAATTGTTCCTTTTATTAGTAGATAGTATCCTTCTTTGTCTCTTTTAACTGTTTTACATTTGAAGGCTAATTTGGTGGATATTAGTATAGCTCCTCCTGCTCTTTTCTGGTTGTTATTTGCATGAAATATCTTTTCCCAACCTTTCACTTTCAACCTATGTTTATCTTTGGGTGTCTAAGATGTGTTTCCTGTAGACAGCATATAGAAGGATCCTGTTTTTTAATCCATTCTGCCAGTCTATGTCTTTTGATTGGGGAATTCAGCCCATTAACATTTAGTGTTATTACTGTTTGGGTAATACTTTCCTCTACCATTTTGCCTTTTGTATTATATATATCATATCTAATTTTCCTTCTTTCTACACTCTTCTCCACACCTCTCTCTTCTGTCTTTTCATATCTGACTCTAATGCTCCCTTTAGTATTTCTTGCAGAGTTGGTCTCTTGGTCACAAATTCTCTCAGTGGCTTTTTGTCTGAAAATGTTTTAATTTCTCCCTCATTTTTGAAGGACAATTTTGCTGGATATAGAAGTCTTGGTTGGCAGTTTTTCTCTTTTAGTAATTTAAATATATCATCCCACTGTCTTCTTGCCTCCATGGTTTCTGCTGAGAATTCTACACATAGTCTTATTGAGTTTCCCTTGTATGTGATGGATTGTTTTTCTCTTGCTGCTTTCAAGGTCCTCTCTTTCTCTTTGACCTCTGACATTCTAACTAGTAAGTGTCTTGGAAAACACCTATTTGGATCTATTCTCTTTGGGGTATGCTGCACTTCTTGGATCTGTCATTTTAAGTCTTTCATAAGAGTTGGGAAATTTTCGGTGATAATTTCTTCCATTAGTTTTTCTCCTCCTTTTCCCTTCTCTTCTCCTTCCGGGACACCCACAACATGTGGTGTGAGCTTCATATTATCATTCAGTTCCCTGAGCCCCTGCTCAAAATTTTCCATTCTTTTCCCTATAGTTTCTGTTTCTTTTTGGATTTCAGATGTTCCATCCTCCAGTTCACTAATTCTAACCTCTGTCTCTTGAAATCTACCATTGTAGGTTTCCATTGTTTTTTTCGTCTCTTCTACTGAATCTCTCATCCCCATAAGTTCTGTGATTTGTATTTTCAGACTTTCCACTTCTTCTTTTTGTTCATCCCTTGCCTTCTTCATGTCCTCCCTCAATTTATTGATTTCGTTTTTGAAGAGGTTTTCCATTTCTCTTCATATATTCAGAATTAGTTGTCTCAACTTCTGTATCTCATTTGAACTATTGGTTTGTTCCTTTGACTGGGCCATATCTTCAATTTTCCTGGTGCGATTTGTTATTTGTTGCTGGCGTCTAGACATTTAATCAGATTTCCCTGGTGTGAGACCCAGCGGGTTGAAAGACTTTCCTGTGAAGTCTCTGGGCTCTGTTTTTTTTTTTTTATCCTGCCCAGTATGTGGCGCTTGTCTGTCTGTGGGTCCCACCAGCAAAAGATGTTGTGGCTCCTTTATAATGCCACTATTGGTGTTTGGTTGGACCCAGTCCCTGCCACTGTCAGAGACTCCCTCCTCTCCCTCCAGGCAGCCGCCTGTGGGGGAGGGGCTCCGGCCGCCGCGGCTTGGGGAACTCGCTGATCCGAGCCTCACAGTCAGACCGGGAAGCCACCTGTGGGGGAGGGGCGCCGGTTGCTGGCCTCTGCGGCTTGGGGAACTCGCTGATCCGAGACTCCTGGCCGGTCTGGGAAGCTGCCTGCGAGGGAGGGGTGCCGTCCGCCGTCTGCCGCGGCTTGGGGAACTCGCCTCTCGGAGACTCTCAGCTGGTCCGGGAAGGAGGGAGGGAGGGGCGCACCGGCCACTGCGGCCCGGGGAAGCGCGCCGCTCGGGGAGCTCACCGCAGTGGAGTCTTGCAGCCGGTCCAGCCAGTCCAAACTCGGGTACGCTGTGTGTCCGGTGCCTACTGTGGCCCCGGGAGCTGTTCTGCACTGTTTCTGGTCACCTAGTAGTTGCTCTGGAGGAGGAACTTAGACGCGTGTACCTTACTAAGGCGCCATCTTGGCCCCTTCCTATTGAGATATCTTTACATACCATACTGTGGCTCACAGTATCATCACATAGTGCTTATTCATTACCATGAACATTTTTAGAACATTTGCATCATTCCAGAAAAAGAAATAAAAAGAGAAAAAGGAAAAACTCATACATCCTCATACCCCTTAACACCTCCCTCTCATTGACCAGTAATATTGCACTCTACCCAATTTTTTTTTTACCTCTTATTGCCCCAGTATTTATTTATTTATTGTCCTTATTTTTAACTCATCTGTCCATACTCTGGGTAAAGGGAGCATCAGAGACAAGGTTTTCACATTGCCCGGTCACATTGTAAAAGTTATATAATTATACAATTGTCTTTAGGGATCAAGGGTACTGGAATACAGTTTGACAGTTTTAGGTACTTCTCTATAGCCACTCTAAAATACCATAAATAAAAAGGGATATCTGTATAATGCATAAGAATGACCTCCAGGATAACCTCTCACCTTCTGTTTGAAATCTCTCAGCCACTAAAACTTTATTTTGTCTCATTTCTTTCTTCCCCTTTTGGTCAAGAAGACTTTCTCAATCCCACAATGCTGGATTCCGGCTCATCCTGGGAGTTGTGCCTCTTCTTGCTGAAAAGATTTACACCCCTGGGAGTCATGTCCCATGTAGTAGGGAGGGCAGTGAGTTTACCTGCCGTGTTGGCTTAGAGAGAGAGGCCACATCTGAGCAACAAAAGAGGTTCTCTGAAGGTGACTCTTAGGCATAATTGTAAGTAGATTTATCTTCTCCTTTGCAAGAATGAATTTCATAGGGTCAACCCCAAGATCAAGGGCTCAGCCTATTTAATTGGTTGTCCCCATTCTTGCGAGCATATCAGGAATTCGTTAGATGGGAAAGTTTAATATTTCCTCCTTTCTCCCCAGTCCCCCAAGGGGCCTTTTCAAATACTTTTTTATTCTCTTCCCACATTACTCTGGGATGTTTTGGGGCATCACACTAACTTGCACAAACCAACAAGGCCTTACTCCCTATTCAAGATTCCATTTGATTATGGTGTTTGAATAAACTGACCATACAAGTTAAATTAGATAATGTTTTATCACAAGTATAAATTTTATACCAAATAAACATCTCTTCCTTTGGTCTCACATAAATGTTGTAGTTTTAAAATAGTTGATATCATCCTTTATCCTGTATTCTGATTTACCTTAGTCCTATCTAGATCAGCTTCATTCATGTCTCTAGTTGAAGTCTGATCACCTTTTCTCCATTTTTAGCATTGCTGTAAGGGGTAATGCTAGCTTCAGAGCTCTAACTCTTAGCTCAGGTGTCACACAAATACCCAAAGTTCCAAGGAATCTAGTGTCTTCTCGATATCCTTTATGTCATTAGCGAACACATTGAATTTATTTGGGAGATTTGTATGAATGTCTTTAATTAGTTCTAAATTCTGTTTCCCATCTGGTGTTTTAATTTGATCATTTTCTGGGGCTATATGTGCCTGCATCTTCATGTGCTTTGTATTTTTCTGTTGGCTTTGAGGCTTTTGATTACCTTGATAAGGTTATTTTGAAAATTGGTTTCCCTGGCTCGTCTAGAGTTTTTAAATTTGCTTGGGTATCAAAGATCTCCTTTTGAGCTTGATTTGTTAGTATTTCCCCATGAAATGATGCAAGAGATGCAACTCTACTTTAAGATCTGTTGAAAGCTAGGCAGATTGGCAGTTTTTCAGACTTTGCTTTCTATGTCTTGCCAGCAGATGGCACCCTAGGGCCACTTCCTCCCCTCAGGCCTAACTCTTCTTGACTATGGCAGCTGACTGAGCAGGATGGAGATCCGTTAAAATTCCAGCAAAGGCCACTCGTCTTCATGCATGCTGACAGCCGCCACGCCCAAGGCTGGGTGGTGGGCAGTGTGCATCTTGGTGGATGATCCACTTGTGGGTCCAGTGAGTCTAGTGGTCACCAGGTTCCCACTTGGAATGACCTTGGGCTATGGGACTGAGCATTTTGACTGCCCCTCCCCTCAACCAACCTGGAAAAGCCTGGTGGTGGGGCTTGGCTCGGCTCTGCGCTTCCTTGGCTGTGCCTCTCCAGACCTGTGCACATATGAGGGCTCCAGGCATCCATGGGGAAAGGGAAGCAGTAGCAGGACCCAACAAGACTCTTACTGGCCACTTGTCAGACCAGCTCTACTTTGTGTCTGCCCCTCTTCCCGAAAGGAGGGGCCCCTATTCTCTGCCACAAACCAGGTACTCACAGTGGCCTGTCTCAGGGGTTGGGGCAGGGGCAGGCACTGTGCCTTGGCTGGAAGGACTCTGCATAGGAAAACCAAATCTGCTGGCTTCCAGTTTCCCACAGGAGCTCCCAGCTGTGGAACTGAGAGGGATGATCTCTCAAGCTAGCTGCAGAGGCTGGCAGGAGTGCAGGGATGCCCTGTTCCTTTGGAACCCACTCCTTTCTGTGCGCCAGTGCTTGCCCCAGGTGGAGTCACAACTGAGCACATTCACCCAATTCTCTCCATCCCAATTTCTCTGCTTTTTCATCCCGGACCTCCATATATAATGTAGAAGACGCTCTCTGGTCACTTACACCCTGGAACTGCTGCTCTGGTTGTTTATCTGTCACTTCTCTACTTGTTCCATAGAGCAGGGGTGAACTCAGACTATTCTATTCTGCCATTTTCCTGGAAGTCTCCTGGATTGCCTTGACTGAAGAAAAAGCCAATGTCATTCAGGGTTTCTCTGTCACATGGGAAGGCAGATGGTGACATTGGCTGTTCTTTTCTCCCAGTTTCTGGTTTCAAATGGCTCTGATTCTGGTGGCTTTTTCTCTAAGTGTCTGTGGATTCTCGCTTGGTTTTCTGGGGCAACTAGGTTTCATCTCTTAGCTTAGCATCTCCAAAGTTCTGTCATGTGGTTCCTTTTCTCTGTTCTATGTGCTAGCTCTCTAAGCAACTCCAAATGTTGGTATTTAGGGAAAAAGTGACCTTGACTGGTTAGCATTTTGTATTCTTAAAGTATTAAGCATCACTGATCATAATATGAGGTTCAGCTACTCTATATCAGTACTAATTTGGTGAATATAAATTTGTACTCCCTTCTCCCCCACAGTTAGCATTTACTCTCAAGTCAGAGACATAGTAAGATTTCAGTAGCATGCTGCTTGGTCATATATAAACATTCAGATTTCTTAATACGTATCCCAAAGTGAGTTTAACTTTTCATATAATGTATGTATAAAAGCAGTTGGGTCATCTTTGTTTCTTATAAATTGTACTTTAACTAAATCAAACTAACCCACAAATTAAAGAGTGTCATCCCACGAACACCAGAGACAATTTCATAATTAATAGATACTGTTGCATGGTGTTGTACTGGCTGAAATAGTTTACCAAGTGTTTTCACTTTCGTTATACTCATTTGAGCGTCTTAATAGCCTCTTATGATATTTATTATTCTTATTTTATGGTAGAGGAAATTGAGACTGACTTATTCAAGGCTCTGAAGCTTCTAAGTTGGGGGACCAGACATTTAATTTTATTTATTATTTACACTATATAATAAAGACTAAGGTGTTAAGCTATTGGGACATTTGTACTAAATTAAATGTCAGTAAGAATCATTGTAGAGAATGCAAATTCTCCAACAATAAGTAAAAATTATCATCATTTTCTACTAGGCTATCACTAAAATATTTTTGGTTTCTTCTTTTTTATAGTAGATTGTTTATAAGCCTGAATAAATTTTGCTGCCCCCAAATGAAGATAAAGATTTGGAAAATTTCAAAGTAGATATGAGAAGAATCTTATGCTTTTTACCAGAAGAAACTTTGATAGAATTTGTTGTTTTATCTTGGCCTGAGGAACATCTTTCCAAGTATGATAGAAAAATGCACAAGATATAAAAGAAAAGTTTGATTAATAGACCTACATAGAAATAACTGCCAGAAGCAAGGTCAAGAGAAATGATGAATTGGGAAAGGTATTTCTGTGCATGTGGCGTACGGTTAATTTTTCTTATATAGAGAGATTTAACAAATCAAGAAGAAAACGTTAACTTAGTAGAAGAAAGAATAAAGGAAATGCACATCTATTTCACATCAAGAGAAATGCGAAATACTCTTAAAGATGGAAATTCTCAATTTCATTCATAAAGGAAATGTATACGATACAAAGTTTCACCTATTAGTTTGGCAAAGCTCAGAAATTTTAGCACTCATTGTGTTGGCAATGTATGAGGCTGGTGGGACTATAAATTGATCCAGGCTTCATGGAGAGTGTTTAGATATTGGCTGTAAATATTACAAAAGCATATATTCTTTGATCCAGTAATACAACTGCTAGCAATTTATCCTATGGATATATTTGCAGAAATGCAGAAAGAAATACATCCAAAGTCAATCATTACAACATTGTTTTAATAGACTCTGGACCTTAAAACTCACCTTAACAGTTGTGTTTAGGTCCTTTTTAGTTTTAATATTATTTTGTCGTTGTTTTCTTAACTAGTTTTACTAGAGGTTGGTTTATTAGTCATTTTAAAGTAGCATGTAAAGAATTGAATAAGGCAGGGTTCATTACTACAATCAGCAGAAATTGTCTCTGGCTTATTTAATCATAAAAGAAATTTACTGAGGAAAAATATTTGGTAACCCAAAATTGCTAAGTAGCTAGAAAACTCATCTCGGAAAATGGCAGCTGGGATCAAAGAGCAAAATCTGTATAATGTGAATTTTTAGAAAGTTTTAGAAAGTTCTTTGCCTTAATATATTGTCAATATTTTTAATTGTTCCTTTTTTGTTTCAAAGAATATGTGTATCATTTCTTGGGTGCATACATATATATAAATGTTTATATGATCAAGCTTATTGATTTTGTCGTTCATTTTTCTTTATCCTTGCTACCTTTTGGTCTGTCTGATCTATTAGTTTATTTTTTATTTTTTAATTTTTATTACGTACAACAAACAAACATACATCCTTGACATACAAAAACATTCTTGACATGGTTACAATCAGTGGCTCACAGTATCATCACATGGTTTTGTGTTCATCACCATGATCACTTTTTTGAACATTTGCATCTCTTCAGCAAAAGAAAGAAAAAAGAAAAACTCATACATGCCATTCCCCTTACCCCTCCATCTCACTGACCAGTAATAATTCACTCTACTCAATTTATTTTAACCTTTGTTCCCCCTATTATTTGTTTATTTCTTATCCATATTTTTTACTCATCTGTGTATACCGTAGATAAAAAGAGCATTAGACACAAGGTTTTCACAATTACACAGTCACATTGCGAAAGCTATATCATTGTACAATCATCTTCAAGAAACATGGCTACTGGAACACAGCTCTACAGTTTAGGTACTTCCCTCCAGCCACTCTAATACACCATAAATTAAAAGGGAGATAACTATATATCATTTAAGAATAACCTCCAGGATAACCTCTCAACTCTGTTTGAAATCTCTCAGCCACTGAAACTTTATTTTTTCACATTTATCTCTTCTCCCTTTTGGTCAAGAAGGCTTTCTCAATCCTGTAATGCCGGGTCCCAGCAAATCCCAGGAGTTCTGTCCCACTTTGCCAGGGAGACTGCTGAATCAATATACTGATGTTTCTTTTAGTCTCCAGTATCTTAGAGCATCTAGAAATAAAAACCTAAAATTGTGGAATTGTAACCCATGCCAAATTCTGAAATCTGTTCTACAACTAATTGTTGTGATGTGCTTTGAAATTTATTGCTTTTTTGTATGTATGTTATTTTTCACACACACACACACACACAAAAAAAGTTGATTGTGATAATAAAAAATATATTTATTCCTTCTAGCCTCCAATGTTCCGGAGCAACTAGAAGGAAAAATCTGAGATGATGGTATGGTAGCCCATGACAAACTCTGGAATCTGTCCTGTAACTACTTGTTGAAGAATGCTTTGAAAACTAAAACAAAACAAAACCAAACAAAATGTGTATACTACTTATAAAGTTTCTGTGAAAATTCATTAGAAAATGTATATGAAGTTTCTTACATATAACAGGTTCTCATGAAATAGATTAAAGTGTTTTGGGTTTTTTTTGCCTCATTTATTTTGCTTTTCCTCTCTCCTTTCCCTTCTCTTTTAAAGTATTTTCAGTGTTATTTGCCTGTAATTGGAATGTGCTTAAGGGTTAGGACTAAAATAGTCATAAGGAATTTTTTTTTTAAAGGGGGTGATGGAATGGTTGCCTCCCAAACCTATGGTCTCACAACTCTCAAGTATTCTGTAGAGCTTCAATTATTGTTTTCTACAGTAGGTCCAATCTTTCTAGCTATGTATCTTCCTCTAGTATACTAAGTAGGAATTTTTCTTTCTAAGATCGTTGAGACAACTGAAAAAGGACAAAGCGCAACTTTCTGAGGAGTCTACTTCTTTAGAACAAATATTTACCAAACTCAATGAGAAGTAGATTAGTGGGTCTTAAAATAAATATATTTAGACTGCTAAATATACATAGAGGGTATATTTGAAGTGTCATGTACATATAAGGAGACAAAAGCGTGTTCTCTGCACGCCCCCCTTTGATAACATTTAGGATTTATCTTTTACTTTTGTTCTTAACTTTGATTTTAATCTTAGGCTTATATGACCAACATGCTTGGGTGTCTCCTGTGTGCCTGGATGTTTTGGATTTAAAAAGGGTAGGAAATAGAATTTCAGCTGAGAAAAATAGCATAAAGGGATTAAATATATATATATATATATATATATATATATATATATATATATATATATATGGCATATATAATATGGCTGGATAGATGAGGGAGGAAAGGTACAGTACTTTAGAAAGGTAAAATTGTGGTCAATCTCTGGAGAACTTTGAATGGCATGTTCCAGTGTACCCCCCCCCCCCAGAGTTTTTTGAGGATAGAAATAAGAAATAAGATAATATGACTGGATTTTAGGAAAATACTCTGGTGGCAGTGTTAACAAAGAAACAGAAAAATACAGTGTTACAAATCAAACTTCAAGTCTTTTAAAATAATAAAAAGCTTTAGATATAGTTTTTCTTTCAGGTCTTTTGACATGTTACTTATCAGCAAGGCTCTTTTCCCCCCACCCATTTATTTTCCTCCATAACTCTTAGCATATTTCTATTACATACACGTACTTGTTTGCTTATTATCTGTTTCCCTCCACGACATTGTAAACATGAGGGCAAGGCTTCGTTTGTTCAGTGCTTCTCCCCAGGGTTTAGAACAGTGCTGGTTTATAAACTTTAAAAAATATTTGTTAAATAAATGATTTCAAATTAAGATGACCACACTGTTTAATGTGGTTTATAATGTGTGGGGAGCAGAAGGACAAAGTCTTTGTTTCTTCCTAGAAAGATCCATTACAAAGTGTTTTCTTTCCTTTTCTTTTAGAGTTTATATTCAGAGCACCAATCAAATTAAGCAAGCCTGGGGAGCTTCGGGAGGAGTATGAA
The DNA here is from genome assembly GCF_023851605.1 of Tamandua tetradactyla. Lineage (NCBI taxonomy): Eukaryota > Metazoa > Chordata > Mammalia > Pilosa > Myrmecophagidae > Tamandua > Tamandua tetradactyla. The sequence goes on along the minus strand of NC_135334.1, from coordinate 70,850,351 downwards.
AGCCTGAGAAAGGTATGATGCACATATTATTATGATATTAAAGAATGCTTAGTGGGAGTTTTGATTAACTGATTTTTCTTATTTACAATGCAGACCTGTCTTTCTCCAATGTTAATTAATAAATCCACCCTGTTAGACTGGGGTAGCTATATGAAAGTAGAGCAAACCTCAACTAAGAAACCCTTTTCAGATGTCCTTTCAAAGGTGAAAATGTAGCTCACAGGGCTTGCTATCACACACCTGCTCCAATAATTGACCATCAAGACAGGTATTCATGGCATCCTTAACAAGTGCCCTTAATAATAATAGTTTATATTATTTTCCCTTACAAAGTTCCTCTAATTATATCAAGCTGGTGTTGTCTTTTATTGCTTTCAGTCTGTTAAGTACTCCAGAAGAACAGTGACTTAGGCCAGGAAGCGGGGAGAGAAATGTCCTAATTAGAAAATGTTCACCCTGGGAAAACATCCTCATAGTTTTGACATTTTCATATTAATTGTCAGGAATCACCTAGAGAATTAAGACTTCAAAAAGGATTGTGATGATTGGATTTGTATCATTCTTCCCTAGCCCTCTCCCTGCACCATTCCTCCTTTACCTATATAATTGATTAGGTAATCATTGTACCTGTGGTTATTTAATATTTTATAAAGGTAAGTTATCCACTTAATCTGAATTGGCATCAACGTAAAACAGATGCAAGACAATAACATTACTGTGGCATTTTATAGTGAATGAAAAATTGGGATGTAACAAGGTCATGTTAAAGAGAAAAGATGGTAGAAAATGATATTAATTACTGTATATTCCTTGATTTTCCTTTTAAATAATGGTGTCAGATATTGACTTGAATCCTCATGCTCCATTTATATTTGTATTATGGGGTTTTTAAAAATCACCTACAAAGTTTTTCTACATGGAAAGAAATTACTTTCAGGGACCACAGATTCCTCTTAAATAAAATTCCAGAATATGCAGATATTTACTTCTAATAAACTTTTTCAAAAACTTTGAGAATGTGGAAATTTTAAAGCTGTCACATTGCAGATAATCTTAAAGAGAAAAAACAAGGACTTGGAATAGGGAAAGGAGGTAAAGCAGAAAGCATGGTAAGAGTAGAGATTTTAATAAGCCTTGGGAGAGAGAATGAAATCTTGGTGAACTGTACTCTTGTGCTGTTAAGAGGGACAGGATGAGAAAAAAGGCGGTTTTACAAGGGACTGGATAGCATAATGTTAGCATCTAGTGAAGCTGGGACAATCTCATCCTCTATAAACTGAGTTGGGTTTGAGAAAATGTCAGTTGGGTTAAATAGAAGTTAGCTTCCTCCTCTCCTCTTCTCCCTCCACTACCTACTTAAAAGGGAAGGTCAGGGATAAAGGATACCCAGGGCTCTATCTGAGACACTATAATACTTTCATTCAGTTAATTTTACAGAAACCTAAAACCTTCAGATTATTCCTGTGCCAGAAGCCCTGAAACCCAGAGGTACCGGTCTCTGTAAGAACATCAACCAGTTGAATCCCCCTACCCCATAATTTCGACACCCCTTCTCAACATGAGGAAGTTAGAATAGTCATTGTCCAGATATCCCTAAATATTGAAAGGGAGGGAGGAGTTGTAATAAAGATACAAATGAATATGGAAGATACAAATGAGTATGGCTACTGAATCATTGATGTTTCTTTTTCGTCTCCAGAGTATTAGAGCAGCTATGAGGAAATTCCTGAAAATTGTGAAACTATAACCCACACCATACTTTGAACTTTGTTCTATAACTGCCTGTTAAAATGTTCTTTGAAATCTATCACTTTTCTACATATATGTTATATTTCACAATATAAAATGTTTAAAAAAACTTTCTTAAATAAAGGACTGGATGGCATAATGCTAATAATATCTAGTGAAGCTAGGGCATCCTCTATAAACTGAGTTGGATTTGAGAAATACGTCAATTGGGTTAAGTAAAAGTTAGCTTCCTCCTCTTCCCCTCACTACCAAGTTATCTTGCAAGCATTGTATATCCTGGAAATTAGAACTCCAAGTCATACAATTAAAAAGCATTAATTTGGTATATCTACACAATAGAATACTATTCAACGGTAAAAAGGAACTAATGAGCGATACATGCTGCGACATACATAGACCTGAAAAATATGGTAAGTGAGAGATACAAGATAGAGAGACCACATATTGTGGGATTCCATTTATATAAAATATCCAGAATAAGTAAATCTATAGAGACAAATAGTAAATTAGTGTTGACTGGAGCAGGGGGTGGGAATGGGATGAGTAGTAAGTGGCATGAGGGATCTTCTGGAGGAGGGATGTTCTAAAACTGTTTACAGACTATTCCACAACTAAGTAAATTTACTAAGAATTGTTGAATTTTATACTTGAAAAGGGTTGGACTATATAATATTTTTCTAATCTAGATAAAATAGCTCATTGTTTTAATTTAAATTTCCCATATTACTAGAGAGAAGGAGCAAGATATGATGTGTTTATTCGCCATTTGTATGCTTTCTGTGAAGTGCTTGTTTATAACCTTTAGATATGAAAACAAGTCTGCTTTCTATCTTTTGAGTATTTCTGATCTTGACTGCTGCTGGCATGCTTTTTTTGGCCTTGTTTTGTTTTTCTGTGATGTTCTAGATTTATTCTATTAAAATACAAATTTTCTGTCATTTTATGAGGTTTTAAGCGGAAGGGGAGTAATAGTGTGCACTGTCTTCCACCTTGACATACTGCTTGAAGGCAAGAATTTTGTTTTATTCATTCTTGTTATATAAAGGTCTGTAGTAAATGTGTGTTGAAATGAAAAAATATTTTTTAGGGGAAAATTGTTTTATGTCGATCTATTTGTATGTTTCCATTCTATGTGAGACTGACAGTCATTGTTTTTTGAAATAATTGACTCATTCATCTATAAATTCTACGTATTGGTTAGATTAAGCTTATTTGCATAATTGTTTCTTTTGCTTATAGAGTTTGTTGCATTCTTAACTTTGATCATGTGGTTAAATAATAGTTGCTTTATGATAGAGTGGGGAAACACATAATCCAGCATGCTGTTGTTTGTCATTGTTGTTTGTCATCTTTGAATCACTGGACTCTGAAAGGTTGAAGGCAGGGAAAAAAACAGCAGTCACTTCTGGGCTACTTAGCTCCCTGGTTTCTGTAGTGGGAGAGAGAAACTGCTTTTGATAATTCTGTGGATCACAGCAGTGGTTTAGGGTTTCTCTGAATTGGTTGGTTGACATATCTTTTGCTTTTTCTCCTCCCCCACTGGTTTGGTTTCGAGGAATGTTTTCTCCCCATTGTTGGCTGGATTATTCAAGTAGTAAGCATGCAGTTCTTAGTCCTTAGTCAGAGAACAGAGTAATCAGATGTGCTCAATGGATTACTGAAGTGAATAATGGCTCTATGGAGCAGTCATGTACTTTAACAAAACATAGGAGAAGTTGTGGGTTTACAGAACAATCATGCATAAAATAGAGGATTCCCACATACCACCCTATTATTAACACCTTGTATCAGTGTGGTAGAACATTTGTTACAATTGATAATAGCAGATTTTTATAATTGTACTAATTACTATAGTCTATGGTTTAACTTAGAGATCACTGTGTAATATGGTTCCATGGATTTTTAAAAAATTTTATTCTGTTATCATATATAAAATCTAGCATTTCCGTTTTTACTATTTTTTTTTTGCATGGGCAGGCACTGGAAATCGAACCTGGGTCTCCAGCATGGCAGGTGAGAACTCTGCCTGCTGAGCCACTGTGGCCCACCCATATTCCCCTTTTTAATCACATTCAAACATAGATATATATTTCAGTGTTGTTAATTATGTTGTTAATATTGTAGCAGTATCGTGCTACAATCAACACCATCCATTACCAAAACTTTCTCATCATAAGGAACCCTGTACATTTTCAGCGTTAATTTCCATTGCCTATCTCCACCCCATCTCCTGGTAACCTATATTCTAGATTCTGATTAGGGGACTCACTAACTTTTATGGAGGAAGTTTTTAAAGGTAACTAAACTTTCTGGACCTAATTACTTTGAAATGATATTTTTATCTATTTTTTTTATTCTTCTGCCTTGAACTGTTAAATTTAATCTACTTTATTAGAACTTGAATATTTTACTTAAAATCTGGCTGTGCAGTACTTCGTGAGCTGAATGTTGAGCTGGACTTTCCCTTATTATTTTACTTACTTATTTTTAAAAGCTTATATTTACCTGGAAATTTAAAATATGTTTTATTACACTATAAGAGGAAGCAGGTTTTTGCATGTTTAAATTTTTTTTCCCCATTAAATTGTAAAGTCTTTCTGAAAGGATCTGTTTGTTTAGTCTCTTTAACTCTCTGCTCTATTTAATATGATATCTTTCACATAGGTAGTCACCAAGTGCTTACTGAATTGAATTCTTGATCATTAATTTCTAAGCCCTTTATTTTTTGAGAAATGACTTACATAAGGATGTACTACTGTCTCATGATAAAATGAGATATATTTTAGGATTTCTAGGGTTCTTTTTACTATATCATTTGCTATTTCTTCTTCTTCTGAAATATTATGATGTAATGTTAAGGAAATACCCAGTTTTGGGATATACTGCTGTTCTAATTTGCTAACTGCTGGAATGCAATATACCAGAAACGGAATGGCTTTTAAAAAGGGGAATTTAATGAGTTGCTAGTTTACAGTTCTAAGGCCGAGAAAATGTCCCAGTTAAAACAAGTCTAAAGAAATGTCCAATCAAAGGCATCCAGGGAAAGATACCTTAGTTCAAGAAGGCTGATGAAGTTCAGGGTTTCTCTCTCAAGTGAGAAGGCACATGGCGAACACAGTCAGGGGCTCTCTCTCAGCTGGAAGGGCACATGGCGAATACAGTATCATCTGCTAGCTTTCTCTCCTGGCTTCTGGTTTCATGAAGCTCCCCGGGAGGCGTTTTTCCTTCTTCATCTCCAATGGACTCTCTGCTTCGTGGTGCTGCAGCATTCTCTGCTCTCTCTGAATCTCTCTGAATCTCCAAAATGTTTCCTCTTTTATAGGACTTCCGAAACTAATCAAGACCCACTCAAATGGGTGGAGACATGTCATCCCGTAATCCAGTTTAACAACCATTCTTAACCAAATCACATCAACCAGGGAGATGATCTCATTACAGTTTCAAACATACAGTATTGAATAGAGATTATTCTACCTTTACGAAATGGGATTTATATTAAAACATGACTTTCTTAGGGGGCATATATCCTTTCAAACCAGCACAACTGCTATGCTTCTTTGTAGAACCAGAAAATAGGTACCTGATCTCATAGTACGTCTTTAAGAGCAGGGAAAATGTATGGTACTGAGGAGAAGGAAAAATCTCTAAAGAGTATTCCAGTACTTTTTGCTGGAAATAGATTTAATTCTGACTGCATGAGAGAAGACCCACTTATAAGATGCTCAAAATCTAAAAATGGTTGTTTTTTCCTTTTTTTTTTAGGAGGAAAAATCTTTATCAAGTAACATGCTTTTCAACGAAAGTAACACATTTGGAAAATTCAAAGCATGATCAAATTTAATTAGAATAGCAGGTTATTCAGATTATTTCTCCTATGTGCTGCCTTTCCTAGTCTCTTTCATTTATGAGTGGAGATGATCAGTAGTTCTAAGATTATTGTATTAGAATGATTTGTTTTATGGTTTAGAGAATAATTCAATTAAAATCATTGCAATGCTACTCAAAATAGGGAATATTCCAGAAGCAGCAGCAACCATTCTGCCTCTAGTACAAAATAAAATGTTTTGTTAAAATATCTGATTAGTGAGACTTTTAATGAATTATAATAGCTTTTTTTCTGCTTGTGCATTATTAAAAAAGTTCATGCTACAAATATAAAAAAATTAATAAAAGGGGTATATGGGAAAAGCATAGCTATTGCAAACTATGGTCTATTGTTAACAGTAATATTTTAATATTCTTTCATCAACAGTAACACATCTGCTGTAGCAATACTATGGGTCAACAATAGGGGGGTATAAAGTTGAATTCTTGATATTCTCACAAGCAGTGTGGACAACCAAAGCTAGAGGCTGAGCCCCCATTCTTGGGGTTTGTTTATATGAAACTTAACCCGACAAAGGATAGGTCAAGCCTACTTAAAATTAGACCTAAGAGTCACCCCCAAGAGAACCTCTTTCGTTGCTCAGATGCGGCCTCTCTCTCCAGCCAACACAACAAGCAAACTCACCACCCTCCCCCTGTCTACGTGGGACATGACTCCCAGGGGTGTGGACCTTCCTGGCAACGTGGGACAGAAATCCTAGAATGAGCTGAGACTTAGCATCAGGGGATTGAGAAAACCCCTAGAATGAGCTGAGATTCAGAATTAAGGAATTGAGAAAACCTGCACAAAAAGGGGGAAGATTGAAATGAGACAAAATAAAGTGTCAATGGTTGAGAGATTCCAGAGTCGAGAGGTTATCCTGGAGGTTATTCTTAAGCATTAAATAGATATCACCTTGTTAGTCAAGATGTAGTGGAGAGGCTGGAGAGAACTGCCTGAAAATGTAGAGCTGTGTTCCAGTAGCTGTGTTTCTTGAAGATGATTGTATGATGATATAGCTTTCACAATGTGACTGTGTGATTGTGAAAACCTTGTGTCTGATGCTCTTTTTTATCTACCTTGTCAACAGACGAGTAGAACATATGGAATAAAAAATAATGGGGGGAACAAATGTTAAAATAAATTTAGTTTGAAATGAAAGGAAGGGGTAAGGGGTATGGTATGTATGATTTTTTTTTCTGTTTACTTTTTATTTCTTTTTCTGAATAGATGCAAATGTTCCAAGAAATGCTCATGATGATGAATATGCAACTATGTGATGATATTGTGAATTACTGATTATATATGTAGAACAGGATGATCAAAAGTTAAGAATGTTTGTGTTTGGTGTTTTTTGATATTTAAAAAAATTTTTTTAATTAAAAAAAATAGTTCTATCTTTATAGTAACAAATGTTCTACACCAGTGCAAGGTGTTGGTGTTTGACTGGTGTATAGGAATCCTGTATTTTATGCAAGATTGCTTTGTAAAATCACAACTTCTCTAATTAAAAAAAAATCTGTTGGCTACAAAAAAAAAACCATATTAACCATACAATAAAATATTATTTGGCCATAAAAAAAAAACAATGGGGGGTATGAGGGGCATGGGAGGATTTGGGTTTTATTTTTATTCTTATTTCTGTTCTGGAGTAATAAAATATTCTAAAATTTATCATGGGGATGCCTGCACAACTATGTGATGAAATGGTGAGCCAGTGATTATAAACTTTGGATGGTTTATGTGGTGTATGAATATATCTTACTAAAATTGAAAAAAACAGTTCAGATTATTTGAAAAGATTTAAAGAAGTAAAGGAAAATCACTATTAATCCCACTTCCTGATAACTATATTTAAATGTTTATCATAAATTTAAACTTAAAACTTTCAAAAACTAGATTTGGGATCACAGTATACGTACCAACTTTACTGCCCTTTTTTAGCACTTCATACGAAGCTTTCCATATTGATAAATATAGATCCATATCAATGTTTTTTAATGGCTTTATTGAAAATATAATTGTAATGTATCACATGTATACTAATATTTCCCCAAAGCCAAAACTATTTGAGTAAAAATCAGAAGTAACTTTAAAAATAATAAGTAAAAGAGATTCTACAAGATAAATTGATTCTTTTAATTTCCTACATGTTGCCAAATTTGTATAAAAATTCACACGTAATCTGCTTCCAGTGATAGATCAATTGCTTCCTTTGAAATTGCAATCTTGATTATATCGTTCTGGAGGCAATTAAGAGTTTAAGGTCATATTTGCTGATTGAATGAGAGCCAACTTTTTGTTTGTGTGTTATCCCAAACTTTAAAAAAATTGCAAGTGGTCAACACATTATAATATAGAGATGATGTGGATATTTTACCTTAAGTTGAGAAGCAGTATAGGGTAGTGGTTAAAAGCTGAAGGTAAGATACTGTCTCTGCCACTTACTATTGAGTGAACCTCGCCAAGTATTAATTTCCTGGTCTGTAAGATGGATTCTATAGTATTTAGCATATGGTTACTGTGAAACAGTACCAGTACATAGTAATCTACATCTTCTTTAAATCTTTCCAAATAATCTGAACTGCTTTTTTCAATTTTATTAAGATTATTAAGATACACCACACAAACTTTGAAAAAATCGAGTACAAAATGACTTACTTCATTGCTGCCATTTATCAGAAAGTCATTGTTGGAAGAGAAGAGTTGTTGGTGTGAAGTACAAATGAATTCCCAGGTTTCTTGAACTCTTGGCCGGGGAGGCCTGTCTTTGCCTTTTTATAATCAATTGTTTAGAACTCTTACTTTCTACTTCTCATAAGTGAGTACCTTCTCCTTCATCCCAGCCTTTTAGCTTGGCAGCTAACATGTAAATTACATGGTATCTGCTGATTTACAGATATTTACAGATAAACATGAATGCCTGAAATTAGTTAATTTAATGTGCATATCTGTATGACCCATGTAATAATTTAAAACCCATTTGAAGTAATTTTAAAAAATATTTTTATTGATAAAACAACATACAAACATTCCATACATGGTGTACAATCAGTGGCTTACAATAGCATTACATAGTTGTGTATTCATCATCATGATAATTTTTTTGAACATTTGCATCATTCCAGAAAGAGAAGCAAAAAAGGAAAAAGAAAAAACTCATACATACCATACCCCTCACCCCTCCCTCTCATTGACCACTAGTATTTCCATCTACCCAATTTGTCTTAACTTTTGTTCTCCCTATTGTTTGTTTATTTTTATCCATATTATTTACTCATCTGTCCATACCCTAGCTAAAAGTAGCATCAGACACAAGGTTTTCACAATCACAGTCACATTGTAAAAGCTTTATCATTATACAGTCATCTCATTTTGAAGTAATTTTAAGTATGTTATTAATTAAAACAGAAAATTTGTTAAATGTTATTTGAACATAAGTATTTAGATGAGCTTAATTCTAAAACTAACATTTAAATTGAAAGGTGTTCTAGAATTTAAATTGAAGAAAGCATGTATCATTAACATGATTTCTTTAAACTTATGTAAGAATTATAAATTCAAATCAATTGCTTTGGCACTGATTATGTGACTACTCAAGAATAAGCAGTGGCTTTAGCCTTCTATACAAAAAACTGTTTGCTGTGATTTCAGGATTCTGTGGAGTGGAAGCTGTGAGTAGTCCTAGTTTACCCCAAAATACACTATTTTTGCTGCAGCATCAAAAATAGTCACCAATTGTACCTTATAGAAATGATAGATGTTAATGTCAAGTGAGAGTCTAGGAGCCAGATCGAAGATGAAAAGCATTGATTGTTCTAGTAATCAAAGAAAATTGAAATGTGTTGGCACTAATGTGATTATAAGTTCATCATGCTCTGAATCAGTGGTCTACAACTTTTTTTTTGACAGCTTGTATTATATTCCTTTTCTCCCCATATAAGTTTTAAATATTTTCAATGTCTTCTATTAAAGAATAAGCTATAAACAGAAACAAAAATGTATGTGTTCAACCTATTTAGTGAGATGGTGATATTTAATAGATACAACTTTATGGACTATAAGTGCATGATTTGTGAAATTTAAAATATATATATTGAAAATTAGTTAATACATCATTTAATATATTAGTGCTGGAGAATTTGCATGCAGTTAAAATAAACATACACTTACGGGGACGTGTGCTCAAACATTTTTTACTTAGAGAAGCAGAATAGGACTTGAGCACCTGGAGCTGTGGGCCTAGAACAGGGATCAGCAAACTTTTTCTGTAAAGGACCAGAATATAAATATTTTTGATTTGGTGGGCTACACAGTCTCTGTTGCAGTGACTCAATTCTGCTCTACCTTAAAAGCTTCCATGAGCATGATGTAAATGAATGCATATGGCTGTGCTACAACAAAGTTTTATTTATAGATGCTGGTTGTTGGCAGTCCTTGGCATTACTTAGCTTATAGGTAGCTGCATTAGTCACATCTTTGCCATTATCTTCACTGCCCATATTTCTTCTATGTTCTCTATCTAAATTTCCTTCTTATAAAGAGAGCATTCATATTGGATTTAGAGGCTATCCTAATCCAATATGAACTCATCCTAACTAATTACATCTGCAAATGCTCTATTTACAAATAAGGTCACATTCACAGGTACCAGGGGATATGGATTTTTGGAGGACACTATTCAACCCAGTACATGGGCACTGGGCTGGATTTTGCTCCGATTTCTGGCTTGCACTGCTAGATTTGTATTCCATCTTCCCCATTAATCAGCTGTAAATCCTAAGCCAAGTTAATCAACCATTGTGTGCCCCAGTTTTCTCATCTGTGAAAACAGAATTATAATGATTCCTAGCTCTTACAGTTACATGAGGATTTTATGAAATGGAATTTGTAAAACTCTTCTAACTCAGTTTTTATCTGGCACAAAGTACTAGCACTTAATAAATGTTAATATCATTACTGTTAATAGGGGAGAACATTTAAGAAATATGAAACCATTGATGTAATTTATTATAGTGTCTTCTGATCAATTTTTACCTGTAATCTGGCTCTGCTCTGATCTTTTCTCTCAAAGAAGCCAGGGTGGTATTTCTAAAATGCACTTCTGCTTTCATCCCCTCTTCTCTTCTGTGCTCCCTATTGCCCTCAAGACAAAATCTAAGTTTTATATATAAGTGGTCCTTGATAATCTGGTCTGGTTGATTTTTTGCCTCATAGCTCCTCATTTCCCTTTCCTCAGCTCATCCCTAGGCTGGGTTGGTTTCCCTCGATATGGTATTTGTATTTCTGTCATACTATATGTTTCAAATGTCCCTTTAATTAAATTTTTTTAGACTGTAAACTCCAGTAGGACCAGGATGGGTCTATCATTGTATTATTTGCATAGTATTTGGCATATAATAGACATTCCATAAATATATCCTGAATATGGATTGTTTTGATGTTTATGTATATATTTATACTTTCCATCACCAAGCCCAGAGTCTGGCACATAGTATGCACTATAAATTTGTGACCTCAAAAACAAAAAAGTCTGTATCTTGTTTGCAAAAAAGTAATGAGAGTAATAAAATATGCAGTCAAGAGAAGACTGCTGTGGTATATGGAAAGTACCAGGTCTGAATACAGTGACATCCTTGCAGAGCTCAATAGGGATGGCATGTTCAGAAACTGGAAAACAGTGGACTTCCTAAAGGCTGCAGGCAAACAAGGTCAAAATATGATAGAATGAGCCATAGACTAAGGGACAAATTCCCCCCTCCCCCTTTCTAGCTGTAGGTCTTTAGGCAAGTGACATTATGTACACTAAGCCCCAGTTTCTTGTGTGTAAATGATGATTGCAGTACCAGTGAGCTCACAGAACTGTTATGAGGATTAATTGAGATACCTCATGTAATGTGCAAGCTGGGGCCAGGCACATGATAAATACTCAATCTGCTTTATTTGATTTGGGTTTTTAATTTTGTTTTGGTTTTTAATTTTATTATGATTATATATATGTATAATAAAATTTTCCATTTAACATTTTTAAGTGTACAATTACAACCATCACCACTATCTATTACCAAATAAATAGCTTTTTCACCACTGGGAGACAAATATTACTGAATTAATTTTTTTTTAATTTCAGCCTCTCTATTTTTTATTTTTAAGAAGTCATTCTTAGTCTCCAACTTTTATTATTATAGCATCCTGTTCTTGTTTAGTGAATCTTATCTCTCTGTAGTTTTTTTTTCTTTTACTCTCTGAAATTTTAAGAAACTTCCTGCTCTTCCCTATGGTGTCTCATTTTTGTTTCTTTTCATGCATATGTACATGTGTTCGTACCTGGTGTATTTTGTCATTCATGTTAGTGACTTTTCTCAAATGTCATATTATCCTTGGCTGTATATCGAATATTCATAAGGCACTAAAAAATTAGTTGGAAGCTGTAGTGTTTAGACAGGGTTTACCCTTTTCAGTGACAGATTCCCAAATGTCAGTATCAGTGGATATTTTCTTTTGGGTTGGTCAAAATTCCTAGGAAGAAATATTTCATTTTCCTGCCTCAGAAGCATAGATAGGAGAGAAAGCTGGAGTTTATCTTTTGAGTATGTGGATTTAATCTCCTTATTATTGTTGAAATTTTTGTTGTAGTAACAAATATATAACATAAAGTTTTCATTTTTAAACACTTTAAGATACACAATTCAGTGTTAATTACATTTGCAGCACTATGCTATCATCACTAACGCCTATTACCAAAACTTTTTCATCACCCCAGACAAAAACTCCATACCTATTAAGCATTAACTCCCCATTCCACCCCTCTTCCACCATTACCCTCCTTATAACGTTCAATCTACTTTCTGAATATAAATTTGTATATTCTAGTTATTTCATATAAGCAAAATCATACGATGTCTGTCCTTTTATGTCTGGCTTATTTCACTCAACATGATGTCTTCAAAGTTCAAGCATGCATCAGGGCTTCATTCCTTTTTACAGCTGAATGGTATTCCATTGTATATGTATTCTTCATTTTGTTTATCCATACCTCAGTTGATGGACATTTGAGTTGCTTCCATCTTTTAGCAATTGTTGCTTTGAACGTCAGTGTGCCAATATCTGTTTGAGTCCCTGCTTTCAATTCTTTTGGGTATATACCTAACAGTAGGATTGCTGAGTCATATAATTCAGCACTTAACTTTCTGAGGAACCACCAAACTGTCTTCCACAGTGGCTGTACCATTCTGCATTCCCACCAGCAGTGAATGAGTATTCCTGTACTCTATATCCTCTCCAACACATGTAATTTTTTTGTTTATTTGCTTTCTGTTTGTTTAGTGGCCATTCTCATAGTAGTGAAATGATACCTTGTGGGTTTGATTTGCATTTCCTTAATAAATCATAAAGTTGAGCATCTTTTTATGTGCTTTCTGCCCATTTATATATCTTCTTTGGAGAAATGTCTATTCAAGTCTTTTGCTTATTTTGAATTGGGTCATTTGTCTTTTTGTTGTTGAGTTGAAGGATTTCTTTATATATTCTGGATGTTAAACCTTTATTGGATATGTGATTTCTAAATATTTTCTCTCATCATGTAAGTTGTTGTCTTTGAGGTGCAAAAGTTTTAAATTTTCAGATGCTCCCATTTATCTACTTTTTCTTTTGTTACTTTTTTTTTCTTTTGTGCTTTGAATATAAAGTCTAAGAAACCATTGCCTAACACAAGATCCTGAAGTTGCTTACCTATATTTCTTCTAGAAGTTTGATAATTCTGGGTTTTATATTTCACTCTTTGATCCATTTTTAAAAAATTTTTCTTATTGTATAGTATAACATATATACAAAGCAAAGAAATAAAAAAGCAATAGTTTTCAAAGTACTCTTCAAAAAGTGGTTACAGAATAGATCCCAGAGTTTGTCATGGGCTACCATACGATCCTCTCATATTTTTCCTTCTAGCTGCTCCAGAATATAGGAGGCTACCAGGCTTAAATACTTTTTTATCATCACAGTCAACTTTTTTTTCCCTTCTTTTTTTGTGAACAATAACATATATAAAAAACTATAAATTTCCAAGCACAGCACTATAATTAGTTGTAGAACCTATTTCAAACTTTGACATGGGTTACATTTTCACAATTTTAGGTTTTTACGTCTAGCTGCTCTAAAATGCTGGAGACTAAAAGAGATATCAATGTAATGATTCAGCATTCATATTCATTTGTTAAGTCCTATCTTCTATGTATAATTCCACCATCACCTCTGATCTTTCCATACCTCTCATTGGGGTTGTTTGGGCTATAGCAATTCTAAATTTTTGATATTGCAAGGGTCTGTCACTAACATGGGGTAGGGAGATGAAACTATCTAATGTTCTGGAGAGGCTGGGCTAGGTTTCAGGGTTCTCTGGACCGGGAACCTGGTTGTAGGTTTCTGGCAAGTTACTCTAGTGGCTGGAACCCTTGTGGAATCTTATATATTGCCCTAGGTGTTCTTAAGGATTGGCTTGAATGGTCCTGGTTGGGGGTTGGCAGGTTATGATAGGTAGCAAGGTGTACTTGAAGCTTGTGTAAGAGCACCAGGATCAATAATGCCTTCCTGATCAACAGGGGGAAAAGAATTGTAACAAATAAGGTATCAGTGGCAGAGAGTTCAAATAGAGTCGAGAAAAGGGCACAGACCAGCCCTAAACTGCCTTGGGGAAGTCTCAGAAAGGGCCCTGGGAAGTCAAGAGGCTACTCTGGAGGCTACTCTTATAGAAGCTTCAACTAGATATTGCTGTTTATCATAGGTGGCCAAACCCCAACCAAAACTATTCCTGCCAACCCTAAAGAACACCTAGGGCTCAATCTGAGATTCTACAAAGGTTCCATGCACTGTGATTACTTTCCAGAAAGCTACAACCTCCAGATGGGTTCCTAGGCCAGATAAGTCCCAAAAACCAGAGAGGCCACTCTCTCCAGAATATCAGCTGGTTCCATCACCCTATCCCATATTATCGACAGCCCTTTCCAACATGAAAAAATTAGAATGGGCATAGCCCAAACACCACTTAAGATTCAGAGAAAAATTAGGGAGTAGGTGAAGTTATTACAGGGAAGATAGGATTAATAAATGAATATGACTGCTGAATCATTACATTGATATTTCTTTTAGTCTCTGTGTTAGTCAGCATTCTCTAGAGAAACAGAACCAAGAAGAGAGATCTGTAAATATGAGATTTATAAGATGTCTCAAACAACTGTGGTGCCTGCCAAGTATATAATTGTTTTGTTTTGTTTTGTTTTGTTTTTTACATGGGCAGGCACTGGGAATCGAACCCGGGTCTCTAGCATGGCAGGCGAGAACTCTGCCACTGAGCCACTGTGGCCTGCCCTATAATTCTTTTTAATGTATTGTTAGATTTGGTTTGCTAGTATGTTGTTGGGGAATTCTGCATTATAGTTGCAAGAGATATTGGTCTGTAGTTATCTTGTCTTATAGTATCGTCATCTGGTTTTGGTATAAGGGTGATATTGGCCTTGTATAGTGAGTTAGTGAGTGTTCCCTCCTTTTCAACTTTCTGAAATAGGTTGAGCAGAAATGGAGTTAAGTCTTCTTGGAATGTTGGGTAATATTCCCCTATGAAGCCATCCGGTCTTAGGCTTTTCTTTGTTGGGAGGTTTTGGATTACTGATTCAATCTCTTTACTAGTATTTCGTTTGTTGAGATCTTCTATTTCATCTTTAGTCAATGTAGGTAGTTTTTGTGTTACTAAGAATTTGTCCATTTCATCTAGGTTATCTGCTTTATTTGCATACTGTTGTTCATTGTATCCTCTTATGGTCCTTTTTATTTTAGTGAGTGCAGTAGTAATGCCTCCCTTTTCATATCTAATTTTCATTATTTGGATCCTCTCTTTTTTTCTTTGTCACTCTAGCTTAAGTTTTGTCAATTTTTAAAAAATTTCACAGAACCAACTTTTGGTCTTATTGATTTTCCCTTTTGTTTTTTTTTGCTCTCTGTTTCATTTAACATCACTCTAATCTTTGCTACTTCTTCCTCCTGCTCACTTTGGATTTAGTTTCCTTTTCTCTTTCTAGTATGTCCAGTTTTGAAGTTACATCTGTGATTTAAAGTTGTTCTCCTTTTTTTTTTGTATGCTGTATGGTGGAGGTCACATTTTATTCTTTTTCCATGTGACTATCTCATTATTGAAGCACCATTTGTTGAATTTTTTGGATGGGAAGGGGGAAGTGCATGGGCTAGAAATTGAACCTGTATCTCCTGCATGGCAGGCAAGAATTCTACCACTGAACTACCCTTGTACCCCTTCTCCCTTTTTAATGTAAGCATTAGAGCTATAAATTTCCCTCTCAGCATTGCGTTTGGTACATCTCATAAATTTTGGGATGTTGTATTTTCATTTTCCTCAAGATATTTCCTGATTTCCTCTTTAACCTATTGGTTGCTTAAGAGTATGTTGTTTGATTTCCACATATTTGTGAATTTTCCATTTCTCCCTCTGTTAAAGATTTCTAGGTTCATTTCTCTGTGACTGGAGAATATACATTATATGATTTCAGTATTTTTTTAATTTATTGAGACTTTTTTGTTACCCAACATATGGTCTATCCTGGAGACTGATCCATGTGCACGTGAGAAGAATGTGTATTCTGTTTTCATACACTCAGTGTGTATGTTCGGGTGTAACATTCTATATATGTATATGTCTGGTATGTCTAGTTGGTTTAGTGTATCAGTCAAATCCTGCACTTCCTTATTAATCTTCTAACTAGATGTTCTATCCATTATTGAGAGTAAGTGTTAAAGTCTCCTACTATTGATATAGAGCCATCATTTTCTCCCTTCAAATATGACTGTATTTTCTTCTGTATTTTGCAGTTCTGCTGTTAGATGCATGTATTTATAATTGTTACATCTTCCTGTTGAATTATCCCCTTTATCAGTATGTAATGACCATTTTTGTCCCTCATAATTGTTTATTTTTTTTGTGTGGGCAGGCACCGGGAATCAAACCTGGGTCTCTGGCATGTAATTGTTTTCTGACTTGCAATCTATTTTATCCGATATTTGTATAGCTATCCCAGCATTCTTTTGCTTACTATTTGCATGCTATATATTTTTCCATCCTTGCACCTTTAACTCTTGTATTTTTTCCCTTAAGGTGAGTCTCTTGCAGACAGCATATAGTTAGGTCACTCTTTTTCCATCCATTCTGCCAATCTCTGCCTTTTGACTGTAGAGTTTAATCCATTTACATTTAAAGACACTGTTGATAATACAAGATATTCTTCTACTGTTTTGCCTTTATAAGTCTTATACCTTTTTAGTCCCTCAGTTCTTCAGTTAATGCCTACTTTTATATACTTTTGATTTTTTGTTTTTACCATATTGAGTGCCTTCTCTTTTCTATCTGGATATATATGCATATATTTTTCATACTTTTTCCTTGTGTTTACCATAGGATTAAAATTTAGCATCCTAAATCTATAACAACCATATCTGGTTTGATACCCACTTAACTTCAGTATCATACACAAATACTTTTCCTATACTCCTCTGGCCCTTCCACCCTTTTTATACTTGTTACAGTTTTTATCTTTGTACAAACCACAGATTTGTTTTTAAGCATTTGCATTTTAGCATCTGTCAGAAGTAAGAACTGAAGTTACATACCAATACACTACTATAATACTGACATTTGTAATTACCCAAATGGTTACCTTTACTGGAGATCTTTATTTCTTTGTGCTGCTTTTGAACCTCTGTCCAATGTCCTTTCCTTTCAGTCTGAAGAACTCCTGTTGGCATTGCTTGTAGGACAGGTTTAATGGTGATGAACTGCCTCATCTTTTGTTTATCTGGAAATGTCTTAATCTCTCATTTTTAAAGGAAAGTGTCAAGATATAAAATTCTTTGTTGGCAGTTGTTTTCTTTCAATACTTTAAGTATTTCAACCCACTGGCTTCTTGCCTCCATGGTTTCTGATGAGAAAGTGGGAATGGAAGAGTCCAAAATCTGTAAGGTAGGCTGTGAAGCTGGTGGCTCTGATGAAGGGTCTGTACAAACACCACAGGAAAGGTTCACTGACTGAAGAAGCAGTGAAAGAGTTTCTCTTCTCCCTTAAATGCCTTCAACTGATTGGATTATCTTGCAGGAGGCACACCTTAGTTGATCA
This sequence comes from Tamandua tetradactyla, assembly GCF_023851605.1. Taxonomy (NCBI): domain Eukaryota; kingdom Metazoa; phylum Chordata; class Mammalia; order Pilosa; family Myrmecophagidae; genus Tamandua; species Tamandua tetradactyla. The sequence continues at coordinate 70,832,568 of NC_135334.1, read as the reverse complement.
CAGATGTAATCAGCCACAGATGCAGTCAACTGACTGATGATTTACTCAGCCAGCCACAAAATATCCTTGCAGCAATGGTCAGGACAGTGCTTGCCTGACCAGACAACTGCACATAATCATTTGGCCAATTTGACACCTGAGCCTAACCATTACAATCTCCAATGTCTTGGAGCAGCTAGAAGGCAAAACCTAAAATTATGGAACTATAACCCATAACAATAGCATTCATTCTAATTGGGATTCGCTTGTACATAACATGTTGCTTTTCTCTTGCAGCTTTCAGAACTCTCTCCCTGTCCTTTGTATAGGCTAATGTGATCAATATATGATAGAAAATATTTTTCTTTATGTTTATCATCTGTACTGTTCTCTGGGCTTCTCGGATGTGCTTATACCTGTCTTTTGCTAAGTTTGGGAAGTTCTCTGTCATTATTTCTTTGAATATTCCTTCTGCTCCTTTCTTTCTTCTCCTTTTGGGACTCCCATATCACAGCTATTGGTACGCTTGATGGTATCCCAGAAGTGTCTTTGGCTATTGTTCTAGTTTGCTAGCTGCCAGAATGCAATATACCAGAAACAGAATGGCTTTTAAACAGGGGAATTTAATAAGTTGCTAGTTTACAGGTCTAAGGTCCCAATTAAAACAAGTCTATAGAAATGTCCAATCTTAGGCATCCAGGGGAAGATACCTTGGTTCAAGAAGGCTGATAAAGTTCAGAATTTCTCTCTCATCTGGAAAGGCACATGGTGAACACAGTCAGGGTTCCTCTCTCATCTGGAAAGGCACATGGCGGACACGGCATCATCTGCTAGCTTCTTCTGGCTTCCGCTTTCATGAAGCTCCCCGGGAGGCATTTTCCTTCTTCATCTCCAAAGGTCGCTGGCTTGTGGACTCTGCTTCATGGTGCTGCAGCATTCTCTGCTCTCTCTGAATCCCCTTTTATAGGACTACAGAAACTTGTCAAGATCCACCCAAATGGGTGGAGATTTGTCTTCACCTAATCCAGCTTAACAACCACTCTTGATTAAATCACAATTCCAGGGAGATGATCTGATTACAGTTTCAAGCATATAGTATTGAATAGGGATTATTCTGCCTTTATGAAATGGGATTTAGATTAAAATATGGCTTTTCTAGGGGACATACATCCTTTCAAACCAGCTGTTTTCACTCTGTATAATTATTTTTTCTTTCTGTTCCTCAGCCTGACTCCTTTCACTTGTCCTGTCTTCAAGTTTGCTGATTCTCTCGTCTGTGAGCTCTAATCTCTTGAAACCCTCCTGGACATTTCTTACTTCAATTATTGTGGTCTTCAATTCCAGTAGTTCTGTTTGGCTGTCTTTTAAAATTTCTGTATCTTTGTTGAAATTCTCATCTTGCTCATTCACTGTTTTCCTTATATCCTTTAGTTATTTTTTTTTCATCTCCTTGAGCATTTTTAAGATCATTTAAAAAATGTCTTTCTTTGGTATGTCCACATTCTTGTCTTCATTGATGTTTTCTGGATTTTTATCCTTTTCCCCTGAATGGGCCATCATTTCCTGTTTCTTTATTTGCCTAGTCCTCTTATTGCATACTGTACATATAATACATAGATATTTTATTTATTTATATATTTTTGGAGGGTGTGGTCCAGGAATTGAACCGTATGGAAGGCGAGTATTATACCATGGAACCACCCATGCACCCTCATTTTAATATTTTAAACTATTAACTGTGGCATTTATTCCTTGATTGAGATGTCTGTTTCCTGATTTTGTTAGCAGCTGGTGATAATGTAGAGGTTTGTTTGGGATACAGTCCTCTTTTAAGGAATTTCTGCTCAAGGCTATGCTGTGTCTTTTCTGGGCCTTTGTCTTACCTTGGACTTGTGCTTGTTAGTTGTTTTGGAGTTCCCCTGTTTACAGGAGTTTGAATGCCCCCTCTGTTTCCCAGGAGGCAGATCTCCCTCTCCCAGTTCATTAAAACAGGCAAGCCTGTGTCCTGTACTGTCTGCTTCTATAGTTTCTTATACTCCTTTTGTTGTCTCAAGCTGCTTTTGCCTAGAGGGCAAATTCTGGGAGGAGGGGTACACTGGAGAAGAGTTTCCCAAATCAGTCATTCCCAACCAAAACAGGTCCAGGGACCCAACAAAAAGGGCACAGACCAGCCCTAAACTGCCTTTGGGAAGTGTCAAGAAGGGCCCTGGGAACTTCTTTCACATCCTCCCAAAGTTGAGCTTTCTTGACTTGCCAAGCAAATGCTACCCTTAACTTGTCTTCACAGCCTTGAGGAAGTGTTGTCTATATGTCACCTCTTCCCCTGTCTTTTTCTGGGGTAGGTTGGAACACTGGCTGCCATCTGAGCCAGGCCCCCAGTGATCTGAAGTTGCTAGTCAAAAACCATGATTAGCAATCACCTGTGGCATCCCCTGGTCTTGGGAAAGAGGATTTTTATGTCTTCTTCTGTCACCACTGAGCAGGCCAGGCGCTGGACCACACGTGGTGGTCTGCTGTGGGGATGGGCAATGGGCCTGTATCCACCATTCTTAGATAGAGCAATTTATTGGTCTTTAACATACTTTACCAGTGTTTTCTTCCCACTCTTCCCTGGATGCTGTAGTGTTTGTTCTCTTGACTTCCAGAGTTTCAGAATAGTTGATTCAGACAATTCTTGCCTGTTTAAGGACTGAATGGGAGGACTGAATCCTGGAGCTTCCTATTCCGCCGTCTTCTCACAATCCTCTTTGAAAGGCTTTAATTTTGATGAGGTTCAGTTCATCTGTTTTTACCTTTTGGTATAAAGTCTAAGAATGTAGTGCCTAATACAAGGTCTTTAAACTATTTTTCTATGTTTTCTTCTAAGAATTGTATAGTTCCAGTTTTTATATTTAGGTTGTTAAAGCAGTTTGAATTAATTTTTGTTTATGGTATGAAGTAGGGGTCCACTTTCATTCTTTTGCATGTGGAGATCCAGGTTTCCCAGCACCATTTGTTGATCAGACTGTTCCTTCCCCACTGAGTGGTCTTGGCACCTGTTTTAGTTTCTGGCTGCTAAAACAAATACAGTGGTTTGGTTTAAACTACGAGAATTTATTGGCCTGAAGTTTTGAGGCTAGGTGAAGTCTAAAATTGAGGGTTAGCAAAGCAATGTGTCTTCCCAAAGGACTGTGGCATTCTGGGGCTAGATGCAGGAGATCCTTCGTATTTGGCTTTTCTGTCACATGGCAGTGCACATGGTGGCATCTTCAGCTTTCTCTTCCAGGTTCTGTTGACTTCCAGTTTCCAGGTGTTTCGTGTGGCTTCCTTCTCCTGCCTCTCTACCTGACTTTCACTCTGCTTATAAAGGTGCCCAGTAATCTGGATTAAAGTTGGGCTACATTTTAACTGAAGTAACATCTTCAGGAGATCATATTTATAACTGGTCCACAACCACCAGAGTTAGGACCAAGGCCAAGAACATGTCTGAACTGGGATACACAATTCAATACACCACAGCACTCTTAACAAAAATCAACTGGCCATAGATTTGTGGGTCCTTATTGTTATTTAACAGCTTTACTGAGATATAATTGACATACCTAAGCTGTACATAATTAAAGTACACAAGTTTTGAATATGTAGAAACTTATGAAATCATCAACACAGTGAAGGTCATAAACATATCTATCACCCTTAGAAGTTTCTTCATGTTCCTTTGTCATCCCTTCTCTTGAACTGCTCCCCATCTCCAGGCAACAGTGGATCTGATCTACTTTCTGTCATAAGATTAGACTGCATTTTACAAGTATTTTTTATAAATGGATCATACAGTGTATACTCTTCTTTCTGGCTTTTTCATTTAGCATAGTAATCTTGAGATTCATTCACTTAGTTGCTTGTAACTATAGTTCATTCCCTTTTATTGTTGAGTAATATTTCAGTTTATGGATATGTCACAATATGTTCTCACCGTGTTGATGAACATTTGAGTAATTTTCAGTTCTTGGTTATTACAAATAAAGTAACTATAAATATTCATGTAAAAGTCTTTGTATTTACATATATGACTTTTTGTCTTAGATAAATAATTAGGAGTTAAATAACTGGATCATATTGTAGGTGTATGTTTACTTTTTTTAAGAAGCTGTGAAGTTGTTTTCTGCAGTAGTGTATGAGTTCCAATTTCTTCCCGTCTTCACCAACATTTGGTATGGACACACTTCTAAATTTTAGCCATTCTAAAATGTAGGTATGGAGTACCTAAAATAAGTAGGTATGGAGAGGTATCTTACTGTGGTTTTAATTTACATTTCTCTAATGAGTATTGATTTTGAGCATCTTTTTATGTATTTATTTACCTTCCATATATTTTCTTTGGTGTAATGCCTATTCAAATCTTTCACCATTTTTTTTTTAACTTTTTAAATTGTATAACATATATACAAAGCAAAGAAAGAAAAAAGCAATAGTTTTCAAAGCACTCTTCAACAAGTAGTTACAGGACAGATCCCAGAATTTGTCATGGGCTACCATATCATCACCTCAGATTTTTCCTTCTAGTTGCTCCAGAACATAGGAGGCTAGAAGGAATAAATACTTTTTTATCATCACAATCAATTTTTTTCCTTTTTGTGAAAAATAACATAAATACAAAAAAGCAATAAGTTTCAAAGCACAGCACCACATTTAGTTATAGAACAGATTTCAGAGTTTGGCATGGGTTATAAGTCCACAATTTTAGCTTACTTCTAGCTGCTCTAAGATACTGGAGACTAAAAGAGATGTCAGTTTAATGATTCAGCTATTCATATTTGTTCATTAAACCTTACCTTCTCTGTATAACTCCACCATCACCTTTGATCTTCCTATCCCACTCTTTAGGGGTATTTGGACTATGCCCATTCTAACATTTTCATGTTGGAAGGGGCTGTCAATAACATGGGGTAGAGAGGTGGAACTAGCTGATGTTCTGGAGAGGCTGGGACCTTTAGGTTTCAGGATTTATCTGGTCCAGGGGCCTATCTGGAGGTCATAGGTTTCCTGAAAGTTACCCTAGTTCATGGAACCTTTGTAGAATCTTATATATTGCCATAGGTGTTCCTTAGGATTGGCTGGAATGGTTTTGATTAGGGTTTGGCAACTTATGATAGGTAGCAATGTCTAACTGAAGCTTACGTTAAGAGTGACCTCCAGAGTAGCCTCTCGATTCTATTTGAACTCTCTCAACCACTGACTGATACTTTATTAGTTACACTTTTTTCCCTCTTTTGGTCAGGATGTTATTGTTGATCCCATGGTGCCAGGGCTAGACTTATCCCTGGGAAATCATCTCCACTTAACAACCACTCTTTTTCTTTTCTTTCTTTTTTTTTTTTTACATGGGCAGGCACCAGGAATCGAACCCGGGTCCTCTGGCATGGCAGGCAAGCATTCTTGCCTGCTGAGCCACCGTGGCCCGCCCTTAACAACCACTCTTGATTGAGTGATATTTCCAGAGAGATGACCCTGATTACAGTTTCAAACATACAGTACTGAATAGGGATTAGAAGAAATGGCTGCCTTTACAAAATGGGATTAGGATTAAAACATGGCTTTTCTTGGGTACATAAATCATTTCAAACCAGCACATTCCACCCTGTGGACACCAAAAAAGACATGTTTTTCCATATACAAAATACACTCATAACAATAGCAGAGAACCTTAAACTGTCAGTAACATTAAGATACAATACAAGATTAAAATCAGTACAAAATCTCAAAGTTAGTTACAGGCATGGTCTGTCCTAAAGCAAGGTTCTCCTCCAGGTCTGGACCTGTAGAAACTCAAAACAAGTTAACTGCTGCCAACATACAAAAGAGAAACAATCATAGGATACATATACCCATTTCCACAGGGAGGAAGGAACACAGGGGCCACCAGACCCAAGCAGTTTCGAAAACCTGCAGGGAAACACCATCAGATTTCAGAGTCTGAGAGTCGTTAATCTTTGGGGCTTTAGAAAGCGGCAGTCCCACCCTTTCCAAAGGCCTACGCAGAGGCCTGCCTCTCTCCAAATGTAACCTTGGGGGACATTAGGGAGACTACCTTTTTCTCGGCTGCACCCTCTCCAAGGATCGGGGCTGCACCTGGGCTCTTTGCCATTTCCAGGGTACACACTTAACCCCTCCATGTGGTGGTAGCCAGGCTCTCCCCAAACCCCAGGGAATGTGCTTCACCCTCTCCAAAGCCTGAGGCGGCACAACTCTTCCACTGCAACAGGTGGAAGGCCCATCCTCTGCCTTCGGGGCAAGCTCACCCTCTCCCCATGCTTGGGTGTCTGCTCTCCTGGCCCAAGGCTTCTTGACTTCAGACCCCAACCTCCATGGTTTTGTCTCCGAAGTTATTTTTCTCTCCAACGTGTCCCTTCTCTGTTCCTCTCAGTCCCAACTGGCAGTGATTCTCTTTATATGGATCCTGAAATACTCTTGTTGGCTTTCTATGCAGTAGCTTTGGATCAAGCCCATCAGACATAAGGAGTTTCCACAAATCCTTCCTGGATAACTCCGTGTCCAATCCTGGCTTTCTCTGAAATGGCTGACTGGTTCCACATTTGGCCAAATCTTCACGTGGGGTGCTGTTATCTGGGGTCTCCCTTCTTGGAAGCCTAGAATTCTCCAGAACATCAATTTCTAGTTTTTTTGTACCCAAGAGTTCAGTTTTCAGCTTATCTCTTTCCTGTGGCATTTCACTATAAGCTGCAAGGAGAAACCAGGCTGCACTTTCCACACCTAAATTAGAAATCTCTTCTGCTAAATATCCAAATTCATCACTTTTAAAGTCTGCCTTCCAGCCAAAGCCACTAGTCTACTTTGCCAGATTATTTGCCATTTTAAAACAAGGATTGCCGTCCATCCAGTCTGTGATGACACACACCTCATTTCTGTCTAGAGCCTGGTCAGAGGTATCTTTAGAATACACATTTCTACCAAGAGTCTCTTCAAAGCATTCCATAGCCTTCTCTATCAAGCTTCTCACAACTCTTCCAGAATCTTCCACTTATCCATTTAAAAAGCCATTCCAGGGCGGGCCATGGTGGTTCAGTAGGCAGTGTTCTTGCCTGCTGTACCGGAGACCTGGGTTCATTTCCTGGTGTCTGCCCATGCAAGAAAAAAGAAAGAATAAAAGAAAAAATAAATAAATAAAAAGCTGTTCCAATATGTTTGGTATTTGCAAACTGCAGCAGCACCCTACTCTCAGTACCAAAATCTGTTCTAGTTTGCTAGCTGTGGAATGCAATATACCAGGAATGGAATGGCTTTTTAAAAGGGGAATTTAATAAGTTGCTAGTTTACAGTTCTAAGGCCAAGAAAATGTCCCAATTAAAACAAGTCTATATAAATGTCCAATCAAAGACATCCAGGGAAAGATACCTTGGTTCAAGAAGACCAATGAAGTTCAGGATTTCTCTCTCAAGTGAGAAGGCACATGGCGAACATAGGGTTTCTCTCTTGGTTGGAAGGGCATATGGCGAACATGGCGTCATCTGCTAGCTTTATCTCCTGGCTTCCTGTTTCATGAAGCTCCCTGGGAGGCGTTTCCTTCTTCATCTCCAAAGGTCACTGGCAGGTGACCTCTCTGCTTCTTGTGGCTATGTCATTCTTCTCTACTCTCTCTGAATCTCTGTCATTCTCCAAAATGTTTCCTCTTTTATAGGATTCCAATAAACTAATCAAGACCTACCTACAATGGGTGGAGATGTGTCTCCATCTAATCCACCTTAACAACCACTCTTGATTAAATCACATCTCCAGGGAGATGATCTAATTACAGTTTCAAACATGCAGTACTGAATAGGGATTAGATGAAACAGCTGCCTTTACAAAATGGAATTAGGATTAAAACATGGTTTTCTAGGGCACATAAATAATTTCCAACCAGCACACACCTGCATTTATTAGGCATCATGTATAATGTCCAAAGCCCATGGTTCATCAACAGTCTCAATTTTAGATAATTTCTTTATTCCCAAGAGAAACAAATCTTTCACCTATTTTTAAACTGAGTTGTTTTTTCTTATTTTTGAGTTTTGGGGGATCTTTATATATTCTGGGTACAAGTCCTTTTATAAGTTATCTGCTTTGCAAAGATTTTTCCTAGACTGTGATGTTTGTTCTTTTAGTGTCATTTGAGGAGCAGAAGTTTTTAATTTTGATGAAGTCTGGTTGGTATATTTTTTTCTTTTGTGGGTTGTGGTTTTTGATGCTATATATATGAATTCTTTGCTTGGCTTATGATCACAAAAAGTTTCTCCTGTGCTTTCTTCTAGAGGTTTTATAGTTTTAGATCCTACATTTATGTCTATTTTGAGTTAATTTTTGTATATGGTGTGAGGTATGCATTCAGGTTCCTTTATTTGCATGTGGATGTACCAATTCCAGTACATTTACCTTTGCGCCTTCATTAAAAATAAATTGTCTTTGGATTTTCTTTATATTTTCATTTTATCTTACTATTATTTTTTATTTTTGAGTAATGAAAATGTTCTGAAATTGATTATGGTGATGATTGCAGAGCTGCTGATGGTATACTTTGGATCAATTGTATGTGAATATACTCAATAAAATTGCATTAAAAAATCAGTTGTCCTTTTTTTCCTGGATTTATTTCTAGACTCTATTTTATCTGTACTGTTGATCTGTTTGTCCATGTTATGCCAATACCATGCTGTTTTGATTCCTGTAGCTTTATAATAAGTCTTGAAATCTGGCAGTGATAATCATCAGACTTTGTTGTTGGCTCTTCCCACATCCCTTTGACAGCCTTCCCACATCCCCTGACAGTGTGGACCTGGCCTGGAGTTCCAGAGGGAGCAGAGGAACCTTTATGCACATACCGTGAGTGTATGTGCCTGGCCTAGTCTGTTTGGTAGGGGCCTGAGGGATTGAGCCAGGACATTCATTGCAGTCTCACTATCCAGAATTTCCATCAATGTGTGTAGAAGACTGCTCACAGAGCTCTCCTACAGAATGCTGTGGGAGAGCAGTGAAGTTGTGGCTGCCTGGGGCAAGGGATTGTTGTGTGTGGTACGTACAGTTCAGTGCCCAGGACCATGAGGAAGCTGTTTCTTAGGGAAGAGGGGACATTTTATGTGTGTAAATGAGGGAATTCCTAGGGCTGCACACATGTCCAAGACAAAATGCATGTGCAGAAAGGACCAGGGAGGCACCAACACTTTGACCTTGAGTGATTCTCTAAACTCATTGTATAGATAAACTCTGAAGTAGAGCACTCCCACAAATCAATCTGCAAAGACTGGGAAAGGTATTTTTTTTCTTTTTCTTTTTTTTTTTTAGCTCCTAGCATTCAAGGAAAGTCTGTCATAACTAGCTGGATACAAGCATAAGGAACAGATACCTCAGAATCTAAATTCCAGAAGTAACATATTAAAATATCAAAATGTCCAGGTTTCAACAAAAAACTATAAAACATACAAAAGAAACAGGAGCAATGGCCCAGACAAAGGAGAAAATTAAGGCATTAGAAGCCATCAATGAGGTGAACAGATCTGGGGCATACCAAAGACTTTTAAAAATGGTCCTAACTATGCTCAAAGAGCTCAAGAAAAACATGGACAAAGAACTAAAGAGAATCAGAAAGCTTATAGAAAGACACAAAGAGAATGTCAATACAGAGGTGGAAATTATGAAAGGGAATGAAACAAGTGAAGACCATAGTAACAGAAATTTAAAATTCTCTTTCTGGGGTTCAGCAACAGATTGGAGTTGGCAAAAGGAAGAATTGGTGATGTTGAAGGTAAAACCATTGAAATCATCCACTCTGAAGAGCAGAAAGAAGGAAGAATGAAGGAAAGTGAATGGAGCCTGAGGAACCAGTGGGACACAGTCAGGCATACCAATATACCTATTGTTGGAGTCCCAGAAGGAGAAGAAAGAGAGGAAGGGGCAGAAAGAATATTTTAAGAAGTAATTGCTGAAAACTTACCAAATTAAACAAAGCACATGAATATACATATCCAGGATGCTCACTGAACTCCAGACAGGATAAACCTAAACAGACATGACATGTTATAATCAAACTGTTAAATGCAAAAGATATAGAGAGAATTCTGAAAGCCTCAAGAGAGAAACAAGGTTTTCATGTACAAAGAAGCCTCAATAACATTGTGTCAGTTTCTCACTGGAAACAATGGAGGCAAGAAGGCAGTAGGATAACATATTTAAAGTGCTGAAGGCAAAAAATAACCACCAAGGATTCTGCATCTGGCAAAAGCATCTTTCAAAAATTGAGGCAGAAATTATGATACCCACCAATAGACAAAAGCTAACGAAGTTCATCACCACTAGACTGACCTTACATGAGATGCTAAAGGAAATTCTGCAGGCTGAAAGGAAAGGACAATAGACAATAGATCAAGCTGCATGGAGAAATAAAAATCTCTGTTAAGAGTAATGGCATGGGTAAATATAAATGTCAGTGCTGTTGTATTTTTGGTTTATAATTACATTTTTTACTTCCTACAGAATCTAAAAGGTAAAGGCATATGTAATGAGAAATCATTGGGTTTGGACATGTAATGTATAAACATGTAATCTGTGACAAAAATCATATAGAGTTGGGAGAACAGGGTGGGTACAGGAGCATAGTTTATGTGTATGCTATCAAAGCAAAGCATCATAGTTAAAGATTTAGGATGTTAATTTTAAGCCCTGTGATAGCTACAAAGAAAATATCAGAGAATGTGCAGTCATAAATACAGAAAAAGTACAGTTTGCCAGGGTCAGGGAGCTGGGGAATGGGTGTAGGATTTCTATGTGGGGAAGTGGAAAAATTTTAGTAATGAAGATGGTGAAGTGTACGTTAATGGTGAGTGTGATTAATCCCACTGAATGGTATACTTGAGAGTGGTCAAGATGGGAATATTCCCACAATTATAAATACAAAAAATTATTTTTATATATAGAAAAAAGAGCAACTAAAGAGACGATTAATTGCAGTATAGGATTCTGGATGGGATCTAATAAGGGAGTAAAAACGGCTCAAAAGGGCATTATTGGGACATTAGAAAAATTGGAATATAGACTGTAAGCTTAATGTCAATGTTAAATTTCTTGAGTTTTGTAACTGCTCTTAAGGTGGCTACATAAGTGCGTTCCCTTGTTCTTAAGAAATGCACATAGTAGTAAGTGTTCAAGGAGCGTGATGTATACACACAAGTGTTCAGAAAATGGACTGATAAATATAGATAGATGGTTTGATAAATGGATAGATAGATGGTTTGATGGATAGATAGAAAGGTATGGCAAATTGGTGGCTCTGAATATCTGGGGGCGGGGTAGGGATTTGTTGTAGTGCTCTTTGTAGGGTTTCTGTTACTTTTGTAGCTGTCCTATGACTTTGAAAGTATTTCAAAGCAAAAGGTTTTTCAAGTTAAAAAGGCAGGGCACAAACCGGGAAAACATAGTCTCAAAATATGTATCTCATAATGGACTTGTATAAAGAATATATAAAGAATTCATGCATGTAATAATAAGGTTAAAAGACAAAGGCCAAAAGTTTGAACAGACATTTCACAAAAGAAGTTAGGCTGCTGATCTCATGGAAATTTACTCAACATAATTAGTCTCCAGGGAAATACTAATTAAAAACATGAGATATCACCTCATACCCTCTGGGATATCTAAAATTAATACACTAACAGCTCCAAGTGTTGGTGAGAATGTGAATCAGCTAGAATCTCATGCATTGCTAGTGGGAGTATGTAATGGTATAATCAGGATGGGGGACATTTTGAGAATTGCTTTATAAATTTAAACACACATTTGCTATGTGTCTGAACAATTCCACTTGTAGTTATTTAGCCAAGTGAAACAAAAGCATTTGTCTACAAAACAACATGAGTGCTCATAGCAGCTTTACTCAAAATAGCCCATAGTAAATACAACCCAAATATCCAAGAATCAAATATATAAACAAATTGTGGTATGTTTGTACACTAGAATATAACTCATTCCTAAGAAAGAATGTCCTAGTAATAAACTCAGTAACGTGAATGAATTTTTAAAATATCGTGTTGAATGGATGAAGGAAGCCAGATACAATAGAATATATATGTATGATTTTTATAGCAGGCAAAACTAATCTGTAGTCATGGTCATTAGAGTAATTGTTTTCTGGGGTTTTTAGCAGGGTGGGAGATTGGTTACAAATAGGCATGAAGGGACTTTCTGTGGTGGTGAAAATGTTCTATATCTTACTTAGGGAGATGGTTACGTGGATATATATTTTTGTCAAAACTCAGTGAACTAAGTATACATTCTGTATGTGTTCGTTTTATCATATGTAAATTACACCCTAATATACTTGGGTCAAAAAATGAATTCTAAGTGGATTATAGATGTAAATATGAATGGCCAAATAAAAAGCTCCTATAAGATAACATGGGAAAATATTTTCATGACTTTGGGGCATAGAGAATTTCTTTAAAAGCACTAACCATAAAGTAAGACATTGATAAATTAGACTGTTAAAATCTGGAACTTCTTGTCATCAAAAGACACCTTTAAGAGAATGAAAAAGTCAAGCTACTGTATGGGAGAAAAGAATGTATATGCATATATATACACACATATACATACAACATGTTTATATGTGTATTTTTCCCCCTAACATCAGAGGAGCCTGTCTGTAAACTAGAGCAATGGGGATCTTCTACATATGATATAGAAGTCAGAGTTAATTGCTAATGCCTTTTCTTGTCCCCAAGGAATAAGAATACCTGTCCATCTGGGTGGCATTTTCCAGCGTTAAGACCCACATATTTGGTGGATGCCTCTGGGTATGGCTTTTGGCAATCTCAGTACAAGCTCCTGTTCTAATTGAAGGAATACTTTACTCCAGTGTTAATTCTATTCTTATTGTTGATGAAGTAGACATGAGACTCAACGCTCCTTTGCTGAGGTTTGTTCAGTTATTGCTGCACTATTTATTAGCTTAATTGATGCACGTAAAAGAAGTGCCTACCTATAAAATGAGTGGTTGAGAGATAACTGTTGTAGCTGTTGTTTTAAAATACCATTCTTCCTTTCTGTCACGTCAGCTGCCTGGGGTTTGTATAGCAGATGAAAGTGTCAGGCAATTTTTCTTTCTTTCTTTCTTTTTTAATATATATATTTTTTATAATTAAAAAAATTAACAACAAACAAAAATATTAACATATCATTCCATTCTACATATACAATCAGCAGTTCTCAATATCATCACATAGTTGCATATTCATCATTTCTTAGAACATTTGCATCGATTTAGAAAAAGAAATAAAAGACAAAAGAAAAAGAAATAAAACGATAACAAAAAAAAGAAAAAAAAGATTATACATAGCATACCCTTTACCCCTCGCTTTCATTTATCACTAGCATTTCAAACTAAATTTATTTTAACATTTGTTCACCCTATTATTTATTTTTATTCCATATGTTCTACTCGTCTGTTGATATGTTAGATAAAAGGAGCATCAGACACAAGGTTTTCACAATCACAGAGTCACATTGTGAAAGCTATATCATTGTTCAATCATCCTCAAGAAACATGGCTACTGGAACACAACTCTACGTTTTCAGGCAGTTCCCTCCAGCCTCTCCACTACATCTTGAACAACAAGGTGATAGCTACTTAATGCGTAAGAATAACCTCCAGGATAACCTCTCGACTCTGTTTGGGATCTCTCAGCCATTGACACTTTGTCTCATTTTACTCTTCCCCCTTTTGGTCGAGAAGTTTCTCTCAATCCCTTGATGTTAATTCTCAGCTCATTCTAGGGTTTTTCTCAATCTTTCTCAATCCCTTGATGCTGAGTCTCAGCTCATTCCAGGATCTCTGTCCCACGTTGCCAGGAAGGTCCACACCCCTGGGAGTCATGTCCCACGCAGAGAGGGGTAGGGTGGTGAGACTGCTCGTTGTGTTGGCTGGAGAGAGAAGCCAAACTGAGCAACAAAAGAGGCTCTCTTGGGGGTGACTCTTAGGCCTAGATTTTAAGTAGACTTGACCTATCCTTTGTGGGGTTAAGTTTCATATGAACAAACCCCAAAACTGGGGGCTCAGCCTATAGCTTTGGTTGTCCACACTGCTTGTGAGAATATCAAGAATTCAATTTGGGGAAGTTGAATTTCTCCCCATTCTCACCATTCCCTGAAGGGGGCTTTGAAATACTTTTCCACTCACTGATCAAATCACTCTGGGATTCATTGGGGCATCACTCTGGACAAACTAACAAAATCTCATGTCCTACCTGAGATTCCAAGTACTTATGGCATTCAATCAAACTATCTACATGAGTTATATTAGGAAATGCAATAGTCAAAATATGAATTTTGTAACACATAAACATTTTTGCTTTAGTCTCACACATAAGGTGACTTTTTTTTTTTTTAATAGTTTAATATAATTTATTGGTCTTTTTTTTGGGTGTCTCTGGTTCGGCTTCAGATGGGGTTCCCAGGCTCTTCTGGCCTTGTTTTTTTCTGGGCTGCTGCTGCAGCTCTTAAGGCCCGTTTTTGCTTTTTCCGCTTTTGACTCTCCTGGAAAACCCGAATGCACAGAGCCTTCTTGGTCACCCAGCGGCGATGGGCTGTCCGGTAGTACAGAGGGGGAAAGGTGTACTCAATTCCCAGCTCCTTGCATATCTTCTCAAAGACATCATAGTTGGTCTTACGGAGGTTTTTAAGCATCTTCTTCCTCTGGTCGATGCTCATCAGCAGATAGCGCTTGTGGGCTTTGTCCTTTCGATGTTTCTGCATGTGTTCTTCATAACTGCGGATCTTGACTGTCAAGGCAACAATTCGAGCCTCCAGGGAGCTGGTGTCCTCAGGGTTTTCCAGGACCTTGTTCATCAACTGCTCTTTCTTGATTTTTAGTTTCTCCTTCTGATTGGCCATTTCCAAAGACAAGAGTCTTTTCACGACATCATCAATCTTCTCAATCCCAGGGAAATTCTGGTAGTCTTTGAGCAGCATGGAAGGGGGCAGGTCATTGTCTCGTCTGGGCTGGACCTGTTTCTAACTCCTGCTGGTCTCTATTACCAATGACATATTCCAAGTTTATTCTCGAATGCCGGTTCACATCACTGGGACCATACAGTATTTGTCCTTTAGTTTTTGGCTAGACTCACTCAGCATAATATTCTCTAGGTCCATCCATGTCATTACATGCTTCATAAGTTTATCTTGTCTTAAAGCTGCATGATATTCCATCGTATGTATATACCACAGTTTGTTTAGCCATTCTTCTATTGATGGACATTTTGGCTGTTTCCATCTCTTTGCAGTTGTAAATAACGCTGCTATAAACATTGGTGTGCAAATGTCCGTTTGTGTCTTTGCCCTTAAGTCCTTTGAGTAGATACCCAGCAATGGTATTGCTGGGTCGTATGGCAATTCTATATTCAGCTTTTTGAGGAACCACCAAACTGCCTTCCACAGTGGCTGCAGCATTTGACATTCCCACCAACAGTGAATAAGTGTGCCTCTTTCTCCACATCCTCTCCAGCACCTGTCATTCTCTGTTTTGTTGATAATGGCCATTCTGGTGGGTGTGAGATGATATCTCATTGTGGTTTTGATTTACATTTCTCTAATGGCCAGGGACATTGAGCATCTCTTCATGTGCCTTTTGGCCATTTGTATTTCCTCTTCTGAGAAGTGTCTGTTCAAGTCTTTTTCCCATTTTGTAGTTGGATTGGCTGTCTTTTTGTTGTTGAGTTGAACAATCTCTTTATAAATTCTGGATACTAGACCTTTATCTGATATGTCATTTCCAAATATTGTCTCCCATTGTGTAGGCTGTCTTTCTACTTTCTTGATGAAGTTCTTTGATGCACAAAAGTGTTTAATTTTGAGGAGTTCCCATTTCTTTCTTTCTTTCTTCAGTGCTCTTGCTTTAGGTGTAAGGTCTATAAAACTGCCTCCAATTATAAGATTTATAAGATATTTCCCTACATTTTCCTCTAACTGTTTTATGGTCTTAGACTTGGTGTTTAGATATTTGATCAATTTTGAGTTAACTTTTGTATAGGGTGTGAGATATGGGTCTTCTTTCATTCTTTTGCATGTGGATATCCAGTTCTCTAGGCACCATTTATTGAAGAGACTGTTCTGTCCCAGGTGAGTTGGCTTGACTGCCTTATCAAAGATCAACTGTCCATAGATGAGAGGGTCTGTATCTGAGCACTCTATTAATTCCATTGGTCAATATATCTATCTTTATGCCAGTACCATGCTGTTTTGACCACTGTGGCTTCATAATATGCCTTAAACTCAGGCAGCATGAGACCTCCAGCTCATTTTTTTTCTTCAAGATACTTTTAGCAATTTGGGTCACCCTGTCCTTCCAGATAAATTTGCTTATTGATTTTTCTATTTCTGAAAAGCAAGTTGTTGGGATTTTGATTGGTATTGCATTGAATCTGTAAATCAATTTAGGTAGGATTGACATCTTAACTCTATTTAGTCTTCCAATCCATAAACACGGTATGCCCTTCCATCCATTTAGGGTTTCTGTGATTTCTTTTAACAGTTTCTTGTAGTTTTCTTTGTATAGGTCTTTTGTCTCTGTAGTTAAATTTATTCCTAAGTATTTTATTCTTTTAGTTGCAATTGTAAATGGAATTCGTTTCTTGATTTCCCCCTCAGCTTGTTCATTACTAGTGTATAGAAACAGTATAGATTTTTGAATGTTGATCTTGCAACCTGCTGCTTTGCTGTACTCATTTATTAGCTCTAGTAGTTTTGCAGTGGATTTTTCAGGGTTTTCGACATATAGTATCATATCATCTGCAAACAGTGATAGTTTTATTTCTTCCTTTCCAATTTTGATGCCTTGTATTTCTTTTTCTTGTCTAATTGCTCTGGCTAGAACTTCCGACACAATGTTGAATAACAGTGGTGTTAGTGGACATCCTTGTCTTGTTCCTGATCTTAGGGGGAAAGTTTTCAGTTTTTCCCCATTGAGGATGATATTAGCTGTGGGTTTTTCATATATTCCCTTTATCATTTTAAGGAAGTTCTGTTGTATTCCTATCCTTTGAAGTGTTTTCAACAGGAAAGGATGTTGAATTTTGTCAAATGCCTTCTCTGCATCAATTGAGATGATCATGTGGTTTTTTTGCTTTGGTTTGTTGATATGATGTATTACATTATTTGATTTTCTTATGTTGAACCATCCTTGCATACCTGGGATGAATCCTACTTGGTCATGATGTATAATTATTTTAATGTGTTGCTGGATTCGATTTGCTAGAATTTTGTTGAGGATTTTTGCATCTATATTCATTAGAGAGATTAGCCTGCAGTTTTCTTTTCTTGTAATATCTTTGTCTGGCTTTGGTATGAGGGTGATTTTGGCTTCGTAGAATGATTTAGGTAGCTTTCCCTCCACTTCAATTTTTTTGAAGTTTGAGCAGGATTGGTACTAATTCTTTCTGGAATGTTTGGTAGAATTCACATGTGAAGCTGTCTGGTCCTGGACTTTTCTTTTTGGAAAGCTTTTTAATGACTGATTCAATTTCTTTACTTGTGATTGGTTTGTTGAGGTCATTTATTTCTTCTTGAGTCAAAATTGGTTGTTCATGCCTTTCTAGGAAGTTGTCCATTTCATCTACATTGTTGTATTTATTAGCATAAAGTTGTTCATAGTATCCTGCTATTACCTCCTTTATTTCTGTGGGGTCAGTGGTTATGTCTCCTCTTCCATTTCTGATCTTATTTATTTGCATCATCTCTCTTCTTTTTGTCAATCTTGCTAAGGGCCCATCAATCTTATTGATTTTCTCATAGAACCAACTTCTGGTTTTATTGATTTTCTCAATTGTTTTCATGTTCTCAATTTCATTTATTTCTGCTCTAATCTTTGTTATTTCTTTCCTTTTGCTTGCTTTGGGGTTAATTTGCTGTTCTTTCACCAATTCTTCCAAGAGGACAGTTAATTCCTGTATTTTTGCCCTTTCTTCTTCTTTTTTTAATTTATTAATTAAACAAATTAACAACCAAAAAATATTAATACATCATTCCATTCTACATATACAATCAGCAGTTCTCAATATTATCACATAGTTGCATATTCATCATTTCTTAGAACACTTGAATCAATTTACAAAAAGAAATAAAAAGACAACAGAAAAAGAAATAAAACGATGACAGAAAAAAAAGAAAAGATTATACATACCATACCCCTTACCCCTCGCTTTCATTTATCACTAGCATTTCAAACTAAATTTATTTTAACATTTGTCCCCCCTCCTCTCTTCTTTTTTGATATAGACATTTAGGGCAACAAATTTCCCTCCTAGCACTGCCTTTGCTGCATCCCATAAGTTTTGATATGTAGTGTTTTCATTTCATTTGCCTCGAGATATTTACTGATTTCTCTTGTAATTTCTTCCTTGACCCACTGGTTGTTTAAGAGTGTGTTGTTGAGCCTCCACGTATTTGTGAATTTTCTGGCTCTCTGCCTATTATTGATTTCCAACTTCATTCCTTTATGATCTGAGAAAGTGTTTTGTATGATTTCAGTCTTTTTAAATTTGTTGAGACTTGCTTTGTGACCCAGCATATGGTCTATTTTTGAGAATGATCCATAAGCACTTGAGAAAAAGGTGTATCCTGCTGTTGTGGGGTGTAATGTCCTATAAATGTCTGTTAAGTCTAGCTCATTTATTGTAATATTCAAATTCTCTGTTTCTTTATTGATCCTCTGTCTAGATGTTCTGTCCATTGATGAGAGTGGGGAATTGAAGTCTCCAACTATTATGGTATATGAGTCTATTTCCCTTTTCAGTGTTTGCAGTGTATTCCTCACGTATTTTGGGGCATTCTGGTTCAGTGCGTAAATATTTATGATTGTTATGTCTTCTTGTTTAATTGTTCCTTTTATTAGTATATAGTGTCCTTCTTTGTCTCTTTTAACTGTTTTACATTTGAAGGCTAATTTGGTGGATATTAGTATAGCTACGCCTGCTCTTTTCTGGTTGTTATTTGCATGAAATATCTTTTCCCAACCTTTCACTTTCAACCTATGTTTATCTTTGGGTCTAAGATGTGTTTCCTGTAGACAGCATATAGAAGGATCCTGTTTTTAAATCCATTCTACCAGTCTGTGTCTTTTAATTGGGGAGTTCAATCCATTAGCATTTAGTGTTATTACTGTACGGGTAGTACTTTCTTCTACCATTTTGCCTTTTGTCTTTTATATGTCATATCTAATTTTCCTTCTTTCTATACTCTTCTCCACACCTCTCTCTTCTGTTTTTTGTATCTGTCTGTAGTGCTCCTTTTAGTATTTCTTGCAGAGCTGGTCTCTTGGTCACAAATTCTCTCAGTGATTTTTTGTCTGAAAATATTTTAATTTCTCCCTCATTTTTGAAGGACAATTTTGCTGGGTATAGAATTCTTGGGGGGCAGTTTTTCTCTTTTAGTAATTTAAATATATCATCCCACTGTCTTCTCGCTTCCATGGTTTCTGCTGAGAAATCTACACATAGTCTTATTGGGTTTCCCTTGTATGTGATGGATTGCTTTTCTCTTGCTGCTTTCAAGATCCTCTTTCTGTTTGACCTCTGACATTCTGACTAGGAAGTGTCTTGGAGAATGTCTCTTTGGATCTATTCTCTTTGGGGTACGCTGCACTTCTTGGATCTGTAATTTTAAGTCTTTCATAAAAGTTGGGAAATTTTCAGTGATAATTTCTTCCATTAGTTTTTCTTCTCCTTTTCCCTTCTGTTCTCCTTCCGGGACACCCACAACACGTATATTTGTGCACTTCATATTATCATTCAATTCCCTGCATCCCTGCTCATATTTTTCCAGTTTTTTCCCTATAGTTTCTGTTTCTTGTTGGATTTCAGATGTTCCATCCTCCAGTTCACTAATCCTAACCTCTGTCTCTTGAAATCTACCGTTGTAGGTTTCCATTGTTTTTTTTTCATCTCTTCTACTGTACCTTTCATTCCCATAGGTTCTGTGATTTGTTTTTTCAGACTTTCCATTTCTTCTTTTTGCTCTTCCCTTGCCTTCTTCATATCCTCCCTCAATTCATTGATTTGGTTTTTGATGAAGTTTTCCATGTCTGTTCGTATATTCTGAATTAATTGTGTCAGCTCCTGTATCTCATTTGAATTGTTGGTTTGTTCCTTTGACTGGGCCATATCTTCAGTTTTCCTGGTGTGATTTGTTATTTTTTGCTGGCGTCTAGACATTTAACTACCTTTATTAGTTTATTCTGGAGATTGCTTTCACTTCTCTTACCTAGGGTTTTCTTGCTAGATGAGTGTTGTCTGTCTGTTCTTTGGCCTTCAGTTCAGCTTTTTCTGGACCTCTAGCTTAGGTTTTGTTTAACAAAAGATAATTTTTCAATTCTTGTTTTCTTGTTTGTTGCCCTGCTTATATGGTGCCTTTTCCCTCCCCACCCTTAGGAGGGTCTATGTAGGTATTATAAACTCCAGCCAGGTTTTCCCAGACTCAACTGGCCTCCTATCGGGGAAGGAATCACCTGTGTCAGTTTTCCCTCAGGGTGAGACCCAGCAGGTTAAGACTTTCCTGTGAAGTCTCTGGGCTCTGTTTTTCTTATCCTGCCAAGTATTGGTGCTTGTCTGCCTGCGGGTCGCACCAGCAAAAGATGTTACAGCTCCTTTAAATTTGGCAGACTCTCCCTGCTGGGGACGTGGTGGAGACAGAGGAGAGGTTGTAGGCTGATTTTAATGGCTTTAGATTGCCAAGCCCTGGGGTCTGAATTCCTTGAGGGAGGGATTCCACCTGAGTTGGGCTTCACCCCTCCCCTGGGGAAGGCACAGGTGTGAGACAGCCCTGAAAGTAGTCCGTTTCTGCCTATGCCTGGGGCAGTTACAGCCTGAGAAGTCCCACCGCTGAATCCAGAGGCTGCCAAGTCTCCATAGAAACAAAGCCACTAAAACCTCCGTTTCCTCCCCTTTCCTCTTTTTCCGTGAGCCCAATGAGTGACCTCTGCCTTGACCAGGTTTAGAGTCTCTTTCCTTTCCTTCTGAGAAGCTGCCTGTGGGGCAGGGGCACTGGGCACTGGCCGCTGCGGCTTGGGGAACTCACGGTTCTGGGGAGGCTCTCAGACGGTCCAGCTAGTCCAGACTGGGGTACGCTGTGTATTTAGTCACTGACGTGGCTCCGGGAGCTGTTCTGTACTGTTTTTGGTTATTTAGTAGTTGTCCTGGAGGATGAACTAAAACGCACACATTGCTAAGCCGCCATCTTGGCCCCTCCTTATTCCCAATTTTTCTTTCTTATGCCCGGTCCTGGATCTGGTGACCTGTGAAGTATGTGCTTTGGTCACTGTCAATGTGTTGTGGATACCCATACAAATAAGGAAGGTTTCTCAAGTCCTATTATTGATGCTTTATTCACTCATCAACATCTAAAAGCCTACAGAATGGGCTGTGTGACAGTGGCTCAGTGGCAGACCTTTTGCCTGCCATGCTGGAGACCCAGGTTCAATTCCTGGTGCCTGCCCATGTGGAAAAAAAAAAAAAGCCTAGAGAATGCTTGAAGCATTATCTATGTAGGTTAATGTTTACTCTTGTCCATTTGACAGAGGAAGGGGTTCTATATAGTTTACTTGCCAGGGTTGCCTGTCCTGCATTCCCTATAGTATCTGCCCCATATTATGAAGTAGGGGCTAGCATGGAGAGAACTCCATCGAGTGCATCTTGGATAGGCCATAAGCACATCACTGTATTTCAAAGGGAAATGTAACTTTTACATAATTTCCATTCAGTTTTAGAATGCTTATGTGCTGATTTATGGTGTAGCCAATCTTCTTGGTCGTGGTTTTCTTCAGCCCAACCAATTTTAGCTAAGGTGTTGGCTTCCACATTGCCTGGAGGCGATGTGAAGTGTGAAAATTGTTATTTTGGCATTGGAGTTTTGTGCTCTGATCCTCCCACAGGGCTTTACCCCATATATCCTTATTGGCTGTATTAGTCAGGGTTCTCTAGAGAAACACAACCAGCAGGAGGTATCTGTAAATATGAGATTTATAAAAATAGTCTTCATGCAACCCAGGGGAGCCAGTGTTGCAAGGCTGGCAACTCCAAAGAAGTTCCTCGACAGACTCTACAGGAGAGGCTGGTTGGTTGAAGAAGTGAAAATTCTCTCTTCTCCCTTAAAAGTCTTCAACTGATTGGATCAAATCCGATTGACTGGATTCTCTGTTTGCTGATGACACATCCCTAGTTGATCGTAGATGTAATCAGCCACAGATGCAATAAACTGACTGATGATTTAATAAACCAGTCTTCTGTTTTATCAGCCAGCCACAGAATATCATTGCAGTAATGGTTAGGCCAGTGCTTACCTGACCAGACAACTGGGCCCCTTCACCTGGCTAAGTTGACACCTGAACCTAACTCTCACACCAGCTATGGTCCATTTCTCCTGTTTCCACTCTCTCATGGAGAGAGTCAAATCACAATACATGGCCCAGCTGTTAGTCTATATGGAGATCAGCATAGGTTCTTGGATTAGACCATCCAGATTGCATGTAGCTCCCCCCACTGACTGCTCAGATGTTCTTCTTTATCCATCCATATTGTGTCTGTAGTTATTTGAACTGTGATGGCTCACCATCGGCAGGGTTGTCCTCTACAAGAATCATCAGTATACCAGGCATCTTCCAATGAGTCTCCTACACCCTCTATTATTGATGTTACTTTCTCTATTACTAGAATGAATGGTGTGCTGGTTTGAAAGGATTTATGTACCCTAGAAAAGCCATATTTTAATCCTAATCAATCTTGTGGGAGCAACCTTTTAACCCCTATTCAGTACTATAGGTTGGAAACTTGATTAAGTTATCTCCACGGAGATGTGACTCGACCCGTTTCAGGTGGGTCTTGATTACTTTACTAGAATCCTTTAAAAGAGGAAGCCTTTTGGAGAAAGCCTGAGAATGACAAGAGAACCAGAGAGTCTACCAGCCAGCAACTTTTGGAGATGAAGAAGAAGGTCCCCAAGGAGCTTCACAAAGCAAGAGGCCTGGAGAAGAAGCTGGTAGATGTCACCATGTTTGCCATGTGCCTTTCCAGTTGAGAGAGAAACCCTGAACTTCATCAGCCTTTCTTGAGCAATGGTAACCTCTTGTTGGTGCCTTAATTTGGACATTTTTATAGACTTGCTATAATTGGGACATTTTTTTGGCTTCAGGACCATAAACTAGCAATTTACTAAATTCCTCTTTTTAAAAACCATTCTAGTTCTGGTATATCACATTCTGGCAGCTAGCAAACTAGAATGCAGTGGTGTAGAGGAGTTTGGATTCTCTGCATAAGTCACTGGCCCCAATAATTTATTCAGATAGTGGGCTAGGATGGAGAGAAGTCCATTGTTGTAAATAAGCATTCCATTTTTGTAGTGTGCTAGTCTGTGCACAAGCACTTTTGGGTCAAATACAAGTGTCTTTAACCCATCCACTTACTGGCAAAGTCATTGTTACAGAATCAGTTTGCATAAAAGCAAAATATACTGGTAACAGTTGTTTTTTTTATTTTTACATGGGCAGGCACCGGGAATCAAACCCGGGTCCTTGGGCATGGCAGGCAAGCACTCTTACCTGCTGAGCCACCGTGGCCCACCTGGTAACAGTTGTTTTTAAGATAGGATTTTATCATTGTTCTGTTCCTTTTCATAGCTGGGACCTGAACCCAAGTGGTACTCACTTTGTTTTGTTTTTGCCACAGGCCCCACCTGAACCCTTCTGGGTAGCTGGCAAAATCCAGTTCACAAGCTTGCCCTTCTATTAAAGTATCTAGAGACTAGATATGTTTTACAACTAGTTTTGCTTGTTGAAATGCTTGTTCAGCCTCAGTGTTCCAATACCAGTGACCCTTCTCCCCACTTTTTAAATAAATCTATATAATGGTTGAAGTTATGAGCCAGGTAGAGTATATAAAGGATCTCCAGTGACTTAATAAGCCTATAATGACTTGAAGGTCCCTTACAGTGTGGGGAGTTAGACACATTTGTACTTTATCTGTGACCACTGCCTAAATGACCTTTGTCTCATCCAACCAAACCACCCTGTGCTGGTTTGAAAGGATATATGTCCCCTAGAAAAGCCATGTTTTAATCTAAATCCCATTTTGTAAAGACAGAATAATCCCTATTCAATACTGCATATAATTAGATCATCTCCCTGGAGATGTAACCTAATC
The DNA here is from genome assembly GCF_023851605.1 of Tamandua tetradactyla. Taxonomy (NCBI): domain Eukaryota; kingdom Metazoa; phylum Chordata; class Mammalia; order Pilosa; family Myrmecophagidae; genus Tamandua; species Tamandua tetradactyla. Next base: position 70,808,386 of record NC_135334.1, on the reverse strand, counting down.
AAGAGTGGTTGTTAAGCTGGATTAGCTGGAGGCATGTCTCCATCCATTTAGGTGGGTCTTGATTAGTTTCTGAAGTCCTATAAAAGAGGAAACATTTTGGAGAATGAGAGCAATTCAGAGAGAGCAGAGCAGAATGACACAGCCACGAGAAGCAGAGTCCATCAGCCAGCAACCTTTGGAGATGAAGAAGGAAAATGCCTCTGGGGAGCTTCATGAAACAGGAAGCCAGGAGAAGAAGCTAGCAGATGACACTGTGTTTGTCATGTGCCCTTCCAGATGACAGAGGAACCCTGACCGTGTTCACAATGTACCTTTCCAAATGAGAGAGAAATACTGACTGTGTTCACCATATGCCTTCTCACTTGAGAGAGAGAGACTCTGAACTTCATCGGCCTTCTTGAACCAAGGTATCTTTCCCTGGATGCCTTTGATTGGACATTTCTATAGACTTATTTTAATTGGGACATTTTCTTGGCTTTAGAACTGTAAACTAGCAATTTATTAAATTCCCCTTTTTAAAAGCCATTCCATTTCTGGTATATTGCAGTCCGGCAGCTAGCAAACTAGAACACACTCTTAGGAATTTTACATACCATCTGGACCCCTGGATCTTGACATTGTTGATCGTCCTTCCTTGGCTCATTAAAAGGTGCTGTAATGGTGGAGATGACATTTCTAGGATTGTAATACTATCAGAAGTAAGCATAATATTGTCAATATAATCAAACACAGCAACATTTGATGTCTTTTCCCATCTTGCTAGATCAGCTGCCACCATTCCTTGACAGATGGTGGAACTATGTAGGTACCCTTGGGCAAAATCTAGAAAGTCACTGCCACCCTCCCCACATAAATGCAAATTGATCTTGGCTATCTTCAGCTAGTGGGATACTGAAAAAGGTATTAGCTAAATCTAATACATAGTGAACTCTCCTGACTGTGCTGATAAGTTATAAAGAAACATTGCGATATTTGGCACTGTGGCATGAATAAGAGGAACAACAACCTTATTTAGTTCTCGATAATGAACTCATTCTCCCAACTACCATCAGGTTTTTTCACTGGCCATATGGGCCTATGAAAGGGTTTTTTGCTGGCCACTTTGGCCAGTCCTTTTAATGTTTAACTGAATTCAGCATGTCTGCCCTGGAGGCAATATTATTTGGTATGGGTGACTCTCCTAGGTGGAGGCAGATATATTGGGGACCAATGAGCAGCACTCTGTTTAATTGATTTCACCATTTGGAAGCAAAGATGAAATTCACTAGTTGTGGTGGAAAGGTCTAGGTCTTGTAACACATCCACCTTTAATAAATATTTGGCTTGAATAGGATGTGAGATCTTGTTGGGTTGTCCAGGTTAGTGTGATGCCCTGATAAATCCCAGAGTAATTTGGGCAGTGAATAAAGAGGTATTTGCAAAATCCCTTTGGGGGAATGGGGAGAAGGGAGGAAATATTCAGCTTCTCCATTTAGAGAATTTCTGATATGTTTGCAAGCAGTGGGGACAACCAAATCAGTAGGATGAGCCCTCAGTCTTGGGGTTCACCCCTATGGAACTTATTCCTGCAAAGGATAGACTATGCCTACTTAAAATTATGCATAAGAGACACCCCCAGAGAACCTCTTTTGTTGTTCAGATGTGGCCTCTCTAAATCAGCTTGGCAGATGAACTCACTGCCCTCCCCCCTACATGGGACATAACTCCAAGAGATGTAAATCTCCCTGGTAAAGTGGGACAGAACTCCTGGGATTTGCTGGGACCTGGCATCATGGGATTGAGAAAGTCTTCTTGACCAAAAAGGGAAAGAGGAATGAGACAAAATAAAGTTTTGGTGGCTGAGAGAGTTCAAACAGGATCGAGAGATTATCCTGGAGATTATCCTTATGCATTATCTAGATACCCCTTTTTAGTTAATGGTGAATTGGAGTGGCTGGAGAAATTACCTGGAACTGTTGAGCTATGCTCTAAGTAGCCTTGATTCTTGAAGACAATTGTTTAACAATATAGCTTTTACAGTGTGACTGTGTGGTTGTGAAAACCATGTGTCTGATGCTCCTTTTATTCAGGGTATGGATAGATGAGTAAAAAAATATGGATAATAAATAAATAAATAATGGGGGAGGTGATGGTTAGGTTCTGGTGTCAACTTGGCCAAGTGATTATACCCAGTTGTCTGGTCAGGCAAAACCTGGCCTGACCATTGCTGCAAGGATATTTTGTGGCTGGTTGATAAATTGGAAGGCTGGTGTATTAAATCATCAGTTAGTTGATTGCACCTGTGGCTGAGTAGAATCAACTAAGGTATGCCTCCCACAACAATATAGTCCAATCAGTCTAAGGCTTTTAAGGGAGAGGAGAAACTCTTTCACTGCTTCTTCAGCCAGGAGCTTTTCCTGTGAAGTTCTTCTAGACCCTTCATCGGGGCTACCAGCTTCACAGCCTGCCCTACAGATTTTGGACTTTTCCATTTCCACGGTTGCTAAAACAGATGAAATATTTGACTGTAAACTTCCCTCCTGTAACCTCATCAGCAAGTTCTCTAAGTAAAAAGAGGGAAACAACAGACAATGCCCTGTTTTGAGGAGAATACACATCTCAACTCCAGCAACAACATGCCACAACAGGGGCAGAAACATTGGAAGTTTCTCTCCTACTCTCCTCAGCTCAGTGTTCCCATAGGCAGAGAGGAAAGTACTTTGGGTTTAAAGTAAAACCAAAGACCTTAAAAGAAGGGGAAGAAACACTTCAGACTGTAGGTGGTTTATTATCCTCAAACAAGGACTGTGCCTAAGCCCACATCTCCACCAGAAGTCCAAAGACCCTCCATTTTCAATGTTATTTACTGCTCTGATAACTTAGGAATGCAGAATAATGAAGCTGGTTTCCTGAAGAGATAATGGACCTTTACAGCCCTAGTGGGTACTCAAAAAATCTTTGCTGAATGAATGAATAAACCTCATCTCAGTTGTACTGGTTTTAACTTTGTATTGTGTTTGTATAGTGACTGAAATAGTTTAAAGCTTTTGTGATATTGTAATGTTGTGTATGGGAAAAAACATGTCTTTTTTAGGGTCCAGAAGGTGGAATGTGCTGGTTTGAAATTATTATGTACCCCAGAAAAGCCATGTTTTAATCCAGATCCAGTGTTGTGGGAACAACTGTTTCTTTAAATCCTGATTCAATAATGTAGGTTGGAAGCTTTTGATTAGATTATCTCCATGGAGATGTGACACATCCTGTTGTGGGTGTGAACTTTTGAATAGATGGAGTTTTTACTGCACCCATTCCATGTGGGTCTTGATTAGTTTACTGGAATCCTTTAAGAGAGGAAACATTTTGGAGACAGTCAGAAATGACAGAAGCCTCAGAGCCGACAGAAACTTCACAGCAGAGCTAATACAGATGCAGACACATGGAGAACAGAAACACAAATGTTTGGAGATGCTTGGAGCCTGCAGACATTGCCATGAAATGTTAAGCAAGTCAGAACTTGAAGACAGCCAAGGAAAGCCAAGAGATGAAAGCCAGGCCTGTAGAAGTAAAGTGAGGAACCCCCACAGGAACTGAGGCTGAATGCAATGGAATCCAGGAGCAAGGGACCAGCAGATGCCAGCCATATGACTACCCAGGTGACAAAAGGTGTCCCTGACCCATCGGCCTTTCTTGAGTGAAGGTAACCTCATGTTGGTGCCTTAATTTGGACACTTTCACTTTATTAGAACTGTAAACTTGTAACTTATTAAATTCCCCTTTTTAAAAGCCATTCCAGTTTTGGTATATCGTTTTCCGGCAGCTTACAAACAAAAACAGTTTGGTACTGGATAAGTTGGGTGCTGCTGCAGTTTGCAAATACCAAACATGTTGGAACAGTTTTTTTAAATGGATAAGGGGAAGATTTTGGAAGAACTGCGAGGAGCTTGATGGAGAAGGCCTAAAATGCTTTGAAGAAACTGTTGGTATAAATGGAACCACTGCCAGTCTGGACAGAAAGGGACAGAAAAAGGACAAATTGGAGTTTGCAAAGTGAGACAATGGAAGCTTAAGTCTGAAGCCAAGAAACCTCGGGCCAGGAGAGTGGAGCCACCCATATATGTGGAGAGGGTGATTTTTGTCCTGGGAGCAGATGGTGGATCTTCTACTTCATTGCTCAGGAAGAGTTGTGACACACCAGGCATTGGAGAGGGTGGAGCACATGAACCAGGGATTGGTGGATCCTGGCTGCCATCCCATTATTCTGGAGGGGTTGAACTTATACCAGGAGATGGCAGAGATCCCAGGTGCTGCCTTGAAGCTTGGAGAGGGTGGAGCCAAGAAAAAGGTGGTCTCCCCAGTGTCCCCCAAGATTGCAACCACCAGTGTTTGGAGAGATCAAAGCCACTGTGTAGGCCCTTAGAAAGAGTGGGACTGCCACTTTCTAAAGCTGGAGCATAAATGACTTTCAAACTTTGAAATCCAGTGGAGTTTGCCCTGTAGGTTTTCAGAACTGTTTGGGCCGGTGACCCTGGTGTTCCTTTTGATTTCTCCCTATGGTAATGACAACATGTATTCTATAACTGTCCCTCTTTTGTATATTGATGACAGATAATTTGTTCTGAGTTTCACAGGTCCAGAGGCAGAAGAGAATTTTTGCCTTAGGATAGGCCATGCCTGTAGCTGACTTTGTTGACATTTTGTACTGGTTTTAACTTTGTATTGTATTTGTATTGTTGCTGAGATGATTTAAGGCTTTTGAGATATTATGATGAAACCAATGTATTTTTATATGGAAAAATTTACTGCATTGTATGCAGGACCAATGATAGTTGCCAAGTTGACAAGGAGTGGACATATGGTAGTTAGGTTCAGGTGTTAACTTAGCCAGGTGATGATGCCTCATTGTTCTGTTTCTGTGGACTTAAATAATCAGCATGTGAAATTCATCTATGGCTGATTACATTTGTGGTTGGCTAAGGAGAGTGCCTTCCACAATGAGTGAGGTTTAATTTAATTAGCTGGGGGCTAATCTTACATCTCGCAGCTCAGCCTAGACATTTGGAGATGCAGAAAGGAATCTCCCCGGGAAAGAACATTGGAACCCAGAAGCCAGGAGAGAAGGCCAGTAAACGTTGCTGTGTGCCTTCCATGTAAGAGAGACCCAGATGAGAGCTAGCTGCCTTTCCTCTGAAGCACTATAAATTTTTAACTAAATAAATCCCCTTATTAAGGCCGATCCATCTCTGGTGTGTTGCATTCTGGCAGCTTTAGTAAACCAAAACACGGGGATAAGGTGGAAAATAAATTGGGTAGATGGAAATACTATTGGTCAATGAGAGGGGGGGTAAGGGGTGTGGGATGTATGAGTTTTTTTCTGTTTCTTTTTCTGTAGTGATGCAAATGTTCCAAAAGTGATCATGGTGGTAAATAGCCAACTGTGATAATATTGTGAGCCACTGATTGTGCACCATGTATGGACTGTATGTGTATGAAGATTTGTCAATAAAAATATTAAAAATAAATAAAAATAAATATTCAGGAATGAAGAGATATGCTTTCGGGGAGGGGGTGAGGTGCCCAGTTTGCAATGTTAGGGGAGTTTTGAACTACTTATATAGTTTTCCCCCTATACCAACATATCCCTTTTAGGGGCCCATTAAATAACTGAGGATTCCTGTAGAGGAGTGTTCTGTCTGCTCCAGGATCAATAAGGGCTTTAATATGCAGATGGTTGGTTGGAGACCAGCAGACATCTAGCTCTATGTGAGGCCTCTAATCGCCTGCCATCGCTGGTATTTGCAGGAGACCATGGCCCCATCTCTGGTCTTCATGGGCAGGGGCTTGTACAACCCCTTATACCAGACTTACTTTCCTTGGGGGGTGCTGCGGGAGTGATAATTGTTGGCACAGATTTAGATGTAGGCAAAGGCTTTATTTTTTTTTCCTTGGGCAGCTTTTGCCAGAGTCCTACTAATATAGCATTAGATTATCTTTTCTGTTGGTGAACCTGTGGCAATTAAATCAGTCCATTTTTTTTATGAGTTACATGTACAGGCACCCTCTGCTCCTTCCCTTGCCAGGTCTCTTTGGATATTTTCCTTATTCCTCATTGTCTCACCTAAGGCTGCTGTTGCCTGTGCCACCCCATAAATGGCCTGGCCAACTAGTGGGCTTAGAATAGCTACTAATGTCCCATACCAGGCTGGAGGCACGGTTTGAAGGATTTTATCCTTCATGCTGGCTGTGAACAGCTCCTCATAAGATCTACAAAGTGTTCAGTGTTTACTGCATGCTTCATTCCTGATTCTCTGACTATATTCTGTAATTCTTTCATAGATAACCATTTGCCTATTGTGGACTGCATATCCCCCTCATTAGGCCAGGCCAATTTTTCAGCCAAAAGGTACCACACTAAGAAATTTTGAATGCCATCAGGTCTTTCCATGCCTGGTAAAGATGCTGATGAAGTGAGGGATGTGTAATTATGCTAGCCGATTTTTTTTCTCTTTCCATGCCTGAAAACAGTTCCATCTCCTATGTCCCATAATCTTAGTAAACAAGCAGCTATGCTCTCTTGGCCCTTTCGTTTAAACTTTTCTATTATTCTACTAATTCTGCGAGCTAGACTTCCTCGTTCCTGTTTGCTTCTTGCTAGTATCTCTTCCCCAGGGTCACCAGGTTCCCTGGTTAGTTTCATTTTTTTATTAATTAAAAAAAAAATTAACACAACATTTAAAAATCATTCCATTCTACATATGCAATCAGTAATTCTTAATATCATCACATAGGTGTATGGTCATCATTTCTCAGTACATATGCATCGATTTAGAGAAAGAAATAGCAAGACAACAGAAAAAGAAATAAAATGATAACACAGAGAGAAAACAAAAATAAAAATAAAAAGTACAAAAATATATAAGAAAAAACAAAACAAAACAAAAACAAAAAAAAAACTATAGCTCAGATGCAGCTTCATTCAGCGTTCCAACATAATTACATTACAATTAGGCAGTATTGTGCTGACCATTTTTTTTTTAGAAATCATACCATTCTACATATGCAATCAGTAATTTTTTTTTTTTGTGCTGACCATTTTTTTTTTTTTAGACATCATACCATTCTACATATGCAATCAGTAATTCTTAACATCATCACATAGATGCATGATCATCGTTTCTTAGTACATTTGCATCAGTTTAGAAGAACTAGCAATATAACCGAAAAAGATATAGAGTGTTAATATAGAGAAAAAAATATAAAAGTAATAATAGTAAGAACAAAACAAAACAAAACAAAACAAAAACCTATAGCTCGGATGCAGCTTCATTCAGTGTTTTAACATGATTACTTTACAATTAGGTATTATTGTGCTGTCCATTTTTGAGTTTTTGTATCTAGTCCTATTGCATAGTCTGTATCCCATCAGCTCCAATTACCCATTATCTTACCCTGTTTCTAACTCCTGCTGAACTCTGTTACCAATGACATATTCCAAGCTTATTCTCGAGTGTTGATTCACATCATTGGGACCATACAGTATTTGTCTTTTAGTTTTTGGCTAGACTCACTCAGCATAATGTTCTCTAGGTCCATCCATGTTATTACATGCTTCATAAGTTTATCCTGCCTTAAAGCTGCATAATATTCCATCATATGTATATACCACAGTTTGTTTAGCCACTCGTCTGTTGATGGACATTTTGGCTGTTTCCATCTCTTTGCAATTGTAAATAACGCTGCTATAAACATTGCTGTGCAAATGTCTGTTTGAGTTTTTGCCCTTAATTCCTTTGAGTAGATTCCCAGCAATGGTATTGCTGGGTCGTATGGCAATTCTATATTCAGCTTTTTGAGGAACCGCCCAACTGCCTTCCACAGTGGTTGCACCATTTGACATTCCCACCAACAGTGGATAAGTGTGCCTCTTTCACCGCATCCTCTCTGGCACTTGTCATTTTCTGTTTTGTTGATAATGGCCATTCTGGTGGGTGTGAGATGATATCTCATTGTGGTTTTGATTTGCATTTCTCTAATGGCCAGGGACATTGAGCATCTCTTCATGTGTCTTTTGGCCATTTGTATTTCCTCTTCTGAGAGGTGTCTATTCAAGTCTTTTTCCCATTTTGTAATTGGGTTGGCTGTCTTTTTGTTGTTGAGTTGAACAATCTCATTATAAATTCTGGATACTAGACCTTTATCTGATATGTCATTTCCAAATATTGATTCCCATTGTGTAGGCTGTCTTTCTACTTTCTTGATGAAGTTCTTTGATGCACAAAAGTGTTTAATTTTGAGGAGTTCCCATTTATTTATTTCCTTCTTCAGTGCTCTTGCTTTAGGTGTAAGGTCCATAAAACCGCCTCCAATTGTAAGATTCATAAGATATCTCCCTATATTTTCCTCTAGCTGCTTTATGGTCTTAGACCTAATGTTTAGATCTTTGATCCATTTTGAGTTAACTTTTGTATAGGGTGTGAGATATGGGTCTTCTTTCATTCTTTTGCATATGGATATCCAGTTCTCTAGGCACCATTTATTGAAGAGACTGTTCTGTCCCAGGTGAGTTGGCTTGACTGCCTTATCAAAGATCAAATGTCCATAGATGAGAGGGTCTATATCTGAGCCCTCTATTCGATTCCATTGGTCGATATATCTATCTTTATGCCAATACCATGCTGTTTTGACCACTGTGGCTTCATAATATGCCTTAAAGTCAGGCAGTGCAAGACCTCCAGCTTCGTTTTTTTTCCTCAAGATGTTTTTAGCAATTCGGGGCACCCTGCCCTTCCAGATAAATTTGCTTATTGGTTTTTCTATTTCTGAAAAGCAAGTTGTTGGGATTTTGATTGGTATTGCGTTGAATCTGTAAATCAATTTAGGTAGGATTGACATCTTAACTATATTTAGTCTTCCAATCCATGAACACGGTATGCCCTACCATCTGTTTAGGTCTTCTGTGATTTCTTTTAGCAGTTTTTTGTAGTTTTCTTTATATAGGTTTTTTGTCTCGTTAGTTAAATTTATTCCTAGGTATTTTATTCTTTTAGTTGCAATTGTAAATGGAATTCGTTTCTTGATTTCCCCCTCCGCTTGTTCATTGCTAGTGTATAGAAATGCTACAGATTTTTGAATGTTGATCTTGTAACCTGCTACTTTGCTGTACTCATTTATTAGCTCTAGTAGTTTTGTTGTGGATTTTTCCGGGTTTTCGACGTATAGTATCATATCGTCTGCAAACAGTGATAGTTTTACTTCTTCCTTTCCAATTTTGATGCCTTGTATTTCTTTTTCTTGTCTAATTGCTCTGGCTAGAACCTCCAACACAATGTTGAATAATAGTGGTGATAGTGGACATCCTTGTCTTGTTCCTGATCTTAGGGGGAAAGTTTTCAATTTTTCCCCATTAAGGATGATATTAGCTGTGGGTTTTTCATATATTCCCTCTATCATTTTAAGGAAGTTCCCTTGTATTCCTATCCTTTGAAGTGTTTTCAACAGGAAAGGATGTTGAATCTTGTCAAATGTCTTCTCTGCATCAATTGAGATGATCATGTGATTTTTCTGCTTTGATTTGTTGCTATGGTGTATTACATTAATTGATTTTCTTATGTTGAACCATCCTTGCATACCTGGGATGAATCCTACTTGGTCATGATGAATAATTCTCTTAAATTGTTGTTGGATACGATTTGCTAGAATTTTATTGAAGATTTTTGCATCTATATTCATTAGAGAGATCGGCCTGTAGTTTTCTTTTCTTGTAATATCTTTGCCTGGTTTTGGTATGAGGGTAATGTTGGTTTCATAGAATGAATTAGGTAGTTTTCCCTCCGCTTCGATTTTTTTGAAGAGTTTGAGGAGAGTTGGTACTAATTCTTTCTGGAATGTTTGATAGAATTCACATGTGAAGCCGTCTGGTCCTGGACTTTTCTTTTTAGGAAGCTTTTGAATGACTGATTCAATTTCTTTACTTGTGATTGGTTTGTTGAGGTCATCTATGTCTTCTTGAGTCAAAGTTGGTTGTTCATGTCTTTCCAGGAACCCGTCCATTTCCTCTAAATTGTTGTATTTATTAGCGTAAAGTTGTTCATAGTATCCTGTTACTACCTCCTTTATTTCTGTGAGGTCAGTAGTTATGTCTCCTCTTCCATTTCTGATCTTATTTATTTGCGTCCTCTCTCTTCTTCTTTTTGTCAATCTTGCTAAGGGCCCATCAATCTTATTGATTTTCTCATAGAACCAACTTCTGGCCTTATTGATTTTCTCTATTGTTTTCATGTTTTCAATTTCATTTATTTGTGCTCTAATCTTTGTTATTTCTTTCCTTTTGCTTGCTTTGGGGTTAGCTTGCTGTTCTTTCTCCAGTTCTTCCAAATGGATAGTTAATTCCTGAATTTTTGCCTTTTCTTCTTTTCTGATATAGGCATTTAGAGCAATAAATTTCCCTCTTAGCACTGCCTTTGCTGCGTCCCATAAGTTTTGATATGTTGTGTTTTCATTTTCATTCGCCTCGAGGTATTTGCTAATTTCTCTAGCAATTTCTTCTTTGACCCACTTGTTGTTTAAGAGTGTGTTGTTGAGCTTCCAGGTATTTGTGAATTTTCTGGCACTCCGCCTATTATTGATTTCCAACTTCATTCCTTTATGATCCGAGAAAGTGTTGTGTATGATTTCAATCTTTTTAAATTTGTTAAGACTTGCTTTGTGACCGAGCATATGGTCTATCTTTGAGAATGATCCATGAGCACTTGAGAAAAAGGTGTATCCTGCTGTTGTGGGATGTAATGTCCTATAAATGTCTGTTAAGTCTAGCTCATTTATACTAATATTCAGATTCTCTATTTCTTTATTGATCCTTTGTCTAGATGTTCTGTCCATTGATGAGAGTGGTGAATTGAAGTCTCCACCTCTTATGGTATATGAGTCTATTTCCCTTTTCAGTGTTTGCAGTGTATTCCTCATGTATTTTGGGGCATTCTGGTTCGGTGCGTAAATATTTATGATTGTTATGTCTTCTTGTTTAATTGTTCCTTTTATTAGTAGATAGTGTCCTTCTTTGTCTCTTTTAACTGTTTTACATTTGAAGTCTAATTTGTTGGATATTAGTATAGCCACTCCTGCTCTTTTCTGGTTGTTATTTGCATGAAATATCTTTTCCCAACCTTTCACTTTCAACCTATGTTTATCTTTGGGTCTAAGATGTGTTTCCTGTAGACAGCATATAGAAGGATCCTGTTTTTTAATCCATTCTGCCAATCTATGTCTTTTGATTGGGGAATTCAGTCCATTGACATTTAGTGTTATTACTGTTTGGATAATATTTTCCTCTAACATTTTGCCTTTTGTATTATATATATCATATCTGATTTTCTTTCTTTCTACACTCTTCTCCATACCTCTCTCTTCTGTCTTTTTGTATCTGACTCTAGTGCTCCCTTTAGTATTTCTTGCAGAGCTGGTTTCTTGGTCACAAATTCTCCTAGTGACTTTTTGTCTGAGAATGTTTTAATTTCTCCCTCATTTTTGAAGGATAATTTTGCTGGATATAGGAGTCTTGGTTGGCAGTTTTTCTCTTTTAGTATTTTAAATATATCATCCCACTGTCTTCTAGCTTCCATGGTTTCTGCTGAGAAATCTACACATAGTCTTATTGGGTTTCCCTTGTATGTGATGGATTGTTTTTCTCTTGCTGCTTTCAAAATCCTCTCTTTCTCTTTGACCTCTGACATTCTACTTAGTAAGTGTCTTGGAGAACGCCTATTTGGGTCTAATCTCTTTGGGGTGCGCTGCACTTCTTGGATCTGTAATTTTAGGTCTTTCATAAGAGTTGGGAAATTTTCAGTGATAATTTCTTCCATTAGTTTTTCTCCTCCTTTTCCCTTCTCTTCTCCTTCTGGGACACCCACAACACGTATATTTGTGTGGTTCATATTGTCCTTGAGTTTCCTGATACCCTGTTCAAATTTTTCCATTCTTTTCCCGATAGTTTCTGTTTCTTTTTGGAATTCAGATCTTCCATCCTCCAAATCACTAATTCTGTCTTCTGTCTCTTTAAATCTATCATTGTAGGTATCCATTATTTTTCCATCTTTGCTACTTTATCCTTCACTTCCATAAGTTCTGCAATTTGTTTTTTCAGTTTTTCTATTTCTTCTTTTTGTTCAGCCCATGTCTTCTTCATGTCCTCCCTCAATTTATCGATTTCATTTTTGAAGAGGTTTTCCATTTCTGTTCGTATATTCAGCATTAGTTGTCTCAGCTCCTGTATCTCATTTGAGCTATTGGTTTGTTCCTTTGACTGGGCCATATTCTCAATCTTTTGAGTGTGGACAGTTATCTTCTGCTGCTGGCGTCTGGGCATTTATTCAGCTTTCTCTGGGTGTCGGACCCAGCAAGGTGTAAGATTTTTCTGTGAAATCTCTGGGATCTGTTTTTCTTATCTTGCCCAGTAGGTGGCGCACGTGGCACACGTTTGTCTCAAGTGTTTGGAATGGGTCTCCCCCGCTCACCGATCTCCGCGGCCTGGAGATTTCCGATCCAATTCTCTCCGTTGGTTCAGGGGCCGCGTGTGGTGGGGGCGTCAGCTGCCGCGGCTTGAGGGGACCCTGTGGCTGGTCGTGGGCTGCAGCGGGCCTGGGGGATTCCCCACCGGACCAGGAAGCCTCCCGCGGTGGGGGGGGCACCGCGGCTTGGATAGCCCTCTGATCCGAGACTCGTAGCCACGGACTCGAAGCCGAGACTCGAAGCCACCCGCAAAAGAGGGGCGCCGGCTGCCTCGGCTTGGGAAACTTGCCTCTCCGATACTCTTAGCCGGCCTGGGAAGGAGGGAGGGAGTAGCTCCGACCGCCGCAGCTACCGCTGCTCGGGAAATCGCGCGCCGCTCGGGGGTCTCACCGCAGCCGAGTCTCGCAGTCAGACTAGCCAGTCCAGACTTTGGATAGCCCTCTGATCCGAGACTCGTAGTCGCGGACTCGAAGCTGAGACTCGAAGCCGCCCGCAAAAGAGGGGCGCCGGCTATCTCGGCTTGGGAAACTTACCTCTCCGATACTCTCAGCCGGCCCGGGAAGGAGGGAGGGAGTAGCTCCGACCGCTGCAGCTGCCGCTGCTCGGGAAATCGCACGGCGCTCGGGGGTCTCACCGCAGCTGAGTCTCGCAGTCAGACTAGCCAGTCCAGGCTTTGGATAGCCCTCTGATCCGAGACTCGTAGCCGCGGACTCGAAGCCGAGACTCGAAGCCGCCCGCAAAAGAGGGGCGCCGGTCGCCTTGGCTTAGGAAACTTGCCTCTCCGAGACTCTCAGCCGGCCCGGGAAGGAGGGAGGGATTAGCTCTGACCGCCGCAGCTGCCGCTGCTCGGGAAATCACGCGCTGCTCAGGAATCTCACTGCAGCCGAGTCTCGCAGTCAGACTAGCCAGTCCAGACTGGGTTACGCTGTGTGTCCATTCCCTGCCGTAGCCCCGGGAGCTGTTCTGTACTGTTTCTGTTCACCTATTAGTTGATTTGGGGTCGGAGGAACTAAGACGCATGTACCTTACTAAGCCGCCATCTTGGATCTCTAGTTTCATTTTTGTAGTGATTAACGGCCTTGCTGTTGAGGCTCATCTTCAGTTTTTATTTCCTCCTCCCGTTCTCCGTCTTCTGCACTCTCCCAGGGATCCCATGCTCTTGGATGCCAGCCTTTCCTCTGCATAACTGCTGCAACCCACCACCAAGGCAAGCGCCTCCCATGCATTTTCACCACTTTACATGCCATTACTTCTAATTGTCCCTCTGGGGTTGTACCTTTTTTGTTAGTACATTAGCACTGTTGGAACAGGCTAATCTAATATCCTTTTCTGGAGTTAAAACTTCTAATTTCGTTACTTCAGCTTCTGCTTTTAATTAGACTTTGGTAGCATATCTAATGACCCATAACAACGACAAAGCGCTTCTTTTCTTTGAGATTTCTATTTTGCCCCACAGGTTCTCCTGTAGGACAGACAACGCTCCGTCTGGTGTTTTTTGGGTGTCCCTATACTCATGCACTGGGCCGAACTGTTCTAGAAAACGAGCTACCTCCCCTCACGTACTGGAGGTTGGCCGCCCCAGGATTTACCCTGGGGATTCCTGTGTCCCTCCTCAGCTTGTTTCATTTTCATTCTCTTAGCTGGCTGGCCAATTGTTGGCTGTGAACCTATAGTACAGGTTCTGTCAAAGTTTGATGGCCATTTAAGACCACAAAATGAAGCAGGCCACTCTAAATTGCAAAATTGTGTCAGGAAACTTACAAACCGGGAGCTGGCCCTGGGTGGCCATAGGAAGTTTAGAGTAGCATTCTGTGCCACTGGGCAGGCTACAGGGGCTTAAATGGGTTAAGAACAAGGAAGGCACAGAGCCATGTCCGGAACTGCAAGTTTGTGAACATGTCTCTTTGAAGTTATTGACATGTAGCAGAAGTGTCCTAGTGCATACAGCTTTCATGCTTAGGAATGTGCACATGTGCTTTAAGATGCACTTATGGCTGGGGTAGGGTTTGCCTTATCTAGGATATATGGCTTCTCTGGTTTATGACCTCACAATTAGGGAGGGAAAATCAAACATTAAAAGAAAAAAGGGCAAAGATGTAAACAGGTGTCTTTTAAAAGAGGATTTCCAAATAGTCAATATATATATGAAAAGATGCCCAACATCTTTAGTCATCAGAGAGATGCTATACCAATGTACACCCACTGGAATGGCTAAAATATACTACTAGTACTGAGTGTTAGTAAGGCTGTGAGCAATTGTCATTTTCCTCCAACACTGCGGGAGTGTAATTAATTTGTACAACTGGTTTGGAGTATCTACTAAACTTGTACAACCATTTTGGCAGCACCTACTAAGATCGAATACGCTCATACATTATGACTTACCAGTTTTTCTTCTAGAAACAGAACAGTATGTTACCAGGATACATATTCAAGAATGTTCATAGGAGCTTATTTGTAAATAGTCAAAAATTAGAAACTACTGAAATGTCTATCCACAATAAAATAACTTTTTCTATAACTAGACAATGGAATATTATACAACAATGAGGAGAAACAGACTACTCCCAATACAAATGAATCTCACCAATAGAATGTTGAGTGAGTAAAACAATTTTATGGTTTTAGAAGCCAAGATCACTGTTACCTTTGGTTGATGAGTAGACAGAAGGGGGCCTTGGGGTGCTTACCACCAGTGTTCGTTTCTTGATCTGGGTAGTGGCTTCACAGATGTGCTCATTTTGTATAATTCATCATGCAGTACAATTATGATTTGTACACTTTTCTTGTATGTGTTATACTTAGATTAAAACTTATTTTAAAAAATTTGTAAGTACAAAAAATTAGTAAGGACAAAGATATTTTCCTCTTGAAAAAATTGTACAGTATTCTTGATAGTGTGACTGAGTATGAGTTTAATGTATAGAAGTCAATAGCTTTTCTTTCTCTACTCTAGTAGTTAGCATCTGGAAATGGAAGTATTGAAAATCCATTCCATTACAGTAGCAGATAATATCACTTTGGTGCAACCAGAGATTTTCTTGTTCAGGCTTGTAGTGCTTGCCTCTTGTTTTCATCTCTGGGGTTTCTTTGTTGTAGCTGCTGCAGTGTGCACAGTGGGAACTTACTTAAATTGTACAAGCCAAAGTGAGAGACATTTAATACCCCAAGGGGCAAACTTTTATCAGTGGTAGATGGGAGTCAATAGATATATTCTTCTTTTTTTTTAATCTCAGACTGAGATGCATTTCATAGTTTCTCATTCTGTCCCCTGTAGCTTTAGTCTAGTTATGACATTCCTTTGTATTGTTGTTCCATCTTTCCCTATTATGCCACCTGTCCTTAATTCTTGTTCCCTAATAAAGTATTCATACATAAACCTTCTTCTCAGACTCTGCTGACCCCCCACAACAAAGAATTATCTAGCCCAAAATGTCAGTAGTGCTGAGGGTGAGAAACCCTGATTAACTGATGTCAAAGGCAAACTCTAAAATTTAAGCTCTTTAATATTCAATCTCTGTGACTTTGGAAAATAATCACTGAGTCTTAATTTTTGTGACTACAAAATGGTAATAATAAACAGATTAAAACAGACCTCTTAAGGATTAAGTGAGATGAGCTGTATAAGGCAAATAATTCCTGCACCATAGAAGATACAATAAATAGCAGTTATTGATATATCTTTTTCAAGTTTATATGCTACCTTCTGACATTCCCTGAAGCTTTTTTAGAATTAAAACTCTTCTCCTAGAGACCCAGTTCTCAAATCCTTACAAGTAAGCACCAAAAGAGATGATAAAAATAGCTCTTTCAGGGTGGGCCATGGTGGCTCAGCAGGCAAGAGTGCTTGCCTGCCATGCCAGAGGACCTGGGTTTGATTCCTGGTGCCTGCCCATGTAAAAAAAAAAAAAAGCTCTTCCAGAGAACCCAATATATAGAAAAGATCAACATGACTGATGTGAAGATTCAAGTGGGCCTATAGTTTTTCACCTTTCTAAATTTTTGGCTTTGTTAAGATGATGCTTTTTTGCTAATGACTAAACCATTGCAATGAAAGGGCTGTTTTGCTAGCAACCGAAGTCCCCAGTCAGAAACTTTGAGAACAGTAATAAAAATTATTAAGAGGCAGAAGTAATACATTCTAAAACACTGGAAAAGTCAGAGTATATAACATGTAAATACTGTTAAGCACTAAACAGGGTAACACTAAAATACATAAAACAGGATATTTAATATTTAAAAAAAACAACATCCTTTCATGTAGAGATTGTGTATGTGGGGGTGGGCAGTGGCTATTCTGTGCATTTAGAATGTTTTGCAGCATTTCTGGCCTCTACCCACTAGATGCCAGTAGTTAACACCTCTTCCCCAGTTGTGACAACCAAATTTGTCTCCAGACATTGCCAGCTGTCTCCTGGGGGCCAAATCACTCTCAGTTGAGATCACTGAGATAGGCCTAGATTTGAATTCCAGCTCTAGTTCCTGTGGCCATGTGAATTAATATATTACCTAACTCTTAAACCTTAGTTTTCTAATTAAGTGAGATAATGTATGTACAGTGCTTACCTCAGCCCCTACCACATAGTTTTCAGTAGGGGATAGCAATTATTGAGATACTCAAACTTGTTATCTGAGTGAAAGATAACAACTATGGCCAAGTTGTTGACCAGGAATTTCTCATCTTAGATTTTCAAAGGGCCTTGATTCTATTATGTGGGTAGTTAGCATAGACTTCAGGTTTGCCTTCTCCCTTGTTATGGATTTGCTTTTCTCCCTCTTGTGTTCTTGTTTGAGTTGGGCAGAGTTTGGAGTACATATATTATTTCATTTGAATTTCCTCTGGCATAGCATTGTGTATGGTGTTATTTGCATATTCATTAACCTCTTGATTAGACTGATTGTGTTAAAGATTAGTTCAGGCTTATGGGAATCAGACCTATAGAAATTGGGAAGATATTTCTTATCATTATTGTTGTTTTAACCCTGGGACTCCATCCAATAAAAAATACAGTACTTATTCTTTTTCTTAATCTTTTTTTAGCAAGAATGATTTTAAAAATTAATAGTCTATAATAGCTTTTATATACATTATCTCATTTGAATTTTATTTTAAATATGCTGTGAAAAGGGAAGAAAGGAGATAAAGAAGGGGAACTTGTATACTCTAAGTGCACAGGAAGACACAACATAAGGGCTTCATATTATTATCTCATTTTCTTCTCCTAGTATCTGCAAAGTAAGTAGCATTATCCCTAATTTGTAGGTAAGTGAATGATGGTTTATTTGCCCAAGATTATACAGCTGGTAAGTGAGTGGCAGAACCACTGGAACTCAGGTTTTTATTCCAAAGCCCATCTTATTTTTGTAATGTCATGCTAGTGCTCCCAAATGAGGAACATATGCCTCTGTCTTAAATTTCTTTGTAGACTCTGCATACTGACCTACTCTCTGGACCACAGGATAATAGTATAATATCTAGGGCATTGGGACTGTGATAAATCATTTGTTCTGTTGCCCACAAGGCATAAATATCTGCATGCCTATTCCCAGTTTCTCTGGCTCTCTGTGGACTTAAACTTTGCTTCTCTTGGCTCAATGCAGTTATGTCTGGTTTACGGAATTAAGGAAAGCTTTTAGGCTCAGACTTTTTTTTTTGCTAAGTGATAATCCTTATTTTTTTATTATGAGCTATGAAGTATGTGTGTTTGGCAAGAGCTGAGTAAAAGCAGACACTTAAAAATCAAGAGGATTTTATATGTGATAAGAAAACTAATCTCAAAATTGCCATGTGATCTGTTTGTTCTAATAGACTACTTGGTAAAAGATGTTTGTAAATCTAGAGTCACCTAATATTCTTCCGTCTCGGTATAATTTGTGTTTTCAGTTAAGAGAGGAGAAGTTACAAGAGGAAAAAACTTCAGAAGATCAGATCCATAAGCTGTCATCAGAGGATACAGAAACAGGGAGAAAGAAAATGGATGAACAGAAAAGAAGAGATGAGCCATTAGCACTGAAAACGAATTTGGAACGTGTAAGTAGATCACTGTTTTGATGAGCATCTGCCTCAGAATCAGCAGCCAGCCCAGGTGACATGGGTCTGAAAATCCATTGTTGGTGAATTAGGAGATCAGTAATAGTCATTGACAATGCAATTTAAGAGTAGTAAGAAGCTTGCGGCCTATGGGAGAGCTGGAGAAAATAATTTATGAATGGAACCGTGAGACCTGCAAGGAAAAATTAAGGCAACAGTGGGGGAAAAAAAGGTGAATGAGTGGAAAAACTTGGCATAAGTATTACGTTTCATGTGTATATTGTCATTTTGACTCTTGTGCTGTTATTTGACATTTGATTTTTATACGTCATCTATCTTCAACTAATTTTCCTTGGAGCTTGCATTTTACTTCTCTTTATTTTTTATAATGCCCTAAGTAAATATGCTAGAAATGAGGCAGATCCTTAAAAACTTAGTCTAAACTTAATCTAATTTGACTTTTAATTGGGCTATATGTTGTCTGAATTTGCTTTCGTTATTTATTTACAAAGCAATTCACATTGTAAGAGGTATATGTAATTTATATAATAAAATACTTTTGGAGGGTCCACTATTACACTCAAAGTGATAATTACAAATGAGTTTTATTTCTTTAGTGAGCCACTTTGGACCATCTGCTAGTCCTTACTGTGTGCACTGAACTTATCTTTAGTGTCATATCTGTTAAAATATTTTGTCATTCAGGTTTGTTAGTGTTTCACGTTGATTTTTTCAGTTAGCTGAAATTAATAAAACTTTACCATATATAAAGACAGGCAACATAGCAGTGGAGCAAAAAAAAAGAAAAGAAAAAAATCTCTAGACCAGAAGCCGTCTTCTCTAGAGAGGTCCAAGCACTTTAACAAACTCTATGGCTTTGACCAAATTACTTAATTTCCCAAACTGCTTCAGGTTTACTCTTTGCAAAGACATTTTTTCCTGAACTTCCCAAACTGAAGTTATTTAAGCTTTCTTGGATTAATAGTATCTGCTGACTACCTCATGCATGTGGGCTTTCTGATTTAATTTATACTAAATTATTATAAATTATTATTTATTATTAAAATGGCAGCTTGAATTTACAGGGTTTCAATCTTTTAAAAGTTTTAGTTTAACAAGCATGAAGTTCTTATGTATTCATTAATGCTTTGTACTTTTGGAATTACAGTAGATAAAAGATTGCTATTGACTGAGGGGGTACTAAAATTTTAGCTAGAAAGGCAAGTATAAAATATATGATAGTTTTATGCATATATCTTTATTATATATAAAGGCCAGCTGTGGTCTGTCATCTCTCAGGCAGAAATACCCAGAAGTATACCCAGAAGAAGAAAGGACCTTCTTTGTAGAACAAACCAGTCTTTCAGAGAGAGCTCAGCCTCCACTATGGCTCCCCTATAGAAAGAAGCTGCCACTCTTGATCTTGTCAGATACAAGTTTCCTCCAGGGAGTTATTTTTCTACTATTAATTCATGTCATGGCAGAGAAATTGTTTTGGTTATTTTTTCTTTTGTTGCCACCGTCTTTGAAATGGAAAATCAAGTGCATCAACCTAATTTTAGTCTTAAAAAGAATCAACGAATACAAAATTTCATTTTTTTCCCCATTGAACTGTTTTAATGGGTCTCAAAATTCTGTGACAGATTTTTTGTCCTTGTTTCCATTTAAAAAGTACTGATTTTAAAAACTAATAGCTTAAAACTGCCACACAAAAACAAATGGTCCACAAAACATTCCTTTCCTTCTGAAGGTTTTATGATGCATTGTTATCATTAACCAGTCTTTTACTATTAAGTTTAAATGGCCAATTGAGACAGTTTTGAGACTGTTTTTCCACCACTGATTAAGACTGGGGTGGCAGGTGTTATGGGTAATATTCATTTTCTGAGCTTTCTGGGCAGACTCGGTGATCTTGCCGGCTCCAGCAGTCTTCTTGTCCGCTGCCTTGACGACACCCACAGCAACTGTCTGTCTCATATCATGAACAACAAAACAACGGGAGGAGGATAGTCAGAGAAACTCTCAACACACATGGGCTTGCCAGGAACCATATCAATGATGACAGCATTACCAGATTTCAGGAATTTGGGGCCAGCTTCCAGCTTCTTGCCAGAGTGGCGATCAATCTTCTCCTTCAGCTCAGCAAACTTGCAAGCAATGTGAGCTGGGTGATAACCTAGCACAGGTGCATAGCCAACACTGATTTGGCCTGGATGGTTCAGGATAATCACCTGAGCAGTGAAGCCAACTGCTTCCATTGGTGGGTCATTTTTGCTGAAATTTTTTTATTAGTAATAGTCAATAGTACAAATATTTCTGTGCAAAAACACATAGAATAAAACCTGATTTATGAACATTTCAAGTTTTAGACTTTTGTGATTTTGCCTTTTTTTTTTTTAAATATTTTTGAGGATTTTTTGAATGGGTCTATTTTGCATTAAATATGTCTTTTAAGAGTTTTTGGTGTTGAGCAAGTAATTTCATTTAGTTTAACCAAGGCCACATTCAAAGAGGGACCCAAGAAAAGCTCAAGTGGACTCAGTGAAAAGCCAGTTGAAGGATTATTTTTTATATAGGGAGTATTATGATTAGAGCTCTATTGATCATTCACTCCCCCAAAATCCCTAGTGGCTTCCTATTACTTGTAGAATGAAATGAAAACTCTTCACCCTAACATTTAAGGTCTTTCCTAGGATGATTCCAGCTTATTTTTCCATCCTTGCTTTATATCCCAGAACTCTAGGGGATAGAGCTGTTTGCTTTCCCCCAGATGTATACTGTATGCTTTCCCTCCCTAGGGTCTTTGTTCTTGCACTTTCATCTCATTCACATGTACCCAGTTTACCTTCTGTTAAAGGTTACTCTCCACGCCCAGTTCAAAAGGTCTCACCTTCATGAAGCCTTTAGGAATTCCTCACTGGCTTCTCAACTCCCATAATTCCCTCCTTCACCCCACCCCCATACAGTTTGTAACTTTTACAGGACTTATTTTATTTTCCCATACATAACAATTATTTGGGTGCTTGTATTTCTCCACTAGACTGTAAATTTGTTGAGTATAGGAAATGTACCTTGACCATTTTAAAATCTGCTCTACTGCCTTACACATCACAGGCGTTTGATATATGTTTGTCAAATTGAATTTTGCTAGGGGGAGGAAAGGGTTTATTCCAGAAACAGAGATTATCATCTCTTATTTTTTTTAAGAATGGAATAAAATGGGCACAGTGTTTAATTTGTTATGGTACAGGTAATAGCATGTGAATTTTTGGAAAACAAATTATAGTCATACCAAAAGTGAAAAAGCAGAAAGTAAAAATTACTTGTAATCCTACAACCTAAAGATAACCCCTGTACATGTTTTGGTAAATAGCCTTCCAGATTTCTTTTCTAAGCATGTATGTGTGTGCACACATGTGCACATTATGATTTTTTTTTTCAGAAAATGCAGCCCAATGTACATATGGTTTTATAACCTTCCTTTTCTAGTTAACTATAAATTATGGATATCTTTCCATGTAAATAAAGAGTCCACAACATTATTTTTAAATAGAATTGACTTAGAATTTATGTAATTAATTTATTTACTCAATCTACTCTTGAGATTTTACAATTTTAAACACGTATGATGAAATCTATTTGTTTCATTAATTCCTTAGAATACATTATATAAGTGTAATGATCAGGTCAAAGGGAGCATCCTTTTTAAGGTTTTTGGTATTTATTACTGAATTCTTCCAGAAAGCTTTCACCATTATCAGTACATAAACATACTAAACTAATTTCCTCACATCCTTACCAATTCTGAGTATTATCATTCTTTGAATTTTGTTAGGCACACCATTTTTCTAGATATCACTACCGAGATTTTTATTTATGTATAATTTGTATCATTTTAGGAATCTGTAATGCTATAAGCTTATTTTTATCCAAGGTGAAAGATGCAAGGTAAATATTTTCCTATTGTATGGCTCTAGATTTTGTGGGGGTAGAAGTGTAGAGGAGTGGGGTAGCTTCTGTCTGAATAATTATTTGTACTGTAATCCATCTGGCAAAAATTAAAAGAAACTTGCATATACCTATTATAAAACTGAGATTTCTTCTTAAAAGAATAATTGTGTTAAAATTAATACAAACAAAACAGTCCATCTTTTGTTGAGTGCCTGCTACTTGTTACCTAACATGCCAGGTGCTTCTTTTAGACTTGCTGAAATATCTGTGGTATTCATCTACCACAATCTTTATTTTATAGGAAGTTGTGAGGAAAACTGAGGCTCAAAAAAATAAAAGTAACTACCTCACGGTGACTATGCTAGCTAAGTGGTAGATTTGGAATTTGAACACTCTTTTACACTGTACTAAATTGATTATGAAGAGAGGCCTAACTAGACAGAAATTGCCATTATTTATCTGCCAAGTCTATTCGTATTAAACGTTTTTCTTTTTTCCAAGAATTAGGAAGAGAATAGCCTATAAAACTCAATGATGGGTTAATACTGTAAACTTTCTCCAGTGAATAGTTTGTACCACAGGGTTCTTTCTCTAAGGAGTGATGCCTTACAAAATTGAAAAGTCACACTGTAAACCATCCCTCAAAGACTAATTATGAGGAAACATAGCCTACTGTATGTATGTACCTATCAGCCTAGAGAATAATAAAGCATTAAGGAATGCAGGATACTCTAAGCTATGTGATGCCTTGCATGCCTATGCCTACAGCTCTTACTCTGATAATCATTTGATCATTAGGTAACCAGTTAAGCGTTAGATTATATTTTGTGTCTACTGACCAAATGATGTTACTGGGAACTTTTTTAAAAAACAGTCACTCAGAGTTTATTGTCTAAAGTGAAAGACAGACCCTCTAATTAGGAAGTTACAGTTCAGTGTGATTAGTTGCTACCTATGAGAGAAAAAGACTTTCGTATTGAATTGTGAAGCAAAACCTTACTTTATATGCAAAAGGCAATCTAAAAGAAACTCCAAATGTGAAGCAAAAGACTTTAGCAAGAAACTTCAAAAGATAATGAAAATAAATAAATGGACACAGTCAAGATGGGGAAAGATATTTGGAAACCTTTGCAGAGAAAGTGACATTTAAGATAACTCTGAAAAGCCATTGAGTATTTTATATACAGAGAAAGGGGAAGGGGAATTTTAGGTTAAGCAAGTAGCATGTTCAAAAGTGCAGAGGTTTTGAAAGACCATGGTACATGTAGAGAGTAGATAGTAGTTTGGTTGTAGCTAGAGCTCAAGGAGTTCATATATGAAAGAAGGTTGGGCCTGGTTTGTGAAGGTTATTATGATATCATACTGAGGTGTTTAGATTTCATCCTGAAATCACCCACAGTTAAGCAAGTGAAGTTGGAAAGTTAATTCCTGGTAGAATGAAGTGAGTTTGGAGAGAAGAAAGGCTGGAGAGAGCAAGACCAGTAAATAGTCCAAGTAGAAGATGATGTAAGTAAAGAATGAATCTAAAATAAGTCAATGACAGTGAGTATAGATGGAAAGGTTAGATCTGAGAGACATTTTAAGAGTGAAATGGATTGTCAAATAATGGAAAAAACATGGAGGCAATTTGGAGACAGAAGGTTTTCACTAACTAACTCTATAATCCTAGGTAAATTAACTACTCTGAGCTTCAGTTTGCCATCTCTAAAAGATGGATAGTAATAACCACTGTTTGATACGCTGATATGAAGAGTAAATGAAATAAAATATTTGGAAGTGCTGGGATACTTAAAAGCTCTGTAAAAATGTTATTATGACTTAGGAGAAAGGGGAAAGGAAGGGTTATAGATGGCATCAAGGTTTCAAAGCTGTGTTGGTGGAATAAGTAGTTGGTGGTGGGGCTAGAGAAGAGAGGTAGTGATTTGGGATGTATTGAGTTTGAGCAACATTTGGGTTACCCACATTGGGATCTCTAGGAGGCAGTTGGAAACAGAACAGGAGCTCAGAGGGTGACATATAGAAGGAGAGATTTGGAAACTATTGCTAGGGGAGAGTTCCATGGGAACCCCAAATGGACATTGTTGGCTCCCTTGTCTCCCTGACAGTGTCCTGCACGTCTCTCAGATTCGGAGAATGAAGAACCTTCCCGAGGCAAGATGACACAGACACATCGCTCCGCGTTTGTTTCCAAGAACAACTCCTACTCCTTAGCTTTCCTGACAGGGTAAGAGATTGACCCTGAATTCAGTCAGGGTACTTTCATCTTTGGGTATGAGACCAAAGGGACTTGGAGAGCAAAGGTATATATTTTTTAGTTACTTTGGAAGGGGGGTGGGTGGAAGGGAAAAAAGAGGTGGGAACTGGTTTTCAAATATGGTTTAGGGAGAAAGTACTGACTCAAATTTTAAAGAAAAGTAAAATTTACCGATTTCTGGCATTCTCAGCATAGGACTGGACTAACTGCTCTGCTGCACAGTGTGAACCGTCTATCCTGGGCAGAAACAGCAAAGTCTTCCTCAATCTGACAGTATCCACGGACTCTCCCTCTGGACTTTTCTCTCTTAGTAGGAAGTGAGCCCAGAGTTTATTTTATTTTGAATGCTTAGACATAAATTAATATTTTGGTAGGTTTCAAGAGGGCAAATTGAAAAGTTTTTAAGGCTCTTGTCAGGGAATCTCTTCATCCCTTAGACTTTGCAGGCTCCAGGGAGGACAAGAGGGAGGAATGGATGGAAGGAAGGGATCATTCATTTACTTAATGGAGATTTCATCAATAGCTACTATGTGCCATGTTCTGTTTTAATATAGAAATCAAAAGACACAATCTTGAACCCAGTTTGCTGTCTTTTTTCATTTAAAGCTGGCATTGTTCACTCTTCTCCCTAAGACTCCTCTCTGTCTTCACACTGGTATCAGGTAATAGATCTCTCTTCCTTGCTGCCCCTGTGAACACACATCCAGAGTCCTTTCATCTTAAGGCTTTTACTACTGTAAAAGCTAATAAATATGACAAAAAGAAGCTACAAAAATTTAAGAGTTTTATACAGTGCTTGCTGTTGTGACAGTGTAACTTCTATTTCTGAATCCCTTTTGTTTAGGTTCTTTTGGAGTAGTCTGGTTTTCCTCTGTTATTTGTGAGAGTAAAATTCACTAAACCACTTTTTCTTTTAAAAACTTCCCCTTCTCCAAGTAATGGCAGCTTCTTCTTCTAGAAAGGTCCCTTGTCAGAATATTTATTCATTCATTTGACATTTGTTGAATGTCTACTGTATCATAGCCACTTAAGCTTGATTGATGTCATCAGAACCCAGTAAAGTATAAGCCAATGTACTTTGCATTTGTGATGAGGATGGGATTCTTGTCCTAGATGTGTGAGCTTGAACTATGGATGCCCTCTGAAGTTAAAAATAATTCAAGATTGCTTGACTAAGAATTGTCAGCTGCTGATTGTGCATATATGGATTTTTTCCATTTATAACGGGCATATCTTAATGGTTATAAGTACAAAGAGGGATCTACTGAAAAAGGAAAAAGATCAGATCATTCATTCCAATCAAACCACAATAAACACTCCCTGAAGTCAGTAAATGACAATCTGTGATTAGACAATCTGTGATTAGTTAATGAATTTCTCATCATTTGAAATTACTTGGATAAAAGAGAAATTTATATTAAAATCCAAACATGATACCAAGGCAAATTGTCCCAATTAGTTGGAGCAGAAATTGAACAGGTAAATTACTCATTACCAATTCCAGTCTCCTTACCCTTGTAATTCATTCTTTTAAAGGGGCTAATTATGGTTAATTATGCCATTACTGAAGAAATGCCTAATAATGAACTTAGAAAGTTCTTCTCTAAAGGGCAAAGTACAAAGCTTATACAGAAGGATGTGTTTTTGATTATGTGTGGCTCTGGAACATCTGTAATATATATTCTTTTCCTGCTCCTTTGCCCACCCTTGCCCTTGGCATATATCATTGAGCCATAATGGGACTAATTTATAAGAAAATAGTTCACTTAAGATTTTATCATTAAGAAATATGTGTGATCAGTGTTTCACATTTCTGGATTTAGAGCTTTGTTATTTTCCAAATATCTATGATGTGGACTGAGTTCAGTTATTAAGGCAGTTGTTAAAACAAGTAATTAGATTTAGTTGGTAGTATTATCTTTTTATGAAATAGTTTATTGATGTCATGGAAGCCTTGAGTTGGAAAATCTGTTATGGTGGTAATGTAAATTGCATCTCTTATTTAGTCAAAACGCTATGCTTTTTTTCCTTAGATAATAAAATATTGTTTCATATCCAAATTTATATTTAGGAGAACGGCATGGAATTTTTAGTGCCAACAATGAAATGTAACATATGGGTATATTAAAAAAGAATTGGCATTGTTCATAGTTTTTGTATATTAAAAATGCATTTTTTCTAACTAAGAAACAGCAAAAGAATAGATTTTGTTTCTCTGCAAATTATTTTCCTAAGGAGAGTTCCTATGTAACTGTTAAAGTTTTTACAACTGTATTTAAGTCAAATGAATCCACCATTTGTTTTACTCATTGTTCTAGTTTGCTAGCTACTGGAATGCAATATACCAGAAACAGAATGGCTTTTAAAAAGGGGAATTTAATGAGTTGCTAGTTTACAGTTCTAAGGCCGAGGAAATATCCCAATCACAACAAGTCTATAGAAATGTCCAATCAAAGGCATCCAGGGAAAGATACCTAGGTTCAAGAAGGCTGATGAAGTTCAAGATTTCTCTCTCAAGTGAGAAGGCACATGGCAAACACAGTCAGGGCTTCTCTCTTGGCTGGAAGGGCACATGGCGAATACAGCATCATCTGCTAGCTTTCTCTCCTGGCTTCGGGTTTCATGAAGGTCCCTAGGAGGCGTTTTTCCTCTTCATCTCCAAGGGTCGCTGGCTGGTGGACTCTCTGCTTCGTGGTGCTGCAGCATTCTCTGCTCTCTCTGAATCTCTCATTCTCCAAAATATTTCCTCTTTTATAGGATTTCAGAAACTAATCAAGACCCACTCAAATGGGTGGAGACATGTCATCCCCTAATCCAGTTTAACAACCATTCTTGACTAAATCACATCATCCAGGGAGATGATCTCATTACAGTTTCAAACATACAGTATTGAATAGAGATTATTCTACCTTTATGAAATGGGATTTATATTAAAACATGGCTTTTCTTAAGGGGCACACTTCCTTTCAAACCAGCACACTCATCTACTTTATAAACTTTTCTTCCTTAAGTCCCAAAACATGGAGGTAAGGATGTGTAGGCATGACTGCTTGGATGATTATTTTGGAGATGCATCAGTGGGTTCTGGCTTTGAGTCTTAACCAGTGGCCAGCCTATCTTCATTTGGAAAATTCAAAGAGGGCTTTGCAGCCATATTAATGGAATTCTACAGCCCTTTGAAAATGAAACTTTGTCCACATATACAGATGGAGAAATGATCTTAAGTAAACTATTTCTCTATTAACCACAAAATATATGATAATTGAAAAAAGCTTATTTAAATATAAGTTGGATATATGATTATAAAGTTAAACTTTTATTTTCAATATCTGAAAAACAGGTTTTGAAAATTAATTAAGTCTATTTATTTATGTTCCCTCATTCCACATTCCTCCTTCTGCCTCCACAAATCACCCAGAATGAAGCAAAAACCTGGTGACAAATTCTTCTTAAAACTCAGCCTGGAAAAACTGTCTCCTGTTGAGCTGATATTTTTTCTTTTCTCTAAGAGCTGCATATCTATTTGTATTTTCCTCCTTGCTTTGCCTATCAGGAAGCTTAGAACAAAGTTCTTAATTCAACTATCATGGCTCTCCAGCATGGCCCATAATTGTTAAAAATCTTTTTTCTATGGCCTTTCTACATTTATTATTAATTTAGTCTTTATTCTCTATTAAGGCTCAGTCTTAATATATTTCTACTGTCATTTCAAATTCTTCTGGGAAATATGACATAAGTATAAAAGAAATATAATCAAACCAGCCATTCTCTTTCCAGTTAAAAAAGAACAACTAATGCAGTAATACCAGTACTGCCATTCAGTACAAAAACCTTATTTTATATAAATGGTGGCCAGCGGGATTTCTGGTACACAATGAGCCTTCAGTGGCTATTGCTGCTATTGCTGCTATTTTATTGTCATCTTTCAGAATACGGACTCTTAGAGGCTGAAAAGGACCTTAAGTGTTATCTTTTCCAAACCTTTTGCTTAATGGATGGGAAAACTAAAGCTTAGTGTAGGAACGTGGCTTGCCAAATCTCAGAATGTTAGAATAGTAGGAAACTGAGTTAGAATTGAGTTTTCCTTGTGTCTTAGTTTGCCAGAGCAGCTGTCACAAATATCACACAGTGGGTTGGCTTAACAACAGGAACATGTTGTGGTGTTTGTAGTTATGAGGCTAGAAGTCTAAAGTCAAGATATCAGTAAGGTTGGGTTTCTCCCTGAAGACTGTAACATTCTGTTGCTGACTGCCAGCAATCTTTGGGGTTCCTTGGCTTGCATCTCTCTACTTCCTGTTATATGGAGATGTCTTCTCCTTTCTCAATTCAGTGACTTCCGCTTTCTCACTTCGGTGACTTTCTCTGTAAAGTCTCTGGTAATCTAAATTAAGACCCATCCTCATTCAGTTAGACCATGCCTTAACTAAAAATAACATCAAGATATCCTATTTATAATGGGTTCACACCCACAGGGACATGGTTTCAGATTAGGAGCATGTGTCCGTCAGGGTCCATAATTCAGCCTACCACTCTTTGTCCTTACTTCACTGCTCTTTCTGCTATACCCCATAAACTCCTTAGAGTTCTCTGTGTTATCTCTGCTAATCTTCCCCCAATAGACTGTATGCTCTTTGAAGGCAGAGGCATCTTATTCACCATTCTATTAAAAGTACTTAGTGTAGTGCCAGGCACTTAGTAGGGACTCAGTAAACATATTCAGAAAATGAGTCTTGCATAAAATGAGTCTTGTGCCTGCAGGGAGATTAAAGTGGGACTTTGTCAGAATTGATTGTCAAACTTGCAGTATAGGGACTAGGGGGGCTCTCTAGCTGTTGAGGAAACTGGTGGTTGTTTTTATTGGGTTAGATTCTATGGGATTAATAAGGGATGTAGGGGATCTAGTGATTACATTGATAAAACTTTTATACTATAAAGTTGCATTTATATTCATAATGTATTAGCAATAATTTATGATGATATTTTTATAGATTCTATAAAAGAAAGATATTAGAAGTTAAGCCATAGGTACATCATTTTATTTTATTTTTTTTTTTTTTTTTTTTTTAAAGGAAAGACAGAGAGAAGGAAGGAAGGATAGAAGGAAGGAAGGAAGGAAGAAAGGGAAACATCTTTAAACATTTTCTTGTTTTATTGTACTTTGTTTTTCCGTTTTTTGTTACATGGGCTCGGGCCGGGAATCGAACCGAGGTCCTCCGGCATATCAGGCAAGCACTTTGCCCGCTGAGCCACCGCGGCCCGCCCATCATTTTATTTTTTTATGTTCAAATACTTTAAGCCTGGGTTTGTGGTTCAGAGTGGAGTACATCAAAATGGACCCTGATGGACACATGCTCCTAATCTTAAACCATGTCCCTGTGGGTGTGAACCCATTATAAATAGGATATCTTGATGATGTTATTTTTAGTTAAGGCATGGTCTAACTGAATGAGGACGGGTCTTAATCTGGATTACCAGTTTCTTATAAGGTATGTTAATGTGGGAGAGAGGTAGATAGAAACTGACTGATAAAACTCAGCAATTATGAAATGCATATCCAGTGTTTCAGTAAATTAAAATATGCAGACTTGGTCTCTCTTTCTGAAGATGAACAAATGAAAAATAAGAAGCTTTAAGGTAATAAAACCAAACAGACATTTAAGAGCTATGATATTTCAGGATTAGCTGTTTGACTGATTAAAGGAAACAAAGCCAGAGAGGTGGGAGGTGGGGAGACTTGTCTGGAGATTTCAGGGAAGAAGTAGCAGTAAAATCTTTGATTCCTATGTTTCATCTGTATAAAATGCACATTGATATGCCCTACCTACTTGCTAGGCAGGATGTTTTATTGGATGATTTCTTAAGATCCTTTCCAGCTCTAAAATAAAAATGTCTATAGGTGGCTTAAAACAGAGTTTTGAAGGGTTGATGAAGTGAGGCCAGGGTGGGAAAGAAAGGAGTGAGAACATTAGGAAGTTCTGTAAAAATCTAAAATGAACAAGTGACTTAAAAGGGAGGAGAGACTATAAAGATGAGGAAATGTGAGTTAAAAGAAACTGTAAGACTTGATAATGACCTGGAGTAGGTCATGTGTTGTGTGTGTGTGTGTACACGCACATGCTTGCTTAAGCATAGTACAAGTTTTAGAGGTGTCAGAATAACTCTGCCATTTTAGAAGTAGAATTATCCTAGTAGTTTTCAGAGGGCCTGGCTGGATGGTGGAGGGTGGCATTCAGGAGAACTAGCCTTTTCCCAGTGCTTACTGGTGTTTACTGCCATGATGGGTGCCGTACATACATTTCATTTAATCCTTAACATTAATCATGCAAGAGTTGTAATACTAGTCCCATTTTACAGCTGAGGAAATTGTTGCTCAAAGGATTAAGTAACTCACCCAAGAATCTTCAACTCAGTAGAGTAACAGAGATGGAATTAGAACTTAGGTCTTTTGACTCCAAATCTGTGCTTTCTATCAAATCACTGTCAGTGCACAGTGGGCCTTGTGTTTGAGTCTTTTGCATTGTGCTAGGCTTTTTAGAATGCAGAGTTATGGAAACAAAGTATTTCTTTCCAGAATAGGAAAATAGAGAGAGTCAGAAAGTAATCAATCATTTATTAGATTTGGGCAGTACTCTAGTTTGCAAGCTGCCAGAGTGCAATATAGCAGAAACTGAATGGCTTTTAAAATGGGGAATTTATTAAGTTGCAAGTTTACAGTTCTAGGCTGCAAAAATGTCCAAATTAAAACAAGTCTATAGAAATATCCAAATTAAGGTACCAGCAAGAGGTTACCTTCACTCAAGAAAGGTTGATGACGTTCACGGTTTCTCTCTCAGTTGGAAAAGCACATGGTGAACATGGCGACAACTGCTAGCTTTCTCTCCAGGCTTCTTGTTTCATGAAGCTCCCCTGGGAATGTTTTCCTTCATCACCTCCAAAGGTCTCTGGCTGTGTGGGCTCTCGTGGTTCTCATGACTCTGGACTCTCTAAAATGCTTCCTCTTTTAAAGGATTCCAGTAAACTAATTAAGACCCACCAGGAACACGTGGAGTCCCAACTTTCTCTAATCAAAGGTTAATACCCACAACTGGGCCAATCACATCTCTGTGGAGATAATCTAATCAAATCTCCAACATAGAGTACTGAATAGAGATTGAAAGAAATGGCTGTCTCCATGAGATGGATCAGAATTAAAATCTGGCTTTTCTAGGGCACATAATCCTTTCAAATTGGCACAGGGGATGAGTGAATTGGGGATGATAGTTTTTACAGGATTTCTATTTGATATGATGAAAATGTTCTAAAATTGCTTGTGGTGATGGTTAAACAACCCTATGAATATACTAAATCCATTGATTGTACACTTAAAAAAAACAAAATTGCACCCAGTTTCTGGGTAAATGGCAGCTATTCCTAGGCCCCAAAGCTGCTGGTTTCATCCAAGTATATATATGTGTAGGAAACGGGGAAGTGGTCTTCCATGCTGGGGTTATGGGGAGGGTCCTCTCCAGCCTTTAGTTTCTTGGTGGGACTCAGTTCTACCAAATGAGGTGGATGGTTCAAAATAAGAAAATCAATCAACATAATATATTGCATTAATAGAATAAAAGAAAAGAATCATTTGATCATCTCAATTATTGCAAAAAAAAGGCATTTGACAAAATATACCACACATTCTTAACAAAAGCACTCAGAAAACTCGAAATAGAAGGGAGGGGACTTACTCAACATGATAAAGGTCATATATGAAAAACCCAAAGCTAACATCATACTTAAAAGTGAAAGACTTAAAGCTTTCCCCCTAAGGTCAGGAACAAAACAAGGATGCCTGCTTACTTTCACCACTGCTATTCAACCTTGTACTGGAAGTTCTGGCCACAGCAATTAGGGAAGAAAAAGAAAAAGCATCCAAATTGGAAAGGAGGATGTAAAACTATCTCTGTTTGCAGAACACATGATCCTATATGTAGAAAATTCCAAAGAATCCACAAGAGAGCAATTAGAGCTAATGAGTTCAACACAGTTGCAGGGAATAAGATCAACATGTAGAAAATCAGTTCTGTTTCTATGCATCAGCAGTGGAAAATCTGAAAAGAGAATCTAGAAAGCAACACAATTTAAATAATATCAGACAGAATAAGATATCTAGGAATAAATTTAACCAAGGAAGTTAAGGAGTTATATACTGAAAGCTACAAAGCATTGCTGAAAGAAATTATAGAAAATCTAAATAAATGGAGAGACATCCTGTCATTCATGGATTGGAAGACCTTATGTTGTAAAGATACTAATACAACACGAAGCAATTTACAGATTCAATGTGTACCAGTCAAAATTCTGGGTGACTTTCTTGCAGAAGTGAAAAGCCAGTCACCAAATTAATATGGAATGGCAAGGGGCCTGAATAGCTAAAGCTATCTTTAAAGAAAAACAGAGTTAGAGGATGCATATTTCTAGTTTCAAAGCTTACTACAAAGCTACAGCAATTAAAACAGTGTTGTACTGGAATAAGGTTAGACATATATATGTAGACCAGTGGAACAGAACTGAGAGTACAGAAATTATCTATTGTTAGTTGATTACATGGAAATTCACCTGTGAAAGAATGAAGTTGGACACTTACCTCACCCCACATACAAAAATTAACTCAAAATGGGTCAAAGAGTTAAATATAAGAGTTACAAACATAAAACTCATAAGAAAACGTAAGGGTAAGTCTTCAGGCCCTTGTATTCTTAGATATGACACTAAAATAATGATCAAAAGAAAAAATAGATAAATTGAACTTCATCAACATTTAAAACTTTAGGACATCAAAAGATATTTTCAAGAAAGTGAAAAGACAGCCTATAGAATGAGAGAAAATATTTGGAAACCATATATATAATAAGGGTTTAATATCAAGAATGTATAAAGAACTGGTATAGCTTAATAGTAAAAAGCCAAACAACCTAATAAAACAATGGGTAAGGGGCTTGAATAGACATTTCTTCAAAGAAGATTTGCAGTGGCCAATAAGCACATGAGAAGGTACTTAGCATCACTAGCTACTAGGGAAATGTAAATCAAAACCACAATGAAGTATCACCTCACATTCATTAGAATGGCTATTATTAAAAATACAGAAAATCACAAGTGCTGCTGAGGATGAGGAGAAATAAGAATCTTAGTACATTGCTGGTGGGAATGTAAAATGGTATAACCACGGTAGAAAACACTTTGGTGATTCTGTTTGGTAAAAAGTTAAACATATGACCCAGTAGTATATACTTTTAAGTACATATCCAAAAGAATTGAAAACAAGGACTCTGACAGGTATTTGTTCACAACAACATTATTCACAGTAGCCAGAAGTGTCTATCAGCTGATAACTGGTTAAACAAAATGGGTATATACATATAATGGAATATTATTTAGCCTTGAAAAGGAACAAAGTTCTGATACCTTCTACAGCATGGATAGAACTTGATACATTTTGAGTGAAATAAATCAGACACAAAGGGACAGATAATGTATGATTACACTTATATGAAATAGCTAGAATGTGTAAATATATGGAGACAGAAAGTAGAGTACAGGTTATGGGGCTGGGAGAGAGGGGGAATGAAGAGTTAATGCCTAATGGGTATAGAGTTTCCGTGTGGCATGATGGGAAAGATTTGGTAATGGATGGTGGCAAGGACAATGCAACATGATGAGGGTGATTAATTCCATTGAAATGTATGCTTGGGAGTAGTTGAGATAGGAAAGTTTATGTTGTATATATGTTTCCACAATTGAAAAAGAGCAACTAAAGAGACAATAACAATTAAATGTAATACTTGATCCTTTACTAGACCCAATAATGAAGGAGAAAACGTCTAAACAGATATTATTGGAACATATGAAAAATTGAGAATATAGACTGTAAGCTTTATATCAATGTTAATAATTGAAAATTTTACTTAAAATAATTATATAAGTGAACATCTTAATTCTCAGAAAATGTACATGGAAGTATTAAGTGTTGAAGGAGCATGATGTATACAACTTGTTCTCAAATGTTTATAAAAATAGTCAAATAGATTAATGGATGAGTGGATAGATTTGATACGGCAAATGTGGCAAAATATTACAAATTGATGGATCTGGGTATCTGGGTAGGAGTTCTTTGTATGGATTTTGTTTTATCTTTTGCAACTGTCCTGTAAACTTGAACTTAATTCAAAATACAATTTTAAGAATGGGGGTGGGGAACAGAAGTGCCAATCAAAAGCACAGTAAGATACACTTCACATCCATTAGGATGACTATTTTTAAGAAAACAGAAAATAAGTGTTGCCAAGGATGTAGGGAAACTGAACCCTTGTGCATTGCTGGTGGGAATGTAAATGGCATATCCTCTGGAAAACACTTTGATGGTTCCTTAAAAAGTTAAAACTGTAAAACATATTAGTTTTGCATTCGAAATAATTTATGTTAATTGTATGTTGAAGATGAAATCTGCGTTTAACTAGATTTTGTGCCAAAATATATGTTTAAATGTAAATTGAATACTGGAACGTTTTATAAAAGTTCAACTAGGAGATTTATGTGAGACTTTAAAAAATATTTTATAAGTTCTCATTAGATTTTTTCTGTTACAGTAATGTGAAAGCCAGTTATCCTCTACTCCAAGAGAATGTTTTGACCCGTGCAGTTATCCAGTACGAAAGCATTAATTTTAACATTCATTATAAGTCAATTGTACAATAGTGTCTGATGAAAAGTGCGAATTGTATTGGAGAGTGCCTTTATTGATATTTTGAAATAAATACATTTTGTACTATGCCTGTTCTTTGGAGGTCATTGATCAGCTAATTTATTTAATGATCACATAATTGAAGTTTCATCCTCCCCTTCAACCTCACACATTGCCTACCTACAAAGTCTATCATTAGTTTTGGAAAGCAATGGACTGACCCACATTACTCTCAGGAGGTTTATTCTACATTTTGTTTTCAGTTTGAGGAAAAAGAAAAGTAAGTTTTAACTGAAATCTTTTCAATATATTATTACAATTTAAATGAAAAACTATCCTGTAAGTTCTAATTTTAAATATGTTTCTTTCTTCATCTTTTAACGCCACCATTCTTAATGATGCTCATTTGAGGACTCTCTAGTAATTAACAGCTCTTTTACAACAGATATTCTTCATATTTTGAGTTGTAAATTATGAATCCCCTTAAACATAGAATATTCCCCTTAAACATAGAATATTAATATAAATGTAATCTAATAAAAACTGGAAATCAAATGCATAAAAAAGTTAAAACATAGAATTCATACCACCTGGCAATTCCACTACTCGGTTTTTATACCCAAAAGAATGGAAAGCAGGAACTCACACAGATTTTGCACACAACGTTCACAGCATTATTCACAATAGCCAAAGGGAGGAAACAACCCAAATGTCTGTTGATAGGTGAATGGGTAAACAAAAAGAGTTACATACAGACACAGACACGTATGCATGCGCCCCTCCCCACCATGCGCACCCAGGAATATCATTCAACCATTTAAAAAAGAAGAAAGTTCTGGGGAGGTGTGACAGTGGCTCACCAGGTAGAATTCTCGCCTGCCATACCAGAGACCCAGGTTTGGTTCCCAGTGCCTGCCCATGCAAAAAAAAAAAAAGAGTAGTTCTAATACATGTTACGATTTGAATGAACCTTGAAACATTATGCTAAGTGAAATAAGCCAGACGCAAAAGGACAAATATTGTATTATTGCACTTATATGAAATATCTAGAATAAGCGAATTCATAGAGACAGAAGATAGATTAGAAGCCACCAGGGGTTGGGAGAAGGGGGAAAATGGGCGGTGACTGCTCGACGGGTACAGGCTTTCTGTTTTAGGTGACTAAAAAAGTTTTGGTGGTAGATGATGGTGAGGGTAGCACACTATTGTAAATGTAATTAATGCCACTGAATTATACACATAAAAATGGTTGAAATAACAAATTTCATAGTATTTGTGTGTTACCACAATTTTAAAAATTTAAATAAAAAATAAATTATGTGGTGTGAGTATGAGTCAGAGAAGTTGACTAGCAAGCAAAAACAATTGAGAACATGAGCTGTCCAATGTTTTATGTCATGTGGTACCATCTGAAACCCTTTAAGCAGAGTTCTATATGCCATAATTCTTCTAGCTCTCTAGTTAGATGTTTCTACTTGCTTTCCCTGCTTTTCTTTGTCTGTAAGTCAGACTTATTGTGGTTATGGGTATTTTTTAGCCAACTGGATACCAGAAACCATCTCTCTCTTGGCAGTTGCCTTTCAGGCAATGTTGCTTTTTTCCTTATTAAGACTTCATTATCTGTTTGGAGAGAGAGAGCTTCCCAAAATGTATTGGGTCTGCTCTGAGGTAGAGTACAGTAGAATGTTAGATCAGTTTGTTTTGGTGGGAAGAGCATAGGTCTTTCATTCATAGATATATGGGTTTCAATATTGGCTTTAGCCATGTGGTTTAGTTCTCTATAAAGTGGGGATGATAATAACTGTTTTCACAGTTTCTGCATGGATTATATGAAATACAATATATTTAAGGTACTAATACAAAAGCTGATGATATGCTCCTAACACACGTTAATTTTTTTTTCCTTTTCTGAAGGGAAAGAGAGTTCCTTTTAAAATTTATCAGAAATTTATTGACTATATCCACTATGTACCAGTATATTAGGGTGT
The DNA here is from genome assembly GCF_023851605.1 of Tamandua tetradactyla. NCBI lineage: Eukaryota > Metazoa > Chordata > Mammalia > Pilosa > Myrmecophagidae > Tamandua > Tamandua tetradactyla. The sequence continues at coordinate 70,770,965 of NC_135334.1, read as the reverse complement.
AGGGATATCATAATGGGGTGCACAAAGTAGGGAGGAGTAATTCCCTTTTTCAGACAATGTAATATTTGAGCTTTTTCAATCCTAAGGACACTAGTTCACTGCTGTGGAAGATTCTCAGCCAGAAGTTTGAAGTCCGTTAGCCTGATCAAATGTTATAATAACAGTGATAATAATATCTGTATACTTTATGGTTTAGGCAATATTTTCTTCATTCCTGAATTTGGTGACTCTCAGTGTTAGAGTTCATACCTCATATCCCTAGAAGTAAATTCTGAATTCTTACATCAGTGCCATGGTAATAAAGCCCCTTTCTTGCCCTATAATTCAAATATATATATCACCTATATCATAAGAGTACCTTTCCAGATCTTCCATGATTGATAATGACATTGCTTTGCCAGGAGTGTGATGCATTATGACTCTACATGGAGAGAGTGAGAGAGGACATGGAAGCTTGTGTTTGAGACCCTCCTGTTCCTTGCTCTGTCTTTTTTTTTTTTTTTTTTTTTGCTTCTTCTTATTTTTATCGTTTTAGTATAATAAAACTATAATCAGCAGCATAACTATTTATGTACTGGGAGAAATGGCTACATGTTCAACAAAATCTGCAGAGAAGAACTGCCTAGCACATTATCTTAGAAAAAACTGTCAGGCTATTATAGTCCGTGGAGGTGAAAAATTTTAAAAGTTCAATAAAGTCAGACTTATGAGAGCATGAGATACTGTTGTTCTCCCACAGCCAGTAGGAATTCCAAATGAAAGCCAAGCTATAAGCCAGCGAATCACTTTTTTACAAAATCAAGAAATACAGTTGGTCTGCCCATTGATAAACCTGTTAATGAGCATAGAACCAGATGTGACCTGTGTAGAACATGACAACACAAAACCTGATCCCTCTGATTCTTTGCTAAAAAGTCTTAAGTAGGCAAGAGGCAATTTCTTTTGGTGGTCAAGTGGTTTGAATCACTGCTAAGTTTTCAAAACTTACATATTGATGACCATAATAACTCTCATCCATTATTCTTAGATGAGCTTATTGGTGTTTGGACTAGGATGGGGATTGTATAAACATGTCAGTGGGAAGATGCTATATTTTGCACCTGCTCTAATACTAAATGAACAGCAGATCTAACAGTCAACAGTCTATTCATTATGCCTTACCATATGGCAGATTCCACAGGAGTTTGTCAAGCTTCAAGTTGCGTAAGAAGAGTTTCTCTGTATGAAAGTGTTGCTACTTCTTAATACAATTTCTTTGTAAGGACTAAGAAGTCAAAACAGTTTGAAATTATGAGACTAAATTACATTAGGGAGTTTCCAGGGCAATTAGTTTGAGGCAGAAAGGAGTTATTTCTAGCTTACAGCATTTCTATAAACTTGTAAAACTTCTTGATAAATTCTATGATCTTGTCATAAAATTTCATCTTTATTTCTTGAATACATTTATCCTGTCCCAAGCATTGAATTTCCAGAGATGATGTCTAAGTTGTTGCTGTACAGTTACTGAAGATTATGGCAGGGTAATCTCTTTTTCATAAAAAGTGAATGTCATTCTTTTAAAATTAAATTTTGTGGAATGCCTTTATGATTTTATTTTGATCAATATTATGAGGTCTCAAGTCTTTACAATATTCTGTGTGGTCTTACATTTATAATGTATAATACTGTGTAAGTTTAAGAGATAATTTTGAGGTTCTAACTATTTGCATTGATAAAACACAATTATAATTTTTCAGATGTTTTTGTGTACCCATGTTTTCTTTTAACAGTTTACAAGATTAAAAAGTAGTAAAATTGATTGTTAAAGTAAATTTAGTCTTATCCAATTTATTTCATACCATTTGGTGAAGAAATTTGACTTTTACACCTAACAAATCAGCAACTTTAAAGAAAAAAAATCTTAAATTAATAATAAAAAGATTATATATGTTAGTTCTAAGTAACTCCCTTTGTCTCCTTGATTTTATTTCCAAAAGCAAACCTTTAAAAAAAGAGAGATACTTTGCCTGGTGTTATCAGATAAACTAGTGAAAGGAATGGTAAAATCCTGTTCCTCTTAAAAAATAGTGAGTAAATTCTGGTAAAACCCATCAGAATCAACTTTCGTTGGGACTCTTTAAACTAAACAAAAATGTTTAGCAAACATGTAAATGTTTAATCGAGTTTAAAAAAAAACAAAACACCTGTGTCTTGGCTTTGAAGGAAATCTTTGTCAAATCACTAGCTGACCACTAAGATGACAGAACAGAAACTTCCATGGCTACACACAACAATGAATTCAGACTTTACAAAAATAGTTCAGAAAAGTTACTAAACAAAGAAACAAGAATAGCTACAACAACAGCAACCAGAAACCCTGGGGAGGGAGAGAATCTGATTTCCAGAGTTGCTACCTGATAATATTACAGATGTCCAGTTTTCAAAAAAAAGCTTTAGGAATGCAAAAAAGCTATAAAGTATGCCACATACAAAGGAATAAAAGAAATGAATAGAAACTGGAGGAAACAGTTGAGCATATTTAATTTGGTTAATTTAAAATATTTGACTTACTAAACAATTTACTTACTTTAAATCAACTGCTTTAAATATTCTCAAAGGGTAAAGGAAACCATGGACAAAGAACTAAAGGGAACCAAGAGAACACTGTCTCAAAACTTAGAGCATAACTGTATAGAAATAAAAATTATAAAAAGGAACCAAATAGAAATTCAGAGGTTGAAAAGTACAATAACAGAAATGAAAAAAATTCATTAGAGTTCAATAGCAGATTTGAGCAGGCAGAAGAAAGAATCAGCAAATTTGAAGTTAGGTCAATTGAGATTACCCAATCTGAGGAACAGAAAGAAAAAATAATGAAAAAAAATGAACAAAACTTAAGAGACATGTAGGACACCACCATGTACACCAACATACACATAATGGAAGCCACCAAAGGAGAGGGGTGGAGAGAGAGAAAGAGACAGAAGGAATTTTGGAAGAAATAATGGCTGAAACACCCTAAATTTGATGAAAGATAACCTACAAATGTAAGATATTCAACAAACCCCAAATAGAGTAAGTTCAGAGGTACCTACACTGAGACATACTATAATCAAGCTGTTGAAAGCAAAGAGAGAATCCTGAAAACAGTAAGAAAAAAAAAGACTCATCACATACAGGGATTCTTAGTAAAATTAACAGTTGACTTTTTCTAAGAAATAACGGAGGCCTGAAGGCAGTTGATGCCTTTATCAAAGGCAGTTGATTCATCAAAGTGCAGAAAGAAAAAGCTGTTAACCAAGAATCCTATGTCCAACAAAACTATTCTTAAGAATGAAGTAGAAATGAAGACATTCCCAGATAAACAAATACAGTTTGTTGCTAGTAAACCTGTTTCACAAGAAATGCTAAAGGTATTCTTCAGACTGAATTGAAAGAACACTAAACAGTAAACTCAAATCTATATGAAATAAAGAACATGGGTAAAGGTAACTACATAGGTAAATATGAAAGTCAGTATTAAAGTTTGTTTGGTTTCTAACTCCTGTTTGTTTCTTATATGATCAAAAAGACAATAACATAAAGCAATAATTATAAATCTTTATTGAGGGGCACACAATATATAAAGATGTAATTTGTGACAATAACAACATAAGGGGGGACAGGGCTGTATGGAGCAGAGTTTTTCTATACTATTGAAACTAGATTGGTATTAATTAAAATTGGATTGTTAGAAATTAAGAAACCTCTAAGAAAATAACTGTAAAATAATAGTAAAAAAAATGAGAAGGGAATCAACATGGTCCTCTAGAAAATATCTAACTGAAAAGAAGGAAGAATTAAAGGAAAAAAAAACAGGACATTTAGAAAACAAATTGAAACTATTATGTACCCCAGAAAAACCATGCTCTTTTCCTAGTCCAATCTTGTAGGGGCAAACCTACTGTTTAGGGTGCAAACCTTTGATTAGATTGCTTCCATGGAGATGAACTCACCCAATTGTGAGTGTGGCCTTTTGATTAGAGACAAGACTCTGCCCATTCAAGATGGGTCTTGATTCGTTTACTGGAATCCTTTCAAACAGGAAACATTTTGGAGTTGTCAGAGCCACCACAGACATTTGGAAATGCTTGGAGCACTGACACACAAACTCTTGGAGAGCCATTAGAAACCACAGCCAAACAGACATCGCCATGTGCCATTCCAGGAGATGCTAAACAAGGACCCATAGTACTGAAAAGCCAGAACCTGGAGAAAGCCAAGGGAGGTTAAGAGAAGAAATCTAGTATTGCCCCAGAGAGCTAAGAAAGGACCAGCAGACTTGGCCACGTGCGACTGCAGGTGATAGAGGAAACCCAGACGCCTTCCGGACCCTTTCTCTGTAGTCAAGATATTTTTCTCTGGATGCCTTAGTTTGGACATTTCTATGGCCTTAGAACTGTAAATTTTTAACTTAATAAATCCCTTTGTAGAAGTCAAACCATTTCTGGTACATTGCATTCTGGCAGAATTAGCAAACTAAAACACCAATTAAAAAGAAGAAATTGGATAAATGAATAACAACATGATCCAAAAATATGCTATCTATAAAATATTCACTTTAGAAACAAAGACAGACATAGGTTCAAAGTAAAAGAATAGAAAAATATATTCCATGCAAATAGTAACCAAAATAGAGCTGGAGTGGCTCCACTATTATAAAACAAAACAGGCTTTAAGACAAAGACTGTTACAAGAGACAAAGAAGAACATCATATAGAATGATAAAAGGGTCAATCCATCAAGAAGACATAGCAATTATGAACATTTATGCACCTAACAGCAGAGCTCCAAAATAAATGAAGCAACAACTGATGAATTCATGAGATAGATAGTTCAGCAATAATAGGATACTACAAAATTTCACTTTCAATAATGGGTAGACCAAATAGACAAAAGATAAGCAAAGATATAGAAGACTTGAATATTATAAACTAGACTTAACAGACATTAAGCACATGAAAAGTCACTCAACATTATTATTCATTAGGGAAATGCAAATCAAAACCACAAGAAGGTAATTTCCTGTCCACTATAATGGCTAAAATTAAAAAGAAAATAACATGTGTTGGTGAGGATGTAAAGAAATTGGAACCCACATGTATTGCTTGTGGGAATGTAAAATGGTATATCCCCTACAGAAAACAGTTTAGCAGTTCCTCAAAAAGTTAAACATAGAAATTCCACTCCTAGTTTTATTTTCTAGGAGAATATATGTACAAAAATGTACAAAAAGGTTCATAGCAGCATTATTCATAAAAGGCATCAACTAATGAATGGATAAAATATGGTACATCCATAAATGGAATATTATTCAGCCATAAAAAGGGACGAAGAACTGATATATACTATAGCATGGTTGGACCTTAGGAACATTATGTCAAATGAGAAAAGCCAGATACAAAAGACCATATATTTTATGATTCCATTTATATGAAATGTTCAAAAATAGGCAAATCCATAAAGACAGAAAGTAGATTCGTGGTTTTCAGGGACTAGTGGTAGGGTGAGTGGGAAGTGACTGCTCAGTGAGTACTGGTTTCTTCTTGACATGATAATGTTTTGGAATTAGATAATGGTGGTGGCTGCATAGCTTGGTGAATGTACCAAAAGCCACTGAATTCTGTATGTTAAAATGATGGTGAATTTTGCTGTGTGAGATTTACCTCAACTAGAAAAGAAAAAATTGTCTGTCTTGGTCTCTCTCCAATGACTGACCGTCAAGTGTGGACAGGTCCTGATGCTGCTAGTTGACGTTCTAACCTCTCTGGACTTTATGCTCAAAACTTTCACAGTAAGCATTATAATACTCTAATTGTATTAGATCAGAGCCACTTTGAAAGTGTGAGGTTTTGTCTGCTTCATGTCTCACACATTGTTAAAGTTGGTATCTAAAATGGGATCTTTACATACTCAGGTGGACTGCCACAGAAAGCTGTTGAGGTAAAGGAATTCCTAACGATAGGTAGTTTCTTCCCTCTCTCAGCTTCCAGGAATAATAAATCTTCCGTTAAAACATTTTTCATACTATGGTGTGGTGGACTTCAGAGATCTGGTACTCCTTGTGGGTCATGATTATCTCTTCATCATACTGTCTCTAGTGATTTACCCAAAACCTGTGCTTAGTAAAAGTCTGTTGAATAAATGAATGGAAGAGACTATGACAATGTCAGCTATCCTCAAGTTTGCCAAAAAGATTTTAGATTGTCAAAAACTGCTTTAGGTATTCTCCTAGTGTGTTTGGTTGCTACAAGTAAAAGTTTCCTCCTTGGGCCCTTCCTCCATCAAAATGCAGTTTTGGGGACATGTGAAGATGTTCTTAATTACGGGTAGTTGTCATTTGTATGCCTGATAATTTGAACATTAAGCCAGCATCTTTAAATTTGACTTGGTTACTGCCAACAAATGGATGCAAACCTGATTTTCTACAATAATATTAAACTAATTCTTAGTTGAGGAATATTTGAAGTTTAGGGCCTAAGTCCAGCCTCAGCTTGAATACCTCTAATGGCATGGAGTTCACTTCCGCCCATGGCAGCTATCAGTAAACTGCTCTTTTTATTGAAAATTGCGAAGTTCTTTTTTATGTTGACTAGAAAATCTTCTCTAAGTGGCTAATTGTTTCTCCAATGGAATCACGCCAAACAAGTCATATATTTTAAAATAGTGATGCTGTCTCTATCAGCTCTATATCCTTGCCTCCACCTAAAAAATACCTTATTTACCACGGCATTTTAATCTCCCTTCCACTTTACTTCTAGGTGACTTAACACCACTGACGGTTTTGTGTGTCTGAGGATTGCAAATGAATTTCAGTGTTATCCTAAGTTAAATACCAATTAAATTGACTTCTAAGCAGACCCCTCCAATGGGGGATATTTTCCTGTCGACTCCAAAATACATCTCCTACTAGATATACAACTCACATTATTCGTTTAGGTTAAGTGTTGAACTTTCTTGGTAAAATGTGGGCATGTGATACAGGTTGGCCACTTTCTCACGTTAACAGCATAGCATAAACTAGTTCATCAGATTGGCCAGCCATCTAGTAAGGCTATGTGGCCATGAGACATAACATGGGAGAATTTGAATGGGAGGAATATAACACACAAATGTTGTAGTAGAGGCAGTTGTGGGTGTGTAGAACAGGCTTTTTTATAGACATGTAGGGGGAGGAGAGAGACCCTGGGAATGTATCTATGTATCTTACTTCCTTTATAAGTTTTCTCTGAGCTAATACCTAGCATAGTAAAAACTTAAAAGCAAATCTTTTGCTACAAAAGAGTAAGTATGATGTATTCCACTCCAAAGCTAAATAGAATTATTTGAGGAAGTATTTTCTGTTTGGGATCATCTGCATAGCTATATATCTGTGTTGACTTCTGGCATGTTCTAATTTATCCTTCATGATGCTTATGAAACAGTAAGGCTTTTCTAACCCTGCTCTTTTGTCATCACAGGTTAGTTAAGAACTCCCACTTTTATACCATTTCTGCATCTTAATGTATAATTTTGTTGTGTCTTTGCACTGTGTTGCATTGAATTGCTTATTTGTCTGCCCCAATGCTCTGATTTCTTGAAGACCTAGACAATGTCTCATTTTTCTCCACATCCCCAGTGCCTAGATCATGTCCATCAATGCCTTGGCAAATGGAAAGTGTATGATAAATGTTTGTTGAATAAACTGTAGCACAGGTAAAATATCAGTAGCAAACATTTGTAAAAGTATTATTCTCTACTGACATGTACTAGACAGAAGTTGGGAGTGGGAAACAAAGGTGAGTAATAAATTAATCAAGAATCCCTATTCTTGATTAGGGGTAGGACTATCATCTGCACATAATTCTAACACAGCAAGTTTAATTTTACCTATAGGTAAAATAATGTCCTCTTGAAATCTCTTAAATCACCAGAACTTAATCCTTTGGAAGGTTAAAAATAATGGATTAAGGAAGGGACTACGTTTAATTTTAACTCCCTACATAGAAATCTAGTACATTGCTGTGAACTAAATATTTATTTCATGGTTGATTTAGATATGTTGAGGAGAGGTTTGGGCCTAATCAGAGGAAACATTTGTTCCTTGTAAAGGTGATGTAACACCATGTCTCCCCTATTAAGGGAGGTGAAGTCTCCTTACATCATTCTAAGTGTGGTCAACATAGCCATCAGGCTGGGTTTAGTTTGGTAACAAAGCTTGAACCAAATGTCTTCTCTGCAGAACTCTTTTTCTCTTGATAAGGTTTGTTCTTAGAATGCATTTTGTTAATAAATTAACTCATTTTCTATTGTAGCTGCTGAAAGGAATTGTCTTTCTTGGTGGGTTACTTAGAAAGCACAAAGAGTGAACTGTCATCCTTTTTCCTTAACCCTAGCCTATAGACTGAGTTTGACTATTTTTCTTTTTATTTATTCATTTTTAGGAACTTAAACTCCAAGGTAGAGAGGAGTCAGAGTTGCAGTGACACTGCTCAGGACAGAGCAAAGAGCCGACTCAGAGCAGCTCCAACCAGCAAAGCCAAGGTATACCTCAGACATAGGCTTCCGGGCTGTCTGGTCCTGTGCCATAGCCTCCTCTGAACATGGCCGTGAAGGAAAACTATTCCAGAGGAGGAGAGGTGGGATGGTGCTGCCCATACTAATTATGTTGGAGAATCCACAAACAGATGTGAAGGAAGAGGGTTTGAATTAGCTGTATGGGTGGGATTAGCCACTAAATGACCCTTTTAAAAAGCTCTAGGTAGGTCTTTTTTCTTACTGATTTTAAGCTTTATTGTTTCAAATATGCAGGAATTTCTGCCAAGTTATGTGCTTTTTAGGTCAAGGATTTTCCCCATTTCTTAACTGACAGCACCCTTCATCCCTTTTCTTGCCCTTCCCTTCCCTGTCCCTCTGTCATCATAAAGGAATCATAACTCTCTCTCTCTATATATATATATGTATGTATATGTATGTATGTATCATCTTTCAAATCTCTTCCAGGTCACATCTATGTCGCCAGCCTCTAACCCCATCATCGGTGTTCTCTTGTCCACTCAGAACAACCGCTGTCTCTCAGCCCCTGACTTAACCATTGAAAAGCGTCTGCCCTTCAGCTCCCTCTCATCCGTGGCTTCCCTGCATAAACCGGAGCGCTCTATCAGCCCTGAAAGCAACGACAGTATCTCTGAAGAACTGAATCATTTCAAGCCCATTGTCTGCTCACCGTGCACTCCTCCTAAGAGACTCCCTGATGGCCGTGTGCTGAGTCCCCTCATCATCAAATCAACACCCCGCAACCTAAACAGAAGCCTACAGAAGCAGACTTCTTATGAGGCCAGTCCACGGATCCTCAAAAAGTGGGAACAGATCTTTCAGGAGCGGCAGATTAAAAAGACCCTTTCAAAAGCCACCCTCACTTCCCTGGCTCCTGAAACAGGAGAAGACTTACTAGTCTCTGAAGTTACTCATTCTAGTAAGGAGAAGCCACTTCTGGCTTTAAATACAAGACTATCCAGTGGACAAGTGCTCTCGGAGTACACAGGACACACCCCTACTGACCTCGAGTATTTTCCCTCTGTTAGCCAAACAAAAGCAAAACAGGAGAGCGATAATAAAAGGAGCAGTGAGATCTCTTTGGAAACTTGCTGTTCCACAGAACTCAGAAGGGGAGCTGGTGGGTTATCTTTGGAGAGAGAGCAGTTTGAGGGGTCAGAGTCAACCCCAGATGCCAAGTTAGACAAACCCTGTGTAGGTACAGCCATGAAAATCTCAGCAGTTAGTTCAGTGCTACCCAAAAACAGTGTTTTGGGTGGGATCCTCAAAACAAAGAAACAGCTGAAGACCTTGAATCATTCTGATCTGCCTAATGGTGTTCTTGTAGACAACCTGGTTGAGGAGCCACTTCCTTCCTTGCGTCGGGGCCGGAAAAGACACTGTAAGACCAAGCATCTGGAACAAAATGGCTCTGTTAAGAAGCTGCGACAGACCAGTGGTGAGGTGGGTCTGGCCCCAGCAGACCCAGTCCTGCGAGAGATGGAGCAGAAATTGCAGCAGGAGGAAGAGGACCGGCAGCTGGCTCTACAGTTGCAGCGCATGTTTGACAACGAGAGGCGGACTGTGAGTCGGCGGAAAGGAAGCGTGGATCAGTATCTCTTACGGTCCAGCAGCATGGCTGGCGCCAAGTAATACCTAATGAACAGTGTTACCTATTTTCTAGAGGTCTTTGGACCTGATCATTTATCCCGAAGAGCTGAGTCACTTTGGGTTTCTTTTAATGGCAAAACACTGTCTAATGTGGTTTTGAGAGGTTCCTGAGCCTTTGTAGTCAATATCCATAAGAACTGCATTGCTGCCGCTCTGTGACCCAGGCCAGAAACACTTCTCATCCCCAGAGGGACCCACCTCTGAGGGCTTCTGGGCCCAGTCTGGCAGCATTCGGTTGGAAGGCGATTTGGGATGGCCTTATTCGGGAGCATAATGGCCAGAGTTAGCAATGATAGAGGAAAGAGGGGATACTTTCTTAAACTAATAGGCCTCCTGACTTCTTTCAGCAGGGCTTTGTTCTAAATCAGCCTTGCAGATAAAATTAATCCCATCTTTTTCAAAGGAGTGGAACAGTGTAGTTCTTTGGCAGATCTAAAAATGATAGATTATTATGTTTCCCTTTCTCCTCCTGCCAGAAGTAAATATACATACCCAAATCAGGTGAGTTTATGCTTCTGCAAAAATTAATTTACATTCTGTTTTTAAAAAATAACCTCTGACTAATGCTGGACAGCTGACAGAGCACTTTCACACTCCTCGTTTAATTTGATCTTCCCAAGAGGCCTACTAACACATAAGTGGTATTAGCCCCATTTTAAGATAAAGGAACTGCAGTGCAGATGTACAAGTTCTCTCAGCTGCTAGATGGCATAGTCCAGACTGACTACTGGGTCTCCTGACAACAAATCCCATGGATTTTCCATGCTAACAGATTGCCTTAATGGATTGCAACTGATGAGTATGCCAGGGGAGACTAGAGAGAGCTGGCTAGACATTGGACACCAATAGCGCAAAATCCACATGCAAATAACTGATGTTGACAGGAAGTATATGCATGTACTGGGCAGTCGTCCCCCTGCCCGGTTTATAGCCTTCTGTTTTCCTGGGGTTACAGCCTGTGAGACAAAGTACAATCGGGTTTCATAATATTACTCTCCACATGGCCAAGGGTTATCTGCAATGTTGATCTAAACTCCTAGAAATTCACCCTGAAGTCAGGCAAAGAGCAATGCTGAAACTCCATACTATGGAAACAAGGTATCTAGCTGGATGCAGCTGGTAAATTCAGTCCCATGGACCTTTGGGGTTTATTTTCCTTAGCAGCTGACACCATGTGTCTTTTGCATCCCTGGTGGTGCTTGGTGCTTCTGCCCATCTGGGCTCATTGAGAATAGGTATTAAGGTATGATTTTAGGGAATCTCAGATGGGCTGGCATTCTCTATGCATGTGTGAGCTGTTACTATAAAGTTACATGACTGGCATTCTAACAAACCTTCCAGAGCTTATATCCCATGTATGTTGTCCCCCTTGATTAGCCCCAGCAGAATACTGCACAGTTTTCCAATGATGTTGCCATTGCCAAAAACATTTCTAAAACTGTGCTAAATATCTAGGAATATCTAGAAACATAGACTCCCGAACTCTTAGAATTGGGAGGGACCTTGATAGTAATTTATTACAACCTTCTCCTTTTCCTAAGGCAGAGGCTAAGGTCCAGAACAGTGACTCAGTGATCAAAGTGATTTGGAGTTACTATAGGATCTTCTTTTGATTCTTCTTTTGCCTTTCTTCTCAGAGCACATCTTTAACATTTTGGTATTATAGATGAGAGAATTTTAAGTTTGGAATGAGCCAGAAGATATTTAAAGCCTCTGGAAAAGAAGTCAAGAGGGCAGAGATGGTTTGGAGTCATGGATGAGGTGCAGCTGTAACAGTCTTTTTTTAAAAACAGCTGTAACACTGTTTTCCTTGGGCTATTCACAAACAGCATCCAAAGAGAAGTTCCAGAGATGTCTTAACCACTGTGGTCATCTTCAAGATATAGGGAACCTCCTTGGTGACTCCTTTGGTGGGGAACATGACTCACCTGGATGTATGTATTCGGTACTGTGTGTTTGCACACACACGTGTAAATGTATGTTTAAAAAAACATACATCAATCTCATTAGTTTATATTCACACCATTTCAGTTCTGGGTTCTTCCAGCAACATATATATTCCAAGGGCTGGTGGAGGGCATATTAGTGCCCAAGATAGAAAAGCTGGCACTGGCCTGCAGAGGACAAGGAGAATGACCTTACTAAATGCCCTTAGAGAAAGCATCACTTACTGCCATTTCATGTATTTCCTTTTTGATCTCAGTAAAGATTATTGGAAGGCTAGTCCTGTTGGTAGTAGCAAAGACACTTATTTTTCCAATTGCCACTTTTTTCTATATCTCCAAAAATTTGAAAAAACACTTTTTAGTTGGAACTGAATTTTGTTTTTGGAAAAAAAGATAAATATTTTTAATAGATAAAGATATATATTTTAAATATTTCCCCAAATTAATACTTTCATTTTAAGAAATTGCCTAGCAGGAGTAACAAGTTAAAGCTTCAGATACAAAGTGAAAAGCTACTTCATGTAGGCAAATATTCCAAATGCTAGGTCCAGCTTGCTGCCTTTTCCCCTTGTATCTACTGTAATGCCTAGAATAGTATTGACAGTTGTTGTTTTCCAAACTTCTTGCTGAGCAGTAGCCCCTCCAATATAGGCAGAGCAATTTAAGTTAGAGAGGGAAGAGGCTTAGGCTTTAATCTGCTTGGCTTTGGAGGAGGGAAAAAACCACTAAAGTATTATCTGTATGTTAAGATGCTCCCTGTACTTAATTTAACCCTTGTTTCTTTCTGAAAAATTTCTCTCTCTTGTTACTTGATTGTAAAGTTGCTCACAAATGTGAGCTGTTGGCATGGACTCTTTGGAGAAAGAGAGAAAGAGAAGGAAGGGAAATAGAATGATGGAGAGAATTTGTGTGCTAGGATGAGAGAGAAACTATTTTACAAAACAGTTACATTTCTCACAGATCATTGGAGTTCAATTCATCGTACCAATTTCCCTTGTCCAACTTTGTATATGTGCTCTGTGTTTTTCTTATGAAAGGGAAAGTTACAAGAGGTAGGAGTGTGGAGGTCAATCTGATGGGAAGTCCAAAAAATTTGGTGCCCTCAGAAGGAGACTCTCAGTCCTTTTCTGCAGAGTGGGAAAGACATGTTTTGGGAACATGTTCATGACCAGTTGATTGTATCGGCTGGAAGAAGTCATTTGGTCCTTTTGGGTTGGTTTCAAATCAGGAGATTATGCATCCAGCCCTGGCCCCTTTCCTATATATATATTTTTTTGTTGTTAATTCTTCTTGGTTTAGGCTTGCCAGGAAAACCTTTCATAAGTGGCTTCATTTATTACTTTTTAAATTCAACTTTTTATTTCGTCTGGAGGAAGCACTGGTGATGAATGCCTTCTCTCTATGTTTATGTTATTTTTTCCTAAAGGAAAAATGCCCATAGGAGATTAATACTGTTTAATTAATTGCTGTCCGGTTATAAACTGATGACTAAAATGGGAAGCTTCCATTGGGCTTGACTGATGAAGTTCATGACCGAAGGCTGTACAGTATTTTCATCCTTTCTGTTCCGTTTGGCAGACATTTCCTGAGCTGTAAACTCTTATGCCAATCCGGTGCTGGGTCACAGAGATACAGAAATGGAAAGGACAATCCCTGCTCTGAGAAGCCTGGAGTTTAATGGGATGTATTTGAATATATGTGTGGCTGGAGAGTTTATTAATGGTCTTATGAAAGGCCATTTCTTTCATAGCAATGATCTTGGATGATTCCATTCAGGGTATTATCCTGAGTGGTATCCCAGCACCCAGCATTCTGCCTTGCACATTTTAGAAACTGCATCAGTGTTTGTGAATTAGATTATACCACAGTTTTCCATTTTGTAAATGATTTACCAGGGGAAAATGACTTTCCCCCTCCAGTGATTACAGGAAACAACATATCTTCAGAACTGCTTTTAGCTTAAGTCGAGGAAGTGAGGCAGATTGTGGACCACTCCTGTGGTCAGAAGAGGCCCACACCTCAGCTGTGAGCAACTGCCTTAACCTCTTCCCCAGTCAGACCTCTCACCGGAGCTGGCAGCAACTTTGGAATTCCTTTCTTTTTTCCTGCCTTGCTTTTTGTCGAGATAGATGGCCAGCAGGAAATGAGGGAAAGAAAAATCAAAGCCTGGATTATAATTATAGAATATGATATTTGGAATGGGCATGGAAATAATCCAAGTTAAACCTGCAGCTTTTTCATTTTTAACAGATGAGGAACTCGAGGTCCAGTGCCCCGTATCCCATTTTATACCGTAGTTTCTGGGATCTGAATAATCAGTTCTGAAACTTACACACACACACACACACACACACACACACACACACACACAATTTGTTAATTAAGGGGAAACCTAAGTGATTTTGAAGGCTGTTGGTTTTAACAGCTTTCTTTGTCCTAATTTTTTCAATTAGAATTAGAATGTACTTATATCCCCTAAACACACACCCAGGTAGGGAAAATCACCATAGTGTGAGTCATGCGAATATGAAATTTTGGGAAGTGATATATTTTGGCTGGAATAATTGCCATGTAACTACCAAAAGGCTTAAAACCTAGCCCTTCATTTTTCTTTGAAAATCAGGAGAACTCCTTAGGGTATGTAAATCTTTCTCAGTCAGCTTTTTCCTCTTCACCCAGAGAGTGTTCTTTTGGCCTGGCTATTAGGGGAGAGGATAGCTGGTTAGCTGGTTATGAATTCTTGGAATTCAATGAGAAAGCAGATCTGCTTTTTAGAGGGTAGAGGGGGCAGATGAATAGATTTTCCTTCGAAAATGATCCAGAAATGCATTTTTACACGATTATTATCCACTATAGCTTTCTGAAGAAGATTATTCTGCAGAAAAGAGACAAAGATATGCAGAGATTACCAGTTAAGAGACTGGTCAAACGGGGTGAAGGAAAAGGTGCCAAGACTGAAAGTGCCCACTGTCCCACGTACTGTCAGCATGTTTTTTTCTTGCTGAGAAAAAACTTTATTCATGCTTTGTGAGTAAATGCCTCCTTAATTGTCTTGACGGTCAGGGGGTAACTTTTAACACAGCCTTCCTGCTGTGGGAGACAATCCCAAATTCTGGGCAAACTCCCTTGCTACCTTTTCTGGTGTGTTAAATTAAGGTAACAAATTAATTTTTTGGACAAAGCAACGTAAAGCAAGGCTTGTTCATCTTCCTTTCCTCTCACTTAATAAGGGGTCAAAACAGGCATTGTATGCCTCAACTATCAAGCTGTTAGAGCTCAAGAGTAGCTTTTGGACTCTAGCTCTAGGTTAATACTGCAGCCATCAGACTTTCCCCTTGTTGGCACAGTTCCCTCTCCCCCCACCTCATGCTGTGCCACCCAGGGGAATAGGGCTTCTCCTTCAGTGGGTTCAAGTTTGCATCAAACATGACATCATCAACCCTTAACTTCCAGTAGAGCACTTAAAATCCTAATGAGTATAAATACTATGCAAGGGGAAAAAATCAGTTGCTAACTAATGGATTTTTTTTTCTTCTTTTGCCTGATTTGCTGTCTGCTCTCAACTCTTTGTATGAACACAGTTGTTCTTAGGGCCTTTCCCCTCCTGCCTAGAAATAGAAAGTGGTTGTATTTTGGTTTTATTCAACCTGCTGTCTCCATTAAAATCAGAGAAGGGGCTTGGATCCTTGTGGACTGCCAGTGCTGGCTGCCTCCTCTACTACTCATCATAAACAGATTTTGACAAAGACAGAGAACTCGGAACAGGGCATGCCCTGTCAGGGATGCTTCTGCCAACAACGGAATGGCATGGAATCAAGTGGGATGATGTGTTATTTATTTAAACAGTACCAAAGTGCATTTTTCAATGTATATTTGCCTGCTTGAGGGGAGGCCCAAGTTGAGAATCCAGTAAAACAAACTTATGAAAGTGAATGTTCTGTTTCTTGTTAAAGTCTTGTCTCTGGAGAGCAATCTCGGACAAACCTGGTCTAAGTTAGACTGTGTGTGGCGTTTGGTTTTTCGGCGCTATCTTTGTTCTGGGAGATACCCTGTGTTGGTATGTTTTGCTTTGGCATAGAATGATGGGAAAGATTAGGAGCTGGAAGGGGGTTTCCACGGTGAACAGTTCCTTATTTAGAGTTCTAATGTATCTCCAGTTGACAACTGTCATTCCCATATTCAGTGATTCACATTCCTAATGAAGACATCAAGAACGTTTGGGTAAAGAACAAATGAACAGGATGACATTTGTCCTTGAACATTAGGGCTGTACTCAGAACATCAGACTTTTTCATTTTTAATACCCTTTTTAGGGAACCACTGCTTAGGAATTCATCAGAATCCCCTTGGCATCAGTTTCTTATCCAGCAGAGAACAAGTGTATCCCTGTTCCATCGAAACTTGGAAAACCAATGTGAAAGACTGTTGTTAAGAGTCCACGCCATACATGGTATACCAGCGCTTGAGGGATCTTTGAAATCATCAGATCCAACCCCCTCAAAAAGAAGTTGTTAAAATGATTTGCAATAAATAGAGCTAGTTGGAGATATGGAAACAGAATTCGATTGTTCCTTGGCTCCTAAATAACAGAAATTGTTCTACACACCATATAAGCTCAATTCCCTTAGAGCTTGGTATGGTGAGTTGCATAGCCCTCATTTTATAGATGTGATTTTGGCCCCAAAATAATTCAATAGCCTGGAAACTGGGCTCTCGGACTCCAAAGCTACTGATTGCTTTTTCTGATGCATTGGCCTAAAGCAGCCTCAGCATGGTGGCACCCTTCTCCACTGGCCTTGGCTAGCAGTGTGGTTCCAGTTGGTTTCTGGGTTGTATCCCCTCTTTCTGGACTAGACTTGGTAAGGCTAGAGATGAGATTCTGTCTTCCCTCCATACCTACTACAGGGGTGAGGTATTCTGAGGCAGCATGAAATGTGGGTGACAAGACCTGCATCCAAATCATTTCTCTCTCCTTTGGACATACCTGACCCTCCCAGGGTATTAACTGGCGTCTTGGATAACTGACCAGAAAAACAAGGTGGGCCTATCTAATCGTGGAGAATTAGTGATTGGAAGGAAGTTTCTTCTGGTTTATTCTTGTTAGGAGGAAAGATTGGAGAAGCCTCAGAAGAGAAGGGGTTAACATCTGCCTACAGGGAATGAAGTGGGGCTCTAGATGAGAGCCAGCCCAGGAGGGATGAAGCATCTTGTGGCAGATCAGATATGCTGGGGAGAATAACTGACTATGCTAGCAACAGAGAGAGTGTCTATCATGCAAAAGACCTCCTTGATTAGAAAACAATTCCCATTCACTCCACAAATATGATCTGAGGCTTTGCTCACTGAGGCTAGGACTAGGTCATGCCTCTTCAAAACTCAAGAAACTAAGTAATTGGTATTTGCTCACTCCGGAATGCTGTGTGTTTTTAATACCAGAAGGGCTCATACAGATTGTAAACCCCATTGATACTATGGATAGGGTTCATTGATTTGCCCTATATTATACAGCAAATAAGAGATAGAATTAAAAATTGAACCCTGGTAATAAACTTAAGTCCAGATTGCTCCTGGGATAGAAAAGAATGGACACAACTGTTAAATGATTGTATGGCCTCCAAAGATGCAGCAATTCACCTGTATGGGAGGGTCTGATACCTTGCCTCAACATACTTAAAACAGTAAGCAGATGTTACCCTGGAGTGCTGTTCTTGTTGCTGAGAACATGGTTGTGTTAAAGGAATGAGGGGTCCTCAGAGACTCATTGCTCCTGGAGCAGTTATCCTTTAAATGCCCAGGCAGCATTTACGGGGACATACCCAGCACTGGCTTCTAGCTTCCTTAGCCCCAGCTGTGTACAATGTGTATAATCCCATTAGTACAGCTGGCAGGAGCCATTTCCCATTCCTTCAATAAAAGTCACTCAGTAAATCTTAATGAGTAGCTCCTGGACCCAGGCCCTGGGATAAACACCAGTGGTATAATCAATTCTTGATATAATGCAGTATGCTAAGGTCAAAGAAGTCACAGAAACACAGAGAAGCCCAATTGAGCTTGGGAGGAGAATTCAAGGACACGCTTTAGTTGAGGCTGAAAGGATGAGTGAGAAACATCAGCTACCATGTGGTCTTACCTAGATTTCCTGGAAAAGTAGCAGAGTCACTGGGTAGCCCATAGTACTTTCTTCCTGGGAATTCTACATTGACTGACAGTAATTGGTAATATGTGAAGGAAAAGAAACCAGTACTCTTTATACTCACTCTCTACAAACAGCCTCTAAGATAGGAAGGCTAATCAAATCAGGAATTCAGAATAATCCTGGCAGCCTGGAATGCTGGTCTGACTAAAAATGATGAGATGTAAAAATCCTTATTAGAAACCAAAGATCATTTAATGTATAAAAGAGGGGAAATAGTTCTTATATTAGTTGTATGTGTGATAAGGATTCAAAGCCAAAGGGGGTAATGCCATGGATTTTAAGACTGAGCAAAGGCAAATAAAATGTCAGGTGATATAAAATAAATGTACTATTCAGAGAAGGGAGTGTGGAATCCTACTACATGCTGTGTTGGACTACAGAGTCTATGTATATGTAGGGGGAAAAACCCCAGCAAGTCTAGGAGAGGCTACCAGTTTATTCAGATGGTGTCCTATGTGGAGTAACAGGAAGTTAGGATTGTTGGTCTGGAAAAGTGTAGCTTCTTCAGGATGTTCTCACGTCAGTGAAGGGTTGGTCTGGCTGGGCAGAGAGTGCAGATACACTCTTGACACAAAAGGCAGAACTAAGACCTTGGGGGAATATAGGCTGGCAGCTTAGCTCACTGGCTAGAACTGCCCAATAGTTTTCTCAACAAAAGAGTCAGCCATTGGAGGAAATGAGCCCTTATTACTAGATGTGCAAGCCAGAGCCGAATGATCTGTTGGGGAGAGTGTAAGAGACTTCCTTTCCTGCTTTCAGTTTGGGATAGGTATGTTCCCAGGAGCCTTTCAGGCCTTCTCAGGTTTGACAGTTTCTGGCTGAGGGGGGCAGTCCAGATGGTTCTCCAGAACTGGAACTTAGATAGGTTTACAGTATGAATATTGGGGTGCATTCTTCTTCCTAACAATAGGAAAAGGGCGGTTTTGGGATCCACGCTGGCAAGTCAGCTATACTGCTGGGCCCTGCACAGGACAGCTGTGGTGGGTAGCCGTATATTGCCTATATCTGTTCAGGTGCCTATGTGATTGGGTAAGATTCTGTGTAACTGACTTTGTAACTTGATATGTGTGACCTATATATATGACTATCATAGTGAATGTGTGTGTGTGGCTGGGTATTAGCCCAGGTGTGGTAAATGAGACTGTGTGGTTATGATAGTATGCAAATGCTTCTGTCTCCTCATGGTCTCACTTGCAATGCAGCACTCCACCATGCCTGCTGAATAGATGGCTTCTCCATCAGGCCTTTAGCTACAAGACATTTCTATGACCACCCTAATTGCCACTTAGGTTGTAGCAGTCTGTACCTTGCTGACGGTCCTTGATCCTTGTGCTACTGCTTCCCTAATTCTGGAAACTGCAGGCCTGCCACCCAGATCTGAATTGTAGACATCCCCAAAAGAGGAGTCTTGAGACATTAGTTGTGACTAGGTTACACCTGGCCTCTAACCCCAAATGCACATCCCTCAAATCCAGCCCCAGTGACCTCTAGACCCTCTGTAGACCGTCTGGGCTAGATATTCTCCAAGAAGGGGACAACCCTTGGCCAGAACTGGTTTACTTACTGTGAGCCCAAGTTAAACTTGTAGGCTCCATTTTAGTGCTGCATGCCAACTTATCTGCATATGGATTTTCAGTTTATGTCCTGGTAAGAGAATTTGGGGAAACTCCACGTAAGCGCTCCTCTGCTTGCCCCACCTTTGTAGCCATGGCCATTTGATGAGGAGGGAATTCCCAAGCCACACCCCCTCCCAATGGAAAAAGTTGCCCAGCAAAAAAAAAAGAAAAAAGAAAAAAAAGTTTCTGGGGTCTGGATTTGAACGTCCCTCTACCTTTATTGTGTGGGGGCAATTTCTGCTGTGGCTCAGTTCTATTAGCCCCGTGTTCTGTCCTAGCACGCATCCCGTGACTAAGGCAAGTTTCCGTAGGAAACTTGATGTGATGGGATGCTCACATCAGCTCGGGAACTTTTCTAATGTGACAACGGGGCCATTGCCGTGGTCCGGGTTCCAAGTAAAAACGAGTGGCTACTTTGCTCTATGCACTCACTCTTTATTGTTGCTCGGCCAGACGCCGGGTCCTGCCCAGACAGGAGAGGAGAGGTCCTGACAAGTCAGCTCCTCGCTCTCCCGCCCTCCCGCCGCTAGCAAGAGGGCCAGAGCCGAGCTCCCAGGTCCCCATGGGGCTCAGCCGGCCCCGAGGCGCAATTGGGGGCGCGAAGCCCTGGGGAAGGACGGGGCGCAGGGCGGGCCGCGCGCGCACGACTCATGGCGCTGCCCTAGCCTTTCGAGTCACTGGTCGTGGGCTCTGGGCAGAACTCGTCCATGTACTCCAGGAAGCGGCCGAACTTAGGCTGGCCCTCGCTCAGCGCCGGGCAGGACGCGGGCGGCGGCGGCGCGAACACTGCCTGCATGGAGCCGCGCACCAGCCGCCGGTAGCGCGCCCGGAACTCCTTCAGCAGCCGCTTGGCCTGCAGGTACTGCTTCTGGTTCACCAGCCGCTGCTCCGCCCGCCGGCGCAGCACCGGGCCTGCAGGAAGAGACCCCGCGTGGGTGCCCGCCGCTTCCACGAGGGGGCACCGAGCTCGCCCGCGGTCCCACCCTGCACGAAGCGTCGAGGGCGGGTTCCAGAGCCCACCTGAAAGGGGATCAGGTGGGAGGAGGATGCTAAGGGGACTGAAAAGAGCCTCTTCAGCTTGGAGCAGTGGGGAATCATTGATGGGCCCTCCTGATTGTATTTCAAGTCACGGTTCTTGTCCTTAACACACTATGTGACTTAAGATAAATCCCTGCCTCACATTGGGCCTCAGCTTCTCCATCTGCATATGGAAAGGGATGAGGCAGATGCTTTCTACGGACCTTCCTCCTCTCCACACGGGGACTTAACCTTACAGCAGCAAAGAGGAGTAAGCTACTGAATCGCCTGTCCTGGGGGCTTCTTAGGGGCCAGAGCCATACCTAGTGGAGCCTCTGTAATGTTCCGGGGGTCCCGCATGCGAATGAGGATGTCATCCAGCAGCTGGGCTCGAGTCTTCCGCGGGGATGGAATAGGGATTCTCTGGGCCTGACAGAAGGCAATGCAGGGTCAGTCACACCTCATTCAGTCACAGCAACAGGCGGGAAAGCACTTGGGGGCAGTGGAAAAACATGGCCCTTAGAGGGTCCCGAGATGACGACCACATCTGTACCCGTGGGGCTCCTGAGGGGCTGTTTGCATGCTCAATGAGGTGGATGTTTACCCGTTTCTCCTTGGGGATGTAAGGTTTCTGAAAAGTGTCCATCCTGGGCTTGGAGGAGCGGTACAGGAGCGGGTGCTTCAGCATGTGCTGCAGGGCCTGTGCATTCTTCTGGATTCCTAGGGCAGACAGGCAAGAGTGATTCAGGGCACTGCCCCCTTGTCCTCCTGGATCTAATTTTCTTATTCCCAGTCATAGTAGCCCTGGGTAAAAGGATTTGAGAGGCCCAAGAAGAAAACACTGCTGCCAGAGCTCTTCCTGATCTGGAGCAGTGCCTGAAGTTCCGTCCTCATTTAGTGAATACTTGGCCCCTCTGAGCACAGATCCTAGTGGCAAATTAGCACTGGACTGGGGAAAGGGGCTAACTCTTATGTGACCCCATTAACCTCCAGGGTTACATCACAGGGAAAGAAAGCCCAGCTGAGTGCCTGACCCTTTGGTAGCACAAGATACAGTTCATCAGTTTGAAATAAGGGCTCAGAGAGGAGCTGTCTCCCTTGTCTCAAAGCAAACAGAGAGGATTTTAATGTTCAGTTTGGGACTTGACTGGGAAGGATCTCAGGAATGTGGCCCATCTGGGTGTTTGTTCCTCAAACCCTTCTCAAGGAGAGACCTTTCCAATCAGAGCAGCTGGGTCCAGACTTGCTGGAAATTCTGAATAAGCTGTCTCCCCAAAAGCCAGTGCAAGCCCAGGCCAGGAGAGAGGTCCCAACATGTAGGGCTTCAAGACAGGAAACCCCAAGAGGCACCCTTTGACAGACATCAGGACGGAGAGCATCCTGCCTAGGGAAAAAAGGCTTGGCTCCAGCCTTGGCTTGGCCCTGACTTGCTCTGGGCTGTGGAGAAGGCCCCTTGCCTGGAGCCTGCCTTCTCACATACCCTTCGGCTCAATGAAGTCCGGGTCAGGCTTAGTTGTCAGCAGCTCCTCATAGCCATGGTACTTGCTAGGGATGGAGGCAGATGGGAGCTTTCTCCGAGTCCTTTTCACCTCTCTAGGAGTTGTTGGTGGGTTCCTTTGCTCTTTCTCCTTCACCTCTGAATCATCCCTCTGCATAATGGAGGAAGGCAACCCACTCACCTGTGCCCAGGAGGAAAAACACATTAATTCATTCCATTAACACTTCCACGCACCAGCTCTGTGCCAGTGACTGCCACATGCTGAGCCCTGAGGTTATTTAATGGCTCTCATTAGTTTACAGACTAGGCTGGGAGGAGGCAGATATGAAAATAGACAATGACCACATACCTTGATAAATGCTGAAACCCAAGGGCCTTGGTGACCCAGAGGAAGCCATTAACCCAGTCTGAGGAACCAGGAAACCTCCTGGAGGAAGTGATGCCTTAGCCTGAACCTAGTATTGAAGAACTAGGAGAGCTGTCCTCAGACAGTGATGGGGAGTTGGGTGGAATGGACTGCAAATGATAAGGAAGGGTGATGTTGCAGGCATGGAACAGCATAGGCAAAGGTACAGAGGCAAGTCACAGCAAGTGCATTTTGGGGAACTAAAAATTGGTGCAACATGATGAGATAGACAGCTACGGCAACAAGCAGGGCTTGAATAAGTAAATACCATTAATGCCAAGCTGAGAGGTTTTTTTTTTTTTTGCATTTTCTTTGTCCTCACTGAGAATGAAGGGCAAACCAGGGAGGAGTTTAAAGGAGTTGCATAAACTTGTCAGAGTTTACATTTTTAGCCTATCCTAATGGTTTTATAAGATATATCCTTATGAAATCTGTATTTTATGTGGGGATGTAGTTAGGTCTTTTAATAAAACTTGGCTGACTCAAGAAGGAATAGAAAATCTTAACAGACCTATAACATGTAAAGAGATTGAATTAGAAAATTTGAAACTACACACAGAGAAAAGCCCAGGACCAGAGGGCTCACTGGTTAATTCTACTATACATTTAAATAAGTATTAAAACCAATTCTTCACAAACTTCTAAAATTTAGAAGAGGAGGGAACACCTCTCTCTCTATGAGGGAAGTATTCTATGAGGTTAGTATTACTCTGATACCAAAACCAGGGAAAGACATCACAAGAAAGGAAAACTACAGAAACCTTCAACAAAATACTGGTAAACTGAATCCAGCAACTTATAAAAAGCATCATACATCAAGACCAAATGAGATTTATTCCAGGGGTACAAAGTTGGTTTCACATCTGAAAATCAAATACACCATTATCAATAAAAAAAAAAAGGGAAAATCACATGATCTTCTCAATAGACAAAATCAAACATCATTTCATGATAAAACACTTAAAAACTAGGACTAGAAGGAAACTTACCAAACCCGATAAAAGGCATATATGAAAAACCCACAACTAACATCATACTTAATGGTGGAAGACTGAAAACCTTCCCCCTAAAATCAGGAACCTGACAAAACTGTCTGCTCTTACCGTTTCTATTCAACATTGTACCGGAAGTTCTAGCTTGGGTAGCTATTCAAGAAAAAGAAGTAAAACAAGATTTTTTTTGCTAGTGACATGGTGACTCATAATTGATTGTACTGCTTTGGCTGCTAGGAAGCTCAGAATTGCAGTTTGGCAATGCACTTCTATTATGAGAACAGTGCCTGATGTGCATATTTGAGTGACAGAATTACCCTTAATTTCTGTCCATATTTCCTTTCCGGTCCATATTTTCCTTTTATCAAACTCTCAATTGTTTTTTTTAAATGCTTATTTGTTTATACTGTTTTGTTCAAAAAAGATTTATAGTTCAGTTTTATACTGTCTGAATTTATATTTTACGTCACTATAAATCATTCATGGAATAAAGAGATGGGGTGGATAGAGAGAAACAAATGTATGGATAGATGCACATCTTGGGAAAGATCTGGCAGTGGGCAGATTGGAGGGGCAAGCATGGAGGCAGGAAGATAAGTTAGGAGAATGGCACAATAATAAAGTTCAAAGAATCCTTGTCAGCTCCTCCAGCCTTGTATTTCCCTTTTTCTACACATCACTCTCTGCTCCACTGACACTGAACCATTTGTGATTCCAGCACAAACTATTTTAATTTCCTTCCCCGGTTCATGCTGTATACACTACCCTGAATGCCCTGCTTTCCCACATCTTCACCTTGCTAACTCCTACTCAGCCTGAAATGTGCAGCTCATCTGAACCTCTTCCAAAAAGCCCTCCTGATGTGGGGAAGGGGCATCCCCCCTTCCCTCGGTTCCAATGTCCTAGGTTTTCTTGGTCTCAGCACTGATTCCACGTATTTTTCCTATCCATCTCCCCCATAAGAATGAAGGGCAGGACCTGCATCTGATCCGCATGTGTTACAAGGATCCAGAGATGGCAAATAGGCAAAGACAGCAGCAGCAAACCCTTCTGGGAGACTGGTTAGAACTGTACCCCAGTCAGATCCCAGATGTTGTCTGTGCCATGACTTGTCCCTGTGGGTGCCCCCACACTTGGATCAGCGGATCTCCTAGAAAGGGTGTGCAGGGCCTGCCAGTGGGCTGTCCTCTGGTTTCTAGACATGCCTTGTGCTGGCTCCTAGGTGCCCATGGAAGTCCAGTCAGCTAAGGGCTGCCCAGGAACCCGCAGGAGCTGGGAAGAAGTGGGCAGGGGCTGGTGGATCCACGCACCTGGGTCAGGAAGACGGACTGTGTGCTCTTGATGTCCTCATCTGACATGTGCTCCGGGCTAAGGCGGCCAGCAGTGTCGCTGGGGTGGGACATGGTCTCTTCGCTGTGCACAGTGGAGTCAGAGCAGATGGGAGGTAGTGGCACAAAGGTGCGGTGGGGCGGTCCATGGCCCTCGAGGGGCATCTCAGTATCCAGAGAAGTGCTTTTAGCGGTGGGCAGCTCGCCAGTCAGCCTTGCTTCTGGCTCTAGCACATCCCTTGAGGAATACTTGACCCTGGTCACGGATGGGTAACTGAGCATCAGAGGCTGCTTCAGCACCTTCGGAATTTGGGTTTTCACCTGTCATGGGAGAGGGGCTGGATTGGATTTGCTCCCTAACCAGGAGTCTCTCCTCCTGGACCTCACCAGCCTAAGGCCACATGGCATAGTGGCCAGAGCACTAGGTAAGTACTCAAGGAGGGAGGAGGAAGAAAGGGAAATCACACTTTGGGGCATCTATAATGTACCCTGTCCATGCTTTATTTATACCTCAAAACTACCCATTGAATAATTATTCTCTTTTCATAGATGGGGAAACCAGGGCTCAGAGAGGCAAAATGACTCTTTCAAGGTCACAGAGTTATTCAGCAGCACAGCCTGGACTGTGTGATTCCGATCCTGGGCTCCGCCTTCATTCTGCATCCCTCGTTATATCACTCTGGCCTTTGGTAACCTCACTCCTTGAACCACAGTTTGCCACAGAGCCCCTGACTTTCCTGGGGGACTCTTGTGGGGGGGGTGGGTAGGAAGTGCTCCTGCATTTTTCTGGGGTGCAGCAGGGTTTAAGGGCAATGAAATAACTTCTTTCCTGTGAAGTTATCCTCTCCCTTCTTCTTTGCCTCAGCTTCCAGGAGGGCCGATGCTATGCTGGGCATCCATGTGTTCAATTTCTCTCAGCCGGGCTTAGTTCTTCCTCCCTACACCAGTTTACATAGAGGGTTGGTTTTTATGTTTTATCAAAGGTATTTAGTCTACATTACTGTGTAGTATAGTGGAAAGGGCCCAAGCACTGTGGTTAGAAAAATATGGCCTGGAAAAGAGTTCCAACCCTTTGAGCTCCCATTTCTTCCTCATGTAATGGAATACTAATCCTTATCCTGCTTATATTGCAGGCATCTCTCAAATGAGATGATGTGTGCAAAGGTACCTAACACGCTAAGGAGCGTGAAGGATGACTGTTTTATAAAGTTAAGTGTCTATTTATGAAAACCTCTCCTTTTGGAAAATATGTATAGCCTCAGTATTTAGACTTGTCATCTGAGGGACTCAGTCTGTTTTTCAGAATCCAGGCATAGGGCAACAGGTGGCACCATGCTTTTGACCAAGACACCAAATGCCATCACTTACCAGCTGGTGGGGAAGGAGCAACTTGTGTCCCTCCTTCACACAGTTCTGGGATTGTCTCTTGGTGCCTCCTTCCAAGATGGAGGAGTGACTGAGGGAGCTCTGCTCTTTCTCTACCCTATTACTACCTTCCAGCCCCTTACCAGGGGAAGAAGGATAATCTAATTGGTCAGGGGTTGATAATCACTGGGCCCTATTTCACTGGTGGGCTGGGTCACTGGGCATCAAAAGCAGGCTGTTTTATCTTCCATTTGTATTCTCAAACTGCAGCTCTTGGTTACATGCCACGTGAGTCCAAGCCTATTCTGGCATGTTTTCCATTTTCCTCTGTTCTGTCCATACCTAAGTATAAGGAGAGGGCCTGCAGCCTTTATCCATATAGTTGATTGAGTAAAAGGCCCAGGAGTCTGTTCTGCATATCCAGTGCCTTTTCTGTAAGCATAACACCCCAAGTTCTAGCTTGAGGTAGTTATGTGTCCCCTGTCTGACTTCAGGCCTCAGCCACATTCTCTGGTCTTCCCTACTTGGGTGTTAGAGGATGTCTGCCCAGATTAACAAAGCAATGCTTTCTTTCTCTTTTGGCTACTAGTGTTTGTGTCTCTCCTTTATTGGTCAGAACTTTGAAGGGGAGGAGGAGTGAGAGGCATCCTGAACCTCAATACTAAGTTTTAACAAGTCAGTTCACCTCTCTGAGCCTCAGTTTCCTCATCTGTGTAATGCCTATCTTGCAGAGTTGTGAGGCTATTGAGAGGGTACATGCGTGAGTGCTCAGCAGAGTACCGGGCCTGGTGTCCTGTAAAGGGGCGAGCTAAGTATGTACTCAATATCTGATTCACTGTGCTTCTGCCTCCTCCTCGCTTGGCTGATGGGAAGGAGATAGTTGGATCCTTGGAGGAGGTCACAGACAAGGGGGAAGATGATGGAGACCCTTTTTTTTTGGTTTTAAATGCTTGCTCTGGTCTTCCAAGAGCTCAAGACAAGACCTTGGCTGGGTGGAGGTAGGCTGCAAAGGGAGTGTCAGGGGAATAACTGTAATTAACTTCTGGGCTCAGTTTAGGAAGGGAGGAGGGTTTCATAGAAATATCTGGAATTTTTCAGATGAAGGATTTGGTTTACTTTATGGCATCCCAAAAAGCAAGTCTAAGACCACTGGCTGGGAAAGTTATGGAGGAAGCAGATTTCTCCCAACATACAGAAACACTTAATTAAGGTTCAGGCAGGAGACCTGTATTCCAGTCCTGGCGCTAACATTCATGGTTACCACTGATGATTTTAACTTTCCTTGTTACTGGTTTGGGAGTTTATAGTGTATTTTCATATCTGTTGTTGCATCCAGTCCTCTCAGCAGCTCTGAGAGGTTTTAGAGTTGAGGAAACTGAAGCTCAGAGGGGTGAAACTCCTGCCCAAGGCCAGGCAGCTATGGAAAGTGATGGAGCCAGGCTCATACCTGGGTTTTCTGACTTCAAGGCTGGTCTCTCCCTAGTTCTCCACAGTTCCTTCTCTGGGCCTCAGTTTTTCTGCAAAATAGCGGGTCAGTCTCAGTGACCCCCTAAGCTCTTCCCTATTCTGACTCTTTGGTTGTTCCTCTTGGGTATATCTGAATCTACTAGGGCAAGGAAAGGAAAAGACAATATTGAACCTGATGAAGGTTCCAAGCATTGTGGGATTGAGTAGTTCTATTCCAGGTTAGTCTGCATACCTTAAAATAGGCTCTGCTCCCTGTGGGGTTGGGGTCCTCTGCTTGGAAACCTTACCTTCCGCGTGTCCTTCCGAGGCATCAAAATATGTGGATGCTTAGCCTTTACTATTTTCTTTCGAATTAAGTGGATCCCCAGTCGCTCCTGGAGGAAGCTTTTTAGCAGTGGAGGGACACCTGGTGCCATGATGGGAAAATGGCAACATTACTATTAGCCACCGTTTACTGGGGGCTTATCATGTGCTGGGCACTGCTGATCCTGCTTTACATGTGTCAGTATAATGTATTTAATACTCACATCAATCCTGTATTATCTTCATTGGGTAGGTGAGGCAACTGAGGCACAAAGAGGTTAATGTATTTGCTCAAGGCAACAAAGATAGTGTGGAGCAAGGATTAGAACTCCCCCTCTGTCCTCCAGGGCCAAGGACTCTAAAATGCCTCCAGCTGCTACATCTGGGCCAGCAGGCTCCAGTGCTAGAGTAACAGCCCTCGCCTCCCCCTGCCCTTGTAGTCACTGTGCTCTGGGAGGGGAGGGACTATAGCTGGGCCCTGCACCCCTCCCCAGCCGGGAAGCAGAGAGAGCGAGGTCATAACAGATCGGTTCCACAGGGCAGGGCGGACCTTCGAGCTCATGCAGGATCTAGATAATTCTATATTCCCTTCCCAGCTCTGCCTCTTGCCGTGTGACAGTGACAAGATCGGAAACCTCTCTGAACCTCAGTGTCTTCCAGTATAAAATGGGGAAAATAATGCCTGCCTGATAGGGTTACTGACTGGATGAGCTGGTGGAGAGGAGGTGCGTGGAAGTGTCTGTTGTTTTCTCCACTCCCTGATGCACTGTGCACCTCCTCCACCCCGGAGGCAGAAAAGAGCCCAGGGCTTGGCACCTGTGGCGGGGGCCGGGGAGTATGGACACAATGTTCCCTCAGCACTGGGGTATGTGGGGCCAGTTTCACAGGCATCATACCTCGTGTATGGGCCACCAGAGGGTTGCTATGAAAGACGAGCTCACAGAGAGACGGGAAGAGAGCTGCTGGCAGAACAGCATCCTCCTTCGTGATCTGCAACAAATGCAGAAGAGACTGTCAGAGAGAACTCCTTCTGCTCAGGTGCTTCCAGGCCCCACTTTGCAGGGCTATAATACTTGTTAGGATTGGGGTGGGGTGGGCGTGGGGTGGGGAGAGAGGCTGCTGCTGCTGGGGCTCACTGCTGCACAGTCCTTATTCCTGCCTGCTAACCCCCAGGACAACCCTGCTCTTCCTGTCTGAAATTCCGCCATCACTGTTACATGTTTGAGAGTTAAGAATTCCTCTCTCTTCTCCACACTGTATATGTAGCCTACAGCAAGTATTGGGGATGTTGGTGACAAAATAATAACAAACACTTGTATAGCACTTGTCTCACAAGGAGTCTGAGTGTGTGGTGGGGCACTGACTTGGATGTGAGGATACAATTTGTCTGACACTTCGCTTTCTTCAATTCAAACTCTACACACCCTGTTGGTCTGTCAACAGCACTCCTGATAATCCCCTTCACTGAGTCTTGTCCTGGTCACTGATCTGGGGAGGGATAGGGGACAGGGGGTCAGGTGGACAGAGGCAGAGCCGGCAGTAAGGGAGACCTCATGACTATGGTCCAGAAGTCACTCTACCCCATAAAGCCAGCCTGCAATTGGTGGATGGCTGGCCAACCCAGCTCTGGAAGGGCAAAAAATACAGGATCTTTGTTAATCAGGGGGGCTGGAACATCTGGGAACTATTTTGGGGAGGGTGTCTATTAGCAATGAATACTATCTGAGACACCTATGAGTCCAGGAGTGGGGCGGTGGCCTTTCAGACCCCTGGACATATGGAAGGTGTTGGGTCAGATGCAGGGCCCATAGAAGGCTCTAAGGTCCAAAGGCTGGAAGAAGTAGTAGACTTTAGTTTGGCTTCCCCTGGAATCCACTAGGTAGCACACGATTTCCATCGGGCAATTATTCATTCTCTCTCATTTTTGTTCATTCAATCAACAAATATTTACTGAATGCCTGCCATGTGCCAAGTTCTGAGGTGGGAATGAGAAAAACAAGCATGATTTCTACCCTCTAAGAGACTGCCTATTGGGAAGCAAGCCTTGAAGGGACAATAACCCAAAGGAGAGTAGATTTATAACTGTGATAAGTGTCACAAAATAAAGGTACATGAAGTCTATGGTGATTTGACTTAGGGAGGTAGGAGAAGTATGTGTCTCTGAGATCTGAAGGATGGGTAGGAGGTAATCAGTGAATGCAGTGGGGGGTGAAATGTGTGGCAGAGACAGCTATGTATGTACCAAAGCCATTTCCTCTATCTTCTGAGCGCACAGCTAGACTATAGCTCCTAGCCTCCCTAGTAGCAAAGCATGGTCATATGATTCAGTTCCAGCCAATGCAGCATGGGTGGAAGTGACAAATGCCACTTCCAGGCATAGGTCATTCAAAACCACCTGTGGGATCCTCTATGTCTTCACCACTTTCCCCTCACCCAACCACCTAACCAACAAATGCTTCGGATTCAATGAAGGATTCAAAGGGACCTGGGTCTCTGAATGATAAGGTGGAAAGCCATCCGCCAACCAGAATATCCACACTGGACTTTGTAAAAGCAAGCAATAGACTTTTATTGTGCTAAATCATTGAGATTTTTTAAGTTTGCTGCAGCAGCTAATATTATTTTCTCTAAATATTGCAGAGAGGAAGGATGATCCCGGAAAAGAGAACATGTATGAAATGCTCCAAGGCAAAGAAGAGAAAAGCCTGTTTTGAGGAATTAAAATAAGGCCAGTTGATTAAAAGCAGAGAGGAAGAGGGTGCATTGTGTAAGATAAGGCCAGAAATGGAAGTAGGAGCCAGATCAAATCTAGTTAAAGAGTTTAGTCCTTGGGGAATTCATTAGATGGATTTTGGAAACATGAGATCATAACTTGCAAAGACTTGGTGATGGACTAGATATGGAGGAGAGAGAAGGATGGCAATTATGTTTTGGCTTGATAAGTAGATGGACTGTAGAACTATTCAGTAAAGATAGGGAACAATCCAAGAGCATCCATTTGAAGGGAAAGATCATTAATTCATTTTGGATATGTACCACTTGGGTGGTATCTGTGAGACCTCCAAGTAGAAGTGTCAAGTAGGCAGTGGAGACAAAGGTCTGGAGTACAGAGGACAGACCCGCATTGGAGTTATAAATTTGTCAATCACTGCTTATGGGCCAATGGGTATCTGAAGCCATATCTAGAGTACAGAGAGAGAGAGAGAGAGAGAGAGAGAGAGAAAAGGGAGTAGGAGTGGGCCTTGTGGGACTCTAACACTCAATGGTCTAAATCAGGGCTCACCAAACATTTTCTGTCAAGAGTCTGATAGTAAATGTTTTAGGCTTTGCAGGCCGTGTGATCTCTGTCACAGCCACTCAGTTCTGTGGTTGTAGCACAAAAGCAGCTATAGACTATTCATAAATGAGTGAGCATGGGAAGCTGTTGCCCAATAAAACTTTATATATCATCTTTGAAATGTATTTCATATAATTTCACATGCCACGAAATAGTCTTGATTTTTTACAACGATTCAAAAATATAAACATTACTTTTAGCTCATAGGCAGAATAAAATCCAGGGGCAGCAAATATAGCCCATGGTCCAAAGTTGATCCACCGTCTGTTTAATGAAGTTTCATTACAACACTGCCATCCTCATTAATTGACCTTTGTCTATAGCAGTCTTCATGACACAATGGCAGAGTTGAGTTCTTGTGACAGAGACCATGTGGCCTGTAAAGCCCAAAATATTTACTATTTGGCCCTTTACAGAAAAAGTGTGCTGAACTTTAATCTAGACACTACGGAATGAGGATGAACTTACAAAGGAGCCTAAGAGCTGACGATAAATGACTACATCATGGTGACTAAAGTGGTGCCAATTAGGTGGTAAAGAGATGGTCACTACAGAATAGGCAGTGGAGAATTTAATTTTGCAAAAGTCCATCCACTCAAATTTGCTGAAGAAAACTGAAGAAAGTTACAATTAAAATCAGTAGAAAGTTGAAAGATACCTGGGCGGTGGTGTCATATTTTCTGTAAAATTAAACCCCGGGTGAAAGACACGGATTTAGGATTCCAGCTGATAGAGAGAGAAGAATCTGGCCATCAGGCTAGCCTGATCCCTCCAGGGTGAGTTGACTGCCCTAAAAGGATATTAGGTTCCCATGACAATTTTAAATCTCTGCCCTAACCTCACCGCATTAAGGAGAATATAATTTAATTTGTCAAATTTATGAACTAAGTAAATATTAAAGATCGAGTAAAAGTGATTATTTTATTCTTGACACAAAATTTACTTGATTTGCAAGTGAATTTCCTAGATGTATATGTTCTATTTAAAGGCAGAATTGGTTTTAAAATTTGTAACTTTAATAAACTGAATACTGATTTCTACAGTCATGATTGGAGATTTTTAACACAAGGCTTCTCAGCAATTGATAGAACAACAGAAAAAAAAGGACACAGAAGATCTAAGTGCTACACTACCAACAACCTTAATTAATTGATACTTAGAGAATGCCATAACCTAACACTGCAGAATACAAATTTCTTTTAAGTGTACATGGAATAGACCACAGGGTGGACTTAAACAAGTTTAAATTTCAAAAGAATGAAATCTAACAGATAATGTTCTTTGATAAAAGAATTAAATTAGATATCAACAAATACAAGTTATGTAGAAGAGTCCAAACTTTGGAAATTAAACCCTTTGCTTCCAAACAACTCATAGGTCAAAGAAGAAATCACAAGAAAAATTAAAAATCTTTAAAAATTGAATGAAAATAAAAACACAATATCAAAATTTTCACTTAAAGATGAGATTAGAGAGAAACTTACAGCTTTAAGAAAAGAAAAAGGTCTAATACCTATAACCCTAAGCTTACTTGACACCTGAGGAAGCAAGAAAAAGAGGAGCAAATTAAACTCACCATAAGTAGAAGGAAGGAAATAATAAAATTATGAGCAGATAATCAATGAAATGGAAAAAAGCCAAAAATAGAGAAATTCAATGAAACAAACAACTGGTTTAATAAAAAGTCAATAAAATAGATAACTTCTAACTTTTGGGATCAAGAAAAAGAGACACAAATTACCAATTTCAAGAAACCCATACTAGATATTCAATTTACTCTCAATAAGGGTACCAAAACTATTCAGTGGGCAAAGGATAGTTTTTTCAACAAATGGTGCTGGAAAAACTGAATATACACATGCAAAAGAATAAAGCTGAACACCTACCTCTCACCACATATAAAAATTAACTAAAAATGGATAAAAGACCTAATCATAAGAGCTAAAACTATAAAATTCTTAGAAGAAAACATATGGGTAAATCTCAGTGACTATGGATTAGACAATGGCTTCTTAAGGCTGACACCAAAACCACAAGCAATTAAAGAAAAAATAAATTGGACTTCTTCAAAATGGAAAACTTTTGTGTTTCAAAGGACACTATCATGAAAGTGAAAAGACAACCCACAGAATTGGAGAAAATGTTTGCAATTCATATCTCATAAGAATATAGTATCCAGAATACATAAAGAACTCTTTCAACTCAACAATAAAAAGATCAATTACTCAGTTTTTAAATGGACAAGTGATTTAAATAGATCTTCTCCACAGAAGATCTACAAATGCCAGTAGACACATAAAAAGATGCCCAACCCCATTAGCCATCAGAGAAATGGAAATCAAAATTACAATGAGATACCATTTCACACCCACTAGGATGGCTATACTATTAAAAAAAAAAAAGGGACAAAAACAAATGTTGGCGAAGATGTGGAGAAACTGGAACCCTCATACATTGCTAGTGGGAACGTAAAGTGGAGCAATTGCTTTGAAAGACATTTTTGAAGTTCCTGAAAAAGTTAAACATAAGAGTTACAATATGACCCAGAAATTCCACTCCTAGGAACATACACAATAGTGAAAACAGGTGTTTAAAAAAAAAAAAAACAAAAACAAAAACCTCACAGAAGGATTATTCACAAGATCCAAAGGGTGGAAAGGACCCAATGTCCTTCAACTGAATGAATGGATAAACAAATGTGGTACATCCATACAATGGAATATCATTCATCCATAAAAAGGAATGAAATGCCCCTTTCTTCAGCTGCCACTAAGGTGCTCAGTTCTTCCAAGGAAGGTGAGGCTGAGCCCAGGTGAGGCCCTCCCTTGATCCAGTGACTAGCACTGCACCTGGCAGCCACCTGCACCATGGCCCATCTCCAGCCTTGTCTACTCAGCCCTTATCCTCCATGACGATGAGGTCACCATCATAGACAATAAGATCAATGCCCTCATGAAAGCAGCTGGTATAAATGTGAACCCTTCTGGTATGACTTGCTTGCAAAGGCTATGACCAACCTCAACATCAGCAGCCTCATCTGCAATGTAGGTATTGCTGAACCTGCCCCAACAGCAGGTCCTGCCCTCTCCACAGATGCTGCTCCAACTGAGGAAAAGAAAGTAGAAGCAAAGAAAAGAATAATCCAAGGAGTCTGATGATGACATGGGCTTTGGTCTTTTAGATTAAACCCTTTCTGTAACATTTTCAAAAAGTTATGAAGGCCCTTTTTAGAGTCACAAGAAAGCCACAGCAGAGCCACAAGGCCAAGAGGACCACAGAGTCCACCAGCCAATGCCCTTTGGAGATGAAGAAGGAGAACACTCCCATGGGAGCTTCATGAAACAAGAAGCCAGGAGAGAAAGCTAGCACACTGTCACTATGTTCACCACGCCTTCCCACTTGAGAGAGAGAAATGCTGAACCCATTAATCTTTCTTGAGTGAAGGTAACCTCTTCTTGGTGCCTTAATTTGGACATTTTAATAGTTTTGCTTTAATTGGGACATTTTCTTAGCCTTAGAACTTGTAAACTAGCAACTTATTAAATCCCCCTTTTAAAAGCCATTCTGTTTCTGGTATATTGCATTCTGGCAGCTAACAAACTAGTACAGATTTTGGTACTGATAGTGGGATTCTGCTGCATTTGCAAATACCAAACATGTTGGAATGGTTTTTAAAATTGATAAGGGGAAGATTTTGAAGGACTTGATAGAGAAGGCCAGGAATGCTCTGAAGAGGCCAAGATGGTGGCTTAGCAATGTGCACGTTTTAGTTCGTCCTCCAGAACAACTACTAAATAACCAGAAACAGTACAGAGCAGCTCCCGGAGCCATGTCACTGACTGGACACACAGCGTACCCCAGTCTGGACCAGCTGGACCTGTAGCCTCCCCAGAACTGTGAGGTAATTAAGGTAATTAAATGTCTAGACACCAGCAAAAAATAAATCACACCAGGAAATTCCCAAAGCCACGGTGGCCAGCGCCTCTCCCCCACAGGTGGCTTCCCAGACGGAAAGGAAAGAGACTCTAAACCTGGTCAAGGCAGAGTTCGCACATTGGGCTCACAGAAAAAGAGGAAAGGGGAGGAAACAGAGGTTTTTGTGGCTGTCTTTCTACGGAGGCTTGGCTGCCTCTGGATTCAGCTGTGGGACTTCTCGGGCTGCAACTGCCCCAGGCATAGGCAGAAACGGACTGCGTTCAGGGCTGTCTCTTACCTGTGCCTTCCCCAGGGGAGGGGTGAAGCCCAACTCAGGTGGAACCCCTCCTGCAAGGAATTCAGACCCCAGGGCTTGGCAATTTGAAGCCATTAAAACCAGCCTACAACCTCTCCTCTGTCTCCACCACGTCCCCAGCAGGGAGAGTCTGCCAAACTTAAAGGTGCCGCAACATCTTTTGCTGGTGGGACCCGCAGGCAGACAAGCGCCACATACTTGGCAGGATAAGAAAAACAGAGCCCAGAGACTTCACAGGAAAGCCTTTTAACCTGCTGGGTCTCACCCTCAGGGAAAACTGACGCAGGTGACTCCTTCCCCCTGATAGGAGGCCAGTTTAGTCCGGGAAAACCTGGCTAGAGTCTATAATACCTACATAGACCCTCCTAAGGGTGGGGAGGGAAAAGGCACCATAAAAGCAGGGCAAGATACAAGAAAACAAGAACTGAAAAATTATCCTCTGTTAAAAAAAACCTAAGCTAGAGGTCTGGAAAAAGCTGAACTGAAGGTCAAAGAACAGATAGACAACAAATTCATCCAGCAAGAAAACCCTAGGTAAGAGAAGTGAAAGCAATCTCCAGAATAAACTAATTAAGGTAATTAAATGTCTAGATGCCAGCAAAAAATAACAAATCACACCAGGAAAACTGAATATATGGCCCAGTCAAAGGAACAAACCAACAATTCAAATGAGATACAGGAGCTGACACAATTAATTCAGAATATACAAACAGACATGGAAAACCTCATCAAAAACCAAATCAATGAATTGAGGGAGGATATGAAGAAGGCAAGGAAAGAACAAAAAGAAGAAATGGAAAGTCTGAAAAACAAATCACAGAAGTTATGGGAATGAAGGGTACAGTAGAAGAGATAAAAAAAAAACAATGGAAACCTACAATGGTAAATTTCAAGAGACAGAGGTTAGGATTAGTGGACTGGAGGATGGAACATCTGAAATCCGACAAGAAACAGAAACCATAGGGAAAAAAATGGAAAAATATGAGCAGGGACGCAGGGAATTGAATGATAATATGAAGCTCACAAATATACGTGTTGTGGGTGTCCCGGAAGGAGAAGAGAAGGGAAAAGGAGGAGAAAAACTAATGGAAGAAATTATCACTGAAAATTTCCGAACTTTTATGAAAGACTTAAAATTACAGATCCAAGAAGCGCAGCGCACCCCAAAGAGAATAGATCCAAATAGACATTCTCCAAGACACTTCCTAGTCAGAATGTCAGAGGTCAAAGAGAAAGAGGATCTTGAAAGCAGCAAGAGAAAAGCAATCCATCACATACAAGGGAAACCCAATAAGACTATGTGTAGATTTCTCAGCAGAAACCATGGAAGCGAGAAGACAGTGGGATGATATATTTAAATTACTAAAAGAGAAAAACTGCCACCCAAGAATTCTATACCCAGCAAAATTGTCCTTCAAAAATGAGGGAGAAATTAAAACATTTTCAGACAAAAAATCACTGAGAGAATTTGTGACCAAGAGACCAGCTCTGCAAGAAATACTAAAGGTGTAGCTTTCACAGTGTGACTGTGTGATTGTGAAAACCTTGTGTCTGATGCTCCTTTTATCTACCTCATCAACAGATGAGTAGAACATATGGAACAAAAATAAATAATAGGGGGAATGTGATTGTGAAAAAAAAAAGAAATACTAAAGGGAGCACTACAGACAGATACAAAAAGACAGAAGAGAGAGGTGTGAAGAAGAGTGTAGGAAGAAGGAAAATTAGATATGACATATGAAATACAAAAGGCAAAATGGTAGAAGAAAGTACTACCCGTACAGTAATAACACTAAATGCTAATGGATCGAACTCCCCAATTAAAAGACATAGACTGGCAGAATGGATTAAAAAACAGGATCCTTCTATATGCTGTCTACAAGAAACACATCTTAGACCCAAAGATAAACATAGGTTGAAAGTGAAAGGTTGGGAAAAGATATTTCATGCAAATAACAACCAGAAAAGAGCAGGAGTAGCTATACTAATATCCAACAAATTAGACTTCAAATGTAAAACAGTTAAAAGAGACAAAGAAGGATAGTATCTACTAATAAAAGGAACAGTTCAACGGGAAGACATAACAATCATAAATATTTATGCACCGAACCAGAATGCCCCAAAATACTTGAGGCAAACACTGCAAACACTGAAAAGGGAAATAGATACATCTATCATAATAGTTGGAGACTTCAATTTCCCACTCTCATCAATGGACAGAACATCTAGACAGAGGATCAATAAAGAAACAGAACATTTGAATATTACAATAAATGAGCTAGACTTAACAGACATTTATAGGACATTACACCCCACAACAGCAGGATACACATTTTTCTCAAGTGCTCATGGATCATTCTCAAAGATAGACCATATGCTGGGTCACAAGGCAAGTCTCAATAAATTTAAAAAGACTGAAATCATACAAAACACTTTCTCAGATCATAAGGGAATGAAGTTGGAAATCAATAATAGGCAAAGTGCCAGAAAATTCACAAATATGTGGAGGCTCAACAACACACTCTTAAACAACCAGTGGGTCAAGGAAGAAATTACAAGTGAAATCAGTAAATATCTTGAGGCAAATGAAAATGAAAACACAACATTTCAAAACTTATGGGATGCAACAAAGGCAGTGCTAAGAGGGAAATATATTGCCCTAAATGCTTATATCAAAAAAAGAAGAAAGGGCAAATTTCGGGAATTAACTGTCCACTTGGAAGAACTGGAGAAAGAACAGCAAACTAACCCCAAAGCAAGCAAAAGGAAAGAAATAACAAAGATTAGAGCAGAAATAAATCAAATTGAGAACATGAAAACAATTGAGAAAATCAATAAAACCAGAAGTTGGTTCTATGAGAAAATCAATAAGATTGATGGGCCCTTATCAAGATTGACAAAAAGAAGAAGAGAGGATGCAAACAAATAAGATCAGAAATGGAAGAGGAGACATAACCACTGACCCCACAGAAATAAAGGAGGTAATAACAGGATACTATGAACAACTTTATGCTAATAAATACAACAATGTAGATGAAATGGACAACTTCCTAGAAAGGCATGAACAACCAACTTTGACTCAAGAAGAAATAGATGAGCTCAACAAACCAATCACAAGTAAAGAAACTGAATCAGTCATTCAAAAGCTTCCCAAAAAGAAAAGTCCAGGACCAGACGGCTTCACATGTGAATTCTACCAAACATTCCAGAAAGAATTAGTACCAATCCTGCTCAACCTCCTCAAAAAAATTGAAGTGGAGGGAAAGCTACCTAATTCATTCTATGAAGCCAACATCACCCTCATACCAAAACCAGGCAAAGATATTACAAAAAAAGAAAACTACAGACCAATCTCTCTAATGAATATAGATGCAAAAATCCTCAACAAAATTCTAACAAATCGAATCCAGCAACACATTAAAAGAATTAGGGGGCGGGCCGCGGTGGCTCAGCGGGCAAGAGTGCTTGCCTGCCATGCCGGAGGACCTCGGTTCGATTCCCGGCCCCAGCCCATGTAAAAAACAAACAAACAAACAAAATATAATAAAACAAGAAAATGTTTAAAGATGTTTCCCTTTCTTCCTCCCTTCCTTCCTTCCATCCTTCCTTCCTTCTCTCTGTCTTTCCTTCCCTTCCTCCCTCTCTCTAAAAAAAAAAAAAAAAAAAAGAATTAGACATCATGACCAAGTAGGATTCATCCCAGGTATGCAAGCATGGTTCAACATAAGAAAATCAATTAATGTAATACACCATATCAACAAATCAAAGCAGAAAAATCACATGATCATCTCAATTGATGCAGAGAAGGCATCTGACAAGATTCAACATCCTTTCCTGTTGAAAACACTTCAAAAGATAGGAATACAAGGGAACTTCCTTAAAATGATAGAGGGAATATATGAAAAACCCACAGCTAATATCATCCTCAATGGGGAAAAATTGAAAACTTTCCCCCTAAGATCAGGAACAAGACAAGGATGTCCAGTATCACCACTGTTATTCAACATTGTGTTGGAAGTTCTAGCCAGAGCAATCAGAAAGAAAGACAGATGTTAAAGATTGAGATGGTATAATCTAGGAATGCTTAGAGTATACAAGAATAGTGAAATGTACAATGTACAAATTTTAAAAATGTTTTTGCATGAGGAAGAATAAAGGAATATCATTATTGCAGGATGCTGAAAATAGATGGTAATTAATATTTTAAAATGTCACCTTCTGTGTGAGACTAAAGCAAAAAATGTTTATTTGTTACAAAATTTATATTTTGACTAGTGCATCTCCTAATATAACTTATGTAGATAGTTTGATTGAACGCCATAAGTACTTGGAATCTGAGGTAGGACATGAGATTTTGCTGGTTTGTCCAGAGTGATGCCCCGATGAATCCCAGAGTGATTTGATCAGTGAGTGGAAAAGTATCTGCAAAGTCCCCTTTGGGGAATGGTGAGAACAGGGAGAAATTCAACTTCCCCAAGTTGAATTCTTGATATTCTCACAAGCAGTGTGGACAACCAAAGCTATAGGCTGAGTCCCCAGTCCTGGGGTTTGTTCATATGAAACTTAACCCCGCAAAGGACAGGTCAAGTCTACTTAAAATTTAGGCCTAAGAGTCACCCCCAAGAGAGCCCCTTTTGTTGCTCAGATGTGGCCTCTCTCTCCAGCCAACACAACAAGCAGTCTCACCACCCTACCCCTATCTACGTGGGACATGACTCCCAGGGGTGTGGACCTTCCTGGCAACGTGGGACAGAGATCTTGGAATAAGCTGAGACTCAGCATCAAGGGATTGAGAAAACCTTCTCGACCAAAAGGGGGAAGAGGGAAATGAGACAAAGTGTCAGTGGCTGAGAGATTCCAAACAGAGTCGAGAGGTTATCCTGGAGGTTATTCTTATGCATCAAGTAGATATCATCTTGTTATTCAAGATGTAATGGAGAGGCTGGAAGGAACTGCCTGAAAATGTAGAGCTGTGTTCCAGTAGCCATGTTTCTTGAGGATGATTGAATAATGATACAGCTGTCACAATGTAACTGTGTGATTGTGAAAACCTTGTGCCTGGTGCTCCTTTTATCTACCTTGTCAACAAGAGTATAACATTTGGAATAAAAATAAATAGTAGGGGGAACAAATGCTAAAATAAATTTAGTTTGAAAAGCTAATAATCAATGAAAGCGAGGGGTAAGGAGTATGGTAGGTATAATCTTTTTTTTTCTTTCCTGTGTTCGTTTTATTTCTTTTTCTATTGTCTTTTTATTTCTTTTTCTGAATTAATGCAAGTGTTCTAAGAAATGATGAATATGCAACTAAGTGATGATATTGTGAATTACTGATTAAGTATGTTGATGTTTTATTTTGTTTATTTTTTAATTAATAAATAAATTTTTTAAAAAAGAATGCTCTGAAGAGACTGTTGGTAGAACTGTGGACTCAAAAGACACTTCTGGCCAGGTTTTATACAGAAATGAGGGAGCATTATTACAGACTGGAAGGAAGGCGACCCTTGTTCTAATTTTTTTTTTCATAGGCAGGCACCGGGAATTGAACCCAGGTCTCTGGCATGGCAGATCCTTGTTTTAAAATAGAAGATAATCTGGCAAAATTGACTAGTGTCTTTGGCTGAAAGCTGATTTTAAAAGCCATGAACTTGGATATTTAGCAGAAGAGATTTCCAATTTAAATGTGGAAAGTGCAGCCTAGTTTCTCCTTGCACCTTATAGTGAAATACACAGGAAAGATATAAGCTGAGAACCGAATTCTTGGGTACAAAGAAACCAGAAATTGATGTTCTGGAAAATTCTGGACTTCCAGGAAGGGAGACCCCAGAGAACAGAGCCCCACATGAGGACTTGGCCAAATGTGGAACCAGTCAGCCATTTCAGAGAAAGTCAGGATTGGACATGTAGTTATCCAGGAAAAATCTATGGAATCTCCTTGTCTGATGGGCGTGATCCAAGGCTACTGCATAGAAAGCCAACGAGGTGTTGCGGGATCTGTATAAGAGAACCACTGCCAGTCAGGACTGAGAGGAACACAGAAGGGACACATTGGAGGAAAAATAACTTCAGAGGCAAAGCCATAGAGGCTGGAGGCTGAAGTCAAGAAGCCTTGGGCAAGGAGAGTGGATCCACTCAAGCATATGGAGAGGGTGACTTTGACCTGAAGGCAGAGGATGTGCCTTCTACCTCATTGCAGTGGAAGAGTCATGCCACCTCAGGCCTTTGGAGAGGGTGAAGCACAGTTCTGGGGTTTGGGGAGAGCCTGAATGCCACCACATGGTGGGGTTGAGTGTGTGCCCTGGAGATGGCAGAGAGCCCGGGTGCAGCACTGATGCTTGGAGAGGTGGGGCTGAGAAAAAGGTGGTCTCCCCAATGTCCCCCAAGGTTGCACTCCGAGAGGCTGACCATTGTGTGGGACATTGGAAAGGGTGGACTGCCACTTTCTAAAGCCCAGAAGACAAATGACTCTCAGACTTTGAAATCTAATGGAGTTTGCCCTGCGGGTTTTTTAAACTGCTTGGATTCTGTGATGCCTGTGTTCCTTCCTCCCTATGGAAATGGATATATGTATCCTACGACTGTTCCTCCTTTGTATGTTGGTAGCAAATAACTTGCTCTGAATTTTACAGGTCCAGAGCCAGGGGAGAGAATTTTGCCTTAGGGCAGACCATGCCTGTAGCTGACTTTGATGAGATTTTATACTGTTTCTGACTTTGTATTATATTTGTATTGTTACTGAAATTTGTAAGCCTTTCTGATACTGTTATGGGATGCATTTTTTTTGGCATGGGCAGGCACCGGGAATAGAACCCGGGTCTCCAATATGGCAGGCCAGAACTCTGCCTGATGAGTCACCCTGGCCCGCCTGGGATGAATATATTTTGCATTTGTAAAGAACATATCTTTTTGGGGTCCAAAGGGTGGAATGTGCCAGTTTGAATCTGTGGTGGACCCCAGAAAAGCCACGTCCTTTAATCCTCATTCAATGTTGCTGGCTGGGAGCATTTTGATTGTTCCCATGGAGATGTGACCCACCCAATTGTGGGTGGTAACTTTTGCTGAGATAGCCTCCATAGAGTTGTGCCTCTACCCATTAATCCTTTAAAAGAGGAAGCATTTTGGAGAGAGTCCCTTTTTAAAGCCTCAAGAAAGCCACAGCAGAGCTGAGCAGACCCATGAGGCTGAGAGAACCAGAGTCCACCAGCCAGGGGCTTTCGGAGATGAAGAAGAATACCCCTGCAGGGGATTCATAAACAAGAAGCCAGGAGAGAAAGCTGGCAGACTGTTGCCATGTTCACCACATGCCTTCCCAGTTGAGAGAGAAACACTGAACCCATCGGCCTCTCTTGAGTGATGATAACCTCTTGGTACCGTAATTTAGACATTTTTATAGCCTTGCTTTAATTGGGACATTTTCTCAGCCTTAGAACTGTAAACTAGCAACTTATTAAACTCCCCTTTTTAAAAGCTAAAAAAAAAAGTTATGAAGTACTGATTCATGCACAACGTGGATGAAGCTTGAAAAAATTATACTAAGTAAAAGAAACCACGCACCAAAAGGCCCTTATTGTATGATTCTGTTTATGTAAAATTACTAGAATAGGCAAATTCATAGAGACAGAAGGTAGACAGTGGTTACCAGAGGTTGGAGGGGAGCAGAAGATAGGGAGTGACTGCTCAATGGGAACAAGGTTTTTTTTTTTTTGCAGTGAGGAAAAAGTCCTAGTTTTAGATACTGGTGATAATTTCACAACTTTGTGAAATACTAAAATCACCAAATTGTATACTTTAAAAGGGTGAATTTAATTGTAAGTAAATTATATTTCAATTAAAGAAAAAAGAAAAAAATGAAAGCAGGGACACCAGAATAGATTCTATAGATATTAAAAGGATAATAACAGACTTCCAGGCCAAGATGGCAGCTTAGCAATATGCGTGTTTTAGTTCGTTCTCCAGAACAACTACTAAAGAACCAGAAA
Organism: Tamandua tetradactyla; assembly: GCF_023851605.1. Lineage (NCBI taxonomy): Eukaryota > Metazoa > Chordata > Mammalia > Pilosa > Myrmecophagidae > Tamandua > Tamandua tetradactyla. The sequence goes on along the minus strand of NC_135334.1, from coordinate 70,727,082 downwards.
CAGTACAGAACAGCTCCTGGGGCCACGTCAGTGACATGACACACAGCGTACTCCAGTCTGGATCAGCTGGACCGGCTGTGAGCTCCCCCAGAACCATGAGTGCCCCAAGCCATGGCAGCCGGCGCCCTTCCCCCACAGGCTGCTTCCCAGAGGGGAAAGGAAAGGGACTTGACCTTTCCCTTGAGCCCAACCAAATGCCAGTTGTGGAATTAATTAACAAATTCTGACTACTAAAATTAGACCCCCAGCTCAGGTGAACCTGGTCAAAGCAGAGGTCGCTCATTTTTGCCCCAGTGCCAAGGGGACAGGGCTGATGCAAAAGAAAAAAAAAAAAGAAGAAGGAAACAGAGGTTTCTGTGGCTGTGTTTCTACAAAGGCTTGACTGCCTTTGAATAGAGTGGCAGGACTTCTCACGCTGCAACTGCCCCAGGCATAGGCAGAAACAAGCTCGTTTGGGGGCTTGTCTGGAGCCTGTGCCTTCTCCAGGGGAGGGGTGAAGCCCAACTCAGGTGTAATCCCTCCCTCAAGGAATTCAGACACCAGGGCTTGGTAATATGAAGCCATTAAAACCAGCCTACAACCTCTTCTCTGTCTCCACCATGTCCCCAGCAGGGAGAGTCTGCCAAACTTAAAGGTACCGCATCATCTTATGCTGGTGGGACACGCAGGCAGACAAGCACCACCTACTGGACAGGATAAGAAAAACAGAGCCCAGACACTTCACAAAAGCCTTTTACCCTGCTGGGTCTCACCCTCAGGGAAAACCTACGCAGGTGACTCCTTCTCCCTGATAGAAGGCCAGTTTGGTCTGGGAAAATCCGACTGGGATCTATAATACCTAGGTAAACCCTCCTAAGGGTGGGGGGTGGGGGGTAGGGGGGAAAGGCACCATACAAGCAGGGCAAGAAACAAGAAAACAAGAACTGAAAAATTATCCTCTGTTAAACAAAACCTAAGCTAGAGGTCCAGAAAAAGCTGAACTGATGTCAAAGAACAGACAGCAAGAAAACCCTAGGTAAAAGAAATGAAAGCAATCTCCAGAATAAACTAATTAAGGTAATTAAATGCCTAGATGCCAGCAAAAAATAACAAATCACACCAGGAAAATTGAACATATGGTCCAGTCAAAGGAACAAACCAACAATTCAAATGAGATACAGGAGCTGACACAATTAATTCAGAATATACGAACAGACATGGAAAACCTCATCAAAAACCAAATCAATGAATTGAGGGAGGATACAAAGAAGGCAAGGAATGAACAAAAAGAAGAAATGGAAAGTGAAAAAACAAATCACAGAAGTTATGGGAATGAAGGGTACAGTAGAAGAGATGAAAAAAACAATGGAAACCTACAATGGTATATTTCAAGAGACAGAACATAGGATTAGTGAATTGGAGGACGGGACATCTGAAATCCAACAAGAAAAAGAAAATAAAGGGAAAAAATTGGAAAAATATGAGCAGGGACTCAGGGAATTGAATGACAATATGAAGCACATGAATATATGTGTTGTGGGTGTCCCAGAAGGAGAAGGGAAGGGAAAAGGAGGAGAAAAATTAATGGAGGAAATTACCACTGAAAATTTCCCAACTCTTATGAAAGACTTAAAATTACAGATCCAAGAAGTGCAGCATACCCCAAAGAGAATAGATCCAAATAGATGTACTCCAAGACACTTACTAATCAGAATGTCAGATGTCAAAGAGAAAGAGAGAATCATGAAAGCAGCAAGAGAAAAACAATCCATTACATACAAGGGAAGCCCAATAAGACTATGCATAGATTTCTCAGCAGAAACCATGGAGGCAAGAAGACAATGGAAAGATATATTTAAGATACTAAAAGAGAAAAACTGCCAACCAAGAATTCTACATCCAGCAAAATTGTCCTTCAAAAATGAGGGAGAAATTAAAACATTTTCAGACAAAAAATCACTGAGAGAATTTGTGACCAAGAGACCAGCTCTGCAAGAAATACTAAAGTGAGCAATACAGACAGATACGAAAACACAGAAGAGAGAGGTGTGGAGAAGAGTGTAGAAAGGAAGACTATGAGTAAAGGTAAAAAGAAGGAAAATTAGATATGACATATAAAATCCAAAAGGCAAAATGGTAGAAGAAAGTACTACCCATGCAATAATAACACTGAATGTTAATGGATTAAACTCCCCAATCAAAAGACATAGACTGGCAGAATGGATTAAAAAACAGGACCCATCTATATGCTTTCTCTACTCAAAGGACATGAAGGCAAGGACACAAACGGACATTTGCACACCAATGTTTATAGCAGCATTATTTACAATTACCAAGAGATGGAAACAGCCAAAATGTCCATCAACAGACGGGTGGCCAAACAAACTGTGGCATATACATACGATGGAATATTATGCAGCTGTAAGACAGAATAAAATTATGAAGTATGTAACAACATGGATGGACCTTAAGGACATTATGCTGAGTGAGATTAGCCAAAAACAAAAGGACAAATACTGTATGGTCTCACTGATATGAACTGACATTAGTAAATAAACTTGGAATATTTCGTTGGTAACAAAGACCATCAGGAGATAGAAATAGGGTAAGATATTGGGTAATTGGAGCTGAAGGGATACAGACTGTGTAACAGGACTGAATATAAAAACTCAGAAATGGACAGCACAATACTACCTAACTAATACAATTATGTTAAAACACTGAATGAAGCTGAATATGAGAATGATAGAGGGAGAAGGGCTGGGGGCATAAATGAAATCACAAAGAAAGACGATAAAGATTGAGTTGGTATAATCTAGGAATGCCTAGAGTGCATAATGATAGTGACTAAATGTACAAATTTAAAAAATGTTTTTGCGTGAGGAAGAACAAAGGAATGTCATTAATGCAGGGTACTGGAAATAGATGGTAATTAATATTTTAAAATTTCAACTTATGTGTGAGACTAAAGCAAAAAAATGTTATTTGGTATAAAATTTATATTTTGACTAGTGCATTTCCTAATATAACTTATGTAGATAGTTGGTTGAACAACATAAGTACATGGAACCTTGGGTAGGACATGAGATTTTGTTGGTTTGTCCAGAGTGATGCCCCGATGAGTCCCAGAGTAATTTGATCAGTGAGTGGAAAAGAATTTGCAAAGTCCCCTTCGGGGAATGGTGAGAAAGGGGGAAAATTCAACCACCCCAAGTTGAATTCCTGATATTCTCACAAGCAGTGGGGACAACCAAAGCTATAGCTGACCCCCAGTCTTGGGGTTTGTTCATATGAAACTTAACCCCACAAAGGATAGGTCAAACCTACTTAAAATTAGGCCTAAGAGTCACCCCCCAAGAGAACCTCTTTTGTTGCTCAGATGTGGCCTCTCTCTCCAGCCAACACAACAAGCAAACTCACCACCCTCCCCCTGTCTATGTGGCACATAACTCCCAGGGGTTGGACCTTCCTGGCAATGTGAGACAGAGATCCTAGAATGAGCTGAGACCCAGCATCAAGGGATTGAGAAAACCTTCTCGACCAAAAGGGGGAAGAGTGAAATGAGACAAAGTGTCAATGGTTGAGAGATTCCAAACAGAGTCGAGAGGTTATCCTGGAGTTATTCTTACACATTAAGTAGATATCACCTTATTATCCAAGATGTAATGGAGAGGCTGGAGGGAACTGCCTGAAAATGTAGAGCTGTGTTCTAGTAGCCATGTTTGATTGTATAATGATACAGCTGTCACAATGTGACTGTGTGATTGGGAAAACCTTGTGTCTGATGCTCCATTTATCTACCTTGTCAACAGATGAGTAAAACATATGGAATAAAAATAAATAATATGGGGAACAAATGTTAAAATAAATTTAGTTTGAAATGCTAGTGATCAATGAAAGCAAGGGATAAGGGGTATAGTTTGTACAATCTTTTTTTTCTGTTTTCATTTTATTTCTTTTTCTGTTGTATTTTTATTTCTTTTTCTGAATTGATGTATATGTTCTAAGAAACGATGAATATGCAACTATGTGACAATATTGTGAATTACTGATTATATATGTAGAACAGAATGATCATATGTTAATGTTTTTGTCCGTTTGTTAATTTTTTTTATAAAAATTTATTTTTTAATAAATAAATAAATTTTTTAAAAAAGGATAACATAATATTATGAACCACTGTATGCCAATACATTTGATGATTTTGATGAAATAGACAAAGAAGCAATAGAAAATCTGAATAGCCCTAAAACTAATCAAGAAATTGAATTTATAATTAAAAACTTTTCTGCATACCCCCCCAAAAAACTGGCCAAGATGGCTTCACCGACGAATTTTATCAAACATTTAAGGAAGCTATAATCCCAACTCCACATGAACTATTTCAAAAACACATAGATGACCACTACTGCTTTGATACCAAAACCAAAGACATCAGAACAAATCTACAGTCTAATGTCCCTCATGAACACAGACACAAAACTCCTTTTCAAAATATTAGTACAAATGAAATCAAACATATAAAAGGATAGTACAATGTGATTAAATGGAATTTTTTTTAATTTTTTTTATTAACGGAAAGAAAAAAAAAAGAAATTAACACAACATTTAGAAATTATACCATTCTACATATGCACTCAGTAATTCTTAACATCATCACATAGATGCATGATCATTGTTTCTTAGTACATTTGCATCGGTTTAGAGGAACTAGCAACACAACAGAAAAAGATATAAAATGTTAATGTAAAGAAAAGAAATAAAAGTAGTAGTAATAGTAAAAAACAACAACAACAAACAAACCAACAAGCAAACAAAAACAAAAAAAACCCTATAGCTCAGATGCAGCTTCATTCAGTATTTTAACATGATTACTTTACAATTAGGTATTATTGTGCTGTCCATTTTTGAGTTTTTGTATCTAGTCCTGTTGCACCGTCTGTATCCCTTCAGCTTCAATTACCCATTGTCTTACCCTGTTTCTAACTCCTGCTGAACTCTGTTACCAATGACATATTTCAAGTTTATTCTCGAATGTCCGTTCACATCAGTGGGACCATACAGTATTTGTCCTTTAGTTTTTGGCTGGATTCACTCAGCATAATATTCTCTAGGTCCATCCATGTTATTACATGGTTCATAAGTTTATCTTGTCTTAAAGCTGCATAATATTCCATCGTATGTATATACCACAGTTTGTTTAGCCACTCTTCTGTTGATGGAGATTTTGGCTGTTTCCATCTCTTTGCAATTGTAAATAACGCTGCTATAAACATTGGTGTGCAAATGTCCGTTTGTGTCTTTGCCCTTAAGTCCTTTGAGTAGATACCTAGCAATGGTATTGCTGGGTCGTATGGCAATTCTATATTCAGCTTTTTGAGGAACCGCCAAACTGCCTTCCACAGTGGTTGCACCCTTTGACATTCCCACCAACAGTGGATAAGTGTGCCTCTTTCTCCGCATCCTCTCCAGCACTTGTCATTTTCTGTTTTGTTGATAATGGCCATTCTGGTGGGTGTGAGATGATATCTCATTGTGGTTTTGATTTGCATTTCTCTAATGGCCAGGGACATTGAGCATCTCTTCATGTGCCTCTTGGCCATCCGTATTTCTTCTTCTGGTAGGTGTCTGTTTAAGTCTTTTTCCCATTTTGTAATTGGGTTGGCTGTCTTTTTGTTGTTGAGTTGAATAATCTCTTTATAAATTCTGGATACTAGACCTTTATCTGATATGTCGTTTCCAAATATTGTCTCCCATTGTGTAGGCTGTCTTTCTACTTTCTTGATGAAGTTCTCTGATGTACAAAAGTGTTTAATTTTGAGGAGCTCCCATTTATTTATTTCCTTCTTCAGTGTTCTTGCTTTAGGTTTAAGGTCCATAAAACCACCTCCAGTTGTAAGATCCATAAGATATCTCCCAACATTTTCCTCTATCTGTTTTATGGTCTTAGACCTAATGTTTAGATCTTTGATCCATTTTGAGTTAACTTTTGTATAGGGTGTGAGAGATGGGTCTTTTTTCATTCTTTTGCATATGGATATCCAGTTCTCTAGGCACCATTTATTGAAGAGACTGCTCTGTCCCAGATGAGTTGGCTTGACTGCCTTATCAAAGATCAAATGTCCATAGATGAGAGGGTCTAGATCTGAGCACTCTATTCGATTCCATTGGTCGATATATCTATCTTTATGCCAATACCATGCTGTTTTGACCACTGTGGCTTCATAATATGCCTTAAAGTCAGGCAGCGCGAGACCTCCAGCTTCGTTTTTTTTCCTCAAGATGTTTTTAGCAATTCGGGGCACCCTGCCCTTCCAGATAAATTTGCTTATTGGTTTTTCTATTTCTGAAAAATAAGTTGTTGGGATTTTGATTGGTATTGCATTGAATGTGTAAATCAATTTAGGTAGCATTGACATCTTAACTATATTTAGTCTTCCAATCCATGAACACGGTATGCCCTTCCATCTATTTAGGTCTTCTGTGATTTCTTTTAGCAGTTTTTTGTAGTTTTCTTTATATAGGTTTTTTGTCTCTTTGGTTAAATTTATTCCTAGGTATTTTATTCTTTTAGTTGCGATTGTAAATGGGATTCGTTTCTTGATTTCCGCCTCAGCTTGTTCATTACTAGTGTATAGAAAAGCTACAGATTTTTGAATGTTGATCTTGTAGCCTGCTACTTTGCTGTACTCATTTATTAGCTCTAGTAATTTTGTTGTGGATTTTTCTGGGTTTTCTACATATAGTATCATATCGTCTGCAAACAGTGATAGTTTTACTTCTTCCTTTCCAATTTTGATGCCTTGTATTTCTTTTTCTTGTCTAATTGCTCTGGCTAGAACTTCCAACACAATGTTGAATAATAGTGGTGATAGTGGACATCCTTGTCTTGTTCCTGATCTTAGGGGGAAAGTTTTCAATTTTTCCCCATTGAGGATGATATTAGCTGTGGGTTTTTCATATATTCCCTCTATCATTTTAAGGAAGTTCCCTTGTATTCCTATCTTTTGAAGTGTTTTCAGCAGGAAAGGATGTTGAATCTTGTCAAATGCCTTCTCTGCATCAATTGAGATGATCATGTGATTTTTCTGCTTTGATTTGTTGATATGGTGTATTACATTAATTGATTTTCTTATGTTGAACCATCCTTGCATACCTGGGATGAATCCTACTTGGTCATGATGTATAATTCTTTTAATGTGTTGTTGGATACGATTTGCTAGAATTTTATTGAGGATTTTTGCATCTGTATTCATTAGAGAGATTGGTCTGCAGTTTTCTTTTTTTGTAATATCTTTGCCTGGTTTTGGTATGAGGGTGATGTTGGCTTCATAGAATGAATTAGGTAGTTTTCCCTCCACTTCGATTATGTTGAAGAGTTTGAGGAGAGTAGGTACTAATTCTTTCTGGAATGTTTGATAGAATTCACATGTGAAGCCGTCTGGTCCTGGAGTTTTCTTTTTAGGGAGCTTTTGAATAACTAATTCAATCTCTTTACTTGTGATTGGTTTGTTGAGGTCGTCTATTTCTTCTTGAGTCAAAGTTGGTTGTTCATGTCTTTCCAGGAACCTGTCCATTTCTTCTAAATTGTTGTATTTATTAGCGTAAAGTTGTTCATAGTATCCTGTTATTACCTCCTTTATTTCTGTGAGGTCAGTAGTTATGTCTCCTCTTTCATTTCTAATCTTATTTATTTGCATCCTCTCTCTTCTTCTTTTTGTCAATCTTGCTAAGGGCCCATCAATCTTGTTGATTTTCTCATAGAACCAACTTCTGGTCTTATTGATTTTCTCTATTGTTTTCATGTTTTCAATTTCATTTATTTCTGCTCTAATCTTTGTTATTTCTTTCCTTTTGCTTGCTTTGGGATTAGTTTGCTGTTCTTTCTCCAGTTCTTCCAAATGGACAGTTAATTCCTGCATTTTTGCCTTTTCTTCTTTTCTGATAAAGGCATTTAGGGCAATAAATTTCCCTCTTAGCACTGCCTTTGCTGCGTCCCATAAGTTTTGATATGTTGTGTCTTCATTTTCATTTGCCTCTAGGTATTTACTAATTTCTCTTGCAATTTCTTCTTTGACCCACTTGTTGTTTAAGAGTGTGTTGTTGAGCCTCCATGTATTTATGAATTTTCTGGCCCTCCGCCTATTATTGATTTCCAACTTCATTCCTTTATGATCCGAGAAAGTGTTGTGTATGATTTCAATATTTTTAAATTTGTTAAGACTTGCTTTGTGACCCAGCATATGGTCTATCTTTGAGAATGATCCATGAGCACTTGAAAAAAAGGTGTATCCTGCTGTTGTGGGATGTAATGTCCTATAAATATCTGTTAAGTCAAGTTCATTTATAGTAATATTCAGGTTCTCTATTTCTTTATTGATCCTCTGTGTAGATGTTCTGTCCATTGATGAGAGTGGTGAATTGAAGTCTCCAACTATTATGGTATATGTGTCTATTTCCCTCTTCAGTGTTTGCAGTGTATTCCTCACGTATTTTGGGGCATTCTGGTTCGGTGCATAAATATTTATGATTGTTATGTCTTCTTGCTTAATTGTTCCTTTTAATAGTATATAGTGTCCTTCTTTGTCTCTTTTAACTGTTTTACATTTGAAGTCTAATTTGTTGGATATTAGTATAGCCACTCCTGCTCTTTTCTGGTTGTTGTTTGCATGAAATATCTTTTCCCAACCTTTCACTTTCAACCTATATTTATCTTTGGGTCTAAGATGTGTTTCCTGTAGACAGCATATAGAAGGATCCTGTTTTTTAATCCATTCTGCCAGTCTATGTCTTTTAATTGGGGAGTTCAGTCCATTGACATTTAGAGTTATTACTGTTTGGATAATATTTTCCTCTACCATTTTGCCTTTTGTATTATATATATCATATCTGACTTTCTTTCTTTCTACACTTTTCTCCATGTCTCTCTCTTCTGTCTTTTTGTATCTGACTCTAGTGCTCCCTTTAGTATTTCTTGCAGAGCTGGTCTCTTGGTCACAAATTCTCTTAGTGACTTTTTGTCTGAGAATGTTTTAATTTCTCCCTCATTTTTGAAGGACAATTTTGCTGGATATAGGAGTCTTGGCTGGCAGTTTTAGTGGGATGATATATTTTAGTAACTTAAATATATCATCCCACTGTCTTCTAGCTTCCATGGTTTCTGCTGAGAAATCTACACATAGTCTTATTGGGTTTCCCTTGTATGTGACGGATTGTTTTTCTCTTGCTGCCTTCAAGATCCTCTCTTTCTCTTTGACCTCTGACATTCTAACTAGTAAGTGTCTTGGGGAACGCCTATTTGTGTCTAATCTCTTTGGGGTGCGCTGCACTTCTTGGATCTGTAATTTTAGGTCTTTCATAAGAGTTGGGAAATTTTCAGTGATAATTTCTTCCATTAGTTTTTCTCCTCCTTTTCCCTTCTCTTCTCCTTCTGGGATACCCACTACACATATATTTGTACGGTTCACATTGTCCTTGAGTTCCCTGATACCTTGTTCAAATTTTTCCATTCTTTTCCGGATAGTTTCTGTTTCTTTTTGGAATTCAGATGTTTCATCCTCCAAATCACTAATTCTATCTTCTGTTTCTTTAAGTCTGTCATTGTAGGTATCCATTGTTTTTTCCATCTTTTCTACTTTATCTTTCACTTCCATAAGTTCTGTGATTTGTTTTTTCAGTTTTTCTATTTCTTCTTTATGTTCAGCCCATGTCTTCTTCATGTCCTCCCTCAATTTATCGATTTCGTTTTTGAAGAGGTTTTCCATTTCTGTTCGTATATTCAGCATTAGTTGTTTCAGCTCCTGTATCTCATTTGAACTATTGGTTTCTTCGTTTGACTGGGCCATATGTTCAATTTTCTGAGCGTGATCCGTTATCTTCTGCTGGCGTCTGGGCATTTAGTCAGATTTCCCCGGGTGTTCGACCCCACAACTTGAAAGATTTTTCTGCGCAATCTCTGGGTTCTGTTCTTCCTATCCTGCCCAGTAGGTGGCGCTCGTGGCACACGCCTGTCTGTGGGTTCCACCAGCGAAAGTTGCTGTGGGTCCCTCAACTCTGGAAAACTCTCGCCGTAGGGGAGGTTCGGCAACCGAAGCGTCTTGGAGGAATGCCAGCCGGCCCGGGGTTCCAAACGCGGGGAGGGTCGCCGGCCGTCGCAGCACAGGAGAGCGTCCGGCCAAATTAGCCAGTCGGCCCGGGGCACCAAGCGTGGCGGGAGGGCGCCAGCTGTCGCAGCCCGGGAGAGTACACTGTTCCCAGCCGACGGGGGAGTCACGTGTTTGGAAGGGATCCCCCGGTCACTGTTCTCCGCAGTCTGGGGATTTCCGACCCAACTATCTCAGTTGTTCCGGGGGGCCTCATGTGGTGGGGGCACCAGCCGCCGCGGCCTAAGGGGACCGCCTGTCCAATTCTACCAGGTGGCCCAGGAAGGTGGAAGGGAGGGACTCCGGTCGCTTGCCGTCCCACCCAGGAAAGCCCATGCCCCTTGGTGATCTCACTGGAGCTGGTTCTCCCAGATAGTCAGCCGTTCCAGGATGGGGTACGCTGTCCCTTTGATCTCCCTCGTGGTTCCGCGAGTTGCTCTGTATTATCTCCACTCCCCCAGTAGCTGTTTTGGAGGAGGAAAGGTGAGGGCGGCAAGGCTGTCGAGGCTGGTGGCGGAGGAGCACGGTGAAGGCGGGGGAAGAGGGCACCGTGGTGGTTGGAGAGCAGCCGGAGCAGGAGGGGGAGGAGAGGGGAGAAGGGGGGCGGGCGGCTCGGCTGCTGCGGGGCTTGGGCGCCGCGCGGCGGGCCGGCGGAGAAAGAGAGGGGAGAAGGAGGGCGGGCGGCTCGGCTGCTGCGGGGCTTGGGCGCCGCGCGGCGGGCCGGCGGAGAAAGAGAGGGGAGAAGGAGGGCGGGCGGCTCGGCTGCTGCGGGGCTTGGGCGCCGCGCGGCGGGCCGGCGGAGAAAGAGAGGGGAGAAGGAGGGCGGGCGGCTCGGCTGCTGCGGGGCTTGGGCGCCGCGCGGCGGGCCGGCGGAGAAAGAGAGGGGAGAAGGAGGGCGGGCGGCTCGGCTGCTGCGGGGCGTGGGCGCCGCGCGGCGGAGAAAGAGTAAATGGAATTTTTTATCCTAGGAATGTAAGATATTTAAATTTGTGAAAAGACTTGTTTAAATTTGAAAATCAATGCAATTCACTTTATAAATGGAATAAAGGGAAAAGGTATATGGTTATCACAACAGATGCAGAAAAAGCATCTGATAAAATTAAATTTCCATTTATGATAAAATGCTCAGCAAACTAGGAATAAAAAGAAATGTACTCAACCTGAAAGGGCATCTACCAAAAAATCAGAGTTAAAAATCATAATCAATGGTGAAAGATTTAATGTTTTTCTCCTAAGACTAGAATTGAGGCAAAGATATCTATTCTCATTACTTTTATTCAATACTGTAGTGGAGGCCGTAGCCAGTGCAACAAGGCAAGAAAAAAAATATTCAAAAAAATAAGAAATAAAACTATCTTTATTCATAAACAACATGATGTATACATGGAATCTACAGAGAAGTTTCTAGATCTTACAATGAATTTGTCAACTGTATTTCCTTATTCCAGAAATCAACAATTGGTAAGAGAAAAAATATAATTCCATTAACAATAGCATCCAATAACATAGAGATATACTTAAAATATGTGTAAGATTTATACACTGAAAATCACAAAACATTGCTAAGAAATATTTTAAAAGACCTAAGTAAATAGAGAGGTATATTATATTCATGGATTAAGACTCAATATTATTAAGATGTCAATTATCTCAAGTTAATCCATAGTTTCAATACAATCCCAGTCAAAATTCCAGCAAGCTTTTTTGAATAAATATATTACTAGCTGATTTAAAAAGGTATATGGAAATGCAAATGACCTGAATAACCAAAGCAATGTTTTTTATAAAGTTCAGAAAAAAATGAGAGATTTAACAGTATCTGATTTCAAGCCACAGTAATCATGATGGTATGGTATTGGTGAGAGAACATGGCTCTAGGTCAATGGGACAGAAAACAATGTCCAGAAACAGATTCACACACATAAGATTAACTAACTTTTTACAAAGATGCCATAGTAACTCAATGGAGAAAAGAAAGTCACTTGAACTCAAGGTGCTGGAAGATCTGGATATCCAAATAGAAAAAAATGAACATGGAATCTTATTTCAAATCATATATAAAAAGTGTACTGGTTTGAAAGGAAGTATGCCCCCTAAGAAAAGCCATGTTTTGACATAAATCCCATTTCATAAAGGTAGAATAATCCCTATTCAATACTGCATGTTTGAAACTGTAATGAGATCATCTCCCTGGATGATGTGACTTAGTCAAGAATGGTTGTTAAACTGGAATAAAGGACGACATGTCTCCACCCATTTGGGTCGGTCTTGACTGGTTTATTGGAGTCCTATAAAAGAGGAAATATTGTAGAGAATGAGAGATTCAGAAATAGCAGAGAATGCTGCAGCACGACAAAGCATAGAGTCCACCAGCCAGTGACCTTTGCAGATGAAGAAGGAAAACGCCTCCCGGGGAGCTTCATGAAACAGGAAGCCAGGAGATGAAGCTAGCAGATGATGCCGTGTATGCCATGTGCCCTTCCAGATGCAAGAGGAACCCTGACTGTGTTCGCCATGTGCCTTCTCACTTGAGAGAGAAACCCTGAACCTTCTTGAACCAAGGTATCTTTCCCTGGATGCCTTTGACTGGACTTTTCTATAGACTTGTTTTAATTGGGACATTTTCTCGGCCTTAGAACTGTAAACTTGCAACTCATTGAATTCTCCTTTTTAAAAGCCGTTCCGTTTCTGGTATATTGCATTCCGGCAGCTAGCAACTAGAACAGAAAGTAACCTGAAATTTATCACAGACTAATTTTAAGAACTAAAATTATAAAATTTCTAGGGAAAAGAGTTCTGAGAACACAAAAGGCAGAAAAAAATTGACAAATTGGACTTCATCAAAATTGAAAACTTTTGTTAAGAATATGGAAAGGCAAGTGTTATGTTGAGTTATGTACCCTGTAGAAGCCCTGTAATCCCATTCTTGTGGGTATGAATCTATTGTAAATAGGACCTTCTGAAGATGTTATTTTCAGTTAGGGTGTGGCCAAGTTTAAGATGAGCCTTAATCCTATCCCTAAAGGCTTTATAAAGAGAAAGCCATGAGGAAGCCGAACATCAAGGGACCACAGAAGAGAAAAGAGAAGACATCACCATGTGATGGGAAAGCCGAGGAATCTAAGGATTGCTGGCCAACCAGAATGCCACTGACCCGGGTAAGAAGCAAGTCTTCCAGTCTCCGATACTGTGAGCCAGAAAATCCCTGGTGTTTAAGACAACCCACTGAATGGCATTTGACATAGCAGCCTGGAACACTAAGACAGCAAGCCACAAATGAAAAAAAAATTTTGTAATACATGTACCTAACAAAAGAATTTATCCAGAATATATAACAAACTCTTCTATCTCATAAGAAGACAAATAACCCAATAAAGGAAATAGACAAAAATTTTAAATAGACATTTCAGAAATGAAAATAGCTTATGACAAGATAATCTGATGTTTAACATCATTAGTCATCAGGGGAAAATCAAATTAGAAATCACAGTGAAATGCCCATTGGACTGACTAAAATAAACAAGACTGATAATACCAAATGTTAGTGAGAATGCTGAGCAACTAGAACCCCCCTTGCAATGCTGGCAGGAATCTAAAGTGGTAACATCACATTGGAAAACACTTAGGCAATTTCTTTTAAAGTTAAATATACACCAATCTAACAATCAGCAACTCACTCTCAGTATTTACCCAAGAGAAATGAAAACATATGTCTACCCAAAGACTTATGCTCAAAAGGTCAAAGCAACTTTATTCATAATAGCCAAAACTGAAGACCCTTAAATGTTCATCAAGGTGAAGGCATAAAGAAATTGTGGGATATCCATATAATGGAATACTATTTGACAATAAAAAATAAATTAATGATACATGCAGCAACATGGAAGAAACTCAATGATATTATACTGAGTTAAAGAAGTCAGACACAAATGAGTATATACATTAAGGCTCCATTTATGAAATTCTAAAAAAAAAAAATAAACTAATCTATAGGAGTAAAAAGCATGTCGGTGGTGGCCTGCGATTAAGTTGATTGCAAGGGAGCATTAGGGTACTTTTTGGGGTGATGGTTACATGGGTATCTACATTTATCAAAACTCACTGCACTGTATTCTGTAAATGTGTACAGTTTATTATATATAAATTTTGCTTCAACAAAATTGATTTTATGTATGTCCAAATGCATGAAACAGTTTAAAACTCTGAACTTCATTTAAGATTAATTGTCTCTTCTTCAGTAGTTTCAGTCTGCCTCAAGCTTGGAAATCTGCAGTGGGAAAGGGGGCATGTCTGGCTTCTCCCGGTCCAGTCTAGTGCTTCTACCTTTCTACCCTTATCTTCTGCTCTACCTATTTGGCTAGTGTTTCTCAAACTTTCCCAAGTATAAGAATCATTTGGAGCACTTCCTAAAAAAACAGAGATTTCTAGACTCCAACCAGATGCATTAGACTTTTCGGGGAGTAAGCCTGACAAGGGGTATATTAACAAGTGTCCAGGTGATTCTCACCCTCAGAGAAGTTTAGGAACCCCTGCACCAGGCTACCTTCCTTTGACCCAGGAAGATACTTGAAGTTGACTCTCACAGTCACACCGCTATTCTCTGGCTTCTTCAGATACCCACATTGGGAACATCTAACTGTACAACCCAAGACACAGGCAATCTATTTTCCCTCGGCTGGACTCTTATGTTTCCTCCTCCAGCCCGTCAGTTGGGGTCACATCACCCTCCAAGCAGTCCTCTTGGGCAGGATTTTCAAAGGCTCAAGGCTGGGTTTCAACCAGAATCCCTGATGGAAACAGGATTCTGTTGGAAACACACCTGTTGCCCAGTCAGCTCTAGGTCTGGGAGCTGTTCCCACGGTGGCAGTCTTTCCTCACTCACTGTTGGCCTGTGGGAATTCACCTTTGGGCCCCTCTTGGTCCCAGCCTCTGTGCTCTCACCAACTCCCAAGGACAGAGTTCAAGGTCTCCAGGAGCCCTTCCACCTAACTTGAGGTGAGGGGTAAAAAAATTGCCCATGGTGGGAGAAGGGGCATAGAAAATGCCATGGCAGTCAAAAACATGTTCCAAATCAGTTCTCCCTCCCACCTCCCTTTAACTTCAACTCTTTTATACCCTCAAGACAGTGGGAGGTCAGAGGTTGCTAAACTGGTTTTCTGACTTTTCCTTTGTAAGCCCTCTGTGTCTACTGCCTTGCTGAGAAAAGTAGGGCCTTTGGGCTCCTATTGTCCTTAGGGTCTCAGCCAAAATGAGATAAGAGGATTTTTAACATTTGAACCTTCTTTTACACTTAGGGAGTTTGGTGGCACTAACAGCTGCCTTGGAAGGAATGCAAGCAGAGTATCTTAAAAGTTTCCTGCATTTCAGACTTGAGTTGGGCTCAATTAGTGAGGTTTACAGAAAGTCAAACAAGATGTAGATATTGGTAAAAATATCAGGAAAGCACTTTACACTCACTGTTAAATCTGCCCCATTTTACAACTGCTGTTCTCTTGGGGTAGAACATTATTTCCCACTTCATCCTACCCTCATCCTTTACCTGGCTAAACTCATTAATTCAGATCCCAGCTTAAACACCACTGCCTCAAGAACCTTCTCTGGTCCCCAATATTAGGCGAAACCCCCTGTCATATATATATGCCTAGCACTGTGTGTTTCTTCATAACACTAAGCATGCTTATAATATGATTATTTGTCCGGTGTCAGTCTTCCCTATAGGCTATAAGCTCCACAAGGGCAGAGGCCACATCTTTCTTTTCACAGCTGTGTATTTAATGCCTAGTACAGAGCCTGGCACATGGTTAATGCTAAATAAATATCTGTGACTGGATGGATGGACTCCTGCCTGGCCTGCACTCCCTCTACTTCCCCACCTCCACCCTGCTCTGAGAACTCCCGACCCCTCCCATCTGTAAGATGGGAACGGGAGAGTTAGCTTTCAGTCCAGAGTAGCTCCCATCCCACCCTCCCATCTGTGCTCCTGAGGAAATCAGTAAAGAAGGAGAAAGTCACCTTGTTGTAGGCCAGGCTAAGGTACCTCAGCTCTGGGAAGGGCGGGGCCAGCGTCTGGTTCCTGGCCTTCAGTGACTTCACAGGAAGAATCTCAAATATGGGAGGAAGTGCACATACCTTGGTTGTCTTAAAAGGAAAAAAAAAGTTAGTCAAACTTCCCTGATAATAAAAACACTGAGGGTGCCAAAGGCCAAAAGATCCTATGGAGTATGTGGAAAGAATGACTGTTCTAAAGGTTTAGCTGAAAGAGACATATAGGGTTCCAATGGCCCAGGGTTCTGGTTCCAAGTTCTTTGAGGTCACATGGTGAGCAACTCTCCAGCACTTAGTTTCCTTTTCAAGCTCTCTGAGGAAAAAGGATAAATAGCAGTAGTACCAACCTCAGAGGTTCTTTGGTTCTCTCTACCCCCTACACTCTGCCCTGCACCATCTTATCCTGGATTGGCCCTCCTACACAGACGGGCTAAAATTTACCTGGAAGGCAAAGGTGCAGGAACTGGTGTTGCTGATGAAAGGGGGAATTTTCAGTGGGGAGAAGGAGAGGAGGAGTGACCTGAGCCTTGAACACCTGGTCTGATGGGCTAGCCCAGGTCCTACAGTGAAGGCCTTTCATTGGAAGATGAAGCCACAGCTAAATCCTGAGTAACTTAAGACAGGCCTTGTCTGCCTGGTCACTTGAGGAGTGTACCTGTTCACTCGAGGAGTCAGTGTCTCTCTGTACAATCCAGACCACTTCAGGGTCAACACGTTAACAGGTTTGATCAAGCAAGATATGAAAACTGCTTAACGCAGTTCACTCATTGATTCCTTGAGCTAGAAAGGATCAAAGGAAATTTCAGGGTATATACTGGGCTAATGATTTGGGTTCAGATGGATTAGAGTCTGTTCTTAGCTCCATTAATCACTGTTTGATCTTAAATAAGCCACTTAAATTTTGTTTGCTCATTCAGCGAACATCTGTGGAGCTTCCTGGAGTTTCAGCTCATAAAGCCACACAAGTGTGACAGGTCAGCCATGGGTTCTCACCCCATGTGATGGTATTAGGGAACTTATGACTCCCCTCTCCAAGTAATCCAAATACAATCCCTGAGAGGCCAGAGTGAAATATGGTGGCAGTCTTGTAAGGCAGACTCTTCAACTATGCAATTCCCTACCTGGAGAAGGCTGTGTGAGCTGAAGAGGGCGAGTCAGACTGTAGCACAGAAAAGAGAAAGTCAGAGAGTCAGGCTTGTGGGTATCTAGCAATGCCCAGGGGCAGAAGTGTCCTGACCTGAGTCTATAACTGGTCCTAATGGGGGCAGAGAGGGCCCAATCAATCTTAGAGGGGAATGCATCTGGCTTTCATGGACAGAGGCCACTAAAAATTTCAGTCATCCAACTAATGACCCAGATTTTCAAATGTCAGACAGCTGAGATATGAAAACTGAGTAACCAATTATCTTTGACTTCTAAGATAGATTGTTTACTTACCTTAAATTCCTCCCATCCCGATATGCATGCCCTTTTACAGCATGACCTTGCTGTTCCTTGCATTCATGGGTGGAGTCTATATCTCTACTCCCTTGAAACTAGACTGGCTTTTGATTCCCTTTGACTAACAGAATGTAGCAGAAATGACATTGTTCGAGTTTCAGAGCCTTGCAATTTGGCTTTGTTCCCTTGGAATCCTGCCACCACGATTCTGGAAAGAAGTCTAAGATGGAAAGACCACATAGAGAGACACCAAGCCATGCCAGCTATCTGCCTAAACCTAGCCCCCAGCTAACCTACCAGCTGAATGACTGAGCCCTGGTAAAACCAGCACAAGAACCACCTAGCTAATCCAAGTAATTGTGAGAAATAATAAATTACTATAACTTAAAGTCAGTGAGTGGTTGGTTTATTATACAGCAATAGTTACCTGATATACTTCTCACACAGCTGTATCTTTGGGGAGGGAGTAGATTGTGCTGCTTCTCAAGGGCACAGGTGGCTAAATGAATAGTTGGGCTTCTTATTGTAAATGTATAAACAATATTTAGTTCATGTCACTGGTTTCTATGAGACTGATTAGTGAGTGTCTATTCTGAGAGAAAAATCCATGTTCTGTGCTGTCAAAAATCAAGTGTCTAAGCCTGTAACACCAAGTATTAGCCCCTGATAAGAGGTGCGTCTGGTAAGGATCACTCCAGCTTTTAAGGGTTCTTGTCAGGGAGCTGATTGGCTCCATACAGGTGGCAGCCCCACTTCAATGACAGCTTTATCACTGGAGGCAGCAACCATTGTTACTGAGCTGTCAGCTGGACTGCAGACTGCATGAGAGCAGGGGCCTACCTATCTACTTCACTATTACATGTCCAGTGGCCAGCCTGTTCCCTGGCATAGGGCATGTATCCAGTAAATATTGGTTCGAGAAATAGGCTTCCTCAGTGTGATATATATAAACGTGTCTCATGGCTCCATTAATTTATTTTCATTTATTAAAACTACTGTTTTAACTCAAGGATACTTTTAAAGTAGAAATTTTCCTACCTGTGATGTTGAAAATCCAGGGTAAGATGAGAATACAACTTCTGAAATAAAAGAGAAATTGAACGAAGTTTTTTTAGGAGTGCTGGCTGAACCCCAGAGAGGCCAAAGTCTAGATCTTCCACCCACAGTGTACAGCTGGGTGCCTCCTGTGGGGAGTACCTCATTTTGTCTTACTATCTCCAATGCTAACTAGGAAGAGGAGGGGCTGTGATAGCCATCAGGTAATGATCCCTCTGCACTTAGAAGAACATCCAAACTCCATACCCAGGCCTATGAGGTCCTGCATGGTCTGGCCCCTATCTCCTTCTCTGAGCTCATTGAAGACCATCTTCCCCTTACTGTATTTCAACCATACTGACCTACTTTTGATTTTGCAACATGCAAGCTCTTTCCAGCCTCAGAACCACTGGGTAATCAGCACTGATCAGAAAGGAAATCAATTATCTTCGAAGACAGAAAGGTATATAATAGATACTCTATTAGAAGATTTTAAAATACTATTTGTTATATTAGTAGAAATTGAATGTGTTAAGTCAGTGAATTCAGAAGAGAAGCAACCAGTGAATTTAGAAGAGAAACCAGGAGCAACAAGCAAGGCAACAAGGTGGAGGAGAGAACTTTATGGGTAAAATGAGCCAATAAACAGGTGAGTCCAACTTAAACAGATCATCTGCTGAGACTGGATCCCATGAAAGCTGTATTTGCCTTCCACAAGTCTTTGATATAATGAGAAAAGCCACATGAAAATGAAGTGAACATTAGTAGGGAGTAGACAACACATGGTAAAAATGACTCCTAGAGAGTCTGCACAAGGAACAAAGTAAGATCTTACAGGGTTGGGCCATGGTTGCAGGAATGAGTGCTGCACAGTGATCCCCTGGAGAGGAAGAATGCTAGCTACAGAAAGACAAACTATAGCATACTATGTCTAAACACATATGCTGCCCCTCCCACAATCATAGGAGTCAGATTGGCATCAGACTTCTCCTTGGCAAAAATGGATCTAAAAGGCAATCAAGTAATATCTTCACTTTTTAAGTGAAAATTATTTTAAGGCTAGAAATCTCTTCTCAACCAAACCAGCATTCAAGTGTGATAAAATAAAGATAGGTTAGGATATTTAGGAACTCAGAAAATCTACTACACAAACCTATCTTTGAAAGAAGTATTCAAAAAGCAAATGAAAAGTGACCCAAAATAGGAAGCTATTTTTATGACTGCGAGAAGGGGAAAACTTCTTAAACAAGAACCCAAAAGTATAAACCAAAAAGCAAAACTGGATAGATTTGGCTAAATCAAAATGAAGACTATCTCTTCAGGAATGATATTTATATGATTATAATAGGTGACAGAAGAAAAGATATTGAAAACATTTAAAAGTGTCAAAGAATATGAAATGGCAACTCATAGAAGGTGAAAACCAAACAGCTAAGCAAATAAAGAAATGCTTAACATTGTCAGTAATTATAAAATTGCAAATTAAAACAATGAAATATCATTTAACACCTACCAGAATAGCAACTGTTAGAAAAATTTTAAAGTCTGATAATATTAAGTGGTGGGAAGGGTGTAGGGAAATAGGAACCTTTATGTACTACTGGTGTGAGTTAACCATCAGTCCCTCTTCTAGGTACATATTCCAGGAAAAACTCTTGTACAGGGTATATGCAAAAGACATACAGGTTGTTTATTGCAGCATCATTTGTGCTAGCATAGAGTTGTGGGCAACTTAGGTGTCTATTGGTAAGGGAACAGATGAGTAAAATGTGATTGAAGCATTCTGTGGAATACTATGCATTAGTTAAAAGCAAAAAACTAGATGGACATACAACAACAAGGAGAGAGCTTAAAAACACTGTTAAGAGGAAAAATTAAGTAACAGAATGAGCTCAATAGCACATTATCATCATGTAAATTAAAATACATTTACGTACAACATAATATTTAGTTTTCAAGGGTACATATATACATCCATGAAAATATATCAAGCCCAAGAGTAGATGTGTCATCTTTGTATGTCCTAAAGCCAAGCCCGGCCTTTGATGGCTTGCACTCCCAGCACTGCTGCTCCTCCATATCAGCTGGCTTCTTTCCCTCCAGCAGTTGATTTTCTACCACTTCTTACCCTCTGAGTGACTTGCTCAGTAGCTAAAAGGATGCTGGTCTGGCAACAGCCTGCATTTTCTGAAGGTGCTAAGAAAGCTCCTCAGTTAGTTGCCAGGCAGTAAAAGCTGCAGATAAGCCTTGTACTTTTGTCCCATATCCACTGGTGACTTCATATACTGAAATAGGTTAACATCACCATGACCTCTTTGAAAGGGAGCTTCCCCCAACCCCAACTTCATCCCACCATTTGCATCAGAAAATTGAGTAATTCTCTCTTTGTGGTCCACTGGTGAAGAATTTCCAAATTTTCTGTGGGTGTCATAAAATCCTCTTTTTCAAGGTCAAAATTAATGTCTAATAATACAAGGAATTTTAGAGGACAGTATAGCCATATACAGAGCCCATTATTTGAAGTAAATATTGTTGTGTTTGTTCAACTGGTGTACAGTACTTGGAAGTAAAAGATCATCGTCTTTTACAAATATGGTTGATAAAGCATATCAAGCTATATGGGGAATATCATTTCCCCTAAGCTTGTTAGCCATTATCATGTAACATGAGTATGAACTAAACTACAAATCAGCAATTCTGAATGTATACATTATTTTAAATATCTATTACAGGGGATTCAGCTAATAAAAAAAGCTATCTTTGATGTAAGATGTAATTCAGCTAACTTTTTTCCCTAAGCATCTTTATTTCAAAATATTTTCATTAGCTATATAACCTTAAAAAAATTTTAATTTAAGAAAACAAACAATACACTTAGAACCACCAAAAAATGGATATCTTAGTTAGCTTAACCACAGGCATATTTAGTAAAGTATCCATATAATTATTGTAAAGCCTGTGCTTGCACAGTAAGTTTCATAAACCAATTTAAAATTAAGGCAACAAGAGAAAAATCTACAAATTTAGACAGCAAGGTTCTTATATTCTAAGTATTAAACACTAGCTTAGATACCATTTGATCAGCTGTCAAAACTGTGAATGTTCTCAAAATATCAAGTAGAAAGTTCTTACAAATATCTGCATTGCTATAGTAATGACCTATGTTACTAAATATTTTCCTAATTTCAGGAAAATATGAAGATACAAATATTTTTACAATTAACATATGGAAATCTTAACCACCAAAAATGGATATCTTAGCTTATCCATAGGCATATTAAAAAAAAATCTAAGTAATCATTGTAAAGCGTGTTTATACAATATGTTTCATAAACCAATTTAAAATTAAAGCACAGAAGGAAAAAAAAACTATAGATACAGATATCAGATTTTCTTAAATTCTCAATATTAAACACTATCTTAAATACCATTTGATTAACTATCAAAACTGTGTGTGTTCTTAAAATGTCAAGTAAAAAGTTATTACAAATACATACTTTGCTATAGTAGAAATCTATGTTACTAAATATTTTCAAATTTTTTATTTCAGGAATTTATTTTATCTAATATTACTGTAACTGCCTATAGTTTTTAAAAACCATTTCTTTGTTGTAAATATATACATAGACACACACATAAAGAAAAGAAAAAAGAAATAATTTTCAAAGCACACTTCAACAAGCAGCTACAGAACAGTTCCCAGAGTCTGTCATGGGCTACCATGCCCTCACCTCAGATTTTTCCTTCTAGCTGCTTCAAAACACTGGAGGCTTTATCAGTCATAATAATGGAATCATATAGTATCTGTCCTTTTGTGTGTGATTTATTTCACTCAGCATTATGTCCTCAAGGTTCATCCACATTGTCATATGTTTTGGGACATCATTTTGTCTAAATGCTCATAACATTCCATCATCTGTATATACCACATTGTTTATCCACCTGTCTGTTGATGGGCACCTGGATTGTTTCCATCTCTTGGCAACTGTGAATAGTGCCGCTGTGAACACTGATGTGCAAACGTCTATTCGTGTTACTGCCCTCAACTCTTCTGGGTATATACCAAGCATTGGAATTGCCAGGTCATAAGGCAACTCAATATTTAGTTTTCTGAGATAGATTGTTTACTGGCCTTAAATTCCTCTCACCCCAATATGCATGCCCTTTTACAAATTTTCAAATGTCAGACAGCTGAGATATGAGAACTGAGTAACCAATTATCTTTGACTTCTGAGTTAGATTGTTTTCTGAGGAATTGCCAAACTGACTTTCACAACAGCTGAACCATTTTACATTCCCACCACCAGTGAATAAGTGTTTCAATTTCTCTGCATCCTCCAACATTTGAAAATCTGGGGCATTAGTTGGATGATTGAAATTTTTAGTGGCCTCTGTCCAACATTTATAATTTCCTGTTTGTTTAATAGCAGCCATTCTTATAGGTATGAGGTGATATCTCATTGTCATCTTAATTTGCATTTCCCTTATAGCCAATGAAGATGAGCACTCTTCATGTGTTTTTTGGCCATCTGCGTTTGCTCTTCAGAAAAGTGCCTATTCATTTCCCCTGCCCATTTTATAATTGGGTTGTTTGTTCTTTTGTTGCTGAGCTGTATAATTTCTTTATGTACACAGGATATAAAGCCATTATCTGATATAAGGTTTCTGAATATTTTCTCCTATTGAGTTCGCTGTCTGTTCACCTCATACCATGTACTATTAATTCCATATATATCATATCTGATTTTCCTTCTTTCTACACTCTTCTCCATACCTCTCTCTTCTGTCTTTTCATATCTGACTCTAGTGCTCCCTTTAGTATTTCTTGCAGAGCTGGTCTCTTGGTCACAAATTCTCTCAGTGACTTTTTGTCTGAGAATGTTTTAATTTCTCCCTCATTTTTGAAGAACAATTTTACTGGATATAGTATTCTTGGTTGGCAGTTTTTCTCTTTTAGTAATTTAAATATATCATCCCACTGTCTTCTTGCCTCCATGGTTTCTGCTGAGAAATCTACACATAGTCTTATTGGGTTTCCCTTGTATGTGATGGATTGTTTTTCTCTTGCTGCTTTCAAGATCCTCTCTTTCTCTTTGACCTCTGACATTCTAACTAGTAAGTGTCTTGGAGAACGCCTATTTTGGTCTAATCTCTTTGGGGTACGCTGCACTTCTTGGATCTGTAATTTTAGGTCTTTCATAAGAGTTGAGAAATTTTCAGTGATAATTTCTTCCATTAGTTTTTCTCCTCCTTTTCCCTTCTCTTCTCCTTCTGGGACACCCAAAACACGTATATTTGTGCGCTTCATATTGTCCTTGAGTTCCCTGATACCCTGTTCAAATTTTTCCATTCTTTTCCCGATAGATTCTGTTTCTTTTTGGAATTCAGATGTTCCATCCTCCAAATCACTAATTCTATCTTCTGTCTCTTTAAATCTATCATTGTAGGTATCCATTGTTTTTTCCATCTTTTCTACTTTAACCTTCACTTCCATAAGTTCTGTGATTTGTTTTTTCAGTTTTTCTATTTCTTCTTTATGTTCAGCCCATGTCCTCTTCATGTCCTCCCTCAATTTATCGATTTCATTTTTGAAGAGGTTTTCCATTTCTGTTCGTATATTCAGCATTAGTTGTCTCAGCTCTTGTACCTCATTTGAACTATTGGTTTGTTCCTTTGACTGGGCCATATTCTCAATCTTCTGAGCGTGGACAGTTATCTTTTGCTGCTGGCATCTGGGCATTTAGTCAGATTTCCCTGGGTGTCGGACCCAACAAGGTTGTAAGATTTTTCTGTGAAATCTCTGGGTTCTGTTTTTCTTATCCTGCCCAGTAGGTGGCGCTCGTGGCACACGTTTGTCTCAAGTGTTTGGAATGGATCCCCTCGGTCACCGATCTCCGTGGCCTGGGGATTTCCGATCCAATTCTCTCCGTTGGTTCAGGGGCTGCGCGTGGTGGGGGCATCAGCCGCCACGGCTTGAGGGGACCCTGTGGCTGGTCGCCAGCCACAGCAGGCCCGGGGAATTCGCCACCGGACCAGGAAGTCGCCCGCGGGGGAGGGGCGTCGGTCACTGGCCGCCGCGGCCTGGGGAATTCCCCACTGGACCAGGAAGCCGCCCACGGGGGGGGCCCACCGTGGCTTGGATAGCCCTCTGATCCAAGACTCGTAGCCGCGGACTCGAAGCCGAGACTCGAAGCCGCCCGCAAAAGAGGGGCGCCGGCTGCCTCGGCTTGGGAAACTTGCCTCTCCGAGACTCTCAGCCGACCCGGGAAGGAGGGAGGGAGTAGCTCTGACTGCCGCAGCTGCCGCTGCTCAGGAAATCGCGCGCTGCTCGGGGATCTCACCGCAGCCGAGTCTCGCAGTCAGACTAGCCAGTCCAGACTGGGGTACGCTGTGTGTCCATTCCCTGCTGTAGCCCCGGGAGCTGTTCTGCACTGTTTCAGTTCACCTAGTAGTTGCTTTGGAGGAGGAGGAACTAAGACGCACGTACCTTACTAAGCCGCCATCTTCATACCATGTATTATTAATTCCAGATGGATCATAGACCAAAATGGGAAAACCAAAACAATCAAGCTTCTAGAAGAAAAGAGAAGAATAACTTCATGGCCTTGGGATAGGCAAAAATTCTAAAACAGGAAATAAAAAACACTAAGAATAAAAATAAAATAAAAAATAAAAGATTAATAAATTTGACATCATTAATTCCGTTCATTAAAATTCACCATTAAGAATATTGTTCTAGAATTAAAAGAAAGGGCCAAGATGGCGGCTTAGTAAGGTATGCGTGTCTTAGTTCCTCCTCCAGAGCAATTACTAGGTGACCAGAAACAGTGCAGAACAGCTCCCGGGGCCACGGCAGGGACTGGACACACAGCGTACCCCAGTCTGGACTGGCTGGACCGGCTGCGAGACTCCGCTGCGGTGAGCTCCACGAGCGGCGCGCGCTTCCCCAGGCTGTGGCGGCTGGCAGCCGGCGCCCCTCCCTTCCTCCTTCCCGGACTGGCTGAGAGTCTCAGAGAAGCAAGTTCCCCAAGCCGCGGCGGCCGGCGGCCGGCACCCCTCTCTCGCGGGCGGCTTCCCGGACTGGCTACGAGTCTCGGATCAGCGAGTTCCCCAAGCCGGGGCGGCTGGCGACTGGCGCCCCTCCCCCATAGGCAGCTTCCCGGTCTGGTGGCGAGTCTCGGATCAGCAAGCTCCTCAAGCCACAGTGGCCGGTGGCCTGAGCCCCTCCCCCACAGGCGGCTTCCCGGTCCGGCGGTGAATTTCAGATCAGCGAGCTCCCCAAGCCGCGGTGACTGGCGGCTGGTGCCCTTCCCCCACAGGCGGCTTCATGGTCCAGCGGCGAATCTTGGATCAGCGAGCTCCCCAAGCCGTGGCGGCCGGCGGCTGGTGGCCCTCCCCACAGGCGGCTGCCCGGAGGGAGAGTAGGGAGTCTCCGACAGTGGCAGGGACTGGGTCCAACCAAACACCAATAGTGGCATTAATAAAGGAGCCATAACATCTTTCGCTGGTGGGATCCACAGACAGACAAGCGCCACATACTGGGCAGGATTAAAAAAACAGAGCCCAGAACTTCACAGGAAAGTCTTTCAACCTGCTGGGTCTCACACTTAGGGAAATCTGATTAAATGTCCAGACGCCAGCAAAAAATAACAAATCACACCAGGAAAACTGAAGATATGGCCCAGTTAAAGGAACAAACCAATAGTTCAAATGAGATACAGGAGCTGAGACAACTAATTCTGAATATACGAACAGAAATGGAAAACCTCTTCAAAAACCAAATCAATAAATTGAGGGAGGACATGAAGAAGGCAAGAGATGAACAAAAAGAAGAAATGGAAAGCCTGAAAAAACAAATCACAGAACTTATGGGAATGAAAGATACAATAGAAGAGATGAAAAAGACAATGGAAACCTACAATGGTAGATTTCGAGAGACAGAGGTTAGAATTAGTGAACTGGAGGATGGAACATCTGAAATCCAAAAAGAAACAGAAACTATAGGGAAAAGAATGGAAAAATTTAAGCAGGGGCTCAGGGAATTGAATGATAATATGAAGTACACAAATATATGTGTTGTGGGTGTCCCAGAAGGAGAAGAGAAGGGAAAAGGAGGAGAAAAACTAATGGAAGAAATTATCACGGAAAATTTCCCAACTCTTATGAAAGACCTAAAATTACAGATCCAAGAAGTGCAGCGTACCCGAAAGAGAATAGATCCAAATAGGCGTTCTCCAAGACACTTACTAGTTAGAATGTCAGAGGTCAAAGAGAAAGAGAGGATCTTGAAAGCAGCAAGAGAAAAACAATTCATCACATACAAGGGAAACCCAATAAGACTATGTGTAGATTTCTCAGCAGAAACCATGGAGGCAAGAAGACAGTGGGATGATATATTTAAATTACTAAAAGAGAAAAACTGCCAACCAAGAATACTATATCCAGTAAAATTGTTCTTCAAAAATGAGGGAGAAATTAAAACATTTTCAGGCAAAAAGTCACTGAGAGAATTTGTGACCAAGAGACCAGCGCTGCAAGAAATACTAAAGGGAGCACTAGAGTCAGATATGAAAAGACAGAAGAGAGAGGTATGGAGAAAAGTGCAGAAAGAAGGCAAATTAGATATGATATATATAATACAAAAGGCAAAATGGTAGAGGAAAGTATTACCCAAACAGTAATAACACTAAATGTTAATGGACTGAATTCCCCAATCAAAAGACATAGACTGGTAGAATGGATTAAAAAACAGGATCCTTCTATATGCTGTCTACAGGAAACACATCTTAGACCCAAAGATAAACATAGGTTGAAAGTGAAAGGTTGGGAAAAGATATTTCATGCAAATAACAACCAGAAAAGAGCAGGAGTAGCTATACTAATATCCAACAAATTAGACTTCAAATGTAAAACAGTTAAAAGAGACAAAGAAGGATACTATCTACTGATAAAAGGAACAATTAAACAAGAAGACATAACAATCATAAGTATTTACGCACTGAATCAGAATGCCCCAAAATATGTGAGGAATACACTGCAGTCACTGAAAAGGGAAATAGACACATCTACCATAATAGTTGGAGACTTCAATTCGCCACTCTCATCAATGGACAGAACATCTAGACAGAGGATCAATAAAGAAACAGAGAATTTGAATATTACAATAAATGAGCTAGACTTAACAGACATTTATAGGACATTACACCCCACAACAGCAGGATACAAATTTTTCTCAAGTGCTCATGGATCATTCTCAAAGATAGACCATATGCTGGGTCACAAAGCAAGTCTCAACAAATTTAAAAAGATTGAAATCATACACAACACTTTCTCAGATCATAAAGGAATGAAGTTGGAAATCAATAATAGGCAAAGCACCAGAAAATTCACAAATATGTGGAGACTCAACAACACA
The DNA here is from genome assembly GCF_023851605.1 of Tamandua tetradactyla. Classification (NCBI taxonomy): domain Eukaryota; kingdom Metazoa; phylum Chordata; class Mammalia; order Pilosa; family Myrmecophagidae; genus Tamandua; species Tamandua tetradactyla. Next base: position 70,699,026 of record NC_135334.1, on the reverse strand, counting down.
CTCTTAAACAACCAGTGGGTCAAGGGAGAAATTACAAGAGAAATTAGTAAATATCTCGAGACGAATGAAAATGAAAACACAACATATCAAAACCTATGGGACGCAGCAAAGGCAGTGCTAAGAGGGAAATTTATTGCCCTAAATGCCTATATCAAAAAAGTAGAAAGGGCAAAAATTCGGGAATTAACGGTCCACTTGGAAGAACTGGAGAAAGAACAGCAAACTAACCCCAAAGCAAGCAAAAGGAAAGAAATAACAAAGATTAGAGCAGAAATAAATGAAATTGAGAACATGAAAACAATAGAGAAAATCAATAAGACCAGAAGTTGGTTCTATGAGAAAATCAACAAGATTGATGGGCCCTTAGCAAGATTGACAAAAAGAAGAAGAGAGAGGACGCAAATAAATAAGCTCAGATATGGAAGAGGAGACATAACCACTGATCTCACAGAAATAAAGGAGGTAATAACAGGATACTATGAACAACTTTATGCTAATAAATACAACAATGTAGATGAAATGGACAACTTCCTAGAAGGGCATGAACAACCAACTTTGACTCAAGAAGAAATAGACGACAAACCAATCACAAGTAAAGAAATTGAATCAGTCATTCAAAATCTTCCCAAAAAGAAAAGTCCAGGACCAGACGGCTTCACATGTGAATTCTACCAAACATTCCAGAAAGAAGTAGTACCAACCCCGCTCAAACTCTTCAAAAAAATTGAAGTGGAGGGAAAGCTACCTAATTCATTCTATGAAGCCAACATCACTCTCATACCAAAACCAGGCAAAGATATTACAAAAAAAGAAAACTACAGACCAATCTCTCTAATGAATATAGATGCAAAAATCCTCAACAAAATTCTAGCAAATCGAATCCAGCAACACATTAAAAGAATTAGACACCATGACCAAGTAGGATTCATCCCAGGTATGCAAGGATGGTTCAACATAAGAAAATCAATTAATGTAATACACCATATCAACAAATCAAAGCAGAAAAATCACATGATCATCTCAATTGATGCAGAGAAGGCATTTGACAAGATTCAACATCCTTTCCTGTTGAAAACACTTCAAAGGATAGGAAAACAAGGGAACCTCCTTAAAATGATAGAGGGAATATATGAAAAACCCACAGCTAATATCATCCTCAATGGGGAAAAATTGAAAACTTTCCCCCTAAGATCAGGAACAAGACAAGGATGTCCACTATCACCACTGTTATTCAACATCGTGTTGGAGGTTCTAGCCAGAGCAATTAGACAAGAAAAAGAAATACAAGGCATCAAAATTGGAAAGGAAGAAGTAAAACTATCACTGTTTGCAGATGATATGATACTATACATCGAAAACCCTGAAAAATCCACAGCAAAACTACTAGAGCTAATAAATGAGTACAGCAAAGTAGCAGGTTACAAGATCAACATTCAAAAATCTGTAGCATTTCTATACACTAGCAATGAGCAAGCTGAGGGGGAAAATCAAGAAACGAATTCCATTTACTATTGCAACTAAAAGAATAAAATACTTATGAATAAATTATCTAAAGAGACAAAAGACCTGTACAAAGAAAACTACAAGAAACTGTTAAAAGAAATCACAGAAGACCTAAATAGATGGAAGAGCATACCGTGTTCATGGATTGGAAGACTAAATATAGTTAAGATGTCAATCCTACCTAAATTGATTTACAGATCCAATGCAATACCAATCAAAATCCCAACAACTTGCTTTTCAGAAATAGAAAAACCAATAAGCAAATTTATCTGGAAGGGCAGGGTGCCCCGAATTGCTAAAAGTATCTTGAGGAAAAAAAATGAAGCTGGAGGTCTCACGCTGCCTGACTTTAAGGCATATTATGAAGCCACAGAGGTCAAAACAGCATGGTACTGGCATAAAGATAGATATATCGACCAGTGGAATCGAACAGAGTGCTCAGATATAGACCCTCTCATCTATGGACATTTGATCTCTGATAAGGCAGTCAAGCCAACTCACCTGGGACAGAACAGTCTCTTCAATAAATGGTGCCTAGAGAACTGGATATCCATATGCAAAAGAATGAAAGAGGACCCGTATCTCACACCCTATACAAAAGTTAACTCAATATGGATCAAAGATCTAAACATTAGGTCTAAGACCATAAAACAGTTAGAGGAAAATGTAGGGAGATATCTTATGAATCTTACAATTGGAGGCGGTTTTATGGACCTTAAACCTAAAGCAAGAGCACTGAAGAAAGAAAGAAAGAAATGGGAGCTCCTCAAAATTAAACACTTTTGTGCATCAAAGAACTTCATCAAGAAAGTAGAAAGACAGCCTACACAATGGGAGACAATATTTGGGAACGACATATCAGATAAAGGTCTAGTATCCAGAATTTATAAAGAGATTGTTCAACTCAACAACAAAAAGACAGCCAATCCAATTACAAAATGGGAAAAAGACTTGAACAGACACCTCTCAGAAGAGGAAATACAAATGGCCAAAAGGCACATGAAGAGATGCTCAATGTCCCTGGCCATTAGAGAAATGCAAATCAAAACCACAATGAGATATCATCTCACACCCACCAGAATGGCCATTATCAACAAAACAGAAAATGACAGGTGCTGGAGAGGATGTGGAGAAAGAGGCACACTTATCCACTGTTGGTGGGAATGTCAAATGGTGCAACCACTGTGGAAGGCAGTTTGGAAGTTCCTCAAAAAGCTGAATATAGAATTGCCATACGACCCTGCAATACCATTGCTAGGTATCTACTCAGAGGACTTAAGGGCAAAGACACAAACAGACATTTGCATACCAATGTTTATAGCTGCATTATTTACAATCGCAAAGAGATGGAAACAGCCAAAATGTCCATCAACAGACGAGTGGCTAAACAAACTTGGTATATACATACGATGGAATATTATGCAGCTCTAAGACAGAATAAACTTATGAAGCATGTAATAACATGGATGGACTTAGAGAACATTATGCTGAGTGAGTCTAGCCAAAGACTAAAGGACAAATACTGTCTGGTCCCACTGATGTGAACTGACATTCGAGAATAAACTTGGAATATGTCATTGGTAACAGAGACCATCAGGAGATAGAAATAGGGTAAGATAATGGGTAATTGGAGCTGAAGGGATACAGACTGTGCAACAAGACTGGATACAAAAACTCAGAAATGGACAGCACAATACTACCTAATTGTAATGTAATTATGTTAAAACACTGAATGAAGCTGCATCTGAGGTATAGTTTTTTTATTTTTTTATTTTTTAATTTATTTTTTCTCTCTATTATCGTTTTATTTCTTTTTCTGCTGTCTTTCTATTTCCTTTTCTAAATCGATGCAAATGTACTAAGAAATGATGAATATGCATCTATGTGATATTAAGAATTACTGATTGTATATGTAGAACAGAATGATTTCTAAATGTTGTGTTAGTTAATTTTTTTAATTAATTAAAAAAAAAAGAAAAGAATATTGTTCTAGTTTGCTAGCTGCCGGAATGCAATATACCAGAAACAGAATGGCTTTTAAAAAGGAGAATTCAATGAGTTGCTGGTTTACAGTTCCAAGGCTGAGAAAATCCCAGTTAAAACAAGTCTGTAGAACTGTCCAATCTAAGGCATCCAGGGAAAGATACCTTGGTTCAAGAAGGCCAATGAAGTTCATGGTTTCTCTCTCAAGTGAGAAGGCACATGGCGAACACAGTCAGAGTTTCTCTCTCATCTGGAAGGGCACATGGCGAACACGGCCTCATCTGCTAGCTTCTTCTCCTAGCTTCCTGTTTCATGAAGATCCCCCGGAAACATTTTCCTTCTTCATCTCCAAAAATCGCTGGCTGGTGGACTCTGTTTCTCGTGGCTATGTCGTTCTGCCCTGCTCTCTCTGAATCTCTCATTCTCCAAAATGTTTTCTCTTTTATAGAATTTCAGAAACTAATCAAGACCCACCCAAATGGGTGGAGACATGTGGTCACCTAATCCAGTTTAACAATCAGTCTTGATTAAATCACATCTCCAGGGAGATGATCTAACTACAGTTTCAAATATATAATACTGAACAGAGATTAGAAGAAATGGCTGCCTTTACAAAATGGGATAAGGATTAAAACATGGCTTTTCTAAGGTACATACATCATTTCAAACCAGCACAAATATGAAAAAGTAAATCACAGCTTGGGGGAAGATTTTTATAATACATATATCTGACAAAGGATTTATATCCAGGATATATAAAGAACTAAAAAAAAATCACTAAAAAACCCATACAATCCAATTTAAATATATGCAGAAGACTTGAACATACTCTTCCAAAAGAGGTTGTAAAAGTAAACAACAAGCACGAAGGTGCTCAACATCATTAGCCATTTGAGAAACAGAAATGATAATAATCTGAGATACCCCTACATCCCTACCAAAATGGCTAAAATAAAAAAAAAAAAATGTCATTACCAAGTGTATGTGAGGATACTGAGTAACTGGAAATCTTTTACATTAATGTGGTAGTGTAAACTGTTTCACCCATTTTGGAAAAGTATTTGGCAGTATTCACCAACGCTAAACATCCTTCTATACTGTATGTCCCAGCAGCCCACTCCTAGGTATCTAACCACCAAAAGATATGTAAAAGAATGTTCATGGCAGCTTATCCATAATGACCCCCAAGCTGAAAATAACCAAAATGTCTAAAATTGTTAAAAAGGTAAATAAGTTGTGGTATAAATGGAATAAATAGTAATAAAAAAGAGTGAACTACTGATACATGCTCTAACAAGAATGAATCTCATGGACACAGTATTGAGTGAAATAAATCAGACACAAAAGTGTATATAGTCTATGATTCCACATACATCAGTTTCCAGTCAAACAAAACTAATCTATGGTGATAGAGGTCAGGACAGTGGTTAATCGAGAGATACTGATTGAGAGATAACCACACAGGACACTAGAAATGCTCTATATTGTAATAAGGGTAATGGTTAAAGGGTGAATATATGTAAAAATCCAAGCTCTACACAAGATTTCTGCAATTAAGTAAACTATCCCTCAATTTAAAATATTGTTTAATTTTTATAAAACAATATTGTTATAATATATATTTTCATATTTTAATATTGAAATTTTAACAAAAGTGTATGGTAGTGGTGTAGTAATAGATGACTAGATCAGTGGAATGGAATACATAATCTGGAAATACCCTCATATATTAAAGGGATTTGGGTTTATAGTAAAGGTCACATTTCTCTTCCTTTCCGCCTCTGAATGTTGCCGTCTAGATGTGATTCTTAGAACTGTGGTGGCCATTTCGAGACCCTAGTGGGAGCCAGCCTGAAAGGACCACCAAGCAGGCTAAGGATGGCAGAGAAGAGGATAGCCTCTGGATTCCCTTGGAAACATGAATGCACCACTGAATTTACCATCCCTGAGAAGCCTTCCCTCCGAGTTTCTTGTTATTTAGGAACAGAAACCTTTAAAATCACTTTTAATTAGATTTCAAACACAACTAATAGAACCAGTTGGGAAGTCAGTTCCTGTGAGACCTCCTCCCAAACCCGGCAGCGTACATGCAGCACCTCCCCGGGAGTCCCCTAGGAGTATATTCTGGAACTCTGAGCTAAGGCACTAGAGTCCGGAACGAGGGGCATCACCTACCTGTCCGGTCGACGTCCTTTTTCATGGGCAGTACAGTGTAATCCGGTTGCTCATCCGAGGCCTCAAACATCCAGGATTTGGGCTGCAGTGTGGACCGGGACTCTTTCCGGGGGCTCACCCTGCCGCCAGCCCAATCCCCTGACCCGTCACGGAGATAAACTTGCTGTAGGTATGGAATCCGGGAAATCCTGTTTTGCTCCAGACTTAGTTTCTTCAGTCTTCGATTAAGGAAAGCAAATACAGTATCTCAGAATGAACACCTCAGGGACATTTACCAGTAACTTTGGGGATAGAACCTGAAATCTGGCTTGGATATGGAATACTCATGTGTGACCCTGAACCAGTGTTTACGTTCTTTGGGGCTCAATAAACCTGTCTCTAGAGTGGGGATGATAATATTTATTAATCTCTCAAGATTCTTATTGGAAATTAAATGAGACAGTATGTTAAGGGCCTGGAACAAAGTAGTGCTCATTAAATGGTAGCTGAATCCAAATTAAAATTTCCAGGGATTAAAGCTTGACCATTTAAATTCCAGCATTTTCTTTACTTCAACCAAATAGGTAGAACTGCTTTAAGATGATTTCAAATGCTTCCTTACATGGTGAGCAGTTAAATGTCTCTGATTTTTATTTTTTTTTCCCCTGTATCCAGTCCAGTCACATGATCAGAAATGTCCTTCCTGATGGCCCATTTTTATGAGTGAGCCAGAAGCTCAGTGGGGAGAAATAAGTATCCATGGCCACACTGCAGGGATAAGTGGTGGGGCTGGCTCTTGGAGCAGCACTCAAAGTGTGAGCCAGGCCAGGGGTTAGAGAGGGCCCTGCAGGAAGAGGCTAGTGGTCTTACCTCCTGAGTCCTGCCAGACTGGCAAAGCAATTGGGGTTGGAGAGTTTGTTGTCATCCAGCATCAGTGTCTCCAGTGCTGGGAATCTCAGGATGTACCTCTTACTTGTCAGCGTTGTCAAAGATGACTCCCTGTGAGTGCAAAGATCTTGGGTAATGAGCAAGGGCAGGGACAAGCTCTACTCCCCCAAGGAAGAAATGGAGGATAGGGAATCAATCAGGAGGCCTAATTGGCTTGGAAACTTCTCTAGCACCAAGAGGCTGCAGAGAGGGACCAGAAGGTGTAATTCCCTCCCTGAATGACTCCTTCCCCAGCCCCACTTCTACCCAAACAGTCTTCATGTCTGCGTAGCAGCGTACAGATGGGGTAATGAGTCTCAGACTGAGCCCTAATAGCCCCTGCTGTTAGAATTTAGATGGAGCTGGGTGACAGGGGTCTATTTCCATGGGGAGCTCTGCATGGGGGGAGGGAGAGGCAAGGAAGAGACTTTGTGGCTGTAACTGGCAGAGAGACAGATGAAGAGAACAGCATAGAGATGCCTTCTTAGATAGTAGCTCCAACCCCAGTCCTAGGTAATTAAGGCTGAGCCTTCACTATGTAGAAAGGCTGCACACATAAACTGATGGACTTAGTAGTGCTCATGATAAACACCAGGGTGAATAGGGCATGACTGAGTTAGGAGGGAGCACTCTGTAAGATTTGGGCTTCGCACAGACCCCTAGTTACACAGTATCAACTCAAGGATTGGTAACCATGGCACCACCAGGAGACAGCACCCTTGGCATAGACCACCAAGTGAGGCAGGCACGATGGATCAAGGGCACCCACCATCCCTGGCAGCAGTAAGGCTCTTCACTAAGGTGTCTTCATGAAATACACACATCAGTGAGGCATTGAGAAATCTCTTCTTAGGCTCACATTCTCTGATGATACCCAGAAACATGGGAGAGTGGATTTAAGGGGCTGATTTCCTGAATTACACAGGTGGGGCAGGAGGTTGTGACATTTTAGTTACTACCAATAAAGTGACCTCATTTGTGTCCCCAGGTGGATGGGACCTAGGTAACTCTGTAAGTACACATAGGCACATGGCACAAATCACACATTCATGCCTCCCTGCACACTCTATACCCTCTGCACACTAAAACAAATACACACATGGACACAGGCACAAATACTTTCACACACAGATATCACAGACACACATACAAGAGGAAGGGAAACTAACGTTTCTTAAGAGCCTGCAGCATTCTTGGCATTGGGTTAGGTATTTTATATATGTCATCTCAGAACAGCACTGAGTGTAGGTATTACTGATCTCCTTTTACAGATGAGGAAACCCAAGCTCAGTGTGACTTACCTAAGGTCTCATAGCCAGAAAGTGGTAGAGCTCAAACAAGGACCCAGCTCTAAAACCCAGACCACTTTGTGCTGCCTCACACTCCCTCTCTCTCTCATATCCACATCTTTGGGCCCCATGTGTATTAGAGGGGAGGGATTTGGAAGGGGTAGTTGTTACCCGGGACAGAGAGAGCCTGACAAAGGTAGGCTATGAGTTAAAAAGCTAGGGTTGCATCGCCCTTCCTGCTTGGGCGATGCGACCCTAGAGCTGGGGGGAATTCAGAAGCAGGAGCCAGAAAACTAAAGGTCAAAGATTAGGCTTGATTAAAGTGCAGTAAGAGCTCAGGAAGCATGACTGGAGTGGGACTGGTGTCTGCTCCCACTTGCATTTTTTTTTAATTGAAAAATTTGAGAGAATTGTAAATTTTTATGCAGTAATAAGAAATAACAGAAGAAATAACAGAGATCCTATATATGTACTTTTCCACTTTCCCCCAATGGTAACATTTGCAAATTTATAGCATAATGTCACAACCAAGATACTGACATTGATACAACTGAGATTTTCTGTTTTACTTGTGCTCCCCTTTGCATATGTATGCACATGTGAGAGTATTAAATTCTATACAATTTTATCATCTGTACCCACCACTACAGTAAAGATAGTGAACGATGTGAACTACCAGAGTCCCTTATGTTGATGTTGCCCTTTTATAACCACTCGCACTTCCGTCCCACCCCCTGCCCATCCCCTGGTAACCATTCATTTATCCTCCATTTCTAATATTTTGTCATTTCAAAAAAAGTTACATAAATGAAATCATACAGTTTTTAATATTTTGGGATTTGCTTTTTTTACTTAGCATAGTTTCCTGGAGACTTATTCAAATTGTTGTGTTGATCAAAATGTCAATCCTTTTTATTACTAAGTAGTATTTCATGATACAAATGTGCCACTGTTTATTTACCCGGTGAAGGACATCAGGGCTGATTTCCAGTTTTAAGCTATTACAAATAAAGCTGCTAGGAACATTCATGTTCAGGTTTTCTGTGTGAACATAAACTTTCACTTCCTTTGGGTAAATGCCCAGGAGTGGCTGGGTTGTATGTATACTGAGCTTTTTAAGACTTCCACTTTTATTTCTGCAATCTTCAGGGGCCTGAAAAATGTTGGGTTTGGCTCCTGATACAACTTATAACCCACGACAATTTGGTTTCTGCTCCCAAAACTTCAGAAATTGCTCTCACCAAGGCCGCCTGTCTTCACGTAGCAGACCACTCCCTCCTTACAGCATTCTCTTTCGTAGGCTTCATTCCCTACTCAGTCTGTTTGCTTGACCTGTCTTAAAAGGTTAGTGTTCCCCAGATTTCTGACCTTAGACTTTTTTTTTTCTGATTCTAGTTACTATTTCTGGACAATCTTATCAACTTCTTCTACGGCTTTTCTGCTGATATCTCTAGTTTCAGGCTCCAACCCAGCCCTGTGCCCCTGGATTCAGTAGCCTGCTGGATATCTTCACTTGGACATTCATGCATATCTTTAATATATCTTAATAGAGCCAGCTTCTGGGGGAACATTCCTACCCTCACGGTGCTTACAGTCTTTTGGAGGAAGTGGTCACAGTGGGACAAAAACAGTGGGGAGAGTCACACACTAAGGGGTGAAAGTAGGAAGGACTTAGAGAAGGCAATGTTTAACTAAGCCATGAAGTGAAGAATATAGAGAAAATTTGCCTTGCTTTTTACCACTGTGAGAGAGATAAAGGGACAGGGGAAACAGCATCTTTTGGGGGAGCTGGATCTATAATATTTCTAAGACGCTTTAGGCAGCCATGTGTCCCATCATGTGGCACAGAGACACAGGCAGCTCACTTGTAAACAAAACTGTGGTGAGTAACATAAAGGAGCAGATATGAAGGTAAGTAAATGCCAGTTTGAATCTATTGTGTACCCCAGAAAAGCCATGTCCTTTAATCCTCATTCAATATTGCTGGGTGGTATCTTTTTTATTGTTTCTATGGAGATGTGACCCACCCAACTGCAGGTGGTAACTTTTGATCAGATGGTTTCCATGGAGATGTGTCTCCATCCATTCAAGGTGGGGTTGCTTACTGGAGCCCTTTAAAGAGGGAACAATTTTGGAAAAAGCTTTAGAGCCACAAGAGCCACCAAGACACCAGAACCAACAGAGCCTACAGAATGGACAGAGCTCTGGGAAAGCCGCTGAAGAGAAAGCTAGCAGATCTCGCCATGTGCCTTTCTAGCTGAGAGAGAAACCTTGAACATCATTAGCCTTTTGAACCAAGGTATCTTTCCCTGGATACATCAGGCTGGACATTTTCATAGCCTTGCCTTAATTTGGGCATTTTCACAGCCTTAGAACTGTAAACTTGCAAATTAGTAATTTCCCCCTTTTAAAAGCTGTTCCATCTCAGATATATTGCATTCCAGCAGCTAGCAAACCAGAATACTGAGTAACAGACTTCCCGGCTGCCTCACGATGCTCAGGATCTACTTCAGGTTGCCTTAAGGCATAGCTGTGTGATTCCCCAATATCTTTATAATAAACTCTCCTTTTATGCTTACTCTAACACTGACAGACTTCCTAGGGTTATAACCATGACAGTTCTGACTGAAAAAGGGACAGGTTAGATTTGGTGTCAGAAAATGTGGGAAAATAGGCTTGAAGTTCAAAGATCAGAGACAGTTAACAGAGAAGGAAGGAAGCCATCAGTTAACAATATTTCAAGGTCACAGATAACTCCTTTCTTCTTCCTGGAAGGACCAACTTTCATACACAGAATTTTTAATCTCTATTTGAAGCAATTACAGGAGGGTGCACAGCAGTTATATTGATTTATAGTTAATTGACCAATCTTTATTTTATTCCAGTGAAATATGCAACAGCTAAAAAATAAGTCTGCAGAAAATTCCTCTCGGGCCCCATTACCAGAGAATTGGCTCTGTCCTATCTTTGTGACAGGTGACATTGCTTTGTCTTTTTAAAGTTTCCTCCTAATTATAACATGGAAAAGTTTTCTTTTTGTCTCTAAAACAGATGTCTCAAAATAAGGGGTCAATCAATAGATGGGAGGCAGGTGAGATTCAAGGCTTCAGAGGAAAGTGTCAGGCTCTCCCACTGAGTCCTTCCCACCATGGTTTTGGGGGAAGAGTTGTTTGAAGTGGCAGGAGTCTGGCAGTAGGGGAGAAGCCCAAGTTTCCAGCTGTTCAGAGTGATGTTATTTTTAGTATACCTTCTCTTGCCCAAACAAATTAATGCTATCTAAAATCTGACAGATTTTACTTAATTTTTTTAGAAGCCAAGAGTACGCCCCAGTGGTTGGATTCAGGAATGAGAATTCATGTACCATATTAGAAAAACCACAGGAATGGGGATCAAGAGGCCTGAGCTCTGGTCCTGCTGCTGCTGCTGCTGCTTTGCTTGCTCTGTGACTCCTGATTGGGGTTGAGCATGTCTGGGCAGTTTCTCTATCTCTAGGGTAAAAAGGGATCTCTTTTAGCTTTTATACTGTAGGACTCTGGACTGGGCTAAAAATATTGCTCAATAGATGAACCAAGGGCTGTAGTAAACAAGATGAAATTTAGCAAGCTCTAATGTCAGTTCAAATATCAGATCAGCTTCTATGTTAAGAGACAGAAAGCCCACTGTTTTAGTTTGCTGGCTGCTGGAATGCAATATACCCGAAACGGAATGGCTTTTAAAAAGGGGAATTTAATAAGCTGCAAGTTTATGGTTCTAAGGCTGAGAAAATGTCCTAATTAAAGCAAGCCTACAACAGTGTCTAAAGTAAGGCATCCAGGGAAAGACACCTTGGTTCAAGAAGGCCGATGAATTTCAGGGTTTTTCTCAACTGGAAAGGCACATGGCAAACATGGCGACGTCTTCTAGCTTCCTCTCCAGGCATCTTGTTTCATGAAGCTCCCCAAGGGACATTCTCCTTATCTCCAAAGGTCGCTGGCTGGTGGAGCTGTAGTTCTCATGTCTCTACAGCTCTCATCATTCTTGTGACTGTGCTCTGTTGCTCTCCTGTTGTTCTAAAACTTTCTCCAAAACTGCTTCCTCTTTTAAAGGGGTCCAGTAAACTAATCAAGACCCATCTGGAATGGGTAGAGTCACATCTCCCTCTAAAGAAAGGTTAATACCCACAATTGGGTGAGTCACATCTCTGTGGAGATAAATTAATCAAGTTTCCATCCTACATTATTGGATAGGGATTAAAAGACAGGATCGCTCCCAGAAGTATGATGAGAATTAAAACATGGCTTTGCTAGGGTATATAAATCCTTTCAAACTGGCATACCCATTGTGCAAACAGAATGAGGGAGACATGGCTTAACAATTTACTTGTATAAAAGAGGACTTATGGATCTTAACAACAAGCAGCATGATGTGGCCGCTAAAAAAGTAGTGCTCTTTTAGGTGCTATTATTAGGAATACAGTGATTAGAAAAAAAGAGGGAACAATCCCCCCCTGCTCTGTGCTAGTCAAGTGTAAGACAGCCAACTTGTGCTGGGGAAAAAGTCCAAGGGGAAAAGGGAATAAGCTTAGTGGGAGAAGTCAGTTTATCAAATTTCAGCTCAAAATGAGTAATAGAGCAGTTGAAAGAAGGTGTGGGTCAAATATGATTTGTCTAACTCGCCCAGACAGAGATAACAGTATAATCCAAGGCCAAGAAATGAGAGGCTCAAATAGTTCAGGATAGATGAAGTACATACATAATGAAAGGGAAAAAAGTAAGGAGAATGGAGGATGAATAAATAGGCAGAGACCGGACATGAAAAGCCTTGTGTGTTAATGGATTTTATGTTTAGGACATTGGGGAGTGCAGAAGGACTTTAAGAAGCAAGGGAGTAATATAATCAGACACGCACTTCAGAAATATCTTTTTGACTGATGGTAGGGAGGATAGGTTGGGAGGTAAGAAACTGGAGAAAGAGACCAAATAGGAGGATATCAGAACTGGGCAGGTTTGAGAAAAAATTAAGAAACACAATAGTATCTGCTAATTGAATGGCTATGTGGGGAAGAGGGAGAAAGGCCTAGACAATTGCATAACAGATGGATACCATGCCAATCACTGAGATTAGGGACACAGAAGGATATTTTAGCATGGCGAGTGTGGTAGTGTGAAGCTGTTTTGCCCCCAGAAAAGTCATGTTCATTTAATCCATTCCTGTGGCTGCAGACCAATTGTGGGTAGGACTTCCTGATTAGGTTATTTCAATTGAGATGTGATCCACCCCATTCAAGGTGGATCATAATCCCTAACTGGAGTCCTTTAAAAGAGGATAAGGAACTCATATAAAAAGTCCAAAGAGCTCAGAGAAGCCCCAGAGAGGCGGAGACAAGGAAACACCCACAATGAGAGGAAGCCACAGTGGAGAAGCCAGAAGATGAAGCAACAAAGCCCAGGAGAAAAGGACCAGCAGACATTACCATGTGCCTGGCCATGTGACAGAGGAGTCTGGATTGCCAGTAGCCTTTCTTCAGAGAAGGTATCATCCTGTTGATGCCTTAATTTGGACATTTTCATGGCCTTAGAACTGTCCATTGTAAGTTAATAAATCCTTGTTGTTAAAAGACAAACCATTTCTGGTATATTGCATTTCATCAGCATTAGCAAACCAAAACAGGGATGTTTGTGATGATATTGGTTTAAGTGGGATATATTGGTTTACAGCTCAGAAGACAAAGGTAAGGGAGAAACAACTCAGACTTGGGAAAGAATGAGACCTTCAAGAAACAGAATAAAGATTAAAGAAAATAGTGGGCTGAGGTAGACAACTGGGAGACTACAAATATTTAAAAGGTTGGTGGAAGAAGGGGAAATCACAAGTCAATAAGGACAGATGGGTGGGAAGCAAATAGTGACAATAATACTTGCCTAGAGCTTCATTACTATCAAAGCACAGTTAATATTCTGAAGTAAATAGGAGCACATTAGGAAATGGAAATGCAGAGTGGTGGAAAACTGTCTTAATTTATGTTATAAGGCTTTCCACGGAAAACAATTAGAAAGATTAATAAAATAAATATTTTAAAAGAGTCATCATCTTAAAATATCAAAGAGATGTGAAGATGGTAAAGACAATACAAACAGACTTATAAGGGAATACAGATGGTGGAAATATCAAACAAAGACTTTTAAATACTGTACATAATATGTTCAAGAGAGAAAAGATTAGAATGAACATCTGACAAAGAATAAGGCGAAAAAGAATAGAAACACCAGAAATGAAAAATACAATAACTGAAAGTAAGAATATATGGATGGGTTTAACAGAAGACTAAATCCAAATGAAGGTTATTTGTCTACAATGTAGTTCAGAACAAAATACCCAGAATGAAGCACAAAGAGAAAAGTATAAAAAATACACAGGAGAGGTTAACAGACAAAAGGAAATCATCAGAAATGGTAGCATATGATAATTAGAGTCTCAGAGTTAGAGAAATAAGAAAATGGGGGCAGAAGCAACATCTAAAAATCAACAGCTGAGAATCGCAAAAAGACATCAAGCCACAAATTCAATAATCCCTACAATCCCAAGCTAGATAAATAAAAGAAAATAACACCTAAACTCATAGTGGTTCAATAAAAAGACGAGAGCTAAAAATAAGAAGAATGTGTTAAAAATAGCCAGAAGGGAAAAAGAAAGTAAAGAAACAATACTTATATTGACAGATGATTTTCAACAAAAAAAAGCAAAGGCATCTAGATGATAATAAAATGATGTAATCAAGTTGCTAAAGAAAATAACTGCCAAACTAGAACTCTATACTAAGCAAAAATATTCTTTAAGAATGAAGGTTAAATAATGATATTTTAAAGCCACAAAAAAAAAGGAGGGAATTGGTCATCAAACTTGCACTAATGGAAATACTCAAGAATATCCTTCAGGCAGAGGAAAATGATCTCAGGTGGAAGAATGGTTTCAATCTTCCTGGAAAAGGTAAATATGTGGATAAATCTATATAAATAAGGGCAGTCTGAAATAATAATGACAATGATATCTTGTGATATTTAAAATTTATTTTGAATTAGAATACCTGACAACAATAACTTATAAGTCAGGAGGGAGGTGGAAGGTTTATGAGTCAAAGTATTCTACTAGTTAGAAGTAACTATATCAGTTTATTTCTAGACGTTGATAAGTCAATAATACATGTGTCATCTTTAAGAAGTAATAAAATGAACAAAATGAAAACATTAAAAAGACTCAGATAATCCAAAGGAAGGCAAGAAAGAAGAGTAAAATGAATGAAGAACAGGCAGACAAATACAATATGAAAAAAATGGTAGATTTTGAGTTCTGGTTGGCAAAGATGATAGTGTAAGATGCTCTATGATTCCATTCTCCTACAGAATCTTTGAACAACTAGAAAAAAGTGGCAAGCCCATCCTCCTCAGAGCTCTAGAAAACAGTCAAAAGGTTGCAGTAATTGGGAAAGCAGAAAAAAAAAAAAACACAACTTAAAAATGGTAGGAAACGCTTGTGGTGCCCTTGTTAGCTCCTTCCTCAGACCCTGCCTGGCACAGTATGGAGCTGGCCTGCACTCATGTTATGGGTTCCTGGCCCTGATCTGGAGGGAGCAGGGTAACCCCTATGTACGTACTGGAGTATCTCGATGTTGGTGTCAATCTATCTGGTTGGCAGCCTGAAGAACTGAACCAAGATACTTGTCTCTGGATTGCCATTCCAGAACTTGCCCTGCTTACAGAAGCAGCTTCTGGACAGCTAAAGCAGTGTAAAAAAAAGATCAAAACAATCAAATCACAGCTTTAAGATATATAACAGAACAATCCAGGAGGGTTAGGAAATCTGTTTCATAGGGCAAAGAGAGGCATTCTGATCCCTGTAAATGGGGGGATATTTTCACTGCCTTAGAACTATAAACTTGCAACTTAATAAATTCCCCTTTTTAAAAGCTATCCCATTTCTGGTATACTGCATTCTGGCAGCTTTTACAACTAAAACAGATGTTAAACATCTTTTCATGTGCTTATAGGCCATTTGTATATCTTCTTTGGAGAAATGTCTATTCAAGTACTTTGTCTATTTTTTAGTTGGGTTGTTATGAAATCTGTTTCATAGGGAGAAGGGGGGCATTCTGATCCCTGTAAATGGGGGGATTCCTAAGGCCACAAGTACATACTCAGGACAAGACTTATGCTCAGAAAAGACTAAAAAGAACCTGCACTTTCACCTCTGGCTGGCTTTTTTGGAAGGAGGACTAACTTTGAAAGAGTGCACAAGTCAATACAGAGTCAATTTGTAAAAACTGTGAAAGGTGTTTTTAAAATTTATTTGTTTTTGTCATTTCCCAGTACTCAGGAAAATCAGTCACATCACTAATTAGATGCAAACTTAAGGTATAAAGCACTCAGGGACTAAATGGAATTAAATTGAGAGTTCAGAAATAACCCTTATTCCTTGGTCAATTGATTTTGACAAGGATGCCAAGTTCACTCAATGGGGAAAGAACAGTATCTTTAGCAAAAGGTGCTGGGAAAACCGAATATTCATATAAAAAAGAATAAAGATGGATCCTTAAAATATACATATGGAAAAATTAATGCAAAATGAAATAAAGACCTAAATAGAAGAACAAAAACTATAAAACTCCTAGAAGAAAATATAGAGAAGCATCTTCAGAACCTTGTATTAGGCAATGGTTCTTTAGATTTTACACCAAAAGCACAAGCAACAATAGAAAAAAATAGATAAATAAGACTTCATCAAAATTGAAAACTTTTGTGCATCAAAGGGCTTTATTAAGAAGGTAAAAAAACAAACTATAGAATGGGAGAAAATATATGGAAGCCAATATATCTGATAAGAGTTTAATATCCCAGAATATATGAAGAACTCAACAATAACAAAAACAACCCAACTAAAAAATGGACAAAGTACTTGAATAGACATTTCTCCAAAGAAGATATACAAATGGTCTATGAGCACATGAAAAGAAGTTTAACATCTGTTTTAGTTGTAAAAGCTGCCAGAATGCAATATACCAGAAATGGGATAGCTTTTAAAAAGGGGAATTTATTAAGTTGCAAGTTTATAGTTCTAAGGCAGTGAAAACGTCCAAACTAAGGTATCCAGGTAAAGATACCTTGATTCAAGAAAGGTGGATGGGTTCAGAACACCTCAACTGGAAAGTCATGTGGCGACATCTGTTAGTTTTCTCTTCTCATTTCAGAAGGCTTCACTGGGAGTGTTTTCCTTCTGCACCTCCAAAGATCTTTGGCTTTGTGGGCTCTGTCAGTTCTTTCCAGAATGGTTCCACCTTAAAGGGCTCCAGTAAGCAACTCCACCTTGAACACATCTAAGCAAAAGTTACCACCCGCAGTGGATGGACGGGTCACATCTACATGGAAATAATAAAAAAGATCCCACCCAGCATGACTGAATAAGGATTAAAGAGCATGTATTTCTGGAATACGTGACAGTTTCAAACTGGCACAATATCACTGACCATTAGAGAAATGGAAATTAAAAACACAATGAAATACCATCTCACACCTGCTAGAATGACTTAACTATTTAAAAAATAGTTAAAAATGAAAAGTACTAAGTGCTGGAGAAATAGGAACACTCATACATTGCTGGTGGGAATGTAAAATGGGACAGTCACTATGGAAAACAGTTTGTCAGTTTCTCAGAAAGTTAAGTATAGAATAACCAAATGACCCAACAATCTCACTTCAAAGTATATTCCCCAAAGAATTGAAAGCAAGGAATTAACAAACATTTGAACACCCTTGTTCATAGTGGCATTATTCACAATAGCCATAAGGCAAAAGCAACCCACGTGTCCAGGAACAGATGTATGTATAAACAAATGTGATATATATATACAATTGACTATTTTACAGCTGTAAAAAAGAATGACTTTTGATACATGCTACAACAGATGAACCTGAAAACATCGGGTTGAGTGAAATAAGTCAGATACAAAAGGACAAACATTGTATGATCTCACTTATATGAAATAATTGGAATATCCAGGAGCCAGGAGGGAGGATGGGGAATGGAGAGTTAATGCTTCATTGGTACAAAGTTTATGTTTGGGGTTATGGAAATGTTTTGATAATGGATGGTGATGATGGTAGCACAATTAATGATGGTAGTACATTAATTGTGAATGTGCTTAGTACCACTAAATTGTATATTTGAAAATAGTTAAAATAGGAAATTTTAGATTATACATATGTCATAAGAGTAAAAACTTTAAAACTTACAGAACTGTACAATGCAAATAGTGAAAAAAAGATGGTAGATTTAAACTCAAATATAGTAATAATCACACTGAATACAAATAGTTTTACTCTAATTAAAACACAAAGATTATCAAGGTTACAAAAACAAAACCCAAGTATGTTTTTATAAAAGACACATCTAAAACATAAGTTTAGAAAAATGTTGAATGTGAAAAATGAAAAATGACATTCCCTGAAAACACCAACCAAAAGAAAGGTGATACAACTATATTAATATTAGATAAAGAAGTTTTGAGCTAAAACTTAGAAAAAGGTGGACAAAAAGTTTCAATCAATAGAGAAATATAACAATTCTAAATCTGTAATATACCTAATTAAACTAGCCTCAAATTATATAAAATAAAAGTTGTCAGAACTGCAAGGAAAAACAGAATAACTTTCCAAAACCGTGGGATATTTTACTGTATCTTACTTAGTAATGGACAGAAAACGAAGACAAAAAATTCTGCAAACATTAGAAGAAATGAGTAACAATTAAAAAACCAAAAACACCTTACTGATATATAGAGAACACTGGTTCTAACAACCATGGAACACATGGAACTTAAAAAAAAAATTGACCATATGGTGAGCCATAAAGCAAGCTTCAACAAATTTCAAAGGACTAAAGTCATCTAGAGTATATTCTCTGATCAGAGTGCAATTCAGCACTGTGGTCTATCACTTAAAGTGGGGTGATTTTGAAGGTCAGATGAAAGAATGTAAATTTAGCCCATATGTCTCACAATGGATTCAGTGAAGTCATGGACATACCTTGCAGTTACCTTCTCAGTTCCTGAACGTATAATCGGAATAGATGAATAATTATACTAAGTAATTAGCGAAATACTCACACTGGTTTACTGACCAAAAAAGTCAGGGCTAATATAGTAGGAAGGACCAAACTGAAATCTATGGAACTTTGTTTCTGGAAAAGTAAACCGAAAATAAGACCACGTTAATTGCAGAATTACTACCATGGTGGTTTGGAGATATGTATCCCAGAAAAATATGTCCCTAAACTTAATCTATTCCTCTGGGTGTAAACTCTTGTAAATAGGGACTTTTGATGAAGTTACTTCAGATAAGGCATGGCCCAGAATGGGTCTTAATCCTATTACTGAAGTCCTTACAGGGATGGTCACAGAGAGAGAGAAAAAGCCACAGAGGAGGCGGCCAGAAGTAGAACATTATTGGAACCCAGAAGAGTAGGGAAGCCAGAAGAGGTTGCCATGTGCACTGCCATGTGACAGAAAAGTGAAGGATCACATGATCACATGTAACCAGCCCCAGAACTCTAGTCTTCTGGGAGAAAGCATCCCTTTGATGATACCTTGATTTGGAACTGTAAGCCTCAAAACTGTGAGCCCCAAAACTCCCACTGTTTAAGCTAACTCACTGCATGGTGTTTGCTTTAGAAACCAAGAAACTAAAACAATTACCACCACCAAAGGCCAGAAACATGGAAGGATAGTAATTCCAATGGTATCATCATTTTACTTTATTATTTGGCTAGTGCAGAAGGCAGATGAATCTGGAAGAGTGATTACAGATTACTTTGAGATTGATCAAGTGGTGACTCCAATTTCAGCAGTTATTTCAGATATGGAATCTTTCTACTGCAGCAGATCAACATAGACTCTGGCACTGGGGATACAGCTAAGGACCTGTCAAATGTTTTTTTTCTCATTTTTCAATTAACAAGAACCCTCAAACAATCTGCTTCCACCTGACAGGGACAAAAGTACACCTTCATCCTCTTCCCTCAGAGCTACAACAAGTCTCTGACCCTATCATATTCTATTACATAGAGATCTTAATTATTTTGATATTTCAATGAATATCATGCTGATTGGACCTGGTGAGCAGGAAGGTGAAAACAAACTGGATGCCTTTGTAAGATATATGTGTGCCAGAGGATGGAGGTAAACTCCATGAAAAATTCAGGGGACTGCCAATTTGATTAATTTTCTTGGTGCCCAGGTATGTGGAGTATGTTAGGACATACACTTCAATGTGAAAGACATAATCCTATGCCTTGCACCATCTGTAGTAAGAAAAGGCACAAAGCTTAGAACTGTGTCTCATTCCTTTTGGAAGAGGGTGTAAGTGTCTTCATTGTAAGAGGAAAAGTTCCTTCATGTTAATAAATGTTTCTTCGTGTGGTTGCTATTATTGTAAGAAAATTAAATGTGGACAGGAGAAGAGAAGCTGTTGAGTTTTCAAGGGATGAATGGTGCCAGTCATCTGTCCATTTGCTCTTCATTCCTTCCCTCTGGGCTCTGCTATGCATTGCAGGAGCCAACCCCAAACCACATTTCCCAAACTGTCTTTCCAGCTGGCTTTCAGTTATATACTGTCAATGGAAGGGGGGGTGAGAAATTGGAATGCCAGAGCTAGAGGAGAAGGAATGCTCTTGGAACTTTTTGTTTCTGATAGCATTTCTGGCAGCAGGAGCCACAGATGTGGTAGCAACAGTAGCAGCCACAATGAAGCAAAGGCAGTATTGACAGTGGCAGTGGTGTTGACAGAAGTTCCAGCACATCTTCAGCAGATTTAGAATTACAGCAACTACCTTGATAAAAGCCCAGCAGGTCCAGGCTCGAGGGCTCTAGTTCAGCAGTGTTAGCAAAGAACGCTCTTGGAATCTTTTGCTTCTGATACCATTTCTGGCAGCAGGAGCCACGCTGATGGTGCGGCAGTAACAGCAGCAGCAACAGTGAAGCAAAGGCAGTATTGACAGTGGCAGTGGTGTTGGCAGAAGTTCCAGCACATCTTCAGCAGATCTAGAATTACAGCAACTACCTTGCTGAAAGCTCAGGAGCAGGTCCAGGTTCGTGGGCTCCAGTTCAGCAGTGTTAGCAAATTCTGATCTCTGTATATTAGTCTTTCTTCCTTTTTGCTCTTCCATAATCCTCTTATCCATTTTGCTCTTACAGACCTTCCAGCATCTATGTAAGCAATACTCTCTATTTATTATTGGAAATATTTTAGGTAGAATAAAGGTACTGTAGCTACGATTTTTTAAAGGAGTCCTTGTCTTTTAAAGATACTTCTGGAATATTTACAGATGTAATTATGAAATGCCAGAGATTTTTCTTAAAAACAATCTAGGAAAAGGAAAGTCCAGGACCAGATGGCTTCACATATGAATTCTACCAAACATTCTGGAAAGAATCAGTACCAATCCTGCTCAAACTCTTCAAAGAAATTGAAGAGGAGGGAAGGCTACCTAACTCATTCTATGAAGCCAACATCACCCTCACACTGAAACCAGAAAAAGATACCACAAGAAAAGAAAATCACAGGCCAATCTCTCTCATGAATATAGATGCAAAAACTCCTCAGCAAAATTCTTGCAAATTGAATCCAGGAGCACATTAAAAGATTTAAACACCATGATCAAATAGGACTCATCCCAGGTATGCAAGGATGGTTCAACATAAGAAAATCAATTAATACAACACACCATATCAACAAATCAAAGCAGAAAAACAACATGATCATCTCGATTGATGCAGAAAAGGCACATGACAAAATTCAACTTCCTTTTTTGTTGAAAACACTTCAAAGGATAGGAATAGAAGGGAACTTCCTCAACATGATAAAGGGAATATATGAAAAACCCACAGCTAACATCATCTTCATTGGGGAAAAACTGAAAACTTTACCCCTAAGATCAGTGTTCTAGTTTGCTAGCTGCTGGAATGCAATATACCAGAAACAGAATGGCTTTTAAAAAAGGGAATTTAATCAGATGCTAGTTTACAGTTCCAAGGCCAAGAAAATGTTCCAATTAAAACAAGTCTATAGAAATGTCCAATCTAAGGCATCCAGGGAAAGATACCTTGGTTCAAGAAGGCCGATGAAGTTCAGGGTTTCTCTCTCAAGTGAGAAGGCACATGGCAAACACTGTCAGAGTTTCTCTCTCACCTGGAAAGGCACATGGTGAACACAGTCAGGGTTCCTCTCTCATCTGGAAGGGCACATGGCAAACATAGTATCATCTGCTATCTTCTTCTCCTGGCTTCCTGTTTCATGAAGCTCCCCGGGAAACATTTTCCTTCTTCATCTCCAAAGGTTGCTGGCTGGTGGACTCTGCTTCTTGTGGCTGTGTTGTTCTGCTCTGCTCTCTGAATCTCTTTCATTCTCCTAAATGTTTTCTCTTTTATAGGATTCCAGAAACTTATCAAGACCCACCCAAATGGGTGGAGACATGTGGTCACCTAATCCAGCTTAACAACCACTCTTGATTAAATCACATCTCCAGGGAGATGATCTGATTACAGTTTCAAACATACAGTATTGAATAGGGATTAGTCTACCTTTATGAAATGGGATTTGATTAAAATGTGGCTTTTCTAGGGAACATACATCCTTTCAAACCAGCACAATCAGGAATAAGACAAGGATGTCCATTATCACCACTGTTATTCAACATTGTGTTGGAAGTTCTAGCCAGAGCAATTAGACAAGAAAAAGAAATACAAGGCATCAAAACTGGAAAGAAAGAAGTAAAACTCTCACTGTTTGCAGATGAAATGATACTATATGTTGAAAACTCAAAAAAAATCCACAGTAAAACTATTAGAGGTAATAAATGAGCACAGCAAAGTGGCAGGTTACAAGATCAACACTAAAAAATCTGTAGTGTTTCTATACACTAGCAATGAACAATCTGAGGGGGAAATCAAGAAAAAAAATTTCATTTACAATTGCAACCAAAAGAATAAAATATTTAGGAATAAATTTAACTAAGGATACAAAAGACCTATACAAAGAAAACTACAAGAAATTGCTAAAAGAAATCACAGAAGACCTAAATAAATGGTCGGGCATACCATGTTCATAGACAGGAAGAATAAATATACTTAAGAAGTCAATTCTACCTAAATTGATTTATAGAGTCAGTGCAATACCAAGAAAAATCTTAAAAACTTATTTTTCAGAAATAGAAAAACCAATAACCAAATTTATCTGGGAGGGGAGGGTGCCCCAAATAGCTAAAAATATCCTGAGAAAGAAAAATGAAGTTGGAGGTTTCACACTACCTGACTTCAAGGCATATTATGAAGCCACAGTGATCAAAACAGCATGGTACTGGCATAAAGATAGATATACTGACCAATGGAATCGAATAGAGTGTTCAGATATAGACCCTCTCATTTATGGACAATTGATCTTTGATAAGACAGTCAAGCCAACTCACCTGGGAAAGAACAGTCTCTTCAATAAATGGTGCCTACAGAACTGGATATCCACATGCAAAAGAATGAAAGAAGATCCATATCACACACCCTATACAAAAATTAACTCAAAATGGATCAAAGACCTAACCATTAGCTTTAAGGCCATAAAACCTTTAGAAGAAAATATTGGGAACTATCTTATAAATCTTATAATAGGCGGCAGTTTCCTAGATCTTACACCCAAAGCACAAGCATTGAGGAAAGAAATAGATAAATGAGAACTCCTCAAAATTAAACAATTTTGTGCATCAAACAACTTTGTCAAGGAAGTAAAAAGACAGCCTACACAATGGGAGACAGTGTTTGGAAACGATATATCAGATAAAGGTCTAGTATTCAGAACATATAAAGAGATTGTTAAACTCAACAACAAAAAGACAAACAACCCAATTACAAAATGGGCAAAAGACGTGAATAGACAGTTCTCAGAAGAGGAAATACAAATGACCAAAAGGCACATGAAAAGATGCTCAACTTCCCTGGCAATTACAGAAATGCAAATCAAAACTGCAAAGAGATATCATCTCACACCCACCAGAATGGCCATTATCAATAAAACAGAAAACAATAAGTATTGGAGAGGATGTAGAGAAAGAGGCACACTTATCCACTGTTGGTAGGAATAGAAAATGGTACAACTGCTGTGGAAGGCAGTTCCGCGGTTCCTCAGGAAGCTAAGTATAGAAGTGCCACAGTAATACCATTGCTAGGTATCTACTCAGAGGACATGAGGGCAAGGACACAAACGGACATTTGCACACCAATATTTATAGCAGCATTGTTTACAATTGCTAAGAGATAGAAACAGCCCAAATGTCCATCAACAGATGAGTGGCTAAACAAGCTGTGGTATGTACATACAATGGAATATTATGCAGCTGTATGACAGAATAAAGTTATGAAGCATGTAACAACATGGATGGACTTTGAGGACATTATGCTGAGTGAGATTAGCCAGAAACAAAAGGACAAATACTGTATGGTCTCACTGATATGAACTAACATTAGTGAGTGAACTTCGAAAATTTCAGTTAAGAACAGAGACCAACAGGAGATAAAAGTAGGGTGGATAGTGGATAATTGGAGCTGAAGGGATACAGATTGTGCAACAGGACTGATTGTAAAAATTCAGAAATGGATAGCACAATATTACCTAACTGTAATACAATAATGCTAGTACATTGAATGAAGCTGAATGTGAGAATGATAGAGGGAGGACAAATGAAATCAGAAGAAAAGATAGATGATAAAGACTGAGATGGTATAATCTAGGGTTGCCTAGAGTGTACAATGATAGTGACTAAATGTATAAATTAAAAAATGTTTTTGCATGAGGAAGAACATAGAAATGTCAACATTGTAGGGTGTTGAAAATATATTTTAATTCATATTATAAAACTCTAATTTATGCGTGGTATTTAAGCAAAAAATGTTTATTTGGTAAAAAATTATATTTTGACTACTGCATCTCCTAATATAACTTATATGGACAGGTTAATTGAACACCATAAGTACATAGAACCTTGAGTAGGGCGTGAGATTTTGTAGGTTTGTCTAGAGTGATGCCCCAATAAATCCTAGAGTGATTTGAACAGTGAATAAAAAAGTATTTGCAAAGTCCCCTTGGGGGAATGGTGAGAAAGAGGGAAAATTCAAGTTCCTCATAGGGAGAAGGCCTGATATTCTCACAAGCAGTGAGGACAACAAAATCAATAGGCTGAGCCCTCAATCTTGGGGTTTGTTCTTATGAAACATATCCCCGCAAATGACAGGCTAAGCCTACTTAAAATTAGGTCAAGAGTCACCCCCAGAGAACCTCTTTTGTTGCTCAGCCAACAAGGCAAGCAAACTCACTGCTCTTCCAATCTCTATGTGGAACATGACTCCCAGGGGTGTAAACCTCCCTGGCAGCATGGGACAGAGATCCTAAAACGAGCTGGGATTCAGCATCAAGGGATTGAGAAAACCTTCTCAACTGAAAGAGGGAAGAGAGAAATGAAACAAGATAAAGTGTCAGTGGCTGAGAGTTTCAAATAGAGTCGAGAGGTTATCCTGGAGGTTATTCTTACGCATTATATAGATAACCCCTTTTTAGTTTAAGGTGTATTAGAGAGACTCGAGGGAAGTGCCTGAAACTGTAGAGCTGTGTTCCAGTAGTTATGTTTCTTGCAGATGATTGTATAATGATATAGCTTTCCAAAGTGACTGGGTGATTGTGAAAACCTTGTTCTGATGCTCCTTTTATCTATGGTATAGACAGATGAGTAAAACATATGGATCAAAAATAAATAAATAATGGGGGAACAAATGTTAAAATAAGTTGGGTAGAGGGAAATACTAGTGGTCAATGAAAGAGAGGGGTAAGGGATATGGTATGTATGAGTTTTTTCTTTTTACTTCTTTTTTCTGTAATGACGTAAATGTTCTGACAAATGATCATGGTGACAAATATACAACTATGTGATGATATTTGAGCCAATGATTGTACACTAAGTATGGAATTCATACATTGAGAATGTTCGTGTTGTATGCTGATTGATTTTATTAATAAAAATAAAGTAAAATCTAGGGTGGGGTATGTAAGAGGTACAGACGATAAAAGATTGGCCATGAGCTAATAATTTTCAGGTGATAATCATGCAGTTTTGGGTACATGGGGGTTCATTTACAGTTGAGATTACTTTTATGTATATTTGAAGTTTTCCATAATATATCAAGTATTATTTCTGCCATTAAGAATAAATAAATAGCCCCCATCTATTTGTAATACCATGGATGGTTTTAGTATTTCTGGTCAGATCTTGAGTGATATGTACGTGTCGTCATGGAGCAAACCTTACTAAGAATGAAGCTGACCCTGAGGAAAACAGAGATGTGTGTGTGTGTGTGTATGCATGAGAAAGTGAGTGGCAGAGACAGAGACAGAGCTTGCGCACATATCCAAGAAATAGACAGAGATGCACACAGAGTCCTCACAACATCCTTTGCATCTTCATCCAGCTGTAAATGAATACAGCATGTTCACTGGAGGACTTTTCATATCCATGGGTCAATAAATTCCATTTTTGTTTAAGCTACTGTGAACTGGACTCTGTCACTTGCAATCAAAAGAGCCCCAACTAATGAAATCCCTAATATATGATCACTACTATTATTCTAGCCCCCTTGAGTAACTAACCAACCACCAACTTTACCATCATCACTTTCATCTCCATGACAACTGCCAACATCACAACGAACATTTCACGATGACTTGCACCAACATCAGTGCTAAGTTGGTTAACATTCATCAAATGCCTGCTTGTGCAAAGCACTGATTCTCATTTAGGTGTTACAGATCAGAGATGAGTAAGACAGGGCCCTTGCCCTCAAAGAGCTCACAATCTATCACAGCATATACATATCTGACTCTATGTATATGTTATATATATGTATATCCATCTATCAATCTATTATATATAGATACCTATCTATCTATAGCTATATCTATATCTATATATGAGAAATCAGCCACAATTTGATGCTCTAAGTACTAAACAAATCAGGAAAATATTAAATTAAGGCTATGCTTGGAGAAGAGAGTAATAGATATGGGTTTCATGTAGAGAAGGGAAAAAAGTCTTGAGCTGGGCCCTGGATTATGCTCCGAATATACATAAGAAGAAAATGTAATGATCGTTAGTGTGGTCTTTGGAGTCAGCTTGGTTCAAATCCCAGTTCTACCACTTACTGGTGTTTAACTTTGGGCAAGTTATTTGCTCTGTGTCTCAATTTCCTCATCTATAAAGTAGTGATAATCATGGGGTTGTTGTGAGGAGCAAATGAGTTAATTTATATAAAGTGCTTAGAACAGCGTCCTAGCACATTATAAAGCTGCATGTATTCTATTATTATTATTATTATTATTAGAGGAAGGACCAGTATATTCTGGCTATAAAGAATGGCCTCAAAAAAGTTGCAGAATGAGAATGTGCAAAGCTTATTTAGAGACCAGTAAGTAGACTTATTGAATTGAAGTAGAGGATGTAAAGGGAAACAGTTTGGCAAGACCAATATCCAAAATTTACCAATGACCAATGAGAGGCAGAGTAGGTGACTTGCCAGCCACCTGGGTATCTCCTAGTAGCACAGAAGAAAGTGGGACATCCCACTGAGGCCTCCCCATCCTTTAGGGCCCTGCTTCCACGGTTGTTTTTCCCGTGAGCTTCAATAGGTGGCATCCTCCTTGCTTTGAGCACTCACAGTCTGTCTTTACGGCACTTCTAAGCTGCTTTGGACTATTTCCTTAGGCACTTGTACCCAGACAAAGGATCAAGAGGGAACACACTGGACACAGGGATGTAGAACTTACTGCTCTGCGACAGCCAGATTAGGAGGAAGGGAAGTGAGCCCATTTCCTGTTAGGAGCAGGACACGGAGGTGTGGCAGAATCCCCAGATCAGTGATGGCTTCTGCAGTCAGACTGTTAAAGGAAAGGTCCAGGAACTACCATGCCAAAAGAAAAGATGGGAGGAACAGAAGCACTATGTGTGATAATAATAATCATGCATGAGGTAGAAGCTAGCTATTTTTTTTCAACCAGGAATCCTTTCCTCTGTTACCATATATCCAAATCCAAGTCCAAAAAGCCAGCTCAAAATCTGCCTCCTTATAAAACCTTCCTTAATTTCCCAGCCAGATGGAATCTCTTGTTTCCCTTACTTTGAGTACTTCATCTGGACTGCTCTTAGGGTACTTATCACAGTTGACCATATATCTGAGATAGCTGTATACATGTCTGACCTCCCCTTTGTAGCCAGCAATAGGGGTACTGTCACAGTCATGCATAGCATGTGCTTGGTGTACAGTGGTAGAACTAGGTCATAAACTCTTTGAAAATAAGTGCCATGCTTATGGTACTGCATCTTTGTAGCTCTGAAAAGGACCTAATACATAGTAGGCACACATAAAACACTAGCAGAAATGATTGGTTTCCGAGGAAAATAATATCAAATTCCTGGATTCATAAGATAGTAGATTGGGGTCAGATGGCCATCCAGGAAACAGTTTCTTTCTGTAAAGACAAAGGCAATTAGGATAAATGACATTGGACCAGTCTTTGTTCTTTCTCTCCTGAACCTTTCTAGATGCTCACTTTAGATCTCATGTCTGGTCCCTCCCTCCACTCCTACTCCTTGTGTCCCCACCCACACACTGAAGTCTAATGAGCCGGGGCAGTTTCAGTATCTTACCTAGCCGGTGAGGAGCAAGATCTTTGGTTAGTCACATCTAACATCACATAATCAGTTAGACCTAAATACACTATATCCACTTCCAGAGAAGGAATGGGTTTGGTCTGACTCCACCGTAATAATTACTGATGGTCTCTGCAGAGACCATCTGTGTTTAAGTCATGGCTAACTGTGTGATCCTGGGAAAATTACTTAACTTCAGTGTTCTTATCTATAAAGTGAAAATAACAATGGGTTTTATGAGGAATTATTTAGGTAAAGCCTTTAGCATTTACACAGTCAGTGCTTAATAAATGTTGGCCATTTTTTCATCAACATACCTTAATTCACTGACTCTCTACTGAAGGCTTACTCAGTACTAGTCCCTGACTTCTGGATTAGTTGGGAAGTTAGATACATATATATGTTTGTTAAATAGCAATGCTGCTGGGATAAATGTCTAAATATAGACTAATGGGGGCACAAAGGAAGGATTAGTCAAGTCTACCAAGGGGTCAGAAGAGGCTTTACTGAACAGGTGGCACTTGAGCTATTCTCAGAGACAAGGAGATATTCAAATTCTTAGGGTAAAAAGACATGCCAGGCAGAAGCAGCAAGTGGCATGCATAGAAGCCAGAAGGCAGGAGATTTCCTTGCTTGTTCTGGGAACTTCAAATGCTTTGAGTATAGCTAGAGCCCATGGTATAAGGGAGGGCCTGGTAAGACTGATCAGATCATAAAAGCACCAAGCACCAAAGGAGTGCTAAATTCATGGCACAATCAGCAAATCCAACATGTTTTGAGGGTTCACATAATGGGGTGATCCCACTTGGCTAGGTTAAGCAGAGCTTCTTTCAAGGAGGAAGGCCTAAAAAGCTGGTTCAGATAAGCCTAGGTAAAGATGGGGAAAATTCTCTCCCTCATACCCATAAATGTACGTCAACAAGTCTATCAATTGTATCTCCTTAACATCTCTTCTACTTGCTCCCTTCATACCATTCTTCATGTAGCAGCTAGAGTGATTTTTCTAAAATACAGTTATAACCCTATTCTTCCCCAGCTCAAATACCTTCTACAGATTCCTATTAGCCTTAACAAGGCTTCAAAGGTTCTCCGTGATTTCTCTTCTGTCACGTCTCCAGGCTTATCTATCACTAGTCTTCCACTGTATTTCACTCTCCATTCTAACCATTCAACTACATTGAGCTGCATCATCGATGCTCTAGTTCAGGAGCTGGCAAACTATGTCCAACCTACTGCCTGCTACGTACAGCCTGTGAGTCAAGAATGGTTTTTATATTTTTAAGTGGTTGAAACAGATTTTTAAAAATAATATGAAAATTACAAGAAATACAAATTTCAGTGTCACAAAGTTTTATTGGAACACAGCCATGCTCATTTGTTCACGTATTGTCACGGTTGCTTCCCTTATACAAAAGCAGTGTTGACTAGTTATGAAACTATATGGCCTACAAAGCCTAAAATATTTACTGTCTGGCCTTTTACAGAAAAAGTCTGCCAACCGCTGTTCTAGATGCTTTGGCTAGTTAATGCTGGATCCAAATTTGCTTTCCATAAAATTAAGGGAAGCTCGAAGAAATGAATAGCTTTAGAATCACAGGTCAATACAATTTTAGAACTGGCCCAGAATTTACTGATAGGGAAACAACTCCCAGAGAGGGTAAGTTATTTGGTCAAAGAGGCATGGCAAAACTAGTGGAAAGACCAAAACTAGAAACAGGGTCTCCTGACTACCATGCCAGGGTTCTAGGTAAACCTTTTAGAGACTCAAATCAGGACAAAGTTAAATTTGCCTAAATTGACTCCTGAAGAATTCTACTCTGTGTTTTTCCTCCGTGGCAGCCTTTCTGGAAAACAAAGACAGAATATTCCTAACCTCCTACTATATCTGCTGAGTCACATCAAGTTTTATTATACATCAAAGTATTCATTACTGTGAGCTGCAAATTCAGGACATTTGACAGGTTTATCTTTTTTTTTTTTTAGAGTGGCCTTGCAAATCATAGAGAAATGAAAACCGGCCAGGAGATCTCCTCTTCTCACTTACATTGTGCATCTTGACTTTGCTGTACTCTCTTACTTAAATAAATTCTTTGGGTAGGGCTAGATCTGCTGGCTAAATAATCTTTACCAGATTCTATCACACTATAGAGTAGGGGGCCTCCAAAAAGTCAATCATGATTAATAAGTACATCCAAGCTAGTCAGTTGTGGGGTCAGAGCCTGGAGTCATGTCACTCCCCATGGTCCACTGGCACCTGAAATATGGGTTTGAAATGGTAGGGGTGAGGGATACAAGACGTCTGGCACAATGTATGTCTCACAGTAGGAGCTCAATAACTATTTATTGAAAAAGTTAAAAAATAAACAAATAGAAGTTCTCAAGAAGTTCCCAGGCCTGGAGGTCAGGGAAATGGCTCCCTATACCTCTAAAGCACCTGGAACCTGTCTATAGTAAAATAAAATATAAAAATATTTTTAACATAGCACAAAATTACATCAGTTGTTTTAAGTTTACCTTCCCTTTATTTTGGGGGGCTTATAAGAACTTTGCTTCCTAGACAAGTCTGAGGATCATTTCTCTCTTAAATCATGGTAATCACTGTTATCCTCAATATGACTTAAAACATGGAGAGAAGATACCATTACATTCACTATAGCATATTTTAAGAATGCAAGAACACATAATCCATTTTAGGAGGATTGCCACACCAAGTCGTTAAAACCTTTTCAAATTTTGACATGTAAGGGGCATTGACTCCAAAAAATTAACTGTTATGGAAAATCTCCCTCTTTGACGAGACCAGATTAAGTGATGAATTTGTGAAGGATGGCTGACCCTTGATGTTTTCAGGTTAAATCACATAAGTTACCAACTCTTAGGGATCAACCCCAAAGGCTCACGACATGCAGGTATTTTGCTGAGGTTTGAATCTGAAACATTTTGACTGTGAGACCAGAATCTGGGAAAGAGGCCATTGTTAGTGAGTGAGGTTGGCAGATGCCCTGCCCCACACCTTGCTCTAGCTCTGTTCTTTATTCTCCATGTGACGTGACTCTTGGGTAGTGAAACCAGCTTTCTTCTTTTGTGAACAGTAGCCCACAAGTGAGAAAGAAAACTTTCATGAAAGTTGAAGAGGCAATTTACTTGAAGTCTGAGAATATGCATGGAAGATACCTGACTGCTGATGGAAAATTTAATTGTGGAGAAAGACAAAAATCCAAATGAACTTTTCTATATTCTCAGCTCTGGGGTACGGAAAACATCTGGGGATGTACAAATGTTAAGAACCTCCTACAGAGCTCATAAGAGCCCTATTTTACTTCATACTCATTTCTAGGCCTAGAGACTACGGCCTGTTGGGCTCCCTCTGGAATCAGTCCATACTTGTTCAGCTGGTCTAATATGCTGTGCCCAGCTCTTAACCTCCATGGCCCCCCACATCCCACTGGATGCAGACCTCCCCTCAAACTCTCTTCCCAATGACACTTTGTTTAAACTCACTTTCACAGACTTCCTTGAGCATGACGTTTGGCATCTATCTTCCAAGTCCATGCCCCATGGCATAGATATAACATATTCTCATTTATTTGCCACTGCTACTGGGGCCCCCTCTTTCTGGAGGCCAGTTTTGAGACAATAGCCTGGCTGTAAAGGCAAGGAAACCCCTTCCCAACAGTTCTAATCAGTAGAGAACCCTATACCCATCCCTTACAGGGAAACAGGTGGGCACCAAAACTCCCTACCTCCAACTTACTTCCAAGAATTTAAAGTCTCCATATTTCACGTAGACTGTTTTGATGTCATTAAATGCGAGCTCTAGTTCCTTTAAGGCTGGAAATGTGTGAAATGCCTCTACATGGGGAGGAAAAAAAGAGAATCTGCAGCTTGTAAAGGACTTCAAAAGAGAAAAATGTTAATAATGAACATTTGCTGGGTTCCCACATTAGGCCAGGTACTGTGTAAGGTACTTTACATATGTGGCCTCTACTCTGACAATCCTGAGAAAATAGGGATTATTACCTCTGTTCTACAGTTGAGGAAACCAAGGTAAGATTTGTTAGATAGCACTGCTGGCAAGTAGAAGAGCCAAGAATTGAGGGTAAGTCAGCCCAATTCCAAAGCCCATTAAAAAAAAAGTCTTTATTATTTCTGGTTACAAAAGTAAACCTTCTCCTGACTCTCTCTCTTGACCTCCTGCACCTCTATTGCCATTACCCAGCTTCAGGCCTCATTTCCCACCCCTGAATAAACGAAATAGACTCCCAGGTTTCCTGGCCTCCATCTTCTTCTATTATTATCCATCTTCCTCACTGGTATCACTGAGTTTCTCTATTTAAAAGCCTTCTGTGACTCTCTTTCGCCTGCAGGATAAAGTCAAATCACTCAGGGCCCATGAGGTTCTGATTCCTGCCAATCCCTCTAGTCTCAATTCTCCTGCACATGCAGCCCTCACAAACATTCAGGGCCTCTCCAGGCTTGCCATTCCACATCTGCTTCGTCAGCCTGAAATGCCTTCTTCCTAAGTCCTGAGTCATTCCTATTTATTGTTTTAGGTTTGAATTTAGGTGCTTCTCTTCCCAGAAGTCTCTCCTGATTTACCTATAAGTTAAGTCCCATCTCTTACGGGACTCCCATCTCTCCCACCAAACTATGAGCTATAAGTCCCATCTCTCCCACCACACTATGAGCTCCCCAGAGCAGGACCTGGATGAACTCATTTGAACTCATTTTTAAAAGCCATAGTTCTGACACCAGCAGGGGACGCTGTGGATTTGCTGAATAAACAAACCTTTATGGTCCTAGAGGGGCTCTTACTGACTTAACAAAACATTTTTATATATCTATCTCATTTAAGACTGCAAGGGGAGGAAGAAAAGAAGGGAACTGTCCTCATTTACAGATAGAAAAGCATCACCTTACAGAGAAATGTTCTAAGTAGGTAGTGCCACAGCTGGACTAGAATCTAGGTCTGTGTGCTCTCTAGTACCCAGCCTACTGCACTCCAAAAGGGAGAGGCATGGCCAGTCATGGATGGACAGACAGACAATTCCTAACACAAATGAATGGCTGTGCCAACAAGAGGAGGAAGGAGTTTTCAGGAAAGAAAACCTTACCTAGAGGCAGCAAGTTTTCTGAGGCATTGATGTAGATAACAGAATGGAAATGTTTGAAGTCCTTTTCCTTAGCCTGTAGGAAGGCATTTCAGAAGAAACACAAGATTAGTGCCCTGCCTAGAAGCCTTGCTGAAGCTCCAGAGCTGCTGGGAAAAGAAACAAAGACTAAAAAGGTCACAAGGGCACGCATTTGTTGAGAGCTGTAAGGTCTTTAATATTCCTTTTTTTCTATTATAAAGTATTTAAAATTACAGAAAAGCATGATACTTGTAAGATCTATGTAACTACTACTCAGCTTTAATAAATATGAATATTTTGCTATCTTTGCTTCAAATCCCTTTAAAGAAATAAAACATTACCGAGAGTTGAATTCCTCACTACCATAGGTGCCCCTCCCCAATCCCATTCTTCTACCTCCCTCCCCACAGCTAAAAGCTATTCTGAATTGGTGGTTATTGTTCCCATACGCTTTGTACTTGTATTACAAATATCTGTATCCATAAACCATATATAGTATTGTATACATGTTTTAAAACTTTATAATGCAGGCATACTGAAGATATTCTGCAACCTGTCTTTTTCACTCCATACCACCTTTTTAAGATTTACTTATGTTACCACATGTAGCTCTAGTTCATCCATTTAATTACTGAATAATCCCCCATTGTCTGAATATACTATAAGTTATTTATCCATTCCTTTATTTATGAAACATTTAGTCTGTTTCCAATTTCTCATTATTACAAACAATGTTGCAATAACATTTATACAGGCTTCTTTAGCATAAGAGTTTCTCTAGTGATATACCTACAAGGGGGATTGAGGGTTGTAGGAATATCCATTCTCAGCTTTATTAGACAGTGCCACATTTCTCTCCAAAACAGTGGAACCAATTTAAAGTCCCACCCACAGTGAATATGAATTTCTATTTCTTTAAACCTTTGCAAATAGTTAGCATTATAAAACTTGAATAATTGTCAGTTGGAGGCTTGCGAAATGGCATCTCATTTCCATTTCCTTGATTACTTTGTGAGGTTGAATATATTTTCCTATTTTAATAGCCTTTCAGGTTTTTACTTCTGTGATCTAACATATTTATATCTGTTGTCCATTCTTCTACTGAGTTGTTTATTTATTTTTCCTATTGCTTTGTAGGGTCGTTTAAATATTTTGAATCTTAATCCTTTTGTTTATATGAATTGCTAATATCATCTCCCAGTTTGTGGCTTATCTTTTGCTTTTGTTTCTAGTGCCTTGTATTAGATAGCTATTTTACATTTTAATTAAGCTTTATAAACCCTTTCCTCTATGGTTTAAGCTATTTGTATCTTATTTAAGAACCCATCCCTTCCCCAGAGACTTCTTCAGTTAGAAGGCAGAGAGTCCTGGATCTGGGATGGGTCATATAGGTTTTACTATGCCCTCATCCCAAAACAGAGTGCCACTTAGCAAAAAAGCTTCCTCTAACGTCTAAACCCACTTTTCCTATAATAAACAGCTAACGATGTTTTGCATTCTTTGGGTGCCTCCAAGTGTCTTCATAGCCTGAAGGTATTCACCACTTCCTCAGAAGGGAAAGAAAAGCATGGATTCTCCTAGCCAACTTCAAGGTCAGCAAGCTTCCACTTATTCTGTAGATCTCTAGGATGCCTTCCCTGAGTCAAAGGCTGAGTTAGAGGCTGTCCTCTAAGCCAATACAGCTCTTAGTGTTTCCCTCATTCACTGCGTTAACTAGTCATTGTTTATTTATGTGTCTATTTCTATCTCCATCTAAGCCTATCCTCCTCCCTTCCCACAGGCCTATGTGTTCCAGAGGGCAGGACAATGAATGAGCACCTCTGTGCCCTCCAGTAAGCAGAACAGAGCCAGACTAGGCCTCAGTAATGTTTGGGGGGTAGATATATGGGTTGGTGAGTAAATGAATGAGTGAGTGAAAGAAGGACAGACAGTACCCAAGAGGGTGCCGAGCTCTGGCCAGCCTATTTGTAACCCTCAACAACCGCACTGATAGAGGCTCCTGATATCTTTTGTTTTGTCTCACAATTATATGTGAGCTATATATTAATATCTGTGTGAACAGTGGCTAGCTTATTCTCAGTCCCAAAATATCTGCCCCCCAGGTATGACTATGGCTGTCCCTTTCTCTGAGTAACTCAATTCTGAGAATATGAGTGCTAGGTGAAGTGAAGCAGGCCCCTCTTAGGAAGAAGTCTGCTCCACATTTATTTGGCCATCCTGTGGCTCATAACCCTGATTCCATGTGGCTGGTTTATACAAATGATCTCTTTTGATGTGCCATGGAAGGCCGACAAAACAGGAAAGTAGTTTTTATCTCAAATATTATGCCCTAATATCTTATATTTATACTGTCTTGGGCCACAAATTTGGCTCCAAGCTGCCCATCAACCAGTGCAAAGAAAGAAACATGACTCACTCATGAGTTACAGGGTCTAGAAATTAAGAACAAACTAGCTTCATGGGAGAACCACAACTATTCCTGGCACTGAAACCTGAGAGATATTTCTCCTGCAGGCTCTTATGATGGTAACTCAGTGCCAGATATTGAATTAGGTACCCACAAAATTCTATCACAAATTCAAAATCAGGTTCATAAGGATTCTTCCTTTAGTTCATCTCACTGTGGGACAATGGCAGTAACAAATTTATAGCAAAATTTTGTGTCTGAATATTAGTTCTACTCAGCAAGTCTTTGCCTGACCCTACCTTTTTCCATGGGACTAGATTTCTACTCTTTGGGGATTCTGGAAGCACAACGAACAAACCAGAAGAGCCAAGTACCTTAGGGCCACTTACCACAGTCAAAATGTTTGCTGGTTAGCCTTACCTTGGAAAACTTCAGGCCACTCACATTAATGTTGCACAGCTCTGATGGCTTCTTAACACAGTGGTGCTTCAGCTGGAACACAAAGCAGAGTCACCTCTCAAAGACCCAACAAAGTTTATACAATCAGCTGAGATAAAAAATGAGTCCTAATTGAGGAAGGCAGTCTGGTTTAGTAGAAAGAACATGGGCTTTGGAGTTGCTCAAAACTGAGTTGCCATCTCAGCTCCCCCAGCTATAAAATGGGGATAGTAACACTGACTTTATGCCATTGTTAGGAGGATTACTTCCTCTCTGGTTGCTTCTTCTCTCTTTTCTGTGTCCCACTTTCTCTGCCTGGTTCTTTAAAATTCTGTGTTTCTGGGGCTTTAGCTTCTATTCTCTTCTATTTTTGTTGCGTTTTCTCCCATTGGGCAATCTCATACAGGGTCATAATTTATTTAGTTGTTCATTCATTCATTCATCAAATATTTATAGAGTAATATTCTGGGCCATGTATTGTGCTAAATACATTAGCAAAATTTCTTCTAATCCTATCTAAACCCTTTGATATAGGTATGATTATCTCCCTGTTTTTAAGATGAGAAAACCAAGGCTAAGAGAAGTAAAATGTCTTGCCTCAGATCACAGCTAGTAAGTGACAGATCTGAGATCTGAGAACAAATCTATAATCACCAAATTCTGTGTTCTTTCGAATACCATGTCACCCTTCATAATTAAAAAGTAATTTAAAAAAATCAACTTTGGAGTTTCCATTTCTTTTTAACCAAACCTCATTCATTTTTTTCTGTCAGTCATTTATTTATGGCTATTATTTTTAGGCATCACATTAGGCATTGGGAGGGCAATGAAGAAAAAACAGGCATTCCATGCCTTCATAGAGCTTACAGTCTCACAGAGAGCCAAATATCAAAGCATGTATTTATAAATGTGATGTAAGTATTTCAAAAGAAAAATACAAGAGGCTGTGGGAGACAAGAAGAGGAGGTCCTATCCTCAATCTGGAAGTGAGGAAATATTTACTGGAGGAAGTAATATTTCAACCAAGACCTACAAGCTGAGTTAAGAGTTGGTCCCATAAAAGTGGATGATAGAGGTTGTAAAAGGATTTCAGGCTACTGAGGCAGGAAAAACCAAGGTGCTTTTGAAAGGAGATAAAACAAAACAAGGCTAAAGAGGCAATCGTCAGATCACATGAGTCCATGTGGGCCTACAAAGGTATGTAGATTTTATCCCGCAACCAATGAAAAGCCATTAAAGGTTTTTAGGCACAGAGCCGATATGATCAGATTTGTGTTTTATAAAAATTGCTCTGTCTGATATACACAGGTAGGATAAGATAGGAAAGGAAGAGGAGAGACCAGTGTACCAGGCATTGTTATTTCCCAATAGCCACTTCTCTATTTATTCCTTGTTGAAGAGCCCCAATTTTATTTCCATTTCTCTGAGTGGATATGTACTTCCAGAATTGAGTTCCAAGAGATAAATCTTGACCTGTCTAAACCAATCATGGCTATCTCATTCCCCTTACCTATGACCATTTGGACATATGATATACGTATAGTCAATGAGACACTGGCTGCTGGGGGTGGAGGAACTAAATTCTGGAAAGGTTTTTCTTACTTTTAAAAAATAGACACAAGACAGCAACAATCCCTTTTCTACTTCTGGTTATTGTCCTTTAAATGTGATGACAGGATTGGCTACAGCCATTTCAGGATCATGGAGGCAATTAGGCCAAAAGGACATATCAACAAGCTGAAGGTGGCATAGCAGAAAGATGGGAGGAACTGGGTCTTGGAAGATGTTGTTAAACTAGTAAATTAATCTACTAGGAATAACAATGCCTCTGGCTATTTTCTTTATGTGAAACAGAATATGTCTGTATTGTCTTCTGTTATCTATGACTAAAACTTTCTAACTGGTTCAAGCTAGTGAAGAAGTTACTGAATTAATCTAATATCTCTTATTGATGGTGGTCCTCATTAGGGTGGTGGCAGTTGAGATGAGAAGACAGGTTTAGGAACTAGTAAATAAAGTATCAGGCTTAGCAATGGAAAGGGTGAGGGAGGTGAGGGAGAGGCAAGAGTCAAGGATAACCCAGGTTACTGGCTTGATGACTGGGTAGCATAGTACCATTGTTGAAATAGTAAACTTAGAAAAGAGGTGTTTGGGGACTTGGAGTGGGGTATTGGTGCAATAGCACAGTTTGAGGTGCCAGTGAAACATTATGGTGATATCCCATTACTCTGAAAAACAACATTGTTACCAAAGTAGCAATATGGGTAACAAGCCATATTGATTAATGTAGGACTGTACATGTATTTGGACAATTGAAGGAAAAACAAAAGACCACTATGGGAAGTATTTCTGCCCCTCCTCAGTACTATAGAAATACCAGGTGAGTTGTTTTAATTCTCTTCACCCTCAATGAGAAGTGGACATAATAATGAAACAAATTTTACAGGACTCTTCAAAAAGCTTATACTACTCACTTGAGGTGAGATGAAATCAACTGCCTCTTAAAATCTCTCTTTCAACATTTGACTTGTGCAGAAACCTATCTTTTGGGAATGATAAGTTGAGTTCAGGAATAAGGTGAGTTGCCAGAGAGTTCTTAGGGAGCTATGAGAACTGGATTGCACATTAATACTTGTTTACAAAATGAGTCTTTGCAAAGCCACTAAGGCATTGCACAGAGCAGATGTGAAATTACCTAGCTAGTCTCCAAGACAGCCACCCTAGCCCTCCTCATAAAGGTTGTCCCAGGTTTTGGGCACTGGATAATGTCTAATCGGCTCCTCTGGCTTTCAACCAGATGCTAAAGCTAGAGAACAAAGGCTGTGTGATATCTGACTTCCCTAATCCTCCCTGCTCCTGGACAAATTTCCCTAAGCAGGAATCTCTATACCCCACTATGTGGTGCAATGGGATTCACAATTTACTGTACCCCTGACCTACTCCTTTGATCCCCTTACTCAAGAGTTTTTACCTTATATAATGTAAAGACACAGGTTTTGGAGTCAGTAAACCAGGATTCTAACTCTGGCCCAGCCATTTACTAGTTATGGCACACTGGCCAAAGCAACTTACTTCTCAGGACCTCAGTTTTCCTATCTGCATATTGGTGACAATAGGTATGACAACACGTATCTCACAAGGTGGTTGTGAAAGGAGGATAGAACACACCGGCCTCCTTCAATTCTTCCATGTGTAAAGACTTAGGTCCCTTCATAATCTTGGCTGTACTCATTTTACCAATGTCACTCTCATAGTAGGATGCAGTGGGTTGGGTAGTTGTGTCAGAGTAGTACAGGGCAAGTCCTTGACACCCCTCCCCCCTCCCCCCATAACAGTTACTAGTTGATGCTGCCGGTCATTTCAAGGTGATTTGCTCTCACCAGAAAATCTCGGTCCAGGATGTGTCCAGAAACATCTACTTGGTTTTCCCGCCGAGACCCTTTCTTCCCCCTGATGTCCAAAGCAAGGTTCTTCTGGGTTTCCTGACCTGCAATTGATGCCTCTACTGCACTCCTGGTCTTCTTCTTCAGGTTACATTTCCGAGCCACTAACCAGTGTCCTCGGCCTATTGAGAAGACCAGAATAGTGAGAAGGAGCAAATTCCTCCTAAGCCACAGTCAGTTATTCACCTAAAATACTAAAGCCAATAATATTTCCTGATTACCTAATATTATCAGACATTGTGCTGGCAGGGGCTGGAGGGGGTTGGACCCTACATACCTTATCTCATTTAATTGAACCAAAGACCTAATGAAGGACGTATTACTGCCACCATTTTACAGATGAAAAGGCTGCCCCTCAAAAAGGTGGAATGATTTGGCCATTCCTTCCTCCAACTTTTTGACTTCAAATTCTAATTGCTCCTTCAAGACACTGGATCAAAAATTTCATGTTCTGGGAACTTCCCCAACTCCCCTCAGCAGAGCTGATCACTCTTTCCTGTGCCAATTAGTTATTCTCCCATTGGATTTGCTCAGGTAAATCCAATATGTGACCTCAACACAATGGGCTCTATCTTCACAGATCTCACCATGGATGCCATCACTATAAGGGACAAGTTATGTTAGGAACTCAGGATAAGAACATGACAGGCTTGTTGTCATTTTTCATTTTCATTTGCCTCGAGATATTTACTGATTTCTTTAGTAATTTCTTCCTTGACCCACTGGTTTAAGAGTGTGTCGTTGAGCCTCCATATATCTGTGAATTTTCTGGCACTCTGCCTATTTTTGATCTCCAGCTTCATTCCTTTATGATCTGAGAAAGTGTTTTGTATGATTTCAATCTTTTTAAATTTATTGAGACTTGCTTTGTGACCCAGCATATGGTCTATCCTTGAGAATGGTCCATGAGCATTTGAGAAAAAGGTGTATCCTGCTGTTGTGGGGTGTAATGTTCTATAAATGTCTGTTAAGTCTAGCTCATTTATTATATTATTCAAATTCTCTATTTCTTTATTGATCCTCTGTCTAGATGTTCTGTCCATTGATGAGAGTGGGGAATTGAAGTCTCCAACTGTTATGGTAGATGTGTCTATTTCTCTTTTCAGTGTTTGCCTCATGTATTTTGGAGCATTCTGGCTCGGTGCTTAAATATTTATGATTGTTATGTCTCCTTGTTGAATTGTTCCTTTTATTAATACATAGTGTCCTTCTTTGTTTCTTTTAAATGTTTTACATTTGAAGTCTAATTTGTTAGATATTAATATAGATACTCCTGCTCTTTTCTGATTGTTATTTGCATGGAATCTCTTTTCCCAAGCTTTCACTTTCAACCTATGTTTATCCTTGGGTCTAAAATGCATTTCCTGTAGACAGCATATAGATGGGTCCTGTTTTTTTTAATCCATTCTGTCAGTCTATGTCTTTTGATTGGGGAGTTTAATCCACTAACATTTAGTGTTATTACTGTATGGGCGGTACTTTCTTCTACCATTTTGCCTTTTGGATTTTAAATGTCATATCTCACTTTTCTTCTTTTTACCTTTACTGATAGTCTTCATTTCTATACTCTTCTCCACACCTCTCCTGTCTTTTCTTATCTGACTCTAGTGCTCCCTTTAGTATTTCTTGCAGAGCCAGTCTCTTGGTTACAAATTCTTTCAGTGAATTTTTTTCTGCAAATGTTTTAATTTCCCCCTCATTTTTGAAGGACAATTTTGCTGGATATAGAATTCTTGGTTGGCAGTTTTTCTCTTTTAGTATCTTAAGTATATCATCCCATTGTCTTCTTGCCTCCATGGTTTCTGCTGAGAAATCTATGCATAGTCTTATTGGGCTTCCCTTGTATGTGATGCATTGTTTTTCTCGTCGCTTTCATGATTCTCTCTTTCTCTTTGACATCTGACATTCTGATTAGTAAGTGTCTTGGAGTACGTCTGTTTGGATCTATTCTCTTTGGGGTACGTTGGACTTCTTGGATCTGTAATTTTAAGTCTTTCATAAGAGTTGAGAAATTTTCAGTGATAATTTCCTCCATTAGTTTTTCTCCTCCTTTCCCCTTCCCTTCTCCTTCTGGGACATCTACAACACGTATATTCATGCAATTCATGTTGTCACTCAATTCCCTGAGTCCCTGCTCATATTTTCCCATTCTTTTCCCTATATTTTCCTTTTCTTGTTGGATTTCAGATGTCCCGTCCTCCAGTTCTCTAATCCTATCTTCTGCCTCTTGAAATATGACATTGTAGGTTTCCATTGATTTTTTTTTCATTTCTTCTACAGTGCCTTTCATTCCGATAAGTTCTGTGATTTGTTTTTTCAGAATTTCGATTTCTTCTTCTTGTTCATTCCTTGCTTTCTTTATATCCTCCCTCAATTCATTGATTTGATTTTTGATGAGGTTTTCCATGTCCATTCGAACATTCTGAATTAATTGTTTCAACTCCTGTATCTCATTTGAATTGTTGGTTTGTTCCTTTGACTGGACCATTTCTTCAATTTTCCTAGTGTGATTTGTTACTTTTTGCTGGCATCTAGGCATTTAATTACCTTAATTAGTTTATTCTGGAGATTGTTTTCACTTTTTTTTTTCTAGGAATTTCTTGCTGGATTACTTTGTTGTCTATCTGTTCTTTGACATTCAGTTCAGCTTATTCTAGTCCTCTAGCTTAGGTTTTGTTAATAGATCAGAATTTTTCAGTTCTTGTTTTTTTGTTTCTTGCCCTGCCTGTATGGTGCCTTTCCCCCACCCCTTAGGAGTATCTACTCAGTTATTATTGATCCCAATCAGATTTTCCCAGACCAAACTGGTCACCTCTCAGGAGGAAAGAGTCATCTGCATCAGTTTTCCCTGGTGAGACCCAGTAGATTAAAAGGCTTTCCTATGAAGTCTCTGGACTCTGCGTTTTTCCTATCCTGCCCAGTATATGGCACTTGCCTGTCTGCAGGTCCCACCAGCATAAGGTGATGCGGTACCTTTAACTTCAGCAGGCTCTCCCTGCTGAGGGTGTGGCGGAGACAGAGAAGAGGTTGTAGGCTGACTTTAATCGCTCCCCTTTTCCAGACCCTGGGGTCTGAATTCCTTGAAGGAGTGATTCCATCTGAGCTGGGCCCCACCCGTATCCTGGGGGAAGACACAGGCTCCAGACAAGCTCTCAAACAAGCCTGTTTCTATGCCTGTGGCAGATGGAGCCCAAGAAGCCTTGTAGCTGTATCCAAAGAGTAATCAATCCATAGAAACACAGCCACAAAAGAGAAAAAGAAAAATACTTTTCAGAGCAGGACCCTGTTCCTCAGAATTGCCAAACAAGAGCTTAAGTTCGTACGCTGCTCTGTGTATCTCCATGTTCTATGTGCCCCCTCCTTTCCTGCAGGGCCCAGACCTTTTCAGATCCAAAAAAACCTGGGTTTTTTTCCTTTTTCTGTCAGCCCTATCCCCTCTGTGCCAGGGCAAAACCCAGCAACCTCCACTTTTACTCCAGGTTCAGCTGAGCTGGGGGCCTATTTTTGATAGTCAGAATTTGTTAATTAATTCCACAATTGGTGTTTGGTTGCACTCAGCCCCTGTTGCTGGTAAAGTCCCTTTCCTTTCCCCTCTGGGAAGCAGCCTGTGGGGGAGAGGCGCCGGCTGCCGTGGCTTGGAAAACTCACAGTTCTGGGTGGGCTAACACCCAGTCCAGCTAGTCCAGACTGGGGTACACTGTGTGTCTGGTTACTGATATGCCCCCAGCAGTTGTTCTGTAATGTTCCTGGCTATTTACAAGCTGCTCTGGAGGACGAACTAAATCCCACACCTCGCTAAGCCGCTATCATGCTTATCTTGTTGTCACTTTTAACAGGACTAAATATGACATGCTTATTACAGAAAGAATTAGAATATGTATGTAAGCAAAATGAAAATTATGAGGTTTACTAGTGAGCCCACTTAAAAATCATGGCAACAATCTGAAATCTGTTCTTCCTTTCATCAGCAGTTTATTTACTGTATGGTATTCGTGGCTACCTGTAATTATTTTAGCTGTTCGCTTAACGATTATGTCACTTTCTGGAGTGAAGCTCCATGAGAGCAGGTAATTTGTCTGATTCATCTCAGGCCCTGCACAGAACCTGCCAAATCTTAAGTGTTGCTGAATGAATGACTGAATCAATTCTGAGCTACAGCCCTTGCCCACAGAGCAATCCATTTGGAGCTTTTCTGAGCAACTGCATTCTGCCAGGGACTGGGGCTCTGAGAATCAATAAGACAGAAGCCCTGGCCCAAAGGAATTCAATAACATGAGGGACGCTGTGGAAGCTACCAGCCTAGGGCATGAACTGGCTCTAGTAAGTAGAAAGGAGCTCACCAGAGAGGGATGGAAAAAAAAAATTGGGCAGCCTGGGAAGGGGGAAGACTAGAAGAAACACCGAAAGACATGAAAGATAAGGACCACACAGAAGGATAGCACAGTGTTGTGGGGCCCAGTGTGGCACCTCTGACCACTGGCTCCCTTTCCAAGCAGCTCACTATCCTACCTTGGTGTCTCATTCTGGCTCATCTGACAGCTGCCAATCCTGCCCCTTGGATATGATTCTTGTCCTGTATGAGCCATTTCCCATTCCCACTCTGGGCACCATTCCTCAAGGTGGTCCCCATCTGGGGGCATGCACTTTTGTACTTCTTTCTCCCATCCCCAGAGCCCTGAGTCCTGGAAACTCCAGTCTGAGTTGGTGCCAACCCCCCCGACATGGCCAAGAAGCAAGGCCCAGAGTATGGAGATCATCATGAAGGAAAAGAGATAAGGCCAGTGTCTTAGTTTGCCAGGCTGGTATGGCAAATGTCACACAATGAGTTGGCTTATCCAAAAAAGCATTTATTGTCTCACAGTTTTGAAGGCAAGAAGTCTAAAATCAAACTGTTGGTGAGACCATGCTTTCTCCCTAAAGTCT
The DNA here is from genome assembly GCF_023851605.1 of Tamandua tetradactyla. Classification (NCBI taxonomy): domain Eukaryota; kingdom Metazoa; phylum Chordata; class Mammalia; order Pilosa; family Myrmecophagidae; genus Tamandua; species Tamandua tetradactyla. Next base: position 70,654,064 of record NC_135334.1, on the reverse strand, counting down.
ATAGTGTTCTGGTGCCGGCTTGCTGAAATCCTTGGGGTTCTTTGGCTTGCATCCTTCCATCACATGGCAAGGTTCTTGGTGTCCTCCTGTGGCTTTCTCTGACTTCACTTTTTATAGGTCTTCCAGTAATACAGATTAAGGCCCACCCCAATTCAGTTTGGCCATATCTTAGAAGATCCTGTTCACAAATGGGTCCGCACCTTAATTGGAATATATTTTCAAAGAGTCTTAATCACAAATGGGTTCACACCCACAGAAATGTGGATTAAGATTAAGAACATTTATTTGATGGGGTAAAAATTCAAACTATCATAGTTGGAGAGGTCATCAGAGTCGGGATCATAAAAGGTCCTGATAACTAGAATAAGGAGCTTGAGCTTTAAGGGGGTGGGCTTTAAGCAGGAAGGGAATCCATGGGAATTTTTTCTTCTTTTATTTTGAGATAATTTTAAATGTACTGAAAAGTTCCCAAACAGTCTTCATCCACCTTCTCTAATACTAAAATTTTACATAACCATAATAGAATTAAATTTGGAACAATATTAATAACTAACCTATAGACCTTCTTAGAATTTTGCCAGTTTTCCCATCAATGTTCTCTTTCTATTTCTACTTCAGGATCCAATTCAGAACCTCATATTACATTTCGTTGTTATGTGTCCATGGACTCTTCCAATCTGTGATAGTACCTCAGTTTTGTTTTGTTTTTTGTATTATCTTGACACTTTTGAAGATTTCTGGACAATTATTTTATTAAATGTCCCTCAATCTGAATTTGTTTGATGCTTTCTCATGATGAGATTAAGGTGTCGTGCTTTGGCAAGCCTACACCATATGTAATATTCTGCCCTTCTCAGAGCACTATATCATGGAGTACATGATTTCAAGGTGTCTTATTACTGGTGCTGTTAACTTTGATCATCAAAGTGGTATCTGCCTGGTTTCGCTACTGGGAGGTTTCTATTTTTTTCCTTTGTAATTAATAAAGATTCTCTGGACTATGCAAGTATCCTGTTTCTCATCATACTTTCACCCACTAATTGTAGCATCTGTAATACTTTTTATGTCAGCTAGGCCAGTACCTAGTTAATAACTAGTACTAGTTATTCAAACACTAATCTAGGTATGGCTGTGAAGATATTTTGTAAATGTGGTTAACATTTACTATGAATTGACTTTAAGTAAAGGAGATTATTCTTGATAATATGAGTGGGCCTCAGCCAATCAGCTGAAAGACTTTAAGAGCAAAACCTGAGATTTCCTGGAGGAAGAAAGTCAGCCTCAAGGCTGCTGCAAAAACTCCTGCCTGAGTTTCCAGTCTGCTAGCCTGCCCTACAGATCACACACCTGCCAGCCTCCACAATCATGTAAGCCTATTCCTTGAAATAAATCTCTTCTCTCTATATATATATGACTGGTTCTGTTTCTTTGGAGAATGCTGATGATACAGCATCCACAGATGATCCTTCCTTGTAAAATTTATTACTGTAATATTTTAATAATGATTTTCCATTTTCTTCATTCTTTTGACATTTATTAACTGGAATTCTCTTGTAAGGAAGACCTATTCTTTTCCTCCTACTTACTTATCAATATTTATTTATATCTGCATGGACTCATGAATATTTATTCTATGGTTCACAAACCAATTATGTCATTATTTATTTTGTTGTTCAAACTGTCCTCGCTTTGGCCATTGGGAATTCCTTCAAACTGGCTCTTATGTCCTTTTGACATGCCCCCATCATTTTTTAAACACTTCTTTACTTTTTGCCACCATCCTCCAGGCTCAACTTACATTTTCCCTGTCCCAGCCCTAGAAATAACCCTTTCTCCAAAGAGCCCAGATTCCTTTTATTGGAGATTGGTATTTAGAAACCAAGATCTGGGCGCTGGATATCCTCTTCACCACTGAGGTACCACTGCTTCTAGACCCTCTGAGTGAACTAGGAAACATATAGATGTTCATACCACATACAGATCTATATTTATTTCTGTGTCTGACCTTCTTTGTGTGTGCATGTGTGTGTGTGTAAAAACATACTTATACCAGCATTGGAGGGTTTTTAATGCAAATTTTATTGATATATATATATATATTCTATAAACCATCCAAAGTATACAATCAATGGTTCACCCCATCATCACATAGTTGTGCAATCTTCATCACAATCAAGTTTAGAATTTTTCATTACTCCAAAAAGAAAAATAAAACACAGATATAAAAAGAAAACCCCAAACACCCCATACCCCTTATCTCCCGCCCCCCGGTTGAACCCTTGTAACAGTGTAGTACATTTGTTACTGCTAACGAAAGAATATTCAGATTATACTGTTATCGATAGCCCATACTTTGCAATAGGTACATTTTTTTCCCACATACCACTCTATTATTAGCTCCTTGTAAAAGTGTTGTATATTTGTTTTGGTTTATGAAAGAACTTATGTATATTTGTAGTGTTAATCAGATTTCAAAACCACAAATACAAAACCACCACAAGGCTCGTTTTGTTATATATTCCCATATTTTAACATCTAGCTTTCCTTCTGGTAACATATGAGATTCTAAACAAAGTCTTTCAACCACATTCACAGACAATTTCGCACTATTACTTGTGCTCCAATAAACATGCTACCGTTGCCTCTATCCATCACATTGAAGGTTTTAAACAGATAGGTGGCCAGGGTTGGTCTCTATTTGAAAAATTTAGCAGTCTAGACAATGGGGGCAGAAGTTTCCTCCAATAGCCCAAATACATACAGAGTGACCAGTAAGTTATATCATCTGGAGTAAAAAAGGCAATCCTCTCCTTTGCTTTCAAAGCAATAAATCCAATCCCAAGAGTCCAGACTTCTAGATGGTTTTCTTCTTTGCTTTCAAAACCACAAATACAATCCTGTGAACCCAGATTTCTAGGCAGTTTTCCATCTCTAGGGCTCTGCTGAGTGCTAAGAAAAGTCCTTGCCCCAAAGAAGTACTTTTTTCTTGAAACTTTTTATTTTGAAGTAGTTTCAAATTTACAGAACAGTTGCAAAAAATAATACAAAAACTATACGAGCACTTCAACATATCGCCTCCTAGATAACCAGATTCACCAATCTTAACATGTTGCAACATTTGCCGTATCATTCTGTCTATCCATCTACCAACAAAACTACCTATCTATTTTTTGAAAACTTGAGAGTAGACAGTAGACATCATGCTTATTCAACAAATAATACTTCTATGTACATTTCATAACAAGGATATTCACTTATATAACACTTTAAAGTTATCAAGTTCAAGAAGTTTAATATTGATATAAAGGTTACAGTCTATACTACAATTTTTCCCCTTCAAAATGCAATTTTATTGATATATTCAAACACCATACAATCCATCCAAAGTATACAATCAATGGCTCACAGTATCATCACATAGCTGTACATTCATCATTACAATCAATTTCAATACTTCACGAAGGAAAAATTAAAAAAGAGAGAAAACGTAAAACATCCTGCATACCTTATCCCTGTTCCCCACCCCCCACCATCATCACTGGTCCCTGACATTGGTGCAGTACATTTGTTACTGCTGATGAAAGGATATTAAGATATTACTCTTAAAGACAGTCCATAGTTTTTACTAGATGTGTTTTCCCCCCATACCACTCTATTATTAACTCCTTGTAATAGTTTTATACATTTGTTCTAGTTCATAGAAGAACTTTTTAAATTTGTATTGTTAATCACAGTTACAGTCCACCACAAAATTTATTGATACATTTCCATGTTTTAACCTCTGACTTTCCTTATGTTGACATATGTGACTCAAAACTTTCCCTATCAACCACACTCACACACAATTCAACACTGTTAATTATACTCACAATAATGTGCTACCATCATCTCTGTCCTTTTCCACTCATTTAAATTCAACCTAGTTAAAAATTCTGCACATCTTAAGCAACTGCTCCCCATTCTCTAGCCTCATTCTATCTCTGGGTAACCTATATTCTAGATTCTATGTCCATGAGTTTACATAGCATAATTAGTTCATATTAGTCACACAATATTTGTCCTTTTGGGTCTGACTTATTTTACTCAACATAATGTCCTCGAGGTTCATGCATGTTGTCACCTACTTCAGGATTTCATTTCTTCTTATTGCTGAATAATATTCCATTGTATGTATATACCACATTTTGATTATTCATTTATCAGCTGATGGACACTTGGGTTGTTTCTTTCTTTTGGCAATTGTGAATAATGCCATTATGAACATCGGTGTGAAAGTATCTGTTTGTGCCCGTTTTCAGTTCTTCTGAGTATATAACCAAGTGGCAAGATTGCTAGATCATAGGGCAAACCTATAGTTTTCTGAGGAACCACCAAACTGCCTTCCACAGTGGCTGTACCATTTTACACTCCCACTAGCAGTGAATGAGTGTTCCTATTTCTCCACATCCTCTCTAACACTTGTTGTTTCGTGTTTAATAGCGCTATTCTAGTTAGTAGGTGTGAGATGATACCAGGAGATTTTGATTCACATTACCCTAATAGCTTACAAAAGTGGGCATCTTTTGATGTGCTTTTTAGCCATTTTTATTTCCTCTTTGGAAAAATGTCTATTCATGCCTTTGCCCATTTTAAAGTTGTGTTGTCTTTTTATTGTTGAGTTGTATGTTTTTAAAATATATTCTGGATATCAAACAGATTTATGGTTTCCAAATATTTTCTCCCATTGAGTCAACTGCCTTTTCACCTTTTTGACAATGTCCTTTAAATCAGAGAAGTATTCAATTATTAGGGGATCCCATTTATCTGTTTCTTCTTTCATTGCTTGTACTTTGGTATAAGGTCAAGGAAACTATTGCCTATCACTAGATCTTGAAGATGCTTCCTTATACACATATTTTTAAAACTTTTTTTATTGTATAGTATAATATATACACAAAGCAAAGAAATAAAAAAGCAATAGTTTTCAAAGCACTCTTCAAAAAGTGGTTACAGGATAGATCCCAGAGTTTGTAAGGGTTACCATACAAACCCCTCATATTTTTTCTTCTAGCTGCTCCTGAATATAGGAGGCTAGAGGGCTTAAATACATTTTTATCATGACAATCAACTTTTTTCCTTCTTTTATTGTAAACAACAACATATATACAAAAAAAGTCATAAATTTCCAAGAACAGCACCACAATTAGTTGTAGAACATATTTCAGATTTTGACATGGGTTTCAATTTCACAATTTTAGGGTTTTACTTCTAGCTGCTCTAAAATACTGGAGACTAAAAGACATCAAGTTAATGATTCAGCATTCATATTCATTTGTTAAGTCCTATCTTCTATGTATAATTTCACCATCATCTTTGATCTTTCCATACCTCTCATTGCGGTTGTTTGGGCTATGGCCATTCTAAATTTTTCATATTGGAACGATCTGTCACTAATATGGGGTAGGGAGATGGTACTATCTGATGTTCTGGAGAGGCTGGGCGACGTTTCAGGACTTATCTACACCAGGGACTCATCTGGAGGTTGTAGGTTTCTGGAAAGTTACTCTAGTGCATGGAATCCTTGCGGAATCTTATAAATTGCCTTAGGTGTTCTTTAGGATTGGCTGAAATGGTCCTGGTGGGGAGTTGGCAGGTTATGGTAAGCATAGCAAGGTCTACATGAGGCTTGCATAAGAGCAACCCACAGAGTAGCCTCTTGACTCTATTTGAACTCCCTCTGCCACTGATGCTTTATTAATTATACCTTTTTTCCCCCATTTGATCAAGATGTAATTGCTGATCCCACGGTGCCAGGTCTGGATTCATCTCTGTGAGTCCTCTCCCATGTCGCCAGGGAGACTTTCACCCTGGATGTCATGTCCTACATGGGGGGGAGGGCAACGATTTCACTTGCAGAGTTGGGCTTAGAGAGACTGAGGCCACATCTGAGGAACAACAGAGGTCCTCCAGAAGTAACTTTTAGGCATGCCTATAGGTAGTGTAAGCTTCTATGCCACCCTACATAAGTTTCACAAGAGTAAGCCCCATGATTGAGGGCACGGCCTATTGATTTGGGTGTCCCTAAAGTTTGCCACAGTATCAGGCGATTTCCTGATGGTAAGGTTTAATAGTTTCATAGTCTTTCTCCTTTCCCTCAGGGGATTTTGTCAATACTTTTTGATTATCTAGTTAATATACTCTAGGATGTTTCCAGGCATTACAATAATCTATACAGGATTAAAGGATATCTTTCTCATTCTGTGCTCTCTGTGTTTCATGTTTCCTTATATTTCATTCTAGGAGCTTTATGATAATATTATCTCCTATATTTAACCCTTTGATTCATTTTGAGATAATTTTTGTATGGGGAGTGAGATAGGGGTCCTCTTTCATTCTTTTGGATGTGGATATCCAGTTTTCCTAACACCACTTAGTGTAAAGACTGTTTTGTTCCAGTTGAGCATACTTGGAAGCCTTGTCAAAAATCAATTGACCATAGACCTGAGGTTCTATTTATGAACTCTCGATTTGACTCCAATGATCAATATATCTATATTTATGCCAATACCATGCTGTTTTGACCACTGTGGCTTTATATTATGCTTTAACATCAGGAAGCGTGAGTCCCTCCCACTTCATTCTTTTTTGTAAAGATGAATGGGACTATTCAAATTTATTTCCATTCCAAATAAATTTGACAATTAGCTTTTCCATTTCAGAAAAGTAGGCTATTGGAATTTTGGTTGGTATTGCATTGAATCTGTAGATCATTGGGCAGAATTGACATCTTGATATGTTGCCTTCCAATCCATGAACACAGAATGTCTTTCCATTTGTTTAGGACTTTTTTTTTCTTTTAGCATTATTTTATAGTTTTCTGTGTACAGGTCCTTTAAATCCTTATGTTTATGCCTAGATATTTGATTATTTTAGCTGCTGTGGTAAATGGAATTTTTTTCTTGATTACCGCCTCACATAGCTCACATAGTATAGTAAAATACTACTGATTTTTCATGCTGCTCTTATATTCTGCCACTCTGCTGAACTTGTTTATTGACTATAGTTTTGTCATAGTTTTTTGAGAGCTTTCTAAATATAGGACCCACTGTCTGTAGATAGTGAAAGTTTTATTTCTTTCTTTCCAATTTTTAAAATTTTATTTCTTTTTCTTGCCTAATTGCTCTAGCTAGAACTTCTAGCACAATGTTGAATAACAGTGGTTACTGTGGGCATCCTTGTCTTATTCCCAATTTTAGAGGGAAAACTTTCAGTCTCTCACTGTAGGATTTTCATACATGCCCTTTATCATGTTGAAGAAATTTCCCTCTATTCCTAGTTTTCAAAGTGTTTTTATCAAGAACGGATGTTGGATTTTGTCAAATTGAGATGATTATGTGTTTTTTCCCTTTTGATTTATTAATGTGGTGTTCTAGTTTGCTAGCTGTCAGAATGCAATATACCAGAAACAGAATGGCTTTTAAAAAGGGGAATTTAATAAGTTGCAAGTTTACAGTTCTAAGGAATTGAAAATATCCCAACTAAAGCAAGTCTATAAAAATGTCCAAATTAAGGCTCCAAGAAGAGGTTACCTTCACTCAAGAAAGGCTGATGAAGTTCAGAGTTTCTCTTTCAATTGGAAAGGCACATGGCGAACACTGTGACGTCTACTAGCTTCCTCTCCAGGCCCCCAGCTTCATGAAACTTCCCCAGGGGTGTTCTCTTTCTTCATCTCCAAAGATCACTGGCTGGTGGACTCTGTGGTTCTCTTGTCATTCTTGTGACTCTGCTCTGTTGCTCTCCCGTTGTTCTTCAGCTTTCTCCAGAATGCATCCTCTTTTAAAGGATTCCAGTAAACTAACCAAGACCCATCTGGAATGGGTGGAGTCACATCTCCCTCTACTGAAAGGTTAATACCCACGACTGGGCAAGTCACATCTCCTTGGAGATAACCTAATCAAGTTCCCAACCTACATTACTGAATAGGAATTAAAAGAAACAGTTGCTCCCACAAGATTGATTAGGATTAAAAAATGGCTTTTCTAGGGTACATAAATCCTTTCAAACCAGCACATGTAGTGTATCACGTTAATTGATTTTCTTGTGTTGAACCACCCTTACAAAACTGGGAGAAACCTTACCGGATCTTGGTGTATAATTTTTTTGATGTACTTTTGGATTCAAGTTGTAAGTACCTTGCTAAAGAATTTTGCAACTATATTCATTAGAGATAACTGGTCTTGTAAGTGTCTCTATCAGGCTTTGGTATTAGGGTGATGTTGGTTTCATAGAATGAGTTAGTAGTGTTCCCTCTTCTTCAATTTCCTGGAAGAGTTTGGATAGGATTGGTATTAATTCTTCTTGGAATGCTTGGTGAAATTCACCTGTGAAACCACTGAATCCTGGCTTTTCTTGTTAGGAGTTATTTGATGACTGATTCAATCTCTTCATTTGTGATTGGTTTGTTGTAGTATTCTATTTCTTCTCGAGCAATTGCATGTTGTTTCTGTGTTTCTAGGAAATTGTCCATTTCATCTAAGTTATCTAGTTTGTTGGTGGACAATTGTTCACAGTATCATCTCATGATCTTTATTTCTCTGGGGTCCATACTAATGACACCCCTCTCATTTCTGATTTTATTTATTTGCATCATCTCTCTTTTTGTCTTTGTCAGTCTAGTTAAAGGTTTGTAACACTTATTGACCTCAAATAACCAACTTTTGGTTTTATTGATTCTATCATTTTTTGTTGTTGTTGTTGTTGTTCTCTGTTTCATTTATTTCTGCTCTAATCTTTGTTATTTCTTTCCTACTGCTTGTTTGGACTTAGTTTGCTCTTCTTTTTCTAGTTTCTCCAGTTGTTCGGTTAGGTCTTGGATTTTAGCTCTTTCCTCATTCTTTTTAATACTTTTTATTGTGAGAAATAACATATATACAAAAAAAGTGATAAATTTCAAAGTACATTTTAACAAGTAGTAATAGAATAAATTTCAAAGTATGGTTTGGATTGCAGCTCCACAATTTCAGGTATTTCCTTCTAGCTGCTCTAAGACACTGGAGACTAAAAAGAAATATCAATATAATAATGCAGTAGTCATATTCAATTGTTAAATACTATCTTCTCTGTTGCAACTCCTCCTTCTCCTTTGATCCTTGCCCCAATCTTCAGGGATGTTTGGACAATGACCATTCTAACTTCTTCAAGGTGAAAAGGGGTGTTGACATTATGAGTTAGGGGATGCAACTGGTTGATGCTCTTGGAGTGACAGGTAATTCTGGGTTAAAAGGCATATCTCACTGAGGAACCAGCTGGGTCTTAGGTTCTGAAACATAAATATAGTGAGTGAAATTTTTATAGAGTCTCAGATAAAGCCCTGGGTATTCTTTAGGGTTTACAGGAATACTGTTGGTTGGGGCTTGGCATACCATGGCAATTAGTACTATCTAGCTGAAGTGTGCATACAGGTAACCTCCAGAACAGCTTCTTGACTATCTGAAATTTCCTAGCTACTGATACCGTATTTTGTTACATTTCTTTTCCCCCTTTTGGTCAGTTAGGCACTGTCAATCTCACAGTGCCAGGGCCATGCTCATTCCTGGGAGTCATGTCTCATGTTGCTAGGGAGACTGGCACCCCTGGAAGTCATATCCCATGGGGGGAGCATAATGATTTTACTTGCACAGTTGGGCGGCGGGGGGGGGGGGGAGGGGGAGGGGGGGAGGGAGAGGGAGAGAGAGAGAGAAAGAGAGAGGGGGAGAGAGAGAGAGAGAGAGAGAGAGAGAGAGAGAGAGAGAGGGAGGGAGGGAGGGAGGGAGGGAGGGAGGGAGGGAGGGAGAGAGACCACATCTGAGCAACAAAACAAGTTCTATAGAAATGACTTTTAGGCACAATTATAGGTAGGCTTTTGTTGCATTCCATGTTTTGATATCTGGCGTTCTCTTTTGCCTTGAGATATTTACTGATTTCTCTTGCATCTTCTTCTCTGACTCACTGATTAAGAGTATGTTGTTTAACCTCCATGATTTCTGAATTTTCCAGTTCTCCAGCTGTTACTGATTTCCAGCTTCATTCCATTATGATCAGAGAAAGTGCTTTGAAATTGTGTAATTTTGATCTTTTCAAATGTATTAAGACCTATTTGGTGTCCAGATGTGTTTTATATGGGAGAATGTCCCATGAGCACTTGAGAAGATGCATATAGTGCTGTTTTGGGGTACAAGGTTCTATGTATGTGTTAGGTTCTGTCTCATTATTTAGATTGTTTCCTTGTTGATCTTCTGTTTAGACATTCTCTCTATTGAAGAGACTGGTTTATTGAAGTCTCCCACTATAATTTTAGAGACGTCTATTTCTCCCTTCAGTTTTCCAGTATTTGCCTCATTTACTTTGGGGCATTTTGATTAGGTGCATAAGCATTTACAAGTGTTATTCTTCTTGATGAGTTGCCCCTTTTATTAATATATAGTGTCCTAGTCTCTCATAACATTTTTGTATTTAAAGTTTATTTTGCCTGGTATAAGTATAGCTACTCAGGCTTTCTTTTTTGGTTACTGCTTGTGCCAGTTTGAATCTGTTGTGAACCCCAGAAAAGTCACGTTCTTTAATACCCATTCAATATTGCTGGCTGGGAGCTTTTCATTGTTCCCATGGAGATGTGACCCACCCAATTGTGGGTGGTAACTTTTGATTAGATGATTTCCATGGAGATGTGTCTCCACCCATTCAAGATGGGGTTGCTTACTGGAGCTCTTTAACAGGGAACCATTTTGGAAAAAGCTTTAGAGCCAAGAGAACACACGAAGCCAGAGACCTTTGGAGATAAAGGAAAACACTCCCAGGGGAGTTTCATGAAACAAGAAACCAGGAGAGAAAGGTAGCAGACTTCACCATATGCCCTTTCAGCGGAGAGAGAAAACCTGAACTTAATCGGCCTTTCTAGAGTGAAGGTAACCTCTTGCTGATGCCTTAATGGGGACATTTTCATAGCCTTGCCTTAATTTGGACATTTTCACGGCCTTAGAACTGTAAACTTGCAACTTACTAAATTCCCCTTTTTGAAAGCCTTTTTGTTTCTGGTATATCGCATTTTGGCAGCTTGCAAACTAGAACACTGCTTGCATGGATTATCTTTTTCCATCCTTTCACTTCCAACCTATTTGTATGTTTGGGTCTAAAATGAGTCTCTTGTAAATAGCACATAGATGGATTATATTTTTTATTCATTCTGCTAATATGCATCTTTTGATTGGGGAGTTTACTCCATTAACATTCAATGTTATTATTGTAAAAGTAGTCCTTATTAAAATCATTTTATCCTTTGATATTTATTTGTCAGATCTATTATTTTTCTCTCTTTTTATCCTTTTAGTTATCCCTACTGATAATCATCATTTCTATACTTTCCTCCAACCCTTTCACTCCTGTCTTTTTTTTTTTTTCATTCAAAAGAATGTCCTTTAGTATATCTTGAAGGGAAGATCTCTTGTTAACAAATTCTCTCAGCCTTTGTTTATTTGTAAGTATTTTAAACTCTCCCTCAGCTTTGCTGGATAGAGAATTCTTTGCTGGCAATTTTTCTCTTTCAGTAGTAAATATTTCATACCATCGCCTTCTCTATTCCATAATGTTTGATGAGAAGTCAGCACTTAGCCTTGTGTGGTTTCCCTTATATGTGATAAATTGCTTTTCTTTTGCTGCTTTCAGGATTCTCTCCTTCTCTTTGGCATTTGTCTCATCAGTATGTATCTTGGAGTGGATCTATTTGGAGTTATTCTATTTGGAGTGTGTTGGTTTCTTGGAGGTGCATATTCATGTCTTTTATAAGCATTTTATATGACGTTTTCAGTGATTATTTCCTCAAATATTCTTCCTGCCCTTTTCCCTTCTCCTCTCCTTTTGGGACACCCATAATGAGATTATTTGTACCTTTGTATTGTCAATCTAGTCCCGGAAATCAAAATTTTTCATTTTTTTCTCCATTTGTCTTTTGTGTGTTCAAATTTGACTGTTCTATCTTCTAGTTCACTGATCCTTTCTTCTGCCTCTTCAAATCTGCTGTCGTGTGTCCTAGCACATTTTAAATTTCATCTACAGTGTCTCTCATTGCCATAAGATCTGCTATTTTTTATACATTCTTTTAAATTCTTCTTAATTCTCTCCTAGTGTCTTCTTAATAGTCTTTATCTCTTTAGCATTGTGTTGAAATTATTTAGAGATTTGTTTGAACATCTTTGATTAGTTGTTCTAAATTCTGTATCTACTCTGAATTTTTTTTTTCTTTTTTCCTTTTTTTTGGCAGGCACCAGGAATCAAACCTGGGTCTCTGGCATGGCAGGGGAAGACTCTGCCTGCTGAACCACCATGGCCTGCCCTCTACTCTGACTTTTTTAACTTGATCATTGGCCACATCTTCTTGTTTCTTAGTGAGTCTTGCAATTTTTTCCTGGTACCTGGGCATCTGATTATCATGATAAGATTATTTTGAAGGTTGATTTCCCTCTCTTGTCTAAAATTTTGTTGTTAACTGGGTTCACATTAGAGGTATTCTTTGGCACTTGGTTGTATTTCCCAGACAAAATAGGGCTAGGGTCTCTTATAGGGGGTACAGACCAGTTTCAAAGGGCCCTGGAGAGAGAGGGTCAGGAAAGCAGCCTCTCAAGTCTGCACTTTCTCAGCCTTCTCAGAAGATGACACTCTTTGGAAACCTTTTCTCCACAGCCCTAAAAACACGTGAGTTTTTAGGCCTTTGATCCCCTTGTTTCTGAGGTGGGGAAAATAATGGCCACATGGTGCTGTGGGCACTTGTCCAGAAAGGAGCAAGGCTGTGTGATCCTGCAGTCCAATTTTGCCAACCACCAGTCAGATCAGAACTGTGCCTCATCCCCCTGTTCCTGGGTGGGAGGGCTTAACTGGCTCTCCCAGGCCACAGCAGCCAACTGGGCAGGGTCCAGACCGACTGGCACCAGGAGCCATGGTGGAGCTCAGGCACTCCATGTACTTTCTCTGTATGTGGGAATAATAGTGGAGTGGGCATCCCAGGCTCCTGCCTGGACAGGATCAAGGCTATAGGGCCCAAAGGGTAAATTTTGCTAGCCAACAGTTGAATGAGAACTGCGCTGTGCCCCCCTCTTTTCCTGGGGGAAGGGTCTCCCTCTTTCTCCTACTCTGCAGCAGTCAGCCATGAGGGTGGAGGGTGAGCACCAGGAGCTGAAGTAGAGCTCAATCACTCACAGCAGTTTCTCTGTGTGCAGAGACAGTGGAACCATGAATGCCCAGGGCTTCAGCATGGAAAAATTCAAGGTTACAGGACTCAGAGGGTCACCCTCGCCAGTCAAAAGTTGGATCAAGTCTCTGTAATGTCTTCTCTTTTCCAATGGGAAGACCTCCCTGTATCTCTCAGACCACAGCAGCCAACTGGGTGAGGACTAGGCAGACCCAAAGCTACTGGCCTCAGGGGTGGGTGATGAGCTCTGGGAGCTGTAGTGGAGATCATTCACTTGTCACAGTCTGTTTGTAGAAATAATGGAGCTGCTGGTGTCCCGGGTTCCTGCATGGAAAGGCTCAGGAATGTAGGACCCACAGGGTTAACTTCAGTGGCCAACAGTTGGATTGGGACTGTGCTACATCTTGCCAGCTGGGCAAGAACTGGGCCAACACACAGCTGCCAGCCTTGGTGATGGAGCACAGGTTCTGGGAGCTGCAGTCAAGTTTACTCATTATAATTTCTCAATTGTAATCTGTCAGTTTCTTTATCTAGCTCTTCCTTATATGTTGCAATGGTCCATATCCCTGGTCTCCTAAACCCCAGAACTGCTGTTTTGGACAGTTCCTGCCTGTTCTCTAGGTTTTTTTTTTGGTGGAGGAGTGAATTCTGCTTTTCCTTATTTCACACCATCTTCTATTGTTAGGTGCCATCCTGGATCTCGTATTGCATTTAATTGTCATTGTCTCTTTAGTTACTCTTTTTTTCAAATTGTGGAGATATATAACATAAACTTTCCCATCTCAATCTTTCCCAAGCATACCATCCAGTGGGATTAATCACATTCAGTGATGTTGCACTATTCTCATTACCATCTATTACCAGAATTTTCCCATCACCCAAAACAAAAACTCTATGCCTATTAAGCACAACTCCCCATCGCCCCTTGCCCCTGGTAACCTGTACTATACTTTCTGTCTCTATGAGTTTGCAATTCATATGAGTGGAATCATATAACATCCACCCCTTCATGTCTGACTTATTTAGCTCAACATGATATCATCAAGGTTCATCCATGTAGTAGTATGTATCAGAACTTCAAACATTTTTAAAGACTGAGTAATTATCCATGATATGGATATACCACTCTCTGTTTATCCATTCATCTGCTGATGGTCATTTGGGTTGCTTCCACCTTTTGGCTATTATAAAGTTTCTATGAACACTGGCATACAAATATCTGTTTGAGTCCCTGACCAAAGAAGCATTTAACTAGATAAACATTTGAAAACATACTTTGAAGAACAATCCTTAACTAGAAAGTTAAGCCATTTTATTTAGGAACTTGCAGATAATGATTATTTACCAAATAAGAGACACAGAGAGAAGATACCTTACATGAAAGGATGGACACTGTGAGCAGGGGGTAGTCAACACATGGCTTCTTAGAAGTGGGAGAAGAGCTGGGCATCAGGGGATGGAAAAGGTTTGGCTAACTGGAATGAGGTCTGGAACTTTCTGGGTAAGTAAAAAAAGCCATGTGGAAAAAAAAGAACACTGTAGAATAGGGTAAAATGAAGGAATGGAGTTGTAGCTGAGAAGGGCAGGGTGAACTATGAATGAGACAGAATGCCAGGTTAAGGAGTCAGCAATGAGGAGTCCCTGAACAGAGTGAACACTATAGTTAGATGTGTACTTTACAAGTCTCACTGAGGTGGCTGGGGGAAGATAAATTGGAGGGAATAGGACTGGGTGGGGCAGGGCGCAGTAGTGAAGGGAGTGGAGAAGAAGGAATAGATGTAGAGACATTTTAAAGTGTGAGCTGGGTGTGCTGGAAAGGTGTCAATTTGAGAAGTCACCTGACCTTGTTCAGGCATCCGAAGCAGATTTTTGGCTGGAAAACAGTTGCTCAGGTAAGGCTTTCCATCATCCAGTTTGTAGATTCTAGAGGAAGTCATCTCTCTGAAAGTCGGGCAAGAAAAGCAAGGGGGAGTAGAACAATAAGAAGATGCAGTAGAGTTCTCTCTCACTAACAGAGCTTGTGAGCCAACTGGACAATGCCACCATTTTCAGGAAGAGCATATTTGAGCCCTTGAGTTCCAATGCCCTCCTTGAGAAATGGGCTGGCCATTCAAATGAAGAGGGAGACAAGGCCCTGGGTTTTTCAGTTCAAATCAATCCCAAGTCAGTAAAACCCTAGAAAGAACATTACCTTAGGACTCAGACAGATCTGGTTTGAATCCTGGTTCTATCGTTCTGTACTCTATAACTGGGCTAGCCACTCTACCCCTCTGGGCTGGTTGGAAACTGTCACGTACCCCAGAAAAGCCATGCTCTTTAATCCTCATTCAATATTGCTGGGTAGAATCTTTTTTATCATTTCCATGGAGATGTGACCCACCCAATTGTGGGTGGTAACTTTTGATTAGATGGTGTCCATGGGGAAGTGTCTTTACCCATTCAAGGTGGGGTTACTTAACGGAGCCCTTTAGGAGGGAACCATTTTGGAAAAAGCTTCAGAGACAACAGACCCCACACAGCCAGAAACCTTTGGAGAAGAAGAAAAGCACCCCCAGGGAAGCCTTAGAAATGAAAAGAGAAAGTTAGCAGACATTGCCATGTGTCTTTCCAGCTGACAGAGGTGCTTGGTCTATCTTGAATCAAGGTATCTTTCCCTGAATTCTTTAGCTTGGACATTTTCACGGCCTTAGAACTATAATTCTGGCAGCTTTAACAACTGAAAACACCCTCTGAGTCTCATTTTCCTCTTCCTGTAAAATAGGGGTAATAATATCTATTTTGATAGACAGATGAGAAGATCAAGTGAAAAAGGTAGTGCTTGGTACAGAGTATGTGTTTGCTAAAAGTGTTCTTTGTTTTAACAGAGTTCAGAGGACAGGTGGCTCAAATTTTAGGGAAAATGATGTGCAAATAATGAAATTTGAATTTGATAAATAGGATATAAGAGAAGGACAAGTATTCTAAACAAAAAGGGCCATGGGACTAAGGGATGGTAGTGGGCATGTCCTTGGGGTAGTGAAGAGAAAACCTGACCAAGAAGGGGAACCATGTATATTGTGACTCTTGGACAATAAGGCTGGATAGGAAAGATGGCACCTGTACCAGAAGAGCCTTCAATGCCAAGCTAGGAACTAAGACTTTACTCTATAGTTGACTGAGAGCCATGGGTGATTTCTGAGCTGAGGAGGGACATGATCTAAGCTGCGCTTTAGAAAGACTAGTCTGATATCAGACTGATGAAAATGGCTGGCATCTGGGATTCCAATAGGGGGCGACTGTAGCAATCCAAGGGTGAGCTGATGAGGGTCCATGTTAAGAACTCAAAGAATTAAGAAAAAGATAGAAAGAAAAAAAGAGAAAGAGAAAACAGGAGCAAGACCAATGGCAAGCTTGGAGATGTAAGGTGTGGACAAATAAAAAGCCCCTGAAGGAATTAGACAGGAATATTTAAGGAAGTAGAATTGGGGGGTATAGGGTGGACAGTTGCTGTCAGGTAAGTTAAAGTAAGAGAAAGTTATACGAAAGAGGGAGAGATCAGCAGAGAAGTTGAGTAAGGTGAGAACTGAAAATAAGGTGTGAGGAAGGAAGAAGTCAGTTTCAGGGAGAAGAGCTGAGTTGAAGACAGACTTTGTGTGAAAGAGTGAACAGGAGATGAGGAAGTGCAAAAGATGAATGTAGAAAAGTCTTTCAACAAGCCAGGCCAAGGGTGCACCGGTGGTTCAGTGGTAAAATGCTTGACTCTCATACGGGAGACCTGGGTTTGATTCCTGGCCCATGCACTCCCCAAAAAATAAAAGGAAAAGAAAAAGCTAAGCCATGAGAGGAAGAGAAAAGTAGGGCAGTAATGAGGGGAAAGGTAAAGTCAAGGTAGGGCTTATCCGTAGGACTGTTTCTCATTCTCTCTGCCTCTGTCTGTGCTGTGTAAATTCAGGGTCAGCACTTGCCTCCACCCTAGTCCCAGCCTTGGCAAACAGAGTCTCTGCAGAGTTCTGGCTTTGGATCACACTACATGGGTTCAAATCCTAGCTACACTGCTTACTAATTGTGTGGTCTTGGGTAACTTAGTTGACTTTTCTATGCCTCAGTTTCTTCCTCTATGAAATGTGAACATTAATTTCACCTGCTTCATAGGGCTGTTTTGATAATTAAATGAGAAAATGCTTGAGAAAATCTTAGAATACTACTTGACACATGCCTAACCTTTGTTGATCATTTTCTATTATGAGGATTAGAGAGAGACTTGACTACATCTATAGACTTAGAGGAAGAAGCTGAGAATGTAGGAGAGACACATGGGTACAGAGCTGTCCCTGAGGAGGCAGGAAAAAGTATACCCATTACCCAGGGGAGGGATTACTCTCAGTGAGGGGAAGGGAGGGACAGCTGTGATAGGGAAGAGATTTCAAATATCTTGAGTATCCCATTCCTCTAACTCCTGAAAAAGCACAAAAGAAATAACTCTTCTGTGAAGAAGCTCCTAGAGGCTCATCAGCACCAATTTATAGTGAGTCAGAGGTCTCTTTAGGCATAGGTACGTATGTACACACAAAATTTGGGCACAGAATATGGTTCTGACTCTAGAACCTGACTCAAACTCTTCTTCATTATTCTTTTCATCAAAGAATGATACACAAAAATAATTCCTTAAAAGCTGATCCTATTACACTCATCATTTGACACCAAGGATTCTACAGTTAAATAATTTTCTGACTTAACCAAAAAAAACTCCATTGCCATATTGCTGATGCCAAATCTCTCCAAACTGTACATTTCAGAGAGGAGTAGCAAACTCATATGGTTAAAGGAGTTGGGGCAGGGAGGGGTCACATCAATGAGTGAAGAAAGTTGAATGTAAGTCAGGAGAGATGGAAGTAGGGTGAGTCTGTGTGTGTGTGTGTGTGAGTGCATGCACCCACAAAGGCAGTCACTGTTTAGCTCCCACCAATTGCTGCCACGCAGAAATATAAGTCAGCATTGCGATATCTTCCTGTTTTTCCAAGGCAAGTCTTCTTGTGATGTGAAATCTGAATTTTTAGCATCAGCAACTAATTTACCTTTCAAAAACAATGTGCAGCCAAAGAAAACAGATTCAACTCATAGGCTACTGGTTTGTTTTTCTGATTAATATTCTTGGAATTTCATGATGTGCGAATTAAACAGCAAGTTCTATTTACTACAACAAACTCCCAATACTGAGCTTTTTAAATTTGGTAACACACAAATGCTTCCTTTTTATCTTGAAAATGTATGGTTGGGCGCTGCCCAATGCAACCTGGACATTATCCTAGACACAGTTCTCTTGTAATCCCATACATCTAATTGGTCACTGGGTCATGACAATTCTAGCTTAGAAATATTGTTCCAACGGTCTACTTTTCTCCGCCTCCATTGTTATCATTAAATCTTTCATTATCTCTCACTTAGAATCCTGCAACAGTCTTCTGATTGGGTTCCCACTGAGCATGAAGGCCATATGCCTGAGCCAGGTCTTGCAGGCCTCTGGAGGTCTATGTCCTATAACCTTTCCAGCTCCAGTCAGTCCTGTCCATTCAGGTCCACAGAATCATTTTCTATTCCCAAAATACACTACAGACTTTCAGTCCTCCCTGTCTTTGTTTGTGGTGCTCTGTAGCCTATAATGTTCTTCTCCTTCTTATTCACCTGGCTGATCTTGTATTTTAGGATTCATGTCAAATTTCACCTCTTTTAGGAATAAATTTCTAATCAAGTATCTAAGTTTCGCAAACCTTGAGTTCTTATAGGTTTAAGACTTCTCTTTAAAGAGATCCAGCCATTCCCAAATATGTATCAGGACAACCTGGGGTAGCATAGGTTTGGGAACCTGCAAGTCCCTGGCCAGGGGAAGAGAAGCCATGGGAAGTTTGTGGGTTCCTGACATGGAGGGGTGGGAAGAGAGTAAAAGGAAGCTTAAGTTTGAGTCTAGTTTCTACCACTGAATTGAGTGACCTTAAGTAAATCTCTTTTACTCTGTGTACCTTAGATTTCTCACATATAAAATAAGAATAATTTATCTGATCTTCCTAGTTAGACTGTAAACTCCTCCAAAGGAGAGACAACTCCTATGGATTTCATTACTGTATTCCTAGCATCTAACACAGCATGTGGCACACAGAGGAATCCATACATATCTGTGGAATAAACAAATCAAAGTTAGTATCTCCCTTGGACCTGATCCCTGACCTCCCCCATAAAGGGTTGCTGGCCTCTCCTATGGGTTCCCATAATATTCCAAATACTTCTTTTATCACTTTATTACAATTCTTTGCTTCCTTCACCAACTTCTCAACTGCTACGAGGTCTATGATTGACTTATTTACTTATGTAACCACAGTGTCTGATAAAGAGCCTAGAATTCAATAAATATTTGTTGGGAAGATGAATGGATAGATGAATGGACAGACGAATGAATGTGAATAGATTTTTACATTCAGTAAACATGTTTTTCAGGAAATCTCTCTCACAACCAAAAGACAGATGAATGGATGGATTAATGAATGAATGAATAAATCGCTGGTTAAGAAATGTTAGAGACGATGACTGTTAGAGAAGGTCCCAGTAACTTAGAAAGGATTAGGAACTGGCTTCTGGTCTGCACAGTACTTACTTGATCTTTGACTTTGGGAAAGTCCCCTTGACTTCTTTTTTCTTTTGTTTCTTCACCTGTAAAATAGATATTGTACTCCTTCTTAGCCTGCCATTCAGAGTTCTTGAACTTTCTCAATTATAACCCACTGAAAGCCTTCAGCTCCAAAGCATGCCATCTTTGGGTCCTAAAAAAATACCATAGTACTAAAGATTCCAGAAACAGATAGATGTAGAAAGTAGTGACAGAGACAGAGGAGGCAGAGACATAGACATAGATGGGAAAGTGGTATAGCAAAATAATTTTATGGCCATAGGGTGGGACTGGAGTGCTTAACTAAGACATGCAAAACACAGGAAGGAAAGGATAACTTACATGATCATTCACATCAAAATAAATTTCTGTAGGACAAAGATAGCAAAGACAAAGTTGAAAGATAAAACAAAATATGGAAAAAATTATTGCTATGCATGCAATACAAAATACAAATCAAACTCAGGCTAATGGGGGAGTGGGGCATATAGATCTGAACACAACTACTCATAGAAATTCCAGTTTCTTATTGGGAATATTAGGTGAGAAGGTGTGGCTTTACAACTAATGGGCTAGGAACTGCACAAGACCCCTAGGTTACATTATCTAGGAAGTAACCCTAAGAGACAGGTGAACTTTATCTGTATGGTAAAGGAAAAAAGTCCAAGTGCCAAGCTTGGAGATGGTCTTCCAAGTGCCAAGCTTGGAGATGGTCTTCCTGGTTACCATCAGGTACCTCTGGTCTCCATCTCAAATGTGAGGCAGCTGACGACAATTTGATCGCACTGCTTCCCAGCTCCAACACACACACAGAGAAAGAGAGAGAGGGGGTGGGGGGGGTGGGGAATCCTTCTCACCTGCATACATTTGCTTATTGCATTCTTTTGGCCTATCACACTTCTGCCCTTCTTCTTTGCCTGGTTCATACACATAACTTCCCAGTAACTGCCCTCAGATTGATCCTTCTCTGTGCTACAATCTCACGTCCATCTCTTAATGGAGGCACTCTGCTGCACTGTATTATAATGGCCTGTTTCCCTGACGGGGCACTCCTCAGCCCCCTAACTCCAGGCTACAAGCCCCTCCAAGGCCAGGCCTGGGTACTTCTGATCTCTTCATCCCCAGTACCTCAACCATGGCCAGGCCCGCTGAACAGGCTCATTCAGTGTTTACTGAACTAAACTAAACTATAAACAAAATGGTACCTCAACACTTCATTCTGTCTGTGAAGAAAGAAGCAAGGATCAGGGAAGGTTTCACAGAGCAGATGACATCAGAACTGGGCCATGAAAGATGAGAAGTTATGAAAGATGAATAATACAACAAAAACCTATAGGGACATCTGGCTGGAGTGGCCAAGGATTGCTTCACAGAGCTGAAAAAATCTCATCTAATATTTAGCTATAATTATTATCATACCGATGCTAGCTTCAGCAAGACAGGTATTTTGCCTATTTTAATAGGAATATATCCCCAGTAACTATATAGAAAAGTACCTTTTCAACCATTTGGACACTCATGGGGATATAAAACAAGTGATGCAATGTAATAGAGGATAGTATAATACACTCCTGCTATGTATTAACGCTAGGTCACCAGCATATGAGTTCCACAAGAGTATGAGTACCACGAGAGTGGGAACCACATCTCTCTATCATGAGCCCCACAGTATCCCTTAACACAATGTTTGGCAATACTGGTGTTCAATAAATATTTGTGGAAAAACTAAACGAATTAATAATTAGTGAAAATCTAGAGTACAATTACATCCTAAAACTGCAAAAGCAGCGGTGGAGGGAAATACTATGGGTTTTGATGTCAGAAAAACGAGGCTTCAAAACCGGGCTCTGATACATGCTAGCTAGCCTTGGGTAAATTCCCTGGCTTTTTCATTTGGCAGGACTGATGAGATTAATTGAGAGGATGGTTGCAAATGCCTATAAGACACTGACACAGTAGGCACTCCAAGAATATGAGTTCTTGATAACACGAAAACATTACTAACAGCCAAGATGACGGATGCTGGAGAAAAAAAAAATCGGTAAATGCAATATAGGGAGAGAAAAAGAAAGACGAGCTCCTCCCCAGACCCTCAGAAACTACGCCTGCAGCGGGAGAAACCCTAACCCTTCAGGCAAACTAAGTTTCCAGCCGTACCTGCCTCCGGCGTCGCTTCCGCCTCCGAGCCGTCCGCGGGGACGGAGTCCCGGTCAGGCAGGATGCGCGCCTGCGAGCCTCCCGAGGATTTCGTAGCCGGTCCACGGTGGCGCCTGCCACTACTTTCCTACCCCTTAGTAACCGCGACGCGGCACCTGGCCGTGCTAGCAGCAACCGGCAGCCGAGCTTCTAACTACAAATCCCAGCACACCTCGCGGCCACTTCAGCTTGCAATCGCGTGTCAGCAAGCCCCGAACTACGAGTCCCGATGGTCTCCGCGCGGCGCGTCACGCCATCAGCTTCAGCCAATCGGCTTCAGACAAGTCGGAGGGGAGGGAGAAGCAGAAGTGGACAAGATGGCGGCGGCGGCTGCACAGGGCGGGAGAAGTGGTGGCGGCGGAGGCGGTGGTGGGACTGGCTGTGGCCCCAGCAGCGGGACAGGCAGTAGCCGCAGTGGCTTATTGGATAAGGTGAGGTGCGGGTTCTCGGGGACAGTCGAGTCTTGAGGAGGCCCCAGAGGCGGGGGCCCACTTTTCCGTCCCCGCCCTCCTTCTGCGGTTCTCAGTATGGGAGCCCTTCTTTGGCTTGCCGAGGGAACCCTACGGGCAGCTGTGGCCCGCTCTCTCCACATTTCAAATCCAGGTCCGCTCCTCTTTAGGTGTTGTTTTCTCCTCAAGTGTCCCTGGCCCTTATGGCTGGCCGCCACAGCTTTTTCGGATAGATTATTCCCATAATTCAACGCGTCCATCGATTTTTCCCCGTGGTGCTGGGAGGTTTTGAATGTGCCCATTTCACCGACAGGGAAAACTGAAGCCTGAAGGCTTGAAAGCAGCTACTCAAGTCAGTGTTCCCCAAATTACCTTTCGCCCGCCCCCATTGCGCGCTGCTGCTAATTTCAAAGCCTCTCTCTGTCCTCTTGGTCACTAAAGTTTCTAGGTGTTTAATCGCGTTACCCCAAACACTGAAATTATTTATTTTAATAGTTTATTTCTCCTTTTGGGCAAGCAGGTATTCTTTGAGATTTGTCTTTCTTTTTTTTAAATCTTACCTTCCCTTGCCTTCTCCGGCTTTTATCCCTCTCCTGTCGCCAAGTGCCCTAGTATATTGGGTTTTGAGCCTGCTGCATGATCAAGTTTGCTTCCTTCCCGTTCCTCCCATCCAGTTTTACTGAGGTCCTAGCCACAAGGACTTTAAAAAGAGAGAAAGAAACAGAATTGTCTGGAAATCTGAGTCCTAATACTGGTTCTACGTCTAATTAGCTGTGTGATCTTAGCATATGCTTATCTTCCCTGTTTTTCACCTCATTTGTGAAAGAAGGTCTTTGAGCCTTAATGTGCGCTATGGGCCTTTCCAGTAAGGTCTTGGACCAATTTGATGAGAAGTGTTAAACATCATGTCTTAATATAGTAAACAGTTGGAATTTTTGACTTGAGTTGAAAATAGCTCAAACTTCTCCAGTTCCTGACGCATGTTTGACACTGAAGAAATGAACACCTGAACATATGGAGAGGTTCAGATTCAGATTTTATTGTTTGTCTTTTTGGGGAATCATTGGTTTAGAATTTATGGCTCTCACTCTTGACCCTTCTTAATAGGCAGGAACATATTCTGGGTGTTGGGATGATGTTTTTGTTTCCTCATATTGTACAATAGGTTGGTTTAAAGAATGGTTTTGGGTTTGGTTTTGAGGCTAGAAGTCCAAATCAAGGTATCATCAAGTGATGCTTTCTTCCCCAAGATTGGCCTTTTGGTGTTAGCTATCCTTGGTCCTGTTTTTCTTTGTCACCAGGCAGTGCACATGGTGGCCTCTCCTTATCTTTGCTTTCTTTCTATAAGCTTCTGGTTGCTCCTTCTGTAGTTTTTTTTTTTCTCTCTCTGTGACCTTCAATAATAGGATTAACATCCATTCTGGGCCACTCCTTATCTGAAGTAACATCATCAAAAGGTCCTCTTTACCAGGGTTCATACCCACAGGAATGGATTAAGTTTAAGAAACATGTTTTTCTGGAGTACATACTTCCAAACCGCCACAGATGGTAGGTAAATTGCTCCAAAACAAGTGAGTATTTGGAATCATTGGAGTCATATGCATACAGAAATCCTGCTTTCCTGCTGGTGTGTTAATCCTATCCCACTAAGTTTTCTTGCTATTCCCTTCCCTTGGATCATCACCAGCAAACATTAAGTATGACCAGTCTGCTAAGGCAGTGGTTATTGAAAAGTATATGGCATTGCCATGTTTTTGAAAGAACCCTAATTTGGGGACCATAAAATTTGGGCTTTGAATTAACTCTTCTAATTTCAAAATATGTGAAGACTGCCAAGTCAGTTAACCTCACTAAGCTTCTCTTTCTTCATCTATGATATTAGGGTTACAGGCATCTACATCATAGGGTTGTTAGGAGAATCAAATGAAACTACATATGTGAACAATCTCTATAATCTAAAGCATCCAATACGAATGTGTGATGATGAGTAAATAAACCAAGAGTCCTACTGCTAGTGGTCAGTATAACTGAAGAGATGGGGCACACAAAATACTAAATATATTTAAGAAAGTATATGGTAAATGTTAAATGCGTATGTTTTACAGAAGTCCAGATGAGACAGTTATCTCTGAGATTTAATGAGGAGGAGAGCCCCAGGGGAAGTCTTCTTGTCTGTCAGAGTAGAGCTGGGATCTTATTTTGGGAGAGAGAGGGCAGACATACCAGGTAAGCTTTCCTTGAGCAAAGGTAGATATATATGGTGATGGTGCCTGATGTTTCTCAGGTAGAGTTGACTGGAAGGTTGTTGTGATGCAGGTAAAATCAGATTGGGGAGGGAGGGTGGGTGTGGATTGCCAGATTAAGGAGTAAGAAAGTGTTGAAGGTTTTTGAGATTATATTTGGTGGGTTTAGGAAAACTATTCAGATAGTTTAGAGAGTAGAAGTTGAAAGTTCCAATAAGGCCATATGTGTACTAGTATATAAGATTTAGTAAAAAGAAAGATATATTTGAGTTCTGATGGAGCATGATAAAAGCTTGGATAGGTTTCTTAATTTTACTGAGCCTAAATGTCCTTGTATAAACCATGTGGCTGCTCATGCATATTACAGGTTTGTGGTAAGGATAAATTGTATAATATTGGTAAATGTTTTTTGTAAAAGATTATAGATTGGCAAGGTAATAAGAACCGCAACCTCAGCACGAGGAATAGGTAAAAGGCCTCCCAAAGAAACAACCCAAGAAGTGAGGGACAAAGGAGAAAAAATAGTCAAGAGCTGTTAAGGGGGGTTTTCTTTGAAAACTTCATTTCAGCTTTGCTTTGGCTGTTCCTCTTCTGAATTCATTTAGCACTTATTACACATAGGAATTAAGCTGTTCTTAATAAAACATATGGTTTTAAATTACTCCACTGATTTGTATTTGTCCAATTTTTTGTGAGGGGTTCTTATAGTTCTCCATAGTGATCAGCACAGAATAAGCCCTTTCAACATTGACTTTAACAGAGAAAAACTTCAGATCTGTCATCTCATGAAACAGTCTTAGAGGTTAGTGTAATATTCTGAAAACTAAAGAGAGAACATACGGGAAAAAATGTTACTGGCAGTAGGAGCAGGATCTGAATGAAGAAAGAGGCTTTTGCTCTATGGGAATGAGAAATTTATCTTTATTTAGTACAGCCTTGATTTATCTTCATTGGGGCAGTGGGTTAAGTTTTATTTCCTGCAGCTATACTGTCATTTGCTGTAAAGAAAAATAATAGAAATGCAAATGTGCTTCTATCTTTCCCTAAACAGATGTGACTTTCTGCTCCTATGAAACTGACTCTTTAAGAACGAAACAATTCTTGTTTCCTGATCTTTAAAATAGGTATGCAAAGTCCCTTGGGGGATGGAAGAAAAAATATGGAACTATTAAACTTTACCATCAGGGAATCCCCTGATACTGTGTCAAATATTAGGGACACTTAAATCAATAGGCCAAGCCCTTATCTTGAGAGGCTTAATTGGTTGAAGCTTATGTAGATAGTGGAGAAGCTTAGCCTACCTATAGGTGTGCCTTAGATTTACTTCCAGAGAACCTCTTCTGTTGCTCAGAAGTGGTTTTACTCTCTGTAAGCCCAACTCTGTAAATGAAATCATTGTCCTCCCCCCTGTGTCGTACATGACATCCAGGGGTGAAAGTCTCCTTGGCATCATGAGAGATGATTGCTGGAGATGAGTCCGGCCCGTACACCACTGGATCAACAATTCTATCTTGACCAAAAGAGGGAAAAAAGTGTAACTAATAAAGTTTCAGCAGCTAAGAGAGTTCAAGTAGAGCCAAGAGGCTACTCTGGAGGTCACTCTCACACAAGCTTCAGTTAGACATTGCTACCCATTATTACTTGCAAGCCCCCCAACCAAAACCTTTCCAGCCAATCATAAAGAACACGTAGGGCAATATCTAAGAGTCTACAAACATTCCGTGCACTAGGGTGGCTTTCTAGAAACCTATAACCTCCAGATGAGTCCCTAGACCAGATAAGTCCTGAAAGCTAGAGGGCCCAGCCTCTCCAGAACATGAGATAGTTCTGTCTCCCTACCCCATATTATTGACAGACCCTTCCAATATAAAAAAGTTAGAATGGCCATAGCCCAAATATGCCTGAAGAGAGGGGTAGAAATATCAAAGGTGATGATGGAGTTATACAGAGAAGGTAGGGTTTAACAAACGAATATGATTGCAGAATCATTAAATTGATATTTCTTTTGGTCTCCAGTATCTTAGAGCAGCTAGAAGTAAAAACCTAAAATTGTGGAATTGTGACCCATACCAAACTCTGAAATCTGTTCTACAACTAGTTGTTGTGCTGTGCTTTGAATTTATTGCTTTTTTGTATATATGTTATTTTTCACAAAAAAGTCAATTGTGATGATAAAAAATATTCCTTCTAGCCTCCTATATTCTGTATCTGTATATCCCATGTAGATATTCTATATCTGTATAGTTGAGAACACAGACTCTGGAGCCAGGCTTTCTGGCTTTAAATTCTATCTCTGCCACTTACCAAATATGTGTTCTTGGCAAGTTAATAAATCTCATTGCATCTCGGTTTCCTCATCTATTAAGTGTGGATAATAATAGCATTTATAAGGTGAGGTCTGGCACATGGTAAGCCCTCAAGAAAATATATATTTAGCTACTACTAACTAGCTGATTGTTCTGGGCTTCAGCTTCCTTTGGTAAATATATATATATTTTTTAATAACACAATATGAAAACTGTCTGCATTAGACTGCCTTGGGGTATTAGCTAAAAATACAGATTTCTGGACCTCATCCCAGAACTGAATCATATTTTCTGCATTTTTCACACACAGCTTGGCATTCATTCATTCATTTCTTATGCATTTTAACAGTAACTTCCACATTAAGAATATTGTCTTAGACCTGGATTCAATTCCCAGACAGTCCCCCTATTCTAGTTTGCTAGCTGCCGGAATGTAATATACCAGGAACGGAATGGCTTTTAAAGGGGGGATTTATAGTTCTAAGGCCGAGAAAATGTCCCAATTAAAACCAGTCTATAGAAATGTCCAATCTAAGGCATCCATCCAGGGAAAGATACCTTGGTTCAAGAAGGCTGATGAAGTTCAGGGTTTCTCTCTCAAGTGAGAAGGCACATGGTGAACACAGTCAGGGCTTCTCTCTCACCTAGAAGGGCACATGGCGAACAAGGCGTCATCTGCTAGCTTTCTCCCCTGGCTTCAATTTCATGAAGCTCCCTGGGAGGCGTTTTCCTTCTTCATCTCCAAAGGTCACTGGCTGGTAGACTCTCTGCTTTGTGGTGCTGCAGCATTCTCTGCTCTCTCTCAATTGCCATTCTCCAAAATGTTTCCTCTTTTATAGGATTCCAATAAACCAATTAAGACCCACTCAAATCGGTGGAGACATGTTGTCACCTAATCCAACTTAACAACCACTCTTGACTATATCACGTCATCCAGGGAGATGATCTGATTACGGTTTCAAACATACAGTAATTGAATAGGGATTATTCTACCTTTATGAAATGGGATTTTGATTAAAACATGGCTTTTCGAGGGGGCATACATCCTTTCAAACCAGCACACACCCCCCTCCAAAAAAAAGTCAGTTGACTATGGATATTAGAGTTTTTATTCTGAACATCCAAAGTTGATTCCATTGGTCTATATGTCTGTTCTAGTGTCAGTGCCATGCAGTTTTGATTTCTATGGCTTTGTTATGAGTTAGTTTTTTTTAGTTTAGTTTTGTTTTTTACATGGACAGGCACTGGAAACTGAACCCGGGTCTCTGGCATGGCAGACAAAAACTCTGCCACTGAGCCACCATTGCCCACCTTGTTAAAAGTTTTTAAATCAGGGAATGTAAGTCCTCCAAATTTGTTCTTCTTTTTCAAGATAGTTTTGGCTCTTTGGGTCCCTTACCCTTTCATATGAATTTGATGTTTGGCTTTTCCATTTCAACAACAAAGAATGTTGTTGAAATTAAAAAAAAAAAAAAGAAAAAAGAATATTGTCTTAGATGACTTTAAAAAATTTTTAATACAATTTTATTCATGTGTATTCACATACTGTGTAATCTGTCATCCAAAGTACAGTCAGTGATTCACAGTATCATCATTTGGCTATGCATTCATCATCA
This sequence comes from Tamandua tetradactyla, assembly GCF_023851605.1. Classification (NCBI taxonomy): domain Eukaryota; kingdom Metazoa; phylum Chordata; class Mammalia; order Pilosa; family Myrmecophagidae; genus Tamandua; species Tamandua tetradactyla. The sequence goes on along the minus strand of NC_135334.1, from coordinate 70,625,419 downwards.
CAATCGACTTTTCTTTTTCTTTTGAAAAATAACATATATACAAAAAAAGCAAAACATTTCAAAGCACACTGCAGCAATTAGTTGTAAGATTTTAGCGTTTCCTATGGGTTACAGTTCCGCAATTTTAAGTTTTTACTACTAGCTGCCCTAAGACACTGGAGACTAAAAGAAATATCAATATAATGATACAGCAATCATACTCACTTGTTAAATCTTTTCTTCTCTGTATAACTCCACCATCTCCTTTGATCTTTCTCCCACTCTTTGGGAGTGTCTATGCCCATTTGGGCTATGCCCATTCTAGCTCTTTCATGTTGGAAGGGGCTGTTGATAGTATGGGATAGGGGGATGGTACTAGTTGATGATCTGGAGAAGTGGCCCCTCTGCATTTCAAGACTTATCTGGCCTTGGAGTCCATCTGAAGATTGTAGGTTTCTGAAAAGTAATCCTAGTGCATGGAACCTTTGTAGAGTTTCATAAAGCCCTAGGTGTTCTTTAATATTGACAGGAATGGTTTTAGTTGGGGTTTGGCAAACTATGATAGGTATCAGTGTCTAACTGAAGCTTGCCTAAGAGTAACCTCCAGAGTAGCCTCTCGACTCTTCTCTCAGCCACTGATAACTTATTTGTTATGCTTCTTTTCTCCCTTTTGATCAGGATGGCATTGTTGATCCCATGGTGCTAGGGCCAGACTCATCCCTAGGAGTCATATCCTGTGTTGCCAGGGAGAGTCTCACCCCTGCATGTCATGTCCCACGCAAGGGAGAGGGTAGTGATTTTACTTGCAGAGTTGGACTTAGAGAAGAAGTCACATGTCTTATATGACTTTTTTCAGTCCCTTCTAGTTCTAACATTTTATTTATTTTTAATTATTCTGCTTAATCAATTAGTAGTTTCTCTAAAATCTTGAATGAAGAGACCTTAGAGCTCACCTGTCCAACCTTCTCATTTTAAAGACATGGACACAGTTGAAGAGAGGAAGATGAAGCAGCTTACCCGTAACTACGCAGTGAGATAATAATAGTTCCAGAATCTGGTCTCCCAATGCTTTTACCTTACACAGTATATTACCTTCTCTACCAGAGTGGGCCTTGTGCTATCTGATGTGGTAGTGAGAAGAACATTTATTTTGAGGTTGAAAAATCTAAGCTCAAGCTTTGATTTGTCACCTACCAACCATATGTTCTTAGGTCATTTATCCTCTTTTACCCTCCTTGATGGTATTTTCACTTGCCAGACGCATTGGTGACATGCTTGTATCCTATCACCCAGCTCTGGCAAAGGAGATGAGAAGTTTTGTGGTATTATCATAGTTGTATATGGGTGTTTGTTTGAAGAAACAAGGGCTTGGCTTTTTAACACTGCTTTGCAAACTGAAATCTAATAGCATCTCACAACTCATTATATTTTACTTCGTAGTTAAAAACTTTTGTTTGTGCCAGAGGACATTATCAAAGATTAAAGACAACCCACAGAATGGGAGAAAGAATTTGTAAATTATATATCTGATAAAGATCTAGTATCTAGAATAAAAATTTAAAACAACCCAGTTTTTAAAAGGACAAAGGATTTGAATAGACATTTCTCCATAGGAGATATGCAAATGGCCAGTAAGCACATCGTTAGTCATTAGGGAAGTGCAAATTACAACCGTAATTAGATACCACTTTGCACTCACTGGGATGCCTATAATTAAAAAAAAAAAAAAGAAAGGAAAAGAAAACAAGGGTCGAGGATGTGGAGAAATTGGAACCCTCACCGGTTGCTTGTGGAAGTGTAAAATTGTGCTGCTAATTTGTGCTTTTAAGGACAATTTGGCAGTTCCTCAAAAAGCTAAACAGGACAGAACAACTCCTGGCACCATGTCACTGACTGGACACACAGTGTACACCAGTCTGGACAAGCTGGACTGGCTGTGATCCCATCCAGAACTGTGAGTACCCCAAGCCATGGTGGCTGGCGCCGCTCCCCGACAGGCTGGTTCCCTGAGGGGGAAGGAAAGAAACTTTACACATTTTTAAAAAAACAGTGGGTCAAGGAAGAAATTACAAGAGAAATCAGTAAATATCTTGAGGGAAATGAAAATGAAAACACAACATAACAAAATTTATGGGATACAGCAAAGGCAGTGCTAAGAGGAAAATTTATTGCCCTGAATGCTTATATCAAAAAAGAAGAAAGAGCAAAAATCAAGGAATTAACTGTCCACTTGGAAGAACTAGAGAAAGAGCAGCAAACTAACTCCAAAGCAAGCAAAAGGAAAGAAATAATGAAGATTACAGCAGAAATAAATGAAATTGAGAACATGGAAACAATCAAGAAAATCAACAAAACCAGAAGTTGGTTCTATGAGAAAATCAGTAAGATTGATGGACCCTTAGCAAGTTTGACAAAATGAAGAAGAGAGAGGAGGCAAATAAATGAAATCAGAAATGAGGAGGAGACATAACCACTGACCCCACAGGAATAAAGGAGGTAATGAGAGGATACTATGAACAACTTTATGCTAATAAACTAGACAATGTGGCTGAAACGGACGATTTCCTAGAAAGGCATGAACAACCAACATTGACTAAAGAAGAAATATATGACCTGAACAAACCAGTCACAAGTAAAGAAATTGAATCAGTCATTAAGAAGCTCCCAGAAAAAAAGAAGGACCAGATGTCTTCACATAAAAGTCTGCCAAATTTCAAGAAGGAATTTATACCAATCCTGCTCAAACTCTACAAAAAAATTGAAGAGGAGGGAAGACTGCCTAACTCATATTCTGAGGCCAACATCACCCTCATACTAAAATCCAGACAAAGATACTACAAGAAAAGAACATGACAGACCAATCTTTCTAATGAATATAGATGCAGAAATCCTCAACAAAAGGATGAATATTGTATGATCTCACTTATATGAAATAATTGCAATATCCAGGAGCCGAGAGGGAGGAGGGGGAATGGAGAGTTAATGCGTTATTGGTACAAAGTTTATGTTTGGGGTGATGGAAATGTTTTGATAATGGATGATGATGATGGTAGCACAATTAATGATGGTAGTACATTAATTGTGAATGTGCTCAGTACCACTAAATTGTATATTTGAAAATAGTTAAAATGGGAAATTTTAGATTATATATATGTCATAAGAATAAAAATTTTAAAAACTCACAGAACTGTACAATGCGAATAGTGAAAAAAGATGGTAGATTTAAACTCAAATATAATAATAATCACACTGAATGCAAATAGTTTTACTCTAATTAAAACACAGAGATTATCAAGATTACAAAAAAATCCAAGTATGTTTTTATAAAAGACACATCTAAAACATAAGTCTAGAAAAATGTTGAATGTGAAAAATGAAAAATGGCATTCCCTAAAAACACCAGCCAAAAGAAAGGTGATATAACTATATTAACATTAGATAAAGAAGTTTTGAGCTAAAACTTAGAAAAAGGTGGACGTTTTCTAATGGTAAAAGGTTCAATCAATAGGGAAATATAACAATTCTAAATCTGTAATGTACCTAACTAAACTAGCCTCAAATTATGTAAAATAAAAGTTGTCAAAACTACAAGGAAAAACAGAATAACTCTCCCAAGACAGTTAGCAAATGGAAAGAAGGGGTGAGAAATTGGAATGCCGGAACCAGAGGAGAAGGAATGCTCTTGGAACTTTTTGTTTCTGATAGCATTTCTGGCAGCAGGACCCACGCTGGTGGTGTGGCAGCAACAGCAGCAGCAAAACTGAAGCAAAGGTAGTATTGACAATGGCAGAAGTTCCAGCACATCTTCAGCAGATCTAGAATTACACCAACTACCTTGCTAAAAGCCCAGGAGCAGGTCCAGGTTCATGGGCTCCAGTTCAGCAGTGTTAGCAAATTCTGAACTCTGGATATCAGTCTTTCTTCCTTTTTTGCTCTTCCATAATCCTCTTCTCCATTTTGCTTTTACAAACCTTCTAGTATCTATGTAAGCAATACCCTCTATTTATTATTGGAAATATTTTAGGTAGAATAAAGGTACTGTAGCTATGATTTTTTAAAGGAGTCCTTGTCTTTTAAAGATACTTCTGGAATATTTACAAATGAAATTATGAAATGCTTGAGATCTTTCTTAAAAATAATCTAGGAAAAGAAAAGTCCAGCACCCGATGGCTTCACATATGAATTCTACCAAACATTCTGAAAAGAATTAGTACCAATCCTGCTCAAACTCTTCTAAAACACTGAAGAGGAGGGAAGGCTACTTAACTCATTCTGTGAAGCCAACATCACCCCCACACCGAAACCAGACAAAGATACCACAAGAAAAGAAAATGACAGACCAATCCCTCTCATGAATATAGATGCAAAAATCCTCAACAAAATTCTTGGAAATCGAATCCAGCAGCACATTAAAAGCATTAAACACCATGATCACATAGGATTCATTCCAGGTATGCAAGGATGGTTCAACATAAGAAAATCAATTAATGTAACACACCATATCAACAGATCAAAGCAGAAAAACAAGATGATCATCTCGATTGATGCAGAAAAGGCACATGACAAAATTCAACATCTTTTTGTTGAAAACACTTCAAAGGATAGGAATAGAAGGGCATTTCCTCAACACGATAAAGGGAGTATATGAAAAACCCACAGCTAACATCATCCTCATTGGGGAAAAACTGAAAACTTTCCCCCTAAGATCAGTGTTCCAGTTTGCTAGCTGCTGGAATGCAATATACCAGAAACAGAATGGCTTTTAAAAAAGGGAATTTAATCAGATGCTAGTTTACAGTTCCAAGGCCAAGAAAATGTCCCAATTAAAACAAGTCTATAGAAATGTCCAATCTAAGGCATCCAGGGAAAGATACCTTGGTTCAAGAAGGCCGATGAAGTTCAGGGTTTCTCTCTCAAGTGAGAAGGCACATGGCAAACACTGTCAGAGTTTCTCTCTCACCTGGAAAGGCACATGGTGAACACAATCAGGGTTCCTCTCTCATCTGGAAGGGCACATGGCAAACATGGCATCATCTGCTATCTTCTCCTGGCTTCCTGTTTCATGAAGCTCCCCGGGAAACATTTTCCTTCTTCATCTCCAAAGGTCGCTGGCTGGTGGACTCTACTTCTCATGGCTGTGTCATTCTGCTCTTCTCTCTGAATCTCTTTCATTCTCCTAAATGTTTTCTCCTTTATAGGATTCCAGAAACTTTTCAAGGCCCACCCAAATGGGTAGAGACATGTGGTCACCTAATCCAGTTTAACAACCACTCTTGATTAAATCACATCTCCAGGGAGATGATCTGATTACAGTTTCAAACATACAGTATCGAATAGGGATTATTGTACCTTTATGAAGTGGGATTTTGATTAAAACGTAGCTTTTCTAAGGGACATACATCCTTTCAAACCAGCACAATCAGGAACAAGACAAGGATGTCCATTATCACCACTGTTATTCAACATTGTGTTGGAAGTTCTAGCCATAGCAGTTAGACAAGAAAAAGAAATACAAGGCATCAAAACTGGAAAGAAAGAAGTAAAACTCTCACTGTTTGCAGATAATATAATACTATATGTTGAAATCCCCAAAAAATCCACAGCAAAATTATGAGAGCTAATAAATGAGTACGGTAAAGTGGCAGGTTACAAGATCAACACTCAAAAATCTGTAGTGTTTCTATATACTAGCAATGAACAATTTGAGGGAGAATTGAGAAAAAAAATTTCATTTACAATTGCAATCAAATGAATAAAATATTTAGGAATAAATTTAACTAAGGATACAAAAGACCTATACAAAGAAAACTACAAGAAATTGCTAAAGAAATCACGGAAGAGCTAAATAAATGGACAGGCATACCATGTTTATGAACTGGAAGAATAAATATACTTAAGAAGCCAGTTCTACCTAAATTGATTTATAGATTCAGTGCAATACCAAGAAGAATCTCAAAAACTTATTTTTCAGAAATAGAAAAACCAATAACCAAATTTATCTGGAAGGGGAGGGTGCCCCAAATAGCTAAAAATATCCTGAGAAAGAAAAATGAAGTTGGAGGTTTCACACTACCTGACTTTAAGGAATATTATGAAGCTACAGTGGTCAAAAGAGCATGATAGATATACTGACCAATGGAATTGAATAGAGTGTTCAGATACAGGCCCTCTCATTTATGGACAATTGATCTTTGATAAGACAGTCATGCCAACTCAACTGGGACAGAACAGTCTCTTCAATAAATGGTGCCTACAGAACTGGATATCCACATGCAAAAGAATGAAAGAAGATCCATATCACACACCCTATACAAAAGTAACTCAAAATGGATCAAAGACCTAACTATTAGCTTTAAGGCCATAAAACTTTTAGAAGAAAATGTAGGGAACTATCATAAATCTTATAACAGGAGGCGGTTTCCTAGATCTTACACCCAAAGCATGAGGATTGAATAAATAAATGGAAATTAAATACTTTTGTGCATCAAAGAACTTCTTCAAGAAAGTAAAAAGACAGCCTACACAATGGGAGACAGTATTTAGAAACGATATATCGGATAAAGGTCTAGTATCCAGAACATATGAAGAGATTGTTAAACTCAACAACAAAAAGACAACCCAATTACAAAATGGGCAAAAGACATGAATAGACAGTTCTCAGAAGAAGAAATACAAATGACCAAAGGCACATGAAAAGATGCTCAACTTCCCTGGCAATTACAGAAATGCAAATCAAATCTGCAAAGAGATATCATCTCACACCCACCAGAATGGCCATTATCAATAAAACAGAAAACAACAAGTATTGGGAGAGGATGTAGAGAAAAAGGCACATTTATCCACTGTTGATGGGAATGTAAAATGGTACAACTGCTGTGGCAGGCAGTTTGGCGTTTCCTCAGGAAGCTAATTAAAGAATCACCACAGCAATACCATTGCTAGGAATCTGCTCAGAGGACATGAGGGCAAGGACACAAACGGACATTTGCACATCAGTATTTATAGCAGCATTATTTACAATTGCTAAGAGATAGAAACAACCCAAATGTCCATCAACAAATGTGTGGCTAAACAACCTGTGGTATGTACATACAATGGAATATTATGCAGCTGTATGACAGAATAAAGTTATAAAGCATGTAACAACATGGATGGACTTTGAGGACATTATGCTGAGTGAGATTAGCCAGAAACAAAAGGACAAATACTGTATGGTCTCACTGATATGAACTAACATTAATGAATGAACTTCGAAAATTTCAGTTAAGAACAGAGACCAACAGGAGATAAAAGTAGGGTGGATGTTGGGTAATTGGAGCTGAAGGGATACAAATTGTGAAACAGGACTGATTGTAAAAATTCAGAAATGGATAGCACAATACTACGTAAGTGTAATACAATAATGTTAGTACATTGAGTGAAGCTGAATGTATGAATGATAGAAGGAGGCCTGAGGGCACAAGTGAAGTCAGAAGGAAAGATAGACGGTAAAGACTAAGATGGTATAATCTAGGAATGCCTAGAGTGTACAATGATAGTGACTAAATGTACAAATTTAAAAATGTTTTTGCATGAGGAAGAACATAGGAATGTCAGTATTGCAGGGTATTGAAAATATATGGTAATTCTTATTTTAAAACTAACTTATGCGTGGGACTTAAGCAAAAAATGTTTATTTGGTATAAAATTTATATTTTGACTAGTGCATCTCCTAATATAACTTATATGGACAGGTTAATTGAATGCCATAAGTACATGGAACTTTGAGTAGGGCGTGAGATTTTGTAGGTTTGTCCAGAGTGATGCCCTGATAAATCCAAGAGTGATTTGAACAGTGAATAATAAAGTATTTGTAAAGTCCCTTTGGGGGAATGTTGAGAAAGAGGGAAAATTCAACTTCCCCATTTGGAGAAGGCCTGATATTCTCACAAGCAGTGAGGACAACAAAATCAATAGGCTGAACCCTCAATCTTGGGGTTTGTTCATATGAAACTTATCCCTGCAAAGGATAGGCTAAGCCTACTTAAAATTAGGCCTAAGAGTCACTCCCAGAGAATCATTTTTGTTGCTCACAGGTGGCCTATCTCTCAACCACCATGGCAAGCAAACTCAGTGCCCTCCCTGTCTCTACATGGGACATATCTCCCACGGGTATAAACTTCCCTGGCAATATGAGACAGAAATCCTTGAATGAACTGAGACTCAGCATCAAGGGGTTGAGAAAACCGTCTCAACTGAAAAGGGGAAGAGAGAAATGACAAAGTGTCAGTAGCTGAAAGATTTCAAATAGAGTCAAGAAGTTATCCTGGAGGTTATTCTTATACATTATATAGATCCCCTTTTAGTTTAAGGTATACTCGAGAAGCTTAAGGGAAGTACCTGAAACTGCAGAGCTGTGTTCCAGTAGCCATGTTTCTTTAAGATGATCATATAATGATATAGCTTTTGCAAAGTGACTGTGAAACCCTTGTTCTGATGCTCCTTTTGTGTATGGTATGGACAGATGAGTAAAACATATGTATTAATAAATAAATAATAGTGGGAACAAATGTTAAAATAAATTGAGTAGAAGGAAATGCTAGTGGTCGTTGAGAGGGAGGGGAAAGGGGTATGATGTATGAGGTTTTTTCATTTTTCGTTTTATTTCTTTTTCTGGAGTAATATAAATGTTCTGGGAAATGATCATGGTGATGAATATACAACTATGAGATGATATTGTGAGCCATTGATAGTATACCAAGTATGGAATGTTTATATGTTAAGAATGTTCACATTGTATGTTGATCAGTTTTATTAATAAAAATTTTTTTAAAAAAAAGCTAAACCGTTAATATATGACCCAGTATTCCACTCCTCGGTATATACCCCAAAGAGTTGAAAATGTATGTTCACAGAAAAACTTAAACATGAATGTTCACAGCAGCGTTATTTGTAATAGCAAAAAAAAATGGAAGCAACTCAAATGTTCATTAACTGATAGATGTTTAAACAAAATATGGTATATTCATGTGGTAGTTAGATTCAGGTTGTCAGCTTGGCCAGGTGAAGGTGTCTCGTTCTATTGCTGTGGACATAAGCTATTGGCATGTGAACCTGGTCTGTTGCTGATAACATCTGCAGTTGGCTAGGAGGCGTGCCTGCTGCAATAAATGATGTTTGATTTAATTGGCTGGTACTTAAATGAGAGAGCTCAATGTAGCACAGCCCGTGCAGCTCAGCCCAGGCCTTTGGAGATGCAGAAAAGAATCACCCCAGGGAAAGTTGTTGGAACCTAGGGGCCTAGAGAGAAGGCCAGCAGAGCTCTGTGCCATCCCAGGTAAGAAAGAACCTCAGTTGAAACCTGCCTTTCCTCTGAAGAGCTATATCTTAAATCAATAAATCCTCTTTTACTGAAAGCCAATCCATCTCTGGTGTGTTGCATTCTGTCAGCTAGCAGACTAGAACAATCCACATGCTAGAATATTATTCAGTAAAGTAATAAAAGGAATGAGGCGCTGATACATACTAGAACATAAATGAAACTTGGAAACATTATTGTAAGTAAAACAAACCAGAACCAAAAGGCCACTTATTGTATGATTCCATTTATGTGAAATATCCAGAATAGGCAAATATGTAGAGACAGAAAGTAGATCAGCGGTTGCCAGGGCCTAGGGGAGAAGAGAATGGAGAGTGATTCCTTATGACTGTGGAGTTTGTTTTGGGGGTGATGAAAGTATCCTAAAATTAGATAGTGGTGGTTGTTCCACAACCTTGTGAATGTACTGAAAATCACTGAATTGTACATTTTAACCAGGTGAATTTTATGGTGTGGATTATATCTAAATTAAAACCATTATTTTTTTTTTTACATTTATCAAGTAATTCTTAAAGCTTCAAATTATTTGATTTTTTAAAAATTAGTTCACTACTATGTAAAATGATGGTATCACAGATAATAATTATCTTTTACAAGACTCACTGTAAAAACACCATCTGTCCAGTTCTCTTCTGGCTATTGCCTGCAGCATTTCTGTGCTCTGATCTCCATCTTATCAAATCTTAATAGTTTATTGTATTTATCGGCCTTTTGGTAATATTTGATGTATTGATCACTGCCTTCTTCTTGAAATATATTCTTTACCTGGCTTTTAGGACATTACTGTTCCCTAGTTTTCCTCCTTCAGTGGTCCATCTTTCTGTCTCCTTCACTGGTTTTATTGTCTTGTTCCTCACCTATAAATATTGACATGCCCCGGGACTCCTCCTTGACCGCTTTTCTATATACACTCACCCATGCATGATATGCAGTGTCATGACTTAAATACAGTCTATAATTTGATTATTTCCACATTTATATTTCCAACTTGGATCTCTCTCTGAGCTCTAGGCTTAAATATCCAACTGCCATCTCCACCTAGATGTCTAATAGGTATATTAGCCAGAACCAGTATTTTGATTTATACCCTCCTCTCAAAATGCTTTTCTCCTTATCTTCCTCATTTCATTAAATGACTCCTCCATTCATCCAGTTTATTGGACTAAAAACCAAGAGTCATTCTTGATTCTTCTCTTTACCTCATATTTTACATTCAGCTCATCATCACATTTGACTGTACACTCACAATATATCCTGAATAAGACCACTCTCACCTGGACCATCACAGCCCTTCCATGTGGTCTTCCAGCTTCCATGATTGGCCCTGTTATATTCAGTTCTGTAAATAGCAGCTATACAGATCTTTTTAAAACATGAATCAGACCCTCACTCTTGCTGAAACCTGGGTGATTATAAGTCACCAATTCAGTCATACTTTAAAAAATGTTCATTGCTCATATTTTTTTTTATTAATTAAAAAAAATTAACAAAACATTTAGAAATCATTCCATTCTACATGTACAATCAGTAATTCTTAATATCATCACATAGTTGCATATTCATCATTTCTTAGTACATTTGCATCGATTTAGAAAAAGAAATAAAAAGACAACAGAATAAGAATTAAAACGATAATAGAGAGAAAAAAAAACCTATACCTCACATGCAGCTTCATTCAATGTTTTAACATAATTGCATTACAATTAGGTAGTATTGTGCTGTCCATTTCTGAGTTTTTATATCCAGTCCTGTTGCACAGTCTGTATCCCTTCAGCTCCAATTACCCCTTCTCTTTTTTTTTTTTTTAATTAAGGGAAAAAAAGATATTAACCCAACATTTAGAAATCATACCATTCTACATGTGCAATCAGTAATTCTTAACATCATCACATAGATGCATGATCATCATTTCTTAGTACATTTGCATCGGTTTAGAAGAACTAGCAACACAACCGAAAAAGATATAGAATGTTAATATAGAGGAAAAAATAAAAGTAATAATAGTAAAAACAAAACAAAACAAAACAAAAACCTATAGCTCAGATGCAGCTTCATTCAGTGTTTTAACATGATTACTTTACAATTAGGTATTATTGTGCTGTCCATTTTTGAGTTTTTGTATCTAGTCCTGTTGCACAGTCTGTATCCCTTCAGCTCCAATTGCCCATTGTCTTACCGTGTTTCTACCTCCTGCTGGACTCTGTTACCAATGACATATTCCAAATTTATTCTCGAATGTCCGTTCACATCAGTGGGACCATACAGTATTTGTCCTTTAGTTTTTGGCTAGACTCACTCAGCATAATGTTCTCTAGGTCCATCCATGTTATTACATGCTTCATAAGTTTATCCTGTCTTAAAGCTGCATAATATTCCATCGTATGTATATACCACAGTTTGTTTAGCCACTCTTCTGTTGATGGAGATTTTGGCTGTTTCCATCTCTTTGCAATTGTAAATAACGCTGCTATAAACATTGGTGTGCAAATGTCCGTTTGTGTCTTTGCCCTTAATTCCTTTGAGTAGATTCCCAGCAATGGTATTGCTGGGTCGTATGGCAATTCTATATTCAGCTTTTTGAGGAACCGCCAAACTGCCTTCCACAGTGGTTGCACCCTTTGACATTCCCACCAACAGTGGATGAGTGTGCCTCTTTCTCCGCATCCTCTCCAGCACTTGTCATTTTCTGTTTTGTTGATAATGGCCATTCTGGTGGGTGTGAGATGATATCTCATTGTGGTTTTGATTTGCATTTCTCTAATGGCCAGGGACATTGAGCATCTCTTCATGTGCCTTTTGGCCATTTGTATTTCCTCTTCTGATAGGTGTCTGTTCAAGTCTTTTTCCCATTTTGTAATTGGGTTGGCTGTCTTTTTGTTGTTGAGTTGAACAATCTCTTTATAAATTCTGGATACTAGACCTTTATCTGATATGTCATTTCCAAATATTGTCTCCCATTGTGTAGGCTGTCTTTCTACTTTCTTGATGAAGTTCTTTGATGCACAGAAGTGTTTAATTTTGAGGAGCTCCCATTTATTTATTTCCTTCTTCAGTGCTCTTGCTTTAGGTTTAAGGTCCATAAAACCGCCTCCAGTTGTAAGATTCATAAGATATCTCCCAACATTTTCCTCTAACTGTTTTATGGTCTTAGACCTAATGTTTAGATCTTTGATCCATATTGAGTTAACTTTTGTATAAGGTGTGAGACATGGGTCTTCTTTCATTCTTTTGCATATTATTCAAGTATGGTGGTAGAATAAAAGGACATTTTCAAATATGTAAGATCTCAGAATTTACTTCCCATGTATGTTTTTTTTCAAGGGAGCCACTAGAGGATGTGCTTCACCAAAACAAGGGTATGGTAAACCAAGAAAAGAGTAAAATGTGGTGTCTTAAGAAAAGGAGACAGCCCAAGAGAGAAGTTAGGAAATCTCCAAGGTTATGGTAAAGGGAGATGCAAGAATGACTGCTGTGCAGCAGGCCTGAAAAGCAACCGTTCCAAGTAGGCACCAAGAGAGGTTTCTTCAAGAAGATGAAATTCACAATGCTGAATATGTTTGAACATATTGAGAGGAGATTTAAACAATTGGGGGAGAATTTGAGGATAAATTGGTGATAAATTTATGGTGTAAGCAAAGAAACAGTAACTCCAAAGAAAACAAAAGAGTAGTTATGTGCAGAAAAGACAAAGTAATTCTAGGATACTACATGACTCATCTGTGAAGTGCTAATGGTCATAATGTAGACGCTGAATAATGATCTAACCAAAATTAAGATAGTATAAGAACAAACCAGGTTTAATATACAATGACTGGATTAGAAGAATGGGGTTGGAGATAAATGTGCATGTTAAAGTGGATGGAACACCTAAATTCCATCTTTCACACTAAGAAATAAATAGGTATAATGCCAGAAACTGGAAAAATAAAATACTTCATGTATGTAGCAATTAAAGTGGTTTTTAGAGATACAGAGGTAAAGGAGATGAAAGTAGTTTTCTCTGGGGAATGGGAAATGGCATGGCAAGGGCAGGTCTTACAGGGAAACAAGGACTGCTATTTTCTTCATAATTTAGAAACCTCTTTTTCTATGTATGTATATGACTTCGGTGCACATAATAACTGAGTTTTGTGAATATGTGATTGTTTATTGTGCCCAAAATGCGTGTATCTGTATTATGCAGGGGAAAATGAGGGCAAAAATTGTGTGTGAAGTTGTAGCATCTGATATATCTTTTAATTTACAATACTGCCTGTGTCGGGGTCTGCAGACCACCCCCAGATCTGGTTATTTGCTGTAAGGACTCATGGCCCAGATTTTTTATAGTGAAAGGATGCAAAGCAAAGTCAGCAAAGGGAGAAGGCACATTGGGCAAAGTCCAGAGGAAACCAAGTGCACGATTTCAAAAGTGTTCTCTCCGTGGAGTCTCACAGGACCTAATAAATTCCTCTGGCAACTAGTCCTGGCAGTGCCTGTGAACTTTTTTTTTTGTCTACTAGGGAAGCTCAGTAGAGATTCAGTACCCAAGGTTCTTACTGAGGGCTGGTAAAGTAGGGACATGCCAAAATCTGAGCCTCCTGGAAGGAAGGCAGGTGTTCAGAATAAATAACATTGTCTCTGCAACAGTTTAGACAGTGAGAACACTTAAGGAAATTTTTATATCAGTGTAGGGAACTGTTGACCAGTTAAACTTTTCAGGCTCCAGCTGAAAGCCAACCTTGCAAGCAGGGCTTTCTAAGAATAGCAGTTTGGGGTATTGTGCCAGTCTGAATCTGTGGTGGACTCCAGAAAAACTATGACCTTTATTCCTCATTCAGTATTGCTGGGTGGGAGCATATTGATTGTTTCCATGAAGATGTGACCCACTCAATTGTGGGTGCTAACTTGATTAGATGATTTCCATGGAGGTGTATCTCCACCTGCTGAAGGTGGAGTTGCTTACCGGAATCCTTTAAAAGAGGAAACATTTTGGAGAGGGTCCCTTTTGGTAGAGCCACGAGAAAGCCGGCAGATGCTACCATGTTTGCCATGTGCCCTGCCAGCTGAGAGAGAAATGTTGAATGTCATCGGCATTGTTGAACCAAGGTATCTTTCCCTGGATGCGTTAAATTGAACATTTCTATAGACTTGTTTTAATTGGGGCATTTTCTTGGCCTTGGAAGTGTAAACTAGCATCTGATTAAATTCCCTTTTTTAAAAGCCATTCCGTTTCTGGTATATTGCATTCCGGCAGCTAGCAAACTATAACAGGTATGCTATTTTAACTCTTTTCTGTACAGTGCCTTATTTATCTATCTATCTGATCTATCTTTATCATATTTCTATCCTATCTATCTATCTAATCTGTCTATCTAAATCTGTCTATCCTGGGCTTCTGTATGTGAGGTCCTCCATAAAATAAATTATTTGCTTTGTCTTTTTATTTTTATTACTGTAAAAGCATCTTGCACTTAAGATTGAGGAAGATAAGAATGAGGGTGGGAAAAGCATCTAAAACACCCTGAAAACAGTGACGAGAACATGGAGAGTACCATGCATTTTAGTTGATGAACAGTTTTTAGAGAATGATGGAAAATGAACAGAAAAATTAGCACCAGTCCCCCAAATATTTCTCTCTACTAAAGCAGAGATGCTGTTTGCTTTGAAATGGGCTGATGTGTTCATTCACACAGAGTGTATGACGCCCCCATTTCTTTAGAAATCAAATCATAAAGTTTCTTGTGATGCACGTAATTCAATGGAAATGTCCTGTTTCACACGAAATTGCTTTTAGGTACCACCCGGTGGAGTTATAGCTGAGGCTATTTCAACACATGCTGTAATGGTTGCTTTTGCATTTTATCCCTCGGAATTAACAAGAAATTATTCTCTGTGGATTTTAGAGGCAAGTTTCTTTTTTGTAATGCACTGCAGGTGGTGAGATGTGACTAGGTTTCTGTGAGAATATGATTTTTCTTTTTAGAATGACCTAAAATTTTAAATTATTTTATTCTGACTTTATCTCACAAGTGATTCAAATTTTCTCATGCATTCTGGCTGTATAAGTTCTTTCTTTTGCTTGTTGTTATTAAAATAGCATTTACTTGACTGAACCTAAGTAAACTGTTTGGCTAGAAAGCCTGTTAATTTCTTCTTGGTTCAATTTGTATTTTTAAAATTAGGTGTCATACTTGTTTTGTAGGCTGGCTTGCTGGGAGAATCAATATTGCAGCATTCTGCCATGAGTAATTTTTTTCAAAAATGCTGTTTTTATAAGGCACCAGAGAAGAAAAACTTGAAGTTTTTTTTTTTTTTTTTTTTTATTGACAGGCCCTTGGAATCAAACCTGGGTCTCCAGGTCTCTGGCATGGCAGGTGAGAATTCTGCCACTGAGCCACCGTGCACCCCGCTTGACTGATTTTTAATCACTTGAAGTATGACTGTTATATTTCATATTTTTTCCAACAAACAGAACAGTTATTTCTTTTTTGTGTGATCGTATATAGAATCACTTTTTTGGAATAATATCGATGAAATAATTAGAAAGATAAATATGAGGATCTCTTCTTTGTCCTTCAGAAAAGTAACCCATTCTAAAGCCAGATGAATTTTTGATTGTCAGCTGGTTTGTAATTTTTATGAGATACAGTATTTGTCTACTTGATCTAAAAAAAAAAAAATCAGTAGGCCATTGTGAAGACAGGTTTACTGAATTATTTGTAGCACCTTGTTCCACATAAGTTACATTTACTTAATCACTTGCGTTTAAGAAAACTTTTGACTGTATAATATATTCATGTGGTTAAAAATTAAGGAGGCATATGCTGGTGAGTGTAATAAGGCAGACACAAGAAGATAAATTTTGTATGATTTCACTGATATGAAATAATCACAATAAGTAAATTTGTAGAGCCAGGAACTAGAATACAGGTTTTCAGGGACCTAAGTGGGGTGGAGAATGGGGGTGGGGGGGTAATGCTTAATTGGTACAGAGTTTCTGTTTGGAATAATGGAAATAAAGGAAATATCAATATAATGATTCAGCAATTATATTCATCTGTTAAATCCTATCGTCTCTGTATAACTCCACCATTACCTTTGAGCTTTCTATCCCTCTTTAGAGGTGTTTGAGTTGTGGCCATTCTAACTTTTTCATGTTGGAAGGGTCTGTCACTAGTATGGGGTAGGAAGATGGAGAGAACGCAATGTAGCACAGCCAAGCAGCTCAGCATTCCTCATCTCAGCACTAGCAGCTCAGCCCAGGCCTTTGGAGATGCAGAAAGAAGTCACCCCGGGGAAAGTTGTTGGAACCCAGGGGCCTGGAGAGAAGACCAGCAGAGACCATCTTGTGCCTTCCACGTAAGAAAGAACCTCAGTGGAAAGTTAGCTGCCTTTCCTCTGAAGAACCAACAAAATAAATCCCCTTTTATTAAAAGCCAATCCGTCTCTGGTGTGTTGCATTCCGGCAGCCAGCAAACTAGAACAGCCCTCTAGCTTTCAGGACTTATCTGGTTGAGGGATCCATCTGGAAGTTGTAGGTTTCTGGAAAGTTACTGTAGTGCATGGAACCCTTGTGAAATCTTATATGTTACCCTAGGTGTTCTTTAGGATTGGTTGGAATGGTCCTGGTTGGGGTTTGGCAGTTTATGATAGGCAGCAATGTCTAACTGAAACTTGCATAAGAGCAACTTCCAGGGTAGCTTCTCGACTCTATTTGAACTCTCTCTCCCACTGATACTATATTAGTTTCACTTCTTTTCCTCGTTTTGGTCAGGATGGAATTGTTGATCCCACGGTGCCAGGGCCAGATTCATCCCTGGGAGTCATTTTCATGCCGCCAGGGAGACTTTCACCCCTGGATGTCTTGTCGCACATAGAAGGGAGGGCAATGATTTCACTTGCAGAGTTGGGCTTAGAGAGAGTGAGGCCACATCTGTGCAGCAAAAGAGGTCCTCCAGAAGTAACTTTTAGGCATGCCTATAGTAGACTAAGCTCTGCTACCTACCTAAGCTTCACGAGAGTAAATCTCAAGATCAAGGGTATGGCCTGTTGATTTGGGTGTCCCTGAAGTTTGCCACAGTATCAGGGGATTTCCTGATGGTAAAGTTTAATACTTTCATATTTTTTCTCCCATCCCTCAAGGGACTTTGCCAGTACTTTTTAACTTCATTTTAAAATGTCTTTCCTTTTAGAATCTCAGCATCAGAAGAGAAAGAACAGATGTTACATATACTTGAGTGTGCTCTCAAGGAAGTGTTTCATTTTACTTTCAGAAAGATGCCAGTCTCTTGATGCATAAGTTTTCTCTTTGTTTTACAGTGGAAGATTGATGATAAGCCTGTAAAAATTGACAAGTGGGATGGATCAGCTGTGAAAAATTCTTTGGATGATTCTGCCAAAAAGGTACTTTTTTGAGGAGGTGTGCATTTGTTTGTATACAGTTGACAACCGATTTCCTGGAGGATATTTTTCTCTGTAACTGGAATGACCTTAGTTTTCAGTTTTAGAAATCTAACTGAAAGCATTTTCTTAAGTTTTCACAGTATAGTAGGGAAAAATGTGTTAAAATATAAATGTTAGTTATCTCAAGCTGCTCCATGAATTCCCTAATTGGTGAATTCTCCAAAGCTGGTAATTTATTGTTTTTGAGATTAATTAGCCTAGGGCAGAGAAGGTGGAAGGAAAATAGGATGTTCATCTCTGATTGATCCATCCTAAGGGAAAAATCGAAGATTAAAAAAATATATTTGTTACGTGAAGGATTAATGAACTCTTTTTCTGCTAGAATCCTTTATAAACAACTTGAATCTTGTTTTCTTGGAGTGATAAAATCCCAATAGGAGAGAACTATTTGATAATTTACATGATTCTTTTCATAATTTTTATCATGAAATTAAGAATAAAAGTTATTAGGAAGGAAGCATTTCTGTTAACTTCCTTTTTCTTCCCACTAGGTTCTTCTGGAAAAATACAAGTATGTGGAGAATTTTGGTCTGATTGATGGTCGCCTCACCATTTGTACAATCTCCTGTTTTTTTGCCATAGTGGCTTTGATTTGGGATTATGTGCACCCCTTTCCAGAGTCCAAGCCAGTTTTGGCTTTGTGTGTCATATCATATCCTTTGTTTATATGCAGATTTGTTTTCTAGTGACTAGTTTCTAAAATCTCTGTTGCTATGCCTCCTTGAACAAACTTTCATCTCAGGACTTGCTAATGTTAGAGTTTAACAGCATGAGCTGTGGGCATCCATAAATATATGTTGTAACTGTCATTGATACTTTATATTTTAATTCTGTTTGGTAGTTAATGTAGAAGTTATTATAATCCAGGTACAACGACTGAACAGCAATATACGTAAGTAATAGTGAGAGCTTGCTCTTCTCATTTGTAGGCCAGAACTTTTCCTGTTAGACCAGGCTGCCTCAAGCCAATCATTCCAGATCATTTGAGAAGGATCCAATTTTGAAGATGTGTCAGGTTCCTTAAAGGAAGGGGCTGGCCTGGGAGGTACTGACATGATATATAGATGTGGTTTGTATGGTTTATGTTAACATTGGGATTAAGAATTCTGGGCCTGGGTTTGAAATCCTGCTCTGATGCTAAGGTGGTTAGCTAGATCTTGTGCTAATAAGAACTTCTTTGAGTTAATGTTTGAATGTTGGTCATTTATAAATGTGGGTAATACATACAGTCATCATAAAGATTAAATGAGAGATTTTATAATGCCTTTGGTATGTAATAGGCTCTGAAATGTTTCCTTCCCTCTCCTTTTTGTTAAATGTAGAATCCTGAATTTGTTACCAACCTAACTTGATTATTTCTCTAAAAGTTGAATACAAAGAACTTTTTATTGTACTATTGCCATTATTATAAAAGTTACATGTGTTCATATGAGAAAATTTTCTTGTGTACCTTTCTCCGCAGGTCCTTCTGTTGCATACCTTTCTCTGCTTTTTTTTCATAAAAGTATATTGGACATCTTTCCATATTAGTACATGCAGCTCTACCTCAGTTTATTTTGTCATAATTAGAGAAGTTAGTTTACGAAAAGTTTTGTAAACGTTTTTCTCTAAACTTGAAAAAGGTTTACAGAAAAATCGTCTAGAAAATAAATTCCCATATAACAGCCCCTCCCCCAAATTAACACCTCCATCAGTGTGGCACATTTGTTACAATTAATGGAAGAACGTTATTATAATTGTGCTGTTAACTATAGTCTATGGTTTACATTAAGATTCACTGTGTTATATAGTCCCATGGTTGGTTGGTTGGTTGGTTTTAATTTATTGTAGTAACATATGTGACGTAAAATTACTCTTTTTTAACCACATTCAAATACATAATCTAGAGGTGTTAAATACATTCACAGTCTTGTGTTATCATCATCTCCATCCATTAGCAAAACTTTTCCATCACCCCAAATACAAACTCTGTACAATTTAAGCATTAGCTCCCTATTCCCTACCCCCACCTGGCCCCTGGTAACTTTTATTCTAGTTTCTGACACTAAGAAAATTGCTTATTGTAATTATTTCATATCAATGAGATCATACAATATTTGTCCTTTTCTGTTTGACTCATTTCACTCAGTATGATGTCTTTGAAGTAACCCCATTTTGTCACATGTATCAGAACTTCATTCCTTTTTACAGCTAAATAATATTCCATTGTATGTATACCCACATTTTGTTTATCCATTCATCAGTTGGTGGACACTTGAATTGTTTCCATCTTTGACAATTGTGAATAATGCTGCTATGAACGGTACAGATATCCATTTGAGTTCCTGCTTTTAGTTCTTTTGGGTGTATATCTAGAAATGGGATTGCTGGATCATATGGTAATTCTGTATTTAACTTTCTGAGGAATTGTCAAAATGTTTTCCTCAGTGGCTGCACCATTTTATATTCCCACCTACAGTGAACAGTATTCTTTTTCTCCATGTCCTCTCCAACACTTGTAATTTTTTCTTACTTGTAGCCATTTTAGTGGATATAAAATGGTATCTCATTGTGGCTTTGATTTGCATTTCCCTAAATAGCTGATGAAGTTGAGCATCTTTTCATTGTTTTTTGGCTGTTTGTATAACTTTGGGAAAATGTCTATTCAAGTCTTGTGCCTATTTTTTAATGGAGTTGTTTATCTTCTTGTTGAGTTATAGGATTTCATAATATATTCTGAATATCAGATGTGCATCTACCTCATTCTTAATAGCCCGTACTGCTATTTCATGACTGCCTTGCCTTGTACCTGCACTGTACTTCCTTTTTTTTTTTTTTTGCTTTTAACTTTTTTTTAATTGTATACCATATATAAAAAGCAATAGTCTTCAAAGCACTCTTCAATAAGTAGTTACAGGACACATCCCAGAATTTGTTATGGGTTTCCATACCGTCATGTCAGAGTTTTCCTTGTAGCTGCTCCAAAACATTGGTGGCTAGAAGGAATAAATATTTTTTTTTATCATCACAATAGACTTTTTTTTGTGTGAAAAATAACATGTCCAAAAAAGCAACAAATTTCAAAGCACAGCATAGCAATTACTTGGAGAACAGATTTCAGAGTTTGGTATGGGTTGCAGTTCTACAATTCTAGAAGAATTTTTTTTAGAAATTTTTACTTTAGCTGCTCTGAGATACTGGAGACCAAAAGAAATGCCAATATAATGATTTCAGCCCTTATGTTTGACTTCAACCTCATTATCTAACTGTACACTCATCTCTAGATTCTATGTATCTCTAAATCCCCTATATTCTGTATTATAAGCCTCTGATTTTACCTTTGCCATGGTCATAAAAGTAGAGTCATACAGTGTCTATCCTTTTGTGTCTGGTTTATTTCATTCAGCATTCTATCTTTGTTTTTCCTAGTATGACTTGTAATTTTTTGCTGGTGTCTAGGCGTCTGATTTCCTTGATTAGTTTGCTTTGGAAGTAGTTTTCATTCTTTTTCTTAGAGTTTACTTGTTGGTTGGCTTTGTTTTCTATCTGTTCTTTGCCATTCAGTTCAGCTTATTCTAGTCCTCTAGCATAGCTTCTGCTGAACTGTCAGAATTTTTTGTCTCGTGTTTTTTTATTCTTGCCCTGCCTGTATGGAACCTTTTTGAGGAATGTCTCCCCAAATATGATTGACCCCAATCAGATTTTCCCAGACAAAGCAGGCGCAGATTTCAGAATGAGAGTGTAATCACTATCAGATTTCCCTGAGGATGAAACCTGGCAGATATTCTGACTTTTCTGTGCTTTTCCTATCCTGCCCAGCAGGTGGCATTTGTCAGCCCCCACAGCTCCCTACAAGGTCCCCACTGGTGGTGTGGAGCCTTTAATTCTCGGCCTGCCAGGGGTATGGTTGAAATAGAGGCTGCCATAGGTTCTTTTTTGTTTTATTTTCTTTAAATATTTTTATTGAGAAATATCCACGCACATACAGTCCAATCATATTATACAACCAATGGCTCACAATATCATCACATAGTTGTGTATTCTTCACCATGCTCATTTTTAGAACATTCACATCACTCCAGAAAAAAAGAAAAAGAAAGAACTCATACATTCCATACCCCTTACTCCTCCCTCTCATTGACCCACAGTATTTCAATCTACCTAATTTTTGCCCTATATTCCCCTTCTTATTTATTTATCTATTATCCTTACTTTTTTTTTTTACTCATCTGTCCATACCCTGGATATAAGGAGCATCAGACACAAGGTTCTCACAATCACACAGTCACATTGTAAAAGCTATAGTTACATAGTCTTCTTCAAGAATCAAGGCTTCTGGAACACAGTTTAACAATTTCAGGTACTTCCCTCTAACCACTCCAGTACACCATAAACCAGAAAGGAACATCTATATAATGCATAAGAATAACCACCAGGAAAACCTCTTAACTCTGTTTGAAACCCATCACCACTGAGACTTTATTTTGTCTCATTTCTCTCTTCCCCCTTTTCATCAAAAAAGCTTTCTCAGTCCCATGACGCCAGGTCCCAGCTCATCCTTGAGAGTCAGGTCCCACTTTGCCAGAGAGATTTATACCCATGGGAGTTATGTCTCACGTAGGGGGGAAGGCAGTGAGTTCATCTGCCAAGTTGAAATAGAGAGGCTACACTTGAGCAACAAAAGAGGTTCTCTGGGGGTGATTTTATACATAATTATCATAGGCTTAGCTTCTCCTTTGCAGGAATAAGCTTCATAGGTATGAGCCCCAAGATTGAGGCCTCAGCCTATCGAATTGGTTGTCCCCACTGCTTACAAGAATATCAGGAATTCTAAATGGGAAAGTTGGATATTTCCTCCTTTCTCTCCAGTCTTCGAAGGGGACTTTGCAAATACTTTTTAATTCTCTGTCCAGATTTCTCTGGAATACATCAGAATATCACACTAACCTGTACAAATCACAAGATCTCATGCCCTATTCAAGATTCCATGTAATTATGGTGTTCAAGTAAACTTACCATACAAGTTAAGTTAGATAATATGAATTTTGCACCAAATAAACATCTCTCCCTTTGGTCTCACAGAGTTTGAAGCTTGAAAATGTGGGCCATATTATCCTTTACCCAATATTCTGATTTACCTTAGTCCTATCCAGATCAGCTTCATTTGTATCTCTAGAAAAAGTCTGATCACTTTTTGAGCTTTTTTAACTGTTCTTGAATGGCATACTGCTGACTTTGATAGCTTCAGAGCGCTAACTGAGTCTCAGGTGTCGCATATATATATACCGAAGTTTTAGGAATGACCACATTATATAAAAACAGCTCAGTATCTCAGAATTTATAAATAAGTTACAACTCCTATATATATGTGACTGCTGCAAGAGCTTACAGTTTAAGAACCTTTACAGTATGCTCCAATGTGATAACCCATGCTCTCAACTTCAATACTCTGAGTTTGTATTTTACAGCTAAATCCATGAGTGAAGCATAATATTCGTCTTTTTGTTTCTAACATTTCATTCACCATACTGTTCTCAAGGTTCATTCACCTAGTTGCATGGCTCACAACTTCATTCCTTCTTACAGTGGTTCAGTAATCCAATGTATATAAACACCACAGTTCCCCCTTCCATTCCTCATTATACCCTTAGGCCACCTTTATCCATTAAGAATCACAAACACTGCCTCTATAAACACCAGTGTGCAAATATTCGTTCTCTCATTTCCTCCAGGTATGTACCTAGCGATGGGGTTGCAGGATCACTTGGCAACCCCATCCCTAGCCTTTTGTGGAACTACCACATTGCCCTCTGGAGGAGCTTTACCTCTCAGCTTCCCTAACAACAGTGAATAGGTATATCTGTTTTTCCACATTTTCTCTAGCACTTGTTTTTCTCTGTTCATTTTTAAACAATTTTATTCCCACATCATGCAATCCAACCTACGTAAATAGTCATACCTTCACCACCATATTCTAAATGAAGATATTCCCTTTTCTTCCACAAAGAATCCATATACCTCTCCCATGCCCCCCCCCACTTGTTGACATTAGTTTTGGCATAATGCCTTTGTTGCATTCAGTGGAAGCAAGTTACAGTGTTACTGTTGACCCTATAGACTCTAGCTTGCATTGATTGTACCTTTTCCTGTATACTGTACATTTTCTACCCCTTGGATTGTTCACATTCATTTGTTCTCCCTCCTGCAAAAACGTCTTTATGTTTGTACATTTAATCACCATCATTGTCTACTCTAGGCATTCCTAACTTATACTGCCTTCAGTCTTTATCTTCTACCTTTCCTTCTGGTTTCTTATGTGCCCCCAGCCCTTCTCCCTCAACCATACTCACATTAAGCTTCATTCAGTGTACTTACATTATTTTGCTTCCATCAGATGGTATTATGCTATCAATTTCTGAATTTTTACAGTCAATCCTGTTGCATAATATGTATTCCTTTAGCACCAAATGCCCAGTCGTTAGTTACCCCTTTTCTGTCTCCTGATAACCTCTGTTAACTTTAACTCTCAAAGTTCACCCATTAATATTAGTTCATATTAGTGAGGCCATATAGTGTTTATCTTTTTCTTTCTGCTTAATTTCACTCATGACTTAATTCTGTTTTATAACTGTGTTGTATGCCATTGTATGTATATGCCACAACTTGTTTAGCCACTTGTCTATTGATGGACATTTGGGTTGTTTCCATTTCTTGGCAGTCATAAAAACGCTGCTATAAACATTGGTGTACAGGTATCTGTTTGTGTCCTTACCTTCAGTTCCTCTGAGTATATACCTGGTAATGGGATTGCTGAATCATATGGCAACTGTATACTTGGCTTCCTGAGGAACTGCCAAACTGCCATTATAGTGGGTGTGAGGTGATAGTTCATTGTGGTTTTGATTTGCATTTCGCTAATAGCCAGAGAAGTTTGAGTATCTTTTCATGTGCCTTTAAACCATTTGTATTTCCAGTTCTGAGAAGGTTGTTCGTGTCTTTTGACCATTTTTTAAATTGGGTTCTTTGTCTTTTTGTTGTTGAGTTGAAGAATTTCTTTGCATATTTTGGATATTAAACCCTTATATGTGGTTTCCAAATATTGTCTCCCATTGCATATGTTTTTTTTTCTTTCCTTTTTTTTAAACTTTTTTTATTAATTAAACAAAAATTAACAAACAAAACATTAAGATATCATTCCATTCTACATATACAATCTAATTCTTAATATCATCACATAGTTGCATATTCATCATTTCTTAGAACATTTGCATCAATTTAGAAAAAGAAATAAAATGATAATAGAGAAAAAAAAGATTATACATACCATACCACTTACCCCTCGCTTTCATTTACCATTAGCATTTCAAACTGAATTTATTTTAATATTTGTTCCCCCTATTATTTATTTTTATTCCATATGTTCGACTCTTCTGTTGATATAGTAGCTAAAAGGAGCATCGACACAAGGTTTTCACATTCACAGAGTCTCATTGTGAAAGCTATATCATTGTTCAATCATCATCAAGAAACATGGCTACTGGAACACAGCTCTACATTTTCAGGCGGTTCCTCCAGCCTCTCCACTACATCTTGAACAACAAGGTGATATCTACTTAATGCATAAGAATAACCTCCAGAATAACCTCTCGACTCTGTTTGGAATCTCTCAGCCATTGACACTTAGTCTCATTTCACTCTTCCCCCTTTGATCAAAGAAGGTTCTCTCAATCCCTTGATGTTAATTCTCAGCTCATTCTAGGGTTTTTCTCAGTCCTTTGATGCTGAGTCTCAGCTCATTCCAGGATCTCTGTCCCACGTTGCCAGGAAGGTCCACACCCCTGGGAGTCATGTCCCACACAGAGAGGGGTAGGGTGGTGAGACTGCTCATCATGTTGGCTGGAGAGAGAGGCCACATCTGAGCAACAAAAGAGGCTCTCTTGGGGGTGACTCTTAGGCCTAAATTTTAAGTAGACTTGACCTATCCTTTGGGGGGTTAAGTTTCATATGAACAAACCCCAAGACTGAGGGCTCAGCCTATAGCTTTGATTGTCCACCCTGCTTGTGAGAATATCAAGAATTCAACTTGGGGAAGTTTAATTTCTCCCCGCTTTCACCATTCCCCGAAGGGGGCCCATTGCATATGTTCTGCCTTTTTACTTTCCTGACAAAGTTTTTTTTTGATGCACAAAAGTATTTAATTTTGAGGAGATCCCATTTATCTATTTCTTTTTTCAGTGCTTGTGCTTTGGGTATTAGATCAAGGAAACCATCTCCTATCATAAGTACATTATTTCCCTACAATTTCTTCTAAAAGTTTTATGGTCTTCACTCTGATGTTTAGGTCTTTGATCCATTTTGAGTTTATTGCTGTATAAGATTTGAGATGTAGATCTTCTTTCATTCTTTTGCTTATGGATATCCAGCTCTCCAAACACCATTTGTTGAAGAGGCTGCTCTGTCCTAGTTGGGTTGGCTGGACCACCTTATCAAATATCAACTGTCCATAGGTGAAAGGGTCTATTTCTGAACACTCAATTCAATTTTATTGGTTAGTATAACTGTGTGCCAGTACCATGATGGTTTGTTTTGGTGTTTTTTTTTTTTTTTTCCCCCATTTTGGCCACTGTAGCTTGTAATATGCTTTCAAGTCAGGTAGTATGAGACCTCCCACTTCATTTTCCTTAAGATATTGTTTAGCTATTTGGGGCACCCTGCCCTTCTGAATAATTTTGGTTTTTCTGTTTCTGTAGGTCAAGTTGTTGGAATTTTAATTGGTATTGTATTGAATCTATAAATCAATTTGGATAGAACTGACATCTTAAGTATAGTTAGTCTTTTATTCTAGTCCATGAACACGGTACACCCTTCCATTTATTTAGATTTTCCATGATTTCTTTTAACAATTTTTGTAGTTTTCTGAGTATAAGTTTTCTTTTGTATCCTTAGTTAAATTTATTCCTAAATATTTCTTTATTTCGGTTGCAATTGTAAATGGAATTTTTTTCCTTTATTTCCCCCTCAGATTGTTCACTGCTATATAGAAACAGTACTGATATTTACCCTGCCACTTTGCTGTACTCATTTATTAGCTATAGTAGCTTTGCTGTAGATTTTTCAGGATTTTCAACATACAGTATCATGTGATCTGAAAACAGTAAGAGTTTTACTTCTTCCTTTCCAGTTTGGATATCTTTTACTTTTTTTCTTGTCTAATTGCTCTGGCTAGAACTCCAGCACAGTGTTGAGTAACAGTGGTAACAGTGGGCATCTTTGTCTTGTTCCTGATCTTAGAGGGAAAGCTTTCGGTCTTTCACCATTGAAGGTGATGTTAGTTGTGGTTTTTTCATATATTTCCTTTATCATGTTGAGGAAGTTCCCTTTTATTCCTATCCTTTGAAGTGTTTTCAACAAGAAAGGATGTTGAATTTTGTCACATGCCTTTTCTGCATCAATCGAGATGATCATGTGGTTTTTCTGCTTAGATTTATTGATATAATGTATTACATTAATTGATTTTCTTATTGAACCACCCTAGCATACCTGGATGAATCCTACTTAGTCATGGTGCATAATTCTTTTAATGTACTGCTGGATTTGATTTGCAAGTATTTTGTTTAGGATTTTTGCATCTATATTCATTGAAGAGAATGGTCTGTAATTTTCTTTTCTTTTAATATCTTCATCTCGCTTTGGTATTAGAGTAATGTTGGCTTCATAGAATGAGTTAGGTGGCTTTTCCTCCTCTTCAAATTTTTTGAAGAGTTTAAGCAGAATTGATACTAATTCTTTCTTGAATGCTTGGTAGAATTCATGTGTGAGGCCATCTGGTCCTGGACTTTTCTGTTTTTGGAGCTTCTTGATAACTGATTTAATCTCTTTACTTGTGATTGGTTTATTGAGCCTGTCCATTTCTTCTCAAGTTAGTGTTGATTGTTCATGCCTTTCTAGGAAGTTGTCCTTTTCATCTGTGTTGTCTAGTTTATTGGCATATAGTTGCACATAGTGTGTCCTTTCATTATCTCCTTTGTTTCTGCAGTGTCAGTGGTTATATCCCCTCTTCCATTTCTGATTAATTTACATCCTCTCTCTCTCTCTTTTGGTCAGCTAGCTAAGAGTCCATCAGATTTTTTTCTCAAAGAACCAACTTCTGGTTTTGTTGATTTTCTCGATTGTTTTGGAGTTAGTTTGCTGTCCTTTCTCTACGTCCAAGTGAACATTTAATTTCTCGATTTTTGCATTCCTTTTTTAATATAGGCACTTAAGGTAATAAGTTTCCCTCTCAGCACTGCCTTTGCTACATCCCATGCATTTTGATATGTTGTGTTTTCATTTTCATTTGCCTCAAGATATTTACTAATTTCTCTTGTAATTTGTTCCTTGACCCGCTGGTTGCTTATGAGTGTGTTGCTAAGCCTCCATATACTTGTGAAGTTTCTGTCCCTCTGCCTTTTATTGATTTCCAGCTTCATTCCATTGTGATCTGAGGAAGTGTTTTGTGTAATTTCAGTCTTTTCAAATTTATTAAGACTTTCTTTGTGACCTAGCATATGGTCTATCCTTGAGAATGGTCCATGAGCACTTGAGAAAAATGTATATCCTACTGTTGTGGGATTTAATGTTCTGTAAATGTCTGTTAAGTCTAATTCATTTATTGTATTCTTCAAAATGTCTGTTTCCTTATTGATTCTCTGTCCAGATGGTCTATCCATTGACGAGAGCCTGGAAATGAAGTCTCCAACTATTATGGTAGAGATGTCTACTTCTCCCTTTGGTATTGTCAGTGTTTGCCTCATGTATTTTGGAGCACTCTGGCTCAGTGCCTAAATATTTATAATTGTTATGTCTTCTTGAATTGTTCCTTGTATTAATACATAGTGTCCTTCTTTGTCTCTTTTAATTGTTTTACATTTGAAGACTAATTTGTTGTATATTAGTATAACGACTCCTGCTCTTTTCTGGTTGTTGTTTAAATGATCCATATCTTTTCTCAACCTTTCACTTTCAAGCTATTTTTGTCCTTGGGTCTAAAGTGAGTCTCCTGTAGATAGCATAGATGTGTCCTGTTTTTTCATCCCTTCTACCAGTCTGTGTCTTATGATTCAGGAGTTTAATCCATTAACATTTAGTATCATTACTGTAGAGGCAGTGCTTTCTTCTTCCATTTTGTCCTTTGAGTTTTATAGTTATATCTAAATTTTTTTCTCTTTTTATCTTGACTGATAGTCTTCATTTCTGTACTCTTCTGCAGATCTCTCTATCTCCTCCTCATTTTTCTGGGTATAAAATTCTTGCTTAGGGTGGTGAGTTGGTGGCTCAGTGGCAGAGTTCTTGCCTGCCATGTCAGAGACCTGGGTTCGATTCCTGGTACCTGCCCATGCAAAATAAAATCTTGGTTAGCAGTTTTTCTCTTTCTGAATCTTAAATATATCATTCCACTGCCTTCTTGCTGCCATTGTTTCTGCTGAGGAATCCACACAAAGCTTCTATCGAGCTTTGCCATAGGTTCTTGAGGCAGATTCCAGAGGAGTTCCATAGAAGTTTGTACAATAACAGCAACATTATTGCATATTTATGGCCTCCCAAGAGAGTTACCTTTATGTACTTCATTTGTTTGGTCATACTTGTTTAAAACAAAAGAAAAGGAGATCTTTTTATAATTTCAGTTTTATATATAATAGTAATGATTACCATTATAAATGTCTTCTGTATGTTAGATGCAGTATAATATATATTATCACCTCTAAATAAACTTCATGACAATTCTAGAAAATTTGTATTATGCCCATTTTAGAAGTGAAGATACTAAAACTTGGGGAAGGCGAGTATAATTTGTCAGTGTTATACTGATTAAAACCAAAGGTTCAAATATAGGATACCTCACGCCAAAGTCCATTCACTTTGTACTATATTTTTCCTGTCTCTTCCTTTCATAAAATTTAAATGACCCATTGAACAAAAATCATTATGCCAATTTCTGACACAAAGTAAGTATTCAAATATGGTAGCTGTTAATATTGTCAAAAACTGAGAATGTATGCATACATACTATGTAACTGTTCTTATAGTAAAACTGTTTTAAGTCACTTCTCTTCTAATGACTTTGGAAATCAGTTAAGCATGATCAAGTCCACTATAATTATTAGTTTTTAATAGAGAAATAGGCACAATTAAAATGAAGTCTTGACTAACTGGTCTTTTTATACATGTTGCCTGTGAACAAAAATGAGAGCTGCTGTTTGTCTTTGCTTATTCCTTTCTCCCTCTTTGATATTTGCTTTGGAAAATTAACCAGAGAGATCCTTGCTTTTTTTTTTGATATATAAACAAAAGATGAAAACGAAGTAGCTTAATTTTTAGTGTTTTTGAACAAGAAAGTCTTTAGAAGTATCATTGTGACACTTTTTTTTTTCTTCACGGGCAGGCACCGGGAATCGAGCCCGGGTCTCCGGCATGGCAGGCAAGAACTCAGCCTGCTGAGCCACCATGGCCCATCCATTATGACTCTTTTAGTAGCCCTTGTTTGTCAATTTGTGGTACTTTTTTTTTGTTTATGTGTGTGTATTTTCCCCTTAACTTAATATTGAACATATTTTGTGATGATGGGGATCCTGACCATTTATACCTCGTATAAGGAGAAGAGCATTTTTCTCGTGGCCCATAGAAAAGATCCTACAGGAATGGATCCTGATGATGTTTGGCAACTCTCCTCCAGTCTCAAAAGGTATGACCATCCTCACAGATTCTTAAATCCTGGTGTTGAATTTTCCCTGGGGTATTGAGTCATTATCAGCAACAGACTATTTGTATGCCTACTCTGTGAAGATCATGATGCTAGTTATGTAATATGAAGAAAAGGGTATGAATAATCTAGAAGGTTTTCCTAGTGCTGTACTTCAAAAATTCATTATCACAGAAATGCTTTGAGGATGAACTATGAGAAAAAGTGCTTTGGTGGAAGAATGAAGAATGAACGATTCTTTTTCCATTTGGCCAATTAACTCAGCCAATTAGAGCTCAGGACCATATGGCCAAATGTACGAGGTTAGTTATTCATGAAGAACCCTGTTAGCCTTTATTTCTTCTGTGATCCTGATGAACTCTGAATCCATTTGGATCTCTAAAGCAATGGGCTGGGCTACTCAGGGAAGCACTGTTCAGTCTTTTTCTGAGCAACTGTTAAGTATAACTTTATAGCTGACACAAAAAATCTTTCCAGCTAGTCTCCTAATTGTGTGACCTTTGGCAAATCATGCAAACTATCTCAGAATTAGTTGGGTCAAAAATTGGGAAGATGAGACATACCAGTTATAATAATATTGAACGTTTATTGATACTCTACCATGTAGTAGGTATTGGGCCAAGTGTATTATCTCATTTAAATCTTTAAATAAAACAACCATTTTATAGGTTAGGGAATAGATCCAAAGCGTTTAATCAATTGATCTGGGGTAATATAGTACAAAAATGGTAGAGCAGGAATTTTAGCCCAAATCTGAGCTAAAACTCATTCTCCGAAGTCACTACCCCAAAAGCATATGGCACAGTTCCTAGCATATAATAGGCTCTCAGATTGTAAGTACAATAATTCATACACATAAAAGTATCAGCCTCTCTCATTGCCAAATTGTAGAAATGTCTCTGAAGGGGAGGAACAGACAGTTAATCATTCTAATCATTCTAATGTTGCAGCCTCCTCCTGTCAGGGCTCCCAGCTGCTCTTTGGCCTCGGCCATCATAAATATACACCTCAAGCAGGCCATGGGAGTAGCACTTCAGAATTCTAGACCCTAGCAATATCTTGGTTTCATTTTTATTCTAATTTGGGTACAGAAAGTGGGTTTTACCCCTTTCTGGTATTAGATTTCCCTGATTTTTTTTTACTAACTGTCATATTGTCGGTGCCTGTAGAGACAAAGTATGTTCTCTCCCTCCCTCCTTTAACTTTTCCCCTGCTCTTCCCTAATCTCTACCCACCCCCCCCCCCACAAAGGATTACTTAGTAGTTTAATAGTGCCTTATTCACATGTCTTGTTCCATAACTGCCAGTTTACATGTTATGAAAATGGCAACGAAAGGTTTCACAGACTATCTTATCAGTTCCCTTGCACAAACTTACTCATCACAAGCTGTGTGACTCCTTTTCAAAAAGTCTTCAATTTGGTTGCTGTCTAGCACATTCAGTATATAATCCAAACTCCTTTGACATGTGAAGTTTTTCAACATCTGAACCCCAGTGTAATTGTAATTTCTCTAATTCTCCAGATTTCCCATTGACTATGTCTTTATACATATTCTTCTCTTTGACTTGAATATCTTTCTTCCACCTATCTTACTCCTGCTTGTCACCTCTTCTAAGAATCCTTTCCTTCTTTACTTTAGTTCTAGGTATTTGCAAGAGCATTTTATGCTTACCTCTGTTAGTATTTGTTCTAGTTTGCTAGCTGCCAGAATGTAATATACCAGAACTGGAATGGCTTTTTAAAAGGGGAATTTAATAAGTTGCTAGTTTACAATTCTAAGGCCAAGAAAATGTTCCAATTAAAACAAGTCTATAAAAATGTCCAATCAAAGTCATCCAGGGAAAGATACCTTGGTTTAAGAAGGCCGATGAAGTTCAGGGTTTCTCTCTCAAGTGGAAGGCACATGGTGAACACAAGTCTTCTCTCTCATCTGGAAGGGCACATGGTAAACAGTATCATCTGCTAGCTTTCTCTCCTGGCTTCCTGTTTCATGAAGCTCCCCAGGAGGCATTTTCTTTTTTCATCTCCAAAGTTCGCTGGCTGATGGACTCTGCTTCTTGTGGCTGTGTTGTTCTGCTCTGCTCTCTGAATCTCTTTCATTCTCCAAAATGTTTCCTCTTTTATAGGACTCCAGAAACGAATCAAGACCCACCCAAATGGATAGAGACATGCCTCTAGCTAATGCAGCTTAACAACCACTCTTGATTAAATCACATCTCCAGGGAGATGATTTAATTACGGTTTCAAGCATACGTAACAGGGAGTAGAAGAAACGGCTGCCTTTATAAAATGGGATTAGGATTAAAACATGGTTTTTCTAGGGTACATACATCATTTCAAACCATCACAGTATTGGTTACAACAGTATTGTAATTGTTTGCTTTTCTTTTCCTCTGTCATCCTCCCCAAAGTGTGATCTCCTTTACCATTTATTATGCACTAGACCTCCAAGTCCAAAGACAGGAACTATCTCATTTACCTCTGGGCCCCTAGACACAGTCCAGGGGTTGGCACAGCTTGGATGTGCAGAAAGTTTTGTTGAGTGAGTGATCGAAACTCACCTGGGCTAGGCTGTAACCATGGTCTCCTAATTAGTTTCTGCCTTCAGTCAAGGCATGATCCATAATTCAGAATTTCTTATAACCTAACCTCTTTGAACATCCTTTCTCTTCCTTGTTCTAAGTGAAACCTGACTAACTCCTGAGGACACACTTCCCCTGCAGACTTAAGGTGCTTTCTGTTGTCTCTCTCATAGTCTTCATGCCGTTGGTACTGGTAGTGGGGTAGGTGTCCCCTTTGCTCTGCTTTGCTGCTTTCAGTCCAGCCTCACCTCTCCTCTCTTACACTCCTCCCCACATTTTGAATTGTAGGTCATTGCTTTTTGCCATCTATATCTTCCTACTTGTTGGTGTTAAATACAGACCCATGATCACTCCATTTCTTCCTTGAAGATTCTAGCTCATTGACACTCTAATATCGTTCCTTAGTTAAGACTTGGTGATCTCCATATCCAAGTAGATTATTATTCCAGTATCCTGCTCCTTGGCCCGTCAATTTACTTCCTCTCTTCCAATTATATTGTATTCAGCTGTGACTTAGGTACTTAATTCATGGTCATACCCCATACCTTGTTACTAGTAATAACTAATTACTTTCAATAATTTCAGTCTAAAGTTATCCCACTCTGACCA
The DNA here is from genome assembly GCF_023851605.1 of Tamandua tetradactyla. Classification (NCBI taxonomy): domain Eukaryota; kingdom Metazoa; phylum Chordata; class Mammalia; order Pilosa; family Myrmecophagidae; genus Tamandua; species Tamandua tetradactyla. The sequence goes on along the minus strand of NC_135334.1, from coordinate 70,591,730 downwards.
TCACTTCCTATTTTTCTAGTGTATCTTCCTCTAGTTCTCCTGTCCAAACAGTCCTTCATCCTTAATGGCATCTATAATCCATTGGGCCCACCACTTTTTCACTGACCCTGTTCCACTTCATAACCCAGCTTAGATTCTGTGGCATTTCTGTAGTCCATTCACTCTCTCATTGTGGTAGAGGATCTTTTGTACCCTCTCCTCTATCCTCAACCTCCCATACCTCCTCCCCATCTTTATTTTTAGCTGATGACCTTATTTTTGTTACTGAGAGGATAGAAGCAATTAGAGGTCTCTCATCATTACTCACCCATATGTATCATATTCTGCCTTCTTTTCACTAGATTGTCTCTCTTTTTACTTTCTCAGAGTTTCCCTCTCTTATGGATCATTCCTTCTGGCATATAAACATGATATTTCCCCTAATTTAAAAAAAATCATTTCCTGTACCTTTATTCTCCCATCACTATTCCAGTTCTCTGCTCCCCATTTTTACTTCTCCCATTATCTCTTGAATCTGTTATCTTCATTTCTCTCTCCTCATTTTACTTGACCACTCATCAGTGTTTGACACAGTTGATTGCTCCCTCTTTCTAATACTTTTTTTTTTAAAACGAGCCTTCTAGGATATCATGCTCTTATAATTTTCTTTTTATCTTAAAATCTGTTCTTTAGTCTCCTCTGTGATTCATCTTCCCTTTCTCTAAATTTCATATAACACCAGGACTTCTTAAAAACCTCTTCTCTATATTCACTCTTATCTAGTGTTTCAAGTCTTTTAATGCTGCCTATATGATGATCTCTAAATTTATATTTTCATCCTAGATTTCTAAACTCCAAATATATTCCCATCTTTTTTTTTTGGACATTTCTACTTGTATGCTAATAGGTATCTCAAAGCTAGTATGTCTGGATCCTAACTCTGTTATCCCTCATCTAAATCTGCTGCTCCTGCAGTTTTCCCCCATCTCAATAAAGGGCAATTCTATCCTTCCAGTAGCTCAGGCCAGAAACTCTAGTCAGTTTTTATTCCTTTCTCTATCCTTTCTTCAGTCTGTCAGCAAATCCTTTCATCCCTACTGTCTAAATATATTTAGTCTGACCACTTTTACCATCTCTACTTGCTACCATCATCTCTCACTTGGATTACTCTAACAATGTCCTGTTGGACTTTGGCAGCTACTCCCCTTATCCATAGCCTAATCCTAGTACTGCAGAGTGATCCTTTTAAAACATAAAACAGGTCAACTCAGTTCTTTGCTCAAAACCCTATCATTCAAAGAGAAACACAAAATCTTAAGGATTGCTTAGAAGTCCATCCATATCTGTCTCTGAACTCTGCACACATATGCAGACATACCCCTCAACTCCTGTGGCTCTCATTCTTTTCTACTTCATTGTGTTCACATTAGCCTCTTTTCTATTTTTCAGACACTCTTAACATGTTCTTGTCTCAGGGCCTTTGCACTAGCTGTTCCCTCTACCTGTGATATTCTTCTTCCAAATGGCTTGTTTTCTTGCTTTCTTTAGGGTTCTACTCATACATTTGCTTCTTAGTGAGACTTTTCCTGCCCACCACATTTAAAAGAATATTTTTTTATTATCTGCTTCCTCACACACACTAAAATGAGGGTTCCAAAAGGCAAAGATTTGTGTATTGGGTTCACTGCTGTATATCCTTTGCATGTGAGACTGCCTGACACAGGTAGGTAGGGACATTGTTGAATTAATGAATAACTTCTTAAACTGTGTCATGTCACAACTTATTAGATCATATTTTGTCATCAAAGCCATGTAGCTGCCAATAAAATTGGACCCAGAAACCCCCAAGTTCCCATGAAGTCAGTTAGCTGCTGGTCTGAGCTCAAGAAAGTTCTTTTGAGGTAATGGAAATAGTTCAAGGATCTTCATTCTGCCTACCCTTGGGTCTTGGTAAGCCAGATTGGGAATTACTATCTAGACCAACAGTTTATTAAGGAGCTCTCGTTTTCTGAGCACCAGTTATGCAAGGCACTGTTTTAATCATGGTAGTAGTCTAGAAAAGTAATGATAGTTTTCCTGTTTTACACATGCAGAAACTAGGAGCTTAGGAGACTCCTTTCATCTTGGAGAAAGAAACAGGCAGAGGAATGTCATCTTGCCAGAAGTTGGTATCATTAAATCCTCCTCAATGAGTGGAGATAGTAAAGACCTTTGAGGCACCTAACGTATAACTTAAGGAATCTTTATAGTTGATATCTTAAAGCAGTTAGCATCCCTGGAGCCATATTGACTGCAGAATTCAAGTACTGAGCAACCTGGAATTGGGAGACATCCTTGAAAGCAATGGCCATCTCATTCAGTCTATAAAAATTTGATTGCCTGCCATGTGCCAAACTAGAAATAGAAAACAAATAGAATAAGATGTAGTCCTTGCCCTCCCCTACTGTAATGAAGAACACAAATACACAAACATTATTTCAAAAGATAGATCATTTCATTGATAAAGATGGAAGGCCAATGATGCCATGAGCGCCTAAATCATTAAACCTGGCATATGATAGGCCCTCAAGTATTTGAGTTAAATATTGATTAATGATGCTGTAGAAGACAAAAGAAGGGCACTGACCTAGATTGGGAAGGTTTGGGAGGCGTTCCCAGCAAAGTTTCTGCCCAAGTATACTGTTCACAAATGGGAACTAATGAGGCAAGATAGGAGAGAAGAATCTACTAGGAAAACCCTAGTATAGCAAATGCAAATTATGACTTAATAGTGTATAACAAGGTAAAGGAAGTAGACAATAATTAAAGTAGACATGTCAACATTCAAGAATTGGAACTAGTATCCTGAAGGCAGTGAGGAGCACCTGGGTTTGTTTTTTTGTGTACAGATCTGTATGTTCCCTATATCACCAGGGCCCAATTTAGTCTTGTTCTTCAGAAATACTTTGGCACTATATTGTATCTCATTGAATCTCTGACTTTGTTTGGATTTTGATTTATCTTTGTCCCAATGCTTAGGTTCGATGACAAATACACACTGAAGCTGACCTTTATAAGTGGAAGAACAAAGCAGCAGCGGGAAGCCGAATTCACCAAGTCCATTGCTAAGTTCTTTGACCATAGTGGGACACTGGTCATGGATGCATATGAACCTGAAATATCCAGGCTCCATGACAGTCTCGCCATAGAAAGGAAAATAAAATAGTCCATTCTAAAAGCAACCATCTTTCTGCAGGATGATGCCGAATTACTGGGTGGGGGTGGAAAGAAACAAAGAACTTAAAAAGGGTGAAGTAAAGTAAAAATTGCTAAAAATGCTCATTTTGTCTTGAAATTTTAGTCTTTTCTGAATAGGCTTTTCTAGCACAGATATGAGAAGTTGTAACTTTGATGTCTAGCTGTAGCCTCCTTGATCTGCTGATTGTGTTGTTTTGATTTGCTGTTCTGGAAAAAACAGTTTTACTGAAAGCCATGCAGACTTCTTCCTTCCTAAGTAGCAGTCCTTTATATAATAGAGCTTTGTCCCATGCAGCATTTTATGAATCAGTTTTTAAAATTTATTGCTGGCTTTATTGTGTTAATTCCTGTTCCAACAGCTGTTCCCCTTAGGAATTCAGGATACAACTTCTTGTGTATGGCAACTTTCTTTCACACACCATTTTTGTGGGTGTATATATATTTGACTTGGGGAGACAAAACACAGCTTTTTAATTTGTTTTAAACAGACCTTCTGCCTGTTACATTTTGTGCACTTAACCAATTAAAGATGCCAGTGGCATTTTTAGTTTTATATTATCTGTTTTCTGCTAGTATATCCCTGTTTCTTTGTTTGTACCCTTTAACTGTGATTTTCTAAAATTTTTTTCAATAAAAGGAAAGAAGATGTGAAAAAGTGGAGTCATTGGTCTCGATGGCAAGAACAAAGCAGCAAACATTAACAGTCTTACAATTATAGGATCCTTTTGTTTCTAGGCTTTTACTGGTTACCGGCCCCTGAGAACCTGTAGTTGAGGAATTCCTAGCTTATAACAACACTCAATATTTGGGCCAAGTGATATTCCAGGTATTTTACATGTATTAGCTCACTAAGGCTCACAACAGTTCAATCAAGAAGGTAGGTTACTATTATATTACCACCCCATTTTGCAGGTGAGGAAGAAAAATTTTTCACACAGCTAGTCATAGGACTGCGATTATACCTGAATAATCTGGCTTCAGAGTTTGTGTTCCTGCAGAGACAAAACAGCTGCATCTTTTCCAATATTTTTCCAGCATAGCCAAAAATTTTCTTACAAGCATTTTCTAAAGGAGACTATACAATAATTGTTCTTTTGTTTCTGGCTTATTTTGCCTCACCAAATATCCCATAGGTTCATTCACCATGTTGCATGCCTCACAATTTTTTTTTTCTGTTTTCTTAACTCTTTTTTTAATTTTTATTACTAAAACCAATCAACATACAATATGAACATTCCTTTGTTTTTCCCTTCACATAGTTGTATATTCATCATCATCATCATTTCTTAGAACATTTACATTACTCCAGAAAAAGAAATGAAAAGAAAACAAAAAAAATCATATATACTATATCCTTTATCCCCTCCCTTTCATTAATCACTAGCATTTCAATGTACTAAATTTATTTTAACATTTGTTCCCCCTATTATTTATTTTTAATCCATATGTTTTACTCATCTGCCCATAAGGTAGACAAAAGAAGCATCAGACACAAGGTTTTCACAATCACACAGTCACATTGCAAAAGCTATATCATTATACAATCATCTTCAAGAAACATGGCTACTGGAACACGCTGTACATTTTCAGGCAGTTCCTTCCAGCCTCTCTGTTATGCCTTAACTAAAAAGTTGATATCTATTTAATGCATAAGAATAACTTCCAGGGACAACCTCTTGACTCTATTTGGAATCTCTCAGCCATTGGCACTTAATTTGTCTCATTCTCTCTTCCCCCTTTCGGTCAAGAAGACTTTCTCAATCCATTGGTGCTGAGTCCCAGCTCATTCTAAGATTTCTGTCCCACCTTGCCAGGAAGGTCCACACCCCTGGGCCATGTCCCAAGTAGAGAGGGGGAGGGCAGTGAGTTTGCTTGTCGTGTTGACAGAGAGCATGCCTCACAACTTTGTTCCTTTTTGTAGTAGCACAATATTCGATTATATGTATACATGATCATCAATATACTTCTCAGTCAGTGCCTCCTTCAGCCACCTGTGTTCATTAGACATCATATATAATGCACAAAGTCCACAGTCCATCATCACTCAGTCTAAAATTGAGTCGATCAACACTCAATTTTAGATAATTTCATTGTTCTCAAGAGAAAGATAACCAATAAACACACCTCACCAAATAGGAAATCTAAACCTCCCCTTCAAATTCCTTTGTAATAGCTGCATTATATTCCATGATGTAAATTTTTTATAATTTAACTCTTTACCTATTGATAGATAAGTTGGGGGTTTTTTTTCAGGTGGTTTTGGCAGGCAGGCAGAGGGAAATAATTCTTCACGTAGGAGACTAGACCTGGTTGTTCTGGCTTTATTCTAATTTGGGGGGCAAATTTCTTTACTGCCAGATATTTTGATAGTGTATCTTTTTGAGATTATGAAGACTTTACCCCCAAAAATGCACGTATACAAAACATTGCTTATGATTATGAAGCGTGTGAGTACTACACTACCTAAAGTTGGCTTATAAACTCCACTTTAAGACTTCTTAGACTGTATGGATTAAGGTTTTTCCCTGACACCAAAACCCAGTCAAGTCAGCATAGATTTGCTGAAAAAGTGATTTATCTGCCCAACCATATGTTGTGCTGGCTCCACCTTTAATTGATGTGACATTTTAGAACCGTTTCTCATCACATTAATAAGAATGCCCTCTGCAAGCTCAAGTGTCAATACAGGTGCACTTTGTGAGGCTGCAAAGCTTCTCTCACCTGCAAAGCTGCAAAGCTTTTCATGTATACATCTACTGAATGGTTACTCAAGCTCATTTTGATGTCTGCTGGCCTGCTCTTTACCCTTTTTAGTAGATCTGCTGGGCCCTTTGCACCAGGAAACTGATACCTGTTCTGTTCTCCTCCTGGCTATCAGTTCTTCACACCTGCTTAAAATGGACTTAGGTACTCTAAAATATATAAGACCACTGGGAAGAATGGAAAAAGGCAGTTAATGTTTTTAATTATATGCAAATTTCAGCTGCTAATGTGTATTTAATGTTTGTGGTGATTTTTTTTTTTAACTTTTTTTATTGTGAAATATATTTACAAAGAAGCAATAAATTCCAAGTACATTTTAACAAGTAGTTGTGGAATAGGTTTTAAAGTTTGGCTTTGGGTGACAGTTCCATGAGTATTTAATTTTTCTTCTAATTGCTCCAACACACTGGAGACCAACAGAAATGTCAATATAATGATATAACTCATTTGTTAGATCCTATCTTCTCTGTTATACTCCTCCTCCTCTTTAAATAATGTATGTACATAAAAGCAATAAATGTCAAAGTACATCGCAACAATTAGTTGTAGAACAGATTTTAGAGTTTGGTATGTGTTACATTCACAATTTTAGGTTTTGATTTCTACCTGCTCTGAGGTACTGGAGGCTAAAAGAAATATCAGTATAATGATTCAGCACTCATACTTGTTTGTTAAACCTTACCTTCTCTGAATAACTCCACCATCACCTTTGATCTTCCTCCCACTCTTTAGGGATATTAGGGCTATGCCCGTTCTGACTTTCATGTTGGAAGGGGCTGTTGATACTATGGAATAGGGGGATGGAACTAGCTGATGTTCTGGAAGGGCTGGCTCCTCTGCATTTCAGGACTTATGTAGTCCAGGGACCCATCTGGAGGTTGTAGACTTTGGAGAGTTACCCTAGTGCATGGAACCTTTTTAGAATCTTATATAATGCTCTAGGTATTCTTTAGGATTGGCAAGAATGGTTTGTTTGAGGTTTGGCAAGTTATGATAGGTAGCAATGTCTAATATAAGCATGTATAAGAGTGACCTCCAGTGTAGCCTCTCGACTCTTTTTGAACTCTCAGCCACTGATAGCTAGCCATTTGCTTTTATAGATTAGCTTTACTTATTCCTTGTTTAGGGCTTTTTCTTCTACCATCCCTTCTCTCCAAGGCAGTGCCTGGTGGTAGATAGTGCATTTGGGTGGGCTGGTTGGCTCCACCCTTTTCAGTCAGTGACTCACTCAGGAGGGGGTCGTTTGGTTCCCAATGGGTTGGCTGCCACTGGGTGTTTCCCTTAAGTGGGTAGCACCCCAGGCAGGGTGTCTCTGTTCAGGATGGGGGCCCTCTTGACCTTGATGAACTGTCCTTGTTTAAGGGCAACTTCACATTTTTTTTAATTCTCTCCTCCCTGTTCTAACCTGCCTCATTGGGAGGCACTTTCTCCACCTTTCATTCCTGATCCCATCTGAACACTGGTGCCATTCTTTCACGTGGTCTTCTTCCACGGGGCAGCTGGCCACGCCAACCTCTCAGCTCTCACGGGCTGGAAGAGTCTGTATCTCTTCTTTCAGTGTCAGTTTGAAAAATCTTAGGAAGAACCTTGACCAAGTTGAGGCTGGGTACTCTTCCATTGACCAAATATTGCCAGGGGGTAAGATGTCATGATTGGCTCAACTTGGGTGTGGTGGCCCCTATTCAGCCAATTAAATATCTCCAGGGAAGCAGCATCCGTTTCTGCCCTCTGGATGTGAGCTCCTGGCAGGCGGGGCCGCGGTGGATCACCCCTGCAGTCCTGGGTTGGGAGGGAGCCAAGGAAGAGTTAATGGGGCTCCAGGGATGTGGAGCAGAGGGAATGAATGATGTGAGGGAGCCCGGCAGGATTGGGCAATGGGCTGAGGCTAAGGAGGAAAGCCTGTGGTGATTTTTAAAATACTTTTAAGAACCATCTTTTTGTTTCAGAACAACCTTCAAGGATGGGAGAAATTACAGAGTTTCTTTGAATATACAAAAGTTGTACTTTTATCTGGGCCATGGTCCTCCTCAGTTTAGGGTCCTTGCTCTTACCAGTTCTTGCTACCTTATCTCTATCCCTGAGCTCCCTCCCCATCTTTGCCTCAGCCTGTTCTCCCTGATGGAAATCATGCCAGTATCACTAATAGTAGCTTTTTGTAGCATATATGCTGTTCCCATTTTATGTTATTAAACAACGTTCTTGTATTAAAGTTCTCTAGGCAAACAGAACTGACAGGAGATATATATAATAATAAATATGAGATTTTTATAAGAATTATCTCACATGACTATGGAAATGAGTAAGTCCAAATTTCATAGGGCAGGTCACAACTGGGAATGCGGATGAAGGGTTTTGCATTCCTCACAAGTTGTCTGCAGTAGAGATGGAAATACTCTCTTCTGAATGCTGAAATCACTTTTCCTTTTAAAGCCTACAGATGATTGAATGAGACATCTCTCGTTGAAGGTGATCTCCTCAGTTGATTGTAAATGTAATCAGCCATAGATGCGATCAACTTACTGATTATTTGAGCCCAATGAAATACAGTAACAATCAGGCCAGTGCTTGCTTGACCCGACGATGGATGCCATAACCTGACCAAATTGACACATGAACTTAACCATCACAATTCTTAACAATTTGGCCTTAAGGTATGTGTGCTCTGATATCCACAACTACCTTAAGAATTGAGAAAGGTTCTTAATCTTCTGGGATGCCATGAATCTTTTGGCAGTCTGGTATTGTCTGGTGCCCCCTTCTCAAGGGTTTTAAACAAATTTTGCCTATGATGAGGAGGACTAGGGCAGGTGGTTGCAAGCTGAGTACTGGGAAGAAGGTTCAAAGGTGATTGCTCAAAAGGTGCTCAAATTGTTACTCAATCTCCTCTGGACAGGCCAATTTTCTTAGCAAACTGGTACTAATTTAATTGATTTTAATACTCATCCTGTTTGGGCAGAAGGTTCTGAAGACGACAGTTGCAGAGACAAGCAAGTACACAAGCATTAAAGGAAAGAAAAGGAATTCTGCTATGGGGAAAAAACAGGTGAATTGTTAGAACTTTGGCTGGTTTGCTGGAAGAGATGAGGGATGTGAGCACGTAAAGTTTTTTTAAGAAAAAATGACAACTGTTGGGCTTATCTTAAGCTCACCCCCTCCTGCACTGTATCATGCCAACCTTAGAGATTTCCTTGTGACATGCAAACTTGGGAAACCATAGATGAGGCATTGACATAGATGAATCCAGTAGTGAATGCTGCCAAGTGAGATGGGAGTAAGGACCCCCCTTCCTTACCTGTTAAGAAGCATAACAGTTTCTTGCTAGCACTAAGTTTCTAACTAGCATACTGAGTAATAATCAGAATGAGAGGGACGAGGGATCTTCTATAGATGTATTTTGAAAAGTCAGCTTTCTGCCCTGACCATTGCTGAGTCATTCACATGGGGTGGATACATGCCACCTGACTGGTGATGGTGTCATATAGGACAGATTGATCTCAGGAGTCTCCAAAAAACAAGGATTCTGGTCTCAATCGTTCTAAGAGAACTGGAAACTCTAAGGCTTACCACAGGTCCATAATTGGGACACAGTCACCCTATGCCCCCTCAATGATGTAAGTCCCACCTGGGAGACTCCAATAATTGTAAATCATACTATCTTTCCCAGGGCATTGTATATGCCCCCAGGAATATACTTCTTGCATGAAAGTTGTACATTAACTTACCTCCCTTCCCTCAAAAACATAATGACTTGTACCTTGGGGATGGTCATAAATGGCCTTCAAGTGTTTTAAGAAAACACCACCTGTAAATCATGTAGTGCTCAGGTGACTGTTGAGATTGCTCCATAATGAGGCTATTTTTGGTTACATGGGGGAACTTCCTGGAGGACGGACTTGTTTATGTAGGTCATTATCCCTACCTTGAAAGTCATATTAATAAAGTGTGTACAAATTTGTTCTAACTAGCTGAAGTCATCTGTGACACCTCAGCCCTGAAAGGAATGCAGGGCAAACTTGCTGGCCAAGGTTGTTGTGGATGATAGGATTACCTTAGGCTTCTTCCTTGTAGACCAAAGGGGAGCTGCGATTGCTAGGACATCCTACTGTACCTGGATTGATACCTTAGGTTGAAAGCCCCAACAAACAGTAGTTCTGAAAATCCTAAAGAATACCCTGGGCTCTATCTAAGACTAAAAAAAAACCTTTTTTTTTTCAGGAGCTTAAAGCCTCCAGATAGCTTCCATGCCAGATAAGCCCTGAACCCAGAAATACCAGTCCCTCCAAGAAAATCAGTTTCTATCTTCTACTCCATAATGTCAACACCCCACAGCATGAAGAAGTTAGAGTGGTTATCATCCAGAGATCCCTGAAGATTGAGAGAATGACCAAATGAGAGGGAAAAAGTATAAATAAGAAGTTAGGATTTAACAAGTGATTATGACTACTGACTATTATAGATATATATTTTTAAATTTCTAGTATATTAGAATAGCCAGAAGGAAATACTTGAAATTGTTGAACTGTGATCCAGTAGCCTTTATCTGTGATAATGATTGCATAACTATATAGCTTTTCATCTTGTGACTGACACTGCTTTATCCTCTGTTGAGGGTTGAGGTCAATGCTGCAGATTGGTTGCATTCTGCTGTTTGGAGTTCTGTTAATAGTGTCCTTAATTAAATACTGCATGAGACAAACTTGAATGGATTTGGTTCCTGTTTCTTTGTCAGGTTAATCAGAGTGACCAATGGAGTGGCATGCTCATGGGAAAACTTATCAGAAGCCAAGGTGTTGTAGAAATGAAGGGTGCATATTGCTGGAAGAGAATTCTCCATGAATCTCCAACATTTCTGCATATCTTGCAAGAAGAGACACTGGCTACGTTTGTTCCAGACTGTTTGTCCAAGGATGTTTGTATAGCAAACAGCCTTGGGAGATACAGGGTTGCACTCCAGAGCAAAGGGTTCTGTCCATTATAAGATTCAGATTCCTCAGGGTTCCTCTCCTATAATGGAATGTGCCGGAATTACCTGGCTTTTATAACGGAGTGCCCTATAATGGCACGTGCAGGTATCACCTAGCTCTCTTCGCATTACCTGTAAGGATCAAGGATCAGGGAACTGGCACAAATGCTGGTACTCTGGCTGTTTCTTTTGGTATAAGTAATAAACTATCCTTTTTTCTCTGACCCAGGAGTCTCAGGTCTTCTGCCAGTATCCATCAAACTGTGACAGGCTAATTTGTTAGATTACAAGGAGGGTAAAATCTCAGACTTCACAGTTCTTAACAGCCCTACTCCTACTTCTGTCTACTCCATATCTTGGGGATTCCCTAACTTTTGTCATAGGAGGTACCCCCAGTATTCCTATGCCACTGTACTTGATCAGATTACATTTTCAATGCGCAGCTACACCCCCTTTCTTCATCAGACTTTTATATGATTCTACTCTGCTAAAACCTGAACCAGACAAGCTTGATCCCACTCACATTGCTCACAATTTGGTGAGTGTCAGATACTCAGACAATTTGAATGCAATAGAAGGATATACAAAGTGCCAATGAGAGTAGAAGAGGAGTTCCTGTTCCACTATGGAAATCTGGGAGGTCCTCACACAGGGAGTGAAACCTTTTCTGAGTTATGAATGAGGAGTAAGTATTGGCCAACTGTGCCCATTTTACAGATGAGCCTTAGGCACAGAAGTCACTTATGAGTGGGGAGTCAGGATTGGAGTCAAGATATCTAGAACTCCAAATATAGAGATTACCACTAAATCTCACTACCTCAGGCACAATACCAAGACTCTAGTCAAAGATCCAAATTGAAAGAAGAATTAGTATTAGCTTTAGAATACTTCTTTAAGATTGACCTGGTGATCCACAATGATTATCAGCTAGGAGAAATACAGGATTTTGTATGAGACAACTTTTGAAAGAGCAGTATTTCACACATAAGATGTAAAGAATAATAGAATGAACACCCATGGACCTACTGCCATTTTAAAACAAACAGTATCAATAAATTTCAAGTTCCTTGGTGTTCTAGTTTGGTAGCTGCCTGAGTGTAAAATACCAGAAACAATGGCTTTTAAAAGGAGGAATTTATTAAGTTGGAAGTACACAGTTCTAAGGCCGTGAAAATGTCCAAACTAAAACAAGACTATAGACATGTCCAATCTAAAGCATCCAGGGAAAGATGCCCTGGTTCAAGAAGGCCGATGACGTTCAGGGTTTCTTTAAACTGGAAAGGCACATGGCGAACATGGCAGCATCTGCTAGCTTTCTCTCCTGGCTTCAAGTTTCATGAAGCTCCCCCGAGGCATTTTCCTTCTGTGTCTCCAAAGACTGCACGGGCTCTATAGCTCTTTCCAAAATGGTTCCCTCTTAAAGGGCTCCAGTAAGCAACCCCACCTTGAATGGGTGGAAACATACCACCATGGAAATCATAATCAAAAGTTACCACCCTGGGGTGTGGCCATGATGGCAGCTTAGCAATGTGTGCGTTTTAGTTCGTCCTCCAGAACAACTACTAAATAACCAGAAACAGTACAGAACAGCTCCCGGAGCCACGTCAGTGACCAGACACACAGCGTACCCCAGTCTGAACCAGCTGGACCGGCTACAAGTCTCCCCAGAACCGTGAGTTCCCCAAGCCGCAGCGGCCGGGGCCCCTCCCCCACAGGCTGCTTCCCAGAGGGGAAAGGAAAGAGACTTTACCAGCAGCAGGGGCTGAGCCCAACCAAACACCAATTGTGGCATTAATTAACAAATTCTGACTATTAAAAATAGGCCCCCAGCTCAGGTGAACCTGGTCAAAGTGGAGGTCGCTCACTGGGCTGATGGAAAAAGAAAAAAAGGAAAGAAACAGAGGTTTTTGTGGCTGTGTTTCTACAAAGGCTTGACTGGCTTTGGATACAGCAGCAGGGCTTTTCAGGCTGCAACTGCCCCAGGCATAAGCAGAAACAAGTTCGTTTGAGGGCTTGTCTGGAGCCTGTGCCTTCCCCAGGGGAGGGGTGAAGCCTAACTCAGGTGGTATCCCTCCCTCAAGGAATTCAGACACCAGGGCTTGGTAATTTGAAGTCATTAAAACCAGCCTACAACCTCTCCTCTATCTCCACCACGCCCGCCACAGGGAGAGTCTGCCAAAGTTAAAGGTGCCACATCATCTTGTGCTGGTGCGACCCACAGGCAGACAAGTGCCACATACTGGGCAGGATAAGAAAAATGGGGCCCAGAGACTTCACAGGAAAGTCTTTTAACCTTTTGGGTGTCACCCTCAGGGAAAACTGATGCAGGTGACTCCTTCCCCCTGATAGGAGGCCAGTTTAGTCCAGGAAAACCCGGCTGGAGTCTATAATACCTACATAGACACTCCTAAGGGTAGGGGGTGGGGAGAAGGCACCATACAAGCAGGGCAAGAAACAAGAAAACAAGAACCAAAAATTTATCCTCTGTTAAACAAAATCTAAGCTAGAGGTCCAGAAAAAGCTGAACTGAAGGTCAAAGAACAGATAGACAACAAACTCATCTAGCAAGAAAACCCTAGGTAAGAGAAGTGAAAGCAATCTCCAGAATAAACTAATTAAGGTAATTAAATGTCTAAATGCCAGCAAAAAATAACAAATCACACCAGGAAAATTGAAGATATGGCTCAGCCAAAGGAACAAACCAACAGTTCAAATGAGATACAAGAGCTGAAACAATTAATTCAGAATATACGAACAGACATGCAAAACCTCATCAAAAACCAAATCAGTGAATTGAGGGAGGATATGAAAAAGGCAAGGAATGAACAAAAAGAAGAAATGGAAAGTCTGAAAAAAAATCACAGAAATTATGGGAATGAAAGGCACGGTAGAAGAGATGAAAAAACAATGGAAACCTACAATGGTAGATTTCAAGAGACAGAGGATAGGATTAGTGAACTGGAGGAAGGAACATCTGATATCTGACAAGAAACAGAAACTATAGGGGAAAAAATGGAAAAATATGAGCAGGGACTCAGGATATTGAACGATAACATGAAGTCACAAATATATGTGTTGTGGCTGTCCCAGAAGGAGAAGAGAAGGGAAAAGGAGGACAAAAAGTAATGGAGGAAATTATCACTGAAAATTTCCCAACTCTTATGAAAGACTTAAAATTACAGATCCAAGAAATGCAGCATACCCCAAAGAGAATATATCCAAATAGACATACTCCAAAGACACTTACTAATCAGAATGTCAGAGGTCAAAGAGAAAGAGAGGATTTGAAAGCAGCAAGAGAAAAGCAATCCATCACATACAAGGGAAACCCAATAAGACTATGTATAGATTTCTCAGCAGAAACCATGGAGGCGAGAAGACAGTGGGATGATATATTTAAATTATTAAAAGAGAAAAACTGCCAACCAAGAATTCTATACCCAGCAAAATTGTCCTTCAAAAATGAGGGAGAAATTAAAACATTTTCAGAAAAAAAATCACTGAGAGAATTTGTGACCAAGAGACCAGCTCTGCAAGAAATACTAAAGGGAGCACTAGAGACAGATAAGAAAAGACAGGAGAGAGAGGGGTGGAGAAGGGTATAGAAATGAAGACTATCAGTAAAGGTAAAAAAGCAGAAAAGTGAGATATGACATATAAAATTCAAAACACAAAATGGTAGAAGAAACTACTGCCCATACAGTAATAATACTTAATGTTAATGGATTAAACTCCCCAGTCAAAAGACAAAGACTGGCAGAATGGATTGAAAAAACAGGATCCTTCTATATGCTGTCTACAGGAAACACATCTTAGACCCAAGGATAAACATAGGTTGAAAGTGAAAGGTTGGGAAAAGATATTCCATGCAAATAACAACCAGAAAGAGCAGGCGTAGCTATACTAACATCAAACAAACTAGACTTCAAATGTAAAACAGTTAAAAGAAACAAAGAAGGATACTATGTACTAATAAAAGGGCAACTCAACAAGAAGACATAACAATCATAAATATTTTTGCACCGAACCAGAATGCTCCAAAATACATGAGCCAAACACTGAAAAAGGAAATAGACACATCTACCATAATAGTTGGAGACCCCAATTCCCCACTCTCATCAATGAACAGTACATCTAGACAGAGGATCAATAAAGAAACAGAGAATTTGAATATTACAATAAATGAGCTAGATTTAACAGACATTTATAGGACATTACACCCCACAACAGCAGGATACATCTTTTTCTCAAGTGCTCATGGATCATTCTCAAAGATAGACCATATGCTGGGTCACAAAGCAAGTCTCAATAAATTTAAAAAGATTGAAATCATACAAAACATTTTCTCAGATCGTAAAAGAATGAAGCTGGAAATCAATAATAGGCAGAGTGCCAAAAAATTCACAAATATGTGGAGGCTCAACAGCACACTCTTAAACAACCAGTAGGTCAAGGAAGAAATTACAAGGGAAATCAGTAAATATCTCGAGGCAAATGAAAATGAAAACACAACATATCAAAATTTATGGGACACAGCAAAGACAGTGCTAAGAGGGAAATTTGTTGCCCTAAATGCCTATATCAAAAAAGAAGAAAGGGCAAAAATTGAGGAATTAACTGTCCACTGGAAGAACTAGAGAAAGAACGGAAAATTAACCCATAAGCAAGCAAAAGGAAAGAAATAATGAAGATTAGAGCAGAAATAAATGAAATTGAGAACATGAAAACAATCGAGAAAATCAACAAAACCAGACATTGTTTCTATGAGAAATCAATAAGATTGATGGACCCTTAGTGAGTTTGACAAAAAGAAGAGAGTGGATGCAAATAAATAAAATCAGAAATGGAAGAGGAGACATAACCACTGACCCCACAGAAATAAAGGAAGTGATGAAAGGATACTGTGAACAACTTTATGCTAATAAACTAGACAATGTAGATGAAATGGACAACTTCCTAGAAAGGCATGAACAACCAACTTTGACTCGAGAAGAAACAGACGACCTCAATAAACCAATCACAAGTAAAGAAATTGAATCAGTCATTAAAAAGCTTCCCAAAAGAAAAGTCCAGGACCAGAGGGCTTCACATGTGAATTCTACCAAACATTCCAGAATAAATAGTACCAATCCTGCTCAAACTCTTCAAAAAAGTTGAAGAGAAGGGAAAGCTACTTAACTCATTCTATGAAGCCAACATCACCCTCATACCATGAAGGGTTAAGGAATTAAGAGAAGGATAAACTTGACCTGAGGATGACCTGCAATTGGGTGCCTCAGGCGAAGGACTGCAAACAGTTCCTTGAACTGCTTGAGAATAGGGAGTTCTGCATACTGGGCTGTAAATAAAGCTGGCTCTCTTGCTTAAAGAATGTAACAAAACAAGTCTCAAGGCGCACCTGTTTTTGTGCTCTTACTCACAGCTGTTGTTTGTGTAAGAAACTAAAATAAAAGGTCATAGAGGGCGGGCCGCGGTGGCTCAGCGGGCAAAGTGCTTGCCTGCTATGCCGGAGGACCTCGGTTCGATTCCCGGCCCCAGCCCATGTAACAAAAACGGAGAAACAAAATACAATAAAACAAGAAAATGTTTAAAAAGATGTTTCCCTTTCTTCCTTCCTTCCTTCCTTCTCTCTGTCTAAAAAAAAAAAAAAAAAAGTCATAGAGTTAACAGTGAGGCTGCTATTTGCCTGAGCGAGCAGTAGCCCTCTGTACTCCTTTTATGCATCCATCTCGCTGGTCTCATCCTTGCTCTGCGACGAACATCGAAACACAACAATACCAAAGCCAGATAAAGATATTTCAAGAAAAGAAAACTACAGACAAAGCTCTCTAAAGAATATAGAGGCAAAAATCCTCAACAAAATTCTTGCAATTTGGATCCAGCAGCACATTAACAAAATTATACACCATGACCAAGTAGGATTCATCCCAGGTGTGCAACGATGGTTCAATATGAGAAAATCAATTAATGTAATACACCATATCAATAAATCAAAGCAGAAAAACCACATGATCATCTCGATTGATGCAGAAAAGGCATTTGACAAAATTTAACATCCTTTCTTGTTGAAAATACTTCAAAGGATAGGAATAGAAGGGAACTTCCTCAACATAATAAAGGGAATATATGAAAAAAAAACCCACAGGTAACATCATCCTCAGTGGGGAAAAACTGAAAACTTTTGCCCTAAGATCAGGAAAAAGACAAGGATGTCCACTATCACCACTGTTATTCAACATTGTGTTGGAGGCTCTAGCCAGAGCAATTAGACAAGAAAAAGAAATACAAGGCATTAAAATTGGAAAGGAAGAAGTAAAACTCTCACTGTTTGCAGATGATATGATACTGTATGTCGAAAACCCTGAAAATTCATAGCAAAACTACTAGAGCTAATAAATGAGTACAGCAAAGTAGCAGGTTACAAGATCAACACTCAAAATTCTGTAGTGTTTCTATACAGTAGCAATGAACAATCTGAGGGGGAAATCAAGAAAAAAATTCCATTTACAATTGCAACCAAAAGAATAAAATATTTAGGAAGAAACTTAACTAAAGATCCAAAAGACTTATACAAATAAAACTACAAGAAATTGTCAAAAGAAATCACAGAAAACCTAAATAAATGGAAGGGCATACCATGTTCATGGATTGGAAGACTAAATATACTTAAGATGTGAAATCTACCTAAATTGATTTACAGATTCAATGCGACACCAATTAAAAACCCCAAAACTTACTTTACAGAAATAGAAAAACCAATAACAAAGTTTATCTGTAGGGGTAGGGTGCCCCGAATAGCTGAAAATATCCTGACAAAGAAAAACGAACCTTAAGGTCTCATGCTGCCTGACTTTAAGGTGTATTATGAAGCTACACTGGTCAAAACAGCATGGTACTGGCATAAAGATAGATATACTGACCAATGGAATCAAACAGAGTGTTCAGATATAGACCCTCTCATCTATGGACATTTGATCTTTGATAAGGCAGTCAAGCCAACTCACCTGGGACAGAACAGTCTCTTCAATAAATGGTGCCTAGAGAACTGGATATCCATATGCAAAAGAATGAAAGAGGTCCCATATCTCACACCCTAAACAAAAGTTAACTCAAAATGGATCAACGATCGAAATATTAGGTCTAAAACCATAAAACAGTTAGAGGAAAATGTAGGCAAATATCTTATAGATCTTATAATTGGAGGTGGTTTTATGGACCTTACACCCAAAGCAAGAGCACTGAAGAAATAAATAAATAAATGGGAACTCCTCAAAATTAAACACCTTTGTGCATCAAAGAACTTCATCAAGAAAGTAAAAAGACAGCCTACACGATGGGAGACAATGTTTAGAAATGACATATCAGATAAAGGTCTAGTATCCAGAATTTATAAAGAGATTGTTCAACTCAACAACAAAAAGACAGCCAATCCAATTACAAAATGGAAAAAAGACTTGAACAGACACTTCTCAGAAGAGGAAATACAAATGGCCAAAAGGCACATGAAGAGATGCTCAACGTCCCTGGCCATTAGAGAAATGCAAATCAAAACCACAAGGAGGTATCATCTCACACCCACCACAATGGCCATTATCAATAAAACAAAAAACGACCAGTGTTGGAGAGGATGTGGAGAAAGAGGCACACTTATCCACTGTTGGGAATGTCAAATAGTACAACCACTGTGGAAGACAGTGTGGCGGTTCCTCAGGAAACTGAATATAGAATTGCCATATGATCCAGCAGTACCATTGCTACTCAGAGGACATGAGGGCAAGAACACAAACAGACATTTGCACACCAATGTTTATAGCAGCATTATTTATAATTGCCAAGAGAGGGAAACAATCCAAATGTCCATCAACAGACGAGTGGCTAAGCAAGCTGTGGTATATGCATATGATGGAATATTATGCAGCTATAAGATAGAATAAAGTCATGAAGCATGTAACAACATGGACGGACCTTCAGGATATTATGCTCAGTGAAATTAGCCAGAAACAAAAGGACAAATACTGTATGGTCTCACTGATATGAACTGACATTAGTGAATGAAGTTGGAGAATTTCAGTTGGTAACAGAGACCATCAGGAGATAGAAATAGGGTAAGATATTTGGTAATTGGAGCTGAAGGGATACAGACTGTGCAACGGACTGATTGTAAAAACTCAGGAATGGACAGCACAATACTACTTAACTGTAGTACAATTATGTTAAAACACTGAATGAAGCTGAATGTGAGAATGATAGAGGGAGGAGGCCTGGGGGCACAAATAAAATGAGAAGGAAAGATAGACAATAAAGACTGAGATGGTATAATTTAGAAAGGCCTAGAGTGTGTAATGATAGTGATTAAATGTGCAAATTTAAAAATGTTTCTGCATGAGGAAGAATAAAGGAATGTCAATAATGCAGTGTGTTGAAAATAGATGGTAATTAATATTTATTAAATTTATTAAATTTATTAAATTTAAATTTTATTTAATTTACTTAAAATTTATTTAAAATTTATTAAATTTATTTAAAATTTTTAATTTATTATTTAAAATTTATTTAATTTAATTTATTAAATAAACATTAATTTATTTTATTTTATTAAATAAATATTAATTTATTTATTTAAATAAATAAATTAATATTTATTTATTTAAATACTATTTATTCTGGAATGTTTGGTAGAATTCACATGTGAAACTGTCTGGTCCTGGACTTTTCTTTTGGGAAGCTTTTTAATGACTGATTCAATTTCTTTACTTGTGATTGGTTTATTGAGGTCATCTGTTTCTTCTCGAGTCAAAGTTGGTTGTTCATGCCTTTCTAGGAAGTTGTCCATTTCATCTACATTGTCTAGTTTATTAGCATAAAGTTGTTCACAGTATCCTTTCATCACTTCCTTTATTTCTGTGGGGTCAGTGGTTATGTCTCCTCTTCCATTTCTGATTTTATTTATTTGCATCCACTCTCTTCTTTTTGTCAAACTCACTAAGGGTCCATCAATCTTATTGATTTCTCATAGAAACAATGTCTGGTTTTGTTGATTTTCTCGATTGTTTTCATGTTCTCAATTTCATTTATTTCTGCTCTAATCTTCATTATTTCTTTCCTTTTGCTTGCTTATGGGTTAATTTTCCGTTCTTTCTCTAGTTCTTCCAGTGGACAGTTAATTCCTCAATTTTTGCCCTTTCTTCTTTTTTGATATAGGCATTTAGGGCAACAAATTTCCCTCTTAGCACTGTCTTTGCTGTGTCCCATAAATTTTGATATGTTGTGTTTTCATTTTCATTTGCCTCGAGATATTTACTGATTTCCCTTGTAATTTCTTCCTTGACCTACTGGTTGTTTAAGAGTGTGCTGTTGAGCCTCCACATATTTGTGAATTTTTTGGCACTCTGCCTATTATTGATTTCCAGCTTCATTCTTTTACGATCTGAGAAAATGTTTTGTATGATTTCAATCTTTTTAAATTTATTGAGACTTGCTTTGTGACCCAGCATATGGTCTATCTTTGAGAATGATCCATGAGCACTTGAGAAAAAGATGTATCCTGCTGTTGTGGGGTGTAATGTCCTATAAATGTCTGTTAAATCTAGCTCATTTATTGTAATATTCAAATTCTCTGTTTCTTTATTGATCCTCTGTCTAGATGTACTGTTCATTGATGAGAGTGGGGAATTGGGGTCTCCAACTATTATGGTAGATGTGTCTATTTCCTTTTTCAGTGTTTGGCTCATGTATTTTGGAGCATTCTGGTTCGGTGCAAAAATATTTATGATTGTTATGTCTTCTTGTTGAGTTGCCCTTTTATTAGTACATAGTATCCTTCTTTGTTTCTTTTAACTGTTTTACATTTGAAGTCTAGTTTGTTTGATGTTAGTATAGCTACGCCTGCTCTTTCTGGTTGTTATTTGCATGGAATATCTTTTCCCAACCTTTCACTTTCAACCTATGTTTATCCTTGGGTCTAAGATGTGTTTCCTGTAGACAGCATATAGAAGGATCCTGTTTTTTCAATCCATTCTGCCAGTCTTTGTCTTTTGACTGGGGAGTTTAATCCATTAACATTAAGTATTATTACTGTATGGGCAGTAGTTTCTTCTACCATTTTGTGTTTTGAATTTTATATGTCATATCTCACTTTTCTGCTTTTTTACCTTTACTGATAGTCTTCATTTCTATACCCTTCTCCACCCCTCTCTCTCCTGTCTTTTCTTATCTGTCTCTAGTGCTCCCTTTAGTATTTCTTGCAGAGCTGGTCTCTTGGTCTCAAATTCGCTCAGTGAATTTTTTTTCTGCAAATGTTTTAATTTCTCCCTCATTTTTGAAGGACAGTTTTGCTTCATATAGAATTCTTGGTTGGCAGTTTTTCTTTTTGTATCTTAAATATATCATCCCATTGTCTTCTTGCCTCCATGGTTTCTCCTGAGAAATCTACGCATAGTATTATTGGGTTTCTCTTGTGTGTGATGGATTGTTTTTCTCTTGCTGCTTTCAAGATTCTCTCTTTCTCTTTGACTCCTGACATTCTGATTAGTAAGTGTCTTTGGAGTATGTCTATTTGGATATATTCTCTTTGGGGTACGCTGCTCTTCTTGGATCTGTAATTTTAAGTCTTTCATAAGAGTTGGGAAATTTTCAGTGATACTTTCTTCCATTAGCTTTTTTCCTCCTTTTCTATTCTCGTCTCCTTCTCCAACACGTATATTCATGCAGTTCATATTATCATTCAATTCCCTGAATCCTTGCTCACATTTTTCCATTCTTTTCCCTATATTGTATTTTGCTCGTTGAATTTCAGATGTCCTGTCCTCCAGTTCACTAATCATATCTTCTGCCTCTTGAAATCTGACATTGCAGGTTTCCATTGTTTTTTTCATGTCTTCCACTGTGCCTTTCATTACCACAAGTGCTGCCATTTGTCTTTTCAGACTTTTGAGTTCTTCTTTTTGTTCATTCCTTTGCCTTCTTTGTATCTTCCCTCAATTCATTGATTTGATTTTTGATGAGGTTTTCCATGTCTGTTCGAACATTCTGAATTTTTTCAACTCCTGTATCTCATTTGAATTGTTGGTTTCTTCCTTTGACTGGGCCATTTCTTCAATTTTCCTAGTATGATTCGTTATTTTTTGCTGGCATCTAAGCATTTAATTACCTTAATTAGTTTATTCTGGAGATTGTTTTCACTTTTTTTCCCCTAGGATTTTCTTGCTAGGTGACTTTGTTGTCTATCTGTTCCTTGACATTCAGTTCAGCTTATTCTAGTCCTCTAGCTTAGGTTTTGTTTAGTATATCAGAATTTTTCTATTCTTGTTTTTTTGTTTGTTACCCTGCCTGTATGTTGCCTTTTCCCCACCCCTTAGGAGGGTCCACTTAAGTATTATAGACCCCAGTCAGATTTTCCCAGACCAAACTGTTCACCTCTCAGGAGGAAAGAGTCACCTGCATCAGTTTTCCCTGAGGGTGAGACCCAGTAGATTAAAAGGCTTTCCTATGAAGTCTCTTTATTCTGCGTTTTTCCTTTGCTCCCCCGTATATGGCACTTGTCTGCCTATGGGTCCCACCAGCATAAAGTGATATGGTACCTTTAACTTCAGCAGACTCTCCCTGCTGAGGGTGTGGTGGAGACAGAGGAGAGGTTGTAAACTGGCTTTAATCGCTTCTGCTTCCGTTTTCCAGACCTGGGGTCTGAATTCCTTGAGGGAGGGATTCCACTTGAGCTGGGCCCACCCCTCTCCTGGGGAAGGCACAGGCTCCAGACAAGCTCTCAAACAAGCCTGTTTCTGCCTATGCCTGGGGCAGTGGAGCCCAGAAGCCTTGCAGCTGTATCCAAAGAGTAATCAGTCTATAGAAACACAGCCACAAAAGAGAAAAAGAAATATCCTTTTCAGAGCAGGACCCCGTTCCTGCTTTGCCATTCAAGAGCTTAAGTTGGTATGTTGCTCTGGGTATCTCCAGGTCCTATGTGTCCCCTCCTTTCCTCCAGGGCCCAGACCTTTTCAGATAAAAAAAAAAAAAAACCTGTTTTTTTTTTCTTTTTTCTTTTTCTGTCAACCCTACCCCGTCTGCACCGGCTCAAAAACCAGCAACCTCTGCTTTTAATCGAGGTTCAGCTGAGCTGGGAGCCTATTTTTAGTAGTCAGAATTTGTGAATTAATTCCACACTTGAAGCTTACTTGCGCTCAGCCCCTATTGCTGGTAAAGTCCCCTTCCTTTCCCTCTGGGAAGCACCCTGTGGGGGAGGGGTGCTGGCCGCTGCATCTTGGAGCACTCACGATTCTGGGGGGACTTGCAGCCGGTCCAGCTGGTCCAGACTGGGGTACACTGGGTGTCCAGTCACAGATGTGGCCCCAGCAGTTGTTCTGTACTGTTCCTGGCTATTTACTAACTGCTCTGGAGGATGAACTAAATCCCACACCTCGATAAGCCATCATCTTGGCTCACCCCCATAATGATCTATTTTTAAAATAGTTTTAGAATTTCACATAGTCCATATCTTATTGAGTCATTTGGGTAATTTCTATATGTATTCATTTATCTAGTTTTCAAATTCATTGAATAAAAGTAGTATCTTTTATTATTTTTTTATTTCTACTCTATCCATGTTCCTCCTTTCAATTCTTAATGTTTATTTATAACTTTTCTCTTTTTCTTGATCAGCCTTGCCAGAGGTTTGTACCTTTTATTAGTTTTCTCAAATAATTAACACTTACTTCTGGTAGTTCTTCCTATTGAATCTTTGTTTTCTATTTCGTATACTTCTGCCCTGATTTTATCATTTCCTTTTCCACTTTTTGGAGTTCATTCTGTTCTTCTTCTTCTAGGTTCTTAAGTTGGACCCCTAATTCATTAATATTCTGCTCTTCGTTTCTGATATGAGCCTTAGTTTGGTTCTCTCAGAGGCAGATTCTGAGACTAGTATTTGAGTGTAAATAGTCTATTTAGGAGGTGCAGGGAACACCTTAAATAAGTGGGAAAGTGAGACAGTGAAGAGAAAGTGAGTAATAAAGGGTACATTATCAAGTAGATTAGCACTATGGGTGACTAGAGCCTAGTCCTTTTGGGAAACAGTGCAAAACAAAGCTTCAAAATTGTCATGCTCGAGGGACAAGGAAGCTGAGGTAATTATACACCCATCCCTAAGAGTCCTTGGTTAAGGATTGCTAGTGGATTCCTCAGCACTTCCAGCCACATTTTGGAATCAAATCATGGTGATCCTATGTTTAGAGGCAAGTGTAGTTATGATGGAGAATTTATATATTGCGATATATTTATATATATAATTTTATCATAAATGCTGTTTTTTCTTTCTCTTTTATTACAGTTATTTCACTGATTTAAAAATGTATATAGATAGACTATCTTGTTTATGAATTTCATTTCAGGATAGTAAAGTGAATATTATATATTAATATAAATAGAAATAAAGCAAAATAATAGTGCATAGGGTCCGATAGGGTTCAACTACTGTTTTAGTTTTAGGACATCAGCAGATGCCCTCAGGCAGCTGTGGCTTTGGCCTTCATTTATCACTTTGGTTTTCCCCATTTTTGCTTTCTATTACCCTGGGGATTTCCTCTCATTTCTTTCAGCCTTAGCTGTGGTTTTAGTATGGAAATGATAGGCAGATGGTTGCAGACTGCAGTTAAGTTTTAGCCTTCAGTTTTAGTGACAGTCTCAAAACTCTCAGAACAAAATTAGGAAACAACTCTCCTGACGCTGAGCAGGTACTTCCAGACCAGTTTCTTGAGTCTAGAAACTAAGAATTTGGAGCCATCCTGTGGATGGCTGTCACCACTCAGATTTCAGATTGGGATCCCCAGGAAACAGACTCTCACATGGAATTTAGCAGGATACTTATTAAAGACTGCCCCTGCAACTGACACTTGTGGAAGTGAAGGGAAGGAAGCAGGATTGGGCAGAGGGAGAAGCTGAGCTGTAATGCAGACCCAATGACAACCTCAGCTGATGCAAGGGTTGCTCTGGAATTAGAATGGCTCTTAAGACTTCCAAAATTGGGCCAAGATGACCAGGTCTTTATGTCCTCAACTGGTCAGTTACTGGATGTAGGATGTGGGCCAGCCTTGGAATGGGTACACCCTTGAGTGGCTGTCTTTAGCTGAGGTAATTCCTGAAGGATCTGACAAGTGAATGATCTCTTGTGACTGCACTCTCAGCAGCTGAGGCAACAAGTCCAGGGAAGAGAGATCTAGAAACACATTCCTGTGGCCCCACACCACAGAACTAGAAACAGTGGCTCTCAGGGCAAGGTCTGAGACTTTGAATGAAGCACTGAAAGATATCCATGTATCATTTTAGGGTGCTTAAGTACTGAATTAAATTTTTACATGTCACCTTGTTAGGATAAATAATATTCTTTTTGTTAGGCCTTTAAAGGAAAGCTGATGGTGGTTTTCTATTTCCTTCTATATTTATTAATTGGAATTCTATAAGGAAGAGCTGTTCCTTCTCTCTGTATTTATTCAGGTGTATTTGTATCAGTATGGACTCTTGGGTTTTTATTTTATTCTATGGTTTATAATCTAACACTATCATTTTCTTACTCAATTTGTTCCATTTGGCCAATCACAAACTCCTTCAGGTTGGCTCATGTGTTCTTTTGAGAACTCTTTTTGTGAACTCTTTTGTGAGCTCTTCCTTACTTTATTGCACCACAAAATGTTCCAGACTCATCCTATGTTTTTTCCCAGCCCCAGACCTGGAATCAACCATTTCATTTGGAAATGAGAAAAATACTTCATGTGTTCAACCTTTAGAGGTTGGGGAGGGGCAAGGATAACTCAGTGGTAGAATTTTCGCCTCCCATGCCAGAGACCCGGGTTCAATTCCGGACCCTGCACATGCCAAAAGAAACAAACAAAAATTTAAAGGTTGAAGTTTTAAAAGGTAAAAAAAAAGTTCTGTAATTTAGCAGTCTGTCTTTCCCTTTATTTGCCTTTGCCTAATTATTTTCTTTTATACTTGGCCCCAACAAAAAGTGAGTTTGAATAAGTCTTTCCCCCTTTTTGGGGCCTTAGTTTCCCTGATAGTGAAACAGAAGAGTGCACTCCCTGCTCTGTGACATATATATGTGTGCATGTCTATGTGTCTATACACATACATGTATGAGTGCATATTTATACACATATACATTTCATAAATATATTTTTTCATACTAAGCTTTGCAATGTTCTGGACCCCCATTTCCGGTCCTCTTTGAAGACTCCCCTCCGAGGTCCGGAACCTTTGCTTAGATTCTTAGGCTGTCCAGGGAGGTTTTAGGCGGTGACACTTATCAACAGAGCTTGGGTTGGGAGCACTGAGGAGGAGAAGATTAGGGGGCGGAGCCGAAGGCTTGGTGGAGCGGCCGTTGGGGTCCGCAGTAGGCCCGGCTCATGAACTGAGTTTGGGCTTGGTCTGGTGTTAGTGTGGCGGCAGTAGTCTGTAAAGGTGAGCTGGGAACGGTTCCAAACAGCAGCTGGAACGCGGCAAGGGAACTAGCAGAGGAGGAGGGATCCCGCCTGGCCAGCTCGGGGCGGAGCCTCGGTTATGCTGCCCCCTGAGGGGCGGGGCTGACTCCGCGTCAGGATCCATGGCTGGACCCAATCGCCGACCAGCTGTGGCCTCGCTTGACTTACGCCTTTCCCCCGCTACTACTATAACTCGTCCGGGTCTGTCTGCGTCCAGAGGTACCGGTGTCTCTGGCGTCTTCTTTGAGGCCATTTCCCCGCTCTTCACTTCTCGTGGTTTGTCTCTGTCTTCATCAGTTGTTTCTCACATTCTCTTTCGCCTTCCCCAGACTCCCCAGTTTTAGTCCGGACATTCTCCTGGACTTCCGTGTCCGAGGCTTTAGGAGCTGCCCTTGCGCCCCATGGAAGAGCCTCCCGCGTCCAGCTCTACTTCGAGAGAGACTGAGGAGCCGGGGTCTCGCGCAGGTGAGCGGGGCTGGGAGACAGCAGGACACCCTCCCCCCACCCCCGCTACACACGCACACCCGAAAAGTGGGCACTGTGACTGTGGAGACAGGTTCGCAGCTCCATCTGGGCTGAGGAAATCCAGTCTTAAGAGAATACTTAGAGCTATCCAGTCTGCTAGAACCCCAGACATAGCCGGAGAATATTCCTGGCTAGTTCTGTTTTTGTTTTCTTACAGAAGCCAAATTTAAACCTTAGAATGAGCATTTTAGAAATGAAGGGGAACTGAGACTGGGAAAATCCTTCTTACTAAAGAGGGATCTGTGAGCAGCAGGAAGAGCCCTGAGCTCTTGGCCCAGTCTTTACTACTGACTCCCTGCTGGCCTTATATAATATTTTTTTCTTCTATGTGCCTGACTTTTCCCATCTGTCCAATGAGGGAGGTTTGGACTACCGGATCTCTAAAAGCCCTTTCAATGCAGACACAATGTGCTTGGCTCTGCCTTTTAACACTTTGTCTTCAATGCAGAGCACAGGACCTGGCACATGGTAGGTGCTCCTTAAATATTGTTAAAAAGTGACTAAATGTAATAGGGAGGCTTCCTTCTGGAGTTCACTGCTGCAGTGGATTAATTGGAAGCAGTTGAATTATAGTGTTATTAAATCCTGAGAGATAGGTGTTATTATCCCCATTTTAAACGTGAGGAGACTGAAGCTCAGAGGTAAAGTGACTTCCTAATAAGTGTCAAAGCCAAGACCCTCTTCAAAGTTCATGCTACACTATACTCATTCCCAGAAGTGAGCAGGGAGGACTTGATCAAGAGGTGAATATATGGAGCAGCAGTAAGTTGAATTCTCTGCTAAAGTGAACAACTCCAAAGCAGATCTATATCTGATTCTTCTCTATCCCTAGGTCCCAGCACATGCTTTGTGTGAAATAGTTTGTGTCAGTGCTAGAGCCACCATCTGTTACCACTATTATCAACGTGATCAGCATAATCATAAGTAATTAAAATTAACAATATTGACTAATTCTTATAGTGATAGCAGAGCCATAAATGAAATTGTGAAGACATTGAAATTTATAACAGACTTCCATTTTTATAGTATTTTAAGGTTTATAAGACACTTGAGTGGTTCTTCATATTGGTTCTCTGATGTTGGTTTTATTACCCACATTTTACAAGTCATTAAGACCTAGAGAGATTAAATGACTAGTGTAAGATCGCTTGGTAAGAGGAGGTGCTAGGGATTGAATCCAGGTCCCATAAGACAAGTTGTGCTTCCTCTTTGGTGCTCTCCCCACTTCTCCCTCTGCTTTTTCCTAGTTCTTCCCTACTCTATGTAAAGCCTGTACTCCATTCTTCTTATCACCCAGAGAATTCCTGTTTAGTTGTAACTAATAATCATGTGTTGGCTTATTAATAGTTGATAATAACTCATAAAGGGTTTAGCTTATAAAAGTTTAAAATATGATCTTTCCTAGGGATAAAGAGGGATGTAAATGCTTTTGTCATCATCATCATCATCCCCATCACTCGAAGGATTCAAAGAACAAAACTAGTTTATGCAGTGATTGATTGATGGTGTAAAAATAATAACTGCCTCTGCCACTTTCTTTTCTGTTTCCCGTAAGAATTCTTAACCACAGGCATTCTGTCATATGGATTTGGTTTTAATTTGTATTGCTCAGATGGTCTAAAAAACCCCAAGCCAAGAAAGTGACATTAAAAACAATCCCAGGCTGATAATACTTCTGGGGTGCTTGGCAAAAGAAATGCAGAATTTTTCTGGAGAGATAAACATTTGACACAGACTACATAGGATTCCCACAGAGTCTGGAGAGTTTTTTTTTAATGAAAATGCATATTGCTTGTTTTGTCCTGTTAAGATTATAATGTTACCTTTGTATCAAAAAATTCAATAAACATTTCAGTACATCTGTGCATCCCCTGTGGTCTGCAGAAATGGAACGATAGAGTGGAATTTGTATGCAAGCCAGCATCTGGGTATGGCTACACGTTTAGTTGCCTCCTGTCCTTGCAGAGGTCATGGAAGAAGTGGTATCGTGCTCCTTCAACAGCCCTCTGTTCCACCAGGAAGACAAGAGAGGGATCACCTACCGGATCCCAGCCCTGCTGTACATCCCCGCAGCCCACACCTTCCTGGCCTTTGCAGAGAAGCGCTCAACCAGCAAGGATGAGGATGCTCTCCACCTGGTGCTGAGACGAGGGTTGAGGACTGGGCACTCAGTACAGGTGATTCTTGATTCCAGATCTGGGCCAGAGCCTCAGTTTTACTCTCTGCAGAACTCAGGGCAACTCAGAGTCTGTGCCTTTTCCCATCAGTGCAGGAAAAGCCCTGTTTGGGAATCTGGGGAGGAAAAAACAATGGCTTTCATTTAATGAGTGCTATTGTATGCCAGGAGCTAAGCTAAACATTTTATATCTGTTATCTCTGTGGGTCCTAATAGCCACTCTGTGACATCGATACTGTTGTCAGTCACATTTTACAGATGAGGAAACAAACTCAGAAAGGTTATCACTTGCTCAAGGTCACACAGCCAATAAAACAGTAGAACTGACTTAAATTTTGTCTTTGACACCAGAGGCCACCATGGTTCAGGTTCAGATTCAGCCAGCATTATCCTCTTTAATGCTCACCAGTCACCCAGGAGGTAAGCACTGTTGGTTCACTTTTGCTGATGAGGGTCTTCTGGTGCTCCAAGAGGTAGATAACTTGTTCAAGATCATGACAGGTTGCCAGAGGGGTAATAATAACAACCCTACTACCACTACACACTTTGTGTGAGGTACATATTGCTATCCCATTTTATAGGAGAAAACAGTCTGATAGAATTAAAGTCACTTGCCTCAACACATAACTAATAAAACGGCAGAACTGGGATGAAAGCCCTTGCCCTTAAGCAGCACATTTTTACTGCATTTTTAATGGTGAAAGAATGGTTCCTGCACTTGGGCCTTTGAGCTAACTGCAGGGATATTTCAGATCCCATTTTTCTCACTGTTGCCTTCCTTTAATTTTCCAGAGTTGTAGTAAGGATCAAATGAGACACTGGATGTAACAGTCTTAAGCTTTAATGTGCTATATAAATGGCTTTATAATAGGTACTTTAATCCTCCTAACTTGTCCTGCTATTCTGCACATAGCTGTCTAAAATTTCACTATAAAACTTCATATCCATGGTAGATGCCTTGTTCTGCTGTTAACAGTGTAAATGCTACTATGCTGTAGGTGGGCCAGGCTAGAACCCCTGTCTTTGCTTTTGGCTCACATTTCCCTTTGGGAAACTCTTTTGTTTTACGGACGTTCCAGTCCTTACTGTTTTACCTTGTCTTGTCATGAGTCTTATTCGGGTTTTCCAGGTCCAACTGCTGCATTTACAGAAGCCCAGCCTTATATCTCATCAAAGCTTGGAGTCCTGGCTCTTTCATTTCCTCTAGAATAGGCATGTTGCCTTGCTTTCTGCCACACACGGTTGGGCCTTTAAGCATTTTCTACACGTGTTGTATAACACTACTACCTAGTAGTCACCCATTCACAAACTTGTCCACTTTAACTCATTTTCTATTTACTTTCATTATCTAATTTGCTTAAATGTAGAATCTTGGAATTAGAAAACTCGCTTAGCCCAACTTCTTTCCCAAAATAGAAATTTTGTATATTCCATTGATAGGTACTTAGCAGTCAAGAACATGACCTTTTGAGTCAGGCAAGGCCTATCACTCACTGGCTCTGTGACCTTGGTTACTTGACTCTTCTCCATTTCATCTGCAAAATGTAACTAATAATAGTCATTACACATAGTAAAAACTCAACGTTAGTCATCTTCCATAATGGGCCAACTTGCACACCTCCAGTGATGAAGAACTTAATCCTGTGGCAACTGTTAAAATTAGTTTTTGAACTGAAAACATCTTTACTTCTCTGCAACTACCCATTGGTTTTGTTGTGCCTTCTGGGGAATCTGATCTATACATAATATATATAAAATCTCTTTTTCAGAGAATTGCTCCTTGAAATAGCCAAAAACAGCATTCATGCCGTCTGAGATTTCTGTTTTCTGGGCTAAAGAGCCTTGATTCTTTTAGTGGCTCCTCATGCCACAGTCCTGATTTAGTTTCTGGTCCCTTGAAAACTGATTACTGACCTTGGAAACCTGGTCTGGGATGTTAGTGTTTTTTTCAGTGTGGTTCTCAGAATTGAACTTAGGACTCAAAGGGTACACTGACACAGCTTAGTATTGAGGTGGGCTGTCCCATCTTTTATCCTTTTAATGAAGCCTGAGATAAAGTAGTGTTTACTTTTTAGCAGCTGAATGACACAGTTGATTAATATTGAGTAGATGGTCAGCTAAAAACCCCGTCTTTTTCACATTTGTTCTTCAATTGGATTTCTCCATCCAGATTTTTAAAAGTGTTTTTATTGTTAAATATAACATATATGCAAAGAAAAGAAAGAAAAACCAAAGATTTTCAAAATGCTTCAACAAATATTCCTCATCCAGATTTTTAAGCCCAAGACCTTAAAACTTTTATTCCTTTCAAGTCTCAGCTTGTTGGTTGAGATCATCTTAGATCCTAATACTTTCATGCTTTGTTTACTATATCTTCAGCTTCATGTCAACTTTATATTAGACATATCTTGCCCAAATAATTTTCTCCTCTCAGCCACTAAGGATGACTGAACTTCTGACTTCACAAGAAGCAGACTACCTAATAATTAAATTGAATTTATCACATATCTTTGAACTGTGTACAATGCACAAAGTATTCTAGGATAGAATTGACTTCCCCAGAGATAGTGCCCTCTCTGTTACTAGACTAGTTGAAGGAGAGACTGAATGGCCTTTTATCCAGACTGAGTAGAAGTCTCTGTAGGATGGGAGTTAGTATTAGCAACTCCTGTAGTCTCTTTTGATTATGAAAGTCTGTGGTCTGAGCTTTGCTTCATTATCTGTTTTGCCTATTTATGAAAGAACTGAATTAAAAAAAAAATTTTGTTGTTGGATAGTTGATATATTCATATGACTGAAAAATGAAAAGTTTGAAAAGGTATACGTTCCATCCTCCTACCTCCTATAGAGAGTCACTATTGTTTCTTGTGTATTCTACCAGTGTTTCTTCCTACAGAAACAAAGAAATGCAAGAATGTATTATTCTTACCCCTTTTTAAAAATGTCTTAAAATGTGAAATAATAGCATATAAAGAAAAGACACAAAACATAAGAGCCAGCTCAGTAAATTGTGACAAAACCAATGCTTGTGAAATCACTTGTCCGGCTCAGGAAATAGATAATGCCAGCATCTTAGAAGCCTCTCTTATGATCATTTTCTCCTACCCACAGGACTTTTCTAGAGTGGTTGTTTTGAGAGCTGGTCTGCTTCAGTTTTACCCTTACTCATAGCATTTTGCCTTTTAGAGTTTTTCACCAGAGCCTATATGATGTTGACTGTCAGATGAATTGCTTAGCTTCTCAGCCTTTTGATTACCTCTTTGAGAATTATTGAAGATATCCCGAGAGGTAAAGGGATTCCAAATGCCATGCTGACTTCTCTGAATGAACTTCTCTCAGTTCTTAGCCTGTAATTCTTCATTTCCTTGTTTGCTCTCTGGTTCTTTCAAGCAGAATAAAAATTGTTTTAATATTTTATTCATCTTTTCCAGTTCTCAGTAGAAGAGTTATTCCAAATTAGCTA
This sequence comes from Tamandua tetradactyla, assembly GCF_023851605.1. Lineage (NCBI taxonomy): Eukaryota > Metazoa > Chordata > Mammalia > Pilosa > Myrmecophagidae > Tamandua > Tamandua tetradactyla. The sequence goes on along the minus strand of NC_135334.1, from coordinate 70,559,160 downwards.
GTTTTCCATAACTGGAAGTCCCTTTCCTCCACCTTTCTTAGCAAAAAGTGATATACTACTGTGGTAGTTAGATTCAGTTGTCAGCTTGGCCAGGTGAAGATGCCTAGTTATGTTGCTGTGGACATGAGCCAATGGCATGTGAACCTCATCTGCAGTTGGCTAGGAGGCGTGCCTGCTGTAATGAATGATGTTTGAGTTAATTGGCTGGTACTTAAATGAGTGAGCTCAATGTAGCACAGCCCAAGCAGCTCAGCATACTTCATCTCAGCACTTGCAGCTCGGCCCAGGCCTTTGGAAATGCAGAAAGGAATCACCCTGGGGAAAGTTGTTGGAACCCAGAGGCCTGGAGAAAAGGCCAGCAGAGATCTCCCTGTGTCTTCTTATGTAAGAAAGAACCTCAGTTGAAGGTTAGCTGACTTTCCTCTGAAGAACTTTACGTCAACTAAATAAATCCCCTTTTATTGAAAGCCAGTCCGTCTCTGGTGTGTTGCATTCTGGCAGCTAGCAAACTACAACAACTACATACACTATTTTGTACTTGCTGTGTTCATTTAACAGTATATTATAGAAATCTTTCCATAACAAATATAGAGGACTTCTTTTTTCTTTTACTTCATACATTGTGTGTTCACTTAATTAATTGCCTATTAAAGCATATTGGCATGAATATTTTGCTGTTTCAAGTAGTGCTACAAGGAATAATCTTGTATGTACTTAACTTGATGAGCAGATATATTTTAAGATAAAATTTCCAGAATTGGGAATACTGGGAAAGAATAAATACATTTGTAATTTTGATATCTCCTACATAAATGTTGACCCATTTTGCCCTCCAACTCTTACATAAGAGAGTGCCTATTTCTCTACATTCCTGCCAGAAGAGTGTCATCAAACTTTTTGATTTTGCCAGTTTGTTAGATGAAAAATGCTATGCCTATTTAATTTTAATTTGCATTTCTTTTTCATATGTGAGCACATTTTCGCTTGTTTCCTCTTTCTGTGAATTGACTGATCTTGCCCTTTACCTGTTTCTATTCGGTTCCTGAATGTTTTCTTACCAATTTCCAGGGTTTTTTTTTTTAGTATATTAAAGAGATTAGGCCTTTGTGTGTGAAATGTCTGATTGAACATTATTTGATTTAATCCTTAGAATTCTTCTGTAAGGATGTTCCTAAGTTTTCCATTTCACTGATGAAGAAATAGAGCTAAAGTAAGATGAAGTAACTTGCCCAAGGTCACACAGTTAAGTGATAAAATTAGGGTTTAAATTTAGGTGTCTGCTTCCATGCCTCTCCAGGATAGTACAGGAAAGAAAAACAATCTCTGTCTTAAACTTCCCTCAAACTTCCTTATTTTTCTTCCTTGCTTTTCTTTTCTTCCTTTTTATTCTATCTTTCTATTTAAAAACATTTATTTAGCTTCTATCATGTGCCAGGTGCTCGTGATATAAAATTAGTAAGATTTTTGTCTCCGTCCTAAAAAGGCTTATAATCTAAGAAGGTAGATAGTCATGCTAAAAAAAAAATCACAGTTATGTGTATATATAACATTTAGCTGTGTAGAAGAACTAAGCACTAATTGCCTTCAGTAGAGGAAAAGAAGGAATTCACAGAAGGCTTCATATAGGAATTGACTTTTGAGTAGGGTTTAAAGGATAAATTGGGGGTCTAAATAAAGTAAAGAGCATTCCCTAGCATTTCCACTTTCAGCTACTCAAGACATCCTATAATATTTGAGACTTCAGTACATACCTGGACCTTCTCAGTTTTGCAGATTTCGATACCATTTCTTATCTCTGAAAAGTACTAATGCTTTTAATGAGTCTCATGTCTTATTAGTCTCTCACACCTATTCTTTCTCTTCTTTCCCCTTGTCTAGTGGGGGCCCCAAGAGGCCCTGATGAATGCCACATTACCTGGGCATAGGACCATGAACCCTTGTCCTATATGGGAGCAGAAGAGTGGCCGTGTGTACCTGTTCTTCATCTGTGTGCGGGGCCATGTCACTGAGCAGCAACAGATTGTGTCAGGCAGGAATGCTGCCCGCCTCTGCTTCATCTGCAGTAGGGATGCTGGATATTCATGGAGCGAGGTGAGGGACTTGACTGAGGAAGTCTTTGGCCCAGAAGTAAAGCACTGGGCCACATTTGCTGTGGGCCCAGGTCACGGCATCCAGCTACAGTCGGGGCGGCTGGTCATTCCTGCATACGCCTACTACATCCCTTACTGGTTCTTTTGCTTCCGGGTACCATGTAAAACTAGGCCTCATTCTCTGATGATCTACAGTGATGACTTCGGGGCCACATGGCACCGTGGAAACCTCATTAGGTCTATGGAAACAGGAGAGTGTGAGGTGGCAGAGGTGATTGGAAGGGCCGGCCAGCTTGTGCTGTATTGCAGTGCCCGGACACCAAAAAGATGTCGGGCAGAGGCTCTTAGCACTGACCATGGTGAATGCTTTCAGAGACTTGCCCTGAGCCAACAGCTCTGTGAACCCCCACATGGCTGTCAGGGTAGTGTGGTAAGTTTCCAGCCCCTGGAGATTCTGCGTGGGCACCAGGAGCCTAGGGGCAAAGATGCTTCCTACATTCAGAAGAGCTTTCTGCCAGATAACTCTCTAAGACTGGAGCAGGAAGCTGGAACACTCTCAGAATCATGGCTCTTATATTCACACCCAATAAATAAGAAAAGAAGGGTTGACCTAGGCATCTACCTCAACCAGGCCCCCCTGGAGGCTGCCTGCTGGTCCCGCCCCTGGATCTTGCACTGTGGGCCCTGTGGCTACTCTGATATGGCTGCTCTGGAGGAGGGCTTGTTTGGGTGTTTGTTTGAGTGTGGAATCAAGCGGGAATGTGAGCAAATTGCCTTCCGCCTTTTTACAGACCAAGAAATCCTGAACCATGTACAAGGGGACTACACTAGCCCTGGTAGTAACCCTGAGACAGTTCAATTGGCCTAAGACCTAACTTTACATAGAAGGGAATAAGAACCACAGTCAGTATAACGGGAGCTAGGGTAAAGAGGTTACTGAAGTCTGCAGAGATTCAAAAAAACCTAGTATTGTGTTCCCTACCTTTCTTCACTCCTCCCCCTCCAAGGAGCAAAATGAAATTTTGCCATAGTTACTGTCGTGAAAAGAGCACTAAACTGGGAGCTAGGAGACTATGACATGGTCCTGCCTCTGCCACTGACTTGCTTCATGACCTGTGCCACCTTACTCTCTGGCCTCAGGTCTCTGTCCATAAGATGAGAAGATTGATTCTGTGATCTCTCTTCTCCCCATCTCTGGGAGAGGCAGAGTGCCTGGGTGCCCCATGATCAGCAAGTCCTGGCTGCATATAGGACTCTGATCTCAAAATAAAAATCAGAGGGCTTAGCTTTTCAAATGACACTCCCCTCATTCAAATCGAAGTTACAAGCAGGTATCATAGCAGGAATGAAGATTTGGATGGTTTGTTCCATTTTTAATAACAATAACACCCACATCCTTCTAATCATGCTCAGAGCTCTGCTGTTCCTCTGTCTTAGAGGAATTGGGCACAGCAGTAGAATCATGTCACTTATCTCCTCCAGCTTTGCAGTTTTGCTCAACCTTCCGTTCCTTACCCAGAAAGCATCATTCCCTAGGGAGAAAAGGAGAAGCTCGATGCCAGTGGTCCTTGATAATGGTGCTTTTTGCTTCTGATGGCATCACCCCTATGAAAGATGGACCTGAAGTTCACTTATTAAGATGATTTCTGATAGGAAAAGGACATGGTTAGGACTTTAAAACATTGGGTAAAGCTTCCCACAAGGAGCTTAAGGAGCTCACACTTTATGGGGTGAGAAGAAGAAGAAGATTCAAGAAAGTAAATGTACCCAGTGAAATAGTTTGTAGATTTTGGGCCATAAATTGGGGTGATGGTAGCTCCTGATGCCATTTTCTTGGTTGCATCTTCAGTGTGACTGCAGTCATCTGCCCAAAAGCTTGTTGACGCTGTTAGTTTCCCTCAAGCTTGTTTTTTCTTGGAATGTTTCCCTGGCTCAGCCACTCTTTTACCCAGGGAGGAGGTTTTCAACTCTGCGTTAGGAAGGTCTTTGGATTTCCAAGCCTCTGAGTTGGGTATTTTTGTTTTGACCTACTGAAATCACTGTGAAGTAGAGAAGGTTAATTCTTTATCTTAAATAGGTTTAGGGCTGAAAAAAAGCTATGCTGGGTCTTTAAGTTGATACCAAATGATTGCTTTTTCTTAGATTTTCTCCCCCATAGCCTGTTATTACGATATAAATCTATCATGACAGATTTATTCCTTTGGGTAGGAAAGCTCTTTTGTCCCTGTTTTAGAAAGATAATGCTTTACACTGGGATCTACTAATGTATTTCATGCTGTATAATGACCATGGAAAACAAGTCTTAGCTGTAGAATTTAGTTTGGGAGGCTAGGGGTTGCAGTTGTACAAGTAGAATGGGGGAAGATTCTATAGGATGAAAGTTGAGATTAACTTTCCCTACTTTAGCATGCTGTTTAAGCCTTTGGCTTAAAAATGCTTTTTAAAATTCTGTTAGCCTCTCATATGTTGCCAAAATAATCTTTCCACTATAGAGTTGGCATTCATTCACTCTTGTATACATTTATCTATATATTTCCTGAGTGCCTGTGCATAATGCATAGTATTTTTTATTGTCATTCTTTGGTTCAGAATTAGCTGTAGCTCCCCATTGCCTACTAAATTATATTTTTATTTAGCCTGGCATGCAGGACCTTTCAGTTACATGAAGCCTCCTGTTAGGGAAATTGGATGAAATAATGAATAAATATTCCCCTCTAGTTCCTTATATGAAGTCCACTGTCAGGGAGGATCTCTTTCAGGTTAGCAAGTTGAGGGAGTGGGAGCTTGGAGATGGGTAGGTGCTACAGGGAGGAATTGGGGAAGGGGAGAGGATTAAAAAAGCATTCCTTTTCTGAATAGTAGAAACTCCTTGTTCAGCAAAGCCTTACTGAGCACCATGCCCCAAATATATAGGAATACGGAGAATGGCTAAGTTCTACAACCAAGCTTAAAGGATGAAGAGAATAAGAATATTAAGACTTCCTTGGAACTATCCAAGTAAAGAGTCAGTGAAGGAATCTCAGTCACATGCCAGTATGAGACCAGAGCTGTCTTATACTGGTACTTACAATATATCTCATCCATCTCTAAATTCTGTTTCCCTCACCTTTTCTCTTATGTTTGCTTCTCCTTAATGAGTAAGAGAGAAACTTCTTAATAGGGAAAGAGGCTGTATGTGTATTTCAAGAATAGTAAGAAAAGAGGGTTGAGGGACAGGGAAATCTCTAGTATGAGGACAAGAATGATGAACAGAGTGAGTGATGGCAGCTTTGAAGAAAAAGAATAGCAGATAGGAGTCTTGGCACCTTCAGGCAGAGACAAGAGGTGGCATAGTTGTGAAGCCTGGTTTGAGAGATGGTATAGGTGGTGGCTGCTATGAAGAAGAAATGACCAAAGGACAGGCCTGGTCCCTGAAACCTGTGGAAAGAGAGAGGAGTGCACAGGCCAGCAGCTTGGGCTGCAGAGATGCCCCTACCCAGCCTGTAATTCTAGGTTGGCTCAAACTTGCTCATGCTCCAGGTGGTCAACACAGATATATTTGGGTACACCAACCCTGTCTGTGCCAGTTACCCAAGGCTTTCGAGTTCCTGGGACCTGTACCAAGTTAGACCTGTACCATGATACTAGTACCCTATATGAGTTCATTAAAGCAACCTTCAGATTAGGGGTAGAATAGAAAAGATGGGATAGGTGATAGCAGTTGTGAAGAAAAGAGGAAAGGAGTCTGATGGCTTCTAATTTGTCAGAATGAAGAGAAAACTACATGCTATGGTTCCTTGCCCCCAGGTGTCTTGCTCATCCTCTCCGTTGGACACTTAGAGTGGATCTATCCAATACGTGTCTACATGTCTCACCACTGGGAGTGCAGGAAAGCATGAGTAACAGCCTCCTGCTGCTGATATTTACTCAGACTAGCCTCCCATGTACCCATTCAGCCTGCTGGTCCTGGTCATCCTCCCTGGTTCCCTAAATCCTAAGCAACTAATATTCAACTCAGGCCCTTGTATTTGGATGCTTTATTTAGATTTGTTTCTCCTGGTCACCAGGACTCCCCTCTGATGTCCACAGAGTATCATGCAGCTGCAGCCATGGGTAAGAGACATTTCACCCTGCCTGCCAGGTAGCCTGTGGGACCCAAAGAGGTCAACCTGAAGCTACACAGCCTCCTCCCCTGGGCAGGATTTGATACCTACACTTTGGCGAGATTAGGCTGCCCACTCTTCTCCAACAGACCCTAAATTTTCCCCACTGCATTATTCAACTAGATGTCATGCCATCCTTCCCTGTGCTACTGTAGTGCACTAAGTCTCCCATTGGCCCTTACCACAAATTCCCCTATATTATTGTTGTCCGCATTGTGTCCTCTAGTTTTCTGTTAGGCTGTAAACAACTTGAGGGCTAACACTTCCTGAAGCCTCTCTGTGTCCTTTTTACTCTGAGTTATGTATAAATATATGCTTTCTATCATATATTGAATTCCCTGAAGGCAAGGACTAGGTCTGATTCCTCTCTTTGTCTTCTGAACCCAGCAGAGAGCCTGGCACAGAGTAAATAGCAGTAAAGATATGCTGAATGAATGAATGAATCAAATACCCTTGGCCTTTTGAAGCTAATTGATGAGGCCAGGGGGAGTTCCATCCCAGGCAGGAGTAGGTTGCATCTCTTGGTGGTTTGTATAGCTTTCTAAACCTGCCTAACACTCACCCTAAATGAGTGTTCTCTGGGCTGACCTGCTTCCAGGTTATAGTGCTTCCTGGAAACAGGTTTTCTCTAGCTCGAGTTTGGCCTGCCTTGATGTCCCACAGATTACAGCCCAAACCCAAATCCAAGCCTTCATTTGGTGGTCTCATTTTACTGGCATATACCTTCTATCTCATTAGTTTTTCTATACTTACCACTGCTCCATGACTCAAAGGAAATGATGGGGCTCAAATTGTTTTGAGCATATTTTGGCTCTGTGATGCCAAGGGCAAAAAATACACCATAAAAATTACCATGACTCTTTGAAACAAGGAAGATGAATAAAGAACTTACTTCTGGTGACTTTTGTCTTGTTTTGCTTTTAAGGAAATTGAGATTCTTATTGTCCTAGTAACTGTATCTAGTTTGTACCCAACTTCTTTTAAAAAATGCATTCAAGGTAATTTCTTGCTTTTCACAGCACCTTTTACTTTCAAAAAACTCTGCACTAATGTGGTGCACTTTCACGTGTTGTACCTGTTGAGGGAAGCAAGGCAGGGGTTATGGTGTTATTGCTTGATATTACACAGAAGCTATTAAAGCAAATGAGCCAGTATGCACAAATCAGCATGGTTTGACACCAACTCTAGTGTTTATCATTGCACATCTTATTCTTTCTTTAAATCACCTTGAGGTTATTCTCAAATTGTAGGTGGAGAGGCCACAAATACTTATCTAAATGAAGGGGGGTAATAACATCATCTTGTCTCATGAGTTTTGACTTTCTTTTTGTTTCATTAGGATTCTTAAGACACTACTGAATTTGACCATATGTTTCCACATAACTCCTCAAGTTCTGTCAATAGGTCATTCTACTTTCTTAAAACAAATTGACAGTGGAAAAGAGTTTCAAGTGGACATATCTTCTGATATAACACTGAGAGTCACATAAGGATGAAAGATAAATGAACTTCAGAGAACTGCTAATTTACCTCTTAAAAGATTTAAAATAATTATTTACATGATCATTTTTAAAAATTCAATAATCCTAAAATATTTGGTGTTCCTATTTTATTTCTTCATGTTTTATTAGATTGCTTAATGTTTGAGGGGCTTTGGGGCCTGAAAAGAATGTGCACTGCTATACAAACTTTAGTGCTTGTGCTGGTTTGAAAGGAAGTATGCCCCCTAAGAAAAGCCATGTTTTAATATAAGTCCCATTTCATAAAGGTAGAATCATCCCTATTCAATACTGTATATTTGAAACTGTAATGAGATCATCTCCCTGGTTGATGTGGTTTAGTCAAGAGTGGTTGTTAAACTGGATTAAGGGACAACATGTCTCCACCCATTTGGGTGGGTATTGATTGGTTTACTGGAGTCCTATAAAAGAGGAAACATTTTGGAGAAATAGATTCAGAGAGATTCAGAGAGAGTGACACTACGAAGCAGAGAGTCTATCAGCCAGCGATCTTTGGAGATGAAGAAGGAAGATGCCTCCCGGGGAGCTTCATGAAATAGGAAGCCAGGAGAGAAAGCTAGCAGATGATGCCATGGTCGCCATTTGCCCTTCCAGCTGAGAGAGAAGCCCTGACTGTGTTCGCCATGTGCCTTCTCACTTGAGAGAGAAACCCTGAACTTCATCAGCCATCTTGAACCAAGATATCTTTTCCCTGGATGCCTGTGACTGGACATTTTTATAGACTTGTTGTAATTGGGACATTTTCTCGGCCTTAGAACTGTAAACTAGCAACTCATTAAATTCCCCTTTTTAAAAGCCATTTCGTTTCTGGTATATTGCATTCCAGCAGCTAGCAAACTAGAACAGTGCTCAATTTATTAAACTTATTTCCAGTAAAACATTGGAAATTTCTTGAGCATTTATACATAAATAACAAATCTGATTAATTAAGCTGCATTAAATATACACACTAATCACAGGTTTAGTATAGTTAGTTTAGCTGATCTTTTTGAACATTTCAAACATGATAAATAGTAGATAAAACATAAATCTAATGATTAAAAAACCTATCCTTATCCTAAAGTGGGGTGAAAAAAGAATACCATGAACTTGACTCTTATTATTACACCTTCTGGGAGTTCTAACTTATAAACCTTTCTAGGGTTTTAGTATCGTCACCAGATTTTTTTCTCCTACCTTCCTAGGGATTTAGTATTAGCAGATCCAAAGGAAAAAGAATACCATCAGACAAACTTTCTTTACCAGAAACATTAAACTGGGAGGTTGGATGCCTGGAACCACAGACAACTATCATATTTTCCTTTCTTATATGCATTATGGAAACTGGTAATTCTTTTCCCAATTTATTTATTTCTTAGGCTAGTTTGAGTTGCATGTACTTAGCATGCAACCAAAATAATTCTATATAATACCCGTCCTCACAGAAAACAACCTGTTAGTTGCTATCTGGAGCTAAACTACAAGCCAAGAGAAATAAACTTGATACAGACTACTGAAGTTCAATTGATATTCCTAAAGGATTCATTATCAAGAGAAGCATTGGGATAGAATACTGAGAGGATTTTGCTAGGAGACTAGAGTCCAAGGTCTGAATCCTAAAGCTTCTACATGGATGACTTGTTGCAAGCCACTCGTCCTCTCTGGAAACCAGTTTATTCAGCTATAGCAAGAGTATAACATTGGCCCTGCCACTTCACCAGGGGTGTTATGTGGATCTGATGCACTAGCAAATCCTCAAAAGGGTTTACTAAACAGTGAAGTCTTGTATAAATAGAGAATAAATTAACTTTCATCTGTTCACCTCCATTATTAGCATTTGCAACATTTCACTTAACAGCTGAATGCTACAAATAGAGGTGGGGTGATGGATGGAGGGGAGGGAAGGGAAGGCACGGCCTATTGAGGGTGTGCCAAGGTTTCTTCAGATTTGACAGCTCTCTTTTTTTTTTTTTTTTTTAAGGAAAGACAGAGAGAAGGAAGGAAGGAAGAAAGGGAAACATCTCCAAACATTTTCTTGCTTTATTGTATTTTGTTTTTCCGTTTTTGTTACATGGGCTGGGGCCGGGAATCGAACCGAGGTCCTCCGGCATAGCAGGCAAGCACTTTGCCCGCTGAGCCACCGCGGCCCGCCCCGACAGCTCTCTTTGTAACCTCACCTCAGTCATGTCCTTAGCGTGACTGCAAGCCCAGTGACTTAGTGCAACCTTCTAACTTTGCCCCAAACCTTTTGCTTCTTTACCTTGAGAAATGGCCCTGAGCCTCTTTATGGAAGAGGAAAATGTCATCCTTAAGTAGTCCAAAAGGGATTTGATATGTATCATCTCTGTCTTTTGTGCCATCACAGGGTCATGTATGGCATAGTATAGGAAAGAAGAATGTAAGGGGAATAACATTTGTCAAATGCCTAGTGTGTGCTTTGAGTTACAGACATTCTCTTATTTTAGAAACAGGAAAGCTAATATGCAACAGGTTGCATGCTGTGGTTCCATTTGTCACACAACTAGTAAGTGGAGCCAGATCTGATTCCAAACATATATTTTTGTCATAGATAAAATAGAAAGCAGAACTGGAGGTGATGCTTACCTTGATGTGAGGCAGAGATAGTGCCCATTAAGTCCTTGGAAGTTTGTAGAGCACTCAGCAGTTGGTAAGAAACTGGTGATGATCCCTATAGTGATAATGCATCTCAGAGTTGTACTCAAGTGGCCTCTCAAATCAAAATCTTTCCCTTGTATTCTATCCAAGAGAAAAATGGGTTTCTCGACATTAAAGTCACGCCTCTCCTTGGAAGTCCAGACCTAGTTAGAGATAACTTTCTAGAGCCTTCAGTCTTCAGAGGTCTCAGAGCAACTGCCTTCTAAGACCCAGAGTCACCGTAAACGTAGATCTGGATGTCATCAACTAGGAATAGAATCAGGAACATTTACCCTTGAGGGGTAAATACAGAACTTGACAGCAGGTGAAGGTGACTTAGTGCTAGGTGAGAAGGTCAGAAGCCTGCAAACACTGGTAAATCTCTGAATGAACCACAAGTTGGGAGAAAGATTTTATTTTGTGCCACAGCCAGAAACCCTCTGCCTTTCCCCATGGTAGGCCAGTCCCTGCAGCTGCAACAGCACCCAGTGGCTGGGTCTGCACCCATCACACAATGTAGTTGGTCTTCCATGCACTGTCTGTAACCCTCACAACCACTGGGAAGTTCATGCATTGCCCCCTACGTGAAGAAACTGAGCCTTGAGGAGGGTAACTTGGACAGGTACCTTAACTGTAGTTTCTTCATCTGTTAAAAATTAGGTTGATAAAATTACATCACTGAGTTGTTGTGAGGATTAAATATTTAATTTGTCTAGCACTTGGATGAAAGTAAAAAGTCCCTGGTACATAGTAGCTATTTTAAAATGGAGCTGCCATGATTATGATGATTTTTCCTAGTCCATCACATGTACACAGTATGTTAGCAGTGCTTTTCAAATATATATATGCATTTGAATCACCTGGAGAGGTTTCAAATATATATGTAGATTTCTGGTTTCCACCCCCAGAGAATCTAATTCTCTAGGTCTCTGTTAAGTCTTCAGAATTTTCATTTCTAACACTCTAAAGTAATGCTGATGGTTCTAGTCCACAGACCTTCTTTTTTTTTTTGACGGTTTTATTCACAAGCCATACAATCCATCCAAAGTGAGCTCTCAGTAGAATCACAGAGTTGTACATTCACCACCACAATCAATTTGAGAACATTCTCATTGTTCAGGAAAAAAATCCCATAACCCTTATACTCCCGTTATTGACACTTAGCTTTGGTATAGTTCCTCTGTCAAAATTGATGAAAGAATATTTCAGTGTCACTGTTAACTATAGTCCATAGTTTGCACTGTGTTTTTCCCATATACCATCCTATTATTAAAATCTTGTTATACTGGCGTACATTTGTTCTAGGTCATGTAAAAACTTTCTTATGTTTTTACAATTAACCACAGTAATCATCCACCACAGATATCACTGTTATACAGTTCCATGTTTTATGCTCTAGCTTCCCTTCTAGTGACATACATGACCATAGACTTCCCCTTTCAACCATACTCACACTTAGCACTGTTAATTATACTTTTTGTGCTATCATCACCTCTATTCATTTCCAAACATTTGCAATCAACCTTATTAAAAATTATGTACACCTAAGCATCATCTGCCCTGTCCCTGCCCTCTTTCTATCTCTTGGTAACCTATACCCTAGGTTTCAACCCCCGGAATTTGCTTATTATAATTATTAGTGAGACCATACAATATTCAACCTTTTCTGAGTAGCTTATTTCACTCAACGTAATGTCCTTAAATTTCATTCATGTTATTGCATGTATCAGGACTTTATTCCTTCCTACCACTGACAAATACCACAGTTTGTTCATCCACTCACCGGTTGATGGACACCAGGGTTGTTTCCAACTTTGGGCAATTGTGAATAATGCTGCTATGAACACTAATGTGCAAACGTCTGTTCAAGTCCCTGTTTTCACTTCTGAATATAAACCTAGTGACAGGATTGCTGAATTATATCACATTTCTGTTCTTAGCTTCCTGAGGAACTATCAAACTGCCTTTCAAAGTGGTAGGTACCATTCTACATTCCCACCAGGAGTGGATAAGTGTTCTTATTCCTCTGCATATTTTCCAGTGCTTGTAGTTTTCTGTTTTTTGATAATGACCATCTTATAGGTGTGAAATGATATCTCATTGCGGTTTCGATATTCATTTCCCTAATAGCTAGTGATATTCAGCATCTTTTCATTTGGTTTTTAGCCATGTGTATTTCCTTTTTGAAAAAGTGTCCATTCAAGGCTTTTGTCCATTTTTAAATTGGTTTGTCTTTTTGTTGTTGATTTGTAGCATTTATTTATATATTCTATATATCAAACCCTTATCAGATATGTGGTTTCCAAATATTTTCTTTCACTGAATAGGCTGCCTTTTCACTTTTTTGACAAAGTCCTTTGAAGCACAAAAGGATTCACTTTTGAGGAGATATCATTTATCTGTTTCTTCTTTCATTGTTTGTGCTTTGAGTGTAAGGTCTAAGAAACAACTTCCTACTACAAGATCTTTAAAGATGTTTTCCTGTATTTTCTTCTAGAAATTTTATGGTCCTAGTTGTAATATTTTGGTCTTTGATCCATTTTGAGTTATTTTTGTATAAGGTGTGAGATAGGGGTCTACTTTTATTCTTTCAGATATGGATACCCAGTTCTCCCAGCATCATTTGTTAAAGAGACTGTTCTGTCCCAGTTGAGTGGATTTGGCAGTATCTTAAATACATCACATCACTGCCCTCTTGCCCCCATGATTTCTGATGAGAAATTGGAACTTAATCATATTGAGCTTCTCTTTTAGGTGATGAATTGATTTTCTCTTGCTGCTTTCAAAATTCTCTCTTTGTCTTTGGCATTTGACATTCTAAGTAGTAAGTGTCTTGGAGTAGGTCTATTCAGATTATTTGGAGTTGTGTGTCTTGGAAAAAGTTTATATATACATAAACTTTATGTATATACATAAACTTTTTTATTGTATAGTATACATATATACAAAGCAAAGATATAAACAAGTAATAGTTTTCAAAGCACTCTTCAACATGTAGTTACAGGACAGATCCCAGAGTTTGTCATGGGCTGTCATAGGAACCTCTCAGATTTTTCCTTCTAGCTCCTCTGGAATATAGGAAGCCAGAGGCTTAAATATTTTTTATCACCACAATTGACTTTCTTTCTTTCTTTTTTTGTGAAAAATAACATATATACAGAAAAGCAAGAAATTTCAAAGCACAGCACCACCATTAGTTGTAGACCATATTTCAGAGTTTGACGTGGGCTACAATTCCACAATTTGAGGTTTTTATTTCTGTCTGCTCTAAGATACTGGAGACTAAAAGAGATTTCAATTTAATGATTCAGCAATCATATTCATTTGTTAAATCCTATCTTCTCTGTAAAACTCCACCATTACCTTTGATCTTTCCATCCCTCTCTTTAGGGGTGTTTGGGATATGGCCTTTCTAACTTTTTCATGTTGTAAGAGTCTGTCAGTAATATGGGGTAGGAAGATGGAACTATCTGATGTACTGGAGAGGCTGGGCCCTCTCTCTTTTAGGACTTATCTGGTCAGGGACTCATCTGGAGGTTGTAGGTTTCTGGAAAGTTACACTAGTGCATGGAACCCTTATGGAATCTTATATTTTTGCCCTACGTGTTCTTTAGGATTGGCTGGAATGGTCTTGGTTGGGGTTTGGCATGTTATGATAAGTAGCAATGTCTAATTGAAGCTTGCATAAGAGCAACCTCCAGAGTAGACTCTCGACTCTATTTGAACAGTCTCTGCCACTGATACTTTATTAGCTACCCTTCTTTTCCCCCTTTTGGTCAGGATGGAATTGTTGCTCCCATGGTGCCAGGGCCAGCTGGAGTCATACCTGTAGTCATCTCCTGCATCCCCAGGGAGACTTTCACCCCTGGATGCTTGGACCTGTATACTGATATCTTCCATAAAACTTGGGGAATTTTTGACCATTATTTCCTCATATATTCTTTCTGCCCCTTTTCCTCTCTCTTCTCCTTCTGGGACACCCATAATACATGTAATTATGTGCTTCATGTTGTCATTCAATTCTCTGAGACCCAGCTACTGTTTTCCATCCTTTTCTCTTTTCTTCTGTCTGTAAGATTTCAGCTGGCCTATCCTCTAGTTTGCTGGTTCTATCTTCTGCCTCTTCAAATTTGCTGCTGTATGCCTCTGTTGTACTTTTATCTCTTCTATTGTGCCTTTTACGCCCATAAGTTTACTTTTTTTTGCAGGCTTTTAAATTCTTCTTTACGTTCACCCAGTGTCTTCTTTATATCCATTATCTCTTTTGCCACATTTTCCTTTATCTCCTTGAATTGATTTAGAAGATTTATTTTAACAACTTTAATTCATTGTTTCAACTCCTGTATCTTATCTAAGTTTTAGTTTCTTCCTTTGATTGGGCTATATCTTCCTGTATCTTCGTATGGCTTGTAATTTTTTGCTGGTGTCTAGGCATCTGATTTTCTTGATGAATTTATTCTGAAAGTCAGTTTCTCTTTTGCCTAGGGTTTTCTTGTTGATTGGCTTTGTGCTATAGCTCTTCTTTGACATTTGGTTCAACATATTCTAGACCTTTAGACTAGCTTATGTTTAACTGATCTGATATATTTTGAGACTGCACTATTTGTGCAATTGTTCTTCCCCCAGGAAAAAGTTTCGTCTTCCTTCTTCCTCCTCTGAGAATATTGGTCTGTTCTGTTTGTTTTTCATTTGTTTGTTTTATATGTTTTTAACACTCCTTTTGTTATCTCTAGCTACTTTTATCTGGAGGGCTTATTCTGGGAGGAGGGTACCCCCACAGAGGAACTAACTGAAAAATAAGTCAGTTTTTCTCAGTGTAAACAGGCCCAGGACCCTCTAAGGGGGTGTAGATCTGTTCCAAAGTGCCCTGGTGAGGAGACCAAGAAGAATGTGAATCTGTCTATAATGTCTTCCTGATTCTGTGCTCTTGAGCCAACTGTTCCTCACAGTCCTAAGGTGGTACTGTAATTTGAACTCTCAGCTGACTCTGCTCTTGCTGTTTATGTGGTTGAGACAGAGGTTGCAAGCCGCTTTTGACCAGGGCAGATTGAAGCTTGCTCAGATTCCAGATCCTGGAATCTGAAGTCTCTAATCAACAGCCACAAACTACGCTAGACCTTGTCCCCCACCTCATTTTCTTTGGGAAGAGCCACCCCCATTAGTAAACTTCTTCCTACTGCCTTGAGAAGCTGCTGTGTCTTTCAGTCAGCCCTGCTCCCTCCCCTGCCAGGGGTGTGTTTGAAACAGAAGCTGCCAACTGCTTCCTATCTTGGGCTGGTTAAAACTGTAGTTGTTCTCAGAGCTGGAGTGTGCCACCCTGACTTTGCTAATCAAAAGCTGGAGTCAGTCACTGGCCCTGTCTTCCCCTTTTCTTGAGGAAGAACCATCCTTCAGCAAACTAATCTCCTCTGCCCTCAGAAATTGCTGTTACTCTCAGTCTGCTCTGTTTCCTCCCCTGCTGGGAATAGGTTGAAAGAGAACCTGCTGGGTATTTTCTGTCCTGGGTTGGTTGAAAATTTAGCGATGCTCAGATCTGGTACCCAGCAGTCTGAAATTGCTAATCAGAAGCCACAATTGGTACCTAGCCCAGTTCCCCTGCTCCAAGGAGCGATGCTTGGGGAAGCCTGCATGCCAGTGGGGGATGGATAGTAGCCTCTGCAATGTGGATATCCACTCACAGCTCCTCACTGCAATTTATCAGTCTTTTCCTTCAGCTCTTCCCAGGATGTTGTACAGTGTTCTTCTGGTCTCTGGAGACCCCCAAACAGTTGTTTCAGACAATTCCTGGCTATTTACTAGCTGCCTTGGAGGACAAACTTAATCCTAGAACTTCCTGCTTTGCCATCTTGGGGAAAATATTCCACAGATCACTCTTTAAGTAGAACTCTGTTACATTACTCACCTCTCCATCTGTTACCTCACCTACCTCCTATTCACACCTCTGCCAGCCCCATAATGTAAGAGAGACTAAGATTCTTAGCTACTAATGTCCATGTGGAGCCAAGCTTCAATTTTCAAATTGATGTCTAGGTTGGTCCCTAGACTGCCATCAGCTGTATCTTTCCTGGGTGAGAAATTCAGCTTTTCTCATGGCACAGCTTGGTAATTTTCTGGGATTTCTATTGAGATTTCTTATAGATGTTAAAGGTGACACCACAGCTTGGGCACAGATCTGTAGAACAGATTTGCAAGACCCCTGGTCTCAGCCAAGGACTGGGAAGGCTGTGGACAAAGAGGCCTTAGGTTACTTAGATGCTGAGAACTCATCTCTGTGAAGAGCGATTCTCTTATGCCCACAGGGGGAGAGGGAGTGTCAGAGCACAGATCATTTAAATCCAGGCAGTGTTTGAGATAGAGACAGCTGGACCCCTTGGGATTGGGAGTCAAATTGGGATGTGGGGGTAAGTGGGTGGGTCCACATGTTTGTCAGACAATAACCTGACCCTGTATCTGGTCTGGACTGTCTTCTGCCCTTAGTGATCACATCATTTGTGGCCAGGCAAAGATCCTCTATGCTGTCTCCTGAAACCCTTCTCCTTACTTGCCTCCCTTCAGGGTCTGCGGACCTAGGTTTCTTTGGGGTCAAAGATTTGGAAAATCATCAGAAAGCTACAGAGCCATTCCTGCTACTCTTAGTGCTTGGTTTGAAAGCTCAGGTTCCTGAATTGAAATTGCATGATGGTTATAGGCTATGGCATTTTGGTTAAGGCCAAGTCTTATGGGCAAGTATGAGCTTTGAGGGAAGGGTGCTATGTCCATTTGTTCCATGATATTATTCCATCTTCTAGCATAGTAGGTATTAACATTTGTTGAATGAGTGAATGGCCATTCCTATTTCAATCACTTAAAGAAGCAGAGAGCCTCCTCAAAATTGGGAATTCAAAGGTGGATCTTAGGCTGGATGAGGCACTCCTTCCTTTCTTCACTTCATTCCCTTGGTTTGAGACTTTATGGCATCTAGGTGAGCCAGAAGATGGTCCCTGATAACCTGAGTTAATGTGAATTTTAGATTCAGAGAAATGCCATAAAGAGGACCCCAAGTTGGAGGTGAGGAAAGCCCACTTTGCCAATCCAGTAATCCAGGTCCATACTCTATTCTATGTTGTTACTCATAAACCTTTGCTAAAGTCTTGTCTGAACACCTCAACCTGGCAGCTGCTATTGTCAGTATTATGGGATGGTTGGGTGAGCACATTTGGCCTGGAACCTTAAAGGTAGAGAGTGGACTTCCCAATAGTCAGCATGGTAGCAGTATTAGGAATCAATGAGAGAAAACTTAAATAGGAAGATGAATCTTGAGGCCAGAGTCTGGTATGTGAACTACCATCTACCTCTCATGTAAAGATTTTCCCTTGAAAGAAGGAAATAGTTTCATTACAATCCTCAGGAAGGTGGGATGGGAGTTGGGAGTAGATTCCATGTTGACTTCCAAGGCCAGTGAGTATCCCAGTGCCTCAGGAGTTGCAAATGGAAGGGCACAATGGTCATACTTAGCCTAGAGTCAGGATTTGGGACAGATTCTCACCAGATTTCTCTAGGCTCAGTAGCGCCTGACAAGAATCCAGAGCTTGAAATACACTTATACTTGTTGGGGATCTGAGGCTGATCCTGTAAGCTAGGGACAGATGGGTTCCCGATTTAGGAGGTATGTTTTGGCAGGCTACTGCTTTCAGTACACCAAGGCCTGGCCATGGGGCAAGTGGGGCCTGAAATCTAGCCAACTTGGAGCTTCAATGTGATGCACCTGTAGGGCTGCAACTGTCCAGAGTGGGGCATTGTTTTCTAATTAGCAAGGGTATATCCTGGGAAGCCCTGGGTTTGGGTATTCAAAGTGGGGCAGTGGTGGCTGCCTGGGGACTTTGGGTTGGAGAGTCAGTGATTGACTCCTGTCGGGGATGCTGGGGCCAAGGACGGGGTCTGCTCTTTGCAGTGTCCAAGAGAGGGGTTGGTCAAATGCCTATGAGCCCCAGGCTGAGTTCCCCACATCCAGGTGGGCTATGCTTGCCCTTCACCTAAATATGGGACATTCAAACCACTCTCAAAAGAGGCTTCTGTACATGACAATGGGACCTGTAGTCTGGGGGTGGGGATTAGAAAAATATTTTTTCAGTGTAAAGACTGGGAAGTAGGAAGGGTAACAATTAAATGACACTTAGGAGAATTTTATTATTGAATTTAACCATACTGAATTAACAAAATGATATGAAATTAGAGATGCTGGGAATTGAAAGGAAGCTTAGAGCAGAGGTAAAGAGTCTTGGGCCTGAATTCTAGGATTAACTCTTTCTTTTTATGTCCTTCCTCTCTCTATATACCTTTCTTACCTTTTTTTTTTAACAGTTGTTTGAGACCTTGAGCAATTTGTTAACTTCTCTGAATCTGCATTTCCTGCATTGTAAAGTGGGCAAATAACATAAACCTCTTAGCTTGTTGAGAGGGTTCAGCATGCATCTATGTGATGCACTTGGCACAGAGAAAGGGTCAGCTTGTTCTCTCCCTTCCTGTATTGTTTCCACTGTCATATCTGAGCAGGGCCACTGGGCTTAGAAGGCAGTTTGTCAGTGATTCTAGGGTCATGAGAGATCTCTGACTTGTGTCCTAGGGAACCACAGGGACACACTGAGGAATTCTGACTGTTGGCCAAGGAGAGATCTGGAGACACCTCACTGCTCCTCCAGGTTCCTGTTACACCCATCCAGACCATTCTCCACATTTAAGGGCTCCTTTACTTATAGGATAAAGATTTTATCTTGGTGTTTACGTGCCAGTCTATCTTTCTACCCCATCTTTCACAACAGGCCTCCATACACATTGTGGGATGTTCCTGAAAAGGCCACAGTGTTTTTATCTTTGCAGCTCCTTCTGCCTGACTTTCTCTTTCTCCCTCTTCTTTGCTAGGAAAGCATTTTTTTCCCCTTTGGAATGCCCCGTTCACTGAGGTACCTTCCCTGATCCCCAGATTAGGATAGGCCCCACTTCTGGGATCCCATTGTCCCCCTCTAACATAGCACTGACCATTTGATGTGAAATGTTCTGTTTCTATAGATGCGTCCTTTTCGAATCTGAACTTCTCAAGAGCAGGGACCACTTCTGTTCCTTTCTGTGTCTTCAATGCCCAGCCTTGGGCCTGACACAGAGGAGGAGTGCTTTAATGGTTTGTTGAATGGATGAGTATAGGAGTGAAAATTATAAGGAGTGTGGACATTTGCTGGTAGGCGGCAAGTAGCAGATGGCCTGTCTCCAGGACAGAGGGTCACCTGGTCTGGGCATAGAGTAGGGAGCTCATTCTTTTGGTCTCTTTTGCCAAAGGATTTTGGGTCTGAATTTCTTCCAGAAACCAGGTCATGTTGTTTGATTGTCAGATTGTCTGGGGACAGTAGGACAAAAGGTCTGAACTCTGAGGCATCTATGAGGAAGAGTTAGAGGTAGCTGCAGACTCAGGAGCAGCTTCAGGTAGGCAGGTGTGGGAGAACAATACTGCAGTTAGTCCTTCCCACCTAGGGAGCGAGGCTCCCAGCTAATGGCTCCAGAACAGGGCTGTAGTGATCAAAGCTCTAGGTAACAAGAGCTTAAGTATCTATTTAAGATGTCACAAGTCTTCATTCTGTGTCCACCTCTGTGCGAAGTGTGGTATCTTTCTCAAGATTCCTGAGAATTCCTGTGGAGCTAATATTCTGATCGTCTCTCATTCTTAATTCCTACTCTGGTGCATTCCTGTGATTTCACATTGTTTTGCCCCAAGTTCAGATACTGGCCCTGCTCCTTCATTTCCCAAAAATACTACTCTCATAAGCATCTGCATGTAGCAGACTTTCCTTCAAGAGTTGAGGGTAAAGAAGTAAATTACACACAGTGCAGAACAGAAATGCAGGGTAGGGGTTATTTACCCCTTTGTATAAAAAAAGAAATAGAGGCTTAGAGATTAGACTGGTGACTTGTTAAAGGTTGTACAGCAAATTAGCAACAGACGTGAGACTGGATCAGATCTTCTAGGCAAAGACTCTCTGGGATTGTCATTTCACATTTCTAACCTTCTGTAACCCAAGAAGCTGCCCAGGTTTGTGTTAAGAACTGGCTGTACACACACAGAAAGAATGTTCTGGGTGATGGACATATGGAGAAACCTGGGGAGTTTGAAATTTCCTAAGTGTGACTCACCTGCCCCTCTACCTCCTGGAGTCCTGCCAGAAAGAAGATCCTGGTGGGTCAAACCTTTACTAACAGCCTGTCCAAGACATACATACTGGTGCAGTTATTTAGTTTAATTCTCATTATGGCCTAGAGAGATGGCATCATTATTCCTTGTTTCAGATGAGAAAACTGAGGCTTAGAGAGTGGAAGTGACTTGCTCCAGATCATACGGTTAATGTAATAGCCAGCCAGATCTTGGGCCGGGGCTTTGTGGTCCTGGCACTGCCATTATTGGCCTCCAGGTGGCAATCTCCCCTAGCTCCCTGCTGACAGTCCCAAAGGTTGATGACCGAACAGCAATCTCAGCTTGGTCTTTGTAAACAGCCCTGAGGCGCCATTTGTTAAACTGATGTCCTAAGGGGGGCAGTGACTCGACAGAGAAGACTCTGTGAGCGAGTGCATGAGCACAAGATCTGGTTCAGTCTGTTTCCATCTGAGATTGGTGGTCTCTGAACTGAGAAATGCTCGGCATAATATTTTTGGTGTACTGTTCAGTGTCAACTCTACCCCCTCTATTGCCATAGCCCCACTTAGAGATGGGCAGTTGAGTGTTCCTTTGACTCTGCCAAAGGTTTATGGCCTAAATCCTTCTTTAGGTAGAGTCATCCTACCATCTGAGCCACCCCACAGCTCTTACCCCTATTCTGACCTGCAGGCTGCATGCTGTTTTGTAAGGAGCCATGGGAACTGCTATCTTCTTCCATGTCTACCTACAGCCAGAAGGAACTGGGCAAGAGTCCTCTGAATTCTTATCTGGTATACCTCACCATGTTCCCTTTAAGCCCTGCTAGCTGCTGGATCTCCTTGGTGGGATATCTGCCACTGGGTATCTCTTTATTGGAAACTTCCTCTTGGTCACTGTGCTGCTCAGTGGCAGCCCCAGGGTGGGCCTGTAGATTCCTGGCTCTGCTAGTTTCCTGCTGGATATGAGAGGTTTAATTCCCCTTCTGGCAGGCACTCCCAGTTCCCACAAGGGCCTCTGGAATTCTCCCCACTCTCCATCATGGCAATAACTTAGCTGGACCAGGCTTTCCTCATAAGGCTACCTCTGACCTCTCCCCTTTTCCCTCCTAAAATCTCTCCCTCTCCCTCTCCCTCTCCCTCTCCCTCTCCCTCTCCCTCTCCCTCTCCCTCTGTGTGTAAGTGGTGGTAATGGGGCCTATTCTATTGTGTCTGTGTAAGCCCTGGGCAGCTCCTTAATGTCTCTTTACAGAGTGTGGTCTTAAAGCCTCTTGTCCTCAGCTTTGGGCCTTCACTACAATTCCACAAATCTGAGACCTCAGAAAAGTCCTACTATATATCCTGTCTAGTAAAGATCACAACAGCTACCTTGTAGGGCCCTGAGAGGGTTTAGTTTAGAAGTGAGGGAGACAGGGGGCTCTCTGAGGGCAAGGACTTACCATTTGAGCTCTGTGTTTCCAGCACTCAGCACAGGGCCTGCATGGAACAGATCTCAGAGGAAATTTCTCACTTGAATGAAGGACCCTGAGGTGATTCCCCAACCACCTATACCACCTACAGGGTTAGCCTTTAGACCACGGATCCCTGAAGCTCCCCACATTGCCCTCTATAGGAAGAGGGTGAGGGGAGAGGGGAGGGTGGAAAACAACAAATATTTATGAAGCCAGGCATCACACAGTCATTATTTCAAGGTTTCTCAAGCTTCTGTTATTCTGTCTCCATAATTTTTTGCTAAATCCATGTATTATCATTAATGTTTTTCTTTGGCAGATTTTATATAAATACCTAATTCCGCTGGCTCCTAAGAAATAATATTTATGAAATCACATATCAATTATATATTTTTCCTAAATCACATTATAATAAATATGTACCTATTTAAAAATAGCAGGAACCACTGACAGACATCTTATGTACTACCAGTGAGCTGTATACCACATTTGGGTTGTTTAATTTAAAAAAAAACATAAGGTCAATGTTGTTTCCATTTTACAGGTGAAGAAAAAGAAGCTCAGAGAGGTGAATTGACTTGGCAAGGTTATACAGAGTCTTCTGATCTTGGACTCATTGCCTATGGATAGGAGAGGGAAAGGCAGGACTGTGTCCTTAGGGTATGATGGGGTGGGAGAGAATGGGGGAAGCTACCAATGAGAAGTGAAAAAGGTGGTAGAGAAGATAGAGAGTAGGGGAGAGGACTCCACGTCAGAAAGGCAAATGACCTGCGTCCCAATGTCCTATGCACAATAATAGCCATGAAAATAGCTGCAGATTTGCCTGCATTTGTGTGACCAAGATTTATTGTGCCAACAACTCTGGTAATTGGATGATGAAAGCACTGCAGCTGGGACTGGTGGCTGGAAATTAATTATTAGGGAATGGAGAGGGGGAGTGGTCTGGATGCTGCTCAGCTGTGGAAAGACTGTAACCCACTGGAAGGGGAGGAGGGCAGACCTTTGAAATCTTCTAGTGGACTCCCTCAATACTCAGCTGAGTACCAGAGAGGAAGCAATTGGCCCAAAGCCATAGCCTTTCCACAGCAGAGTTGTGATGAGAGCTTCTCTCTGAGGAAAACTGATTCCAGAGGAAAGATGGGCAGGTACAGAAGCAGGAGATGCCTGTACTTAGAGTCATGAGGCCAGAGGGGGAATCCTAGCTTTGTCTCTTGCTGGCTATGTGGTCTTTAGAAGGTAACAATATCTTTGAGCCTCAGTTTCCCCAATTATAAAATGGGGATTATAACACTGATTCTGCTAGGAGACTGTGAGGATCCATGAAGATGCTGGACCTTGTTTAGACCTGGGAACCACTCTGGGGAGACTTTCATTCTCACCCCCACTGCCCAGGTCTGGCCATTTTCCCTCCTGCCTAGGTCCTGCAAGCTCCTCCTCAGAGCCCTGAAACTTAATGCCCAGATTTAAGCTTAATGCTGTTTGTGCATTTTCTGCATGGATGTTAAATCTTTCCAGTGGGATGGGGAAACCCAAAAGGGACTAGGGATTGAGGGATCCCAAGGAGAGGCCCTAAGGAGAGGGCAGATTTAGGGAACAGAATCAGTGCTTAGCCATCACACCTAGGAGAGCCTCTTTTTGGGGGAGTGGTGGGAGGGTGGGTACATGGTCTGGGAATTGAACCCAAGTCTCCCTCATGGAAGGTGAGCATTCTACCACTGAACCACCTGTATACCCAAGCCTCTTTTTTTTTTAAATGCAATATTATTGAGCTTTATTATATATTCACATAACATATAATCATCCAAAGTGTACAATCAGTGGTTTGCAGTATTCATCACATAGCTGTGTAATCACAATAGATTTCTGAACATTTTCAATTACTCCAATAAAAGTAAAAATAAGAATAAAGATAAAAGTAAAAAAGAACACCCAAAACATCCCTCTCTATTATTTATTTATTGTCTTTATTTTCTTACACATCTGTAGGAGACCTTCTTGGTAGTGTCTGACTCTCTCCCCACCTGGCAAGACTCTGGTTGTGTTTTAAGAGATTTGCTATCCCTTGTTCTCAGAAGCAATAGGATCAGGGGGCAAAGAGAAGGAGCCTGGTTTACTTCAGGTTAAGGACAAAGTTGTAGTGGGCCTGACAGAAGGAAGGCTCTTGGATTCCATTCGACTTCTGCCACTTCTACCTAGTTGTGTGACTTTGCCCAAGTCATTTACCCTAACTGAGACCTGTTAGTCTCAGTTTTCTCATCTGCAAAATGGGGATAAGATCTATTTATATTTCTTTAATTGCAAGAACAGAATATCACTTGAGCCTATTTAGACAAAGGGGAGTTGGGGATGGAGCCAGCTATGAAGACTGGAATTGGAATCTAAAAATTGAAATAGAGGCTACTCTGGAGTCTGGCTCCTTTCTCTGTCTCTTTGTCAGTGGGTCTCTGTTACCATCTGTACAACTGCTCTGCTTATCTCCCACTAACCATAGACTGATTCCTTCCCTGTTCTTTATGCCTCTCCTCCCTGTTTCACAGCTTCTGTCTCTTCATACTCTGTTCTCACACAGCTATTGCTTTCCCATGGCCCCTCATGGCTACAACTCAATCTCATCATTCCTCCCTCTGGGGTCCCTTGTAATTTTTACTTCTTATTGCCTGATATTGTCTATCTTTTCCAATTTATATGCATAACAGTGGAAATCTGATTGTCCCTGCCATTTTCCCTGCCCAACTTTCTCAGAGATTATAGAAGCATTTATGATCTGTCCAGAGGGCTCACGTAGGTCTGTAAGAGGGACAGAGCCATAGATTGACATACCTAGTACTAGATGGGGCTTGGGGTTGGATTAGCTCATATAAACAAAGTGCCATACATGGTGCCTAACATACTGTAAATGCTCAGAAAAGCTTTACTGAATTAAATTAAGAAATCCCCGTCTACCACCTAGCCCCTTCTCCTGCTCCCCACCCTTCCCTTCACCGTTGTGGAGCTCTCTAGTACTGGATCCCTCTCATCCCCCACCTCTGCAGCTTCTCTTATCCTCCCTTCCTTCCCAGGCCCAGCATGGACTTGTCATGGGTGATCTTCCCATTTAGACCTTTCTACTGGTCCCAGCAGTCCAATCTGCACCCCACACCTCTGCAAATTTCTCATACTTAAAGCTCCAAGCCCCAGCTCTGCCCTCCCTCTCATTAGATCTGCTGCTGAGGTCTGTGTTATTGGGATGGAAGTGAGTGAGGATAATTGTAAGTAGCTACTGTTTACTGAGCATGTCTATGTACCTGGCCGTGTTCAATGCTTTACCTATTTCTGTCATTAATTTCACAGTATACCCCCTCCTCCTGAGATGAAAAACTGAGATTTAGCCTGGTGAAATGACTTGAACCCAGCTCTGTCTGATTTAAATCCTTTCTTCAAAAGCAAAGTTTTTGGTGTGAGCTCTATCATCTTTCCTCCCTTCGATCCAAGTGGAGTTTCCAAAGGCCACACCAATATTTTTCCTCCTTCTCTCTAAATTTACAAGATGTTAACTAACAACTAACTTCTATTGTGCCGGACACTGTTCCAAGCTCTTTACATGTACCAAATCATTTAATCCTTACAATAACTCTATGGAGAAGGCAGTATCAATATCCCCATTTTGCAAAAGAGGAACTGAGACTTCTGCTTTTGGTTGAGTTACTTGACCAAAGTCACACTCTCCTGTTGGAGCTAGGATTCAAATCCAGTCTGTTTCACTATAGAGCCTGATCTCTTAACTACTATACTATAGTGTAGTGGCCAGAGAGCTGCCCTCACTCCAGCTTAAGGCCCTGGAGCTGATTTTCTTTTCACTTTGTCCAGAAAATGGTTCCATCAATCACCTCCTCGACTGTTTAAGGTCTCCCTCTCTACTGGCTCCTTCCTATTTGCATTCAATATGCATATCTCAAAAGTGTTCTTTCTTGATCTCATGTTATTCTACAGCTACTGCTCTTTCTTTCTGCACCATCACCGTCCGATTTTTTAACAGTTTCTTCACTTGCTGTCTGCACTTCCTCACCCCATTTCAAAAAGATTTCTACTCTTCCCACTCCACCTAAACTGCCATAAGCATATGGAGATTGTACCCAACAACAGCCTAAAAAACTGTCAGTCAAACTTGAAATCATCTATATAAATTGTAAAGCATGTTATAGTTCAAGTAGTACTAATGCTTTTTATCAAGATGAAATAAAATAAACAAAATAAAATACTGACTACTTCGGTATAACTCAGCTGATGATGACACTTCAGTCAAGTCATCTCTGTCTAGCTGGAGATTTGCTTTTCTGTTCACATGTTTTATGATATTAGACTTGTCATTCAAGCATAAAGGCAATAGCCAAGGTGTCCTTCAAGACAACAGACTGATATCTGCACTATTTTATTTTATTTCGTAGATACAGTTCTTAGTCTTCTTCACTCATGTAACATTTCAGCCATGGGGGGGGGAGTATGGCTTCTTTCTTGGTAACTACAATTATTTGAAAACAGCATCAAAATAAGTCTCCTTTTCTTCCAGACAGTTTCTCAGTTATCATCCCTCCCTAGCAGTGTTTATTTATTTCTTGTCCTTTCTCTCTTAATCCTGTACTGCCTTTTTTCTTTCTTCCTTTCCTATCTCTCCTCTATCTCCCTTCCTAAAATTGCTGCTTTTCTGGTTCAAGACTGCTGGGAGAGGTTGGACAGGAGTCACTAATGTACCGTGGTGAAAAGCCTCCCCCATACCAGTGTACAGAGATAATTCAGGGCACAGGAAGGGCATGTGGGGGCCACTCCAATAGTTTGGTATGCCTGTGGTCATGAAGACTACTTTTGCCAGGGTTCCTTATGACTGTTGCATGGAGTACCTCTGCTCCAGTATTGCCTGCTGGTCTCTAAACCCAGGCAAAGTTTTAGTTTTCACCTTATTGACCCCTCACCAGCATTAGGCACCACTTACTCCTTGATCTTACTGAAGCAGTTTCATTCCTCCTTAGCTGTCCAAATCACTGTCTGTTCTCATACTGCTTATCCTGTAAGGCTCGGAGTTCTCCAGGGTTCCAGTCTTTATCTTTCATTCCTGAACATCCTCTCTCTAATAATCTAATCCACTCCCACAACTGTATTTACCTGTTTCTCAGTGACTCCCAAATGTCTATCTCCAGTCTGAGTCTTGGCTTCAAACTCAGATATCCAACTGCCCTCTAATTCAGCCTGCCAAAACCAAGCATATTCCCTTCTCCCTAACCTTTTCCTCCTCTTGTGCTCTCTCTCTCTATCCACCCATTCACCCTGGCCAGAAACCTGGGCACTATCCTTGAAACTTCTCTGTCTTTTGATTTCCATGTACACATAATCACACAAATCAGATGGATTCTGTGCCCTCTTAGCATCTCTGAAAACGATACTTTCCTTTCTAGAAAGTAGAACACAGTAGAAGGAATATGGGCTTTAAGGTTGGATGGACCTGGATTTAATAGCCTCTGCTATTTACTGGATATATGACTTTGGGCACTTCCTTTCATTCACACAAGGCTTAATTTCCTTATCTACAAAATGGGGATAATAGCCTACTTCCAAGAGTCGTTGTGAGAGTTAGAAACTGTTTTAATACCTAGCACTGTGCCTGCCTCCTCGTAACAATGATAGTATTCATTATAATGATGATAATGACAGTGATTGTTATTATTATTTCTGAATCCACTTTGCTGCTCTAATCTAGGATATAATCTTCTGTCTTCTGAACCATCCAGCCCTCCTCACTGGATTCCCTGGCTTCACTCTCCCTTACACATCCCCCAAATGCATTTTTCAGACACTAGTTGGAGAGATTTTTTTCTAAAATACAAATCTGATCTTGACACATCTATTTAAAGCTCTTCTTTCCCCTCTCTCGCATTCCATCTACCCTTTGCCCTAGCCATACTTGCAGGTCTTTGAGCACACATTGTTCTTCCACTCCCTTCTGCCGTATTTCACTCAAACAATTCCCTCTGTCTCTGCCTGAATGCCTTCTTCCTCTCCTCTCACATCCTACCTTGTGAATCTTTCATCCTTTAAGCCCAGTGCCATCCCAAGTCTCCTCCCCCCTCCATGGTGGGATGTCTTTCACTTGGAGTTAACTGACAGCTCTTTGAGGGCAGGAAATAGGTTTGATTCTCCTTTGTGACTCCATACCTGCACAGGACTTGGCATAGAGAAGGGGCTTACAGAATGTTGTCAGACATTTGCCTAAAGTCACACAGAGGGTCAACCCTGAACTTGGAGTTCTTGTCTTCCTGCCAAGCCTTTTTCCTCTATACATGCCATTTTGCCCCAGCAGAGAGTGGGACCCCAGGGCTGGTGACTTGGGAATGAGGGAGCTTCCTGTGTAAGGACAGTAGGCAACCTGAGGACATCACATACCCCATCTTAGCCCTGCACCCAATAAGCAGGGAAAGAATAAAATTATCCACTGCCCACGTCCTGTATCTCCCCATCTGACATGGACTAGAGATAAAAAATGAACTACACAAAATCCAATCTTCCTTGGTGCAGTGGCTGGCAGAGGTGGAGAGGCAGGTGGGGGTTGGTGCCCAAGCAGCTGCTCATCATGCAGCACATCTCATATTTATTGGCTCATAATTGAAGGCAGCCTGGAGATGTCCCAGCACTGGCCCCCAGCAAGACAGATGGGGCACAATGCTGAGGGAGGGAGATAGGACACAGACTTCTTCACAGGACTGTAGCTGTAGAGGGAAGGCAAGGGAAAGAGAGGCAGTTAGCAGCTGCTGATCAGGCCCAAGAGATTCAAAGACTTAAGTCACCTTCCAAAGACCACATAGCCAATAAGAGACAAAGCTAGGATTTCCACTCTGGCCTCCTGACTCTGAATACAGGGAACTCCTGCTGCTGTACTTTCTGCAGGTTCAATGTCCTGTTCTTCTACTCACCCTTGGCCAGACCCTTCCCTCTCCAGTCCTATAGCTTCAGGTTTCAGGGTTTCAT
The DNA here is from genome assembly GCF_023851605.1 of Tamandua tetradactyla. Classification (NCBI taxonomy): domain Eukaryota; kingdom Metazoa; phylum Chordata; class Mammalia; order Pilosa; family Myrmecophagidae; genus Tamandua; species Tamandua tetradactyla. The sequence continues at coordinate 70,530,178 of NC_135334.1, read as the reverse complement.
TCTAGCATATGGGAGAATTGTTCTGGGACTTGGAAAAATCTGGACTATTAACTTGCTGTGCAACTTTAGGTAAAGCATTTTGACTTTTCTGGGCATTGTGGTTCCTCTTTGTAAAGAAGAGAGCATGCTTCTCTTTTCTATATGAAGATTAAGGAGGTTGATTTAGAAACTTTCAGGTTGTACATTTTAGCAATAGTACCAAAAGACTTCCTGTTGGGGAAAGCAAAGAAACAAGAAATGCTACCAAGTATTAAGAACCTGTCATGGCTCCCAACTGTTCATGGAAATGGTCTAAATTCCTGGGCCTGTCATGAAACCTGCGTTGTCCTAACACTGTATGGAAAGGATCTTGGGCTGGGCACAGGCAGCCCGAGTTCTGAACCAGACTCACCACTGTCTTGCTGGGTTACCTTGGACAAGTCCTTGACCATCTCCAGGTTTCAATTTCCCCATCTATAAGATTTCTGTATGTGATCTGTGAGGCAATCAGGTCCCCCAGTCCAGAGCCAGGTTCTGTCCTCTCTCCTAAGTGATTCACCATTCATCCCTCCTCTCCTTCTACTCCAATTATGGCTACTGCCTCACTTCAGTACTCATCTTCCTCTCCCAGATTAGTGCAACAGCCTCTTCATTGGTCTCCCAGCCTCCATTCAGCCTTCTCCCCTTCAAATCATCTTCCACATTTCTTTCAGAGTAGCCTTCCTAAGGCAGATATCTGACTATGCCCCTCTTCTGTGCCGAATCATTCTGTGTTTCCTCATTGCCCTCTGTCAAGTTCCTTAGGTTGGCATTTAAGGTCCTGCATGGTCTGGCCCTGTCGTTTCTTCCATTCCTTGGACCTGCCAGGCTGGAGTGACCATTTCCCAACTGGCTACTAGGAAGCCCTGAGGCCCTGAAGACATTAATGAGAAGGTCAGCATTACACCTGCTCTGACCTCTCCAGCAGATTCCAGGGTTCCAAACCCCACACCTTCTCCATGAAGTCTCCAGGCCTCAGGTATGAATGATGCCACCTGTTCTCTCTCCTGCTGCTGAAGACAGAGAATACCTGAGACAAATGGGTCCTGGAGGTGACCTCCTAAAATACTCCATTGTATAGATGGGGAAACTGAGGCCCAGAGAAGGGCAGTGGTCATATAACAAGTCAGTGCAGAGCCAAGCTGGAGCTCTTCATTTTGTCTGCTCTTTGGGGTGGGTGTCACAGGGCAAGTAAGGCTGTCAAACGGACAGAATACTCTGGGAACTTGTACAGGAGGAAAGGGCAACATGGTTTTCCCCACCATTCCCTTTGGTGGGGGGTACAGGGGTTGAGATAGCTCATCAGGAGAGTCTAAGGAGAAGAACCAGGCTTCGTTGATTGGGTTCTTTATCAGACTTCCTATCCCATTATAGGCTACAAGTCTCTGCATTTCTCCTTCTGGCTACATGTCCAGCTTCATAGACACAGGAGGGAAGGAATCAAAGCAGCCAGAGAAAGTATTTGTGAGCACCAATAGTTAGAGCTGCAAGGATCTAAGCAACATCTTTCCAAATGTGCATCTTATGTATTTTGCACACCACAGTGACAAAAACTCACTTTCACCCAGCTAGAATAGCACCTTCCTTTGTGGGACAGCTTGGCCTGGGCAAGAGACTGCCCTCTCTGAGCCAAAGCCTGAGGACTTCTCGCAGAAAGTTGAGGTTCCCTGCAGGGCATGCTTCTGGGCTTAACATCACCTTGAAGAAAGTGGGAGAGACAGGAACCCCTACCCCAGGCTTCTTTTCCTCCAGGCCCAGTTGATTATCAGATGATGTGATTTCTGGGCCCCTTCCATTACACAAAGAAACTTACTGGAGATTTTGAGTCCCCAGGAATCTACTGACTCGAATGCTTAGATAGTACAGAAGGGGAGACTGAGGCCCAGGGCAGGATAGAATTTTCCCAGTTCCCACAGTACGTTAGATCTGGGCCTGAAACCAGAGCACAAAGCCCCAGGTCCCTTACCAGGAGCCTTACCAGCACATCACACTTCTACTCTGTGATATGGGGTTGTGGGTGGAGAGCTTTCACAGTGGTTTTGCAGAGATGGAGTGATTGACTCCTAAGTAGGGCTAATCCTTAGTGAAGAGCACATCCTGCTCTGCAGAAACTCAGGAACCCAGAGAAAGAGCCATGGACCAGAGATGACTTCCTTTTCCCATCCTACACAAAAGTGCATGCTTCATCTGGGCCACAGCAAAAGTTGTGTTCTGCACAAAGGCACCCATCCAGTCCTCACTTATGCTGGTTTGAAGCTATTACGTACCCCAGAAAAGCCATGTCCTTTAATCCTCATTCAATGAATTGCTGGGTGAGAAACTTTGTTGTTTCCATGGAGATATGACCAACTCAATTGTGAGTGGTAAGCTTTGATTAGATGGTTTCCATGGAGATGTGTCTCCACCCATTCAAGGCAAGGTTGCTTACTGGAGCTTTTAAGAGATTTTTGGAAAAAAAGTCTTAAGAGCTTTTTGGAAAAAGTTTTAGAGCCATCAGAACCAACAGAGTCAAAAGAATGGACAGAGCACCAGGAAAGCCATTAAAGAAGCCTGGAGATAAAGTTAGCAGATGTTGCCCTGTGCCCTTCCAGCTGAGAGAGAAACATCAAACATCATTCGCCTTCTTGAACCAAGGTATCTTTCCCTGGATGCCTTAATTTGGACATTTTTATAGCCTTGCCTTAATTTGTACATTTTCATGGCCACAGAACTGTAAACTTGCAACTTAATAAATTCCCCTTTTTAAAATCTGTTTCATTTCTGATATATCACATTCTGGCAGCTTAAAAACTAGAACATTGCTCCCCTCAGAAAGTCCTCTGTGTGTGTGTGTGTATATGTGTAGGTCTGGCTGCATCTTCCCTTAATGGACACCTTTTTAAAATTCATATACCAGGAGAGAGGGTATTTTGCAATTTGTCTGCCATGAGGGGTTTTACATAAAGTCTGTTATAGGCTAGTGGTGGCCTAGACTATGTGAACACTTGTGGATTAGTAGTTTGGAGTCATTGGTTTGGATTTCCTTGCAGGGTGTGCTCTGGACCCAACCTTGAGGCCACCTCACTTACTCAATAACCAGTCATCCACTCACTCAGCCCGTCCAACCATTTATCCATTGATCCATCCATCCAACCCCCACTGAAGCCTCCTCCTTTGCCGAACCATCAATGTACTGGCAACTCAGATGAGAACTGATGATCCCTGCTCCTCTGGGCCCAGAGAGATCTCTCCCCTAGACTCCTACCACCTAATACCTCTTGTTTCTGGTCTCTGCCCATGGGAAGGTGATGGATGTGACTAGCTAACATTTCTTCCCAGAAAATTTTTATTATCCTCATGCAGTGGTGCTGGGGAGAGAGAATCTCCATCCTTCCTGGAGATAAGTATTAAAGTTGAAAGTCTTAGCCATTGACAGCATCATGTTATTGTATGGGCACTGGGAAGGGACCCAGCATCCTTTCTTCTTTCTCCAGGTACCTCTGTTAGACCTGCCTTTGCTGAAGCTTCCAGCCCAATTCCCATCTCTTGTTAGGACTTCTCACTGCTCGGGGCATCCACCCCTTCAGAAGCATGAACTCTTCACTATGTGTTAAGGATGCTTGGTTCTTGCTCTTGAGTAGCTCATCAACACAGAGTAGGGTGAAGGGGATCCTTGAGGTGAGAGAAGATATGGTAGTGGTGGTGAGTGAAGAGGAAGGAAAGAATGCCAGGGATTAAGGAGGTAGAATTAGTGACCAGTTGGGTGAAGGGTGTGTGGTGTCCAGACTCTTGGATGCCCAGGAGTGAGGGTAGCCAAATGGGAGCATAGGTTGTATGTGCCCTCTTAAGTCATTTCTGGGGGCCAGGCCCATAGAGTCCTCCAAGAGGGTGAGTCCTGATCAGAAAGACTAGCTCTGCCAGTGGGAAAGACTGGCTCGTGCTACCTCCCAGGGAACCATCAACTTAGGTCTAAAGTCACTACTTTATTGAACCAAAGGCTATTTTATGCCTCAATAATAGTGAAGAACAGGCCCAATGTGATGTAAGTGGCACTATTAGGGAACTTTTCCAAGCATGAGGTTGTTGGATTTCCTAGGCATAATTTTATCAGTGGTATATGACAAATATAGAACTTTGTCAGTCTACCAGCTGAAGCAGTCTATTAAAAAACCAAAATTAAATGTTTACCTGCATAGCATGTCTGTCAGCAATATCATGAATCCTGTGTTCATTCCACAAATGTTTGCAAAGCACTATGGGCTAGGTTCAGTGCAAGACTCTAGGAATCCAAAATCTGAACTTTAATTTTCCTTCAGTTTTTTAGTTTCATTTTGACTTTTAATTATTTAACCCACATAGGGTTTATTTTGGCATAGTATGGTGTAAAGTGAAGTTCTAAAATGACTTCTCCCCAAATTGGACTGTATGCATATGAATTTAATCTAGGTCAGAACTTTTCAGATTGATTTACAGAATACTAGTCCCATAAGATGCACAGGAAAGATGATTCTATAGTCAACAGTCTATAGTTTAAAAGCTATTGCATACCACTTGTGCTGGTTTGAAAGGATGTATGTACCCTAGAAAAGTCATGTTTTAATCCTAATCACATTTTGTAGAGACAGTCATTTTTTCTAACCCCTATTCAGTACTGTATGTTTAAAGCTTTAATTAGGTCATCTCCCTGGAGATGGGACTCAATCAAGGGTGGTCGTTAGATTGGATTAGATGGAAACATGTTTCCACCCATTCCAGGTGGGTCTGGATTAGTTTACCAGAATCTTATAAAAGAGAACAACACAAAAGCCACGAGATTCAGAGAGAGCAGAGAAGAAAGACATAGCCATGAGAAACAGAGAGGCCACCAGCCAGCAACCTTTGGAGATGAAGAAGGAAAACGCCTCACAGGGAGCTTCATGAAACAGGAAGCCAAGAGAGAAAGCTAGCAGATGATGCCATGCTTGCCATGAGGCCTTCCAGCCGAGAGAGAAGCCCTGACTGTGCTCACCATGTGCCTTTTCACTTGAGAGAGAAACCCTGAACTTCATTAGCCTTCTTGAACCAAGGTATCTTTCCCTGGATGCCTTTGATTGGACATTTCTATAGACTTGTTTAATTGGGACATTTTCTTGGCCTTAGAACTGTAAACAAGCAACTTATCAAATTCCTGTTTTGAAAAACCATTCTGTTTCTGGTATATTGCATTCCGACAGGTAGCAAACTAGAACACCCGTCTTAGAGATTCAGTGTAAATCAGCATAGTTAACTAGCTAAGAAGTCCTGCACTAAGGAACTCTTTATACCTTTTTTTAACCCAATGTTTCCTAATTTTATATGACTGCAGAACCTGTTTTTAGCAATAGCTATTAACAAAATGCAGAATGCTCCACTTTCAGTAAAGGTGATATTAGGATAGAACTAGACATCGAGGTCTTCTTGTCTAAGCTCCAGCTTCTACATATTTATGGATCTGGAATGTGGCCAGGAAGAACGATTACATTCACGACCAGTTCTGCTCCACAGCCTGCTGTGCTAAGAGCTCTGTGAGAGGCACCAAACTCTGGGTGTTTTAGGGAGGGCGAGGTGGCCTGTTTAGTACTTGGTTAGGTCTTCACAGAGGAGTGTTTTCCCTGGGCCTTGAAGGGTGGACAGAAGTGTGTGAGGTGGCCTTTGTGAGTGTAGGACTCTGCGAAAGCAATGACATTGTCCATGACTCTAGAACCATGGGACTTAAAGTGCTACATAAACAGAGATGCCAAAGTTACACTCCCTGCCCTTGGAGAAGCCTATAAAAATGCCAAGCAAAGGTGGGTCTATGTGTCAACCAGAACTCTCCCACAGGGGGCTATGTAGCATTAAGTTTACAAGCCTTGGGCCTATCTTGCTGAAACAGGGTCTCCTGGAGCCTCATTATTACAGTCAGCACAGACCACATATGTGGCCCTCTCCCAAGGCCTCTCTTTCCTCAGGGAGTCTATAGAGTTCTTTTCTTGTCTAGAACAAATAACCGGGGTGGGATGAGAACAGAATGTGGGGACCTGGATTCCTAGGGATTAATTAGGACTCTTCAGTAAGATCTGTTTCCCCTCTGGAGACCAATTAGGACAACTGGAAATTTGGGAGGGGTGTGCAGGAGGAAGTATATGTGTATGGGGCAGGCCCATCTGTGCCCTGCTCGCTGGGTCCCTCTGGGAGAATGGGTAGACCTCAGAGGCACCCTGTCCACTTTCAGGAAAAGTACAAGTGCAAAGACAATCACAAGAGCTGTTTTCATCATCTAAAAACAGGACTTCAGTGTTGCGCTATATGAAGTACATTTTCATCATAACAGAAACCACCCTCACTTCTATAGTAACTGTCTTGTACCAATCATTCACTAGGAACCAGTTCCTAGACTAGACCTTTACATTCATGATCTTGTTTTTTAAAACAGCATGCTGAGATATTCACATTGAACTATAATTCACTTACCATACAATTCACCCATTTCAGATACTCAATTTGATGTTTTTTAGTAGAGTCTCAGGGTTGTGCAACCATCACCACAGTCACTTTTAGAAGAATTTCATCACCCCCAGAAGAAATCACGTGCCCATTAGCAGTCATTCACCTTTCTGCCCAACACTCCCCTGTCCTGCGTGATCACTCATCAACTTCCTGTCTTTGTAGACCTGCCTATAGTGAACAATTCATATAAATGCAGTCGTATAATATGTGGTCTTTTGTGACTTCTTTACTTCACTTGGTATAATGTTTTCAAGGTTCATCCATGTTGTACCATGCATCAGTACTTTGTTCCTTTGTTTTCACATGGGCAGGCACCAGAATCGAACCTGGGTCTCCGGCATGGCAGGCGAAAACTCTGCCTGTTGAGCCACCATGGCCCGCCCACTTCATTCCTTTTTATTTCTGAATAATACATTTTTTTTTTGTATGCTGTATGGCAAGGTCACATTTCATAATTTTTCCATGTGAGTATCCCATTATTGCAGCACCATTTATTAAATTTTTGTTTGTTTGTTTTTTGGGGAAGTCCAGGGACTGGGAATCAAACCTGGGTCTCCCACATAGCAGGTGAGAATTCTACCACTGAACTACCTTGCACACCCCCAGTTTCTTTCTTTTCTTAACTTTTTTTATTGTATAATACAACATATATACAAAGCGAAAAAAGAAAAAAGCAATATTTTTCAAAGCACTCTTCAAGTAGCTACAGGACAGATCTCAGAGTTTGTCATGGACTATCATACCATCATCTCAGATTTTTCCTTCTAACAGAACATTGGAGGTTAGAAGGAATATATGTATATATTTTATGATCACTTGTTTCTTTTTTTGTGAAAAATAACATATATACAAGAAAAAGCAATAAATTTCAACACATAGCACAGCATTTAGCAGTAGAACAGATTTCAAGGTTTGATATAGGTTTTAATTCCACAATTTTAGGTTTTTATTTCTAGCTTCTCTAAGATAACTCGAGACTAAAAGAAATATCAGTATAATGATTCAGCAACCATACTCGTTTGTTAAACCCTACCTTCTGTGTATAACTCCATCATCACCTTTGATCTCTCTCCCACTCTTTTAGGGTATTTGGGCTATGGCCATTCTAACTTTTTCATGTTGGAAGGGCTTTCAATAATAAGGGATTGAGAGATGGAACTAGCTCATGTTCTGGAAAGGATGTCCTCTCTAGGTCTCAGGACTTATCTGGTCCAGGGACCCATCTGGAGGTTGTAGGTCCTGGAAAGTTATCCTCATGTGTGGAACTTTTGTAGAATCTTATATATTGCCCTTGGTGTTCTTTAGCATTGGCTAGAATGGTTTTGGCTGGGGGTCAGCAAGTTATGATAGGTAGCAATATCTAACTGAAGCTTGCATAAGAGCAACCTCCAGAGTAGTCTCTCCACTCTATTTGAACTCTCTTAGCCTTTGATATCTTACTTGTTACACTTCTTTCCCCCCTTTTGGTCAGGATGGCATTGTTGATCTTACAGTGTCAGGGCCAGACTCATCCCTGGGAGTCATGAATAACACATTTTTTAATATATCACAATTTGTTTACCCATTCATCATCAGGTGGATATTTCAGTTTTCACTTCTTGGCTATTATGCATAGTGCTGCTATGAATATTGGTGTACAATTTTTTGTGTGGACATATGTATTCATTTCTCTTGGATATATACCCAGGAGTGGACATGATCTCATTTTAAACATTAAAATAACGGGTGGTAGCATTGCTTTCTCAGTTTTACCTTTTAGGGAATGGAAGCTCAGAATATTGAGTAACTTATGGAGGATTACTCAGCAATGAAGAAAAGAACTGGAATTGAAACCTGGTGTGTTGACTGCAAGCCCCTACTCTTTCTACCATATCTTATACAGCATGTGTAAGTTGTATGTGTGTAAAAATAAAGAGTTAATAATAACTTAAGCTCTTTGACAGGCATGAGAGGTCCATTGTGCTCTGGATCCAGCCTATGCACTTCAGACTTCCTCTCTCCTCTTTTTAAAAAATATTTGTATTGATAAACAACATACACAGAAGCATTCTTAACATACAAACATTCCATGCATGGCATACAATCAGTGGCTTACAATATCATCACATAGTTGTGTATTCATCACCATGATCATTTCTTAGAACATTTGCATCACTCCAGAAAAAGAAAAAGAAAAAAACTCATACGTACCATATCCTTACCCCACCCTCTAATTGACCACTAGTATTTCCCTCTGGCCAATTTATTTTAATATTTGTTCCCCCTATTATTGATTAATTTTAATCCATATTTTTTACTCATCTGTCCATACTGTAGATAAAAGGAGCATAAGAACAAGGTTTTCACAATCACACAGTCAGTTTGAGAAAGCTATATCATTATACAATCATCTTAAAGAAACATGGCTACTGGAACACAGCTCTACAGTTGCAGGGACTTCTCTCTAGCCTCTCTAATATACCTTAAACTGAAAAGGGGATATCTATATACTGCATAAGAATAACCTCCAGGATAACCTCTTGACTCTGTTTGAAATCTCTCAGCTACTGATGCTATTTTGTCTCATTTCTCTCTTCCCTCTTTCAGTAGAGAAGATTTTCTCAATCCCTTGATGCTGAGTCCCAGCTCATTCTAGGATTTCTGTCCCACGTTGCCAGGTGGTTTACACCCCTGGGAGTCATGTCCCATGTAGAGAGGAGGAGGGCAGTGAGTTTGCTTGCTGTATTGGCTGAGAGATAGGCCACATCTGAGCAACAAAAGAGGTTCTCTGGGGGTGACTCTTAGGCCTAATTCTAAGTAGGCTTAGCCTATCCTTTGTGAGGATAATTTCATTCTCTCCTCTTTTCTACCACTTTGCCAGGCAGTCCTACATCTAACCCCAAATGCATTCCTGTCTCGTGACTCTGAGCCTTTTTTGTATGTGGTGTCTTCTTCTATTTCCCTGTGGTTAACCTCATGAACACCTACTTCCTTATGCCTGAAGTATCAATTTAAGTACCTACTCCATGTAGCTGTCCTGGACTACCCCAGATACACCTGATCTCTCCCCTTTGAGTACCCAATCCCTGTGCTTCACTATACTACAGCACTTCTTACGTGTAGAATGACTGTCTTTCCCATCAGACATGGGGTTCCTTAAGGATAGTAACTAAGGCAAATTTATCTTTGGTCCCCAGTGCTGGTAGAATGTTGAACCCATTGATCTGTTGACTTGAATGAATATATTACTCACAGTGACATTCATTTATTTACTTATTCAGTCTGTCAAAGGAAAACAGTACCACTCAATATCTGAAACAAGAAGCTGAATAGTATTGCTTGCTAAGCCAGAAAGAATGTATTGGTGAGTCACAATCTCTCTTTAAGAAGCATGGAGTGTAGAAATTGGTGGATTTTCAGAGCAGAAGAGTTTAGGGATTGGTTAACATTTTCCTGAGGATGTGGGGCTATTCAAGTGAGACTTGCTGATTGGGTGACTTTCAGAAGTGTGTTTAGGGAAGCAAGTTGTCCCTGATTAACTAGGGTGAGTTTATAAAAATGAACTTTATTGAGGTGTAATTTATATACAATAAACTGATGAACAATTCAATGTATACATATAAATAGAAACACCAATGAAACCAACCCCACAAAGAAAATATAGAACATTTTTACTGTCTCAAAAGTTTCCCTGTGCTCCTTTGCATCCCATCTTTTCCTCCAATCCTGGTATTGGGCAATTACTGATTTACTTTTTGTCACTATAGATATTTTTCACTTTCTAAAATTTTACACAAATGGAATCGTACAGTGTGCTCTCTTATGTCTGGCTTCTTTCATTCAGCATAATGATTTTGAGATTCAACCATGTTTTCCACATATTAGTAATATATTCATTTTATTGCTGAGTTATAAAGATATAATAGACAAATTACATTTTGTTTATCCATTTACCGATTGCTTGGTACTTGGGTTATTTTGAGTGCTGGCTATTTTGAATAAAGCTGCTATGAACCATTTGTGTATAAGTCCTTGTGTGGACATATTTTCATTTTCCTTGGGAATGTGGCAATACCAGGATTGGAATGGCTGGGTTTTATGGTAGCTATTTATTGAACATTTTAAAAAACTGTCTATGAATTTTTCATAGTGGTTGTATTATTTTACATTATACCAGCAATGTATGAGAGTTCTAGTTGCTTTCCATCCTCATCAACAGTTATCACTGTCATTCTTTTTAATGTTAGCTTATTTTGGGTGGGGGTGGTCCCCAACAATACCTTCAGGTTTGATGATTTGCTAGAACTCAGAGAACTTAGAAGAGCTGTTTACTCACAATTACAGGTTTATTACAGCAAAAGGATTCAAATTAAAATCATCAAAGGAAAAGGTCATAAAACAGAGTCAGAAAAAAAGGCACAAGCTTCCAGTTGTCCTCTCCCAGTCAAGTCCCACAGACAGTGCTTAATTTTCCCAGTAATTATGTGTAACTACATGTGTGGAGAGTTGCCAACCAGGGACATTTGCTTAAGCCTTGATACCCAGGATTCTTACTGGGGGACAGTCATGTAGTCTTAAGGTACCCACATAACTGACCTTAGCTATTCAGTCTCCAGCTCCTCCAGAGAATACACTTGACACCCCATGGCCCAGGGCCCAGCGTCCCAGGTGAACAGAAACATCTGTTGAGCATAAATCACATTATTATCATAAACTACCTGGCATGGCCCAAGGTCTCAATTATTCAAAGATACTTATCAGGCAGGATATTCCAGGGACTTTGAGGTTATCTCCTAGGAACCAGTGAAGGGCAAGTCCTAGACACCTTTGGTTGTGCCCAGTTTAGACAGCACAGGCCTGCTAAGTTCACCCTTTACTGTACATATACCTAATATAAATTTTAGTCTGAGTACAGTGTTATCTCAATGTGGTTTAAACTTGTATTTTCCTGATGACTAATGACGTTGAACAACTTTCATGCACTTATTTGCCATTCATATATCTTTTTCACTAAAATGTCTGTTCAAATATTTTGTCCCTTTTTCTATTGGGTGGTTTGATTATTCATTATTGAGTTTTAAGAATTCTTTATATATCTGTCGATATTTTTTGACAATTACATGTCTTAAAAATATTTTCTCCTATTCTGTCTTTGCCTTTTCATTTTCTTAATTTTGTTGTCTTTTTAAAATTTTAATTAATTTTATTCACACACACACACTCCACCTTTTCTCCTTCTCCCATCCTCTGGTAACATCTAATCTGCTTTCTGTCTGTGTGGATTTGCTTTTTCTACACATCTCATAAGTGACATCATACAATATCTTGTTTATTTCACTGGGAATAATGTTTTCAAGGTTCTTCCATGTTTTTCAATATTGTTTTAGCTATCCAGTGCCCCTTGCAAATTCATATAAATTTTAGGATCAGATTTTCCCATTTCTGCAAAAAACAGCCATTGGAATTTTGATTGTGATTGCATTGAATCCATAGGTTAATGTGGAGAGTATTGTCATCTTAACAATATTAAGTCTTCCAATCCATGAACATGGAGTGTCTTTTTGTTTATTTAGGTCTCCTTTGATTTCTTTCAGCAGTGTTTAGTAGTTTGCAGTATACAAGTCTGCACCTCTTTGGTTAAATTTATTCCTAAGTATTTTATTCTTTCTGATGCTGTTGTAAAAGGAGTCGTTTTCTTAATTTCCTCTTTAGATTGTTCATTGCTAGTGTATAGAAAACAACTTATTTTGTGTTTTGATCTTACACCCTGCTACTTTGGTGAATTTTGTAGTTAGTTTTAATAGGTTTTTATGGGTTATTTACTATCTTCTATTTATAGGATGCAGTCAACTGTAAATAGAGATAGTATCTTCTTCCTGTCCAATTTTGATGCCTTTTTTCTTGCCTAATTGTGCTGCTAAAAATTCCAGTAAAATGATGAATAGCCATAGTGAAAGCAGCCCTCATCTTGTTCCTGATCTTAAGGGGAGAACTTTCAGTCTTTCATCATTGAGTATGACGATAAGTGACGGGTTTTCCATTAATGTCCTTTATCATGTTGAGAAATTTCCTCTCTATATTCCTAGTTTTCTGGTGTTTTAATTATGAAAGAGTGTTGGATTTGGTCAAAAGCTTTTTCTGTATCAACTGAGATCATCATTTTTCCTTCATTCTGTTAATATGATATATTCATTGATTGATTTTTGATTGTTAAAACGCCCTTGAATTCCTGGGATAAATTCCACTTGGGCATCATATATACTTCTTTCTATATACTCTGGATTCAGTCTTTTATTATTAGTTGATGATTTTTGCATCTCTGTCCATAAAGAATATTGGTCCATAGTTTTTTCTTCTTTTGGTGTTTTTGTCTGGCTTTGATATCAGGGTAATGCTGAACTCATAGAATTGAGTTAGAAAATTCTTTCCTCTTCTGTTTTTTAGAAGAGTTTGAGAAGGCTGGTATTAATTCTTCTTTGAAAGTTTGGTAGAATTCACCAAAGAAGTCTTGGACTTTTCCTTGTTGGGAGGTTTCTAATTACTGTCTCAATCTTTGCACTTGTAATAGTTAGGTTAAGATTTTGTATTTCTTCTTGACTCAGTTTAGTAGTTAGTATGTTTCTAGGAATTTGTCCATCTCATCTAGGTTTTCTAATGCATTGATATACAAATGTTCTGTCTGTTAAGTCTAGTTGTTTTATAGTATTGTTCAAGTCCTTTATTTTCTTATTGATCTTCTGTCTATATGTTCTACACTTTTTTCAAAAGCATCATATTGAAGTCTCTTGTTAATAATGTAGAACTGCCTATTTCTCCCCTCAGTTTTGTCAATTTTTGCTTCATATATTTTGTACTCCTCTTATTAAGTATATATATATATATATTTATAATTATTATATCTTCTTTTTAAATTGTCCTGCTTATCAATATACTGCATAGAAATACCATATGACCAGGCAATACCATTCTAGGTATATACCTGAAATAATTGAAAGCAGAGACTTGAACAAATATCTGCACACCAATGTTCATATTTCACCATTGCCAAAAGATGGAAGCAACTCAAATTGCTTATCCAAGAAGAATGGATAATCAAACTACACCAAACTTGGTATATACATACAATGGAATATTAAGTTCTGAAACATGTTGCAATATGGATGATCCTTAAAGAAATCAAGTTGTATGAAATAAGCCAGGCACAAAAGGACAAATATTGTATGATCACTGAATAATTAATACATAAGGTCAGAAACTAGAACACAGGTTGCCAGGGGTTGGGGTTGGGGTACGGAATGCGGAGTTAATACTAAAGCGTACCAAGTTTAGGGTGATGGAAAAGTTTTGGTAATGGATGTTGGTGCTGGTAGCATGCCATTGTGAACATAATTAGCAGCACTGAATTACATCTTTGAATATGGTTAAAAGGGGAAATTCAGATTGTATATATGTTACTAGAATAAAATTTTTAAAAAATAAGGCTGTACAACACAAACAGTGAATACTAATGTAAATTATGGTCTATAATTAAGTACAATTATAATAATATTCTTTTATCCATTGTTACAAAAGTATCACACTAATGCAAGGTGTTAATAATAAGGGGAGTGTATGGGAATTCTGTATTTTCTGCATGATTTTTCTGTAAACCTATATCTTCTCTAATAAAAGAAATTTTTTAATTCCTGCTGTTTCAATGGCATTATTAGCAAATGAAAGGTAAGCTAAACTTATTTCTAAGACTTGTATTTAGAATATATAAAGAACCCCTAAAACTCACTAGTAAAAAATAACCAATCCAATTTTTAACGGGCAAAGAATTTTAACAGATAATGTAATAAGAAGATATATGAATAGCTAATGGGCACATGAAGAAATACTCATCATCATTATTTATCATGGAACTGAAAAATAAAATTGCAGAGATATTACTACACACTAATTGGAATGGCTGAAATAAAAAATAAAAGCCCTGATAATACCAAGCGAAAATTAGGATGTAGAGCGACTGGAATGATAATACATTGCTGGTGGGAACGTGACATGACACAACTACTCTGGAAAACATTTGTAGAGTTAGTTATCAAATTCAATGGACATTTACCATATGACCCAGAAATTACATCCTAGATAGTTACCCCCCCAAAAAAAAATAAGAGCATATCTCCACACATTTGTACAAAAAAGTTATCGGAGGTCTTTTTTTCCTAATAGAAAAACTGGTCACGACCCAAATACCCATCATCTAATGAATGTGTATGTATAGCCACACAAATGGAGTAAACTATTGATACATGTAATAACATGGATGATTTTCAAAAATATGCTGAGCAGAAGCTAGGCACAAAAGAATACATACTGTTTGATTCCATTTATATAAAGCTCTTTAAAAGACAAATCTAACCCATGGAAACAGAAATCATAACAGGGATTGCCTGGGGCCAGAGGTAGGGGAGGGGGAATTGACTGAGAAATGAGCACACAGGAACTTTTTGGTCGATGAAGATCCTTCTATTTTTTTTTATTGTGATGGTGATTCCATTGTATACACATTTGTTAAAACTCATCAAATTATGTATTTAAAATAGGTGCATTTTATTGTTTGAATATTATGCTTCAATAAAGGTGATTTTTAAAAACTACGTCTAGAGATAAGAAGAGGTAA
Organism: Tamandua tetradactyla; assembly: GCF_023851605.1. Lineage (NCBI taxonomy): Eukaryota > Metazoa > Chordata > Mammalia > Pilosa > Myrmecophagidae > Tamandua > Tamandua tetradactyla. The sequence continues at coordinate 70,515,030 of NC_135334.1, read as the reverse complement.
AATAATGACTTGTTTAAGCAAACAAAAGCTGAGGAAATTTGTCAACAGCAGGCCAGCACAACAAGAAAAGAACTCAAAGGTTTTTCTTAGTATGAAGGAAAACAATATCAGATGGAAACCTGAATCTACAGAAAGGAATTATGAGCCTACAGAAAATGTAAATATATTAATAGCAACTATTTAAAATAACAATCACAATAATATCTTGCAGGATGTAAAAGGAATGTAAAAAAATATGATGATTGCACATATGATAATGTGCTATATGATAGCACAAAAGATATAAAAAGAATTAAATCACTATAAGGACCTTTTATTATTTGGGAAATGGTTAAAATACTAATTTTTGTTGTAATAAGTTCAAGGATACATTTTTAAATCCCTATGGTAATGAAAAAAGTAATGGAATAGGAATAAAAGAAATTGATTAATAAAATAAGCACTGCAAGTAGAAGAAAAACATTGTCAAAGTGGATTTTTAAAAATGTACAGTGATATGCTGTTTATTAAGAAACACTTCACACATAAGGATAAAAAATATTAGAAATTAAAATGGAAAGACACCATGAAAATAATAAAAAGAAATAACTGAAATAATAAAAGATAAAATACAATTAAGGCAAGTAGTAGAGACAGGAACATAATGATAAAAAGTTAATTCAACAAAAGAAAAAATAATCCTAAATTTGCATGTACCTAATGACACAGCTTCAAAATAGATAATAAATATTTCACAAAGCTAAAAGGAGAAATAAAACAAATCCACAGTCACAGTTAGGATTTTAATACACCTCATTCGGTAAAGATAGAATGATCAGACAAAAAGTCAGACAATATCTAGAGGATGTGAACAACACAATTTATACACCTGACTTAATTGATACATATAGAACACAAAGTCTCCAATACTGCAGATCCACTTATTTCCTCCAAAAGCACATGAACTATTTACCAAAATAAACTATATGCTGGATCTTGAAGCAAATTTCAAATAATTAAAATCATGAAAAGTATATTCTTTCATTATACTTAAAGTATATTCTTTCATTATATAGTTCAGTGAAAATGAGCTAGAAATTAAAAAGCAGATATTTAACAGAAAATCTATATGTTTGGAAATTAAACAAAACATATAATCCACAGATTGGTGAAAAATCACCATGGGGATATGGAAAATATTTTGAAAAAATTATGATAGAAATATGACACAGTAAAACTTGTGAGATGCATCTGAACCATCTCTTAGAAGAAAATTTATAGACAACAAAAGTAAAAGTTCATGACTGACAATCTAGACTTTTATTACAAGAAGTTAGAAAAAGATCAATGAGTTGAACCTAAGGAAATTAAAGGGCAGGAAAACATAAAGATAAGAGCAAAAATGAAATGGAAAGCAAACATAAAATAGAAAAAAATGAGCAAAGCAAACAACTTTTTGAATCTTTGAAAAATTAATGAAATTAATAAGCTTCCAGTAAGACAGATCAAGAACAAAGAGAGACATCTCAGATTACCAATATTCCAAGTGAAAATGTCAAGACATCTAAGAAAGGTAATACAGATGCTAAAAAAAGATAATGTGAATAACTTTATGCCATTAATGTTGAGAATTTAGATGAAATGGCAAAAAAAGTGCAAAATTCTTTAAAAAGCAACTGACAGTAGAAGAAATATATGATTAGTTTTGTATTTTTAGAAAATTGATTCCCAAAATAAAAACATAAGGACTTCATGGGCTCACTGGTGTATTCTATCAAATATCTAAGATTGAAATAATATAAATTTTACACAAACTCTCTTAGAAAATAGAAAAAGAGAGAATCATTCCCAATTCATTCTTTAAGGCCAGGATAACCATTATACTAAACCTTAAAAACAACACCACATCACAAGAAAGGAAATGAAGATAATATCCCTCATAATCAAAGATCAAAACTCCTAAATAAAATATTAGCAAATCAATTATTCCTGATGAAAGCTCTCAGCCTACCAAGATCAGAAGAGCATTTTGTTTATCTGATAAAGCTAGCTATAAAAATCCTAGAGGGCGTTGTGACAATAGTTCAGTGGCAGAATTCTCACCTGCTATGCCAGAGACCTGGGTTCATTTTCCAGTGCCTGCCCATGCAAAAAAAAAAAAATCCTAGAGCTAATGTCATACTTAATGGTGAAATATGGAATGATTTTTACTTGAGTTCAGGAATGGGACAAGAAAATTCATTTTCACACGTATTCAAATTGTACTGGAGATTCTAGTCAGTAAAATAAGAGGAAAAAAATAAAGGAATAAAAAGTGTATCACTTCACACCAACCCGGATGGCTATAATAATAATGATAATAAAGAAAATAAGTATTGGCAAAGATGTGGAGATCTAGGAACCCTCATATATTGTTGGTGGGAATTTAAAATGGTGCAGCTGTATGGAAAACAGTTTGGGGATTCCTCAGAGAGGTAAACATAGAATTACATATAACCCAGCAATTCTACTTCTAGGTATATATGCAGACTAATTAAAAGCAGGGACTGAAACGGGTAGTTGTTGACCAATTTTCATAGCAATATTATTCACAATAGCCAGAAGATGGATGCAACCCAAGTGTCCATCAACACATGAATGGATGAACAAATGTGGTATATCCACACCACGGAATATTATTCAGTCATCAACATGGATGAACCTTGAAGATGTAATGTTGAATGAAATAAGCCAGACACAAAAGGTCAAATATTGTATGATTTCTCTTTTGTGAAATACTTAGAATAAGCAAATTCATAGAGACAGAAAGCAGAATAGTGATTACCAGGGGCTGGGGAGGGGAAATGGGGATTATTGCTTAATGAATATGAATTTCTGTTTGGGATTATAAAAATGTTCTGAGGAAATAGATAGTTGCTAAGGTTACACGACATTGACAATGTACTTAACGTCACGGAATTGTACACTTAAAATGGTTAAAATGATTTTTTATGCTATGCATATTTTACCACAATAGAATTGTAATTAAAAAAGGAACAAATTACTCATACATGCAATTACATGGATGAATGCTAAAACATTATGGTGAATGACAGAAGCTAGATGTTACATTTGCATGAAATCCTAAACAAGGAAAAGCTATAATGCCAAAACCCAGATCTGTCTATATACGTATTTGCCCTTTTATGCTGAGCTATTCGTCTTCCAGATTTTTAGGAGTGCTTTACATGTTAGGGATGTTTACCCTGTCCCTGTGTTACAAGTTTTTAATTTCATTTCTTTTCACTTTGCTTAAGTTTTTTTTTTTAATTGTCCATGCAGAATTTTGTTTGATTATTTATTTATTTACTTATTTATTACATGGGCAGTCTCCAGGAATTGAACCCAGGTCTCTGGCATGGCAGCGAGAATTCTGCCACTGAGCCACCATTGCACTTGTTTGATTTTAGTAACAATTTTCAAATTATTTAGTATTTCCTATAAAGATCAACATTATTTCATTGCATCAAGAGGGAAGTATATGAATTACTGTTTGAGCCATTTGCTTAGCTGAACTTTTATTCTTCTATATTCATTTATTGATTCATTCAACAGCATTTATCAGGTTTTGCTCTCTGCTAGATATAGTAATTGGTATCCTGGCAGCAGAATTAGCTGCATTTAAAGGTCAAGGCTCCAATCCCATCCTGGGTCTTGAAACATAAAATTTTGGTGATGGCTGCTTTGACGTCCTTATTTCTCAGGGTGTAAATAAGGGGATTGAGGATAGGTGTGAGTATGGCATATGCTACGTTGCCCATGATATGAAAATCAAGTGGTAGGTCAGCCTGGTAGGCCACATAGGCTATAGCAATGGATGAGTAGTAAGTGCCAACCACCAAGAGGTGAGAGCTGCAGGTGGAGAAGGCTTTTGAGCGGCCATCAAGGGAGCTGATACGAAATACTGAGGCCAGGATGTGGGCATAGGAAAGAAGCACAAGGAAAAGGGGCAGGAAGGATACCACCATGGCAATGGAGAAGCCCATAAGGGTCTGGGGGGTGGTGTCAGAACAGGAGGCTTGGACTAGAGCTAGGTGATCACAGAAACAGTGGTAGATGTTAGCAGTTCTGTCATATGACATCTGGGAGGTCTTCACTACTGCTGGAATGGGCAGAAGAAGGGCAGTGAGCCAGGCACCAGCTGCTAATGCAGCATTGGTTTGTGGAGTCATGTGGACAGAGTAGTGAAGTGGGTGGCAGATGGCCACATAACGGTCATAGGCCATGACCACCAGAATGAAGGCTTCTGAGCATGTGAAGCTTTGAAAGAGGTACATCTGCAATAAGCAGGAAGAAAAGCTGAGGAAGTGGTCCCTGAGTAGGAATAGGGACAGCATCTTTGGAACAGTGGTTGTGGTGAAAAGGATGTCCAGGGTGGAGAGATTGATCAGGAAAAAGTACATGGGCTTGTGAAGGCTGGGCTCTGCCACCACAGCCACCAGGATCAGAGCATTGCCCATAAGGATGAGAAGATAGAAGAATAGGAAAATAAAAAACACAGGGAGGAAGAGGGACTCTGGAAGAGAGGGAATGCCCACTAGATAGAAGACTGGTGGAGAGTCCTCTGATCCATTACAGGTTTTCGCCTCCATGGTGAGACAGAGCTGACATTCTGGGAGCCAGACAGCTGGCACATCAGAGCAGTAGGAACATCTGGAAACCATAGAAATAAAGGATTCTGGAATGGGAATTCTGTAATATTTATTGCTAATATAAGCACGATTATTTACAACCAACTTTAGAGGACTGATAGCAGGCTGTGGTATTAACTTCTAATTAACGAACCTCAAATTCCCAACTTTCTTCTTTGCCAAATATTAATTGGCCTTCTATGAAATAGAAAATATCATGCTGCCTTCAAGGAATATAGTGATGAAAGTGAAGAAGGCAGGCAAATTTCTTACCTTTTTAGAGTTTAAATTTTACCGGGGAAAAAAGTTTAAACAGTTGATTTTTAAATACTTCTGTTCTCATCATAGGTCCCATGCTCTCTGGTTTTTGGAATCTCAGTTCTCTTAAATAAAGTCCTTAAGCTCTTACCTGTACTTTTGCATTCATTCAAAACCCCAACATGTTCCTTTGAAAGGGCTTCTTTCTCTAAGTGTCTCTGCAATTTACTACTGCTCACATACTTGTTTTTTTCTCTCTTGTTTGCTTGAAGCAGTGGTTCTTTCCAACGCCATTTAAACTATGTATCTGGGCTTATACTCATGCATAGGATGTAATAGATCATGGTGGCCCAACACTTCCACTTCAACAACTAGAAAAACCATTATAAATTGCACAAATCACAATTTTAAAGAAATGGAGGAAACTTGGGAGCAGTAAGGATACGATGAATTGGAACACCTGAGGTGGAGGCACGGGGTGGGGCAGGGTGCTCCATAATGAACCGACAGTCATCAGGCTCTTTTCTTCTCTGGAGTGTTTGCTGATTTTTATGACCACTGTGTGGCTTGGACTTTGCCCAGCAAATGGACATGAATGACAGAAAGGGAAACAGCAAGGTTTTTGGCGGTCAAAAAAGAGTTGCAAAACAGATAGGAAACTTGAGAAGCCCTAAATATGTAGCAAGTTTCCCCCACAGATTATCTTCTGAATTCTGGGGCTATGCAAAGGCGGCTGGGAACTAGGCTGAGAATGTCTAAAAGACAGAGTGTAATCTCCTGTGATACTGTGATGCTTAAAAGGGAGAGGGATTGTCTCAAACACACGCTGATCTTTTCCTAAAATTTTTTTCTCCAAATTTTGAAACTGTTTAGGTGGGGATGAGGAGGGGTGTCTAAAGACCTAAACTCAAAACTTCCAAAGGTTAGAATAAAATCTCCCAAAACTTTTAGAGCTGAAGAGATGGAGGCCAATAAGGCTATTAATTCAAAGCCAAGTAGGGTCATACCATAATGACAGTGACAAACCAAAGTTAGTCTAAAGCTTACTAACACTGAAGTTCAGGTCTTAATTAGCTCTAGATGATTAACTCTTCACCCTATCTGCCTTACAGAGGAAAAGGAGAAGTCTGTCTAGTGAAAGATATCCTCTAGAGTCTTTATGAATCTATTATAAATAAAATTTATCCAGCAATAAAAAGTATTAGATGTGCAAAAAGATAAGAAAATAAGATCAACAATCAATTGTGAAAACATGCAGTAAAAGCAGACATATAGATAAGCCTGATATTGGAATTAGCAAACAATAACTTCAGTATAACTAAGATTTATATGTTAAGAAAATAGAAGAAAACACCGACGAATGAAAATAAAAGAATTTCAACAGAAAACTGGAATATATTTTTAAAATAAATGAACATTTTATTTTAATTAAACTGGTTGCAGCAGAAGATAGGATTAGAGACCTGGAAAATAGATGAGAAGAAAATAGCTAAAGTGAATCCCAGAGGCAAAATAAGAGAGTACATATTGTATGATTTCATTGATATTAAGTTCACTAATAGGCAAAAATAATCTAAAAATCAAAACAGTGATTGCCTATGAAAGTGAGGATTGAAAAGAAGCAGGTGAAAGGGTACCTTCTGGAGTGATGGAAGCGTTCTATATGTTGAGTGGAGTGGTAGGTTCCTGGGAATTTATATTTGGACTTAAGATGGTTATATTATATTATGTGTGAATTTTACCTCAATTTTAAAAATATCACATAAAGAGACTAAGAAGGCAAAAACAGAATAGGAGAAGATATTTTCAATACGTGTATCAAAAGGCTTGTTCCCAAAATATATATAAAAACTTCCATAAACGAATAAGAAAAAGACAACTAGCAGAAAAATGGGGGAAGGAATTGAATAGACAATTCACAAAAAATAGCATCCATATGGCATTAAAAATATTAAAAAGTGCTCAACACCTTTGTTATCACAGAAATGTAAATTGAAACACAACATGATAACACTACATCCTTAACAGAATGACTAAAATTATGGAGACTGCAAAGTGTTGGGATGTGGAATAACCGGTACTCTCATACATCGCTGCTGACTGTGTAAAATGGTGCAATTACTTTGGATAACTGTCTGGCAAAACCTTGTAGAACTTATGACAAGGAGATAAGTTCTACAGGGTTTTGCCAGACAGTTATGACTGGAGATCCTGGAATGAGGGAAGATATTGACTTAGCCACTGTGCTGGGGACGCCCCTCTGACTAAGTGATACAAGATCAAGTCTGTGTTCACATGTATGTCACTGCTTCTTTACTCTGGTGGTTCTAAGATTACCGCCCGACTCCCCCCTTTTCCAGAACTGTTTTAGTTACTCTGAGAAAGCATCTTCCATACCATGAAATTTTTAAATGTCAAACCTAGAAATATCTAGCCAGCTTCTCTCTTTATAGGCCAAAAGGAGCAAGGGCTGGCCCAAGATCACATAGAGTTCCTACCAGAACCCAGGCCTCTGACTTACAGACCAGAGCTCTTTCTTCTATGTAACGTTCCTGGAGAATATGGAAGCTCAATGCGAAGCTCATATCAATTATGAAAGCTCATATTTCTTTCATGTGAGGAGAGATTGGGGCAAAGATTTTCTTTTTTCCCACTTCCATTTCTTCAGCTTATATTGCCAACAACAACCAGACATTTCAGAGTTTGTTCTTTAGTTTCTTTCAAAGTGTGAAGGGTGGCTTGGTTCTCTGTCAGGGAGTAGAGGCTGGTAAAAATGTCTTTCTAAAAGACACATGGGACAGATCACCTGATTGTGAATGCTCTCTTGGAAGAGTGTTCCAGAGACCAGCCCTGCTACCCAGGCTGGAAAGCAAAATGGCTGAAGCTCAACTTAAAAGAATTAACCCTCAGTTAACCAGATCCAACCCACCATCACCAATCACCAGGTTTTTCTCATACTCAAAAGGATGCAAAATACATTTTCCTGAATGTTGTTGTAGCTCAGAGAATTCAATCATAGATTCACTGTCACTGAGTTAGGCCGAGTTTGGGGCTTAAGGGGCAAGAATTTAGAGCCATCAAGTTCAGTTGGCTCCCTCCTCTTTCCTCCTTGGCTCCATTTCTATTAAACAGCTGTGGAAACAGATACTGAATCTAAGGTCCAGAAATAGAAACTTTCCAAAGTCAATCAACAGTTCATGCAGAGGTAAATCTAGAATGCAGTGTCATGGCTCCCAATGAGTGTCCATAAGGATTTTTCATGAGAGATGATTCCTTAGCCTGCCATTCAAAACCTATCTTCTTGCAGCCTTGTATCTTCTTAAAATAATAGAATGGCATTCCTTTCTCTTGCCTTGTATTTCCGACAAAGTCAGCTCAAATATCCCTATTCCAAGAGGCCTTCACTGGCCTTGGGTGACCTAAGGGCTTCTTCTCTGGTATCTCACTGTCCCTGTGCTTCCCTTTGTACTTACTATGATCACACTGGTTTTTCCCCATCTATTTATGCGTCTACAGCTCTGCCAGACCGGGAGTAATTTCAGGGTGGTCATGGGACCTAATTGCTTTCTATTTAATAAAGCCTCATACCACTATCCTCCTCAGGGTCTCAGTCCTCCAGAGTGCAGAGACAGGAGCCAAAAAGTAGCTCTGCCAACTTGTCTTGCTGTTGAATCATAAAATTGGGATGAAAAAGCCATTAGCAATTATATTGTTTTATTACACAGATGGGGACACAGAAGGGAGGCTCAGAAATAGGCTGTGATCTGCCCAAGGTCACACAGTAAGTCAGTGACAGATCTAGAGCTGGACCATCCGTGGGGCTGGACTTAACTCAAACTTTGAGCCAGTGGGAACTCAGCAGTGATCCCAGGCTATTCCACCTACTTGGGGTCCCAGGGCAGACCAACCAGTTGAGACTTTATGCTCACTCTAAAGGCACTGAAGCATTTCCCTGCCCTTAAACTGCTGTTTTGGCAGAGCAGGCCTATGTAATAGATGAAGCCTGTGTGTTTAGGGCAGTCCCAAGGTAAGAGCAAGAAAAACTGTTTTTGAAAGAATTTAGAATTTGATATTTTAAAGGAGCATTGATGTAGGATTACAGTAAAAGTCAGAATTTTTTTGGACTTTTTAACATTTATTTTGTGGTTTATAGTAAGTGATTTTATTTCCAATTACATATTACGGGGGTATTTTCAGTGGCTAGAGCCACTAAAGGTATTGTTAGCACACCATTTCCTTGGTAGGATCCTCTCTGTTGGGATTATCAACTGTTTTCAGTTATTCTGCTGGTGAGGCAGAAAGACCAATAACCTGAATATCCAACCTAACCTTCTGCTTTACACATGTCATCTCATCTTATCATAAAATCCTGCCAGGAAGTGTTTATGCCCCTTTCACAAATGAGGAAACTGAGGGTCACAGAAGGACAACTCTTGTTTAAGGTCACTCAGCTCATAAGGAATGAGAGCAGAGCAGTTGTTCTGTAGTCAGCCTGCAAGGGACTGAGCCCCAGTCTGGGAACCAAGAGTCCTGGCTCCTGGACAAACTGTGCCCCTTGCTTGCTGGATGACTTTGGGACCCCGAGCCCCAGTTTTTCCATCTTTAAAATGAAGGCTTTAGAAGAGATGATGTCTTCCAGCTCAATAAACATTTCTTAGTGTCCCCTGCATTTGTGGCAGAATGAGCGGTTTGGAGATGAATGACCATGGCCCCTGCTTCTAAGGAAGACCGAAGGCTCTTCCATTTATTAAGTCCCTATTGCATGTTTCTTTACATTTATTATGTCATTCAAGCCTCACTACAACTCCCAAACAGTGCTAGTTCTCTCATGCTTTTTTTACTACTCTGAACTGTCCTTGTAGAAAAGGGGCAGGTCATGTACGAAGCATAGACTCTAAGTTAGTTAATTTTGGAGTTAGAAAAACCTAGGTTCCTATCCTGTATCCACCACTGTCCAGTTTGGGCAAGTCACATTCCCTCTCTGAACTGTAATTTCCTTATCTGTGACTCTCAGAGTGTTGATAGTTGCCTCACTAAATGTTCCTGTTTCTCTCACTGTCATCACTCAGGCCTCCTTGTGAGAAACTCAAAAGATCCTCTGTCTCCTCCTAGTGACGCACATCTCTGTGCGGGCCGGCCAGTTACCTGACCCAAGGTCACCCAGAGTGTGTGTCAGCTAAGGTGGACCCTGGGACCAGACTTTCACACATCCAGTGTGTCTTCCAGGGCTCTTCATCATGACTCTACATGCCCCTGGCCTCCCTGAGCCTGTTTCACAACCCCAGACGTTTCTTGTTTGCAGGTGCTCCATCCCCACCCAGCCCAGCTCACCTGTCAAGTGAGGTCCACCTTGATGTCTTCCGTGGAGTTGCCACACGTGGCCTTGGTGGGAAGAGCCAGGTAAGAGCTGAATTGTGGCCTATTAAACCCTCAGGCCGTTCCCTCAGGGAAACCTCTCCCTCAGGCTGGCTCTCCTACGGGACCCTTCATCTGGCAGCCAGCAGGAAATAACTTCCTAGGGTGGAGATGGGGGACTGAGCCCTTGGCTGTGCTGCTGATAAGAACAGCATCATCAACAAGCCTCACGGGTCCCAAAACTTCACCACCCATGGAGCAGTTTTATTCCTGTTTTCCCATCTGGTTCTCACAACAGCTGGGGAAGACAGACAGGGTCAGGACTGTTCCCGATATTTTCCACTTGAAGAAACGGAGATCTACAGAAGTGCAGTGACTTGCCCAAAGCCACAGAGTGACAGAGCTAGGATTTAGAACCAAGGCTCCAATTCTCATTCGGCAACACAGCACCTAATGGCTGAGACCTGAGTTCTTTGCAGCAGTGTCACCTTGAACAAGTCCCTTAATCTCACTGAAGCTTTTTCCTTAAGTATAAAATGAGTAGAATAACACCATCTATCTCACAGGGCTATTGAGAAGGTTTAGGGTGCTTAGCTCAGGACCTGCCACATATTAGACCCTCAATAAGTGAGAGTTATTTTTTAATGAACCAAAGTTGTAATCCTGTTGCATGAATTTGCTATACTATTGCTATTGTGCAATGAAGAGTTTGCAAGGGTTTTGTGGAGAGAATGTGGAGTGGAGGTCTATGCCCCAGCACTAGGCAGCCAAAAGCTGAGGCACATGATTTCTGCCTCAATCTTTCTGATTCTCTCCCATGATCTCTATGGCTCTCTTTCTGCCTCTGTCATTCTTTTACTAGTATGTGTAATATTTAAATAATAAAACCTCATGAGTGATAAATAGATATGCATTATATTTTATTAAATACAGCATGTTATTGAAAAAATGTGAAAGTTTTCTTCACACCAACCCTTTCCCATGTTCCTCTCCACCCTTACTATTACTGGTCTGGTATATTCCTTCCAGACCTTTTGTAAAGCATATAAGTGTGTGTGTGTGTTGGATATATGATTTTATTTTCTGCTTTTCTTTCAAAATATTGAATTTTTTTATCTTAGTGTATTAATACATATTTTTTACTTTTTTATCATATAAAATGATGTATATACAAAGCAAAGGAAGAAAAAAGCAATAGTTTTCAAAGCACTCTTGAACAAGTAGTTACAGGACAGATCCCAGAGTTTGTCATGAGCTACCATACTATCTTCTCAGATTTTTCCTTCTAGCTGCTCCAGAATATAGGAGGCTAGAAGGAATAAATACATATATTTTAACTTAGTAAGTCTTGGAATCCTTCTATGTCTGATCTACTTCATTCTTTGGACTTGTTACTTCATAATTCATAGTATGGATATATCATGGCTTGTCTAATAATTTCTCTGTTGATGGATATTTAAGTTGTGTCCAATTATTGCTATTATTAACAATGTTGCAATTAATAACCTGTTTACATGTATTTTGTGGCGCATGTGCCCAAAGATTTCTCTGGATGAGATAAAGCCTTAAAAGTGGTAGTTCTAGCCCAAGCAATAAGAATAATAGTATGTGCAAGTGCAGAGACATCCCAGCTTCAAACCTGGAGGCTTTCAAGATCCTGAATCACAGCCATGGTTGACATAAGTCTGAAGCAACCAGGACCTGATGCTTCTGCCCAGAACCGGGAGAAAGCCATGTTTGAGGAATTCATTTCATCTCATAGAAGAGATTTCTATGATAGAACTCTACTGGCTACTGATTTGCAACTGAAGAATGCAAGATCACTTAGTCATCAGCAGCTGAGAACCAAACTTAATGGAAACCGAAAAATGGTACAACAGATATTGCAACCCCTTTCTGATCTAATGAAATTCATGATAGAGCTGAAGATGGCTTATGAAGTTTCTTGGAATAACAAACAAGAACATTATGTGCCACGTTTTCCTTTGCTAACCTACTCACCCCTTATTAAAGAAAGTAATTCTGGGTTGGGATAAATTTCTATGCGTGGGTGTTTGCTTCAGTACCGTCAATGTAAACTCTGAAGGTATTTCTGGGGGAAAAGATCTAATCACTCCTAAATGAAAGCCAAAGAATCCTGCAGAATCATCAGACTGCTAGGCGGATTCTTTCATTCTGTTTTCTTAGATGCTACAGAGCTCCTTAGTAAACATGCAGAGCCAGTTTTTGGCAGCATGAGAATAGCTAAAGTCTTTGTGGGGCAGCATGGACAGAATCAAAGAAAAGACCTGGGCCCTTGGGTCAGAAAAACCCAACAGTTGGTAGAGTTGAAGTAAGTAGGAGGAATAAAACAACAACCAAGATTAAGAATCCTTTTTGGTTTCTTATTTTATTTTGTTTCACTTAATAAACCAAATAAGAGAGTTAAATTGTTGACTGGGACTTTGCTGTAAAAAGCCAACATCCCAAGACTTACCATTATAACTTTATGGGATGAAATATGATTTATTTTATTACCTCCAAGAATAAAAATGTTTTCCTACTTATTAGGAAATAATGGATTGTACTGTAGCCATGATAACAAGTAATTCTTGGAACTTATTTTATAGCTTTGTGTTTGTTCAATGATGGCTTCATACCAGTACATGAAGCCATCCAGTACATACACTTCTGTAAATCAGCCAATCTGTCACTTGGCAAAAACTTCACTCTGGTTACTGCACTTCCACAGCTAAAGGCAAATCAATCCCCGAATGCTCCCATCCCTGAAGGTCCACCAACCCCTGATCTCCATACTTAACAAGAGTCCATATGAAATCAGCATTCTGTGTTGTTCAGAAACACATTGTGCCTTAAACCATAGAATTCCCTGGCTTAAATAAGTAATAAATTCTGCCCTTCAGATATGGAATAATGGTCTCTTCCTTCAGCATTCATTTCTATAAAGTTGGTTGTAATAAATCTTACTTCTGTTTCTAATTCTACTAATTTGAATTGCCTCTTTTTTTCTTGGTCAGTCTAGCTAAAGGTTTGTAAATTTTGATGCTATGTTCAAAGACTCAACTTTAAGTTTCATTGATTTTCGCTTTTGTTTTTCCATTCTCCGTTTCTTTTTTTTTTTTTTCTCCTCTAATCTTATCATTCCATTTATACTGTTTGTTTTGGGCTAACTTTGTTCTTCTTTTTCTAATTTCTTTAAGGTAAAAGATCAGGTTATTGATTTGAGATATTTCCTCTTTTTTAATATAGGCATTTAAACCTATAAATTTCCCTCTGCACATGGCTTTAGCTGCAAACCATAAGTTTTGGTATGTTGTGTTTTTCATTCATCTCAAAATATTTTCTAATTTTTCTTGTGATTTCTTCTTTGTCCCTTGGTATTTGAGAATATGTCATTTAATGTCCACCTGTTTTTGGAAGTAGCATTCAGTGATACAGCTTTTAATATTTTAAAGATAGCATAGAAAAAGTGGTTAAGTTATTTAAAACATTTATCACTTAGAACATAGAGATAATTTAGAAATAATGACAACATCAAAGGTGAAACTAGACAAGTTTTAGGGGACAATTCTGAGAATATTTTTTGAAAGAAAGGATAAAAGATATTAAAGTGAACCATGGACTTGAAAAATAAACAAAATAAAAACCTAATATATTTTTAGTATTATGTATACCATTGCAAAGATATGAAATTAATGCAGAGGAAAGGGCATCATCATAAGTATCATTCTTGTGAAACAATCATAGTCTTAGGACTGTAAAACGACCATGTAAGTACTTGCTTTATAAGTGATCATTGAAGTCAGTTTTACAGCTCAATATCTTAATTGAATTTAGAGATATTTTATACTAGATTTTTAGATCTTAGAATTCATCTATTTCTCTTCTTCCTTCCTTTCCCAGCAACACTAAGATAAAAAAATAGTAAGTTAAGTATATATGTACTTAATATATGAATGAAACCGTTTGTTATTTGCTGACAGTTTTAATTTTCTTGAAAAGAAGGCTAGGCAGTCACTTGCAAGGATGATAAATACTTAGGTTAAAAAAACAAACAACAGATAACAGGGGGGTACATGGGTAGTTGAGTGGTAGAATTCTCATCTGCCATGAGGGAGACCCAGGTTCGATTCCCCATCCATGCACTTCCCCAAAAACAAGCAAACAAGCAGAACAAACAAACAAACAAAAATTCAACAAATGGTGCTGCAATTAGGGGATATTCACATGGAAAAATAATGAAATGTGACCCTGCCATACAGCATACCAAAAAAAAAAAAAAAAAAAAGCAGATAGCTTCCTGAAGACCATGCTGGCTTATGTAATTGTGCCAATGCTTGCTTAAAGAGAATTCTCTACTGGGGAAAATCAGAAAAATTAGGATCATTAGTCATATATACTATAATTCAAGATGATCTCCTCATTTTTAGGTAAAAATGAGATCAATTTTAAGAAAGTGTTCTCCTGATGTAACTGTACCTTACTTAAATGTAGAAGCTTTCCTCAGACAATAAACCTAACTTCACTTAGGCCCTTCATAGTGTCAGGCTGTCACCCCATATGTCCCTGGTCTGTCCTCTCCTCTCTTATTCTATCCTAGGTGACTTTTTCACAGCTTCTCCTCTCTTCTCAATCTACTTCTTCCCTATTGTCACTTCAGCCAAAACAGCGAGAACTTCATGGACTCCCACCCCACATCCACCCACCTACCGGCATCTGTACCTATATGTGCTGCCTTCTCACCTGTTACCATAGATAAACTATCCTTGTTCCTATCTCCAACAATTCTCTCTCTCCTCCGTCACCAAATCTTTGAGCTCTGCATTCCCATCAGTGTACAAATATGCTATTTCTCCCATCTTAAAAAACTTTTATCTTAATAAACTGCTGATTCAATAAAAACATCAAGGAGCAGAGCAGTGTTATGATATGCCACCACTTCTCTAAGAAAGAGTGGAAATATTTATAAAAATAAATACAATGGTTTCCCTGAAGGGGATGCAACAGGTAGAGGGGGAACAGGAATAGCAGCTAGGCTTCACTAAAAATGCTCTTGCTTTATAATTTTTACTTAAAATCATTGCAATTGTGGATTTAAAAGCCATGTATGAAGACCCCATTAGTATTTGCTGAAACCCTCACTCTCTGCTAATGCCCCTGCTCAATGTTCCACTTAAGTGCTGTGTCTTTACCACACTTTGCTAAGGAAGAAATTCTTCCTCCTAATGTCTGCTAAAAAAAATGCCACTGCCTGCTCCATTCGCTTTTCTGAAAATGGTTTTCCTTTCTACCTGTTTGGGGGCTACTGTACTTCAACCAATCTCACTCCTTTTTGAAACATGATTCTTGAAGGGGGATCCAAGTATTAAATTCAGCTGATTTCAACTGAGTGTAAATCCCATTTTTCAAATGGGGGGTGGCATCCAACTAAAGTTGATTCCCTCGTGATGGGTTGAAACATGGATGCCATATCTTGGTTAGTACCAGGATGAAACCTCTTCTACTCTGATGGGAGCCACTCAGGGAATCTCCTGTTTAATCAGCCTGCATTTGTCATAAAATTGACAACAGAAGACTCACAAGCAAGCAGTAGCAGGTGTCTTAGGTTAAAATTATTCATAGGAGACTTTTTTTAATCTTGGATGGAATACCATCCATGCTCCAGTGCTCCCTGTGCTTCTCCTGAAACAACACCTACCACACTGTCATTTCTGCCCAAGCCTGTTTTGCTCGTTAGATTGTGAGCATCTTGAGGGCAGCAACTATCCCCAACTTGTCTTTGTGTCTTCAGCCTCTACTGTGTGGTTTGGCCTCTCCCAGGTTCTCAGTAAAGGTTTCTTAAATGAATGAACAAATGGGGGTAGTTAGACTCACCAGTTTGATGTTTATTATAAGTGTGAAGACCATCACCTCTCCATCATACCCATGGGAGGACTTGGATCAAATATTGAGGACTAGTGTTGCAACCTCTGTCCAGTTGTCTAATGCCTTGTAAAATGTTGTTTTTAGTTTCCTCGACTTTTCAAACAAATATCATGTAGTGGATTGGCTTTAAAATGGGAATATATTAGTCACAGTTTGGAGGCCCAAATCAAGGCATCATCAAGGCTATGCTTTATTACTAAAGAATGGTGTTCTGGGGTCGGCTGCCAATGATCCTTGGCCTGGGCTCCTCTGTCATGTGGCAGAACACATGGCAGCCCCTCCTGGCCTTTCCCTTGTTTTCTGGTTCCATTAACCCAGGTTCTTGCTCCCTGAGGCTTTCTCTTTCTGTCTGAATTTCATTCTATTTTTAAAAGACTCCAGTAATAGAACTAAGACTCTTCCTGATTAACGCCACATCTAAACTGGAGTAACTTCATCAAAAGATTCAGGAATGGATTAAGTTTAAGGACATGGTTTTCTGGAGTATATACAGGTCCAAATCACCACAAGTGTTTTCTTATAGAATATAATATTCATACAGAACAAAAACGTATACATTCTATGTACAATTTAGTTATAAAAAAAATCCCATGTCATCATCACTCAGGAGAGAAATGAAACATTAACATTCCATAAGACCCAGCATGCCCCTTCCCTGATTACAACCTTCTCCCTCTCCTATAGAAGTAACCATGATCTTGATTATTATAATACATATGGCTTCTCTTTTCTTCATAGTTTTGTGGCCTCATTAGTTTTGCCTGTTTTCAAATTTTACAACTATAATTTTACTGTATATATTCTTTTTTAACATTTTTATTGTAAAATATAACTTATATACAAGGCAAAGAAAGAAAAAGCAATAATTTTCAAAGCACACTTCAACAAATAGTCACAGAACAGATCTCAGAGTTCGTCATAAGCTACCATTCCATCTCAGATTTGTCCTTCTAGCTGCTCCAAAATCCTAGAGACTAGAAGGAATACTAATATAGTGATTCAGCAGTTATACTCATTTGTTAAATCCTACTTTCTCTGTTATACCACTTCCTTCTCCTTTGATCCTTCTCCCAATTTACAGGGATCTTTAGGCAATGCCCATTCTGATTCTTTCATGTTGAGAAGGGGTGTCGACACTAAAGGATAGGGGGAATGTAATTAGTTAGTAATCTTGGAGAGGCTGGTCTATCTGGGTTTCAGGATTTATCTGACCCAGGATCCCTCTTGGAATTATAGGTTCCAGGAAAGCAAACTTAGTGCATGAAACTTTAATAGAGTCTCAGTTTGAGCCCTAGGTGTTCTTAAGAGTTAACAAGAGCGTTGTTGGTTGAGGTTTAGCAAACCATGGCAATTAGCACTATCTAACTGAAGTTTGCATGAGAGTACTTCCAGAATAGCCTCTCGATTCTATTTGATCTCTCTTAGCCACTGATGCCTTATTTTATTACTCTTCTTTCCCCCCTTTTGGTCCAGAAGGTGTTATCAATCCACAGTGCCCGGGCCAGACTCAATCCGGGGAGTCACACCCCACATTGTCAGGGAGATTTTCACCCCTGAATGTCATGTCCCGCATTAAGGGATAGGGTAATGATTTTCCTTGCAGAGTTGGGCTTAGAAAGAGAGACAAGCCACATCTGAGCAACAAAAGAGGTTTTCTGGAAGCAATGCTTAGGTCTTGTTATAGGTAGTCTTAGCTTCTCCACTACAGAAATAAGTTTCATAAGGGAAAGCCTCAAAATCAAGGGCTTGACCTATTTTCTTGGGAGTCCCCATTCTGGATTCCAAGAGTTTGGGATGTTTAAATGAGCTATTCAGACAGATTGATTTAGATTATGTGTTACAGAAAATTTAGGTTCTAGACATAATAAACCTCTCTGCCTTTATTCTCAATTAGTATGTGAAGGTCTAGAGTACATATACTATCATCTTTTACACTGTATTCTAATTTACTTTATACCCAGCCAGATTGGCTTCATTTTTAACTCTAATTGAGGCTTGATTTCTTTTTCAGTTACTTTAACTGTTTTTATATATAGCTATGCTAGCTTTCAGGGCTGCAGCACTCCCTTTCTGGGTCTTAGGTGTCACAGAATTACTCAAAGTTCCAGGGAAATACCAGCAGATACACATATAGCTCAGTGTCTGGAACTTATAGCTTCAGACTAAGTGTGAATGCTATGCGGGCTTACTATCTAGGCTCCAATTTTCTTATAAGTATTTTCTGAAAGAGATCTTAGCGGATTTGCTCTTTTGTTTCTGGCTTTTTACCCAACACATTGTCCCCAAGGTTTATTCAGTTTGTTGTGTGCCTCTGATGTCTTTCCTTTTGGTAGCTGCATCATATTCCATCATATAAATGAATCACTGCTCACAATTTTCCTTCTCAGTCATTGTACTTTTCGGCTCCCTCCATCTATTGGGCATCATGGATAAGGTCCAAAATAAACAAAGCATGTCTTACAGTATTCTCACTTGGTTGTTCAATCAACAGCACCCTCAGTTTTAGGTAATTTTCATTGATCCATAGCGACAAAGAACCAACAAATACAGCATCACCAACTATCAAATCAAAACTACCCCTTATCACTTGTCCCTCACCCCCAATTAGCTGCCCCGGGTTGTGCTGTGATACTGTTGATGTCTTCCTGTTAACTGTTGGCCATGGCATGCACTGTTAGTTTTCCCCATACCCCTCTATTGACTCTTTGTCCAACATCAAGTCTTTGAAGTAGTTCATGTGTGAACTTATTTATAATTGCAGATTCAATCAGTGGGCTACATGGCACTATACATCCCCTGTCAATCATATTCACATTCAATATGGTAATGTTACTTATAACCCTGCTAATCAGTTACCATCACTTCTATCCATTTTCTTGCATTTAGGTTCAACCTCATTGGGGTAGCCTTTCCCCCATCTGTAGCTTTTGTGCAACTCTAAATCTGCTATATTCTACAGTGTAACTTCTGAAATTACCTTTATCAGAGTCATAATAGTGAATTCATACTGTATCTGTCTTTTTGTATCTGACTTTTTCACTCAGCATTATGTCCTCAAGGTTCACCCACATTGTCATGTGCTTTGGGACCTCATTTAATCTTGGTGCTGCATAATATTCCATCATATATATATATATATATATATATATATATGTATATATATATACACACTACATTTTGTTTATCCACTCGTCTGTTGATGGGCACATGGTTTATTTCCATCTTTTGGCAATTGTGAATAGTGCTGCTATGAACATCTGTGTGCAAATGTCTGTTCGTGTCACTGCTGTCAGCTCTTCCGGGTGTATACCGAGTATTGGTATTGCCGGGTCATAGGACAACTCAATATTTAGTTTCTGAGGAGTTGACAAACTGTTTTCTACATTGGCTGCACCATTACACATTCCTACCAACCGTGAAAACGTGTTCCAATTTCTCCACATCCTCTCCAATATTTGTAGTTTTCTTTTTCTTTAATAACAGCCACTTTTATAGGTGTGAGACGATATCTCATTGTCTTCTTGATTTGCATTTCCCTTATAGCTAATGAAAATCAGCATCTGTTCATATGCTTTTTAGCCATCTGTACTCGCTCTTCAGGAAAGTGTCTATTCATATCCTCTGCCCATTTTTATAATTGAATTGTTTGTTCTTTTGTTGTTGACCTGTATAATTTCTTTATGTACACAGGATATTAAGCCTTTATTCAATATGTGGTTTCCAAATATTTTCTCCTATTGAATTGGCTGCCTCTTCACCCTTCTGACAAAGTCCTTTGAGGCACAGAAGCTCTTGATCTTAAAGAGTTTCCATTTATTTATTTTTTATTTTGCTACTTGTGCTTTAAGTGCAAAGTTTAAGAAGCTCTTGGAGACTCTGGTTCCTCTGGGTTTCAGGAATTACTAGATCTTGAAGATGTTTCCCTGCATTTTCTTCTAGAAGTTTTATGGTGTTGGCTCTTACACTTAGGTCTTTAATCCATTTTTAATTAATTTTTGTATAGGTTATAAGGTATAGGGTATAAAGTCTTCTTTCATTCTTTTGCTATTGATATCCAATTCTCCCATGCCCACTTATTGAAAAGACTATTCTGTCCTAGTTCAGTGGATTTGGGGGCCTTATCGAAGCTCAATTGTACATAGATTTGGTGGTTTATCTCTGCAGCTTGGTTCAATTCCATTGGTCAATACTTCTGTCTTTGTGCCAAGTACCATGCTGTTTTGACAACTGTAGCTTTATAATTTTTAAAGTCAGGAAGTTATAATCCTCCCACTTTAGACTTCTTTTTTAGGATATCTTTAGCTATTCAGGATCTTTTCCCTCTCCAAATAAATTTGGTAACTTGCTTTTCCAAGTCTTCAAAGTACGCTGCTGAGGTTTTGATTCGTATTACATTGAATCTGTAGATCAATTTGGGTAGAATTGATATCTTAACAACATTCAACCTTCCTATCCATGAGCATGGAATGTCTTTCCATCTATTTTGGTCAGTTTTAATTTCTTTTAACAATGTTTTGTAATTTTCTGTGTACAAGTCCTTGATGTCCCTGGTTAGACTTATTCCTAGATATGTGGATCTTTTGGTTGCTATTTTGAATGGAAGTTTTTCCTTGTGTCCTCAGATAGGTCATTGTTTGTGTATGGAAATATTATTGGCTTTTGTACATTTGTACATTTTGTACATCTTGTATCCTGCCATTTTGTTGATTTATTAGCTCATGTAGCCTTGTCATAGATCTCACAGAGTTTTCTAAGTATAGGACCATGTCTTCTGTAAATAATGAAAATTATACTCCTTCCTTTCCTATTCGGATGCCTTTTTATTTCTTTCTCTTGTCTAATCACTCCAGCTAGGATTTCTAGTACAATGTTCAATAATAGTGGTGACGATGGGCATCCTTGTCTCATTCCTGATCTTTGGGGGAATGCTTTCAGTTTCTCACCATTAAATATGATGCTGGCTATGGGTTTTTCATATATGCCCTTTATGATATTGAGGAAGTTTCCTTCTATTCCTACCATTTGAAGTATTTTTATCAGGAAAGGATGCTGAACTTTTTCATAGGCTTTTCAGCATCATTTGATATGACCATGTGATTTTTCCCTTTCAATTTGTTAATGTGCTGTATTACGTCGATTTATTTACTTGGGTTGAACCATCCTTGCATTCTTGGCATAAACCCCTCTTGATCACAATGCATAATTCTATTAATGTGTCATTGGACTTAATTTGTAGTATTTTGTTGAGAATTTTCGCATCTATACCCATTAGATTGGTCTGTAGCATCTTTATCTGGTTTTCGTATTAGAACTATGTTAGCTTCATAAAATGAGTTAGGTAGCATTCCTTTTTTCTCAAATTTTTGGAAGAGTTTGAGCAGGATTGGTGTTCTTTTTGCAATGTTTGATAAAATTTCCCTGTGAAGCTGTCTGGTCCTGGGCTTTTCTTTTTGGGAAGATTTTTGACAACTGACTGAATCTTTTTACTTGTAATCAGTTTGTTGAGATCTTCCATTTCTTCTTGAGTCAGTATAGGTAGTTCATGTGTTTCTAGGAATTTGTCCATTTCTCTAAGTTCCTTAGTTTGTTGGCATATAGTTGTTCATACTATTCTCTTATGACTTTTACATTTTCTACAGGATCCATGGTACTCTCACTTCCTATTTTGTCTATTTACATTCTCTCTCTTTTTCTTTGTTAGTCTAGGTAGGGATCCATCAATTTTATTGATTTTCTCAAAGAACCAACTTTTCATTTTGTTGGTTCTTTCTATTGTTCTATTGTTCTCTAGTTTGTTTATTTCTGCTTTAATCTCTGTTATTTCCCTTCTTTTATCTGCTTTGGGGTTAGTTTGCAGTTCTTTCTCTAAATTCTCCAGATGAGCCATTAAGTCCTTGATTTTTTATCATTCTTGTTTTTTAATATAGGCATTTAGGGCAATAAATTTCCCTCTCAGCACTGCCTTTGCCACATTCCATAAATTCTAATATGTTGTATTTTCACTTTCGTTCATCCTCAGATATTTAATAATTTCTTTAGCAGTTTCTTCTTTGACCCACTGATTATTTAAGAGTGTGTTGTTTAGTCTCTATATATTTGTGAAAGCTCTGGTTCTTTGGTGATTGTTAATTCCAAGCTTCATTCCATTGTGATCAGAGAAAGTGCTTTGGATAATTTCAATCTTATTTAATTTATAAAGACTAATATTTTTTGTCCCAGTATATGATCTATCCTGGAAAATGTTCCATGTGCACTAGAGAAGAATGTATATCCTGGTGTTTTGGAGTGTAATGTCTATATATGTCTATTAGGTCTACTTTGTTTAGGTTCTTTATTTCCTTATTGACCTCCTTTCTGGTTGTTCTATCTATAGTGAAGAGTGGTGCGTTGAAGTCACATTATTATTGTTAAAATGTCTGTAGCTCCCTTCAATTTTGCCAATGTTTTCCTCCTGTACTTTGGAGCTCCTTGATTGGGAGCTAAACATTTGTGATTGTTATTTCCTCTTGGTGAATTGTCCCTTTCATTAAAATGCAATGTTCTTCTTTGTCTCTTATGACATCTTTATATTTATATTTATATTTTATCTGATATTAGTATAGCTATTCTTGCTTTCTTTTGGTTAAAGCTTGTGTAGGACATCTTTTTCCCTCCATTCACTTTCGATCTAATTGTGTCCTTGGGTCTAAGATGTGTCTCTTGTAAACAGCATATGGATGGATTATATTTTTAAATCTATTCTGCCAATCTGTATCTTTTAATTGATGAGTTTAGTTCATTATCATTCAAAGTTATTACTGTGAAAGCAGTTCTTGTATGTACCATCTTATTCTTTAGTTTTTATTTATCAGAGCCATATTTTCTTTCCCTTTCTCTCTTTTTATCCTTTTTATTACCCTTACTGGTACTCTTCAATTCTGTGCCCTCCTCCAGACCTCCCTCTCCAGTCTTCTTTTTTTTCAGCTGACAGGATTCCATTTAGTATTGCTTGTAGGGCAAGTCTCATGCTAACTAGTTCTCTCAGTCTTTCTTTGTCATTGAAGATTTTAATCTCTCCCTCAATTTTGAAGGACACCGTGGCTAGATAAAGGATTCTTGTCTGGAAGCCTTTCTCATTCAGGTTCTTAAATATCGTACCATTGCCTTCTTGCTTCCTTGGTGCCTGTTGCGCAATCTGAATTCAGTCTTCTGTGTTTTCCCTTGTCTGTAGTAGATCACTTTTCTTGTGCTCCTTTCAGGACTTTCTGTTTCACTTCAACATTTGACAGTTTGATTAGTATGTCTTGGAGTAGGCCTATTTGGACTTATTCTATTTGGAGTACTTTGGGTCTCTTTGATTTGTATATTTTTATGAGGGTTGGGAAGTTTTTCCTGATGATATCATCAACTAACTTTTCAGCCCTTTAGTCTTTTCTTCTCCTTCTGGGACACCAGTGATTTTTATATTTGTGTGCCTCTTGTTGTCCATAATTTCCCTAAGATCCAGTCCCATTTTTTCATCTTTCCTGCCATTTGTTCTTTTGTGCACTCTAGTTCAGTTGTTCTGTCTTCTAGCTCACTTATTCTTCCTTCTGCTTCTCTGAATCTGCTATTGTGTGCCTCTAGTATATTTCTAGTTTCATCTACTGTATCTTTCAAGTCCATGAGATCTGCCATTTTTCTATTAAAATTTTTTACTTCTTTATGCTCTTCTAGTGTCATCTTGATATCCTTTAATTCTTTATAAATATCTTTGATATTCTGTGTCCCCTCTGGAGTTTTGATTTGGTCATTTGATTGGGTTCTTCACATGCTTTATG
Organism: Tamandua tetradactyla; assembly: GCF_023851605.1. NCBI lineage: Eukaryota > Metazoa > Chordata > Mammalia > Pilosa > Myrmecophagidae > Tamandua > Tamandua tetradactyla. Next base: position 70,491,044 of record NC_135334.1, on the reverse strand, counting down.
ATTTTCTGTTGTGTTTGGGGCATTTGATTATCTTAGTAGGGTTATTTTGCAAGTTGGTTTTCTTCACTCATTTAAAGTTCTGTATGTACTTGGTTTTGCATTGAAGGTTCTTTTTGCACTTGGTTTATCAATAATTCCCTCCCAAACCAAAGCCTGAATCTATGTAGGGGGTGCAGTTCTACTTGAGGGTCTATTAAAAGCTAGGCAGGGGTGCATGGATAGTTCAGTGACATAATATCTGCCTGCCACATGGGAGACCTGGGATCAATTCCCAGCCCAGGCACCCCCCAAAATAATAATAATAATATAAAAATAATAAATATGAAAAAAACACACCTCAACAGTAGTAGGCCCCAAAGTCAGAAGGAGACACCCCAAGATATACTGAGAAAGGACTCAGCCTGGTGTCCACAGAAGGGAGAGAAAATTTTTAAATAAAGTAAAAAAGAAATAAGAAATAAAAAATTAATAAAAATAAATATATAAATATATGTATAAAAATTCAAAGTAACAATAATATTATTAATAAAAATATATCAAAAATATATTTAATAAAAGAAGAAAAAAAAAGAAAAAACTAGGCAGGTAGGGAGTTTGCCAGCCTGCACTCACTACTTCTCACCAGCAGGTGGCATTCCTGAGGCACCCTTTCCCCTTAGGCCTGCCTGTCCCCCACTACAGCTGCTGCTGGGAAGATGGCATACAGTAGCAGGAAGGCTGCTGGTCCTGGCACATGGGACAGGGGAACTGACCACAGCGCCCAGGGGAGGACCCAACCTGTAGTACCTGGTACCCAGTGGAACTGCCGTTCACCACAGTGGACAAGATGGCTATTCATGGTACCTAGCTGGATGACTATTCCCAGTGCCCAGGGACTCAGCTCTTTATGGTAGATGCTGGGCCCACCTCCAGGGTCTCTGTGGACCCTGCCAGCTGGACAGCCATGCTGGGAGGTTTCCCCAGCCAGCAGCTGGGGCAGGATGGAGCAGAGGGACAGTCAGTTCCCTCTCATTCACACCTCCATGAGTGCTACTTTCACCCCCTGGTGGGGATCACAGCCAATCGGTCCCACCCTGTGCCCCACTCCTGCCTTTCTCCTCCCCAAGAAAACCTGGAGACCCTTTATGATCACTCACTTCTCTGGGATGCAGTCCCAGTCATTCTCTCCCCGCATCCTACCTTGTCCCATGGAGCAGGGTTGAATTCAATCCACCCCACTCTGCCGTCTTCCCAGAAGCCCCTAAATATTCTTTTGAATCCTAATTCTGCTGCTCAAACTATATGATATTCTTCCATGTTACATGTATATGAGATCCCTTCATTTTTAAATTGGTGTATAATATCACATTTTATGAATGTTTCACAATTTAGAGAAATGCCACCATGCTGGCTCCTAATGTATGTTTATCCTCAACATTATAAGACAGTGACAAATTGTTTTCTAAAGTGGTTATACAAATTGCATTCCCATTGCCAGTATATGAGAGCTTTCATTGACCCACGCCCTCACCAAGCTGGTGTTACCAGACTTTTCATGTTAACCAATCTGTTTGGTTTCTAGTGGCATTTTATTTGTGGTTATAATTAGCATTTCTCCTATTCTAAAAAGGTTAGGTAATCTTTTCATATATTTATTGAGCATTTCTTTCTTATGAAATATTTTGCTCATTTGACTATCTTTATCTCATTGATTTGAAGTAATTCTCCATATATTCTAGCTCTGAATCCTGTGCTAGTTATGTGCATTGCAAAAATCTTCTCCCATTCTGTACCTTGTCTTTCCACTTTCTTTTTGATGTTTTTTAGAAAATATTTTTATTGACAAATTTTCACACACATACATTCCATACATGGTGTACTATCAATAGCTCACAATATCATATAGTAGTGTATTCAACACCATGATCATTTTTTAGAACATTTGCATCACTCCAGAAAAAGAAAAAAGAAAATCTCATACATACCATACCCCTTCCCCCTCCCTCTCATTGACCACTAGTATTTCCATCTACCCCATTTATTTTACCCTTTGTTCCCCCTATTATTTTTTATTTTTTTATCCACATTTTTTTTACTCATCTGTCCATACCCTGGATAGAAGGAGCATCAGACACAAGGTTTTCACAATCTTTGATGAACAGAAATTCTATATTCTAATGCAGTCTAATTTATCCATTTATTTTCTAAAGAAATAGAAAATAAATGGCTTAGAGTTTAAAAGTCTTCTTTTAAGAAATATTTCACCATACCGAAATCATGATAGTAGTCTATAAAGTTTTGTAGTTTTAGCTTTCATATTTAGGTCTTAAATCGATTTTTGTGTTTGACTTGAAATAGGGGAAAATTCCCAAGACTATAACTATTCCCAATAACACTCATCTGCAGGTTATTTTCTTCACATATTAATCATCCATGTATTTATGTTCTCTTTCTGGGCTCCCTATTCTGTTTCGTGAGTCTATATGTCTATCTATATCTTAATAACTTACCTCTCTGGGTTTTCACCTTTATTACCATTTTGGTGGTAGTATATTAAAAATTCTCTTTGGTATTTTTAAGCAGAAACTTTTATATTTTATCTGACATTGTTTTAGTCCTTTCCACAGAAGGATTGATTTAATTATTTAGCCTATCATTAAAGGAAATGGAAGTGTCAGTGGTACATTTTTGGCTGTGCTGTAAGTCATGCTTTTCTTAAATAACTTTTTTGATGGTCTTCTCTGTTCTTAGAGCACTGGTGAGCTGGGAGCTGAGTTAACTGCATCTAAGGATATAGGGTCCTGGAATGCTGTGGGTCCTGGGGACATGCCATTTTGGTGATGGCTGCCTTGACATCCTTGTTCTTTAGGGTGTATATGAGGGGGTTGAGAACAGGTGTGAGAATGGTGAACACCACGTTGCCCATGATGTGAAAGTCGAGGGGCAGGTCAGCCCTGTAGGCCACATAGGCTACGGCAATGGATGAGTAGTAGGTGCTGACCACCAGGAGGTGAGAGCTGCAGGTGGAGAAGGCTTTTGAGCGGCCTTCTCGGGAGCTGATGCAAAGTACCGAGGCCAGGATGTTGGCATAGGAGAGAAGCACAAGAAGAAGGGGCAGGAAGGACACCACCATGGCGATGCAGAAGCCCATGATAGTCTGGGGAGTGGTGTCAGAGCAGGAGGCTTGGACCACAGCCAGGTGATCACAGAAGCAGTTGTATATATGAACTGTGCTGTGAAATGCCATTTGAGAGGTCTGTACCACTGCTGGGATGGGCAGGAGGAGGGCGGTGAGCCAGGCACTGGCTGCTAGGGCAGCATTGGTCTGGGGGGTCATATGGACAGAGTAGTGCAGTGGGCGGCAGATAGCCACATAGCGGTCATAGGCCATGACCATCAGGATGAAGGCTTCAGAGCAGGAAAAGCTATGAAAGAGGTACATCTGCAAGAAGCAGGCAGGGAAGCTGAGGAAGTGGTCCCTGAGTAGGAGTAGGGACAGCATCTTGGGGACAGTGGATGTGGTGAAAAGAATATCCAGGACTGAGAGGTTGATCAGGAAAAAGTACATGGGCTTGTGGAGGCGGGAGTCTGCCACCACAGCCACCAGGACCAAGGCGTTACCCACCAGAACAAGGACATAGAAGAGCAGAAAGAGAAAGAAGACAGGGAGGAAGAGGAACGGCTGTAGGGAGGGGATGCCCACCAGATAAAAGATGGGTGAAGAGCCTTCGGATGTTGCATTACATGCTGTGGCCTCCATGGTGGGACGGTGCTAGATGCCACGGTGGCAGGAAGCCACAGCATCTGGAAACCAGAACAACCAGGAGTTTGGAATGAGAATTCTGTACAGCTTACTATACAACTAATACGACCCAAATCATTTACAGCCAAGGCTAGAGGACTGATAGTGGTATCCCTTATTGACATTTCCTTCTTAAGCCCCAATTCTACCAAATACTTAAAGCGTAGAACAACATGCAAGGCTGTGAGAAGATAAATGATGTACTCAAACCTCCTACCTTATTGGAACTTAAGTACTACAAAAATAATACATTAGAAAGTCAATCACATAGTTGGTTATTTAGCTACAGCTGTGACAGATGCATTGAAAGAGCTCCAGGCAGTCATCTGCTCCAGTTCCACACAGTCTTCGTGGCATCAGGACTCTTAGGTCCCTAAGTTCCTGTATTTTCTTTTGCACTTGTTAAAAGCTCTACTAGATGATGCCTTTAACACCACATCACTAGGGAGAGCTAATTTTCCCAATGTATCCTGCCACATGCTGCCTTGCTCACTCTACTCATGACCCAGGGAATGGCTCCTTTCTCATTTTCTGGTGCAGCAACTTTGCCCGCCTCTATGAGTACTCTGAGTCCCTCTATGCTTCAGGGGTGGGAGGAACAAGTGCCCTTTATGGGAGACTCACTTCCTGATTGAGACTGAGCAATAGGTCGATCTTCTCCCATTGTACAGAAGCAGAGACCCCAGGACACTTCCTCGGCACTCCATTAATGTTTCCTCTCGGTGGCTGCACCTCACAGGTACTCCCACTGAGTGATTTCAGGCCCACTCTCCTGCTGGCTCCTGTAATACCAACTCATTAGGAGCCTCAAGGAGCTACCCTGAGAGACATTGTTACTATAAAGGATACAAAGAACTGAAAGCTATAGCTGCCTAAAGACAAAAGAACTCTATGTCTGAGGTGGTCCTGAAAGACTCTGTATTCACTAAGAGTGTGCTTGGGTCAATCTGGGATGGGAGTTTTGAACTAAAGAAAGTACTAAGCAATCTAGATAGATTCATGTTTACATTTTCCTGATGTTTTAACCCATGATTCCATGAGGAGTTTCCCTTTCATTTCTTAGAATATATCACCTTTCTTTCCTAAAACACAAACAAAACAAAAAGACCTCTCATATCCTAGAATCAAAGAATGTCAGAACTGGAGAAAAACTTTTTGATCTTTCAATCCCAGCCTGACGTCCCCATTTCTCCACTACCTTTTAAAAAAATTCCATGGTTTGCTCTAAGTTTGATTTGCATTGTGTAGTCTGGCTCCTAGATATGCAGTGGTGACTGGCAACTTGCTTTGTGTCTAAAATAAGCGTGGACAGTTGACTCTCCAGTGTGTTGTTTCTTTTTTTTTTTTTTCTTTTTTTTTTTAAAAGAGAGAGGGAGGAAGGGAAGGAAAGACAGAGAAGGAAGGAAGGATGGAAGGAAGGAAGGGAGGAAGAAAGGGAAACATCTTTAAACATTTTCTTGTTTTATTATATTTTGTTTGTTTGTTTGTTTTTTACATGGGCTGGGGCCGGGAATCGAACCGGGGTCCTCCGGCATGGCAGGCAAGCACTCTTGCCCACTGAGCCACCGCGGCCCGCCCTCCAGTGTGTTGTTTCTTGATAGGGAATCTCAGAGCTCACCCCATGACACCATTGTAAGGGGGTAACCCTTGGTTAGCCAGAACAATATCCTGACAGGTCACTGGGTTTTTCTCAGACCCACTGGGATGCTAGCCACACTGTACTAGATAGTCCTGCATTCAGAGAGGCAGTCATGAACTGATGATGGATTAGCCTGAGTTGGGGGAGTTGAGGGCAGAATCTCAGGCTGCCAGGGCCAGAGAGGCCCTTAGAGGCTTCAAGTCCAGCTGCTCTTCCCCTTCCATCCTCAGGAGTTGTAGATGCTGAGACCTGGGTGGAGAGGTGGCACATGGATTTTCACTGCCCAGAAGTGCTAGACCATCCAACACACAGAACAAGCATATGCTGGGGTCACTAGCAAAGCTGAGGCACCAAAAATACTTTCTGATATAATTTGAGATCTGGTATATCAAAATTGATTTTTTGAGTAGTTCATCGTCAGAACTAGAACTTTGCTGGATTTTCTTACATTTACTTTACAGGTTAGTATTCTTTTTAAATTTAGAATTACATGTTATATATGAATAATGCAGTGCTATGCTTAGGGACAGATGGGCACTGTTTCTCAGAGTATAGTGCTTGCCCATCAGATCTTCCCTGTCAGGGTTGTCTTTATTTCAGTACTGGTTGGCAAGGGAGAAGGACAGAAAAAACAATAACCTGAGTTTCCAACCTGTCACTGCACTTTACACATATCATCTGATCCCTTCAAACAGCTTGCCAGGGAGTTCCTCAACAAATGAAGAAATGAAGGGTCAGAGAAGGAAAGCTCCTGTCCCAGGCCACATGGCTGGCAACAGGTGAGAGCAGAGGTGTTTTCTGGAGTCAGTCTGCTGCAAAGGACTGAGCCCCAGTCTGGGAACCAAGACTTGGCCCTGGACCAGCTTTGCACATTCTTGCTGTGTGACTTTGGGCCCTTGAGCCTAGGTTTTCTCATCTTAATAGTGAGGGGTTCGGAGGGAAAAAAATCTGTGTCCGATTCAAAAAGCAATTTTCTGAGTGCTCCCCTCCATGTTTGGCAGACAGTAGGGCGTTCAGAGATGGATGTCACATCGTCCATGGGCTTTAAGGGAAAGAACAGATCTCTCCCTGTAAAGCCATTTTCTTCACCTTCAGCATGCCCTTATTAGTAGTTAAATTTGTGTACTCAGAAGCCAGAACGTTCTGGATTCCAATTCCAGTTCTTACTTATCATTTATATAATCTTGGCCCAGTAATTTTCCCTCCTCCCCATTCTGAGTCTTTCACACGCCTCCCCCCATCTGTGACTTCATAAAGTAGTTGTGAGTCTTCAAGCAAGAATGCATAAATGATGCTTACACAAGATCCCCGAACATATAAGCGCTTAGTGTTTGCTAGTGTTTCTAATAGCTACTACTATAATCAGTCTTATCTTCCTGTGGGAAGCTCTTGCCTAAGACCATCTGAATCCTGCCTATAACTGCACCTCCTTGCCTGAGCCTGCCAGTCTATATGGTACAAAGTCTCACAGCCCATGTATGCACAGCCAACTTGGGTCCTGGCCCATGCCTTTTGTGCACACCCAATCCGTTTTCTTGGATCTCTAACCCAGGCTTTACATGCCGCCACCTCCTGGCTCTTCTCTCTACCCCCCAGCCCCTTTTTCTTTCTTTCTTTCTTTTTTTTTAATCTCTGGGCATATTTTCACCCCCAGCCCTCTCACCTGCCAAGTCGTGTCCACCCTGAAGTCTCCCACAGTGTCACCACACTTAGCTTTGGTGGGAAAAGCCAGACAGGTGCCCAGCTGTGGTCTTTTAAAACCCTCCAAGCCCTCTCTTCAGCCAGGACTGCTGGGATACTCCTTCACACCGGTGCTCCCTTGGGGCACTATTCCCTACCCTCTCATAACCCTGAGCTCCAGAATCAGTTTATTGATGTGTGTTGAGAGGCTTGCCCCTGGGATTTCCTGATAATGAGAACAGTATCATTATCAACTCTCATGGGTTTCAGAGTTTTATATCCAATGGGGCAGTTTTTATTGGGCATTATTCCATCTGGTCTTCACAGTAGCCAGGAGAGGCAGACAGGCCAAAGGCATAAAACTAAGGTCCAGAGAGGTGAAATGACTTGCCAGTGCTCACATAGATAGTTAGTATCAGAGCCTCAATTCAGACCCCAGGCTTCTCTCCCAGGCCAATGCTCTGTAGTATTCTATAGTGGTTAAGGCATAGGGTCTACAGTTAGACAGTCCTGGGTTTGAATACCGACAGTTCTAAGATTTTGACTGTGTCATCTAAATTATGTTACTTCACCTCCCTGAGTCTGAATACTTCTTCAGCAAAGTGGGGGATAACAATATTACTTAGCTCAGAGTTTTTGAGACTCGAATGAGATAAGGACGGTGGGATGCTTAAAATAAAGCATATTATTTGAAAATTCCTCCAGTTTTGTTTGTATTACCTGGAAATATCCAGGACAGGCTGCTTGCATATTCCACTTCCCAGGGGACAAATGGCATCCCTATGCTACAGGAGGAGATGAAAGGGCACTAGTTGCTGAGCAGCTGACTTCACTGCAGTCAACAGCTGGCACCTAAGCTTAGACTTGGTGCACCAGTAGTCAGCTTGTTCTCTCACTTATAAAACTACTTTCTTGCTCCCTCTCCCCATAAAAAGAAAGCAGTAAGGGTAAGGGTTCCTAAACTTATATATCAGGATATATGCATGTGAGCTGTTAGCAACCAACACTCAGCTGTTAGAGAGTGGGTCGGCAACTGTGTCTACCACAGTCTACCCTCTTGTACCTCTCAGATTCATTCACTTATTCCAGGAAGTTCATTCCACTTGGACAGAACCTCCAACATTCTGATTAGTCACAATTTCAGGGGGGGAATTAGAAGGAGCAGTAAGTGAACTACTGCTCCTGCTGCTGCAGTTAGCCCCAAGACTATAATGGATAGTTATTATCTCTCTCCTCTATCATCCCTTCTAGATTCCCTTCTCTATTCCCTTCACACCCAATCACTTCAGTTGGTCCAGTCAAAGTTATCTCAAAGAGTGACTTAGACCCCCATCCCTAACAGTTCTGATCCCCTCTTTATTTATGTATTTATCATGCCATTATGCTTTAATTTCCCATTTACAGTTAAAGTTGGTAATAGGAGAAACAAGAAACGTCCTCACGCCTGAGCGTCAACATATTCCTTCTGGCTCCCTTTGGGTAGGAGCCATTCTTACTTCCTCATGAAAATCAGCGTCAATTACCTATACAAGATTGGTTACTCCTTTTTTGTTCTATTTACATAGTGGGCCCCAAAGCAGCAGTTGTAGTTTTAAAATGAGTGAGACCATGTTCCCTGTAGAATCAGGACTTCTAGATCTACAGAGGCTAAAACAATGGGGACTGGAAGCACAAATTCTCCAAGTGAGTCACTACGGGTAATGGTGGACAAAGCCACATAAACTTCCACACTTTATGTTACATTGGGAATGAACATATTTGTCATTTCCTTCATTCTTCAATATATCAATGTCCCTTTAGCAGCATTCACCAGTTCCTCAGTACTTATAGTTTATATTTCTGCCATACCTCTAAAACACCAGAGACATTGCACAGGCTAGTACATCTTCTTTATCTGTAGCCCACTCCAGCTTTCCACATGTGAAAGTCTTAGCAATCATATTTGTGATGATTAGGGTCATGTGTCAACTGGGCCAGGTGATGGTACCCAGTTGTCTGGTCAAGCAAGCACTGTTTTATCTGTTGCTATGAGGACATTTCATGGACTTAAATCATGAGCATGTTGGTTGCATCCACAGCTGATTACATCTGTAGTTGGCTAGGGGAAGTGTCTTCTGCAATGAGTGACACGTAATCTAATCACCCAAAGGCTTTTAAGGCAAATTCAGAAGAGAAAATCTTTCTTTCCACTTCAGCCAACCAGCCTTTCCTGGGGAGTTCATTGAGGGCCTTCTTTGGAGCTGCCAGTTCGCAGTCCCCACGGTTGTATGAGACACTTTTAAATCTCATATTTACAGGTATCTCCTGTTGGTTCTGTTTCTCTAGAGAACCCTGACCAATACAGTTCTGCTATATTATATGTAACAATCTACCTACCACCAGTGATGGGGTCCTCATTGCCATCCAGCTGGTGAGTAATCCAATGACAGAATATGCTCCTTAGTTTCTGCTTTCTAGAAACACTCTGGCACCAGCCTCTTAGGCAGGGTCTCCTAGAAGCAGAACTTGAGACAGAGATTCTTGGGCAATGGATTTATTGAGGGATGCTCTCAGATGAAAGTGTAAGGGAATGTGGGAGGCAGGATAAGGCAGAAGGAGTTAGATACAGATGGATTTCAGCTAAAGTTAAACCTGAACTACAGGTACTGTGGAGTCTGAAAGGTACATAGAGTTGGCCCACCTTGGAACAGGGGGACTGATCTTTCGTATTCTCTTATCAGTTAGTTGTCAGCTATGGGGTCTCCCCAGGGAATAGGTGTAAATCAGGCATTTTTCCAGTGAGGGGACTCCTGTTGGTTGAGGACAAGTCTCAGGAGAATGATATAGTTGTGTGTGCCTGTTGGAAACTGTCATGTCATCCCAGAAAAGCCATGTCCTTTAATCCTCATTCAATATTGCTAGATGGGATCTTTTTAACTTGTTTCCATGGAAATATGACCCACCCAATTGTGGGTGGTAACTTGCTTAGATGGTTTCCATGGAGATGTGTCTCTACCCATTCAAGGTGGGGTTGCTTACTGGAGCACTTTAAGTGGGAATGATTTGGGAAAAAGTGACAAAGCGAACAAAGCCCACACAGCCAGAGACCTTTGGAGATTCAGAAGGAAAATGTCCCCCAGGGAAGCCTTATGAAATGAGGAGAGAAAGCTAATAGTCATTGCCATGTGCCTTCCCAGCTGAGAGAGAGAAACCCAGAACTTCATCTGCCCTTCCTTTTTAGGGTATCCTTCTCTAGGTTCCTTAATTTGGACATTTTCACAGCCTTAGAACTATAAACTTATAACTTAATGAAGTCCCTTTTTAAAAGCTATTTCATTTCTGGTATATTGCATTCCAGCAGCTTTAACAAACTAAAACACTGTGTTAGCAACCAACACTCACAATAGCTAAATGTGGTACCAACAATGACTTTTACGTAAAGTATGTGTGTACCCTTTTGTGTGTGACTTTTCTATTCAACATTATGTTGGTAATAATAATTCACATTGCTGAATGCAGTTTTATAATATGTAGTATACAGTATGTGAATATACAATGATTTATCAATTCTACTGTTGATGAAGATGCACATTTGGCTGGATATAAAAATCTAGGTCAAAGTAATTTTTCTTCAATATCTTAAAAATATTACTCCTGTGTATTCTTGTATCCAATGCTCCTGTTAGGAAATTTGAAATTGATTTGATTCTTGTTCTTGCTCTTTATTTCTGAAAATTTTTTTTATTTTTTAAAATTTCTAAGAAAATGATCCAGGAGTTAGTTTTTTATTTTCCACTCAGTTATGAACTTGAAAATAAAAACAGGAAAGTTAAAATTAAAATGTAGGCTTCTACTTCTGAGATGTTGTAGATATATTTTCCTGTTAGGGCCCAGGTCAGGTTTTTCATGAAGCAGTCCTCTGACTGCTGGCAAAGCCACGTCAGAATAACCTTGGAGGCACAACTCCTTGGTCTCCTGTAAAATGAGGTCTGGCCTGGGCTGCACCTTATCTAATCTGGCCTTACTCTGGGAAAGTTCTGCCTCTGCAATTTTGAGCAGGCTAGCTAATGTTCACTCTGTTCTCAAGAAAGTTCTGTATCCCTATTCATTACATCCAGCATGTTCTCATGTATTTCACTGCCTTATCTAGAATTCTATTGTTTAGCAGTATAAAATAAACTTGTGCTGGCTTCTCGTGGTCATTGTGATTAATCAGGCGGTGAACCACTTAGCCCCTACTTTCTCTTAACTCTGTGTTGTGTTTTTTCTCAATCTCCCACTTCCTCTTCTGACCCTGTTTGGACAGTTGCTCAAGCTGGACTTGGCACATTCCCTTATTTCTCATCCTGCATACAACTAAAACCCCTGGACATTATTTATTAAACAAATATAAGAAGTGGTGAGCTCCCTGAGTTTTCTTTTAGCCTCATATATCCCACATTTGGAGCTGAAGATTATGGCAACTCAGAAATGCCGATAGGTGCAGATAAAAGAAATCCCAGCAATAAACTGCTTACTCTAGTCAAAGGACCAGAGCAAGATGGAAAGCTTTTAGACAATAACCTCTATACTCCAGCCAAATACCCTCCAAACACTGTGACCCCACCCACACGTACACCTGCAAAGGCCAAGTGGGGATCCTTGACTTCTACCCTCACCAGGCTGAAACTAGATGCCTCAACACACCTCCCCAGCCTACCACAATAGTGTCAAAGATGTCTGAGTAGGCTGGAGGCTACGTGGGGAACAGTTAAGGGGAACTCCTATCCGTTCCTGACAGGGAAGCTTCATTAGAGGCCTAGCAGGGAGCTGGAACTTTGACACCCACTTCACAATAACAACAACCTATTCTCTCTCAGTGTCAACACAGGCCAAGTGGGGAACCTGGAATTCCACTCCCACTTGACAGTAACGACAATACTTCTTCCTCACTGGAGTTGTGTCACAGGAAACTACTTACAACAATGTTTAAATAAGATCCAGTCTCATAATAAAATAACCAAAATGTCGAGATTACAGTGAAATTCACTCATCATAACAAGAACCAGTAAAATTTCAACTTAAAGAAAAAAAAATACAATCACGGACACCAACACTGAAATGACAGAGATGTTAGAATTATCTGACGAAGATTTTAAACCAGCTGTAATATAAATATTTCAACAATCAATTGCACACATACTTGAAACAAATGAAAAATAAAAATTTTTTTTGCAAATAAATAGAGGATACAAAGAAGAACCAAATGGAAATTTTAGAACTGAAAAACAAATAAATGAAATAAAATTTCAGTGGATGGGCTCAGCAGAATAATAGAGGAGACAGAGAAATGAATCAGTGAACTTGAAGATAGGATAGAAATTACTCAATCTCAATCTGAAAAACAGAGAGAAAATAAGCTGAAAAAAATTAACAGAAGTTCAGGGACCAGTGGTACCATAACAAAGGATATAACATTCATGTTGTGGGGTCCTAGAGGAGAGGAGAAGGAGATTGGGGTGAAAAATTACTCAAAGAAATAATGGCTGAAAAGTTCTCAAACTGGGTAAAGAACACAAACCTACAGATTCAAGAAGCTGAGCAAACCCCAAAAGGGAGAAACCCAAAGAAATCCACACCAAGACACATCCTCATCAAACTGCTGTAAACTACAGACAAAGAAGAAGTCTTGAGGCAGTAAGAGAAAAACAACACCTTACCTAGGGGGGAAATGTTTTCGATGATAATGGATTTCTCATGAGAGAGAAACAATACTTACCTATAGAGGGGAAATGTTTTGGATGGTAATGGATTTCTCATGAGGGAGAAACAACACCTTACCTATAAGAGGAAAATAATTTGAATGATAATGAATTTCTCATCAGAAACCAAGGGTGCCAGAAAGAAGTTACACAGCATTTTTTAAGACTTGAAAGAAAATAATTGTCAACCCAGAATTCTATATCCAGAAAAAAATATCCTTCAGAAAAGAAGGGTAAATTAAGAAATTCTCACATGAAGAAGAACAGATCTTCCCTAAAAAGAATGAACAAAGGAATTTCTCTAAACAGAAGAAAATAACAAAAGAAGGATTTCTGGAGCATCAGAAAGAAAGAAAGAACAACAGAAAGTATTAAAATACTGGTAAATACAGCTTGATTTTCCTCTTTATTTTTCTAAATTATGCTTAATGAAATAGAAACAACTAGAACAATGTCTGATATGGTTCTAAATGTAGAAAAAGGAAATACTTAAGATAATTTTCTTATAAATGGGGGTTGTAAAGAAAGTGTGGGGAGGTAAGGTTTCTGTACTTCACTCAAACTGGTAAAAAGCTGACATCAACAAGCTGTGATGTTATGCATACATGATGTAATGCATACAAAACCATTAAAAAGCTATACAAAGCTATAAACTCCAAATCACTATAACAATCAAAAAAGAATTTAAAAAGTTCAATCAAACCACAGGAAGGCAAAAAAAGTTAAGAAGGAAGTGAAAAACAGAATAAATGGAAACAAGTGCTATGATATCAATAATTAAATTAAGCGTAATAGTCTAAATAGACCGATTAAAAGACAGATTAAGGAGAGTGGATTAAAACACATGACCTAATTATATACTGTCTACAAGAAACTCACTCAAAATATAGCAATATAGGTAGGTTGAAATTTAAAGGTTGGAAAAGATATGTCATGTAAACATTAAGTGAAAGAAAGCGGGAGTGGCTATCTTAATATCAGATAAAGTAGACTTCAGAGCAAAGAATTACCACAGACAGAGAGGAACATTAAATAATTGTAAAAGATCGATTCACCAAGGACAGATATCAATCCAAAATATGTGTTCATCCAAACAAAAGAGGTACAACATAAGTAAAGCAAATACTTTTAAAACTAAAAGGAGAAATAGGCAAATCTAAAATTGTAACTGGATACTTCACCATGCCTCTCTCCTCAATCAATACAACTACATGGAAATTCAGTAAGTATATAGAAGAACTCAACAGGATCTAATAGACATTTGTAGAACATCCCATCCAACAAAACACACACCCTTTTCCATCACCCACGGAATATATACCAAAATAGACCATATCCTGGGTTATAAAACAAATCTCAAAAAAGACATGAATATACGGAACACGTGCACTGGCCACAGTGGAATAAAACTAGAAATCAATAACAGAAAGATAACAGGGAAATCTTCAAACACTTGGAAACTAAGCAACACACTTTTAAGTAATTCATGGGCTAATGAAGAAACCTCAAGGGAAATTTTTAAAATACATGGAACTGAATGAAAATGAAAATGCAACATATTGAAATTTGTGAAAACCGGCTAAAGCTGTGCTGAGAAGGAAATTTATAGCACTGTGTCTATGTTTGAAAAGAGGAAAAGTCTCAAATCAGTTATCTAAGTTCCTACCTTCAGAATCTAAAAAAGAAGATAAAAATAAATCCCAAGCAAGCAGAAGAAAGAAAATAGTAAAGATAAGAAATCAATAAATTTGAGGGAAAAAAGCCAAAGTGAAAAAATCAAAGAACCAAAAAAGATGATTATTTGGAAGTATCAATAAAACCGACAAATCTCCCATCTCTGCTACAACCTCTGCTTTGCAGAGAAACCCACTTTTTTTGCCTGGGTTCTCATTCCCTGATTCTGGCTGCTCCCTTACAGGTATCTTCCTCCCTCCACTTCAGTTCCAAAACCTCATAGTGTGAAACAATTAGATTTGCATTGTGAACTGAATTAGAGAGTATCCTTCTCTGATTTACTTAATGCTTTTTGGGCAAATTCATCCTGGTCATATTAAAATCATGGTCCCTGCTTTCTTTTTATTTTTCTTTCCTTTCTTCTCTTTTTATTTTCCTTAATTTTCATTTTTCCTTTTCTTTCATCCTTCTTTTTCTTCTTTTCAGAGTCTGTTCTAGTTTGCTAGCTGCTTTAGAATGCATTATACCAGAAATGGAAGGCTGTTAAAAGGGGGAATTTAATGAGTTGCTAGTTTACAGTTCTAATGCTGAGAAAATGTCCCAATTAAAACAAGTCTATAGAAATGTCCAATCTAAGGCATCCAGGGAAAGATACCTTGGTTCTAGAAGGCCAGTGAAGTTCAGGGTTTCTCTCTCAAGTAAGAAGGCACATGGCGAACACAGTCAGGGCTTCTCTCTTGGCTGAAAGGGCACATGGTGAATATGGTGTCATCTGCTAGCTTTGTCTCCTGGCTTCCTGTTTCATGAAGCTCCCCAGGAGGCGTTTTCCTTCTTCATCTCCAAAGGTTGCTGGTTCGTGGACTCTCTGCATCTCACGGCTATGTCATTCTGCTCTGCTCTGAATCTCTCACTCCAAAATGTTTCCTCTTTTATAGGACTTCAGAAACTAATCAAGACCCACTCAAATGGGTGGAGACATGTCACCCCCTAATCCAGTTTAACAACCATTCTTAACTAAATCACATCAACCAGGGAGATGATCTCATTACAGTTTCAAACATACAGTATTGAATAGAGATTATTCTACCTTTATGAAATGGGATTTATATCAAAACATGGCTTTCCTTAGGGGGCATACTTCCTTTCAAACCAGCACAGAGTCAATGTCTAATAATCCCTGAAAGATCTATTTTTCTTTTTTTCCTTTTTCCCAATGCACAGTTATTTTAGTAAATGACTACTGGTCCCATAGGAGAAGTCATGGAGGAAGATTTACAATATATACCTGCGGCAGTGGTGCAGGGTCTTTCCTCAAGGGAGCCCAGGTTCTCCTTCTATCAAGGGGTGCTGGATAAGTGAATTAACTTAGGTCTAGAAATTGTATGAGCGGCCTTTACTCTCCACTGTGGTGACTCAAGTTATATTTTTTGGCAACCAGACCTAAAACAGGGTTTTCCCCTGTTGTATAAATCAAGAAATGCTGTAGTATGGTTCCCAACTATTTTATTCCTAGGAACACCATGATCAATTGGAAACTGTCAAAGATTTCTACAGGCCAAAGGCATTCTGATTATCAGTTCTTTCTTGATGCTCTCTGCAGTAAATGTGGTGACTTTATCTTCTGTGGTTAGGCATTTTCTTGTCCTCTGGAACTTCCAAATTCCATCATCCCCATTGAAGTGAAGGAGTCCATTTCAGTGGTGCCAACCCCTATAGTCATACTGGCCTATAACAGAGAACTGCCAGAGAGATGTAGGTCTTCCTCTCATTAATGTACTTCTCAATATCTTCGTGAAGAAAGTGTCTTCTAACTTTCTCATGGAATATAGTTGGAGGGGGAGAGGTGCAGATCACGTATGATAAATTCAGTCCAATATTTTGATCTTTCTAAGCCTTTGAATTCCCTTTGCATCATGCTAGGGAAGCTCTGACATTTCAGCTTTATTAAATGTAGGTCAACATTAAGTCCAATTTTAAGTCAACAAAACAAATAAGTTGTTAGAGCCATGTCCAGCTGCATGAGCTAGCACATTAAATCTAGAATCTCGTCTATGTTCACGAATATCAATGAATTTGGCCTGATCTAAGTTATATTCCACCTTCCCTGGTCTAACACCCTCAGAATTCACTCCCACACGTGTTCTTTAGGGGTCTAGGTTTTATGATTCTTTTGGTGTCATAGTGTATACTTACCCCTTGGATCATGCTAATCTTTGGCTTTAGTTAAGAGTATAGTGACAATAGAGGGCAGTTGTTGATCTTGAGGAGAAGGAGCATTCCTTTTAAGACATCTATCTCAGGTGAGGTTATAATAGAGTTTTCAAGTATAGTTTCCTCAGACACTGAAAGCCAGTTACTTTCACTGATAAGGGTAAATTGAGTGATTTGGGAAATTCAAGATTGTAAATTTCATACATGCCTAAACAGGGGTGTCTCTTACAGGTTAAGATGCTGTTTTTTTTCCTGATCAGTGCTTTAAGTTTTTGTTTTGTTTGTTTGTTTGTTTCATGGGCAGTCACTGGGAATTGAACCTGGGTCTCAGTCATGGCAGGTAAGAATTCTGCCACCGAGCCACCATCATACCACCCAGTGCCTTAAGTTTTACATGAGAAACTTGATAAGTCTGTGAATTGAATCAGCACTTGTGATTCAGCAACCCATAAAATTACATTTTGTGTTTGATTTTCAGCTATATCAGTCCTGTGGCTCTGACATTTTTTTTAGGGCTTTCATGAAAGATCTCTGATTCTCAGACTGTAACTTGAGCTGAGAGTTAAAAGACATGATCTGGTCACGTTCTTTTCTTAAGTGCTCAAGCGTACTCAGAAGCACCTGCTTCTGTTTAATCAATTATGATGTCACTGCATACCATTTATTACTATCATACCATTTCCATTGGAAGTAGCTCAGAATTCTTCTCAAGTCTAAGAGCACAATCAGATGAATTAAAAAACCCTGTTTTAGTGAATAAAAAAGTATTCTCAAGGTCCCCTTCGGGCTATGGTGAGAAAGGGGGAAAATTCAACTTCCCCAAGTTGAATTCTTGATATTCTCACAAGCAGTGTGGACAATCAAAGCTATAGGCTGAGCCCCCAATCTTGGGGTTTGTTCATATGAAACTTAACCCCACAAAGGATAGGTCAAGCCTACTTAAAATCAGGCCTCAGAGTCACCCCCAAGAGAACCTCTTTTGTTGCTCAGATGTGGCCTCTCTCTCCAGCCAACACAACAAGCAAACTCACCATCCTTCCCCTGTCTATGTAGGACATGACTCCCAGAAGTGTGGATCTTCCTGGCAATGTGGGACAGAAATCCTAGAATGAGCTGAGACTCAGCATCAGAGGACTGAGAAAACCTTCTCGACCAAAAAGGGTAGGAGTGAAATGAGACAAAATAAGTGTCAATGGCTGAGAGATTCCAAATAGAGTCAAGAGTTTATCCCAGAGGTTATTCTTACACATTAAATAGATATCACCTTGTTAGTCAAGATGTAGTGGAGAGGCTGGAGGGAACTGCCTGAAAATGTGGAACTGTGTTCCAGTAGCCATGTTTCTTGAAGATGATTGTATAATGATATAGCTTTCACAATGTGACTGTGTGATTGTGAAAACCTTGTGTCTGATGCTCCTTTTATCTACCTTATCAACAGAGTAAAACATATGGAATAAAGATGAATAATAGGGGGAACAAATGTTAAAATAAATTTAGAGTGAAATGCTGGTGATTGGTGAGGGGGAGGGGTGGGGGCATGGTATATATGAATTTTTTTATGTTTTCTTTTTATTTCTTTTTCTGAATAGATGCAAATATTCCAAGAAATGATCATGATGATGAATATGCAACTATGTGATGATATTGCGAGTTACTGATTATATATGTAGAACAGAATGATAAAAAATTGCGAATGTTTGCATTTGTTTGGTGTTTTGGTATTTTTTTTTAATTTAAAAATTAAAAAATTTTTAAAAACCCTGTTTTTGTGGGTCTATCTCCTGGAGTCAGTCACACAACTGACTGTACCAGTCAAAAACTAACACAACAATTTGAGCAGGGAAATTTTAGTATAAAGAATTATTAACTACAATTGAAAGCAACTAGAAAAGAAGTGAAAAAAAACTCTAAAGAATAACTGGGGCTGAAGGAGAGTATTCAGGAAAGGAACAAATTTGTAAAAGTCCCCCTCACCTCCACAAAGCTAAAATTCAGACCTCTCTGGAGAAGTTCTGGCTACAGCCCGCTGGATGGAGTAGAAGTTGATTGGCTTGCCCCAGGCTACAACTTGTCTACTAATTCTGAGAAATCAGAAATCACCCCTCCGTGGTAAAACCAGGCTAAATCTAGAGGAAATAGAACTATGGCTGGGATTAGTGAGTAGGAAAGACCTCTTGGGAGCAGGAATGCTCAGGCTAGAAATCAGGGAACCATAGCCAGAACTGACAAGCAGAAAATACGCATCTAGAATGCAGATGGGCAGGGAACTGTTGCTGGGACTGGCAAGAGTGAAAAAAATCCTCTTTTGTGCATGTGGGCCAAGATTGGCAAGTGGATGAATAGAGGGAGTTTGAGAGCAAGGTACTGTGTCTACACTGGGAAGCCAGAGCATGATGAACACTGGATAACAGTCAGTGCCATGGGTTTGCCTTATATAAGACTGCACTCTTAGGTGAGAATCACTGGAGAAGAGTGCCACTGCATACATGTTACTGGAAAATGTCTGGAAGGGTAAGAAGAAGCAAATGCTCAAACACCAGAACCAGGGGGAAAAGCCTCTTCCCCTTTTCAGTGTTTTTTTTTTGTTGTTTGTTTGTTTGTTTTGACAAACCTTAACACTGTGCTCACTGGAAAGAAGAAATGCTTATAGACTCCATCTCCATTATTGCAGAGCATGCAGTGAAGGGTGGATTTGGAACTGAGAATCAATAATTTATCAAATGGCACACAGGGATAAACCCCACCTGATTATGACATTTTATCCTTTTAATTCAGTTTTGGATTCTATCTGATAACTGTTAATTTTGTTAAGGATTTTTGTGTCTGTATATTTGTCTGTAAATTTCTTTGTAGTGTCTATCAGTTTTTGATGTTAGGGCTAATCTGGCCTCATACTTTTTTTCCTGCTCAATTCTGTCCCTGTTTCCAAGACTCCAGGTACACTTATGTTAGATATTTTGATACTGTATCACAGGTCCCTAAATCTCTGCTCATTTTTCAATATTTTTCTCATTCTGCTTCATATTGGATAATTTCTATTGAGTTATCTTCAAGTTCACCGATTTTTCCTCTGTCATCTTCATTGTTTTATTAATCTCAGCCAGTATTTTTTTTCAATTTCAGATATTTTATTTACATTCCTATATTTTATATTTTCCTGCTGAGATTTCCTATCTTTTCATTTATTATGAGCATATTTTCTTTTACCTCATTGAACATAATTAATGTAACTTCTTTAAAGCCCTTTACTACTAATTTCAATATATGAATAATCTAAGGGTTGACCTTTGTTGATTGTCTTTTCCCTTAATAATATGTTATATTTTCCTGGATCTTAGTATATCAAGTAATTTTGGATTATACATTAGACATTGTGAATTTATATTTCAAAGACTGGATTGTATTTTATTCCTCTGCAGAATGTTGATGTTTTTACTTTAGCAAATAATTAACCTGGTTAGACTCAAACTGAAAATTCTGTTTTGTTTGTGATATAGGCATCAGCTTCCATCTCAGTTCAGTTCTTAGGTGCAAGCTCCTCTGAGTCTGATCCAGACCTGTATGAATCAGGGACCAGCCACTGACTCATGCCAAATGTGCACATAGACCCTGTGGATTCTGTCCTCTGGATCTCCTCTCTCTGGGACTACCATTTACTTCCAATATCTGGAACCACCCTAGCCTCTGTCTTCTTCTGTCTTCAGAGATTCACATCCTCCCCAACACAGTGTGATGTCAGCCTGCTCTCTCATTATGAGTCCTCAGTCCAGTTCAGGGAGCAAAGTAACTCCTGTGTGCACATTGGGGTTCCTGGTACCAATCCATGAGGTGGGAGCCTGAAGGATTGAAGCAAGACACTTGTTTCTGGCTCATCCTCTCAAAATTTGCCTGCAAGCAGAAGCAGCTTACTTACAGCCAAAACAGTGTAAGAAACAATTAAATGAAAGTGGCCTGGAACAAATGATTATCGGCTTCAGGATATATAGTAAAGTACCTAGGAGTTGGGGAGGGAATGAACCTGTCATGGAGAGAAGACAGGCATTTGGATTCCTGTAGTAAATAGGGGAATTATTACACATGTGAGTGCTTTCCTGGGACAAGATTCAGGCTCAGAAAAGATCAATGGGACCCAACACTTTCACATTGGACTGATCTTTTGGTAGGATGGCTAAGCACCAGCCAACACAGAGAAAATTTGCAAAATCTGTCAAAGGTTTTTGTTTTTGTTTTACTTTTTTTGCATTTGCTTGTTTTTGTTTTTGTTTTTTAGTTTCTGGCTCTCAAAGAAATTCCTGTCACATCATTAGATGAATACAAATGTAAGGAGCAGACAGCTAAGGGATTAAATCCCAGAGTTACCACATTAAAATAATAAAGTATACAATGTGCCACAACAGATTACAAACTATACACAAAAATAGAAAACAATGGCAGTTCCAAAGGAATAAGATAAAATAGAAGAAACCATGAACAAGATGCTTTGGATATACCAGACAAATTCTTATAAGAAATTGGTCCTCATTATGCTCAAAGAGCTAAAAAAAAAAAACACAGAGAAAGAACCGAAGGGTGTCATGAAAATGATAAATGGGCAATATTAGAGTCTTGATAGAGAAATAGAAATTTTAAAAAGGAACCAAACAGAAACGCTGGAGTTGAAGACCAAAATAACTGAAATAAAAAATTCACTAGAGGGTTTCAACAATAGATTAGAGTTGGCAGAATAAAGAACCAGTGAACTTGAAGATAAGACTTTGGAATGATTCAGACTGAGGAACATAAAGGAAAAAGAATTTTAAAAAGGGAACAGAGCCTAAAAGACCTATGGAACACTGTCCAGTGGACCATTATATTCATTATGGGAGTCCCAGAGGGAGAATAAAGACAGAAAGGGGCACAAAAAATGTTCAAAGAAATAATGGCAGGAAACCTTCCAAAGTTAATGAAAGACATGAATATGCACACTCAAGAGGCCCAATAACCCCAAGCAGGATAGACATGATGGGAACTACATCTAAACATGTAATACTCAAACTGTTGAATGCCACACAAAGAGAGAATTGTGAAAGCTGCAATAAAAAAGCAATATATTATATTCAAGAGAGTGCCAATAAGATTGAGTGCTTATTTCTCATCAGAAGCCATGGAGGCAAGAAGGAGAAGGGGTTCAGGGCCAAGATGGTGGCTTAGCAATGTGTGCGTTTTAGTTTGCCCTCCAGAACAACTACTAAATAACCAGAAACAGTACAGAACAGCTCCTGGGGTCACGTCAGTGACAGACACACAGCACACCCCAGTCTGGACCAACTGGACCGGCTGTGAGCCTCCCCAGAACCGTGAGTTCCCTGAGCTGCGGTGGCTGGTGCCCCTCCCCAACAGGCTGCTTCCCAGAAGGGAAAGGAAAGAGACTTTGTCAGCAGCAGGGGCTGAGCCCAACCAAACACCAACTGTGGAATTAATTAACAAATTCTGACTACTAAACATAGGCCCCCAGCTCAGGTGAATCTGGTCAAAGTGGAGGTTGCTCATTTTTGCCCAGGTGCCAAGGGGGCAGGGCTGATGGAAAAAGAAAAAAAAAAAGGAAGCAGAGGTTTTTGTGGCTAGGTTTCTATAAAGATTTGACTGCCTTTGGATTTAGCGGCAGGGTTTCTCAGGCTGCAGCTTCCTCAGGCATAGGCAGAAACAAGCTCATTTGAGGGCTTGTCTGGAGACTGTGCCTTCCCCAAGGGAGGGGTGAAGCCCAACTCAGGTGGAATCCCTCCCTCAAGGAATTCAGACACCAGGGCTTGGTAATCTGAAGCCATTAAAACCAGCCTACAACCTCTCCTCTGTCTCCACCATGCCCCCAGCAGGGAGAGTCTGCCAAAGTTAAAGGCACCACATCATCTTATGCTGGTAGGACCTACAGGCAGACAAGCACCACATACTTGGCAGGATAAGAAAAACAGAGTCCAGAGACTTCACAGGAAAGTCTTTCAACCTGCTGAGTCTCACCCCCAGGGAAAACCGATGCAGGTGACTTTTTCCTCCTGATAGTAGGCCAGTTTGGCCTGGGAAAATCTGGCAGGGATCTATAATACATAAGCAGACCCTCCTAAGGGTGGGAGGGAAAAGGCACCATACAAGCAGGGCAAGAAACAAGAACTGAAAAATTCTCCTCTGTTAAACAAAACCTAAGCCAGAAGTCCAGAATAAGCTGAACAGAATGTCAAAGAACAGATAGACAAGAAATTCATCCATCAAGAAAACCCTGGATAAAAGAAGTGAAAGCAATGTCCAAAATAAACTAGTTAAGGTAATTAAATGCCTAGACACCAGCAAAAAAAATAACAAATCACACCAGCGAAATTGAAGATATTGCCCAATCAAAGGAACAAACCAACAATTCAAAAGAGATACAGGAGCTGAACCAATTAATTCAGATTATACAAATAGACATGGAAAACCTCATCAAAAACAAAATCAATAAATTGAGGAAGGATATGAAAAAGGCAAGGAATGAACAAAAAGAAGAACTCAAAGGTCTGAAAAAACAAATCACAGAACTTATGGGAATGAAAGGCAAAGTAGAAGAGATGAAAAAAAATGGAAACCTACAACGGTAGATTTTGAGAGGCAGAAGATAAGATTAGTGAACTGGAGAATGAAACATCTGAAATCCGGCAAGAAAAAGAAAATATAGGGAAAAAATGGAAAAATATCAGCAGGGACTCAGGAAATTGAAAGACAATATGAAGCACACAAATATACGTGTTGTGGGTGTCCCAGAAGGAGAAGAGAGGGAAAAAGAGGAGAAAAACTAATGGAGGAAATTATCACTGAAAATTTCCCAACTCTTATGAAAGACTTAAAATTACAGATCCAAGAAGTGCAGTGTACCCCAAAGAGAATAGATCCAAATAGACATACTCCAAGACATTTACTAATCAGAATGTCAGAGGTCAAAGAGAAAGAGAGAATCTTGAAAGCAGCAAGAGAAAAGCAACCCATCACATACAAGGGAAACCCAATAAGACTATGCATAGATTTCTCAGCAGAAACCATGGAAGCGAGAAGACAGTGGGATGATATATTTAAATTACTAAAAGAGAAAAACTGCCAACCAAGAATTCTATACCCAGCAAAACTGTCCTTCAAAAATGAGGGAGAAATTAAAACATTTTCAGACAAAAAATCACTGAGAGAATATGTGACCAAGAGACCAGCTCTGCAAGTAATACTAAAGTGAGCACTAGAGACAGATATGAAAAGACAGAAGAGAGAGATGTGGAGAAGAGTGTAGAAAGGAAGACTGTGAGTAAAGGTAAAAAGCAGGAAAATTAGATATGACATATAAAATCCAGAAGGCAAAATAGTAGAAAAAAGTACTGCACAGGTACTAAATGTTAATGGATTAAACTCCCCAATCAAAAGACATAGACTGGCAGAATGAATTAAAAAACAGGACCCATCTATATGCTGTCTCTACTCAAAGGAAATGAGGGCAAGGACACAAACAGGCATCTTCACACCAATATTTATAACAGCATTATTTACAATTACCAAGAGATGGAAACAGCCAAAATGTCCATCAACAGACGGATGGCTAAACAAACTGTGGCATATACCTACGATGAAATATTATGCAGCTGTAAGATAGAATAAAGTTATGAAGTATGTAACAACATGGATGGACCTTAAGGACATTATGTTGAGTGTGATAAGCCAAAAACAAAAGAACAAATACTGTATGGTCTCACTGATATGAACTGACATTCGTGAATAAACTTGGAATATTTCATTGGTAACAGAGACCATCAGGAGATAGAAATATGGTAAGATATTGGGTAATTGGAGCTGAAGGGATACAGATTGTGCAACAGGACTGAATATAAAAACTCAGAAATGGACAGCACAATACTACCTAACTGTAATACAATCATGTTAAAATGTAGAATGAAGCTGAATGTGAGAATGATAGAAGGAGGAGGGCTGTGGCATAAATGAAATCAGAAAGAAAGATGATAAAGATTGAGATGGTATAATCTAGGAATGCCTAGAGTGTATAATGATAGTGACTAAATGTACAAATTTAAAAAACGTTTTTGTATGAGGAAGAACAAAGGAATTTCATTACTGCAGGGTGCTAAAAATAGATGAGTAATTAATACTTTAAATTTTCAATTTATTTGTGAGACTAAAGTAAAAAATGTTTATTTGGTACAAAATTTATATTTTGACTAGTGCATCTCCTAATACAACTTATGCAGATAGTTGGTTGAACAACATAAATACATGGAACCTTGGGTAGGACATGAGATTTTGTTGGTTTGTCCAGAGTGCTGCCCCAATGAATCCCAGAGTGATTTGATCAGTTAGTGGAAAAGTATTTGCAAATTCTCCTTCGGGGAATGGTGAGAACAGGGGAAAATTCAACCTCCCCAAGTTGAATTCTTGATATTCTCACAAGCAGTGCAGACAACCAAAGCAATAGTCCTGAGTTCACAATCTTGGGTTTTGTTCATATGAATCTTAACCCCACAAGGGATAGGTCAAGCCTACTTAAAATTAGGTCTAAGAGTCACCCCCAAGAGAACCTCTTTTATTACTCATATGTGGCCTCTCTCTCCAGCCAACACAACAAGCAAACTCACCACCCTCCCCCTGTCTACATGGGACATGACTCCCAGGGGTGTGGACCTTCCTGGCAACGTGGGACAGAAATCCCAGAATGAACAGAGATTCAGCACCAAGGGATTGAGAAAAACTCTAGAATGAGCTGAGACACAGCATCAAGGGATTGAGAAAACCTTCTCCACCAAAAGGCAGAAGAGTGAAATGAGACAAAGTGTCAATGGCTGAGAGATTCCAAACAGAGTCAAGAGGTTCTCCTGAAGGTTATTCTTACCCATTAAGTAGATATCACCTTGTTATCCAAGATGTAATGGAGAGGCTGGAGGGAACTGCCTGAAAATGTAAAGCTGTTTTCCAGTAGCCATGTTTCTTGATGATGATTGTATAATGATAAGGCTTTCACAATGTGACTGTGTGATTGTGCAAACCTTGTGCCTGATGCTCCTTTTATTTACCTTGTCAACAAACGAGTAGAACATATGGAATAAAAATAAATAATAGGGGGAACAAATGTTAAAGTAAATTTAGTTTGAAATGCTAGTGATCAATGAAAGGGAGGGGTAATGGGTATGGTATGTAAATTTTTTTTCTGTTTGCATTTTATTTTTCTGTTGTCTTTTTATTTCTTTTTCTGAATTGATGCAAATGTTCTAAGAAATGATCATAATGATGAATATGCAACTATGTGATGATATTGTGAATTACTGATCATATATGTAGAACGGAGTGAGCATATATTAGGAATGTTTGTATTTCTTTCTTTTAATATTTTTTTAATTAATACCAAATTTTAAAAATAATTACCACATTAAATTAGACTAAACATGTGAAATCAGGTACACTTGAAAAGAATGCAAAATTTAAATCAATTTATGAATAAAATGTAAAAATTAGAACATGACTTTCTCTTTTAATAATTTAAATATATCATCCCACTGTCTTCTCACCTCCATGGTTTCTGCTGAGAAATCTATGCATAGTCTTATTGGGTTTCCCTTGTATGTGATGGGTTGCTTTTCTCTTGCTGCTTTCAAGATTCTCTCTTTCTCTTTGACCTCTGACATTCTGATTAGTAAATGTCTTGGAGTATGTCTATTTGGATCTATTCTCTTTGGGGTACACTGCACTTCTTGGATCTGTAATTTTAAGTCTTTCATAAGAGTTGGGAAATTTTCAGTGATAATTTCCTCCATTAGTTTTTCTCCTCTTTTTCCCTTCTCTTCTCCTTCTGGGACACCCCCACAGCACGTGTATTTGTGTGCTTCATATTGTCTTTCAATTTCCTGAGTCCCTGCTGATATTTTTCCATTTTTTCCCTATATTTTCTTTTTCTTGCTGGATTTCAGATGTTCTGTTCTCCAGTTCACTAATCCTATGTTCTGTCTCTCGAAATCTACCGTTGTAGGTTTCCATTGTTTTTTTTCATCTCTTCTACTTTGCCTTTCATTCCCATAAGTTCTGTGATTTGTTTTTTCAGACCTTTGAGTTCTTCTTTTTGTTCATTCCTTGCCTTTTTCATATCCTTCCTCAATTCATTGATTTTGTTTTTGATGAGGTTTTCCATGTCTATTCGTATAATCTGAATTAATTGGTTCAGCTCCTGTATGTCATTTGAATTGTTGGTTTGTTCCTTTGACTGGGCCATATCTTCAATTTTCTTAATGTGATTTGTTATTTTTTTGCTGGTGTCTAGGCATTTAACTAGTTTATTCTGGAGATTGCTTTCACTTCTTTTACCTAGGTTTTTTTTGCTGGCTGAATTTGTTGTCTATCTGTTCTTTGACATTCAGTTCAGTTTTATCTGGACCTCTAGCTTAAGTTTTGTTTAACAGAGGAGAATTTTTCAGTTCTTGTTTTCTTGTTTCTTGCCCTGCTTGTGTGGTGTGTTCCCCCCCCCCACACACACACACACTTAGGCGGGTCTACTTAGATATTATAGATCCCAGGCAGATTTTCCCAGACCAAGTTGTCCTCCTATCAGGAGGATAGAGTCACCTGTGTCGGTTTTCCCTGGGGGTGAGACCCAGTAGGTTGAAAGACTTTCCTGTGAAGTCTCTGGACTCTGTTTTTCTTATCCTGCCCAGTATGCAGTGCCTGTCTGCCTGCAGGTCCCACCAGCGTAAGATGATGTGGTACCTTTAACTTTGGCGGACTCTCCCTGCTGGGGGCGTGGTGGAGACAGAGAAGAGGTTGTAGGCTGGTTTTAATGGCTTCAAATTACCAAGCCCTGGTGTCTGAATTCCTTGAGGGAGGGATTCCACCTGAGTTGGGCTTCACCCCTCCCTTGGGGAAGGCACAGTCTCCAGACAAGCCCCCAATAGAGCTCACTTCTGCCTATGCCTGGGGCAGTTGCAGCCTGAGAAGTCGTCCTGCCGCTATATCCAAAGGCAATCAACCTTTGTAGAAACACAGCCACAAACCTCTGTTTCCTTCTTTTTTTCTCCCCCTTTTTCCGTCAGCCCTGCTCCCTTGGCACCGGGGCAAAAATGAGCAACCTCTGCTTTGACCAGGTTCAACTAAGCTGGGGGCCTATTTTTAGTTGTCAGAATTTGTTAATTAATTCCACAATTGGCATTTGATTTTTCTCAGTTCCTGCTGCTGGTAAAGTCCTTTCCTTTCCCCTCTGGGAAGCAGCCTGTGGGGGAGGGGTGCCGGCCGCTGCAGCCAGTCCAGCTGGTCCAGACTGGGGGACGCTGTGTGTCAGGTCACTGATGTGGCCCCAGGAGCTGTTCTGTTCTATTTCTGGTTATTTAGTAGTTGTTCTGGAGGACGAACTAAAATGTGCACCAGAACATGACTTTCAACAGTTTCTCTGATATTCTTATGAATACTCACTCTTACTTTTGACCCAAATTAAAAAAAAAAACACTGTAAAATGAAGTACTATTCTTTTTTTAATTTGTTTTTAATTTCAAGTTTATTAATTAATTAAAAAAAATTTTTAAATACCAAAAAACACCAAACAAACACAAACTTTCATAACTTTTGATCATTCCGTTCTACATATATAATCAATAATTCACAATATCATCACATAGTTGCATATTCATCATCATGATCATTTCTTGGAATATTTGCATCTATTCAGAAAAAGAAATAAAAAGAAAACAGAAAAAAATTTATACACACCATACCCCTTACCCCTCCCTTTCATTGATCACTAGCCTTTCAAACTTAATTTATTTTAACATTTGTTCCCCCTACTATTTATTTTTATTCCATATGTTCTACTGATCTGTTGACAGGTAGATAAAAGGAGCATCAGACACAAGGTTTTCACAGTCACACAGTCACATTATGAAAGCTGTATCATTATACAATCATCTTCAAGAAACATGGCTACTGGAACACAGCTCCACATTTTCAGGCAGTTCCCTCCAGCCTATCCATTACACCTTGACTAACGAGTGATATCTATTTAATATGTAAGAATAACCTCCAGGATAACCTCTCGACTCTGTTTGGAATCTCTCAGCCATTGACACTTTATTTTGTCTCATTTCACTCTTCCCTCTTTTGGTCGAGAAGTTTTTCTCAATCCCTTGATGCTGAGTCTCATCTCATTTTAGGGGTTTCTCAATTCCTTGATGCTGAGTCTCAGCTCATTCTAGGATTTCTGTCCCACATTGCCAGGAAGGTCCATACCCCTGGGAGTCATGTCCCATGTAGACAAGGGAGGGTGATGAGTTTGCTTGTTGTGTTGGCTGAAGAGAGATGTCACATCTGAGCAACAAAAGAGGTTCTCTTGTGGGTGACTCTTAGGCCTAATTTTAAGTAGGCTTGACCTATCCTTTGTGGGGTTAAGTTTCATATGAACAAACCCCAAGACTGGGGGCTCAGCCTATAGCTTTGGTTGTCCACACTGCTTGGATCACCAACATTTCAATCTAAATTTATTTTAATATTTGTTCCCCCTATTATTCATCTTTATTCCATATGTTTTACTCATCTGTTGATAAGGTAGATAAAAGGAGCATCAGACACAAGGTTTTCACAATCTCACAGTCACATTGTGAAAGCTGAATCCTTATACAATCATCTTTGAAGTATTATTCTTTAAGTGTGCATTTTAAACTCTTCATTACAACAAACTCAAACATTTGAAATAAGCAGGATTCAAACTATTATATTTGTCTTCCCTTTCAACTAAGTATAAAAGACAGTTAAAAAATTGTCTTGAAACTTTTTAATGCTAGCCAATAAACTTTCGATAGATTCAGACTTTTTCCTTTTTAAAATATTTTAAAATTTATAAGCTGTCAGTGTATTAACTTTGAGTTCTGAAGTAATAGTTTAAAAAGTTGTTTATAATCCAGCAAAAGATTTTGCAACACGAAGCAAAACTATAAATATGGCAATCATTTCAAGCAATCAAGCTAAAACCTCAGATTTAAGGAATGTCACACAGTACTTTAAATGATACACTGCTGGTGGTAGAAATGTTATTACAGCAGATATTTTTCAAAATTTACAAAATAAAATAAACTTCATATTTCTGTTTTAGTTCTTGCCCAAAATATACTATTTACAGATATGATGCCCCTTGCAAATGAAACTGCTGAAGCTTTTGCTGACAATAAAGTTGCTGGTAATCAACAGTAATAATAACCCAAGTGTCGTTTCAACTTTAGTGTATGCTTTAATAATGTCCTATAATTATGTATGCCTTTTATAATGTGATATTCTTAGCGTGAGACTTATCCAACAGGATTCATCATCAAATCTGGAATTTGTTTCTGATCAAATGTGAATAAAGGGACCCTTCTAGCTTCCCCAGCCACAGGCTGAAGAGTGACCCTCATTCTTTCAGATAAATAATCTACTTAATTTCCATGCTAATAACAATGTAAAATCATACCATGGTTAGCAATAATGTGGGGGAAGCACTCATTTAAAGGCAAATTCTTATGATGTTTAGTTTTCCTTATGTGTCTCCTCTAGGCAGCTACCCCCACCTCCCCATTATAAGTTCTGTCCCAAAGATGAGTGGTTTATGGAGGAAGCAAATATGTAGAGCTAGAGAAGTTTGCTAGTGGTATCTGATGATTTCCACTATGACTCTGTCAAATTAGTAATTTATGAGGGTGGGGTGGAGGCTTGGGATCAATAAATGAAAGAAACTGGTCATTAGGGTAATGGCAGTACATCAGAAAACATTAAACATATGACAAACATTTCTCACAGGGCAGTCTTCGAATAATTAGAATAAGCAGTCAGAAGAATTTGTTGCTGAAAACAGTTATACATTATGCTCATCCAACTGAAGATTAGCACATAAAAAAAAATTAAGAAAAAATCTTTTGTTTCCAGTTCAGCTGCACTTGAGTCAACTGCCGCTCATAGAGGTTTCTGTTGTTATGAATTAAACATGCTGCTGCCTCAGCAGCTAAAGTACCAGGAAAAATGTTCACGTTCACAGAATAAATAGAGCAGCCTCTTTGGAGTAGAACAGTTATCTCACGCCCATCCGGGAGGGCATCCATCCAGACCGTGTCATAACCCCTCTCCTGGCAGGGCGCGGCAGGACTGAAAGTGGTCCGTGACCGAGCTAAGGGCGAGGTATTGCGAGACCTCAGCTGCGGGCATACAGCCTTTCCTATCCTGCTTATTCGCGGGAGATAAGGACTGCAGCCTTCCGTAAATCCTCGTGAGCCAACATTCTGTATAATTCTGCTTTCGTAACATCTAGTCGCTCCCTGTTAATGCTGTCAGCAGCAAGAATGATGAACTCCGTGTTTGAGTAACAGGTGTTCCACGAGGACCGCAGGGACTACTGGCCACCAATGTCCCACATCAGAAATGAGCGTTCCTCACACAATTTCTTCAACATTGCTTCCTATGGTTGAAGTATGAACTACTTCTTTCATCAAAAACTGATAAAGAAGGATGGATTTCCCTGCATCATCCAGTCCCACTATGATTACTTTGTGTTCTTGGTTACAGCAGAGGCTCCACAGCTTCGCCAAGAGGAGCCCTGTCACGGGGGAGCCCGCGCGGGCGGCGGAGCCTCGGGCAGAAGGTGCTCCCATACCGAGGCGTGGCCTAGAGCCTGACCCACCCACAACCCGGCCCCAGCTGTGGTGCTGGCCGCTGAGCCCCTTGCTCCAGCGCGCCGAGCCCAGCGCCACCGTAGTGACCCCACTACCTATATATTCTTTTAAAAAATATTTTTATTGAGATATCGTCACACACCTACAGTCCATTCTAAATATACAATCAACAGCTCACTATATCATCACATAATTGTGTATTCATCACCATGATCACTGTTAGAACATTTACATCACTCCAGAAAAAGAAATTTAAAAAACTATACATCCCGTACCTCTTACCCTTTCTTCTCATTGACCAGTAGTATTGCATTCTACCCAGTTTTTTTTTTTTTTACCCTTCATCGTCCCTATTCTTTCTTTTTTTTTTTGTCATTATTTTTGGACTCCTCTGTCCATACCTGGGATAAAGGGTGCACCAACCACAATGTTTTCAGCAATCACATGGTGACACTATAAAAGCTATATAGTTATACAATCATCTTCTATGAGTAAATTTAACAAAATATGCAAAGGACTTATACATGGAAAACCACAAAATACTGCTTAAAGAAATCAAAGAAGATCTAAATAAATGGAAGAATACTTCATGTTCCTGGATGGTAAGACTACATTTTGTTAAGATATCAATTCCATACAAACAAACTTACAGGTTCAACACAATCCCAATCAAAATTCCAACAGCTTTCTTGACAGAAATGGAAAAACCAATTATCAAATTTATGTGGAAGTTAAGAGTCCCTGAATAACCAAAACCATCTTGAAAAAGAAGAACAAATTTGGAGGACTTACATTGCCTGATTTTAAAACATTACAAAACAGCAACCAAAATAGTAATCAAACAGCTGGGTACTGGTGCCAGGACTGACATATAGACAAATGGAATCAAATAGAGAGTTCAGAAATAAATCTTCATGTCTATGGCTACTTGATTTTTTAAACATTTTTTATTGTTAAATGCAATATATATAAACAAAAGAAAGAACAAGCAATGAATTTCAAACTACACTTCAACAGTAGTTACAGAACAGATTTCAGAGTTTGTTA
Organism: Tamandua tetradactyla; assembly: GCF_023851605.1. Lineage (NCBI taxonomy): Eukaryota > Metazoa > Chordata > Mammalia > Pilosa > Myrmecophagidae > Tamandua > Tamandua tetradactyla. Next base: position 70,458,629 of record NC_135334.1, on the reverse strand, counting down.
TGGGTTACTATTCCACTTTTTCCTTCTAGCTGCTACAAAATAATGGAGGATAGAAGAAATATATATTTTTATTTTTGTGTGAAAAATAACATTGTGGTAGTTAGAGTCAGTTGTCAACTTGGCCAGGTGAAAGTACCTAGTTTTGTTGCTGTGGACATGAGCCAATGGTATGTGAACCTCAGCTGTTGCTCATTACATCTGCAGTCAGCTAAGAGGCCGTGCTTGCTGTAATGAATGATGTTTGATTTAATTGGCTGGTGCTTAAATGAGAGAGGTCAACATAGCACAGCCCAAGCAGCTCAGCATACCTCATCTCAGCACTCAAAGTTCAGCCCAGGCCTTTGGAGATGCAGAAAGAAATCACCCTGGGGAAAGTTGTTGGAACCCAGAGGCCTGGAGAGAAGGCCAGCAGAGATCACCCTGTGCCTTCCCATGTAAGAAAGAGCCTCAGCTGAAAGTTAGCTGCCTTTCCTCTGAAGAACTAATGAAATAAATCCCCTTTTATTAAAAGCCAATCCATCTCTGGTGTGTTGCATTCCAGCTAGCAAACTAGAGCAGATTTGGTACCAGGAGTGGGGTGCACTGTAGTTTGCAAATTCCAGATATGCTGGAATGTTTTTTTTGGATGACTAAGGGGAAGATTTCAGAGGAACTGTGAAGAGAATGATGGAGAAGTCCTGGAGTGCTTGAAGAGACTGTTGGTGTAAGCAGAGCTACTGCTAATCTGGACAAAGGGGGACATGAAAGGGACAAATTGGAGTTTGCAGAGTGAGAGCCATGGAAGCTCGGGTCTGAAGCCAAGAAACCTCGGTCAGGAGAGGGTACCCACCCATATACATGGAGAGGGTGAGTTTATCCTGAAGAGTGAGGATAAGTCTCCCACCTTGTTGCAGTGGAAGAGTCATGCAGCCTTAGGCCTTGGAGAAGGTACAGCATACTCCTTGGGGGCTGGGGAGAGACTGGCTGCCACCACATGGAGGGGTTGAGCATGTGCCCCAGAAATGGCAGACAGCCCAGGTGTGGCCCCGATGCCTGGAGAGAGTGGAGCCGAGAAACAGGTGGTCTCCTCAATGTCCCCCGAGGTTGATTCTGAAAGAGGTGGGCCACTGCATAGGCCCTTGGAAAGGGTGGGCCTGCCACTTTCTAAAGCTGAAGGATAAATGACTTCCAGACTTTGAAATCCAATGGTCTTTGCCCTGTAGGTTTTCAGAACTGTTGGATCTTGTGACCCCTGTGTTCCTTCCAGTTTCTCCCTATGGAAATGAAAACCTGTATCCTGTGAATTTCCTCCTTTGCATATTGGCTCCAGATAACTTGGTTTGAGAATCATAGGTCCACAGCCAGAAGAGAATTTTTTCTACCTTAATATTGTTTAAGGTGATATGTGTAGTTGCCAAGTTGACAAGGGGTGGACATGTGGTAATTAGATTCAGTTGTCAACTTGGCCAGGTGAAGGTACCTAGTTTTGTTGCTGTGGACATGAGCCAATGGTACGTGGACCTCATCTGTTGCTCATTGCATCTGCAGTCTGTTAAGAGGCTGTGCTTGCTGTAATGAATGATGTTTGATTTAATTGGCTGGTGCTTAAATGAGAGAGCTCAACATAGCATGCCCAAGCAGCTCAGCATACCTCATCTCAGCACTCAAAGTTCAACACAGGCCTTTGGAGATGCAGAAAGAAATCACCCTGGGGAAAGTTGTTGGAACCCAGAGGCCTGGAGAGAAGGCCAGCAGAGATCACCCTGTGCCTTCCCACGTAAGAAAGAGCCTCAGCTGAAAGCTAGCTGCCTTTCCTCTGAAGAACTGACAAAATAAATCCCCTTTTATTAAAAGCCAATCCATCTCTTGTGTGTTGCATTCTGGCAGCTAGCAAACTAGAACAAACATATATACAAAAAAGCAATAAATTTCAAAGCACATCACAACAATTAGCTGTAGACAGGTTTCAGAGTTTGGTATGGGTTACAATTCCACCATTTTAGGTTTTTACTTCTAGCTGCTCTAAGATACTGGAGACTAAAAGAAATATCAATATAATGATTCAGCAATCATACTCATTTGTTAAACCCTACTTTCTCCATGTAACTCCACCATCACCTTTGATATTTCTATCCCACTCTTTAGGGTATTTGGACTATTTAGGGTATTTGCCCATTCTAACATTTTCATGTTGGAAGATGCTGTTGATAATATGGGATGGAAGGATGGAACTAGTTGATGTGCTAGTGAGGATGGCCCCTCTAGGTTTCAAGACTTACCTGGTCCAAGGACCCATCTGGAGGTTGTAGGTTTTTTGAAATATTACTCTAGTGCATGGAACCTTTGTAGAATCTTGTATGATATCCTAGGCATTCTAGGATTGGCTGGAATGGTTTTGGTTGGGGTTTGGAAAATTATGGCAGGTAGCAATGTCTAACTGAAGCTTGCATAAGAGTGAACTTGACTCTATTTGAACTCTCAGCCATGGACACCTTATTTGTTTCACTTATTTCCCCCCTTTTGGTCAAGGTAGCATTGTTGCCCCTTGGTGCCAGGGCCAGACTTATCCCTGGGAGTTATCTCCCACATCTCCAGGGAGATTTTCACCCCTGGATGTTGGCCAATTGATTTTTGATAAGGGTGTCAAGTCCACTCAACAGAGAAAGAATAGTCTCTTCAACAGATAATTCTGGGTAAACTAGATCTCCATATATAAGAGTGTAGTTGGATTCTGTTCTAGTTTGCTAGCTGCCAGAATATGATATACCAGAAATAGAAAGGCTTTTTAAAAGGGGAATTTATTAAGTTGCAAGTTTACAGTTCGAAGGCCATTAAAATGTCCAAATTAAGGCAAGGTTATGAGCCACTGCAAAGGTATGAATCTTGTACAAAAAGTGTATAATTTTGGGTTATAGTGGGGAAATGCTATTGCATGATTTGGGTTATGTTTAACAGGAAAACATCAACAATACCACAGCAATAACTGGGGTACATAATAGGGGGAGGGACAAGAGTTAGGGGGAGGTCTGGATTTTCTGTTTGGTGAGGGTGTGTTTATTGGTTATCTTTCTCTTGGGAACAATGAAATCATATAAATTTGAGAGTGTTGATGGACCGTTGACTTTGGGCATTATACATGAGGCCCAGTAGATGGAAGTGACTGAAAGATGCACTGACTGAGAAGTAGATTAGGGAAAGATTGTGTATACATATGATCAAATATGGTGCTGCTACAAAAAGGAATGAAGTTGTGAAGCAAGCAATGATGTGAATGAATCTGTGAGACATTTAGTGAGGCAAAATAAGCCAGAAATAAAAGAGCAATTTTTGTATGATCTCATTTAGAAAATACTTACAAGAAAATGGGAGCCTAGATTGTAAGCTTTTATAACAGTCACATTTAGTCCAGAGTGTAATTGTTATTTCTGGATTTTGAAAGGCTGTTTTATGCATGTATAATCTGGTATTTAGAGACAAGAAAGAAGCTGAGCAGTTTGGGATTAAGGTAATTCAGAATGCAGGGGTAAGGAAAACATTGTCTGTATTTTAGAACTTCACCTATTCTTTGAGACCAAAGGGAGAAGTTTTATTTTGTCCAGAGCCTAAATTTTCTGTGGCACATAATCTAATTCAACCTGTCTGGATAGATCATTTAAAGAATGCAAACACAGGGAGCCCAGAATAAGAATGAGGGCCTTTAATCCTCGTATAGCTTAATGTAATGCCTGGATACATCCCAGAGTATATTAAGCAGATAATCAAAAAATATCTTGAAGGATGGGAGAAAAAAATATGGAACTATTAAACTTTACCACCGGGAAAGCTCCAGATACTCTGTCAAACATTAGGGACACCCAAATCAATAGGCCAAGCCCTTAATCTTGAAGCTTGCTCTTGTAAAGCTTATGTATGTAGTGGAGAAGATTAGCATACCTATAGGTATACCTAAGAGTCACCTCTGGAGGACCTTCTTTGTTGCTCAGATGTGGCCTCACTCTGTCTAAACCCAACTTGGCAAATAAAGCCATTGCTCTCCCTCTATGTGGGATGTGACATACAGTGGTGAAAGTCTCCCTGGCGGTGTTGGAGATGATTCCAAGGGATGAGCCTGGCCCTGGCACCATGGGCTCAACAATGCCATCCTGTCCAAGAGGGGGGAAAGAAGTGTAATAAATAAGATATCAGTGGTTGAGAGAGTTCAAATAGAGTCAAGAGGCTACTCTGGAGGTCACTGTTATGCAAGCTTCAGTTAGACATTGCTACCTAACACAGCTTGCCAAACCCCAACCAAAACCATTCCTTCCAATCCTAAAGAATACCTAGGGCATTATATAAGATTCTACAAAGGTTCCATGCACTAGGGTAACTGTCCAGAAACCTACAACCTCCATATGTGTCCCTGGGCAAACCTCTCTAGGACATCATCTAGTTCTATCCCACTACCCCATATTATTGACAGTCCTTTCCAACATGAAAAAAATTAGAATGGCATAGCCCAAATACCCCTAAAGAAGGGAGAAAGATCAAAGGTGATGGTGAAGCTATACAGAGAAGGTAGTGTTTAACTAATGGATATGAGTGCTGAATCATTTTACTGATATTTCTTTTAGTCTCCAGCACCTTAGAGCAGCTAGAAATAAAACCCTAAAAGTGTGGAATTGAAACCCATACAAAACTCTGAAACCTGTTCTACAACTAATTGTGATATATCTGGAAATTTGTTGCTTTTTTGTATATATGTTATCTTTCACAAAAAAAAGAGGATGAGTATAACAGAGAAGATAGGATTTAACAAATGAGTATGACTGCTGAATCATTATATTGGTATTTCTTTTGGTCTCCAGTGTCTTGGAGCAGCTAGAAGAAAAAATGAAAAATTGTGGAACTGTAACCCATACCAAACTTTAACATCAGTTCTGCAATTACTTGTTAAAAGGTACTTGGAAATTTATTCCTTTTTTGTATATATGTTATATTTCACAATAGAAAATGTTATAAATGAGAAGAAAAGTTTTAAAAGTGTAAAATAGAAAACTGTCACTTTTTCTATTTTCTTGTTTTCTACAAATATTTTCAATCTTTTCATTTTGTATTTAAACCTAATAAGAATGTTTTTTTTTAATCTGGCCATTTATTCCAATACCTGTTTATCTTCTTGTGCTTAGTCCCTTTCTGTCCTGGCAACTGTACTGGAATAATTGTTGCTGAAAATAATTTGAATATAAGATGACTCACAACCCTCCAGAGAAAATGTGTTTTTGTCAGGCTCTTGGGGACAGCCCAACCACTTTTAAAAATAAGTGTTCCTTAGAATATCCAGGAGACACAATCCTCAGATAAAAATCATCAGTAGGACTGGTTTACTTCTGGTTCACCCTTACCAAAGGGTGTAGACCTTTGTGGTCCAAGGTTATTGTAGGGGGTATCTCTTGTTAAAATTTTCACTTTATGCATTCTTGATCTTTGATTCCTGTTCTCTTAACCCCCAACTATGAAGCAATCCAGTGTAACTCCAAATTTTCCATGATTGGGAAATTCCTTCAGGGAAAAATCTGCTTCTTTTTTTTTTTCTTTGCCTCTGTTTTCCTAGCTATTTTGTTCTGAGGTGTTCCACAATGTCTTTTATTTTTTGAGTAAGCAGGCAGAAAGTTTATTGAGTGCACATGCAGAAGTACATATGGATGTTCTTGCAAATGGAGAGAGGCAAGAGGTGCATGACATTGTGGAAAGGGGTTGCTTTTATTGATTTTTGTTCCTTTTGTAATTTTTGTGAATTACTTTGCCACCTCTCCTTTTTTCCTCTTTTGTTGCTGCCTGATTGTAGCTGACTCATTTAGGTGGTATTGGTTGATCCCAGGTGCTGTTTACTGCTGTTCTCAGAGATATCTTTTTCCTTATGGCCTGACCACTTCTTGGAATTTTCTCCTTGTTCATCAGCCAGCCACCACCTTAATTCTAATACTGCCTCAACTTCCCCCTCAGAAAATTCTAGTTTCCCTTAACCTTAAAGGAATTTAGACTGATGGTTCATCTTTTGTAGCTGCTTCAAGCTGTCAGTAGGTTTCAGGCCCTATTTGTGGGAGCATAGAGGTCTCTGGCTATGCTATTGAAGGTGACTGGTTGAGTGTGGGGAATGGGAGAGTAGCCTCTGGTGAGGAATTTGTGTGAAAGGCTTCTAATCTGGAAGAAAAAAACTGTGTGAGAAATTTTAGTACACATAGTCTGAACAGAAGTAGGGGCAAGATGGACCTCAGGGTATTTTTTAGAGTTTTTAGGAACACTGTTGGTTGAAGTTTGGCATACTGTGGCACTTTGCAATATCTGGCTGAAATTTGCATAAGAGTAACTTATAGAATGACTTCTCAACTTTATTTGAAATTTATTAGCTACAGAAAATTTATCTCCCCCCCTCCCTTTTTTTTGGGTCAACTAATATCATGATGCCAGGGCCATGCTCATCCTTGGAAGTCAATTTTATATTGCTAGGGAGACTTATACCACTGGAAATCATGTCTCACATATGGGGAAAAGTGTGAGTTTATTTGCAGTTTGGCAGAGAGAGAGAGGGGGAATGCCTGAGCAGCAAAAGAGGTTTTCTGGGAGTGACTCTTAGGCATTAATTATAAGTAGGCTTAGCTTTGCCATTACAAAAATCATTTAAGAAGGATAAGCTTCAAAATTGAGGACTTGGCTTATTAAATTGGGATCCCCTATTGCTTAAGAGGATAGCAGTGACAGGGCAAGATGGCAGCATAGTGAGGTACGGAATTTAGTTCATCCTCCAGGAAGCTATTAAATAGCCAGGAATGGTTGGAACAGTGTTGGGAGGACTTCAGTGACCTGACACACATTGTACACCAGTCTGAAATAGGTGGATCTGCTGAGATCCCACAAAGAACTGTAAGAGTCTCCCATGGGCATGACAGGCTGGTCGCCTGAAGGAAAAACAAACAAACTCTAGTAGAAGCAAGGAAGGTAGCTCAACTAATCTCAAATGCAGAATTAATTAACAAACTCAGGCTGCTTAAAACAGGCCCTGAGCACAGATAAACCTGGAGAAAGCACTAAAGGAATCAGGAGTTTTTACCCCAGCAGAGGTGGGGTGGGGCTGAAGGAAAAAAACTCAGAGGCTTTTTTGAGTTGGATAAGCACAAAATGCTGGAAGAGTGCTGGACCCCCCCCATAAAAAAGGGGGCATATACAGCCTAGGGACACATAGAACCATGTATCAACTCTGTCTCTTGATTGGCAAACCCAGGGAGCTGGGATCTGTCTCTGAAAAAGCCTTTTTTTAGGGAGAGAGAAAATTTTATTCTTTATTAAGAATGTTAGAAATTTTGAAGGATTTCTGTTGGAACACATGGAAAATAGAGTAGCTTTAGTTTAATAATTTGCACTGCATAAAAAATTGTAAAAGAAACTCATATGAAAGTCCAGGTATTAGTTCAATGTCCCATATTTGAGTCCATGTACAAAGAAAGGTCTTTTGCAACAGAACATGCTCCTATACAGCTGAGATATTTAAGATTGCTTGATTTCTTTACCATTGCTTCACTGCAAGCTTCTGGTATAATCCCACATAGCAAGTCAGTCTTCTTTGTCACAGTTCAGGACTGACCTCAACTGTTTTACCCTGTTGTGCTGATTTAAATCTGTTGTGTATCCCAAAAAGGCTAAGTTCTTTAATTCTCATTCAGTATCACTGGGTGGGAGCTTTTTATTGTTTCCATGGAGTAATGGCTCACCCAATTGTGGGTGGTAATGTTTAATTAGATGGTTTCCATGAAGATGTGTTTCCACCCCTTCAAGGTGGGACTGCTTAATGCAACCCTTTAAGAGGGAACCATTTTGGAAAAAGCTTTAAAGCCATGAGAGCCACCAGAACCAACAAAGCCAACAAAATAGACAGAGCCCCAGGGAAGCCATTGAAGATAAAAGCAGCAGATCTTGCCATGTGCCTTTCCAGCTGAGAAAGAAACCCTAAACATCATCAGCCTTCTTTTTTTTTTTTCCCCCCCCCCCACATGGGCAGGCACCAGGAATTGAACCTGGGTCCTCTGGCATCACAGGCAAGCGTTCCTGCCTGCTGAGCCACTGTGGATGGCCCTCATCAGCCTTCTTGAACAAAGGTAACTTTCCCTGGGTGCCTTAAATGGAACACTAATAGTTTTGCCTTAATTTGGACATTTTCATGGTATTGGAACTGTGAACTTGCAACTTAAGAAATTCTGCTTTTTAAAAGCCATTCGATTTTCAGGTATATTGCATTCCAGCAGCTTTCAAACTAGAACAGATTTTGGTACTGGAGAAGTGGGATGCTGCTGTGGTTTGCAAATACCAAACACATTGGAACAGCTTTTTAAATGGATAAGGGGAATATTCTAGAAGAATTGTGAGAAGCTTGATAGAGAAGGCCTAGAATGTTTTGAAAAGGCTGTTGGTAGAACTGTGGACTGTAAAGATACCTCTGATGAGGCTCTAGACAGAAATGAAGCATGTGTTATTGCAAAGTGGAAAGAAGGTGATCCTTGTTTAAAATGGCAGATGATCCAGCAAAATTAACTAGTGGTTTTGGCTGGAAAGAAGATTTTAAAAGCCATGAATTTGGATATTTAGCAGAAGAGATTTCCAAACTAAATGTGGAAAATGCAGCCTGTTTTTTCTTTGCAGCTTATAGTGAAATATGACAGGAAAGAGATAAGCTGAGAACTGAACTCCTGGGTATAAAGGAACCAGAAATTGATAGTCTGAAAAATTCTGGGCTTCCAAAAGGGGAGACCCCAGGGAATAGTGCCCCATGTGAGTATTTAACCAAACATGTAATCAGTCAGCCATTTCAGAAAAACCCAGAATTGGAGATGGAGTTATCCAGGAAGAATTTGTGGAAACTCCTTTTGTCTGATGGGCATGATCCTTGCCTACTACATAGAAAGCCAACAAGAGTGTTGTGGGATCTGCGTAAATGGAACCAATGCCAGCCTGAGCAAAGAGGACAGAAAAGGGACACATTGGAGGAAAAGTAACTTCAGAGGCAAAACTATGGAAGATAAGGCCTCAAGACAAGAAACCTCAGGCCAGGAGAGTGGACCCACCCAAGTACATGGAGAGGTGAGTTTGCCCCAAAGGCAGAAGATGGGTCTTCCACCTCATTGCAGTGAAAGAGTTGTGCTGATTCAGGCCTTGAAGAGCATGAAGCACATTCCTTGGGGATTGGGGAGAACTTGGCTGCCACCACAAGTGGCAGGGGTTGAGCTTGTGCCCCAGAGATGGCAAAGAGCCCAGGTGTGGCCCCAATGCTTGGAGAGAGTGGAAGAAAGGAAAAGGTGGTCTCTATAATGTCCCCCAAGGTTGCATTCAGAGAGAAGTGGGCCACTGCATAGGCCCCTGGAAATGGGTGGGACTATTGCTTTCTAAAGCCTTGAAGATAAATGACTCTCAGACTGAAATCCAATGGAATTTTCCCTGCAGGCTTTCAAAACTTCTTGGGTCCAGTGACCCCTGTGTTCCTTCCAATTTCTCCATATGGAAATGGGAATATGTATTCTATGACTGTCCCTCCTTTGTATATCAGCAGCAAACAACCTGTTCTGAGTTTTACAGGTGCAGAGCCAGAGAATAATTTTGCCTTAGAACAGACTATGCCTGTAGCTGACTTTGATGTGATTTTGTATGGTTTCTGACTTTGTATTGTATTGGTATTGCTACTGAAATGATTTAAGGCTTTCTAATATTGTTATGTAATGGATATATTTTGCATTTGGAAAGAACATGTCTTTTGGGGGTCCAAAGGGTGGAATGTGCAGTTTGAATCTGTTATGTACCCCAGAAAAGCCAAGTTCTTTAATCCTCATTCAATATTACTGGGTGGGAACTTCAAAATTTTTTCCAACGGAGATGTGACCCACCCAATTGTGGGTGGTAACTTTTGATTAGATGGGATCCATGGAGATGTGTCTCCACCCATTCAAGGTGGGGCTGCTTAATAAAGTCCTTTAATAGAGGCATATGAAGGTAAGTGCCCCTAGCCTTTTCCATTGTGGAAAAAGCTTTAGTGCCACCAAAGCCATGAGAGCCACCTGAACTGACAAACTCAACAAAATGGATAGAGCCCCAGGGAAGCTACTGAAGAGAAAGCTAGCAGAGCTCACCGTGTGCCTTTATAGCTGAGATAGAAACTCTGAACATCCTTGGTCTTCATGAACCAAGGTATCTTTCTCTGGATGCCTTAGACTAGACCTTCTTATAACCTTTCCTTAATTTGGATATTTTCATGGTATTAGAACTGTAAACTTGCAACTTAATAAATTCCCCTCTTTAAAAGCTATTCTGGGTTCTGGAAAGATGGTGGAAGCAGATTGTTTGAGTCCACCCCTGCTCCAAGGAATAGCTAGAGAAGGGACAGGAGGGTGACTGAGATAGTGTAAGTGACCTGGGAGAGTCTTCCACACCACATAGGGAGGCCCTAGTTGCAAAAGTTGAGTAACTGAGAAGCAGATATCCAGAGACCATCTGGCTTGTGCCATCAGCCTAAGCTGGAAGACTGGAGCCCTTGGGAGTATACAGATGGGGAGACAGGGGCTAGGAAGTAAGCCAAGCTGCATTCCTTGAATGCCTATCCTCACCGGCATGACCCGTGGCTCACCCCATACCCCATGCACCAGAGCCCCATCACCTGCCCCCTTCCGCATGCTCCAAGTGCCTCCAACTCGCCAACCCCTCCCATTCTTACTCACCCCACACCCCTACCCCAAGTGTGTGCATTCCTGCCCCAGCTCAACCCACCTCTCCTGAAAAAGTGTAGTCTCTCCCTGCCCTGCCCAAACCCTATCTACCTCTCCCTGCCCCCTGCAGGCTGTCACCAGTGCATAAAGGCTAGGGGCACTTACCTTCATACCCAGGCTACACTCATGCCCAGCCCATACAATCATGCAGCCCCACCCCCAGCTCTGTGCATGTGTACATCAGTTTATGGCCTTCCCAGATCTGTGCAAGTGCATGGTCCCCAGTCATGCCCCTCAGCTCTGGGAAAGCCCTGACTTGCATAGCCGAACCACATCCGCCCCCAGCCCATGCAGGGGCAACACCAATCCGCTGCCTTGAGCTCTGTGCATGCACACAAAGGTACCCACGTCCTAAAACAGCACACACCAGGGCCCTGCCTCCCAGACCTGTGCACTCACACAGCCACATCCTTCCAGCCATTGGGTGCTTATGCTCAGAGGCACCAGGATACCATCACCCACCTGTGCCTATACCTGTGCTGCAACATATCACTGCACTGTTGTTCCCTGCCCCATGCCCTGCATCCTGCTCCACATCCATCCCACAAATACAAGGTATGCTGGTTTGAAAGGATTTATGTATCCTAGAAAAGCCATGTTTAAATCCTAATCAAACTTGTGTGAGCAACTGTTTCTTTTAATCCTTATTCAATAATGTAGGTTGGAAACTTGATTAGGTTATCTCCATGGAGATGTGACTCACCCACTTGTGTGAGTATTGACTTTTCACTAGAGGGAGATGTGACTCCACCCATTCCAGGTGGGTCTTGATTAGTTTACTGGAATCCTTTAAAAGAGGAAGAATTTTGGAGAAAGCTTGAAAATGACAAGAGAGTAACAGAGCAGAGTGATGAGAATGACAAGAGAACCACAGAGTTCACCAGCAGCAACCTTTGAAGATGAAAAAGAAGAAGCATCTGGGGAGCTCCATGAAGCAAAGGCCTGAAGAGGAAGTTAAAATACATCACCATGTTCACCATGTGCTTTTTCCGGTTGAGAGAGAAACTTCATTGGCCTCTCTTGAATGATAATAACCGTTTGTTGGTACCTTAATTTGGACATTTTTGTAGACTTGCTTTTATTGGAACATTTTCTTGGCCATAGAACTGTAAACTAGTAACATATTAAATTCTCCCTTTTAAAAGCCATTCTAGTTCTGGTACATTACATTCTGGCAGCTGGCAAACTAGAACACAAGGCTTTAGACTACTGAAGGAAATCAACTTCCAAAGTAAATGAGTCAAGATATTTACATGCCATGAAGACAACAGAAGATCACTAACTATTTCATGATGCAGACAGATATAACCCAGCCTAATAACCAAATTAAAACACCAGAGGAGACACAGATGTTGCAACAACTAATCAAAGATGTTCATATAAATCTACTAAATAAAACCAATGGGTTGGCTAATGACATAAAGGAGATCAAGAAGACACTAAAAGATCATAAAGAGGATTTGAAAGAATAAATTGAAAAATAGCAGACATTACAGAAATTAAAGATGTTGTAGACCAAATAAAAAACACACTAGAAACACAAAACAGCAGATTTGAAGAGGCTCCTAGAGGACAGGACAACTGATTTCAAACTCTCAAAACAGGAAATGGCAAAAACATGGAAAAATTTAATCAGATCTCAGGGAAATGATGGACAAAACAAAGCACACAAATATAAGAATCATTGGTGTCCCAGAAGGAAAAGAGAAGAGTAAAGGGCTAGAAAGATTAGTTGAGGATATAGTGGGTGAAAACTTTCCACCCCTTATAAAGGATATAAATATGCAAGTCAAAGAAGCTCAATGAACTCCAAATAGGCCTTTCCCAAGACACATACTAATCAGTCTGTCAAATGTTGAAGAGAAGAAGAAAATCCTGAAAGCAGAAAGAGTAAAACAATCTACTGTACACAAGGTTAACCATTGAGTTCAGGCTACTCAACTGGCACCATGAAGGTGAAAAGCCAGTAGTATGATATATTTAAGATCCTGAAAGAGAAAAACTTCCAGCTAAGAATTCTATACCCAGCCAAATTGTCCTTAAAAACTGAGGAAGATTAAAATTTTGATGGGCACACAAATCCTGAAAGAATTTGTCAATAACTGACTGGCCCTTTAAGAAATACTAAAGGGAGTTCTGAGAGTTGAAAAAAAAAAGACAGGAGAGGGAGGTCTGGAAGACGGCACAAAATTGAAGAGTACCATAATTTAAAGGATAAAAAGAGGAAGAAGGAAAAGAATATACAGATCTGACAAATAAAATCCAAAAGATAAGATGGTGGATTCAAGAAATATCTTTTCAGTAATAACTTTGAATGCTAATGGATTAAGCTTACCAATCAAAAGATACAGATTGGCAGATGGAGACTTATCTTAGATGCAAGGATACAAGTAGATTGAAGGTGCAAGATGGTAAAAGATGTTCCACACAAGTTGTAACCGAAAGAAAGCAGGAGTAGCTACACTCCGAAGTACATGAGACAGACATTTGCCAAACTGAAGGGAGCGATTGATGTTTCAACAATAATAGCAGGAGACTTCAATACACCACTCTCCACTATAGATATAACAACCAGACAGAAGATCAACACGGAAATAGAGAAGTTAAACAACTTGATAAATGAATTAGACCTAACGGACATGTTTCGGTCATTATACCCCAAAACACCAGGATATACATTCTTCTCTAGTGCTCACGGAACATTTTCCAGGATCGATCATGTGCTAGAGCACAAAACATGTCTTTATAAATTTAAAAACATTAAAATTATTCAAAGCACTTTCTCTGATCACAATGGAATGAAGCTGGATATCAATAACCACGAAAGAATGAGAACTTTCACAAATATATGGACATTAAATAGCACTCTTAAACAACCAGTGGGTCAGAGAAGAAATTGCTAAAGAAATAAGTAGCTATCTGAAGATGAATGAAAATGAGAATACAACATATTGGAACTTATGGGATGTGGCAAAGGCAGTGCTGAAAGGGAAATCTATTACGCTAAATGCCTATATTTGAACAGAAGAAAGAGCAAAGATTGAGGACTTAACTGCTCACCTGAAGGATAGCAAACTAATCCCAAAGCAAATAGGAGAAGAGAAATAACAAAGATTAAAGCAGAGTTGAATGAATGGGAGAACAAAGGAACAATAGAAGGAATCAATAAAACCAAAAGTTGGTTCTTTGAGAAAATCAATAAAATTGATGGGCCACTATTAAGGCTGACAAAGAAAAAAAGAGAGAGTATGTAAATAAACACAATCAGAAATGAGAAGGAGCACATTACCACAGACCCTGAAGGAAGAAAAGAAATCATAAATGGATACTACAAATAACTATACCCCAACAAACTAGACAACTAAGATGAAATGGACAAATTCCTAGAAACACACAAACAAGCTACAATGACTTAGGAAGAAATAGAAGATCTCAACAAACCAATTACAAGTAAAGAATTTCAATCAGTCATCGAAAATCTTCCTACAAAGAAAAGCCCAGGGCCAGGTTTTACAGGGGAATTTTATCAAGCATTCCAGAAAGAACTAACACTAATCCTGCTCCACCTTTTCCAAAAAGTTGAGGAAAAAGGACAACTACATAACCCTTTTTATGAAGCTAACATCACTTTAATACCAAAACCAGGCAAAGATGCTATAAGAAAGGAAAACTATAGGCCAATCTACCAAATGAAGATAGATGCAAAAATTCTCAACAAAATATCAGCAAATCAAATCCAACAACACATTAAAAGAATTATGTATCATGACCAAATGGGGTTTATACCAGGAATGCAAGGATGGTTTGACACAAGAGAAATCAATTAATGTTACAGCATATTAACAAATCAATAGGGAAAAATCACATGATCATCTCAACTGTTGCTGAAAAGGCATTTGACAAAATTCAACATCCTTTTCTGATAAAAACACTGCAAAAGGTAGGAACCAAAGGTAACTTCCACAATATAATGAAGGGCATATATCACAAACCAATAGTCGGTTTTGTCTGCAATGGACAGAGACTGAAATCTTTCCTCCTAAGATTGGGAATGAGATAAGGATGACTTCTGTCACCACTATTATTCAACATTTTACTAGAAATTCTAGCTAGAGCAATCTCAGGCAGGAAAAAGAAATAAAAGGCATCCAAATTGGAAAGGAAGAATTACACTTTCATTATTTGCATAGGACATGATATTATACTTGGAAAATCCTGAGAAATCTACAACAAAGTTACTTGACCTAATAAATAAATTCAATAAGGTGGAGGTATATGAAATTATTGTACAAAAGTCAGTAATGTTTCTATACACAAACAATGACTTAACTGAGGAGTCAGTTAAGGAAAAAAATTCCATCCAAAATAGCAACTAAAAGAATCAAGCACCTAGGAATGAACTTAGCTATGAATGTGAAGGACTTGTACACAGAAAACTACATTACAATGGTAAAAAATAAACAAATAAAAGAAGACCTAAATAGGTGGAAAGATTCATAGATAAGAAGCTTAAATATAATTAAGATGTCATGGATAAGAAGTTTAAATACAGTTATGATGTCAACTCTACTCAAATTGATCTCCAGATTCAATGCAGTACCAATAAAAATTCCAACAATGTACTTTGAAGATTTGGAAAAGTTAGTTGCCAAATTCATCTTGAAGGGAAAAAGACCCCAAATAGCTAAAAGCATTTAAAAAAGAAGAACAAAGTGGGAGGATTAATACTTCCTGACTTTAAAAATTATTATGAAGCTAAAGTGGTCCAAACAGCATGGTACTGGCACAAAGATAAAAGTATTGACCAATGGAATCAAATCGTGAGTGCAGAAATAGACCACCAAATCTATGGTCAACTAATTTTTGACAAGGCCCCCAAATCCACTAAACTGGGACAAAATCATCTTTTCAATGTGCTTCTAGAAGAAAATGTAGGGAAACATCTTCGAGGCCTAGTAATAGGAGGTAGCTTCCTAAACTTTACACCCAAAGCACAAGCAACAAATGAAAAAAAATAGTTAAATGGGAACTCCTCAAAATCTGGAGACTCCTCAAAATCAAATGCTTCTGCACCTAAAAAGGCTTTGTCAAAAAGGTGAAGGGGCAACCAATTCAATGGGAGAAAATATTTGGAAATCACACATCAGGCAAAGGTTTAAAATCCTGTATACATAAAGAAATCATATAACTCAACAACAAAAGAACAAACAGCCCAATTATAAAATGGGCTAAAGATATGAATAAACATTTTTTTGAAGAACAAGTACAGAGGGCTCAAAAGCACAGGAAGTGATGCTCATTGTCATTAGCTACAGGAAAATGTAGCTCAAGATACAATGAGATGGGTGGGCCAGGGTGGGTCAGCAGGCAGAGTTCTTGCCTGCCATGCCAGAGGCCCAGGTTTGATTCCTAGTGCCTGCCCATGTAAAAAAAAAAAATTAAAAAAGAGATACAATGAGATACCACCTCACACTTGTAAGATGGCTGCTATTAAACAAACAGGAAAATACAAATGTTGGAGAGGATGTAGAGAAATTGGGACACTTGTGTACTGCTGGTGGGAATGTACAACCACTATGGAAGACAGTTTGGCGGTTCCTTAGAAAACTAAATATTGAGGTGCCCTATGACTTAGCAATAACTACTTGGTATATACCCAGAAGAGCTGGCAACAGTGACATGAACAGATGTTTGCACACCGACATTCATAGCAGCATTATTCACAATCGCCAAAAGGTGGAAACAATCCAAATGCCCATCAACAGATGAGTGGATTAACAAAATGTCATATATATATATATATGATGGAATATTATGCAGCAGTAAGATAAAATGACATTCTGAAGCACATGACAAAATGGATGAGCCTGGAGGACATAATGCTGAGTAAAATAAACCAGACACAAAAGGATAGAAACTGTATGACTCCAATTTTATGACCATGATAAAGGTAAAATCAGAGGCTTATAATACAGAACACAGGGGACCTAGAGATACATGGAAGCTAGAGATGGGTGAATGGTTAGCTAATAAGGTTGATCTCAAGTGTAAGGGATTGGATAGAAGTGAAGGCAATTCACTAGTGGGTCTATAAGTAATATTACCACATTGAAGATGAACATGATGGAAAGGGGTTGTATAGACCCATGTGTCCCACTGATTAATACTACAAATATAAATAAGTTCTCGATGAACTACTTCAAAGATACGACTCTTGTACAAAGAGTGTATAATTTTGAGGTATAGGGGGAAAGCTACAAATTGCATACTATGGGCTATGTTTAAACATATGAAAACATCAACAGTACCACAGCAACACCAGGGGTAAATAATGGGGAGGGGGACAAGAGTTAAGGGGAGGTTTAGATTTTCTGTTTGGTGAGAGTGAGGTTATCTTTCTCTTGGGAACAATGAAATTATCTAAAATTGAGAGTATTGATGGACTGTAGACTTTGGACATTATACCTGATGCCTAATAAATGGAGGTGTTTGAAGGATGCACTGAGAAGTAGATTGGTGAATGATGGTGTATATATATGATCTAATATTGTGCTGCTACAAAAAGGAATGAAGTTATGAGGCATGCAACATTGTGAATGAAACGGTAAGACATTTTGTGAGGCACAATAAGCCAGAAACAAAAGAGAAATTATTTTATGGCCCCATATGCTTGTTGTACTTTAAGCATACAATTGTAAGAGCAATTATTGTATGGCCTCATATGCTTATAAGAAAATAGGAGCCTAGATTGTAAGCTGTTATACCATCACATTTAGTCAGGATTGGTAATTATTATTTCTGGATTTTAAGGGGCTGTTTTATATATGTATAACCTGGTATGTAGAGAGAAGAATGAAGCTTATTAGGCCAGGATTAAGGTAATTCAGAATGCAGGAGTAAGGAAGATATTGTCTGTTATTTTAGAACCTCACCTACTTTTTGAGACCGAAGGGAAAAAAGTTTATTTTGTCCAGAACCTAAATTTTCTGTAGCACATAATCTAACTCAACTTGTCTACATACATCATTTAAACACAGGAAGCCCAGAATAAGAATGAGTGCCTTTAATCTTGTATAGCTTAATGTAATGCCTGGATACATCCCAGAGTACATTAAGCAGATAATCAAAAGTATCAGAAAAATCCCTTCAGGGATGGGAGGGAAAATATGGAACTATTAAACCTTACCACTGGGGAAACCCTGGATACTCTGTCAAACATGAGGACTAGTTGATGTCCTACTTCATCTTGAAGTAGGACAAGCCCTTGATCTTAAAGTAGGCCAAGCCCTTGATCTTGAAGCTTGCTCTTGAAAAGCTTATGCATGTAGCAGAGAAGTTTAGCCTAGAAGAGTCACTTCTAGAGGACCTCTTTTGTTGCTCAGAAGTGGCCTCACCCTCTGTAAGCCCAACTCTGGAAGTGAAATCATTGCCCTCCCCCCTATGGGGGCATGACATCAAGGGGTGAAAGTCTCCCTGGTGGCATTGGAAATGACTCCCAGGGATGAGCCTGGCCTTGGCTTCATGTGCTCAGCAATGCTGTCCTGACCAAAAGGGGGAAAAGAAGTGTAACAAATAAAGTATCAATGGCTGAGAGAATTCAAATAGAGTTGAAAGGCTACTCTGGAGGTCACTCTTAAGTAAGCTTCAGTTAGACATTACTACCTATCATAACTTGCCAACCCCCCACCAAAACCATTCCTGCCAATCCTAAAGAACACCAAGGACATTATATAAGATTCTACAAAGGTTCCATGAACTAGGGTAACTTTCCAGGAACCTATAGCCTCTATATATTTCCTTAGACCAGGTAAGTCCTGAAATGTAGAGGGGCCAGCCTCTCCAGGACATCAACTAGTCCCATTCTACAATCTCATATTGTTGACAGCCCCTTCCAACATGAAAAAGTTATAATGGACATAGTCCAAATACCCTTAAAGATGGGAGAAAGATCAAAGGTGATGCTGGAGTTATACAGAGAAGAGAACAAATGAGTATGAGTGCTGAACCATTATATTGATATTTCTTTTAGTCTCCAGTATCTTAGAGCAGCTATAAGTAAAAACCTAAAATTGTGGAATTGTAACCCATACCAAACTTTGCAATCTGTTCTACAACTAATAGTTGCTATGTGCTTTGAAATTTATTGCTTTTTTGTATATATGATATTTTTCACAAAATAAGGGAAGAAAGTCCATTGTAATGATAAAAATTCCTTCTAGCCTCCAATGTTCTGGAGCAGCTAGAAGGAAAAATCTGTTATGATGGAAACGTAACCCATGACAAACTCTGGAAACTGTCCTGTAACTACTTGTTGAAGAGTGCTTTGAAAATTGTTGCTTTTTGTTTCTTTGCTTTGTATATATATTATACAATCACACAAAAATTTTTAAGCCTATTATTGGAAACTGATATGCAGACACCAATATGTTTTCCAGGATGAATTCATGATTAGTATACAATTTAACAGCCTCTTGAGCAGCTTCTTTTGTACAAAAAAATGACATAATCTCTATTGAGACTGTGAGTACGTTCATCATTAGACAAAGATCCCATACAGGTCCAGCTTTTTCAAATAAAGGAACAAGTTCATGTTCAAATATATCTCTCAGTATCTTCCCTTCAAATACCTCCTTGCCAACAGAAGGCCACTGACCTGGATAAATGGAATCTGGAGGCAGTCCCCCATACTTCTTGTGTCCAGTGGTCACATCAAGCATGTAGTGTGTTCTTTACAAGAGTGTTTTAAGTTTTGCCTCACCTGGTACTTAGCTAGAATCTGCTACTTTGGTCCCCTTTTTTGCTCTCTGTCTGTAAATTTTCATGACTCCACATAAAAAGGCACTTTTGTTCTGAACATGAGAGAGATCACTGTCTTTAAACTGTTGGAGAATTGCCAATGCACCATCTTCATTTAATTCTTTTAAAGCTTTGATAGCTCTTCCATCTAACTCACTATGTGCAAATAGCCCTCCGGTTAGGCTCTGGTAGAGGAATCCTGTCCCAGGGGATTGAGTTGCAGGAAAACGGGGATGGGAGGTGGGGTGGGATGGGAAGGCATGCTTGCTTCTCACTGTGCATGTCTAGCATGAGTCTTTTATTTATTTATTTATTTTTACTTCTTAATAGCTCATTAGCTAGAACTGCTAGCATTCTCAGGCTTCAGCACTACCCCAGACAAGGGCAGAATTAAGGCATGTCTGAGAGACCTTCCTCAAACAGTGGAATACAGGTCAAAAACCAGAAAAATGAGAGCTGAAAAATGCCTAATAGTTACACAGAAGCTATGCTAGAGGTCTAAAATAAGTTGAACTGAATGCCAAAGAACAGATAGAGAACAAAGCTCTGAGGTAGGCTGAGTTGCACTGAGCGCCTTCTCTCTCCTCTGAGCTCTTCTTTTACACTTCCAGCTAATTAAATTAAACATCACTTATAGGAGAAGGCACTTCCTTTAGCCACTCACAGATGTAATCACCCATAGATGAAATTCACATGCTGATGATTTAAGTCCACAGCAACAGATAACTGGACACCATCACCTGCCCAACTTGACACCTGGACATCACTATTATAACAGGTTAAGCTAGATAGTATGTTACAGGAAATTTAATATTTGGGCAAGATAAATTTTTCTTCCTTTGGTCTCATGTAGAAGTTAAAGTCTTAAAATACAGACATTATTTTTTCACTCTGTATTCTGATTTTCTTTAGTTTTAACCAGATCAGCTTCATTAACATCTTTAATCAGAAGTTTGATTTGTTTTTTAGCTTCTTTAATGTTTGCTGTATAAGGTAATGCTGACTTTCAGAGCCTGAGAACTCTGAGTCTCAGGAATCACACAGGTACTTAAGATTCCAGGAAACTACTACATTATACAAACAGCAGAACATTTCAGAATTCAGAAATAACAGTTGAAACTCAAGGGTAAATGTGGCTGTTGTAAGAGCCTACAATTTGAGCTCTAATTTTCTTATAAGCATTTTTAATTAAGCTTTTCAGACATAAAAACATTTGAAAGTTGTCTTATATTGGGGTCATCAACTAAAAAGTATAGCAGAAATTTTGTCTTGTCAAACTTCTACACACTTACTGGGTTATGTTAACAGATATATACTTGTCTTGCTTCTCTTTTAAAATGATTTTTTGTTCAAGATGAAGCTCTGACTTTTGGCTGACCAAATGTACTTTTAGAGAAATATTAGAGCAAAGTAGTATAACTGACAAGTGTATTTGGTTGCTTCTATGATATGTAACTTTTTCTAAGAATAAATAAACCATAACTAACAATATCATATCGTTGTCTAACATCACACAGCTCAGTATCAGGATACAACATGGGCAGTAGGGACATGCCAAGTTTTTATGAACTGTATACAATCGCGAAACATATGAATAAAGTTTCATCTATGAAAATTTAGCTTAACAGAAGGATAGAAAATCTCATTTAATTATTGTAGTACATCCTAAACACTTCCTATATAATCTTAAGCTATTTCAGCACCACACTTTTACAAGGTGAAAGAACAAATCCTTTGTAACAGTTTTCCTTTAAAAGTGAGAAGACGTATTTTGAAATAAAGGATAATAACATCAACAAGGATATTATTCTGATATGATATAAAATCTTTGTCTTTTAGACAGAGTACTCAGATGGTTAAGAAAAACTTTTTATAACCTTTCATTAATAGCAGACCAGCAATCTACATTATTAACAGAGAGAAAACATATTTATTCAGGTCATTGAAACTGGCCGTTTTATTTCAAGGCAAAACTATACTCCTTTAGACAAGCTTATCAAGTTTTAGTCAATTTCTTAATAATTGGCTGGAAGCTTTCCACCACTTCCAATTTAAGGGGATATTACTTTCTATGGGGAAGGGCACTCCATACTTGACATGAATGCAGACAGGAGCCACTCGGTGGGCTCACCCTGGGATGCTTTCATTGCATACAGATGGGTGTATTTGCTCAAGGATCTTCTTGGGTATGCCAATAGCCCTCAATCTAGTAGGGGCCTGTATTAATTTGTTAAGCTGCTAGAATGCAACATACCAGAAATTGAATGGCTTTTAAAAAGGGAATTTAATATGTTACAAGTTTACAGTTCAAGTACTAAGAAAATGTCCAAACTAAGGCACCAACAAGAGTTTATCTTCACTCAAGAAAGGCTGATGCTGGGAAGGCATGTGGCTGGCATCTACAGATCTCTTGCTTCTGGGCTCTTTGCTTTCAGCCTCTGTTTCCTGCAGAGACCTTCACTTAGCTCCTCTGGGACACAACTCTGGGTTCTGGCTTGCTTAGCATCTCATGGGAAGGTACACAGTGATGTCTGCTGGGCCCTGCATCTCCAAACATCTGGGTCTCGTGTTGGCTCTGTCAACTCTGAAGCAACTTTCTCCAAGTGTCTGCATCAGCTCTGAGGTTTCTTTAAAATGTTTCCCCTTTTAGAGGTCTCCAGTAAACTAGTCCAGACCCACCTTGATTGGGTGGAGCCACTTCTCTATCTAACCAAAATGTCACAACATAATCAAAAGTTCCTGCCCTATGGCATTGAATCAGGATTAAAAGAAACTACTGCCCCCACAAGATTGGATCAGAATTAAAGTATGGCTTTTTTTGGGATACATAACTTCAAACTGGCACAGGACTTCTGGGCAAACAAGGGGGTAAACACTAGCCAGGTCTACTAATATTAAGGTGGCCCCAGAGAATGATGAATGGGTGTGGAGCATTCAGGGACAATGAGAAACTGATAGAACCCTAGAATGTCCTCAAGCCTCCAAAGGAGAGGGGTAGTGAAGGTCTTGGTTTTGGCTTTACTATCAACTCCTATAACTAGGCAATTCCAAGGGGAGGTAAGTCCAGAGTGGCAGTTCAGGACAGAGTAAAAGTGGTTCCAGTATTAAAAAATCGATAATCTTACCTGCCACATCAAGTGTCACCTGAGTGGAGCCATATGTCAACTCGGGCACCTCCAGACTTCTTCACTTGCTGTGAAAAAGACTCCACTTTGGGAGAAGGTGCTGTCCCTGGCCCAATGCCCATGGTGTGGCACTTGGGTCGAGGTCCTGGTGGATCCCAAAGTCAAGGGTTCTCTTGAGGTTTCTGGCACTCTCCCTACCAGTGGCTCTCTGACCCACCATTGAAGCAAGGCTCTTGAAGCTTGGAGCCATGATTTGGGTGACCTCAAGGGAACGGGGTGATTTTAATGGCAACTGCAATAAGTTGAGCCTGTTCTCTGGTCTTTTTTATCTCTCTTTGCTCTTTCCTGCTCCTTAGCCTTGTTTCAATTGTTAAAGACAGAGAAGGCAATTTTTAACAGTTTATTAATGGGATTTTGCAAGCACGTTTAGAACTTTTTCAGCTTTCTCTGAATATGAGGGGCAGACTGACTAGTGAAATAGGTGTCCAGTAAAATCTGACCTTCCTAAGAATCCAGGCTAACGTTGGTGTACTTCTCAAGAGCTTGCACCAGCCTTTCCTGGAACAGGGCCAGGTTTTCCTTTTTCTCCTGAATGATCTTCCTTAGCTTATCACCATTAACTGGCTTGGTGGTATATTTTTTCATGCCTTTTAGCAAAAAGGTGACTATGGTCTTTCCTCACTTAAAAGGGGATCATCAAGAAGATTTTCTCTTCTAATGGAAATTGAGACATGGCCATAATACTAGTTATAAGTCCCTCTCAGATCCTTGCCTTGAGAGAGAGTTATAAACATTTGGGAAAAGGGAATCTCTAACCACTTTCCTTCTCTTTTACAGACGGGAGAGGGATTGTAATTGAGAGTCCCATTTGGAGGGTTTACTTCCCCATCTTCTAGCTTATATTGCCGTGTGCAGCCTTCCATGGGGAAATGATCCGAGTTCTTTAGGAGGTAAACTGCTGGTATTTCCCATTTTTCCTGGAAAAGGAAACAAAGGAGATTCACTGGCACCAGAATGACCAGTTGGTATCTCAATGCACCTCATCACTGGACTATTCCCTCTCTGCTGGCCCAATGTCTTGGGAACATGGGGAGTAAAGTAACCAGATGTCCCTGGGATACATTTCTTGATAGATGTCTGGACCTAAACTTCTGGAGGGTTTACAAACATAGGTCAGTGACACAAAGCCTGTACAAACAGAAAACAGAAAAGCATAGAGATCAGAGCAAGGGGGATCATTCTGGAAGCAAGATTCATGGCTTCAAGCCCAGGTCAAAGAGAATTAAACCACTGAGCTAACTTCCCGATCCACTTTTACCCTGATGACCCATTCACCCAGTCAGATGTCTTTGCCTGGTAGAATTTCAGGACAATGCTCTTAAGGAGTCCTTCATCTCCACCAGCCCAATGTCTTGGGAACACAAGGAGGAAAGTTGCTGGGTATTCCTCCCCAGGAGATGTCTAGACATATGCTCCAGAGGTAGGGGCCTACCCACCTGAGAGAAGTCTAGGACAATGCTCCCAGGAATACCTTTGTCCTCTAGTTTCTTTTTTCCTGAAGGCTAAAAAGTGAGCATGCTCTAGAAGAAGGGAAACTTTACATTCAGCCACAATGGGTCTCAGTAGAGACTAAAGGATCGAGGCCTGAAGGGGAGATATTCCCACCAGAAAGTACTCAATTCCCAGGGGCATAAACCAGAGGTGACTTACTAAAATATCAAAGACAACACCTCGTTCCCTACAAGAATCGTTAGCCCAGAATCTTGTGTTACAAAAGATGGTATTTCTCAGAAACAAAGAAAGCCAGACAGAAGAGAGAGAAGTAGACTCTCATGGAGGCGGGGGGAAGACCACTGATGAAAAGGTGAAAAGAGGAACAAGTCCAGCAAGAGGAAGGGTTTGGAGGGCAAAGGAATGCTATTAGGCAAGCAAGAATCAAGAGGTGGTCCCCAGAGAGGAGCAAAGAAGAGAGTGTGGGGAAGTCTTAGAGAAGCAAGGAGAGAAAGAGGAATATGGGGGTGGTTATTTGACTCCCATCGGATTCCCACATGACATGAGAATAAGAAGCCCCAGTCATGTCTCAAGGGCAGTATCACCCGATGCTCTGAGTCTCCTTAGATCTGCATGATGTGGAGACAAACTCCTACCACCTCTGAAGGAAGAGCCAGAGAACTTGGAATAGACCAAGATTATGTAGTGGGGGAGCCAGATCAGAATCCCCAGATCCCTAGAGGGAACAGTGACAGTGATCAATAAGTGGTCTTCAGGTGCGGAAGCGGTGATCAGCCAGGAGGCA
The DNA here is from genome assembly GCF_023851605.1 of Tamandua tetradactyla. Classification (NCBI taxonomy): domain Eukaryota; kingdom Metazoa; phylum Chordata; class Mammalia; order Pilosa; family Myrmecophagidae; genus Tamandua; species Tamandua tetradactyla. Next base: position 70,433,652 of record NC_135334.1, on the reverse strand, counting down.
AGGCCATCGCAGAGGGATGCCATGCCTTTTTTTTTTGATGTGCAGAAAAAGCTATGCATTAACATAGACCGTTGGATGACAATCCAAAGTGCTGAGCATTTGGAAGCTTACAAGCTTCCAGGTCATTGCCATGCTTTTGAAAAGGGATGGATAGAACGTGCCCACGGAATCGGTAGTATCCCGGCAGAAAAAGAGTGCAAGATAGAGTTTGATGATTTCGTAGAATGTTTGCTTCCGCAGAAAACGATGAAACGGGTTAGTGCCATCAAGAAGCAAAGGGAGAAGTTGATGAAGGAAGGAAAGTACACTCCTCCACCTCACCACTTGGGCAAGGAAGAACCCAGGCCCTGAGTAGAGCAGTTGCCATGAGTGGAGGTTGATTTTCATGTTCTTTATTCTCCACTAGAAATATTGTTTACTAAAACCCTATGTTCTTTTAAAATAAAGGATTGCTCCTTCCTATTTGTTCTGTTTTCTCTTTGATCATACTTTGTAAAATGAAATTGCAACCTATTTTGTAAGTTTGAAAAAGTGCTTCTACCTGGTCCTAAAAAATTAGTAACTAAATTGGTTATTATTTCTAATATTATCTGGGAAATAATAACTAACATTGAATGAAGCTTACGGTGTATGAGATACTTCAAATATATTAACTCAGTTAAGAAGTTGTAGTGTTCTTTAGTGCTTTCTTTCTGATTTATTTTTCATAAAACACAGATTTGGGCTGGGAGAGGGAGGAGTGGTTTGGTGTGTTTACTAAAACGTCTGTGAAATCTAACATTAAAGCTAAGAAAATGCCAGGTTGAAGTATCTTTATTTTTCTTTTGAGCGCTAATCTTGAAGAAGCAATGCCATTGTTTTAGTCTGCTATGTTGTTATATCCATGGTATATTAGTACTTTTAAGGTACATGTTTGGAAATGTGTTTTTGAAAGAAAAAACCAGGTGTAGAAGGGAAGATACGAACCTTCCAAAATTGATATAAATTTTGAGACTATAATTGAAGCCTCAGATATCTTGCAGCATTTTGAATTATAAATGCCAGCTGTAGAATTTGAATATAAGGTTCTCCTCACATGGGAAAATACATATTGTATCCTGGTCTCAAAATTGGAACGGTGCCAAAAAATTGAAGAAAAGGGAATACTATAACTCATTCTATAAAGCCAATATTACCCTAATAACAAAGCCTGATAGCAATACTACAAGAAAGGAAAACTACAGACCAATCTTCCTAATGAATATAGATGCAAAAATTCTCAACAAAATATTGTAAATCGAATCCAGTGGCACATTAAAAGAATTAAACAGCACAACCGAATGGGTTTTATTTCAGGAATGCAAGAGTGGTTCAACACAAGAAAATCAATTAATGTAGTGCAACACATTAACAAATCAGAAGGGACAAACCACATGATCGTCTCAGTGCTGAAAAAGCGCTTGACAAAATTCAGTATCCTTTCTTGGTAAAAACACAATGAGGTAGAAATCAAAGGAAACTTCCTCAGTATAATGAAGGGCATATGGAAACTCACAGCTACCATCATACTCAATGGTGAGAGGCTGAAAACCTTCCCTCTAAGACTGGGGACAAGACAAGGATGCCCACTCTCACCACTGCTATGCAACATTGTGCTAGAAGTTCTAGCTAGAGCAACTAGGCAAGAAAAACAAAGAAAAGGCATCTTAATTGGACAAGAAGAAGTAAAACTTGCTATTTCCAGATGATGTAATCCTATATTTGGAAAATTTAAAAATACATATGACAAAGCTAGTTGAGCAAATAAATGAATTCAACAAAGTGGCAGGATATAAGATCAACGTGCAAAAATCAGCAATGTTTCTATACACTAGTAATGAGCTATCCAAAGGTAATTAGGAATAAAATATCATTTACAATAGCAGCTAAAATAGTCAAGTATCTAGGAATAAACTTAACTAAGGATGTAAAGGACCTGTGCACAGAAAACTGCAAAACATTACTAAAAGAAATCAAAGAAGACCTAAATAGGTACAAAAGACTTTTAGTTTTCATGAACAGAAAGGTAAATGTTAAGATGTCAATTCTACACAAATGATCAACAGATTCAATACAATACCAATCAAAATTCCAACGACTTACTTTGCAGGATTGGAAAAGTTAGTTATTAAATTTATTTGGAAGGAAAAGGGCGTTGAATAGCCAAAAACATCCAGAAAAAGAAAAATGAGTGGGAGACTCACATTTCCTGATTTTAAGGCTTTTTATAAAGCCACAGTGATCAGAACAGCATAGTATTGGGAGAAAGATAGCCATAGTGATATATGGAATTGAATTGAGAGTTCAGAAATAGACCCTAAGACTTATGGACAATTGGTTTTTGGCAAAGCCCCCAAATTCTCTGAACTGGGGCAGAGTAGTCTGTTCAATAAATGGTATTCAGAGAACTGAATATCCATACCCAAAAGAATAAAAGAGGATCCCTACCTCACACAAAAATTAACTCGAGATGGATTAAAGACCTAAATATAAGAGCCAGTACCATGAAATTCCCAGAAGAAAATATAGGGAAACATCTTTAATATTTAGGGACCTGGGGATAGGAGGTAGTTTCTTAGACCTTACACCCAAAGCATAAGCAACAAAACAAAAAAATAGATAAATGGGATCTCCTCAAGATGGAATATTTCTGTGCTTCAAAGGACTTTGTCAGAAGGTTGAAAAGGCAGCCAAGTCATTGGGAGAAAATATTTGGTAACCATATATCTGATATGGGTTTGATACCCCAAATATATATAAAGAAATCCTACAATTCAACGATAAAAAGAACAAACAACCCAATTATGACATGGACAAAAGACATGAATAGACATTTCTCCAAAGAGGAAATACAAATGGCTAAAAAGCACATGAGATGTTCATCTTCATTAACTATTAGAGAAATCCAAATCAAAACCACAATGATAAATCATCTCACACCTATTGAAGTAGCCACTATTAAATAAGAATCTCCAAGTGTTGGAGAAGATTGGAAAAATAGGAACACTTACTACTGTAAAATGGTTCAATCACCTGTGGAAGATGGTTTGGCAGTTCCTCAGAAAACTATTGACTTGCCCTACAACCTGGCAATCTCACTATTTGGTATATACTCAGAAGATCTGGAAGCAGGGACACGAACAAACATTTGCACACCAAAGTTCAGAGTGACATTCACAATTGCCAAAAGATAGATACAATCCAAGTATCCATCAGCTGAAGAATGAACAAATAAAATGTGGTATATACATATGATGGAATATTACCCAGGAGTAAGAAGGAATGAAGTCCTGAAGCATGCAACAATATGGATGAACCTTGAGGACATAATGCTGAGTGAAATAAGTCAGGCATAAAAGGACAAATATTGTATGATTTCACTAATATGAAGTAACTAGAATATATAAATACTCACAGTCAGAAAACTTAGACTATAAGTTACCAAGAGATAGAATGAGGCTAGAGAATGGGGAGCAGTAGCCTAATATGTACAAAATTTTTAATGAGGTTGAACTTAATTAAATGTTTGGCAATTGATAGAGGTGACAGTAACTTGTTATTGGGATTATAAGAAATAGTGATGAATTATAGGTGGATACAATTGAAAAGGGTTGTTTAGAGTTATGTACATCTCCAGAAGGAAAGCTAGAAGTTAAAATATGGGATTGTATAACAGCATGAGCCTTGTGGTGGATGTTATTTATGATTAACACTACAAATATAAATAAGTTCTTTCATGAACTAGTACAAAATGTACAACACTTGTACAAATAGTTAATAGAGTGGAATATGGAGAAAACAGACCTATTACAAACTACAGACTATGGTTAACCATAATGCCTTAATATTCTTTCAACAGTAACAAATATACCACATCAATTCTAGGAGTCAGTAATGGGGCGGTGGGGTGGATAAAGGATATAGGATGTTTGGGGTTTTCTTTTTTTATGTCTATTTGATATTTTCTGTTTGGAGTAATGAAAATGTTCTAAAATTGAGTGTAATGATTGCATAACTAGGTGATGATACTGTGAGACATTGTATACTTTGGATGGATAGGATGGTGTATGAATATACCTCAATAAGATTTGCAATTTAAAATTAAAAAAAAGAGAGATGTGGTCTCTCTCAGAAGAAAGGAAAGAAAAGAGTGTGGGGAAGTCTCAGAGAACCAAAGAGAGAGAGAGGAACATAGGAAACTTGACTCCAACTGGACTACTGCACAACATGGGGAGAAACACCAATTAGGTCCAAGGGCAGTATCACCTGCTCCTCTGAGTCTCCTTGGATCTGCATGGTGCCAAGACAAGTTCCTACCACCTCTGAAGAGGGAGCTGGAGAAATCAGAGCAGACCAAGATTATGCCCTTGGGAAGCTGGACCAAAATCCCCAGATTCTTATAGATACAGAGTTGCATGAGGACATAAGAGAGGATAACAATGTATGAAGTGAGAAGAAAAGCATTAGTTCATGTCCAAGCCTACTGGTCAATGGTCATGACTTACCAGTCCAGATGGTGAGAGGAGAAGTATCTCCTGGCTGGTTCACCAAGAGACATTGCCAGTGTGGAATGCCGAGGTTCTTGACCATGCTGTGAGAAAGAATTCAAGGCTACAGCACAGATGGAGTAAGCAGACAGAAAGTTTATGAGTACACATGCAAGAAGAGCATGCGGATTCTCTCACAAGGGAGAGAGGTGAGAGGTGCCTCCTTAGTATTTTGTAAACATCATTGTCCTTAAGAAAATTTAATATTTTGTCCAGAATTCAAATTTCAATATGAAATTTGGTCTGAATAACTTAACCTACCACTATTCACTATAGCCAACCAGTGAAGAATTTAAAGGGAATAAGGAACTTTAGAATTGAGTTAGTTTATTTTTTAAGTCTTAAAAAAAGTACTTTTAGAAAGGCAGGTAGTATAGCTAGAAGTAAATAAGAAAACATAGCTATCATATAAATCTATAGCACAAGATTGCTAAAGTGAGTCTGGAAGCTCACCATATGCATTGTAAAAATCACAGCCTCAACTGAATACTCAAATGCAGTCTGTTTCATGGTCAGTATTAATGCTTTGATTGGAAAAGAATGGGACTTTGACAATATATAGGAACAGCCGGAGTCATTGAGGGTGCTTGACTCTCCAGGATACACTGAAACTCAACCTATGATATCCTCCACGTTCTCCCACTTGATAAAGGTGACAATACTTTTAAATATGAAGCCATCCAATGTCTAAAGTTAGAATGCCAGAGTGTGGGGTCGAGGTTGACAATATGCCGTGGCAGATTAGGAAAGACAAGGATCTTTTCAAAATTAGTCTAACCCCACATTAGTCTATTCTTCATTAGGGCCTGAGGCTTGGACATCAAGGAAAGGATAACAGGTATAGAAGCAGCAAAAGTACTCAGGGGAGTTGGTGCAAAGGAATAGAAAACTTGGGGAATTGTCCCCCTGCTCCAGTTGCAGTTCAACTCTGAAAAACTGGCAGTCGTTCTTCCTATAGTCTAACCATTCCCAACCAAATTATATAACTAAAAATGGGCAGTGTAAACCTCATATTAGCCTTTGTGGATTATGGTTTTGGGGACTTGAAGGTTCACATGATGACCTCTAGCCTGGTAACTAGTTGCAGACCTCAATACCTAGTACAATAATCATATGGTCTCGGTTTAGCAAAGCCTTGATTCCTAGGTTTAAACCAAGACAATTCATTCATTTTCAGTTAATCGAGTAAAAACTTCAAATCAGGCAGACTGCTACTTTAGGGGACAGCCTTGGACCACAGCTAGGTGATCACAGAAGCAATGGAAGCCAGAGTTGTGAAGGGCCACAGATGCTTAGAGAGGAAACCACAGGAAACAGAGGCTGAAAGCAATGGAGCCCAGGAGCAAGGACCAGCAGATGCCAGCTGTATGCCTTCGCAGCCGACAGAGGTGTTCCAGACAGCATCAGCTTTTCTCCAGTGAAGTTAACCTCTTGTTGGTTCCTTAATTTGGACATTTTCTCAACCATACAACTATAAACTTGTAGCTTATTAAATTCCCTTTATAAAAGCCATTGCATTTCTGTTATACTGCACTCCAGCAGATTAACAAACTAATACAGATTTTGGTACCAGAAAAGTAGGGTCTGCAGTTTGCAAATACCAAACATATTGGAGGAGCCTTTTAAATGGATAAGGGAAATATTTTGGAATAATCTTGACAGGGAAAGCCTAGAATGATTTGAAGAGACTGTTGCTAGAAATGTGAACTCTAAAGATACCTCTGATGACTCCCTAGACAGAAATGATAAACGTGTTGTTGCAAACTGGAAGGAAGGCAGTCTTTGTGGATGGACGCAGAATTTGAGAGTGATGAACTTGGATATTTAACAGAAGAAATTTTCAAACAAAATGTGGAAAATGCAGTCTGGCTTACTCTTGCAGCTTATTGTAAAATGTGACTAGTCAACAGCCAGAGGAGAACTTTTGCCTTAGGATAGACCATGACAACAGTTGACTTTACAAAATTGTGTACTATTTTTGCCTTTCATGGTATTTGTATTGTTATCGAAATGGTTTAAGGCTTTTGTGATATTGTGATGGAGTGAATTTATTTTATATATGGAGAGAACATATCTTTTTGGAGTCCAGAGGGTAGAATATGCTGGTTTGTGTATCCCAGAAAAGCCATGTGTCCTTTAATTCTCATTCACTAATGTAAGGTGAAAACCTTTATTAAGATAATCTAATAATAGTGATGTGGTACCCAGCTGTGGGTGTGACCTTTCCATGAGACTATTTCCGTGAAGATGTAACAAGCCAAATGTGGGTGTGGCCTTTTGGTTAGATGGAGATGTGACTCTGTCCATCCAAGGTGGGTCTTGATTAGCTTACTGAAATCCTATAAAAGAAGAAACATTTTGGAGAAAGTTCAGAGCAGATGTGGATGCTTGGAGAGCAGCTGCTTCAGAGCTGACAGAGACATGGATGTTTGGAGATGCTTGGAGTGCTGACAGAGAGAGTAGATGCCTAGATATGGGCAGAGACCAGCAGACATCATCATGTACCTTCCCATGAAATGCTAAGCAAGCCAGAACCCAGAGTTCTGTTCTGGAGGAGCTAAGTGAAGGGCCACAGATGTTTAGAGAGGAAACCACAGGAAACAGAAGCTGAAAGCAATGGACCCAGGAGCAAGGGACCAGCGGATGCCAGCCATATGCCTTTCCAGCTAACAGAGGTGTTCTGAACATATCGGCCTTCTTGAGCCAAGGCATTTTTACCTGGATGCCTTAGTTTGGACATTTTTATAGCATTAGCCCTGTGAACTTGCAACTTAATGAATTCCTTTTTTAAAAACTATTCCATTTCTGGTATATGTACTCTGGCAGCTTTAATAAACTTAAATACATGCAAAGAAATATTATTCAACTATAAAAAGGAATGAAGTTCTGATGCATGCCATAATACGGATGAAACTTGAAGATATGTTGAGTGAAATAAGACAGACACAAAAGGACAAATATTGTTTGATTCAATTTATATGAAATAATTAGAATATATATATTTGTAGAGTCAAAAACTAGCATACAGTTTATCAGAGGCAGGGGTGGGAGTAGTGAATAGGGAGTTAACGCTCAATTGGTGCAGACTTTCTGGTAGAGGTGATAGAAAAATTTTGGTAGTGGATAGTGATGATGCATTGCAAGCGTGAATTGTGTATTTGAAAGTAGTTAAAATTTCAAGTTGCATATATGTTATCAGAATAAAATTTTTTTAGAAAACTATAGAACGATACAATACAAAGAGTGAGCCCTAATGTAAGTTATTTATTGTAGTTAAACAATATAATTGTAACAACTTTGTTTTACTAATCTTATCAAGGTTATCACATTAATGCAAAGTATTGATAATAGGCAAAACTGCATGTGGTTGGGTATACATGGCAACTCGGTACTTCTGCATGATTATTTCCATGAACTTACAACTGCTCTAATTAGAAAGTAATAATGATAAAAAAGAGTTGGACCTGTTTAGACAGAAGAAGAGGAAGACTCGCAGATGAGGGAACTGATAAACCTGAAATGCTGCCAAAGTGAAGAGATAACTCTTACAAAATACTGGGGCCAGTATTAACACCAAGAGAAAAAGCCTTGGAAGGCACCCATTTGTATTCAAATATCAATCACAAAGCAAGTATCCTCTTTATTAGTGCAAGTAGTCCCTTTACAGATGTCTAATTTTTTAGCCTAGCTCCTGCTATGTCATGTGAAAGAACAGTCTAGGTATGATAATATTGATGAACCACTTACCAAATTCTGCCCAGTCTCAGCACCAGAATCTTGACTTCAACCATTTTATACAAGCACATCCAGTTCAGATATCTCTGTTTGGAAATCTCTGAAATTTTAAACTTGATATCTTGTGAAGACAATAGAACAATTGGTTGAGACTGAGTGAAGATGAACCCTGGGGTGAAAATTCAATATGGTTTACTCTAAGGCCCCCTTGACTCTAATCATGTACCTCTGAGCCCAGAGGATTGTCAATAGCCTCTGATAAAGACTTCAGCTTATGAGTTCTAAGAAACTGATGGGAATTCTTCTTTAGGGACTGATGAAAGAAGTGTTGCTGCTCTGCTCTGGATTTCATTTCTGTTCTTCTATGTCGCACCTTATTCTCATCTCACTCCATCTTTACTTGGATGTTCTGTCTCATCAATCGGTGGCTTTTCTCTTTGCCTCTACATTTCCATTAGCTTGAGGATTTCCTTTATGTGACATTTTTCTAATGATACTGATAAAGAGAGCTATTTCCTCCAAGGAGCACTAGAAATGTTGTCTGCTTAATCCAAGAATGGCTTCCATATCTGTTTGCTTGGGGTTCGCTCAGTCTCAGTCTAACTTAGTCGCCCTGTAGCCTGTCTTTGCATCCTGTCTCTTTTTCCTATCACACAGTGACCAAGTACCACAGTTTTTCAAGGACTATCCTTGTTTTAGCACTGAAGTCCCATGTCCCAGAAAACAAGTCCTGGGCAAACTGAGACTGCTGGTTACCCTAAGAAGGCAGAGGCATTGTATATATCTTTGGTAGAATCCAAGTTGAAACGGGATTCTTTGCCCATTGAGCAAAAATGGACCCCATGGTCCTTCCAGTGCCACCCTTTAAGTCTCCCCTCCTCCTGGCTACTGCTGCTCAGCAGGTGTTACCATTTAGCCATTTCATGCTCACCACTCTGTCTTCTTCGCCCCAGTTCAGAAGAACACAGAAAACTTTAAAGTCTTGAAAGCCGGTGTCATGAAAGGAGACCAAGAGACATGAATAGAGTAACTCTTCCTCACCTAAGAGGCTGTTGAAGAAGGTTATTATACTTTTATAGCAACCACAAGATGTCCAGAGTGAGCATTTCCAGCCCACAGAACTGAGCTGAGGGGAAATGTTGATTGATTGGCCTCTTACTTTGGGCTTGTCCCTCTCACTAAGCAGTCCAGGAAGAGATCACCTTGGCATATGGATCTTCTTGACATACTGCCTCTTCTACCCTAATGATCCATCGAACCATCCTGGTTTTCCCTAAATCACCTCCAGCTTCTCTTTTTCTGACAAAAACCTCTCTCATGTCACAGAATATGTAAGAGTGGAAATGGCCCTGCAGATAATTGAGTCTCTGTTCCTATGTTCACGAATGAAGAAATTCGGCTGGGGTGGGGAGAGGGATCCGTTCCAGGCCAATAGAAAGTCAGGGTCGGAATTTGTGCTGGAAACCAGACCTCCTGGCTCTGGCCTTGGACTCTTTCCACCAAGCCAGGCCACCTGGAGAGTTTGGAAGCTCTAGTTTCCACCTGGAAGAAAATAAGGCCAAAGATTTTCTCTTTTTGTCTCTCTTAGGCTTCAGAGACATCAAAATTTCAAAAAAAAAATTCTGATTTGTTCTGAGAGTGCCTTCAAGCTACTTCAGATGGACTGGTTACAAAATGGGAGCTCTGTGGTTAAGGAAGTGCTTTTTTTTTTTTTCAAGAAATGACTTAAGGAGGACTTCCTGGAAGATGGCGGCTTAGTAAGACGCGCGGATCTTAGTTTCTTCTCCAGGACAGCTACTAGGGGAGTAGAAACGATATAGAAAGCGCCCAAAGCCACAACAGAGATAAAAAAGACAGCGTACCCCATCCTGGAACGGCTGGCTGGCTGAGAGAAGCAGCTCGGGTGAGATCGCCGAGGCGCGCGGGCCTCACTGGGCGGGGCGGGAAGCGGCCGGAGTTACTCCCTTCCCCCTTCCCGGGCCGGCTGGGAGAATTGGAGAGGCAGTCCCCTGAAACAAAGGCGGCTGGCGCCCACACCACGCGCAGCCCCCGGACCAACTGAGAGAATTGGATCGGAAATCCCCAGGCCGCGGAGAACGGTGACGGGTGTGGGAGGCCCCTTCCAAACCCGTGACTCCCGGGGAACGTGCACTCTCTCGGGCGGGCCGCTGCCGCTGGCGCCCTCCCGCCACGCTTGTCGCCCAGGGCCGACTAGGAAATTCGGACGGGCTCTTTCCCGGCCTGCGGCGACCAGCAACCCTCCCTGCGTTCGGACCGCGGGCCGGCTCAAGCCGCTTCAGCTAGCGAACCCCCCCGGACGGCGAGAGTTTTCCAAAGTTTAAGGTCCCACAGCACCTTTTACTGGTGGGACCCACAAACAAACGTGTGCCACGAGCGCCACCTACTGGGCAGGATAAGAAAAACAGAACCCAGAGATTTCACAGAAAAATCTTCCAAACTTTTGGATCCAATACCCAGGGAAATCTGTCTAAATGCGCAGACGCCAACAGAAGATAACGGATCACGCTCAAATAATTGAAAATATGGCCCAGTCAAAGGAACAAACCAGTAGTTCAAATGAGATACAGGAGCTGAGACAACTAATGCTAAATATACGAACAGAAATGGAAAACCTCTTCAAAAACGAAATCGATAAATTGAGGGAGGACATGAAGAAGACATGGGCTGAACATAAAGAAGAAATAGAAAAACTGAAAAAGCAAATCACAGAACTTATGGAAGTGAAGGACAAAGTAGAAAAGATAGAAAAAACAATGGATACCTACAATGATAGATTCAAAGAGACAGAAGATAGAATTAGTGATTTGGAGGATGGAACATCTGAATTCCAAAAAGAAACAGAAACTATCGGGAAAAGAATGGAAAAATTTGAACAGGGTATCAGGGAACTCAAGGACAATATGAACCGCACAAATATACGTGTTGTGGGTGTCCCAGAAGGAGAAGAGAAGGGAAAAGGAGGAGAAAAACTAATGGAAGAAATTTTCACTGAAAATTTCCCAACTCTTATGAAAGACCTAAAATTACAGATCCAAGAAGTGCAGCGCACCCCAAAGAGATTAGACCCAAATAGGCGTTCTCCAAGACACTTACTAGTTAGAATGTCAGAGGTCAAAGAGAAAGAGAGGATCTTGAAAGCAGCAAGAGAAAAACAATCCATCACATACAAGGGAAACCCAATAAGACTATGTGTAGATTTCTCAGCAGAAACCATGGAGGCTAGAAGACAGTGGGATGATATATTTAAATTACTAAAAGAGAAAAACTGCCAACCAAGACTCCTATATCCAGCAAAATTGTCCTTCAAAAATGAGGGAGAAATTAAAACATTCTCAGACAAAAAGTCACTGAGAGAATTTGTGACCAAGAGACCAGCTCTGCAAGAAATACTAAAGGGAGCACTAGCGTCAGATACAAAAAGACAGAAGAGAGAGGTATGGAGAAGAGTGTAGAAAGAAGGAAAGTCAGATATGATATATATAATACAAAAGGCAAAATGGCAGAGGAAAATATTATCCAAACAGTAATAACACTAAATGTTAATGGACTGAATTCCCCAATCAAAAGACATAGATTGGCAGAATGGATTAAAAAACAGGATCCTTCTATATGCTGTCTACAGGAAACACATCTTAGACCCAAAGATAAACATAGGTTGAAAATGAAAGGTTGGGAAAAGATATTTCATGCAAATAACAATCAGAAAATAGCAGGAGTGGCTATACTAATATCCAACAAGTTAGACTTCAAATGTAAAACAGTTAAAAGAGACAAAGAAGGACACTATATACTAATAAAAGGAACAATTAAACAAGAAGACATAACAATCATAAATATTTATGCACCGAACTAGAATGCCCCAAAATACGTGAGGAATACACTGCAAACACTGAAAAGGGAAATAGACACAAATACCATAATAGTTGGAGACTTCAATTCCCCACTCTCATCAATGGACAGAACATCTAGACAGAAGATCAATAAAGAAATAGAGAATCTGAATATTACTATAAAGGAGCTAGACTTAACAGACATTTATAGGACATTACATCCCACAACAGCAGGATACACCTTTTTCTCAAGTGCTCATGGATCATTCTCAAAGATAGACCATATGCTGGGTCACAAAGCAAGTCTTAACAAATTTAAAAAGATTGAAATCATACACAACACTTTCTCGGATCATAAAGGAATGAAGTTGGAAATCAATAATAGGCAGAATGCCAGAAAATTCACAAATACCTGGAGGCTCAACAACACACTCTTAAACAACGAGTGGGTCAAAGAAGAAATTGCAAGAGAAATTAGTAAATACCTCGAGGAGAATGAAAATGAAAACACAACATATCAAAACTTATGGGATGCAGCAAAGGCAGTGCTAAGAGGGAAATTTATTGCCCTAAATGCCTATATCAGAAAAGAAGAAAAGGCAAAAATGCAGGAATTAACTGTTCAATTGGAAGAACTGGAGAAAGAACAGCAAACTAATCCCAAAGCAAGCAAAAGGAAAGAAATAACAAAGATCAGAGCAGAAATAAATGAAATTGAAAATATGAAAACAGTAGAGAAAATCAATAAGACCAGAAGTTGGTTCTATGAGAAAATCAATAAGATTGATGGGCCCCTATCAAGATTGACAAAAAGAAGAAGAGAGAGGATGCAAATAAATAAGATCAGAAATGGAAGAGGAGACATAACTACTGACCTCACAGAAATAAAGGAGGTAATAACAGGATACTATGAACAACTTTACGCTAATAAATACAACAATTTAGATGAAATGGACGGGTTCCTGGAAAGACATGAACAACCAACTTTGACTCAAGAAGACATAGATGACCTCAACAAACCAATCACAAGTAAAGAAATTGAATTAGTCATTCAAAAGCTTCCTAAAAAGAAAAGTCCAGGACCAGATGGCTTCACATGTGAATTCTACCAAACGTTCCAGAAAGAATTAGTACCAATTCTCCTCAAACTCTTCAAAAAAATCGAAGTGGAGGGAAAACTGCCTAATTCATTCTATGAAGCCAACATCACCCTCATACCAAAACCAGGCAAAGATGTTACAAAAAAAGAAAACTACAGACCAATCTCTCTAATGAATACAGATGCAAAAATCCTCAATAAAATTCTAGCAAATCGTATCCAACAACACATTAAAAGAATTATACACCATGACCAAGTAGGATTCATCCCAGGTATGCAAGGATGGTTCAACATAAGAAAATCAATTAATGTAATACACCATATCAACAAATCAAAGCAGAAAAATCACATGATCATCTCAATTGATGCAGAGAAGGCATTCGACAAGATTCAACATCCTTTCCTGTTGAAAACACTTTAAAAGATAGGAATACAAGGGAACTTCCTTAAAATGATAGAGGGAATATATGAAAAACCCACAGCTAATATCATCCTCAATGGGGAAAAATTGAAAACTTTCCCCCTAAGATCAGGAACAAGACAAGGATGTCCACTATCACTACTATTATTCAACATTGTGTTGGAGGTTCTAGCCAGAGCATTAGACAAGAAAAAGAAATACAAGGCATCAAAATTGGAAAGGAAGAAGTAAAACTATCACTGTTTGCAGACGATATGATACTATACGTTGAAAACCCGGAAAAATCCACAACAAAACTACTAGAGCTAATAAATGAGTACAGCAAAGTAGCAGGTTACAAGATCAACATTCAAAAATCTGTAGCATTTCTATACACTAGTAATGAACAAGCTGAGGGGGAAATCAAGAAACGAATCCCATTTACAATTGCAACTAAAAGAATAAAATACCTAGGAATAAATTTAACTAAAGAGACAAAAAACCTATATAAAGAAAACTACAAAAAACTGCTAAAAGAAATCACAGAAGACCTAAATAGATGGAAGGGCATACCATGTTCATGGATTGGAAGACTAAATATAGTTAAGATGTCAATCCTACCTAAATTAATTTACAGATTCAATGCAATACCAATCAAAATCCCAACAACTTATTTTTCAGAAATAGAAAAACCAATAAGCAAATTTATCTGGAAGGGCAGGATGCCCCGAATTGCTAAAAACATCTTGAGGAAAAAAAACGATGCTGGAGGTCTCGCGCTGCCTGACTTTAAGGCATATTATGAAGCCACAGTGGTCAAAACAGCATGGTATTGGCATAAAGATAGATATATCGACCAATGGAATCGAATAGAGTGCTCAGATATAGACCCTCTCATCTATGGACATTTGATCTTTGATAAGGCAGTCAAGCCAACTCACCTGGGACAGAGCAGTCTCTTCAATAAATGGTGCCTAGAGAACTGGATATCCATATGCAAAAGAATGAAAGAAGACCCATCTCTCACACCCTATACAAAAGTGAACTCAAAATGGATCAAAGATCTAAACATTAGGTCTAAGACCATAAAACAGATAGAGGAAAATGTTGGGAGATATCTTATGGATCTTACAACTGGAGGCGGTTTTATGGACCTTAAACCTAAAGCAAGAGCACTGAAGAAGGAAATAAATAAATGGGAACTCCTCAAAATTAAACACTTTTGTGCATCAAAGAACTTCATCAAGAAAGTAGAAAGACAGCCTTCACAATGGGAGACAATATTTGGAAATGATATATCAGATAAAGGTCTAGTATCCAGAATTTATAAAGAGATTGTTCATCTCAACAACAAAAAGACAGCCAACCCAATTACAAAATGGGAAAAAGACTTGAACAGACACCTATCAGAAGAGGAAATACGGATGGCCAAAAGGCACATGAAGAGATGCTCAATGTCCCTGGCCATTAGAGAAATGCAAATCAAAACCACAATGAGATATCATCTCACACCCACCAGAATGGCCATTATCAACAAAACAGAAAATGACAAGTGCTGGAGAGGATGCGGAGAAAGAGGCACACTTATCTACTGTGGTGGGAATGTCAAATGGTGCAACCACTGTGGAAGGCAGTTTGGCGGTTCCTCAAAAAGCTGAATATAGAATTGCCATACGACCCAGCAATACCATTGCTGGGAATATACTCAAAGGACTTAAGGGCAAAGACACAAATGGACATTTGCACACCAATGTTTATAGCAGCGTTATTTGCAATTGCAAAGAGATGGAAACAGCCGAAATCTCCATCAACAGAAGAGTGGCTAAACAAACTGTGGTATGTACATACGATGGAATACTATGCAGCTTTAAGACAGGATAAGCTTATGAAGCATGTAATAACATGGATGGACCTAGAGAACATTATGCTGAGTGAGTCCAGCCAAAAACTAAAGGACAAATACTGTATGGTCCCACTGATGTGAACAGACATTCGAGAATAAATTTGGAATATGTCCTTGATAACAGAGTCCAGCAGGAGGTAGAAACAGGGTAAGATAATGGCCAATTGGAGTTGAAGGGATACAGACGGTGTAACAGGACTAGATACAAAAACTCAAAAATGGACAGCACAATAATACCTAATCGTAAAGTAATCATGTTAAAACACTGAATGAAGCTGCATCTGAGCTATAGGTTTTTGTTTTGTTTTGTTTTGTTTTGTTTTGATTTTACTATTATTACTTTTATTTTTTTCTCTATATTAACATTCTATATCTTTTTCGGTTATGTTGCTAGTTCTTCTAAACCAATGCATATGTACTAAGAAAGGATGATCATGCATCTATGTGATGATGTTAAGAATTAATGATTGCATATGTAGAATGGTATGATCTCTAAATGTTGGGTTAATTTCTTTTTTTCCGTTAATTTAAAAAAAAAAAAAGAGAAGGGATAATTGGAGCTGAAGGGATACAGACTGTACAACGGGACTGGATATAAAAACTCAGAAATGGACAGCACAATACTACCCAATTGTAATGCAATTATGTTAAAACACTGAATGAAGCTGCATGTGAGTATAGGTTTTTTGTTTTTGTTTTTTTTTTCTTTCTATTATTGTTTTAATTCTTATTCTGTTGTCTTTTTATTTCTTTTTCTAAATCGATGCAAATGTACTAAGAAATGATGAATATGCAACTATGTGATGTTATTAAGAATTACTGATTGTACATGTAGATTGGAATGATTTCTAATTGTTTTGTTAATTCTTTTTTTAATTAATAAAAAAAAAACCTAAAAAAAAAAAAAAAAAAGAAATGACTTAAGGAAAAGATAGACTAGAAAATTCTGCATGAGAAAAGGTCATGGCAGCCAGGCTTCGTGTCCTGGGCTTAATAAACTCTCAGTAAATATTTGTTGAATAAATGAAAACTGGGTTAACTTGAGTTAAACTGAACCCTTTTTCATAATGGACCAGTCAGCAAAGATTTTTACAAATTTTATCTTAGCATCCAAATAGATGCAAACCCCATTTCCCTGAAAGTTGCTGCAACTCCAAGAGGTTATTCCCTGCATGTAAGGCTGGATATGCAAGCTTTGCTGGACAATCTCAGAACATCAGAACCTGAAAGGACCTCAAAAGTAAGCCAGTGCAAGTCAACCCTCATTTCTTCCTCATTTCCAAAGCTTCAAAAGGGTTGAGAGTTGCTCAAGGTCACACAGAGAGTTGCTGGCAAACCCATACCAGAAGCCATACCCGTGACTCTCTGCCCAGGGCTCCTAAGGGTCCACCATGGGAGAGGCATTAAAGGCCTCCAGTCTTATGCTCTTTCTTGAAGATTCAGCTCAAATTTCCTACCTGTGGAATCCTTCCTTGCCCAACTTGAGACCGGGCTCCCACAAACCCTGAGCTTCCCTCTCTGGTAGAACAGATAATTCAGTGTTGATAATTCAGTGTACATGTTTATCTTCTTCACTGACCTGAGGTTTCCTGGGGCTTGGGGATTAGGTCTAAGACTTCTATAAAACCAACATCTTGGTGGAGCCCAAGGCCTTGATTCCAAGTGTTTCCATAGGCAGAAACTGGAACATAGCTGTACTGACTCCTTCAGAGCTTTCTTCTAGCACTGCTGTGGAATCAGACAACACTTGGCACAGGAGGGACTCTAGAGAGCTCTAACCCTGCTCCCTTCTGTGCTGAGAGGGTGAGGGAGACCCAGAGAGGGGCATGATCTGGCCAAAGTTACATGGTGAGCAAACCAGCTTTAGAGCCAGTTCAGATGGCTATATATTGATGGCAATAAAGATTTTATCCCAGATCCCTCCTCTTAAAGCCCTTTCCTGGCTGGAATGGGTCAGGGGGCGGCGGGGGGGGGGGGGGCTGTTCTAGTTTGAAAACTGCTGGAATGCAATATACCAGAAGCAGAATGGCTTTTAAAAAGAGGAATTTATTAAGTTGCAAGTTTAGAGTTCTAAGTCTGTGAAAATGTCCCATCTAAGGCATCCAGGGAAAGATACTGTGGTTCAAGAAGGCCGATGACATTCAGGGTTTCTCACTCAGCTGGAAAGGCACATGTGTGAGATCTGCCAGCTTTCTCTTCAATGGCTTCCCCAAGGCTCTGTTGGTTCTGCTGGCTCTTGTGGCTCTAAAGCTTTTCCCAAAATGGTTTCCTCTTAAAGGGGTTCAGTAAGCAACCCCACCTTGAGTGGGTGGAGACACATCTCCATTGAAACCATCTAATCAAAAGTTACCACCCACAATTGGGTGGGTCACATCTCCATGGAAACAATGAAAAAGCTCCCACCCTCCAATATTGAATGAGGATTAAAGGATATGGCTTTTCTGGGGTGCACAATAAATTAAAACACACAGGGGCCCTAACTGCCTGCCTGCTAGATCCTGGTCTCGCAGAACCTGGCCTTTCCATGGGCTCTAACTGGGTCCTCTAAGTGCATTCATTTTTAGCCTTCATGTCCAAGACCTCTCAGGGTGGCCCAGTTCACCTGCTCAGCCCTGACCACTCTAGCCACTTTCTTTTCTAAATGGGAAGAGACAGATTGCAGCTGAGCCTGGTTCCATTAAATCCCCAGGCCCTGTCCTTGTTTGGTCTGCTGGGGCCCTGCCCCCAGAGGTCCTATTCTACTGGGACCTGGGATCCGGAATAACATTTTCCTGTGGACTCCCAGGTGGCTGGTTAATAGCAACCATTGGGCTTTGCTGATAATGAGAACCACAGGATTAATAGTCCTCACTGGGCACAGAACTTTGCAGTCCATGGGGGCTTTCCCACTTACTGAGAAATGATTAGTATCCCCATGTGATGGATGAGGAAACTGAAACTCAGAAAGTTGAGATTACCCAAAATCTCACAGCAAGCCAAGGACAAGGCAGATCCAAAGTCTCAGATCTGCAAATTTCAGTTCAGTTTCTGTGCCATCCAACTATACAAATGAGAAAAGGTTGTGAAAATTCTCTATGTTAGATGCTTGTGCTAAAAGCCAGAGGGACCCTTTGAATATTTTGGAGCTGAAGGAACAAGTGTGAAAGAGCACAGAGCTCCTTGGTTTCCCAAATCTTTGCTCTCCTCATTCATATTTCTCTCTCTCTCTCTCTCTCTGTTTCTTTCCCTCTCTTTCTCTCCCTCTCTGTCTTTCATGCTCACTCTTACTCTTTCTTATATGCCTTACAATTCTAAGTCCAGTGTTCTTCAGGGAACCTTCTGTGATTTCATCCTCTTCCAACCCTCCCATTATCTTTCTCTCCTCTGGATGAACCAGGTTGCCTATGCTGACCATTTTAAAGATTAGGATAACTGAGGCTCATTCATTCCACAGTGAACAAAACTGGTTTTGTGTGGGCTGCCTGGTCATAGTGAATTGATACAGTCGAGTAGGGTAGCCAATCACAAAACTGACCATCATATCCTGCATGATCTGTGCTACTACAGAGATGACAGAGACCATAGCAGGCTTGCTTCATGCAAGACACCATCCATGTGGGTCATGAATTATAAGCTGGTAAAGAGTGTTTTCCAAGCAGACAGGGCATGTACAAATTCAGGAAAGGGTGAAAAAACAGAAGGTGTGTTAGAGGGACAGACAGAAATTTGTTTTGGATGCAGTGTGGAGGAAAAGACTGGGAGCCTTAAAAGATGAGGCTAGAGAGGTAGGTGGGGAAAGAAGGAGAAAGACCTCAAATTCCAGACCAAGGAATAAGAACTCAGTAAGAGGGCATTGGAAAGCCAGGCAAAGCCTTTAAGCAGGAGAATAACATAGCCACATGTTTCAGAAAGATCACAGCCACTGCTGCATTGGTAATTGATTAGAGGTGGAGAGGCTAAAGCCAGGGACCCAAGCAGGGAGCTGCATGGCGAGGAAAGAAGAAGGAGAAAGTAATAATGATAACAATGACTGGAGAGGTCTGCCCTTTATTGAGTGTTTGCTTGTGCTAAGGATTGTGCAAAGGAGGACACAAACTTTATTTCATTTAATCTGAGCAACAGCTTTTAATATCCCTTTGAATAAATACAAAGAGGTTAAGTAACTTACCCAAAGCCATCGGTGAGTTGGTTTGAGAACACAATCCATTCCAAAGCCTATGCCTCTTAGTCATCAAGGATTAGAGAAATCTTCAAGAGGTAGAATAGTTGGAATTTGGTAACTTCTTATGGAAGAATCCAAAATGATGCTCAGGATCCTGTCTGGGTAACAAGGCAGATTGTGTTTGATGTTGACTAAGATGGAGAACATGGTGGTGGGCAGAAGGCAATGCAGGTGGGAAGAAGGTTTTGGAGGAAAACAGAAATTCATTCTTGGATATGTAGCATTTGAGGAGCCTGTGGGACATCCAAGTGGAGATATCCAGGAGATATTTGGCAGACTACATCTGGAGATCCAGAGCAAGAGCTGACATGAAGCCAGAGATTTGGGAGGTATAAGCTTATGGTAGTGAATGAAATCACCTGGGGAAAGAATGTAGCATGAGAGGGACAGGACTTTTGGAGAGACCAACATTAGATTAAGGCAAAACAAGAGGTATCTGCAAAAGATACTGAAACAAAAATAGCCAGAGAAGATGAAGCAAAATCAGGTCTGCATGATATTACAGAGGGTCTCCAAAGGTCAGGTATGGTCAGCAGTAGGAAATGATAAGACTAGAAGGAGGAGAAGTGAAGAGCTTCCATGGGATTTGGTAATGAAGAGGTTACAGGTGATTCTGGCATGGCAATGATGCAGAGGATTGGGGAGTAGGTGGATAGTACACAGCATTTTCAAGATGTTTGGCTATGAAGAGAAGTGGATGGTTGGAAAATGAGTAGAAGTCAGGGAGGATTTTGTTGTATTTTAAAAACTAGAACAATCTGAGCAAATTTCCTGCCATTTGCTGGTGGGAAGGAGCCAGTAGAGAGGGAAAGGATGAAAAAGTGGGAAAGGAGGGGGATGGTCAGCAAAGGATGAGAACTGCTTCTGGGTCCAGGGTCTGGGCTCATGGTGTGTCAGGTGGGAGAGAAGGAAATTAAAAAAAGAAAAAAGGAGGGGGTTTTTGCTGGTTTGATTATTGTGTACCCCAGAAAATCCATGCTCTTTACTCCTCATTCAATATTGCTGGGTGAGATCTTTCTGATTAATTTTTTTCCATGGAGACGTAACCCACCCAATTGTGGGTGGGACCTATTGAGTAGGTAGTTCAATGGAAATGTGTCACCACTCATTCAAGGTGGGATTGTTTACTGGAGTTCTTTAAGAGAGAACCATTTTGGAAAAAGCTTCACAGCCTACATAGCCAGAGACCGTTGGAGATGTAGAAGGAAAATGCCCCTGGGGAAGCCTTATGAAATGAGAGGCCTGGAGAGAAAGCTAAGACAATGCCATGTGCTTTCCCAGCTGACAGAGGTATTCCAGACCCATGAGTCTTTCTTGTACCAAGATATGTTTTCCTGGATGCCTCAGTTTGGACATTTTGATAGCCTTAGAACTTTAAACTTGCAATTTAATAGATTCCCCTTTCAAAAGTCATTCCTTTTCTAGGATAGGCTAAGCTTACTTAAAATTAGGCCTAAGAGTCACCCCCAGAGAACCTCTTTTGTTTCTCAGATGTGGCCTATCTCTCAGCCAACATGGCAAACAAACTCACTGCCCTCCCCCTCTCTACATGGGACATGACTCCCAGGGGTGTAAACCTCCCTGGCAATGTGGGACAGAAATCTGAGAATGAAGTGGGACTTAGTATCAAGGGATTGAGAATAACTTCTCAACTGAAGGGGGGGAAGAAAGAAATGAGACAAAATAAAGTATCAGTGGCTGAGAGATGTCAAATGGAGTCGAGAGGTGATCTTGGAGGTTATTCTTACACATTATATAGTTAACCCCTTTTTTAGTTTAAGGTGTATTAGAAAGGCTAAAGGGAAGTGCCTGAAACTGTAGAGCTGTGTTCCAATAGCCATGTTTCTTTACAATGATTGAATAGTGATAAAGATTTCACAATGTGACTGTGTGATTGTGAAAACCTTGTTCTGTTGCTCCTTTTATCTATGGTAAGGACAGATGAGCAAAAAATAAGGATTAAAAATAAATAAATAATAGGGGAACAAATGTTAAAATAAATAGGGTAGAGGAAAATACTAGCGGTCAATGAGAGGGAGGGGTAAGGAGTATGGTACGTATGAGTTTTTTCTTTTTCTTTCTTTTTCTGGAGTGATGTAAATGTTCTGAGAAATGATCATGGTGACAAATATACAACTATGTGATGATATTGTGAACCACTGAATGCACACCAAGTATGGAATGTTCATACGTTAAGAATGTTCGTGTGGTATGGTGATTGATTTTATTAATAAAATTTTTTTAAGTCATTCCTTTTCTTATATACTACATTCCTGGAGCTTTAACAGACCAAAACAAGGATAAAAGCAAGTTTGTGGATTTTGCAGAACTGACATGGAGAGGAAAGTCTCATTTAAGACATTAATGGTAGGAGAATTTTTGATGATGCTGATTGTAGGAGTTTGTTTACCATCAAATGAGTGGAGTAGATAGATGTTCAAACCTTGGTGCCAGACTGGTTTGATTCAAGCCTGGCACTTAACTCTCTGAGAACCTATTTCCTTTTATATCAAATGGGGATTTTTTCATTCAATAGGTATTTGTTGAATGCAAGCTCTGTGCTAGTGTGGTGAAGGTTGAAAGAGGTAAAAGTTGCAAACGGATGTCAGAAGCATTTTCTACCCAGATTACACAGTCCACTGTGACTCTCTTCTGGGACAGTGCCCGAACATTCACAGTCCACTGTCTCTACTACCTCAGAAAGTCAAGAAGTCCAAACATGTCTTCAGGAGGAGGCCCTGTATCTCAGGAGCATTTTAGAGCTAAGAGAAGAAAAAAAGAGTTCAACCCTCTGAAGTTCCTGTCGAAGCAGAGGTCAGCAGCCTGCACTCTGCTCCAGGGCCGCTGTGCCCTGGAAACACTCCTCAATGACGCTTTGTCTGTCTGTCTCGCCCCCACGCTTCCTCACCCTTGTCAGGGCGCCAGGCTCCGACAGACGCGAGAGGCTGGAAAAGGAAAGTGCCAAGAAAGAAAGCGAAGTTAAAAATATGCCTGGGGAGAACTTGGGCTGCCTTCACAGCCATGGGCAGGAGGTCCCTGGAGCTCTGGGACAAGAGTCCAGAATCAGGGCCCAGTAGCGTGGCCTCCAATACTCTCAGCACCGTCACCATCCGTGCCGCCACCAGGAGGCAGCGTGGTCCAAGCCAAACACACCTGGGCTCAAATTCCAGCACCATCACTTGGCAGCTGTGGACCTTTGGGCACATGACTCCACTTCTTTCTGCCTCCGTTTCCCCTTTGTGAATGGAGTTAATAGCACTAGCAGTATTGGCTTGAGTGAAGACATTGTGAGATATCTTATGTGGAAATACTTTGCAAACTGTTAAGTGTTGTGAAGAAATTTTCTCTTACCATCATCACAGTCAAAGAAGCCACCCCTGGAAGTCTTTACCACTCATGCTCCTTACCCTTGCAAAGCAGTCCTTCCAGTCTGTTTCTCTTGGGGATTGCGCCTGCCCCGAGACATGTTACACTTGATTGCTCCACTTCTTATGTCAGTTTCTCAGAGTAGGAAGAGGTTTCAGAACTCTGAACTCATCAGAAGAACCCAAGTGCGTGAAAGGGAGGAGAGGACAGGGAAAAAGAAATGGCTGATGGGAAATTCCCAGAGGGTGTGGCCAGCCTGATCAGTGCTCACTGACCAACCCCGTGTGTGTGGGAAACTGAGATATGATCCTGACTACACCCATCTTCTTTCTGGAAGAGCCAGGAAGCACTTGGAAGGGGGAAAGCGAATTTGAAGTGGCAGGAGATGTTTACCAGGTGGACAAAGGAGGAAGGACATTCTGACAGTGGGATCTGCACACCAATAGGCACCGAGACGTGGGTGTGCGTGCTGTACTCTGGGCGGGACTAGGGCAGGTAGGGGGAGGATGCAAAGGCAGGTTATAGGTGTGTGATGAAGAAGCATCAAATGTAGGCTGAGAAGTTTTACTCTGAGGAACAGGTCTTGGCGTGATGAGATTAGGGTTTGGAAAGATGGCTCTGGTAGAATGCGGAGAATGGGTTAGGACAGGGAAGCTGGAATCAGGGCAGAGTAAGGAGGCTGCTGCGAGGGTCCAGGTCTCAAACAATGAAGGATGAAGGAGTAGGCTCTGAATTAACGGGGTGAGGGAAGGAAGGTCGAGGAGATGAAGAAATGTGAAGGACGGAGAGTGGCCAGGAAGGCCATGGGGAGTGAGGGAGGGACGGTGACCACAGATGGGCCTGACTCCAGGGAGACTCTGGCACAGAGCATGGCCTTAAGGGGGCAGGTTTCCAAGGGAGTGTTGGGCTCCTTGCTAAGCTTAAGTTGTCTGAGGGACCCGCAGGAAAAGATGGACTTGAGCTGTTCAGGAAGGAGTTTGGGCTGCAGCAGAGATTTAGGACTCTCAGCTGGGGTTCAGGTCCTTCCTTGTTATGTGTGGAAAACCTGAGGTTTGACAAGGAAAGTGACGCCCACGGTCATTCAGATGGCCCTCAGTAGAACAGGTCTAGAACTCAATCCAAGACGCCTATCTCAGTGCTCAATTTGGTATTCAAACCCATGGCTTAGGGACTGGTGGACAATCTGCTGAACCCCAGACTAGCCCTTGAGACAGTTTGTCTATGGTTAAGTACATGGGCATGGACTCTGTCTAGGTTCAAATCTTGCTGTGCCATTTATCAGCTGTATAACCTTGGGCAAATCCCTTAACCTCTCTGTGCCTCAGCTTCTTCATCTATACATCAGGGATAATAGCAGTAGGTTGCGGGGAACATTCATTGAGTTAATGCTCAATGAATTGAGTTAGACCTGTGCTTAGCATGTATAAATGTTAGTCGTAATTAATTGTATCATTTTATAGCCGAGGAAACTGAGGTTTAAAAAAAATGAAATCACTGCCCAGAGTCAATCAGCTAGTTGCTGGCAGGGCTCAGCCTAAGGGACTCCAAAGACTGAATTTGTTTGCTTATGTTCAACTGTCTCCCCTTGCTGACTATCTCTGGAGGACAGTGATGTCTTTAACTCAAAAGACGGGAGCCCCAGCCTGAGAACGCTTGGGAGGAGGCTCTGCAGCTCTCTAGGCAACTTGTCTGGGCCCAGCTTTGACCCTGACACCACCAATAAGGCCATTTTCTGAAGAAACTCACCCCAGATCCTACTTGCCCTCATTTGAGAGACTCAATGCTAGTCTCTCCCCTCCCCCAGAGAGACCCACTGTGTTCTACCTGAAAGGATAAACAAATAAAAGAAAGAACAGGACAGACATTTAAATAAGGACAGCACCACTGACAGCACAAGAAAATTTTAGACTTGAATGCCTGGAACTGTTAGAATGAGTGACTGTCAGAAAAGGGGGTGAGGGAGAAGGGAGGTATGTGTGCTTGGGGTATAATATGGGGAGGAGAGAATCAAGCAAAAGGCAAACTGACAGTGCTCTGAATAAACAGCATGGATTTTAAAAGTTAGGCTTTTTAAGTTCCAGAGCCTCCTGCAAGCAAGAGCTGAGTCAGGTTCGGACCAGCTCCCTTAGCCCAGGCTCGGCCCTGAAGCCAGAGGAGGAGCCTCCTTGCCTGTCCAGCTCTCATCAGGGCCTCCGCGGAGGCCCTCCAGGCTGAAGAGCAGCTGCTGATGCCGCCCTGCTTCCTGTCTGCCCCATCTCCAGCCTCATAACCCCATCAGGGGAGGAAGTGACTCATCTTCCTAGATGAGGCAATGCTTCCCCAGCAGCTGTCAAAACCTCTGTCCGAGTCACATAAATACATCCCGGGCAGTAACAGGCCTTGGCTTTCTATTGATAACCGTATGTGGTGCTGCTGCACTTACTTTTCAGGGCAGCTTCCTGAAGAATCAAATAATAGCAACATCTGCTTAGGTATTAACCCCACCTTATAGATGAGACAACATAAGCACAAAGAATTCAGGAGCTGGTCCAAGGTCACACGGCCACGGAGTAGAGCAGACGGGAGCCACGCCCAAGCTGCCCTGCCCCAGAGCCTTGTTCTTGACCCCGGGCTGTGCAGTCTCATCCCTCCACTGGCAGGAGATGTGGATGGACAGAGCAGCTCGCTGTTAAGTGAAGAAAGATGGCTTTATCCTGAGGGCCCTTGGGGGGCTAGGGCAATGTGATAAGCAGGAGAGAGGTGGGGTCAGATTTAAGGTTAGAAAGTCCCCCAGGTTTGCAGGTAAATGGACAGGAGAGGAGGGTGAGATTGGAGGAGGAGGTGAAAATGGGGAGAAGGTGGGGGCCCAGGACAGTGACAGCAGGTGGAAAGAAGGAAGCAGATTTGAGAGAATCCTGAGGTGGAATAGACAGGTGCAGAGCAGGGGGAAAGGAAGGACAAGCAGTGACTGCGGGAAGAACACGGCCTCCCTCTCTGCACTCCTTCTGGTTGCATTTCAGGTCCTGGGCCAGGTCTTCCCTGCCCCCTCTTCCCTCACTACAGTTGGAGGAAAAGCCAGAGGAGCAGCCCTCCTCTCTGGCCCCCAGGGGGCAGTGTTGCAAAGTCTTAAGAGAGTTGGGGCCCTTGCTCCACGGGGCAAAAGCTTGCTCTCCCTGCTGCCTCCCACCACCCCCCTCACCAACCAGCCTTCACACTGCACTACCCCAGCCCCCAGGTCCTCTATTCCAGAAGCAATGCCATGAATAACCACAATTCCTCATGCCGCACACTTGACATGTTACAAAAGCAGTTTTATGTCTGTTAGTTCCAGGGTCCTTCCAAAAGAGGGAGCCCAGCAAAATGAGACCCTTCCCCCCAATCCCTGCCCCCTACCAATGCATAAGAAAGAAACTGAGAACCAGGCAGGGATCAGAACCAGACCAATGGAAATGTGATGGTGGCAGAGCCGGGGTTGAGGGCCACACAGGCCAAGGCCCAGTCCGGAGCCTGCGAGAGGGGTATAGCCCTGCAGCACCCACAGACAATGGCTGTGAACAGCAGCAGTCACCCATTCTGCCAGCTGAACCCCAATTTCACCCTTGAGATCCCTCTCACCTTGGGGGCTCTTTCCGGTGATTTGCTCCTGTCGGGTTATTGGTCTGTTCAGACTTACCTGGCATGCACCTGCCTTAATTTACTTCCTCCACATCCTCTGCTTCTAGAATTACAAGAGTCATCATCATCACTATATTAAAAATGACTGTGTCTGCTCAGCTCTCACAGTTTAGCAAGTACTAATCCATCTATCAGCTCTTCCGAGTCTTCTGACAGCCCTGGAAAGGCATTTCACAGACAAGGACATTGAGGACCAGAAAGGGCAAGTGGCCAGCCTGAGGTCACCCAGCTAGAACCTGGTGAAGTTTACAGTTTCCCAGGAGAGATAAGCTATGCACATACAAAAGAGAAGGGGCTCTTTCGTGCACCCCTTCCAGGAGGTTTATCATCATCCCTATTTTACAGATGAAGAAACTGAGACTCAGAGAGCCACTTGCTGGTCGGAATTGAACTGTCCGATTCTCTCAAGCTTGTACTCTTTCTGGGGCACAGGACTTCCACTTTCAAGGAGAAATGCAGCATCTTTAGCTCTGCACACATTCTTTCCAGGCTGGTAGTAAAGGCCAGTGGAAGGTGGAGGCATTCAAACCCAGAGAGAGGCTGCTCTGAGGCAAAAGAGCCTGGTGAAGCTTCCCAAGGGAGGTGTCAGAAGGAGAAGGAAAATCCAGGCTGCACGCCTATGCAAGGCTGTGTGGGCCAGGCCTGGATCGGGCTGGAAGAGCTGAGTGACGATAGGGAAACTGAAGCCCAGGGAAGAACAGGGTCTTACCCATGGCCTCTCAGCAAAGTCTGCCCCTCTCTGGGCCTCAGTCTCCCTACCTGAAAAGGAAAAGGTTGGATTTGGTGATCTCCAAGTTCCTTCCTGCTCTGACCTTCTGAGAGCCGTGTGTCCATCCTTGCCGTCCTTGACTCAGCTTCCAGCCCCTGCTGTAACTCAAGGTGCAGCATTGGACAGGTCCCTTCACCTTCCTGAGCATCAGCATCCTCATGGGTGAAATAAGTGCTACATTGCAGATTTAATGAGCCATTGCCTATAAGCACATCTATACAGCTTGGGGTCCAACGCCAAGGCTGAGTCTGGGGCGTGGAGAAGGCTGAATCTTCTAACCGATACCTTCCCTTATCTGCCCCGGCCAAGGGTTCATTTACAACTGTCTGCTCCCTTGGCTGCCAGGCCATTTGGAAAGTGCAAGCAAAGGTGCTGAGGCAGCCTTTTGAACGATTTTTCAGGAAGGAAGCTCCAGTTTCTTCCCCCCACACCCCTGACTATTACGCTCTTCCCCGTTCCACCCCTCCCCACTTCTGAGCTCTTTGCAGTGCCCCTCAGAGCAGCCCTGAAGGTGGGTGCTTTGATGTCATGCTCTCCACCTAACAGATGAAAAGACCGACACCCAGAGAGGACAGAAGACTTGCCCAAATTTCCACAAGTTAGTGACAGAGCCAGGATCAGAAGTGAGGTTTTTAGTATGAAGCCCGGGACCCTTCCCTTGGACCAAAACCGAGATATTCTATGAAGTGAAGACTCTCCTATTTCACCTGCTTTAGAGAAAGGCATTTCCACACATGGGTTGACTTAAAGAGGGGGATGGCTTGTGTCCCACAACAGACCAGTGTCTCACAAAGCAGCATCAGGCTCTGCAGCAGGCGCAGGGCTGTGCGAACTACGTCACAGTGCCCTGGAAGCTGCCGAGTTCTGCAAACCGGGCCAGGCTTTGCCAACTGTACAGGGCTCTAAAAAAGGCATCGAGTTTTGCAAACTGTGGGAATCTGCAGATGGTGCTGAGATCCACACACATCGCCGGCCTGTAAAATGCAAGGCCTCAGCAAATATCACACTGATGCATGGCAAAGCTGGAGCACTAAACCAGTTTGGGCAGACCTCGGCCTGGGCTACCCACAGTAGGATCCCACTACAGCATTAACCCAACAGTGGGTCTAAGGCTCTGTTAGCCTGACTCCCAGAGGCTTCTGGGTAATTGACCCCTTCCTTGCTCCAGTACCACAGCTGATTTAGGGATGTTCTTGGATTGGGCTGTATCGTGCTGGGGTCTAGAGGTAATAGGTGTAGACAGGTCATGCCTGAGTGGCCCTTGGGTACCATGCCCTGTGGGGTACTGTGTATTGTTTGATCCGCAAATTGATGAAGGGAACCTGGCCAGCCAAACCGGTCCTACCACTTAACCAGATCAACTGATGCCTAGAGTTTCTTCGGCCTCCTGAGTCATGGTGGGGGCAGCTAAGCTTACAGAGCACCTCAAGTCCTGCAAGACCAATGTCTCTGCGAGGTCTGACAGTGCTGACTTTGGGCTGAAGGATTTATAGACAGACCCTGTTTGGTTTCCTCAAGTAGGACCAGGTCTCGTCTTTCTCTCAATCCAAGTCAACTGTTGGTCTTTCCCAGTAGGGTAGTCTTGTATCACGTTTCTGGTTTCTCAGAGATGCATTCATTCACAATAGTAAGTACTGACCGAGTGCCTGCTGTGTGCCAGGCAGATCTGTGATCTTATTTCAAACATCACTCACTTTCTGCTCACACTTCATACATTTACTAGGAGCAAGTTGAGCTGTTGTGTTAGGCTGAGAGTTAGATTCCAGAGCTCCATCCCCTTTCCATGCCATGACCCTATTCCACAATTGGGTCAGGATCACTTTGGGAAAACTCAGAGAAGGCAACCTGGGCAGAGGAAAATGCCTATTTCTAGCATCAGGGGTACAAAGCACGGCCCTACCACCTGCTAGCTGGGTGACCTCCAGCAACGTACTGAGACTCAGATACCTCATCTGTAAACTGGGGGAAATAATATCTGCCCTGTGGGGCCAATGGGAGAGTTCAGTAGGGCCTCATATGTGAAAGTGCTGTGCAAGCTAGGAAGGGCCAGACGGGTTTAATTTCTCTCTCTCTGCCCTGGTCTGAGCACTGCCTCTGCTGCTTTCTTCTCCTCTGAGCTCTAAGACCCCAGGCTTGGCTTTTTTCTCTCTCCCTGAACTTCCACAATGGTCCTGCCAGGTAAAAATTATTGGTCCTTCTTTATAAATGAGGGAACTGATGCTCAGAGATATGCAGGGACTTGCTTATTTAGTTCGACCACTAAATGACAGGGCTGAGATTGGCCCTAGATCCATCTGGCCCTAGGGCATTATCCTTTCTTGATCATCAGTCCAGCAAACTCTCTGAATTTCATGTTTTCTCTCTGCTCTCCTCCTTTCCTGCCCCTGGATGGCTGTAACTTAACACGTTTCAATCCTGAGTTCCTCCCAGGTGGCCTGGCCATTGGGATTCCCAGGTGCAGAGCCTCTCCTTCCTCTGGAGTCTTGGAGCTCAGTAAGAGGGGATGCAAACTCAAAGGGGGGCTGGGGCCAAGCCTCTCTTGGGGCTAACTGAGGAAAAGGGCTCTGTGAGTGAGACAGAATGAGGACTTTAGGTAGTCAGGGGCCCAGTAAAAAAGGAGAAGTTTCACTGAGGGTGAGAAAAGTTCTGCGAGGGCGACAAGTGTTCAGACTGGAAATGGGAATGCAATGAAGGGACTGGGAAATTGGGCTGCATGTCCAAGGGCTTGGGGAGACCCCTGGTGCTTCCTCTGCCCCCCACCTCTCCACTGCTAATAGCATAAGAGGAAATCTCCAAGGGAAATGCCAAAGTAAGAAGCTGGGAAGGAAAAGGCTGGGCTCAAAGCGACTGGGGGTGGGACGTCTTCCTCCTCCCAGCAGCTGGGCTGGGCTTAAACAGACCCAGCCTCCTGTCCACCCCTGGCCCTGGGCTGCCCAAGCCAGAGACTGAGAGACATGCAGAGAGGGAGAGAGTCAGGACAGAGATAGAGGGCCAGAACGAGGGTGAGACCAAAGCACACCCTTGGGAAGTGGGGTCAAGTTTGGGCAGGGCTTCCTAAGCCATACCTGGAAGAGGTGGCCCAAGAAACATTGACCCAGTGCCTGGAATTCACTATCAGCCATCCCTGCAGGGGCTCACCTCCTGCTGTCTCCAGGAGCCCCTGATAAGGTCTCACTCCCTCTTTCCTGCCAAGTTCCAGGTCCTGAGATTGAATTAGGGGCTGGAACCCACTGCGTACCTCACCCCAGCAGTCATGAGTCCCAGGATGGGTAAGTCTGGACCATGTGGGGTGGGGCGTTGGGTAGAAAGCAGGGGTCACGTTGAGAGGCTGCAGGACCGAAAAGCTGTGCTGGGGTGGGGTTGGGGGCTCACAGCTCCCTACACAGGGCAGGCACATGGCTGGAGCCCAGTGGAGCTGGGTTGAATGAATGTGTAAAGAATGACCAGAGGGGTAGGAAGGGATGCTGCTTAGCTGTTTACTCCGCTGGAGGCTGCGAATCCAAGCAAACCTCCCCGATGAGACAGAGATTGAAAAGGGCAGCACAGAAAGACAGAACTCCTGGACATCTCCCCACCACCACCGCCCGGCACTGAGCCCTGTTCTCCCTTCCTGAGGGAGATAAAGATAGAGACAAACAAAGCAAAGGAAAAAACAAAGATAGAGAAAAATGCAGTCAGAGAGACTAAGCAAGTCCAGAGATATGCAGAGACAGACAAAGACTGAGACAGAAGGACGGAGATGGAAAGACAGAGGTAAACAGGTGTCTGCAGCAAATGCAGGGAAATGGAAAGCGATCATCCCAGGAGAGACAGATGGGCTGGGGGGAGATACGGTAATAAAGAAAAGAGGGGGACAGAAAGGAGGGGTAGTTGGGACCAGAGACAAAGAATCAGAAAGAGCAACACAGACAAAAAGAGGGTTCAGAGAGAGACTTGCTGAGACATATATGGGTTGGGGGAATGCTGAAGGGGGAAATGCCTTGAAGCCCAGAGAATCCTGGAGAGTGAGTGACAACCCCAGGCGGTATTTCTGAGAACTAGGGCTGAGCTACCGGGCCAAGCCTATAGGCAGGAGGAGGGTGGTGGAGGGAACCAAGGGTCTGACGCCCTGCAGCCATCACCCCTGGCCTCCCTCCCAGCTGTCTGTCCTCCCCTGGCTGTGTTGGCCTCACACCCCACTCCGACAGGGCCCAGCTTGCTCCCAGCGTCCAGTGCAGACTTCATAGGCTGAGACGTAGCTGGAGGGACTCCAGGAGGACGCAGCTGCTGCGTGGGGGCCGTGGCATGGCGGGAAGGGTGGAACGGAGGCTTCCTCCCAGGGGGCCTTTCAGGACAGACAGCAGTGATGACAGGTTTTGTGGGGTCTGTCTGGAGCAGAGGCAGGGGGATGTGACATTGACAAACCAACTTCCCCCTCAGCCTTGGTGGGAAAGGGATGGGAGAATTGGGGAGCCCACGGATGCACAAAGAAACTAGTCTGGCCGTATTGAGTCTATTCCCCTGTCCCCGCTTTTCATGGTTGTTATTCTGCCCCACTCAGGGACCAGCTCTGGAATCTTCTCTAGCACCCCCCCATCCCCACTATACCCGCACATCCAGCAGGAGGCCGGCCCCAGCATCTGCCCACTGGACCACCAGAAGTCACCCCCGGCCCTGCTTCCTGAGGCCCACCCAGTGGTGTGGTCAGGCTGACACCTCCCGCAGCGCTCTCTTTCTGATGGGAGGCCGCGCTGAGGGATGTGGCGCGGAGGTGGGCCTCAGGCATAGACCCAGAGGGAGGGCCCATCAGCTCAGCCAAGGCACAGGGCTCCTTACCAGCCAGCACAGACACCAGAGACAGAAGAGTCAGGCACGCCCGGCTCCTGGCAGATCTCACCACCACCTCCCCACGTGCCTGAAGGCAGCAGGCAGAGCTGCCCTATCATGGGGGTGTTGGTGGGGGTGGGGGTGGGGGGTATTATCTCCCCAGGCCCTTCCCACTCTGATTCAGAGATTCCGTCACTTTCCTGGCCCTACATCTTTGCTCACCTTTACCTCTGCCAGGAATGTCCCCACCTACATCCCATTCTGGTGAGTTTTATGCTGTTTTCTGAGAACTTTAAATGCCGATGCCTCCAGGAAAACTTCCAGGCTGGAAGTGACCATTCCCTGTCAGTTTCCATATGCTGTTTGACCTCCTTAGTGTTTCAACATTCCTGTTCCTGCTATTCTTTCTGTCACTCTCTCCAGCCCTTCTGTGTTTGCTTGTGAACCATTCCAGAGCAAGTACATGGGGCAAGGGAAAGAGGTCGTAGGTTCAAATCTCAGCCCTGCACTCATTTGAGAATGCAGTGAAATGCTCTTCCCCATTTTAATAAGTGAGGAAACAGATGCTCAGAGAGGGCAAGTGACTTGTCAAGGATCACCCAGCAAATCGGTGGAAGAGTAGGGGCCAGAACCCAGGTCTGCTCGATGCCAAAGATCTTTCATGCTGACACTAATGAGCCTCCACCCACCTTGGCCACTTATCGACTGGCACCAGACAAAGCAAATTGTTCTTGGGTGCCAGTGACTAGGGAGTGGGCAGGGGTGGAGAATTATTTACTGCCAGGCTGGGCCTTGTCTGCTGGGTAATATCTCAGGCAGGGGCTTCTCAGAAGTGGTGAACCAGATGAAGAGCTTGCCTAGACCCCACGATATGGTGCCAGGAATTCACTGCACAGTCTATTCCTGTCCCTTTCAGGGACTCAGTTTCTCTGTGTGGTAGATGGAGGGGGTTGGCCAAGATAATCACTTGGAGCTCTTCTTGTGCTGATAAACTCAGATTTCTGTCTCTGGAAGGAGCAGCAGAACAGAGGCCTTTCCAGGCAAGGCCGGGACTCCCCATCAGTGCTCGGAGGCTTGGCTATCTCTGGGAGCCAGTCCGAGCCTCAATCATACCCTGGCAATGGAGAAGAAATAAACTTGGTCCTTTCTGCTCCTTCCTGCTACAGACTGGGACCCTAAGCACTAATGCTTGAAATGATGGGGAACCATACCTGCCCACCTAGGGGTAGGGCATGACTTGATCCACTCCCGAAACCCCAGAGTCCAGCACAGGGCTGGGCAGAAATAGGGTATCAGGAAAGGTTTGGTATGCAAACTGTCCTCCACCGTCTCCATGCCCCACCCTCAGCATTCCTTCCTCCCTCCACCCTTTCTCGAAAGACTGTTATGTGCCAGGCTCTGTGCTGACACAGAAGACCCAGAATGAAATGAGGCAGGACTCCATCCTCTAGGAGCTCCCAGCGGACCAGAGAATCACAGACACAAATCGCATGGATAAAACCAAAAATTGAAGTGTTGTACCTAGGCAGAAACAGGGACAGGCACAGAAAAGCGACCAAGCACCCAGGCTCAATGAAGGCTGGGGTGTCCTTCCAACAGAGGGTGCATCAACAGGGCTGTCAACAGGACGACTGTTACTGGGGAAGAGAGGACATTTGCAAAAACTTAAGCGACTAGATTTGGCCTGTTTGTGGAAACAGTGAGCTGCCCAGTGCTGTTGGAATAGCGGGTCACTGGACAACATCTTTGGAAATTAAGCCAAAGAGGCTAGAGGGGCTAGATCTCAGGGAGCTTCTAGGAAATGTTAAGGCATATGAACTTTGTCTTGAAGGCAACTGGAAGCTATAGAAAGTGTCCGAGGAGGAGAGTGACCACACTTCAGTAGCCCAGAGAATCTGCGTCCTGGAAATACTCATAATATCCCCACTAATGTGTGCAGCACTTTATGATTACAAGGTGCTTTCATGTCTATTTTACAAAAAGGAAACTGAAGCTGAGAGGCGCCCACTTACCTGCCCAAGGCCACACAGCCAGTAAGTGGCCGAACTGAGACTCAAGCCCACTCCCCCTCCCGGGTGTCAGGGCCTTTTCTCTGCCATACCACACCGGTCTTTGCTTTCTTCTCTTTCTTGACAAATCTGTACTGAGGACTCTAATGTGCCCAGCCTGTGCCAAGCCCTGGTGAACACAGGCTTGAGTGCCAGCAAGGGGGCCTGCACCAGGTCCCCCTCCAAGACCCCAGAGGTCTTGATGCCAAAATAGCTTTAAGACAATTATTTGGATTGCCTTTTGCTTGGATGCCAAAGTTTTATCCAGACCTGGGACTCATAATACAATAAGGTGGGATAAAATGGGACCCATACAGAACAGATTTAAGCCCAGGAGAGAGATGAGCTGGGGCCACATTTGTGTGTGTGTGTGGGGGGGGTGCTGTGTGACCTTGGGCCAATGGCCACCTGTCTCTGTGCCTCAGGCTCCCTGTTGTAGTCCTAAGCAGACTGGTCTGGATTTCCTGTGGGCTCAGGGCTCACCCATCCCCCAGGCCTTGTCTCATTTAGATGAGCCAACAGGGCCAGAACAGGGAACAGAAAGTCCCAGCACAGGGTCCCTGACCCAGCTTGGAAACCACCTGAAAGTGCCTGTCCCTCTCCCCCACCTCAAGAAGCCACAGCTGGAAGGCTTACAAAAGCTGGACTTCAAACACATTATTGTACCCTTGACAGATCCCCCCAGGAGTCCTGCTAGGAGGAATTTCCCCACAACGATGGCCAAGCCCAACAACCAGAGAAAACTCCTGCCTGCCTTTGACCCTCCCCCTTCTAGAATGTCCCTCCAGGCCAAATGGGGAGGAACTGGAGCCCATGGAAGCCCGCACTGCCCCCACCCCACCCAGGGCCCACCGCCTCAGCCCCCACCTGTATCCCCATGCTCCAGGCCTCTCTTCTCTCTCATTTGGGTTAGCTCAATTCAACAATAGTATTTTAAAACTGGGCCAGATTTTGAAAGCTGAGAAAGGGTTTGCAAGGGGAAAGGCACTCCAGGCTGAGACTATAGATTGTGTAAATGCTTAGAGGAGCAAAAAAACGTTAACGAATTTGGAGAATGGAAGGACCTATAGGAGCCAGAGAATAATGTTGACTGGGGGTGGGAGGTAGATGAGGCAGGCGTGGCTCCCAACACCTTTCACCTCCTTGAGGCTGAGCAGTCTGCCCTCCGCTTCCTGCAGGTGGGCCCAGGAGCGAGGGGCTAACAGTTGTTGAGCACTGCAGTGTGCTAGGCAGAGGCACGGTCCTTGAATCCTGCCCAAGACACTGTGAAATAGGCACCTTCTCCCTCTTCGCAGAGAAAGGAACTGAGGCTTAGAGAGGCTATGCAATTCCCCTACGGCCATACAGCTGCCATATGGGAAAACCAATATTCAAATTCAAAATTGTCTGAGCCAGAGGGTTTTAATAAAGCTCTAGCATGATGCAGCAGGACAGGAGGGCAAGACAGCTTCTGCCCCAGTGTAGTTCATTGCCTGATCAGCAGTTAATAGGGGGCATGAGTAATGTATGAGAGCGACCAGTGCTGCAGAACAGAGAAAGGACTGAGGGAGAGATGGCGGGACTGGGCTGCAGGAGCCAGGCAGGGTAATCAGCAGGCCAAAGGATGCCAGGGCAACCTAGCAGGTGGGAGGGGTTCAAAGCAGGGGCTGGCCTCTCCCCACCCCAAACACGTAGGCCCCTATCTCCAGAGATAGGTATCTGCCATCATTGTGAGAGATGGATTGCCCAATGTCTGTGCTGGGAATATTTCCCTTCCAAGGCCAGGGCTGTGGGTGTGTTAGTGCTGGAGGCAGTGGGCTTTCCAGAAACACCTGGCTTCTGTGTGACACTGCCTCCCCATCTTGGCTTCTGAAACACAGTTCCAGGGCAGGTTCCTCCCTTCATTCTGTTCTCCAAAGTTGGGGCACACGGTGGAAGCTTCTCACTCTTGCTGGGTTTGTTTGACTGCTGGTGGCTTCTGTTACCCTCTGGCCACACATGCCTTCCAGACTCCCAGAGCTCTGTCTCCAGCCCATACCCTTTCTCTGGAAACCACAGCCTCCTAGGCATCTCCCTTTCGGTGCCCCCCAGCACCCCAAACTCACCATGCCCAATACTGAACTTGTCAGCACCCTCCAGCCCCAACCCTCAGTGATGGTTCGTCCAGCCTCCCCACCCAGCCTCAACCACTCTTCAGCCTCCTGCTCTCCCCAAGCCTGGTGGCTCCCACCTCCCCACAGTGGTAATATCTGCTTCATAGTCTCCACCCCCACAGACCCCACTGTCATTCACTTACCTGGACCCCACCCCAGCCTCCTCAAATGCTTCCTTGCTTACAGCCTGGGCCCCCCAATCTACACCCACAGCCGTGGGGCTCTCCCCAGGAGGGTGCACCTGACCTCATCACTGTCCTCAGGCAAAGCCCAACCCTTCAGCCTGGCTTTCAAGGCCCATCATGGTCTGGTCCCTCCAACTTCAGCCTCACTTTCCCCATCTCGAGCCTGGTCTTCTCCCTTCATC
This sequence comes from Tamandua tetradactyla, assembly GCF_023851605.1. Taxonomy (NCBI): domain Eukaryota; kingdom Metazoa; phylum Chordata; class Mammalia; order Pilosa; family Myrmecophagidae; genus Tamandua; species Tamandua tetradactyla. The sequence goes on along the minus strand of NC_135334.1, from coordinate 70,396,756 downwards.
ACTATTTGACCCCTGAGCAATCTTTGCACTTTAATACTTCTGCTGATGCTTCTTTCTCCAGGAAGCCTTCCAGAACTTCCCATTCTAAGCTAAGGCTCTCTTCTCTGTTCCATAGTATTGAAACTCTCTGTGACCCAGCACTGAGCACACTTCATCGTGATTCTGTATTGGATGTCTGCCGCCCCCTTGCCCCCAGGTACACACATGCTCCACCCTGGGAGATCCCTGAGGGTGTGAACTTGGACTGTTGCCGCTGAGTCTCCAGCAGCCTGCCTTGGGGAGGTGTCAGTGTCACTCCTAGAACCAGTAGAGCACAAGCTTTATCCCTGCTGCAGTGACACTGGGCAAGCCATGGCCTTCTCTAGTCCTGCTTCTTCACGGCTCAAGGTGGTCAATCTAGCCCTGGCTTCCTTTTCCTCCAGGCAGCCTGATGATTGTGCCAGGATGAGGGGACAGCTCCTGTTGAGTGGACTCCCCAAGCCCAGCCCTGGCAGTGAGGACCACTGTTGCTCAGGGTCACAACCAGGGAGGCTCCCAGTAGGTAAAGGGTGTCTGTGAAGCAGACTGGACAGTCATTTCCAGTGAGGCTCCAACACGCACACTGACATGTGCAGGCCCAGCATCTCGGACCAGCTGAATGTTGCCATATGAGAAAATGGACCCAGTGTTGACAGATCTGAACTTTCCAGAAAATCCAAAAATCTGAAGTATTTATGTGAAGTTTCCTGATTTTTAAATGCTAGCAACTAACCTAAAAATATACAGTGGGACAGCACTGTGCAAGTAAAAAATATATATATGTATGTACAAGGCCAGACACGCACCATGTACTGCACAACTCCAAGGGTCACTGTTCACACCGTGGTCATAGTCTGCTCGCCTGAATGTGGGGCCTTGGGCCAGGGCCTCCAGTTGTAACCTCTGCCTTATATTCCATCACTGCCCGTTTGTTTAATGGCCCTGGGTGTGTGCGTGCGGTGGATGGGGGAGAGGCCTTTCCTTCTCTCACATAGGCAAGTTATTAGAGAAAAACAAAGAGGTCATGGAATGCAGCCCGGGGAGGGTGGGGCAGCAGAGGGTCTGTACAGCTTCAGGGATCAGAAGGAGATGAGAGAGTAATGTGCTGGGGCTGAGTCTCCCACAGGAAGAAATATAAGTTATTTTGAGGTCCAGTGGCCAAACCTGGAAATAGACTCCCTGGTGAGTCTGGGACAAAAGCTGGCAAAAGGCATTTGGAAGGCACCTTGGAGCTGACAAAGGGCGTTAGCCCGAGTAACCCTCAAGACAGCTGTGAAATGTGGGGCTTATTATTCCTATTTACAGAGGTTCAGTGGTCTAACGGCTGGCCCAAGGTCATACCAGGTCAGCTGAGGGACAGGCTGCAACGTTCTGGAGAGGACGTGCCATGCCTTGCCCTCTTTGGTCTAAGCCCTTTTCCTGGTGGCTGACCTGGATTAGTGCCTGGATGGCCTCTCACTCCTCCAGATTCTACCTTGGCACCTACAAGCCCTTATTGGTATGTCTCACCTGAAGTTTCAAATCTGGGCCCTGGATGTGAGTTCTGAACTCCCACCACTCTCTCATCCCTGGCCTGGGGGCCACATGTCCTTCTTGCCACATTTCTCTTTCATTTTGTGCCTGCAGCGCTCTCTGAGCCCATGAGAAGAGGATGCTGCCTAACCAATGAGCTGACTGATTAGCTAAAGAAGGGACTGACAGAATGACACACTGTGCCCCTACAACCACCTTTGAAAATTCATAGGAGAAAAGCCAGGCTAATATGAGAAAGTGGGGACCACTTGCTCTTGTGAAGGCAGCCATCGCAGCCACCATCTCGTGGTTGTGCGGGGAGTCCAGGAGACAGACAGATCTAGGTTCCAGTCCAGGCTTTGCCATTTACCGGCCCTGGGACCCTGATTAAATCACCTCCTTTCTCTTCTGTGCCTCTATTCCTGCATCTGGATTATGGAACTCACAGCTCCTACCTGAAAGTGTTGCTGGGAGATTGGGCAGGTCGCCACGTGAACCTGACCCTGCACACGGCATTGTGCAGTCTGTGTTAGCCTCTGCTTGCCCTCAGATCAAGAGACTCAGGATGAATCCTCGGTCTGGGCCTGCTGTTCGGGGCTGACCACTCCGGGGGTTTGAGGGCTCCCTCTCCCAGCCAGGCTCCCCTCCCCTCCCCCAGTCCTCTGCTGTTGAACTTTCACTAGATTCTCTGGTTCTAGATGTAGCAACGCTTGTTCCACAAAGCCAGTGTGGAGGGAAAGACTGGCTGCGTGACGGGGAGGAAACCAGTGTTCACGGAGCCCGCGCTCTGCAGACTGTCAATGCTGGGTCCCCAGATACCACCAACACCGCCTGCTGATAAGACAAAGTTGATTGCTGACCCCTGCAAGGGACACGGCCACCTCTCAGAGCTCTGGCAGGGTCTCTGAGAAGGGAAGGATTTTTTGAGACTTTGAAGTTTGGTTTAAGACCAGCCTTTCAGGGGGGGCTGGGGGCTGGGGCGTGCTTAGGACCGGGTAAGAATCTCTCTCCACCAGGTCAGAATTGGTAGGAACAGCAAAGCAAGGGTTTTGAGGCAAGGGAGTCAAAGCTGTGGACTGCAAATTGTTGATGCTCTCCACCGAAGAGTTGATTGTCTTTCAGGAGTTTCTGTAATCAACAATCAAGCCATTTGCTTGTGCAGGACAGTCTGGGAAGAGTAGAATAAAGCTCACGAGGACAATGGAACAGCAGAGGCGTAGGCGGTGAGGTGTGGTTCGGTCTTCGGTGTTCAGGCGGAATGTGGGGTAGACGGTTCTGGTTCTCGGCAGGCACCTTCTGCACTGGACGTAGGGATGACAACCTCTGCATTGCAGAGGAGCCACTGGCCTGAGGCCACATACCCCATGAGTGACCGGGGGAATTCAGACCCTAGTGACTGTGCATGGACAGAAGGGATCCAATTCCTCATTCAGGGTCAGGTCTTGTGGTTGACTGGAGCTTGGGTGAGAGACAGAGAGCTCATTCGGAGATAATTCTGCTGAGGGTGAGCTGAATGGTGAGGTCAGAATGGAGGGGGAAACTTGGAGATGGACCAGATGTGTGTGGGAAGCAAATGGATACAATTGGGTCTTCCTGCCTTGGAAGTGCTTGAAGACTTATAAGGAAAAAGGAGGGAAATGATCTATAGTGGGTGCCTACTGTGTACCAGGCACTAGCCATGTGCCTTAGCTGCCTTACCTCCTTGAGGTAGGCACTCTTATCCTCACTTTACAGATGAGAAAACTGAGGGTCAGGAAGTTCAAGGGACATTCCAGGCTCACATAGTGGGCTGGTGGCAAAGCTGGGATTCGAACTCAGGTCTAAAGACTCTAGAGCTCACATTCAGCCCCATTTCTCTCTGGGATTTACTGTTGCACCTGGGGGGGGTGGCTGAAGGAAACAGGACTCTTTGCCTTTCTAGCAAAGAGCAGACAGAGAAAGGTGGGCCTCTGCTAGGCTTGCCCTCATCACCCCAGGCCCAGCTGGTGTGAAGAACACAGATGGCTGCCTGTAGAGGGTAGCTGGAGGCTACTGGCTGCAGGTTGACAGCAGACCCTCTGACTTGCTGACAGAGTCTCTGACCAGCCAGCCACCCAGTGAACAAAGTTTATGACTGACAGACTTGCAGGGCCACTGCCTGGCCAGCTTACTAAACAGATGGTTGCCTGACAGACAGCCCGACCAGGCAAGTCACCTAAAAGATGCCAGTGACCACCTGGCTTACCAGTTGCTGTTCATGGGTGCCTGTATGAGTGTCCAGCTAAGTAACTGACTGCAAAAAGACAGACAAGCACTAAGTAACTAGCTGCAGACAGACAGACAGACAAGCATGCAGACTTCTGCCAACTGACTCCCATGTCATGAGCTCCCAGCCCTTGGAGCAGCCTGCCTACCTGGGGCTCCAAAACCTGGTTACCCATGTGGGAGAGAAATGGATTTTGTTCTTGGCTCCCAGTTCCTTCCTCACTCCTATTCCCAGACTTAGTTCTGGCCCTCTCTGGTTGAGTTTCATTTCACAGCTGCCCCTTCCTCCTTTCTGGGCTGGCTTCCCAGGACAGGAAAGGGTTCCAGTGCCCCTTACACACAGCTCTGGTCTCAGACCCACCTTCCAAGCGGAGTTCTGTACTCAGGGAGACAGACTGTTACCAGCCCCTCAGTAGAGGTCTCAGCCCACAGAAGGGGCTCAGAGGGGGACTGACAGCTGGCCAGAACAACCCTACTCAGTGACCAACTGGCCACCAACCTGCTGACTGATGTCTGTCTCAGACCCCAGAGGAAAATGGTCCACACTTCCCTTCCACTTCCTCTCCCAACCCCCAAGGCCTACGCTGTGGACCTTACCCTCTGGAAACCAAAAGCAGCCACATATCTGAAAGATAAAATAAAGCCAGGCAAGACTTTGAGCTTTGGCAGGGGAAGCTGAGATAGACGCTGCAGAGAGAGCCAGAGATGGAGCTGGAATAAAGGCCGCCCTGCAGCTGGTGAGGAGACTCAGGGAGCGAGCAGGTGAGAAGGCAGAAGGCTGGAGCTGGGGCTAGACGGCTTGGGGTACAGGGAGGCTGTCCCCCAAGAGTGTCCAGAAAGCCAAGCCATGGGTCCCAGGATCTGATCTAGAGCTCAGGTTGAGTCTGTCTCTCAGCAGAGACTGGACCATGGTAAGGGGAAGGTTCTGGGCCGATCCGCTGACCTTCTGTCCCCCGCCCCCTTCCATTCTCTGGGTTTCTTGCGGAGCTGGGGTCCAGGTTAGTGACTTTTGCCCACTCAGCCTCAGCGCCAGGCCTCTCATCTGGCTGGCCTGGTCTCTTGGTGGCGTGGATACTGATGCCTTCAAGGTGACCTGGCTAGGTTTAGTTGGGCTGAGACAGAGATGAGCATCGTGTTTCTTTCCCTCATCAAACCTGTGCAAGGAACGTAGACTCCCCAAATCTGGGTGCATTGCATGGTGTGGCTGAATGTGAGAAGCACTTAACAGACTGAGGAGAAACAAAGAAAGATAATCATCTTGGGTAACAGGTAACAGAAGTCTGGGAAACTTCAGTAGGTTTTTTTTTTTTTTTTAATCTCAGTTATTTATTAGTTCCTTTAGGATTTGCATCCTGGGACATGATGCCTCTGAGTCTGGGGTGATAGATGAAAGCTTATTCATATCTGGGTGCTGACTTTACATTTACGTATTGCTTCTCAGTGTGACTAAAAGCTCAACTTTCACAGCTTGCTTACAGCTTTAAGATTACATTTAGAGTGCTACTACTGCAGGAGCTTTGAGTGATGTTAAGGTTAGCGCTTGGACTTGAGTCCCTGGACCAAGGCTAACCAGCAGAGCTAGTTATCTCTGAGCCTTGGTGTCATCAGGAGCATAGAGATAATACTAGCACCAAAGGGACAGAGTTGTGGAGAGGGCTAGCAAGCCAATGCATGCAGCACCCATAGCACAGCACCCGGGCTAGGGGATGCAGCCAGTCCCTGCTGAGTGAAAGGAACTGAGGCTCAGAATTGGCTCCTCACTCCCTCTTCTTCTTCAAAGCGACTTCCTCATCTCCCTGGGTCAGACCCTTATCTTCTCCCTGTCAGGTATCAGTTTTGTTTCAGTATCTCCTTGTCTCTTCTGATTGATTATTTGCCCTTCAGCCTATGAACTTCCATTTCCTGAGTCAAATTCCTCAGGCTATTTGAATATACATTTCTTTAAAGAAGATGCACAGATGACCAATAAGCACAGGAACACATGCCCAACACCTTAGTCATCAGGAAATGCAGATCAGAACCACAACCAGATACCATTTCACAACCACTGGAATGACTAGAATAAAAAAGATGGACAATACGCATGTTGGTGAGGCTGTGGAGAAACTGGAAACCTCATACTTTGCTGGAGGAAATATAAAGTGGTGCGGCCAGAAGGAAAACAGTTTGACGATTTTCAAAACTTTAAATATAGAGTTACCATAGGATCCACCAATTCTACTCTTAGGTATATACCCAAGAGAATCAAAACCAAGTAGACCTTGAAGACATTATGCTAAGTGAAAGAAGCCAGACACAAAGGACCACAGATTATATGATTTGGTTGATGTGAAATGTCCAGACTAGGCAAATTCGCAAAGACAGAAAATAGGTTAGTGATTGCCAAGGGCTGGGGGAATGAGGAAAATGAGGAGTGACTGCTAACAGACATGGGATTTCTTATTGGGATAATGAAAATATTCTGGAATTTGATAGTGGCAATGGTTGTGCAACTTGTTGAATATACTAAAATCTACTGACTTGTACATTTTTTAAATGAACCATACATTTTAAAGGATGGATTTTGTGGTATATGAATTATATCTGTTTTAAAACTCCTTCAGGCCTCCATGGTCCCTGCATAAGGAGCATAAAACCTTTGTATGAGGAGGCTCCGGGCCTCTGTAGGTCCCTCCCTAGACTGCCTTCCACGTCTGGTGACGGATGGGGAAGTTAGGACCTAAGGAGAGTCCCTGGGGTCAGAGGTGTCCTGAGGTCAGTTTTCAGGCTCCAGAAGGAGCTTGTGGAATGAGGGGAAACTCCTGTCTGAGTTGAGAGGCTCTGAAACAATGGAGGGGGTTTCCGGCAGGAAGTGGGGCCTCAGAAGGAGAAAGGAAGGTGAAGGAAGCCTGGGCTGTCTGAGGAGGCAGGTGGCTTCCAACTAAATGGCAGGGTGGAGTTTCCCAGAGCTAAACTTCCAGGATCCCTGCAGAGATGAAGCATCAGGAAACCCTGGAAGGTGCCTCTGAAGCTTTCCTCTTATCTCAGTGAGTGGAATGCTGGCGTGGCGACCATGGTTATTGTGGGAGAAAACCAAGATGCATCCTGGGGCCAAGGGCTGAGGTTCTAACCACAGCTCTGTCTCCTGAGTCGTCACTCCCTTTGGGGCCTCGGTTTGTTCAGGAAAGGGTTAAATGAGATGACCTCGAAGTGCCTTTTCTGCACAGATGGTTTGCAACTTGGCTTGATGGTATGAGCTGGAGATTGGGCTGGTTAGCTCAGTGATTGCATGCAGGGTGGTTCCCTGTGGGGATACTGGCATCTGTTCCTACACCCTGAACTACCCCCAGGAAATACCTTTATTCCCTGACTATAGAAAGAGCCTCAACCCTGCACCTGACCCCAGGCCCTAGATCGCAGATTGAGCCAGACACAACCAGAACCAGACTCAGCCTCCAAGAACTCGGGCCCTCACAACCACAGGCCCCGGGAAGCTGCAAGAAAGTGCATGGCTCATCCCCGCTGCAGGGCCCATGGCTTGCGGGTTTGCATGTGTGCAAGGGTCAGAAGCTCTTCCCTAGAAAGGAGGTTATGCTGGGAACAATGTGAAGTAGTGAAATAGGTCCTCTCCATCACTGTGACCTGGGAGTCAGGAGGCCCAAAGGTGCTTTCATTCGCAGACTCTTAGGAATTGCTAAAACAGCTCGGTTCTGACATCTGGAGCTACCTGGTCAGGGCCATTCTCTGGGATTCTGTTTTCACTTTCACTACTTGGTTGTCTGTCCCACAGGGCCGGCAGGTGAGGGGCCGCAGGTGCCAGACAACGACCCCAAGGACGCCATGGGCACGGGAGGCCCACCCGGAGGCGAAGCCAGCCCAGGCCCTGAAGGCCGGCAGCCCAGCATATTCCACAGCATCAAGGTACCCTTGGGCTCGGGCTCAAGGGCAGGGGCGGCCAAGCCCCGCAGAGCAGGCTCTGCTGCTTCCTGGCTGGGGAACACCAGGAAAATGTCGCCTTTCTCTGAGCCTTCCTTTCCTCATCTGTAGGAGGCGGGGATGGAAGGGATGGTGAACAAAAGCAATTAGCTTGGTTTCGGGCACGTGGTAGGCGGCCTGGAGGAAAGAGGGGCTGCTCTGTGGGCAATGGGGCCTGAGCCCCCGGCCTCCCAGTTCCCTAGAGGGATAGAGAAAGACACATTCCCTCCAAACATCTACTGAGCACCTACTGGGTGCCGGGCCCTGTGCCAGGTGCCGTTCACTCAGGATCTTAGTTCTGACAACAGCCCTGGAAGGTAGGGACGCCGTCCTCATCGTGTGGGTGAGGAAGCCAAGACTCAGAAGAACAAGGTGACTATTGTTAAGCTCTGGCATATATACTCTATTTTTTAATTCTTTGAAACAGGTTTCCCTTCTCTTAGGAATTCTGCCAGTTTTTCAGGAGGAGGATCAAAGGCAGGCCGGGATGTTTGGGGTAGAGCGGGGTCGGGTTGAGCAGCCTAAGGATTGGGTGTGCGCGGCAGTCTCACGGGGAAACTCTAGGGTGGGGTAGAGACGGATCTTGGTGACTCTGGGCTGGCTTCCTGGAGAAAGGGGCAGAGTGCTGGGAGCACTCTGGGACCATGTAGGAAGGAACATCCAGTCCAGCTCAGTGGGTTGCTCTGAGGGTCAGATAGGGCTCCTACCTGTCCCGTCCCCATGAAGGGTCGACCCTCTTGGGTGACCCCCAGGCTCTCAGAGTGTACCCAGGACAGTTTTTTCTAGCTTTTAGGCCTGCGTGAGAAACCTTGGACTATGCCAATAATTCTTTCTCTCTGTCCGTCTCTTTTGGTCTCTCCCTGTCTCGCTCCTCTTCTTGACTCTCCATCCCTGACTTTTCTCTCCTCCCATGTGGCTGTCTCCTCTGACTCTGTTTCCCCATCTTTATCCCTCGCTTCTCCCCTGGTCTCACTCTCCCCCTCTTTCTCCAACTCCTTCTCCCTCTGTGGCTCCCCACCTCCACCACCCCCTGTCTGCATCCCTCCCCGCCTCATCTGTTCCTCCGTCCCTCTGCCTGCTGCCGTCATGCGGCTCCTCTGGCAGTTCTTCGTCCTGTGCCACAGCCTGCTGCAGCTGGCGCAGCTCATGATCTCTGGCTACCTCAAGAGTTCCATCTCCACAGTGGAGAAGCGCTTCGGCCTCTCCAGCCAGACTTCGGGGCTGCTGGCTGCATTCAACGAGGTACTGGCCCTGGCTCCACTGCAGGGGTGGGGCCATTGCGGAGACCTGCCCTCTCCCCTGCCCCCAACCTCCTTCCTCACCCCACACCCAGTGGCCTCAGGCAACCCACATCAACCCCCCAATCTCCTTGGCCAGCATCTTCCAAAGCTTTCTGGCTGAGAGACTGATAAACCATGTGCTCGGGGCCCAGAGGAGACGCCTCCGGCCCTATAATGCAGAGCATTGGCCGCAGTCTTCTCAAGACCCGGCAAGCCTCCCCCTGTGTTCGCTCTGATGGGGGACATGGCACATTTTAGAGCTAGCCGGGATGTGGATCCCCACATCCACCCTCTCTCCCTTTGGTTCCCTTACTTTTCCAGGCATCTAAACAATTGTCTGCCCCAGGGAGGAATCGGATCAAGTCGCTTCAGCAGTGATGAGAGAGTTTTAAATTAGATCAGAGGCAGAACTTTCCAACCTTGGGTGGTGGTGAGAAGAAGTGACACCATGGCACAGGGTGTTATCCTCAGAACTGCCCAGGGATGCACAGACCTCAGGGTCTGGAGTCAATAGTCAAGTGGCTAGTCATGGACTAACTGGACTCCAGGCTGCTTTGGGTGGATTTGGAGATCAGGGTCCAGCTATGCCCCAGCCCTTCCATCACCAGATGTTCCTTCTCACCCTTGGAGAAGGCAGCTGTCCGGAGAACATTGTCTTTCTTCCCTGCCCTCAGCAGCGTTCTGTAAAATTCTCGGCCCACTTGGCAATGTGTCACATTCCTCCCAACCCATGGCCTGCCGGCTACACAGTCCTGGCCCCAGACGTCCGTCAGCACCCCACCTCTAGGTCTTGGATGTGGGAAGTGAAAGTCTGCCTTGCTGTAGGACCTCGGGCGCGTCACCACCTCTCTCTGGGCCTCGTGTCCCCATCTATCAAGCGGTTACACTTCCTAATGCCAACCCTCTGCCAACCACAGTCACCAGCCAGGGAGCCGTGGACTTGGATTCACACCCAAGCTCCTGACTGCAGAGCCTGCCCCCCATCCCACGAGCTCTCAAGTCCCCCCCACTGCCCACATCCGAGTATTTTGATCCTAAGGCTTGAAATTCAAAGCCTTAGTCCTCTGGCTTTAGACATTTTAAAATATATTTCCCTCATTCATGACTTCCCAGAAACTCCAAATCCTTTTCCTTCACTACCATCTCTCCTCCATGTTCGGGATCAACCCATGTTCTAAAAGGAAAATGAAATTCTGGTTTTATCCTCCCTGCCCTCCTCCCCTCCCCGCCCACCCCCAGCCCCGCCTTAATGGGTCAGCAGGGCCTTTCCTGGAAGGACCTGGACTCTGTGTTTAAAGAAGAGCCTGGAAGATTCCTATGCAGCCAGCTAGTCCATGATAGAACTGGGAAAGCCGAGGTTGGGGATAGAGACAGGCCTCCAGCCCTGGGAGGGGCCTATGCCACTGGGCTCTGCCCCAATTTAATAGGTCCCCCTGTCCTGCTGCAGGTGGGGAACACGGCCCTGATCGTGTTCGTGAGCTATTTTGGCAGCCGTGTGCACCGGCCCCGGATGATCGGCTGTGGCGCTGTCCTGGTGGCCCTGGCAGGTCTGCTCATGAGCCTCCCGCACTTCGTCTCAGAGCCATACCACTACGACCTCACCGGCCCCGGTAGGAGCAGGGGCCCTGCACCCGACAGGCCCTGAGGAGCTGCACTGTTGGGCTCCCGGGAGTCCCCAGGCCTTCCTCCCCCACCCCGCTGCCTCCCTGAGTCCCAGCCCAGGTGGCTTTCATCAGCAGTCCTGGGGCAAGGGGTAGGACAAATGTCCCGCATTTTTCTTTGAGGTCGGGTGCATTTACAACGCGGCTTAATCATGACCTCATGTTTGTAGGCCCTCAAGAACCGTTTGTGGCATAATGACAGCCGTATGGTACACTTTTCACCATGCACCAGACAGTGCTCTAAGTGCTTTATGTATATGATGCATTTAATCCTCACAAGAAGCCAAGACAATGATGAAATAAAGAATGAATGAATGAATGAACAAATGGAGAAAATGAAAGAATTTTAGATAGGAACAGTCAGGACCTGTTCAGTACAGTAAGATTTTGTTGAGAGCCTACTTGACAGATGGATGAGAGAATCCCTTAAAAAATGACCCAAGCACATAAGAATTCACTTCATTCTTTCTCTCTCTCACCCACCCACCCACCCACCCATTCATCCATCCATCCATCAGTCTAACCATACATCCCGCCAACCATCCATACAGCAGTCCACCCAATAACCCCTTAGTAATGCCTGCTCTGTGCCAGATCCTGATGGCGGGGGGGTCAGTCCTTGCCTCCAGGAGCTCCCAGTCTGGGGGAGGAGACAGAGACAAACAGAAATCCCCCCAGTGCCACTGTGGGAGGGAGCCCACGCCCCAGCCTGCCCTCAGGAAAGGATTCCCAGTGAAGGAGAGCTCTCTTGCTCCTCCTATCAGCTCACACCTCTGGAGCTCCCACTCTAGCCAGGGCTGGGGTGAAGAGATGGAGCAGGTAGGACTAGCCCTGAGTAGCTCCTGTAAGGTGTGGGGTTGGTGTGAGCATGGACAACTCTGCTACTAGGTATAGAGTCCAGCTCCTTAGGAGGTGGCCAGAGGGAGCCACTGGAGCCCTGAGTGGGGGGAGGACACTTGTAGCTGGAGGGAGCTGGAGAGGGTAGCACTTAAACTACGGTTTAGAAAGAAGATGGGCATTTCAGGTGAAGACAGCTGCATGGCCAAGGACAAGGGAAAGTAAAGTGTATATCTGAGGAAAGCAGAGCACTTTATTTGGGCCCTATGGGAAGTTGTCAAGAGGACTAGTTGGAATGCTAAAAAATAATACATCCTCATAATATTTGTCTGGAATGTTCACCTTCCGTGAAGCTTTTCCTGGGCATGGTCACACATGCTTCTCTTCATCCTGATGCCACATGACACCCCTGCCACAGGCTCACCATGGAACCCTGAGCAAAACCCTTCTCTCTGAGCCTCAGCCTTCACATCAGTCCAACGAGTCAATGAGACTCAGTGATGTCCAAGTACCTGTCCTGCTCCGACATTCCAGGCCATTCCATTCATTCATTCTTTCTCCAATCTTTATTCAGCTCTGTTATGTGCCAGGCCCTCCATGAGACACAGGAGTGGAAAGGGCAGACCTGGTCTCTAACCAGCTGTCCTATCTGACATCTAGCAGGTGCTGACAAGCCACTTGCCTAATGTTCGCAATCCTCATCTGTGAGTGAGAAAACCGAGGCTCGGGGTGGAGGGGGCATCTTTCCCAAGGCCCACAGCTAGTTAGAGGTGTAATTATGGCACACCCAGGCAGCCTGGCCCTAGAGCCTCTACTATGAGCTGCTGAATTATTCTGTTTCTGAATTCCCTCTCTCTGTAGAACATCCATTCTAGGAGAGCTGTTTGAGGCATGAGAAAGGCCCTGGCTTCTGCTGAAGTCATACAGTGAGGTGCGGTTGAAGGTCAAAATATAGAGCCTTGACCTTGGGTCACATGCCCCTTCTGGGCTGAGGGAGTGCCTCTTGGCGCTGGATGGACACAGCTCAGAGTCCCAGCTCCGGGAGAGGGCTGGGCAGGCTGCAGAGAGGAGGCCACTCCTATAGCTGCTTTTGGGATAATAATAGTGTGAGGCTTTCCTCCCGTTTGCTCACCAAATATTGGTGAGCTGCAGGGAACAAATTACTGGTAATAAATCAAAAATTCACTTTTACTACTCTCTGCAGCTGTGTCCTGAGCTGACACCAAACCCTCCCCAAAATGAACCCAAAAGTCACTGGAGCTCTCCATGAGCCAGCCCAGGCTTCCCTCACCTGCCCAGCCCTGCCTTCAGCCCTGGCCATGCCCCTCACCCTCTGCGATGGGGTCATCCTGAACTTCTCCTCCTGCCAGCACAGTGCCCTTTCAAGCACAAGCTGTGACCTCGCCCTGGAACACCAACTCCCCCCCCTCCTCCCCCGACCTTCTCGGTTTGGAAAATCTTGTTTGTTTTTCTGGACCCGGTTCAAACGCTCCCTCCTTTGACCACCCCACCTCACCCAAGAAACACAGTTGCCGTGGGGCTTTCACACACGTCTGCTCAGAAAGGTCGTACAGGGTGAGTTAAGGGCACGGACTCTGCAGCCTTCCTGGCTCTGCCTTTTTCTGGTTGCTGCGTGAGCATCAGTCCCCTCATCTGGGAAAAGGGTTCGACGAGAGCACCTGCTCCTAGCTGCGTTGTGAGGTTAAATGATTTCTATACAGAGCTCTTAGAACAGTTACCTTGCATCTGGCAAGTGCTATGTAGGTATCGGCTATTGTCATAATATTTTTTGTATCCTCTCTCAGAGGATCTGTCACAGGACTTCAAGGCTTCCCTGTGCCTGCCCACCACCTCCGCCCCAGCACCAGCCCCCTCCAACAACAGCTGCTCCAGCCACACGGAGACCCAGTACCTGGCTGTGGTGGGGATAATGTTCACGGCACAGACCCTGCTCGGGGTGGGCAGCGTGCCCATTCAGCCCTTCGGCATCTCCTTCATCGATGACTTTGCACACAACAGCAACTCCCCCCTCTACCTAGGTGAGGACGGTCCCCTCCGACTCGGGCTCTGAGAGCCAGGTCAGGCTCGGGTAGAAGGCAGAGAGGTCCAGGGTGGGGGCTGGGCACTGAGGCCCTGACCTCTGCCCCATCTGGCCTGGAGAGTTCCCCAGCCCTACCCAAGGGAGACTGAGCTGCTGAGGGAAGCCAGGCCAGAGGGTCCTACCCTGGGCTTTGTGTTGCAGGGATCCTGTTTGCAGTAACCATGATGGGGCCAGGCATGGCCTACGGGCTGGGCAGCCTCATGCTGCGCCTTTATGTGGACATTGACCGAATGCCAGAAGGTGAGCTCGTCTCCTGCCTTCCTGCAGCACACAGCTCTCCCCAGGGGTGGCACAGACCAGCCACTGGTCTCATAGGAGACACTGAGCTGGAGCACCTGGGTTCAAATCCCAGCAATACTACTGACTTTGGACAAGCCTTGTATCCTCTCTAAGCTTCTGCTTTCTCATCTTTGAGATAAAGGCAACTGTCTCTGACCTATCTCCCAAAGCTGCAATCAGAATCCAAGTTGATGGAGATAAACTGTAAAGTGCCATCAGATGAGGTTGTGCCTGTCATCGGTGTACTGTAACTATGAGATTTTGTTTTATTCCATACCCTAGCTCCCCCAGACCCCTAATCCTGTATTCAGATATGCTGGGGGTTGTGTGTGTGTGTGTGTGAAACAGATGAATCCATTCTCTTGGCCTGTAGGGAGTTCCCACCCTTAGGGGGAAAACAAGACTCAGGGACTATGACACACTGGAGAGACCTTTTTGAGCAGGACTCAGGGATTCAATGTGCTACCTTGGGCCTCTCTCAGACAGGTAATTTACTGGGTGATCTCTAAGAGGCCTTCTAGTTCTGAACACCTCAGATTCTGGGAAGTTGTGCCAGGGACACAATTTGGAGTCCAGTGACCTCAAGTCCAGATTGTGGGTCAAGGAGTGGGATTAAAGGCAGCCAGGGGAGAGGAGTTCTGGGGAGGCTGGACCTCTGGAGACCTGCTGGGGGTGGGTGGGAGGGAGATTCCTGTTAGAACATTCCTGCTCGGGCATTACTGTAGCATCTCAGCTGCCTGCGAGTCACACCAGGCAATTCTGGGCCCCCTAGTGTGCCTTATGGCTCCTGCTACCCAGAGGTCCTATCCCTCATCTGGAGATTTTTCAACAGGACCTTGAAGCCTCAGGTAACACATGGATGGCTGGATGTGCAGATATTCTTGTCCTCTGACTTTTGCCCAAAGATTTCCCCAGCCAGGATAGGTCTGGCTGGGCAGCTCAGCACAAGAATCACTATGAACTCTCTTCCTTCTAGAAAGCCGGGCCCAGGAGCTGGGTGTAACTCCCCTCTCTTTGGAAGGAAAGGTCCTGGGAGTTGGGGTTTCCCCAGGCTCCCCAGACACACGCAGCTGCTCAGGGTGTGGGGGTGTGTTTTCTATGTTAACATCATCCTGGCAGATATGGCATTTATGTTGACTGACATGCTGCCTCCCTTGTCCTTCTTTCCTTACGGGGGATTTCATAGGGTGGAAGGATCGTGTCCACAGGCACAGACTAGTATGTGAGAAGCAGGTGAGTTAGGTATATGCATGTGTGAGCTCTCAAGCCTGGCACAGAGGCAAGGGGAATAATAAGTGGAGGAAGGACTTAAGTCTCATCAGTGCAAAAGCCAAATCCATCCTTTGCTTCACAGGTGCATTGCTGAGTACCGACTGTGTACTCTGGTCCCTGCACAAGATCAAATGCCTGGGGCTCCAGCCCCACACACAGGGGTAGGATTTATTATGCATTTGTACCTTTATAAAGTCTCTGCAGATATTACGGAGATGGTAGGAGGATGTACCCAACTCAGCCTTTTGATCTGAGAGGTTTGATGAGAGATTTGTATCCTCCAGCCAGGATGTGCACCTGGGGTAATCTAGTCCTAATTAAACCTGGGGGACAGCAGAGGGGGGAATTAAAACCACCTGGGCCTTGGGTAAGGCCAGGTATTTTTCTTTTTTTTTCCCCAGAAAAAAATGTAACTTTTTATGGGACTGCAGTTTTTGAAATACAGAACTCTTATAGCCCATCTATACTATTTATATTTCAAGTTCATTTTACAAAAGACTTACACCATTTTGAAAGAATGGTGTTGAGATCATGTTTTAGTTTACTAAAGCTACTGGAATGCAATACCCCAGAGATGGGTTGGATTTTATAAAGGAGATTTATTCAGTTACAAATTTACATTTCCTTGGAGGAAAGGCTGCTAGCTTTCCTCTGGGTTCCTCTGTGACATGAGAAGGCACACAGCAAAGTCTAGTGCTGGCTTTCTCTCCTGTCTTCTGGGTTCAAACAGCTTTCCCTGGGTCATTTCCCATCTGCATCTCCAAACATCTGGGTCTGAGTTCCTTCTCTCTCTTCTGACTCTTCCTTTTAAGCTTCCAGCTGATCAAATTAAAATGTCACTCATCGTGTGGAAGTCACTCCCCTTAGCTGACCGCAGGTGTAATCAGCCATGGATGAATTTCACGTGCTGATAATTCAAGTCCACAGCAACAGAACAACTGGGCACCATCACCTGGCTTCCCCAGGCTCCCCAGACGCACGCAGCTGCTCAGGGTGTGGGGGTGTGTTTTCTATGTTGACATCATCCTGGCAGATATGGCATTTATATTGACTGACATGCTGCCTCCCTTGTCCTTCTTTCCTTATGGGAGATTTATAGGGTGGGAGGATTGTGTCCACAGGCACAGACTAGTATGTGAGAAGTAGGTGAGTTAGGTATATGCATGTATCCCCCCTCTGCTGGCCAAGGTGACACCTGAACCAAACTACTACAGATCATGATCTGAAATACTTGTTGGAGAGTTCACAAAGGACTCATGGAATCTGGTCTCCACAAATCCACTATACACTGGCATAAACAAACATGGTTGAATGGCAGGGATCCATGCATAAAAATACTAATTCTCTATATGAGTGGTCAGCAAATTATAGCCTGTGGGCCAAATCTGGCTGGTGGCCCAGTTTTGTACAGCTGTGAACTAAACATAACTTTAACATTTTTAAAGGGTTGTTTAAAAAAAAAGACAAATGGCACATATGGTCTATAAAACTAAAATATTTACTACCTGGCCTTTTATAGGAAAAGTATGCCAACCCCTGCTCTAATACAATAGCTATCAGAATTTATGATGAGCATTGAACAATATACCACTGTAATGTGCCAGTAATTAGCACTACTCATCTCTAAAATGTGGCACCTCTATTTGAATATATACATTTCCAAAACATAATTACATGTGAGAAGCAGCAGGTCTGCTTAACACTAGCCTTTCCTGATTAAGGTCAGATATTGTTGGCAAGCATCTCTGGTGATTTTAATCATCATGCAGATCTGAGAACCTAAAGAGTAGTCCTAACCACATATTTAATAATAATAACCACAATTGTAATAATAAAAATAAGAAGAGCAAACACCTACACAGCACTGTGCCAGGCACTATTTGAAGGGCTTTCCATGCATTAGTTCCTATAATTCTCACAACAGCCCTGTGATGTAGGCACCATTGCTATCTGTATTTTATAGAGGATGAGGCACAAAGAGGTTAAGTAACATGCCCACAAAACTAGTAATAGAATTCAGACCCAGCAGCCCATTTCCAAAGACCATGAACTTCAGCATTATGCTGCATCACCTTCATAAAGAAGCCAGAGCCCCTGACAGGGTCAAGGTCTTGCCCAAGGTCACATGGGCCATGATTGGCAGAGCCAACTAGAATCCAGGTCTCCCGACTTGTGGCTCAGGCTGCCTCAATGTCTCAGAGGCTGGTCTCAGCTGGTGGCCTTTTGCAGTGACAGCCCAACCTGAGCCTAACATCACCATGTCTTCTCTTCCAGGTGGCATCAGCCTGACCTCGAAAGACCCCCGATGGGTGGGTGCCTGGTGGCTGGGCTTCCTCATTTCTGCTGGTGTGGTGGCCCTGGCGGCCACCCCCTACTTCTTCTTCCCCAGGGAGATGCCTAAGGAGAAGTATGAGCTTTGCTTCCAGCGGCGAAAGGTCTTGACAGTTGCAGCCTCATCTGTTGGCAAAGTAAGTCCCCCACCATCACCACATCCCCTGCCCCAGCCCAGGCTCCAGCCCTTATCCACTCATCCTCCTCTGCAACATTGAACATTATCCCTCCTGGGCGCTGCACTTCAAAGCTTACCATGCTCATTTGTGTTTGGGATTCACTGCGTCCTCCCAACAGCCCTGCACCATAATAATACTTGACCTTTTCACAGTTGAGGAGATGAAGGGACAGAGAATAGAAATGACTTTTCCAAGATAATACAGCCAGGAAAGGGCAGAGTTGGATGACAACCCAAGCCTGTCTGAGTCCATACCTCTTGCTCTAACTACTGCACTTACTGCCTCTCCACTTGTCACAAAGTTTGTGGTATATTCTGAAAGTGCTATAGGAATGCTAGGTACTGGGTGAGCGGGCAGGCTGCAGGGGGTGGACAGAAGCCTCTGGGAAGAGTTCTCTGAAGGGGCGGGATTTGAGATGGACTTTGAAGGACGTGTAAGAGGCCAGAAAGAAGGAGGGCATTCTAGGCTTGGAAATGGTACAGGCAGAGGATTTGGGGCAGGGAAATGAACTTGGCCTTTTTGGGGATGGGAAAGGGGACAAACTCATATTGAGCACCTCCTCTGGGCCAGGCCCAGGCTGGTCACTGTCCCCTCAAAAATCAGCGCATTGTCCCTGCCTTTCGAGGACAAAGACTCATCAACAAGAAACAGCAACCTGTGTGATGCTTTTGGGAACCATCTCACTGAATCCCCCTGCTCACCTATTGGGGCAGATGATCTTTTTCTCAGAAAAGGCTGAGTCAGGTGGAAGGATTCGTCCGAGTTCTGGTCAAGGAGGGTAGGACCATGTGAGCCATTGGGCAGGATAGGTGACTTCCGGCCGGGGCCTCCGAGGTTTCCAGGGACCCATGAAGCCATGAGGCCTGAAAAGAGATTAAGTTTTCTCCCAAATACAAAAGGAAGTGACAAAATAGAAATGTTTTCTTTAAAGTTTCATCACACACCCTTAAGGTCACCTCATTAATTTTTATTTAACATGCATATACATTTCATTACATTTTGAAAACGTGTGGATTAGACTTTTTCTTTTATTCCGAAATATGAATGACGATGGCTGCTGCCAAATGATTTCAGTTTCAAAGGGACAATCTATAAAAATCCTGCCAGATATTTCGCAGTGAGAAGAACTCTGCATCATGCGGCAGGGCGGTGCATTCGAGGAGGGGTGCTGGCCTGGGGAGCACTCCTCCTTCTTAGAGGAAGAGTTTGGCTCGAAAGGGCTAAAAATGTCTCTGCCTAGAAAATCTGGGATTTGAGCTTAAGTCTGTCTGCCCTACTGAACCTCAGCCCTGTCCCTCTGGAGTGTAGAGGAGAGGGTGTGTGCATGGTGGGGAGCAAGGGAAAATGATGGTGGAAGAGCCAACAGGGGCAGGGACAGGAAAGGCTTTGGCTCACTCACCAGGCACTGGGCAGAGAAAGGATTGTGAGGGCTGAGGGCAGGGTGCGGCGCTCACGGCAGCTCAACCAGGGCACTGGCCATGAGGTGGGGACAGGGGTGGATCCTGTAGCTACCCAAGAGGGGAACTGTTTGGACTTGGGTGCTGCTCTGCTATGGGAAGCCCCCGAGACAGCAAAGGGCTGGGCGGCTGCTGGGGGTGGCTAGCTCAGACGCATAGGGAAACATGCTGGGGAGGGGCCAAGTTAATGTTAGACAGAGTTCGGAAACCACAGATAGTCCTTCCTGGTTCTGCCTAACTCAGGCCAAAATTTGGATGGATAAAATTCCTGGAACTTGGGGAAGAGTTCTTGGAAGGTGATGCGATCATAGAGGAAGGGGAAAGCGTGGGTTGCTGGTCACTGAAAATCACCAAGTCGGGTCCTAAATGTGAACAGAGAAGAACAGCCCATTGGGCAAAAGGATGATCTTGACCTTTGAATAGTTGGAAGAGGCAAGGGCAGAGCGTGGGAGACTTGTCACACGTCAGGTGTGTGACCACAGACAAGTCACGTCCCTATTCTGTCCCGTTGTGTAAGATGCTGAGGTGAGGTGCCTGGGGCAATACTCCGTGCCCCTTGGATTCTGGCAGTGCCTCATTCCTTGAGCCAAAGCTGCTGATCCCGAGATTCTGATTTCAAGATCTGAGCCTCTGTGATGCCTTGAAACCCTGGCTTCCCGGCTGTGAACTTGTCTGGCTGTCTAGATTCATTCTGTCAGCATATTGGGGACGGGGAGTGAAGAGGGAAGGGGGTGAGAGGTTCTTAAAAAAGAACCGAAGGCTGAGAACATGAAGATCTGCTTCCAGAAGCTCTCAGGCAATAAATATTGATGTGGGAGGAATTTTTCCTCTGCCTCCTTGAAGCTGCCTTGGCTGGATCTGCTTTCAATAAAGCTGCTGGCCTGGCTGAAAAAGGCCACTAATGGGAAGGTGGATGGGGCAGGGAGAAGGGCCCATTCAGGTGAAATCGGCTGTCAGAATGTACAGCTCGGGTGTCTGTCTTCTGCAGGGAGAGGGAGCGAGTAAGGAGAGAAAGTAAAGGGGAGAGCTATTTCTGAAACCCCTTGAAACGTTCTGTAATAGGGTCAGTGCTCAGGGACCCCCAAAATAACCTCCTAGAAGTAACTGCTGGATTTTTTTTTTTTTTTTTTTTTTGTAACTGCAGTTTTTAAAGGTATCTGGGAAGGGATAGTGCATAATCTAATCTCTGGCCTTAGTCTCCCTTCTATACCATCGGCGCTAGATCAGACATGACCTGCCAGCTCTGATACGTTCCATGTTATCCCCTCTAAATGGATCCCTGACTCTGGAGTACTATGTGAGCATATTCACAGGAGAACAGAGTGATGCATCTACAGTCCCCCCCACCCCCAAGCTACTCTCAAGTAGTGAAGGAAGGCCGGGCACATACAGACGGGGGTGGCTGAGTAACAGCTCGGCTTTCTCTCATGGCCATGACTGTGGGGTTCTCTGCGTGGAGTCTTGGGGACAGGGGTGTGAGATTAGCGGTCTCCACAGAGAAGAGAATGAGATGCAGGCGGGATGCCCTGATTCCTGCCTTTCACTCTGGGCCTGCATCTCTGGCCTTGGAATTCAGGTGGCCACCCAGACACCCTCTTAGGAGTGACCATTATCTAGACCTCAATCTTCCCATCTTTACAATGGGCCTGTGTCTAAGGTGCTATGGGGCCTCAGGACGCCTGGCAGATGGTTCTGCTGAGCCCATGGAGTAAGGATGGTCTCCTAGGAGCTCCCTGGCAGACTGCCCCTCTGTGGTGGGGGGAACCCCATTCAACCAGCAGCCCTCCTGTACCTGCCCTTGGGACTGGGCCAGAGGCGGAAGAGGCCCAGCCAGCTACTTGCTGGCACATAAGCCCCTTCTATCAAGAACCCTTGTCCCTGCCCAACCTCTGAGCACCTCTGCACTCTGTGATCTTCCCTCTAGTTCATGTTTTCCAGGATTATATGTACCTGTTATTTCTGGGATATCTCTTGAGAATCTGAGATTCTAAGATTATATGGTTTTGAAGTTCTATGATTCTAACAGTTGGAGGATCTCAATTCTTGTGTTCTATTATTCTAAGATTCTCTGCCTTAAGTGCTCTGTGATTCCTAAAATTCATGTTTCTAAACAGCTACCATGTGGGCCCAAGAGTCTATGAGTAGATGAAGTCCATTGTCTCTAGGTTCTTAGCCTTGACATACTTCTTTGGGAGAATAGTTAGGGAAGGGGTACAGGAGTGAGAGGTATCAATGGTCCTTAAACCCCAGGATTTAGGTCTGGACCATGGGATCTGCCCAGCCAGGAGGAACTGTCCATTCCCCCAGGACTTTGTGATCCCATATGCAGCCACTATGAGTACTGGAGTGACGTGAGGAGAGGCTCTTTCCCCCCCAGGGCCTCTCCTTGCAGGCACTACCTCTAGACCCCTCCCAGTAATCCAGGGCTTGTGGTTTCCACCCTCACCTCACCTCAACTCTTCAAAGGTAAAAGGGCCTTTGTGATTGCTCAGTTAACCACCTGCCCTCCAATCCATTTTACAGATGGGGGCATTGAGGCCCAGAGAGGCAAAGGCATGCCCAGAGCTTGGCCAGCACTCCTGGCCCCTGTACCAACCTGTATAAGACCAGCTCCTGATCTCAAAGGCTGAACAGAGCCTCCCCACCCTGGCCTGGTACAGATCAGGAGCTCGAGGGGGTCTTTGGAGTTATCTGCTTGAGTGGTTTTCAGACTGTACCCCATAGAGCCCTAAGGGTGCCCCAGTAGGAAAAATAGGGGGAGGTCTCCTCAGTAGGGGCAAAGGGTCTTCCCCTCCACTCCCATACACACACTTCAATCAGAGAAGTTCTACTTTTATATGTTTTAAATACATCTTTTGAGTGGGAGGGTTCTGTTGCTAAAATCCAGTTTTAAAAGCACTGACCTACCTCCACCCCACCCCTACCCCCACTTGACCAAGTTGGAGACTGAGACTAAAGAATAGAGGAGAATGGAAGCTCATTTGGCCCAAGAGGCACCATGCAAGAGGCTCCTGGAGATATGAGGCATCTTATGGAGGACAGGAGGACAGAGCCGGGAATGGGCTTCTACACCATTCTGAATTCTGGCTCTGCTACTTACTAATTCTGAAATCTGTAAAATGGGTATAATCATAGCATCTACATCTTGGGATTATTGTGAGAGGGAAATGAGGCAAAACAATGAGAGGAGTGGTTTAATGCCTGACACAGAGTGAGGCTCAGGAGACAGGAATGCCTTGTTCTTAAAATCTTTCTCTGATCAGGTCAGCCTGAAGAGGAAAAATACGGGAGTACTTTTTAAGAAAATCATTCTTCTTTTAGGCTTTTCCATATCCTACTTTCACTATAACCCATAAAAGGTTTGAGCTCATATCAAGCACATGTACTGTAAATCGTAAGATAGTAGGAATAAGGCTAACCTCTATCGCTTACTCTGTACCAGGCCCTGTTCCAAGCCCTTTGTGTCTATTATCTCAGTTAACTTTCATAAGCCACCTATGAAGTAGATGTTATCATTACTCCCACTTTACAACTGAGGAAACTGAGTCACAGAGAGATTAAATGACCTAGCTAAGGTCACATGGTTAGTAAAAGGGTAGGGCTGGGATTCATACCCAGGAAGACCCATTCCTGGACCTCTGCTAAAAATATATATGAATAAGTAATTGAAGACTAAAGAACAGAAAAAATATAAATATAAATAAGAGAAAAATGCTAAAAGAATAAAAAAGAAAAACAGATTCAGGGACCATAAAGATCAACTCAGTTGAACCACATCTTTGCTTCTGAGCTTCCCAGCTGGCAAAGGGAAAAGAGAGGTATGACCAATCACATGACTCTCATTGTAAGAGTCTTGTTCTCCACAGAAGCTCCAATCTCCAGGCACCCTGCTAGAAGACCCTCGCACCTATGAAGGACAGAACTTGTAGCAAATAACTCCATCCCTGGGGTTTCTTCCTGTGGTGTCATGATGGAAGCTGAGGGCTGACAGAGAGTGCCACACACCTGCTGTAAGTCAGCTCTGGGGCCTGGAGACACAGCCTCAGAACAGAGCTTCCTCTGAGGGGAGCTCCTGGATCCCTGGAGGCTCAGCAAACAATGGGGCCTTCCATGCACTGGACTGCACAGGGTCCCATGGTGCCGCAGGCTTGCAGCGGTCAGCATCGGCCCCAAGAGGGGAAGCTCGCACGAGTTCCCCCTAACCAGTTGTTTGCTGATCTGGACAAACCACAGCCCAGATGGTTCATGCCCTAAGCCCTGCTCAGAGCCGTGACACAGTTGTTTCCTGTTTCTGGAACTCACTATTAGTCAGGAGTCCCCAAAACAGATTAAGGAAGAGAGAGGCAGAAAACGATGGAAAGCATGGGGGGCCCAGGAGCTAGAGGTAAACAGTGCTCCTAACACCCCCAGAATAAAGGCCTAATCCCAGAGCCTGACTTTCAAAACTGCTCCCAGCTCCTGCCCCAGTGAGCCAATTGACTGTTGACTGGGATCCCCACTGATTCCCCCACATGACAGACTCTTCCCACCACCTACTTTTGCTCAAACTGTGGCCCCGTGTCAAATGGCTGCCCCCTTACTGTCTATCCAAATTCTCAAACCTGGCTTCCCCCTGGACACCTTCCCTGACAGCAGTTCCTGGAAATCTGTCCCTCCCCACTCGTTTCCACACCTCACATTCTTTTTCACAACACGAGACAGGATTGACATGGGGCTACTAAGGAACCTGAGTTCAAGAGCCTGCTCTGCTGATAACTTCCCTTTCTGGACTTCAGTTTCCTCTTTTGTGAAAGAATGCAGTAAAAATCTCTGAGTAAGTCTGTTGTGGATGTTAAATGGCACTGTGGATGTGAAAGTGCTGTGTAGACCTTCCTGGGTTGTACATGTGGGAGCAGATGGAACTCTGTTGACTGTTTTTACTTTTCACAAGAGGGTGAGGAACCCGGGGCAAGGATCTCACAGATTCTGCTTGCCCCTAAGGTTATGTCTGCCCCTGTTCCTGAGACATGATCACCCTGTGCCCAGCACCCCTACTTCCCTTCCTAAGGCAGCATCCCACGCGTCACACATTTCTCCATCAGATATCCCGGACGCTCCCACCACGCTATGATGTCCTTCCCGGACCACTCTCCCCATCGCTAGGCTAGGACTGAGAAAGATATAAATAGACTCACTAATTCTTTTTAAGGGAGGACAGTCCAATAGGAATATAATATGAGCCACACAAGGAGTTCTAAATTTTCTAGTAGGTATGTTACAAAGGAAAAAGAAAATAACTTAACCCAGTATATCCAAAATATTCTCACTTCAACCTATAACAATTAATAATAGGATATTTTACATGCTTTCTCCAAACTAAGCCTTTGAAATGTGGTGCATATTTTACTCTGACAGCACATCTGAAATGAGACTAGCCATATTTAAAAAACTCAGTAGCCACATGTGGCTGGTAGCACCATACTGGACAATTCAATTATATGGTTTAAGTGACTAATAGACCCAGTATGCCCTACCCAGATACCCGGGCTTAAATGGTGGGATCTCAGGCACCCAAACAGGTGAGTGTGGCCCCTTGGAATCAGACCACAAAGGTGTCTTCTAATCCCGCTGCTCCTGACCAGGGCCTCTGGGCACACGGGGCTTAGCGAATAAGGCCTGAGTCTTCTACTTGGGCAGTTGAGCTCAGGTCTTAGTTCTGCCACTCTCTAGTTGAGTGATGTTGGACAAGTTACCTAACCTCGGAATTTGTGTCCTCGTGGATAAAGGAGAATGAGATGCCTTCCTTTGCAGGGAGCAGGATCATGTGTGTGTAGCTACCAGCCTATGTACGAGTAGCCTGGCATGTCCTGGAATCTCAGGGTCAGCAGACAATGGGGACGTCCATGCACAGGACCACACAGGGTACCATGGAACTGCAGGCTTGCAGCGGTCAGCACTTCTGAACCATTAGCCACCATAGCACCTCCTCCTGACATCCTCATTTTTCTTCCAGGAGCCTGGTGTTGCCTGCATCCATTGCCTGTTGGAGCCATATCTTGTACTCACTTTTTCATAGATATTTTTCAGGCACCTACTACATGCCAGGAGGTTTCAGAACAGTATAAGCATGCTCCGTGCTTTTGCAGAACTCAGAGGCCGGCAGGTGAGCTAGGCATTGAATAATGTTTGACTCAAACCTAAGTGGCCATAACATAGATACTTCTTTGTTTTCTTAAAAATCAACTTAACTTCAACTCCAAATGAACGTCCTGCCACATCAGCAAAAAACTCAATCTCAACCTTTCAAGGCTTCTCCCAACAATATGAGGCAAAAGCCCTGAGGTCTTATGTGGTGCCCAGGCACCAGGGGCTGCCCAGCCCTGCCCAGCAGGCATCAGCACCAGCTCACCCTGGTCATTATGGGGCCATGTGGTCCCCTTAACATGCTTGGAGCACAGACAACCTGGTGTGCCAGGGAATGTGGGCCCAGCCTTCCAAGGTCAGCCTGCAGCCTGACCCTCTTGGGCCCTGTCTCACAGGGTACATGGTTTCCTGATGCTCAAGGAAACCCACAGACTTCTTGGTTGCTTCTCCGCCACCATTTCTTATTTTTAGTTGTAGGTAGGATCCTCTTCTCTTCCCTCATCCTTGGAGGCTGCCCTCTCTCCTCATTCCTCTCCACAACACGCAGCATAATCTTCTCAACAGACTCAGGCTTTGGAAACAAAAGTCAGGAAGAAAAATCTAGCAGCTGTTCACTGCTTTCTGCTCTGCCACGAACCTCCCTGATGCCAGGAAACCTAGAGCCTGCTACCTCCTCAAATGAAAGAAAAGACCAGAGAAAACTCCAAGGGGAACAAACACACACAAATTAATATTCGAATGAATTATCCTGCTGCAGTGAGGCCAGTTTTGAGCCATTCAGCACAAGGGACGAGGTGGGAGAAGTGTGCAACAGGGCATTGAAACGCCCCCAGAGTGGGGATGGGCATACAGGTTCTGAACTGTGGGGAAATCCAGCATTTGCCTCATGAGGCTCCCTTTTAAAATAAGAGAGGAAGAGAAGGTGTTAGGTCCCTAGGAAGGAGGCAGAACCAAAGGATCCCAGAAGAGCTCTCCCTAACCTGCCCTCAGTCATGGCATACAGCATCCCTGACCAGGATGCCTGCACTCTCCTAGATATGGGAACTCCCTTCTGGGGCAGCTTCTGCCAAACTGTCCTTTACACTGGGCCTAAGCTTTCCTCCCTGGAATGCGTTGCTCCTAATTCTGATCTTGGGTTGGACAGAAAAATGTAGTAAAATCACACTCCACTTGATGTCTGTGCAAGCAGCAACTTCTCTAAGACTTAGTTTCTAGTTTCCTCACCTAAAATCTGTGCACGGTAATAGTAGCTGCCTCAAAGTGTTTTTATTTTAGAGACAGTGCAGGTAGAAGACTTGGGCACTCAGCTTGTCTTGGTTCTCTCCTTCCTGCAGGGTATCCCAGCTAGGTGCACAGGCTCTTGAGTCAAACTGTCTCGGTTCAGAGTCTAGTGGGACCACTTCCTGGTTGTGTGACCTGGGCCAAGTTACTTCAGCTCTCTGTCTCTCAGTTTTATCACAGGAAAAATCAAGACTATAGTGGTATTTACTTCAGGAGGTTGTTGTGGGGTTTCAATTACAACTTAATGCATCAAAGATCTGTGCCCAACATGTATGGAAGTGCTTAGTAAGCATTAACCATTATTAATCATTATTTCCTTCATTCTTTCTACCATCAGAAGTCCAGGATTATCCCCCACCCACTCAAGTCTTCTCCTTCCCAAGGTAAAAAGACCTCTCCTTCAGGATGCACACAGGGCATCCTCACCCGGCTGGATGGACGTGCTCCAGCTTGTCCATGGCTTCCTCACGGGATGGGTTCCAGAGCTGAGCACATCCTCTGGGTGTGACCTGATTCATCCAAATGGAGGAGAGGGGACTATTCCCTCTTTCCTCCCCTGACCCAAAGTTCCCTTCCTGTCCCAGCAAATGATATAAAGCAGGATGGACCTGTAGGCTCAAACCTCCCCAAGCTCTTGTCAGGCACAGCTTGCTGGAGACTCCTGCTCACAGTGACTCTCAAGGGTGGTGTAGCACCTGAAGATAGAGGTGAGGTCATAAGTGGATTGTGGATGTTGATGGTGGTGGGGAAGAAGAAGATTTTAGTGACGATGAAAGTGACACCGATGGCGATGGTGGAGATATGATAGGTGACATTGATAGTAGTGCTAAAAGTGACATTGCTAGTGATGTCTTTGGTAATCGAGACATTGTTGGTGTCCGTGATGATGGTGGCGGTGGTGATGGAGATGTCGGTGACACCGATGTTATGGAGACAGTGATAGGAATAATGATGGTAGTAGAGATAATGATATGATACTTTGAAGCCAGTCACCATGATGTTGGTGCCTGTGAAGTTTCAGGTGACAGTGATGATAGCGATTATGCTGGTGTTGGTGTTATTGGTGGCGACTGTGACAAGGATGATGAAAATGGTAATAGCAGTATTGGTCACTGTGGGATTCCAATGCTACTGAGGGTGCTATCGCTGCTGCTGCTGGTGGTGTGAATTGAAGTGATATTCAGAATGACGGGAACTGTGATAATGATGATGGTGGAGGTTGTGGTTGTAATTTTCAGGGTAATGGTGAGTATTATGATGCTAATGAGGGTGATGACAGTTGGCAGTGTGGACACCAGTAATGGACCTGTCAATAGTAGCCACTGGAATTTCATTCATCTTTTTCAAAACACTCTTATTAAGCGCCTAAAGGCCAAGAACAAGCAGGACATTGTTGGTCACCATTGCTCCTAATGAAGTGACAGCCCCCTCCCTCTCCCCCACTAGTGCTCCTTCTGTAGTCCACAGCCATCGCTGAGAAGAATTTCTGGCATTCTGCTGACTGCCCTTGGTGTGTGTCTCCCCAGGGTGAGGATTCCCTCAAGCAGGGCTCTGGGGGATCCCCAGAAAAGCAGGATGGACTAGCCCAGATTGCGCCAGACCTGAGTGTGATCCAGTTCATCAAAGGTGAGTGAGCTCCTGATCTAATCTCCCAGGTGAGGTTATACAGGTTAGAGAGAGAAGGTAACTTCTAGAAGATTGTACATTGGTCAGTGTTAGGGGCAGGGTTCAAGTGCAGCTCTTCTGACTTGCTGAAGAGTGGCTGACAGCAGGCCTGCAATCAGTGCTCATGGGATGCGAGTCTTGCAGGAAGCAGGCCAGGAGGTATTTGACACTATACAGGATCCAGTCACTTCTTGCCTTTCTTGATTCCTCTTCCACACCTACACCTGCCTCATTAGCATCTGTACATTCCTTTGAGTCTTTGCTCCACCTGGAGCATCATTTTTTGTTGCTGTCTATCAAAATCTTTCCTGCCCCTCTAGGTCAAGCTCAAGTGCCACTCCTCCTTCCAAGGTTGCTTTCCTCCCTCCTCTGGGCTCTCGGGCCCCTGTGTACCAGCCCAGAACTGTGCCTTGTACTTGTATCTTTCCTCAATAGTGAGCTCCTGGAGGTCAGGGCCTGTGCTGGCTCATCTCACCCTATTCTCTTCCCACCTTCCTGCAAACAAAAGATCCTCAGCAAATCTTTGTTCAATTCCCTGGCTGTGGCACAAGTAGAAGGAGCTCTGGGCTGAAGTCCAGAGATCTAGGCTTTTGTCTTGAGTCCTTGCTCCAATGTTTTCCCACCTATACACTGAGGGGTGGACTCAGTGATCTAAAGTCCAGCTGGTTCTGATCCTGAGACTGCGAATTGAATCAATTGGCAACCAGGGCACATGTAGCGATTAAACCATCCTTTCTGAAGATTCTCATCCCATGAACACTGATTGTAGACCTGCTGTCAGCCACTGGACAGCAAGTGAGAAGAGCTGCATTTGAACCCTCTCCCAACACTGACCAATGTACAATCTTCTAGAAATTACCTTCTTTCTCTAACCCATATAACCTCACCTAGAAGATTAGATCAATAATCCTTGTTCTGCCTCTCTCAAGGACGGTTCTAAGAATCAAAGGGATAATAAATGGAAAGCCCTTTCCATTTATAAAAAACCGTACTTCTGTAAGGTACATTTATTATTCAATTATCACTCCTACCCTGCTGTTATTATTCTAACCATCTCCCAGGAGACTAAATTGAGCTGCCTGTGGTTTAGGAGGGTGATAACCACAGAGTTTGCTCAAGTTATGCAACCAGAAGGAATTAGGCCTAATTCTTAGGAAGAGCTTCCTAAGATGTAATTTTGAGATACTAGTAATCCAGCCCCTGGTTCTCCAGTATCTCCAGAGAAACAGAGGGCATGATCTCTGTGGGGCTGGGCCTAGAGGCAGGAGTTTGGATTCCCTGACCTCAGGTCGCCCCCCAGTTACTGGAAGGCCCCAGCGTGCTATACCATGGAAGAGACATTAATCACTGCTTTGGCTTCTGCCCAGGGGGAAGCTGGGGCCAGCTGCTGAAACTGTATCCTGGAATGGGGGTCATGGGCCAGATAGTCTCTGGTGGTTTTAGCTTCTATAAGTGCCTTTAAGAGACTGGGCAGGACAGGCTACAGGCCCTGGGACTGGTCGGCCAACCTGGCTTTTGGGCTTCTGCTGAGTTCTGGAGGGGCCAGCCTGACCCCGAAGCCTGGTCTTGACCACTTGGGTCCATGGGGAGGATAGCAGAGGGAGGAGGAACCACAGTTCTTCAGCTGGAGGAGGTCCAGACTCTTGGGAAAGACATAGTCCCTGAGCTGGGAAGAGGTCCCTGTTGATGGAGATACACAGTCTCTGAATGGAGGAAGAACCTGCCTTGTCTAATGGAGGAGACCTGGCTGCTAGGCGAGGAGTGTCCTCTCTGATGGGGGAGAATATCCCTGAGTTAAGAGAGACCACTGACTAACAGGAAAAAGAAACAGTCTCGAAACCTACCAAGTGAGGCTGCTTGGCCTCTGAGCTGGAGGAGACTCATCAGAGGCAGGAGATGTAGTCTCCTAGTTAAAGGTGGATCTGACCTGTCTGATGGGGAGACATTGTACCTCAAGTAAGGGAGTCCCTGTTTAATGGAGAAGAACTGCTCTGAGCTAGGGGCACCCCCTGGAGGTTCCCTATGGGTATCTCTATCTAAGTGAAAAGCATAGCCCCTGTCCTCCAGGAATTTTCCATCTGTTCTGGAGACAGGCTCTGGATACTAAGGAGAGACGAAGAATGGGTACAAAACACACTGCAGTGATTAGCACAGGAGAATGGCTGGAGGAGGGAAACAATTAGCGAGATGGAACCTTCTGTAATCAGGTAGTCAGAGAGGTATAGGAACAGGGAGAAGGTTTAGCAGAGGGAATGGTCCCTGTACTAGCAGTCAGGAGACCCTGGGGAAATTTTGGCCCAACCCTGGCCTCTCTGGGTTGAATGACCTTAGACCAGTCCTGCCCATCTCTGGGCTGTACCTGTACAACTTGGGCCAAGCCCAGATTACAATTCTTTGGCTCATGAAGGACATCAGATGCTCTGGCCACGGCAGCTCATTGAAGGAGGGAGGTTGGAGCAGCTACCTGGGGTGACAGGCGGGCACCACACTTCCCTACTCCAAATGCTGGCCTGGCAAGGGACTTGCGACAGGAGGCAGGCCTGGGAAGTAAAGGAGGGGGAATTCCATAGCCTCAGCCCCCAGCTCCTGCTTGGACTGTTTGTTTTTATTTTCTGGCTCCCAAGGAAAGGGCTCCTGGCCTAGCCCAGGGCGTTAGGAAACCAGATGGCTTGGCCACATTCTGAGGACAGACAGAAATGTCCCACGACAGAGGCTCTGGTACTGCTGCAGCAGGACCAGAAGGGACCCACCGCTTCCCAGAGGACTCCCAAGGCCATCTCCTTCTGTGAGCCCAGCCTGGAAAGTGGTTGGCTTCTCTGAGAAAGACCTCTCCTAGCAAAGGCCTTTCACCCCTCCCCCCACACCTTCTGTCTAACTTCACTCTTGCCCACTGCAAGCAAAACAGTGGGCATCCTCCTCTGTCGTCATTAGTGGGGAGAGGGTCACACACATCAAAACAGAAGGCGTTCTTAGACGCCGCTCTAGCTGCCCTACCGAAATCCAGGGGGAAAGGGACTCACCCAGGGTATGTGCAGCTGGGCACTGTTCAGTTGAACGGACTTGCCATGAGGGCAGCCTGTGAGTGAGGCAGTGTTTTAGGAGCAAGCAGAGGACGGAAGAGGCCATGAATGCCATAGCAGTCACTTCTATCCCTGACTCCATGCCTTTTACCCCTACTGTGTCCATACTAAGAATCCCCTTTCCTCTGTTCTCTACCTCTCCAGAGGCTTCCAGTCTTTAGGTCCTAGATCTGCCCTGCCTCCTCCAGGAAGCTTTCAGGGCTAAGCCTCTCTGGAGGTTTTAAATTCTGCCCCAGCCATTTTGGCTTGTGATCACAAGTCTGTCTGTTCATCATTCACTCCACAAATAGTTACTGAGTGCCCACTGTATACCTCAGGCTCTGTAGATACAGCAATTGACAAAGCAGACAAAAATCCCTTTCCTGAATAAAGCTTACATTTTGGTGGGAAGGCCATAAAACAGCTAAATGAGTAAAATGTTATAACAGTTTACATACAGTGCTATAGAGAAACACAAAACAGCATGGGAGAAATCAGGGGAGGGGATGCGATTTTAAATAGGGGCTCATAGGATGGGAGAAGGTGACATTTGAGTAAAGGCTTGAAGGAGGCAAGAGAGTGGCCATGTGAACATCTGGAGGAAGAATTTTTCAGACAGACGTTACAGCAAGTGCAAAGGCCCTGAGGCACAAGCTCTCTGGTATGATAAAGGAAGAGCAAGGAGGCTACTGTGGTTAAAGCTGAATGAGTCAGGAGGTCAGAGTGGTCTGAGCGCCACACCAAGACTGAGCAGGGCTCTACAGGCCGCGGTGGCGACTTTGGCCTTTATCCAGCATGCGCTGGGGGTCCATCCCCGGGAGCACTTTGAGAACAAGAGCCAGTGTCTTCTTGGTTGGCAAATCTTGGCTAAGATGCCTGACCCCTGCTTAAAACTCTCTGATGGTGCCCTCCGGCCTGGCATTTCAAACTTATTGCAACCCAGTTCCTGCTGATCTCTCCAGCCTTGCTCTGTCTCTTTCACACACATGCGCGACATGGTTATTTCAGTTCCCTGAGTGCATCAAGGTCTTTCAGGCTTCTGCCTTTATTACACACCAACCACAGCACTAAGCGATGGCCGTACATTAACTCCATTAATCCCCACAACCACCCGAGGATGAACAGCACGTCCCAGTTTACAGAACAGGATGAAATAGAAGTTCAGAGACGGAGCAAATTGCCGAAAGCCACACAGCTACTAACTGGCAGAGAGAGGACTCAAAATCCAGCTCTCCCTGACTGCAAATCTACACTCTCCTCTCTCTTTCCTCACCTGCTTCAGCTGCCAGACTGTCCTGTCCTCTAAGACCAAGCTCAAGTGTCCTCTCCTCTGGGAAGCCTCCCTGGACCTCTAGATGGGATGAAAGACTCCTCTGATCTCCAACCCTCCAGGTTTCCTATGATCTCATTCATTCGTTAATTCAATCAGTCCATCACAAAGTATTTTATTGAACACCTACATGTGCCAGGCAGTGAGATGGGAGCTGGGATACAACAGGGAACAAGAGAACGATGGTCCCTGTCCTTCCAGAACGCACATAGCAGTAGGGGAGCCAGTATTGAACAAGTCATCACAGATGTTGTGTGTGCTAGAAGAGGTAAGTGGAGGGAGCAATGGAGTGGGAGGGTGAGGCAGGGCAGGCTTCCTAAGAAGTGACATTTAAGCTGATCTCTGAAGGATGAGTAGGCATTTACTAGGCAAAAGTGGAAGAAGGCGGGAAGGGAAGTGTCATCAGGCAGAGAGAACAGCATGTACAATGGTCTTTGGCTAGAAGTCCTAGGGCATTCAAGGAACTCAGAGTGCCAGAGCAAAGGAGAGGGCAAGCAGGTGAGACTTCAGTGAGGGAAGGAACTAGAGCAGATGGAGGCTTGAAGGTCAGGACAAGGGACTGGTTTAGTCATGCAAGTAATTGGGAGCCATGGAATGCATTTGAGCAGGAGAGTGACTGGGTCAGATTTGCATTTTATAGCCATGATTTATCTCCTCCTGCTATAATGTGGGGTCTCTAGATCTGTTTTTACCACTAGCATGTGAACTCTTTGAAGGATGGAACCGGGAGGGACTCATTCCTATGACCAGGGTGCCCAGATCAGGGTTGGTACACATTAGGCACTAGAGTATGTTATTAGATATGTGAAGAATGAGGTCACTTGTCCAGCCCACAGTCCTCCACTCGCTGAAGCTGAGGGCTCAACAGAAGCTCAGCTCAAGCAAACTGAAAAGAGGAAAAATGGATCAGTTCACATGTGGCAATCACCCAAGGACCCTTACCTACAAAAGTGTGTCCCACAGCCTGGGGTGGGAAGGAGAACTGATCCAGGGGACAGGTACCCAGCAAAGGGGACGCTGTCTGCTTGAGAGCCAGGCAGGAGGGCATTTGGTAAGACCGGAGCCATCAGAGAAGCTTCCTGGAGGAGGGAGGATTGAGTCAGACCTTGAAGGGGTTGGTGGGAGGTGATGAGCCTGGAGCACTAGGGACACTGGCCAGGTGTGGGGCCAACCCGAGAGAAGCAGGGAGGACGGGAGAAAGGGCAGCAACAAACTTTCACCCATCCAGTTCCGTATCTGGGCCTGTGCTGAGGACACAGAGGAGAAGAAAAAAGCCTCAGTTGGCCTGGAAAGGGCTATAACAGACAGTATAGACAGGGCTGAGTGAAAATAAAAATGGGATGAATGAGCGGAATGAAAGGAATGAAATGAGGTGGGGTGAATGAAGTAGAATAAAATGGGATGGCATAAAGTAGAATGATATGGGACAGATCAGAATTGAATAGAAAGGGACAGAATTCAATGGAACTGTAAGAAACAGGATTTTTTAAAGGTAGAGAATTAAATGGAATGGAGTCAAATACAGTAGAATCAAACTGAATGCAATAGCATAAAATGGGATGGAACGGGTTGGGAAGAAAAGGAAAGGAATGGGAAGGAATAGAAAGGAATGGAACAAAATTGAATGAAAATGACTGGACTGCAGATTTAAACCAAATGGGAGAGGATGGAACCGAAACAGACGGCAAAGCTGGCCTGCCCACCCAGCCCGCTCCCTCCGGCCTTCTCCCCTGTCACCCCAACAGTCTTCCCCCGGGTGCTGCTGCGGACCCTGCGCCACCCCATCTTCCTGCTGGTCGTCCTGTCCCAGGTGTGCCTGTCGTCGATAGCAGCGGGCACAGCCACCTTCCTGCCGAAGCTCCTGGAGCGCCAGTTTTCCGTCACCGCCTCCTTCGCCAATCTGCTCATTGGCTGCGTCACCATCCCACTGGCCATCGCGGGCATCGTGGCGGGGGGTGTCCTGGTCAAGCACCTCCACCTCGGCCCCCTGCGCTGCAGTGCCCTTTGCCTGCTGGGGTTGCTGGCCTGCCTCCTTCTCAGTCTGCCCCTCTTTTTCATCGGCTGCTCTACCCATCACATTGCAGGCATTACGCCCCCGCCCAGGTGAGTGTGAGCCCCGGGGAAGGAAGGGACAGGGCAGGAAGTGACCCCACCAGAAGCCGAGTCAGCGAGTCAGCGGGCCCCACTACCGCCTCCAATCTCACCTCCCCCATGTCACCGCCCCCTGCCCTCCCTGACAGACACATGCCCCACCTATAAGCCCTCCTATGAAGGTCACTCCCTTGGCTCAGTTTCAGGAAGTGGAACAATCTTCCTAGAAGGCTCTAATGAAGGGCCCAATAGAAGGGACAGGGATGGAACTGAAGGTGCAAGGAAGCTCAGGCCTGGGGAAGGGTTGGAGGCTGTGACAGAGTAAAACCCCCTGTGATCATCTCCGGAGGCGAGGCAGGTAGAGGATGCAACACAGGAGGCTCAGCTCAGGCAGAGGAAGGAGTTTTGCTTTAAGGCAAAGGAAAGGCCTGGCTGAGAGGGAGTGAGCTCTCCATCTCTGGGGGAGGGGATGTGGGGGGAGGGACAAGGGGTGAGGCTAGATGGCCCCTGTGTGGGAGGCTGCAGAGCGAGCTTACATATGGGAAGAAGCTGTTGGACTGGAGACCTCTGAGGTTCTTGGTTCTTAGAGTCTGGAAGCTAAAACTCTGTTGTTTCATGATCATGAAATTCCGGAATTCTCCATTCAAGTCTGTGAGGCAGCACCTACCTCCCACCATCTACCCAATTATCACTCCCCCACCCCTCACACACATACACACACACACACACACACACAAGCCCTCTCCCCTTGGGAGCTATCTTGGAGGGCTCGGAGAGGATGTTGGAATTTACATTCCAGCCACTTCTCCAGAATGATTTCATTTTCCCTGGGAACTGTTCCAGATTGGCCCAGCACCCAGCAAGAAATTCCCCAACTTTCTCTGTCTCTGACTCTCCCTTGGCATCTCCACCCAGGTGCCAATGTTTGGCAGCATCCCCCTGCCCGACCTCCCGACTTGCCCTCAGTTCAGGCAGTGCCAGCCAGCAATCCCTCCCTCCTGCCACGCACCCAGCTGGTGTCAGACACAGAGTGCTGCCTGGCAGGGGAGCAGGAGAGGCCCTTACTCCCCTGACCCTCGTCCCCACTCAGGCAGAGGTGCCCCCACCTTAGGGAGGCGGCAGTAGAGCTCCCCTCTGCCCAGTGTCCCACCTTCCCACCCCCAACTCTTGGCCTCAGGCGTCTCAACACTCGCCCCACCCCCAGGTCCCCCTGCCCCTGTGCTGCCCCGTGGAATTGAAATTTCACTAATCACTCCGGCACTCTGCCTAGGGCCCTGCCCCACACCAGCCTCAAGCCCAGGGCGCCCTCAGGTTCCCCCTCTGGCCTCCCCCTGTGCAGCCTGGCTAACTCTGTCACCCTCAGTGAGGCATGAGCCTCTCTGGGCCTCCGTCTCCCTGGCAGGTCTGCTGTACCCCCTCCTAGCTGCGAAGCCAGGTCACACTCCGAGTCCCAGGGGCCTCCTCTCTGCCCCCCTCCCTGGGTGGCCTGCTCCCTTGGGCTCAGCCTCTCCTCTGACCTTCTAGGCCAGAGCAGGGCACGCGTAGGATTTGGGGGGGCCCTAAGGAGGGAGGCAGGTGGGGCTGCAGCATGTCCTGGTCACTGTGAGCTGGGCAGGGGGAGTGAGCACAGAGACCGTGAGACTGCAGGATGGGGACCAGGCGGAACCCCACTGGGCTGACGGGGAAACTGAGGCCCCAAGAGAGGCAGGAACAGCTAGAAGGTCCCACAGTCAGTTGGGTTTCCTGACTTGATCCCACACTCAGATCTCCAATTTTCTGAGAAGAGGAAGCAATTCAGCTCATTGATAGACAAGCATTTTTCATCTGATACTACATCCTGGAAGGAATTTATCTTGTGTTCCTTATAGAAGGATCATTGAGGAACGGAGGGATTTTTTGTGCTTGTGTTTTTCTTTTGCCTTTTCATTCTGAGATGCTTTTGAACCTACAGGACAGTTTCAAAAACATACAAAGCCCATACAGAGAACTCCAACATACCCCCCACACACACACACCAGATACCCAGATCCACCAATTTTAACATTTTGCAACATCTGCTGCATCACTCTATCTGTCTATCCATTTTCTAAACACTTGGGAGTAGGTCATATACACCTATGAGTTTTTGCAGAAGCCTGAAGACTTTAGAATCTTGGGACTGGAGGTGTCTCAGAGGTTTCTGGTCCAACATCTGCTCCCACTCCTCCCCACTCAGGCCTCCCTGCAATTTCCGGTCCATCTCCCGCCTCCCCCTGCCACTGCAGGGAGCTCACACACCATGGGCTGGGGAGCAGGGCTGTAGGGCTGAGGGCAAGAAAGCCAAGCCAACCCGCCGGCCTTCTCGCCCACCAGCGGCCAGCCTGGGCCCGGGCTGTTTCCAGGCTGCGCAGAGCCCTGCTCCTGCTCGTTGGATGACTTTAACCCCGTCTGCGACCTCAGCACCCGCGTGGAGTACATCACGCCCTGCCACGCGGGCTGTACAAGCCGGGTGGTCGAGGAGGCTCCGGATAAGGTGAGTCAGGCTGGTGATGGCTCTACCTCGCCCTATCTCCGTTGCCTGCCACACTCTCCACCTCTAGATGTTCTTGTTTTCCACCTTCCTTTCTCTTTTTCTCTCTCTCTCCCCAACCCTACTTCTGTTGGCAGATGTAAAGTACTCTCTCAGCTGTCATTGCCAGTGTGAGCCCAGCCACGTGGCGGGGTACCAGGGTACAGGTATGAACCAGATCAGGGCTCCCCAGCTCTCCCTGCAGGGGTAACACAGGAAGAAACAACTCACAGCAGTTCCAAGGGTGCTGCAGGCGTGCCAAGTGGTCCCTACAAGTACACACAAGGGTGGAAGGAGATATGTCCCACCGTGGGGGTGGGGGTGGGGGCGGGGCAGGATGGGGTCTCAGAAGTCTTCACAAGGAGGTGACATTTGAGCTGGATCTTCAGGAGTGAGTAGGCAAACTAGGATGTGGGAGGGGAGAGCCTTCCAAGGAGGGGGACCAGCATACGCAGAAATCTGGAGGCACAAAAAATATGGTGTTTCAAGAAACTGCAAAGAATTTGTTGGGACAGAAGCATGAGGGTTTGTGCAGGAAGGCCAGGCCCAGGCAAGGGAGGGCATTGAAGGCCAGGCCAAGAGTGGTGACCTTAACCTGAGAGCAGCGGGGAGCCGTGGGCAGGTTTTGAGCAAAGGAATGACAGGGTCAGGTGTGTGTTCGATCGTGCATGAAGCCATAGTGTAGAAGGTGACAGAGTGCCAGATCGGAGACAAGCAGGCAGTGAGGAGCTGGCGCAGAAAAGCTCATTCACTCTGGCAGCCAGGCGGTCAGCAAGCCTTCCCTGAGCCCCTCCTCTGGGCCGGGAGCTGGGTTAGGGGCAGAAGACAGGGCCATGCAGCTCCGCCCTCAGGAAATAGGGAAGTGAGTGCAGTAAAATCAGCAGTGGATTCTCCATGAATCCTAGGGAAGGCCACCAAGGTCAGCTGCTCCCCCTCCCCCTTTTCCTCAGTATCCCAACATGAAAAAGGGGGACAGTACCTGCCTCCCTTCAGCCCCCAGACTGAGTAAAACATGTGAGTGTGGGTAGCGATGTCAGCCTGGATGTTCTGACAACATCTCCCTCTCCCCAGAGTCCCCTCACCTCTGTGACATGGTGTGTGGGACATGAGCATGTGAGCCGGAGGGCTCCTCTGGGGACAGAGTAAATCACCGTGCTGACTGCAGGTCCTTCAGAAGCCTCCGGGCTGTGTAAACTATGGGCATTTGGGATCATCACAGTCCAGCCTCTCGGCCCTCCTACACTCACTGTCCTGACCTGGTTTGACCTCTCCAGAGTCTTCCAGAGGCCCCTAGGCCCTGGGGTGAGGCCGGACCCCTGAGGAGGCTGTGACTCCCGTGCAGAGGGGCCCTGAGTGCTGAGGCTGCTTCCTGGTTTATTTAACTCTCATGCCTCAGTTTCCTGATCTGTAAATCCAGTAAAAGAATTAAGACCCATCCTGATGGAGGTGGGTCACACCTTAGCTGAAGAAATGACGTCAGAAGGTCCTACTTAGCGATGGCTTTACCCACAGGAATGGATTAAATTTAAGAACAAATGTTTCTGGGAGCATACAGCGTGAAACCACCCACGTGTTCGCCTCCTGAGGCTGACTGTGAATGCCTGGGTGCAGGGACAGGTCCCTCCTGGTTTATGAATGAAGGAATGATGGGGGAAGGTGGGCAGCTGGGGCTCCAGGGCTCAGGGGATGGGGCAGAATCCTCTAAGACAGCGAGACTCAGGTGCAGCTGCAGACGTTGAACTTCCCAGCAAGGAATTAGACGAATGTGGAGAAAAGGTCAGGGAAACCCCAAAGAGGAAGGTCTCCAGCCTTTCCGTCCATCCCAGTAACTTTCTACCTCTCAGAAAAGGAGCAGAGTCAGAATAGCTCTCTTCCAGTAAACTTGCTCTAGCATATTTCTCCCCTTACCTGTCCCTCCGTTGTATTCCCAGCCCAGACAGTTGCTCGGTCAGCAGGTAAACCCAAAGGCCACTTTTCCTGCGGTATAAATAAAGGAAGCCACGTGGGCTGCACAGCCTGTCACACCCATCAGCTCGCCACAGCACAGGAAGGAGCGCCCAGGTCCCCAGGCTTGAAACCTAGATGTTGTCATTTTCTCTCTCTCTCTCTTGCCTTCCCCCAATTCTAGCTCCTAAATATCTCTCAAATCAGAACTCTCTCCTCCAGCCATTCCCCATCCCCACCCCATACCTACCCCTCGATGCCACTCTCCATGCTCGATCCTTACCCCATGCCTCCTCCATCCAGTCCCTCCTCCACACAGCAGCTAGAGTGGTCTTTGTAATATCAGGTCTAGCCTTCCCATGCTTAAAGTCCTCCGAAGGATGCATAAACAAAATATGGTACTATTCAACCATAAAAA
Organism: Tamandua tetradactyla; assembly: GCF_023851605.1. Lineage (NCBI taxonomy): Eukaryota > Metazoa > Chordata > Mammalia > Pilosa > Myrmecophagidae > Tamandua > Tamandua tetradactyla. The sequence continues at coordinate 70,357,172 of NC_135334.1, read as the reverse complement.
GGAATAAACTGCAACACAGATGAATCTTGAAGATGTAATGCTAAGTCAAGGAAGCCAGATACCAAAGGACAAATATTGTTTGATTCTACTATATGAAATATCTAAGATAGGCAAATTCATAGAGACAGAGCAGAAAGAAGTTACAAGGGACCAGGGTGAAGGGAGGGCTGGGGAGTTAGTGCTTAATGGGTACAAAGTTTCTGATCCAGGTGAAGAAAAAGTTTTGGAAACAGGCAGAAGTGATAGCTGCACAAAATGGTAACCATAATTAATGCCACTGAATTATGCACTTAATAATAGGTAAAATGACATTTTATATTTATATATTTTGCCACAATAATATATATATATTTTTAATGTACTAAAAACACCTAAAATACTTCCATAGCTCCTTGCACCCACATCAGGGTTTCCCAGCCCCTTTCACACTGGAAAGTAATCAGAGGTGAAAGGCCCCCGGCCAGCCATGCCACCTGGAGAGCTGGTGGGATCAGTTCCTGTACGTGCCTCATACCCAAGGCCTCCAGGTTGCTGGAACTCACTGGTGGAGCAGCTCAGCTTTGCTCCTGTCAGGCACCCGAGGGCACTTTGTGACAAACTCCTTGGCTGAAGTTTTCCAGGCCGCCTATAGGGTATATGAAATCAGGCTGCAATCCAAGCACACCTACAGCCAGCCTGGGCTATAATTCAGGGAAGAGGGATATTTCCTTGCAGTTTGCAAACAGGGATGTCATTTATTCCCAGGTGAATCTTACATTCATAGTTCAGCCCTTGGAGGGATCCCAGTTTTATGGGTTCTCCTATCAGACTTACACCCTGTGAGAAGGAATTAGGACTGGCCCTGTAGCCGCCCCCCCACCCCGATGCCCCCAAAAGCTACACTCCAGTTGTACAAGGTTCTGCAAATGCCCTCAAGGCAAAAACTTGTCTCAGAGCTCAATTTACTTCCCTGGGTTGCTGCCTCACTTAGTACTAGACCGAGAGTTTCTTACTTCCTGGCCAGCATTTGGGTGCATCGAAAATATAGCTTTCTGTACTTTAACCAGCATTTTAAGTTGTTGTCAGCAGAATGATCGGCAGTGTACCTGGTCCACCATGTTTCTGGAAACAGCAAACCAGGATCCTTTCACAATCTAGCCCCAGCATATGTCTCTAGCCCCCTTCCCTCCCTCTCTCTTGCATACTCTCTACTCCATCCAGAAGGAAGGCTTTGCCGGGCTCTTTCGTGCACCGTGCCTTGTCTAACACCCTCCCTCTCCTCATCCCATTTTTTCTCTTGGCGAGAGAAAAGCTCCGACACCCCACTTTCCCTCTTTGCTAAAGCCTTCTTTAACCTTCATCTGCATCTCTCCATCATGTGCTTTTGTCTCTCCTTGTGAGTCCTCTCCAGAGCCCAATAAGACCTTAAAGTGGGAAAGAAACTGATCTGGAAAACCTCTATGTTCCTTCCCCAAATAATTACTTGTTGCTTTCATTTCTCGGAGAGATTATCAGAAGTGTGTGTGTGTGTGTTGTGTATGTCTGTTTATTGGACAGTCACGCTCTTCCATATCCTTTTCTCCCTCCACTCCCCACTTCCCCGACAGTCGCAGCCGCGGCTCGGCCCAATTTGTGCACAGACAGCCAGTGTCCAGGGAACTGCTTGACTCTTCAAACCAAGCGTGGGGTCAGAAGTCCAGGAATCCAGCTGGCTCCGCCCCAGCTGGCCGCGTGCCCTTGGGCCTGTCATCAGCCTCCCTAAGCCTCAGGCCCTTGGCCAACTGCTTGTCCTTGGAGGTTCCTGAAAGCTCTTCTTTCCCCTCCTCCACCTCCAGGTTTTCTACACCAACTGCAGCTGCGTGGAGGGGGGTGGCCCTGTGCTGGCCGGCTCCTGCGACTCGGCCTGCAGTCACCTGGTACTGCCCTTCGTGCTCCTGGTCAGCCTGGCTGCGGCACTGGCCAGTGTCACCCACACACCCTCCTTCATGCTCATCCTAAGGTGAGCTCCTCGCCCGGCCAGGAAGCAGGGGCGGGGCGGGGCCGGGCAGATACGACAGGTGCTCCTCCACAGGCAGGACAAGGACTTCTGAGGGAGCAGTCTGGGGGGGGAGGAGGACACTTAAGTGGCCCTCACTGCCCTGTTTTCATTCTCACGACAACCTGCTGAGTGCATGGGCTTTTCTCTCCATCTTACAGATAAGGACAGTGCGGCTCAGAGAAGTTCAGGAGCCGGCCCCAGGTCGCATAGTGGGCACTGAATGGAACAGTGCTGGCGCCCAGGCCAGAGCCTGGTCCCCCACCTGCCCCAGGGGAGAGAAGGCTGCACCCCGAGGCTCTGCTCTGGCTCCCAGGCGGAGTGAGGGGACCTCACACAGTGAGGGGGAGTGCAGGAGCTCACCTCACTCCCTGCTCCCTGGCAACCTACAATAGGTGATCCCCGGGGCTGTCTCCACAAAACACCAGTTCAAGCACTTAATAAGCGCCCACTGTGTACCAAGCCCCATGCTGAGCACTGGCTCTGGTCCATTTCTGTCCACTGTCCTGAGGATGCCTGCTGGGCCTAACAAATTGTCACCTGGGCCCTCAGAGCAAGAGAGGTCTAAGTTTTCATTATCCTGGGATCATTTCATTCCTTATCTGCTTTCTGGAAAATTAGAAGGGGATGTAGATCCATAGCACGGGGTAGGCTACAAGAGAGAAAGTGCAGGAATCAGAAAACCCAGCAAGTAGCCTGAATAAGAAGAGTTAACTCACAGGCTCTGGTGGCACAAATCCTGGCTCTGGCACCTGTTAGCCATGGACCGATGGCTAACTCACTCACTCAACCTGCCTAGTTGAGTCAAGTGTCAGTCTCCCCATCTGTTCTAGTTTGCTAGCTGCCAGAATGCAACACACCAGAGACGGATTGGATTTTAATAAAGGGGGATTTATTTTGTTAGTTCTTCAGAGGAAAGGCAGCTAACTTTCATCTGAGGTTCTTTCTTACGTGGGAAGGCTCAGGGTGATCTCTGCTGGCCTTCTCTCCAGGCCTCTGGGTTCCAACTCTCCCTGGGGTGATTCCTTTCTGCACCTCTAAAGGCCTAGGGCTGAGCTGCGAGTGCTAAAATGAGGTATACCGAACTGCTTGGGCTGTGCTATGTTGAGCTCTCTCATTTAAGCACCAGCCAATTAAGTCAAAGGTCATTCATTGCAGCAGACACGCCTCCTAGCCGACTGCAGATGTAATCAGCAACAGATGAGGTTCACGTACCATTGGCTCACATCCGCAGCAACAGAACTAGGTGCCTTCAGCTGGCCAAGTTGACAACTGAATCTAACTACCACACCACCTGTAATGGGGGCTAATGATACACCTGCCTCATAAGGGTGAGGTGAGGGTTGTGGAGTAGAATTGTTGAGCCCACAGTTAGTGCTCCATTAATGTCAACCACCATTAGGATTTAGGAGGAGGAGCCAGTGATTGCCAGGGGATCCCAGGCTGAGGAACTGCAGGGGTTGGGAGAACTGGAAAGAGTGCCTGTCTGTCCGAGCTCCAGGTCCTGCCCAGTACAGGAGCAAGGGAAGAATTTGGCAGGGCCGGTGGATAAGGAGAGAGGGGAAGTGTCCAGGACCAGGACCACAGGGAGGTTAAAACAGGACCCTGTTGGTCACTGGGTGTACTAGGTACGCAGGGACCAGGCTCTGCAAGTTGAAGGAAGATGGGGTGCCAGGTAGGAGCCCCAAGGCCAGGCCCACAGACCTGGGGAAGGCTGGCACTGGGTGGTAGGGAAAAAGGGGGTGGTGAGAGCTGCTCCCTGTGGAATGGAACCTTCTGAAACCTCATGTCACCACGTCCTTGCTTGTTAGGGGAGTGAAGAAAGAAGACAAGGCTTTGGCTGTGGGGATCCAGTTCATGCTCCTGAGAGTTCTGGGTAAAGAGCCTGCTTGGGACTGTGGGAGGTGGTCGGGGGTCCACATACCCACAGTGTGCCAGGCCTGGGGGGCAGAGGATGAGCAGGACCCAGCCCCAGCCTGACCTCAGGGCTCGCAGGCCTGACCCAGGCACCCTGGGCAAGCAGAAGCCAGATACCCTGCCAGGGAGGCTACATCTGATACCAGAGTAAGGGGTGGGCTTCAGGGTCAAAGACTCCCCGAGGGGTCTATGTGTGCCAGGGCAGGGGGTGGGGTGGCACGTGGAAATGCCAAGCCTCCATCGTCCCCCAGCCTGGATGCCCAGCCCCGTGGTCCACGGCAGCGCCATCGACACCACCTGCGTGCACTGGGCCCGGAGCTGTGGGCGGCGGGCTGCCTGCTCCTACTACGATCACGACCTGCTCCGGAACCGGTGAGGCCTGGGGCGGGGGCCGCCGGGGAGCCGTGGGAAGGGGGCTGGTGCTGTTCTTCCATAGGGGAGAGTCAGGGGACCACCCATGCTGGGAGAGAAACCAAGGCGGGTAAGGCGGGGGGCTGGAGAGAAAGCCCTGTCTGGGACACAGGATGCCTGGATTCGAGGTGTGGCTCTGCCACCCTCATTGTGTGCCCTGCCTTCTCTGGGGGCTCAGTCTTCCTGTCTGTACAATGGGGAGCTCAAAGGAACACGAAGGCAGAGAGGCTCCCGGCCTAGAGATGATGCTATAAGGAGATTTGGTAGCAGGCCTCAGGACGGGGGTCTGGTCACTTACAACTCCAAGGAGGTCACAGTTCCTGTGGGCTAAGACTATCCAGGACAGCTTCCTGGAGGAAGGCAGTCAAACAAGAGCCTCGGCGGGTTAGATAGACAAGGAAGTAGGAATCATCTTTGGGGAGATCCAAAGCTGTGATCGTCAGGCCCTAGGAGTCCTTAGAAAGTGTCCAGAGGGAGGCAGGGCTCAGGAAGGAGATCAGTCAGGGCAGGATGGGAAGGGTGCCCAGGCTTCTGCTCCTCCTCCCGGGGGACCCTCCACAGTCTCTGCTCTCCTTCCAGGTGAGGGCTCCCATGAGGGTCAGTTCCAGGGGCTCCCCCTTTTCTTCCAGACCACAGCCATGGGCCATAGTGATTGCATCCCTTGTCCTGGGGCGGGAGGCCTCCAACCCCAAGACCACAGCAGCTCCGAATGCACAGTGGGCAGTGACTGCTGACCCCACTCTGCCCCCAAGCCCTGCGCTGGGAGGTCCTGACTTCAAGGGTTCCTTGCTCTTTCTCCCAGGTTCCTCAGCCTGCAGCTCTTCTTCAAGACAGGCTCCTTGGCCTGCTTCATCTTGGTTTTAGCCATCTTGAGGCAGCAGGACAAAGAGGCAGGGACCAAGCCAACCTTACGCAGCTCTGGCCAAGAGCAGCAGCAGTTAATGTCAGGGCCAGAGAAGAAGCCAGAGGAGTCTAAAGTCTGAGCTGTCCCAGGGTCCCACCCTGGCCAAGAGTGACAGCCACAGCAGAAACCTCCTCTAGGCCCTATGCCCTAGCCTGGGTGTCAGAAGCCCTGTGTTCCAGTTCTGGCTCCTCTACAAACTTGCTGTGTGACTTCAGGCAAGTCCCTGGCCCTCTCTGGGCCTTTATTCATCCATCTGAACCAACGGTTATTTGGGGGTTTGCTGTGTTGACCAGTTCCAAGCGAAAGGGTCTTCCCCCTTCCTTCTCCACCCAGACAGGCTGACTAGCACCCAGGATTTCCTGAGGGGAAGGACTGCACATCTCTCCCTGGGGCCCTGGGAGAGGGAAGAGGACCATAGTGGGTCAGGTTGACTTCTGCAAAAGCTCCAGTCTGGCTATGCCGCTGACCTAGAGCTCCCTCTCTAAGCCTCCGCCACCTCCTCTGTAGGGTGGTGATGGACTTGCCAGCATTCAGGACTGTTCCAGCAGTGCCCATCTGTGTGGTCAGGATGGATTCACGTTTCTTCCCAACCCCACTCTAGAGAGTGGGCCAGGACAGCTGCTGTTAAGAAGTGTCCCTTTGGCGCCCCCTGGAGGCAGAGCCCTGAACTGGCTTCTGAGGGGAGACGCGGGCAGCCGGGAACTGGCCTGACCCGCAGGACATCTGGGCTCCAGGAGGCCTGGCATGTCCTCAATGGGCCTGCCCACAAGAAGACTTAGCTGAGAGGGGCGACTCAGTCTCTGGACTCAGGCAGCTCCAGCCCCTGCTCTCAAGGAGCTGTAGTAGAGGGCTGAGGCTTAATCTCTGCCTTCAGAGGCCCTCATCTGAGGAGGAAGGGAGAGACGGCTCCACAAGTAGGTGATTTTCTAACTTCAGAGACCAAATGCACGCCAGCGCACCCTCACTGGTAACTACGCATCGCTAAGGCCTCACGCATTTGACATCGTAACCACGTGCCATCACTGCAACTTCTTTTGTGAATAGAATCCTTCTGTCACCGATTCCTTTCCGGTAACTGAGTTTGTGTCACACAGGGCTTGTGGACAATGTCTGGTTCCATGACCCCCAGGTTTTGCGGGGTAGTATCTGATTCTCTTTGATGCCTTACACAGAGCCAGGTGTAAGGATTGGTCCTGAAAGGACCCGGGTTTGTAACTCTAGGAGCAGTAATATCCAGCTCTGCAAAATGAGAAACCCTGGGTAACGCTTGTGTCTGAACAGCACCATCCTTTTCTACATCCATCTTGGTTCGTGCCCAGTCCTGTCTGGTCTGGTTATTTCCCTGAGAGAGGAAGAGAATTCCTGATCTGCTCACAGCCCATCCTATTGCTACCGTACACCTCACCTGACAGGTACCCCCGCCTGGCTGGGGACAGGGCACCATCAGCAATGCCTTCCCAAGCCCTGTGTGCCCAGCCCTGTGCTGGGAGCTGGGGGAGAAGTTCGGGAGGGGAGGGAGAGCACATGGCTCTTCTCTGAGCAACTCCCAGTGGCAAGGTTTTGAGGGTGAAAGAAGAGGAAGGTGCAGAAAAGTTCTAATGCCCGGTTTTAGTCCACTGATTGATACCTTTAAATATTTAACATATATCTGAGCCTGTATATATCAATGCGAAGAATTTCAGCAAGGCTCTTCCAACCAGAAGAGGCTTCCCTCCTGTTTCCCAGGTTCCGCAGAAATAAAGTCAAATTATAGATACAGCTTAATATTACATTCACTATTGCATAAGGTCTCTTCTATCACAAAAATTCTTTTTTTATGAACTATATTAAAGTTTGCAAAAACCACCTTATCTCCAGCTATTTAGAGGAAATGGGCTCAGAAAGGATAAATGACTTACACAAGATCATACTCACACAGAAAATGAATGGTGGAGCCAAAGATATATCCAGATTTTGTGGAAACTGAAGCTTATACAATTTAGAGAACCCTCTTTAAGAAGAAGAATAGAAAATATCAATACAAAATTAGGCAATGCAGAAAATATTTACTGTGAATGAGAAAAGGAATTTTTAAAAAGCAAATACATTACACAATCCAGAAAAGTGGGAATTTTTATTAACTATGTACTTTAGATATAATTTTTTTTCCACAGCGATTGGAAGATTTCCCTAGACCACTTTCTGGCTCTGTACATTTCAAACCTAGTTTCTCCCCCACTACCCATGTGCTTCCGGGGCCTGGTAGAATAAATTACATTCATATCATGATATGACGTCTGGATGTGACGCCTTGTATCACAATGCCAAGCAAGTCGAGCAGTGGGTAGGAATATTCCAGAAGCCATTCCCTACACAGATACGGCTAGCAATGATTTATCTATACACAGCTGTGACTGAGGCCACATAAATATATCCTGATGAACCCGAGTTCAATCTATCCCCAGCTTGACTCCTACGTAGACAGATCTCAGAAATATCTGTGTCCACTCCAACTACCTCAACAGAGGGAAACTGTGACCCAAGGGAAGGTGGAGTAGAAAGAAATGGCCATCTACTGATTGCGGTTAGAGTATCTTGCCTTTGAAGATTTCACAAAAAAAATACCACCACATAAACATATCAGTGGGACCCTTCCAGCAGCATTAGCTGCATGGTGAACCTACTTCTGGGTTGAGCTGAAATTTGAAGGAGAAAATGAAATCCTTGTGCTTAAAATCTCCCAGGCCAGAGACTCCAAGAATCACCACAAGAGAGACACAAGGCCAAGAATGAAGGAGTCAAACAAGTAAGATCTTGAGGGGTCCCTGGGGACTGAGAAAGTCCAGGGAGCAGCCCTTTCTCCTTACTATAGACCTTGGTCAATAAGGAGCCACATGCTTTTGCATCTGTCGGCTCATTTTATTCCCACCTTAATACCAAGGAGTTGGGAGGAGAAAGCATTAAATCTCCCTGCTAGGTGCTACTGATGATACAATCCAGATCCAATAGCAGGTCAAATGACAGTATTGGTCCAGAACCAACATCCTGACACCAAGCCCTAAGTTTCTTCTGCTTCTAGGCCCATGTGAGCAGTTCCACGACAGGTACATCCTCCCTCAGGAGCTGGGAGTCAGGAGCATGATTGCAACCAAAAAAATGAGGCGAACCCACAGGCCCCCTCACCATTCCCTGGACATGTTGGATTCATTCCCACTGCCATGCTTTGGCTTGTGCTGTTCCCTTCACCTAGATTGCCTTCTTCATCCCCAGCCTTCTGCTTGTCTCTCCATCCCCACTTCATGAAGTCCTACCAGATTTTCCAGGCCCAGAACAAAGGCCATCACCTCCTGGGAGACAGCATGGTGTAGGCAAGAGGGGCAGGTGGCAACCACCTTTGAGAATCTGACAAAAGACTCTGTGTAAAAGATGCACAGAAGCACTTGCACCATGGTGCATACAATTTCAGAGGTTGGAGACCATCCGACTTCCAGCTGTAGACCTAAAGTTCCAGAATCAGAAATCTCTAGTGAAAAGGACAATTTTAGAGTTGATCAGATCTTGATTCAAATCTTGACTCTTGTCATCTACTCATAGTGTGATCCTGAAGAAAATATTTAATTTCTGTACATCTCAAATTCTGTACCTGTAAACTGAGGTTGCTCCTACCTATCTCCTATCTCCCCAAAGTTATGAAGATCAAATAAGATAATACACTCACTCTCAGGCACAGCACCTGATGCCTAACAATTCCAAGTCTCCTTCCCCTTCCTTAGTCCCTGAAAGGGTTTAATGTGCACTTGGAGGCGGATGGGGAAGACAGAGGCAGGAGTCACTACTGTGGGGAGACACTCTCACTTTGCCCTATTCTGGCCCCAGCTCCACTTGTCCCCTAATCTCTCTCACACTGTCAGCCAGGGCTCAACTAGCCCAGTCTTATCTCTCCCCACAGCCAGTCTGGGACAGTTTTTTTCCAACCAGATTTACATTTTTATTGATTTTCTTTCTCCTTCACAGAGAAAGTTCCTTCTGCTTCCCCTTTTGCTACAAAATGGGCATTTCCTGGGAAGCAGCAGTTCTGGGGTTGGCCAAGGAGTAACGGTTCAAAAAATGTATTCACTCACCATTCTTCCATTCATTCATTCATTTCCTCAACCATCCAACCAACATATCTTCTGTGTCTACCCTATGCTACTGTGCTGGCGCTGAGCACACAGCCATGTACTGACACAGTCTGCAGTCCCAGGAAACTCCCAGTGTCAGCAGAAAATCTGACAAACAGTAGCAATAGAAGTATGAGTGGTCATACATGAGAGAAAGAGGAAGAAGCCAGGAATTCTTCCTGGGGCCATCAGGGAAGGGTTCCCAGAGGAAGTTAAATCAGAGCTGGTCTTAAAGATTAGGCAGGAGTTCACCTGGTGGAGAGGATGGGAAAGGGCATGAGAAACTACAGGATGAACAAAGATAGGAAGACATGAGAGCAAGGTGTGCCTGAAATATGGTGAAAGAGCAATGTAGCAAGTGTGTAATGCATGTTCAGGGCAATCAGGAGAGAGAGAAGAGAGATAAGGCTGAAGAGATCAGCAAGGACCAAGCCTTGAGTTCCAGGCGAAACACTTTGGATGTCTTCCTAAGGACAAGGAGGAGCCCTTGAAGCATTGATTGATGGATTATTCATTGGTGGGCTATTTTAGGCAGAAGAGTTACATGACAAGATTTGTATTTTAGAAAGACCACTGGCTGCACCATGGGAGCTTAGAGTGGAAAGGGGAAGCTGGAGACCAGGAGCTCAGGCAGGAGGCTGGTGCAATAGCCAAGAGGAGAGGCTTTGAACCAGGTCAGAAGAGGCATGCTATGGGTGGGGACAACTAAAAAAGATGAGTAGGAATGTGTCACATGGAGAAGTTTGGAAGGGTATCCAGACAGAAGAAACCACACCAAGTCTCAGCATACAGGAAGCTCCTGGCAAGCTTGGGAAATTTCTGCTAGTTCAGTAGGGCTGCAGGATGGCCTAAGACAGAATTCATGGTGAAACGTGAGGCTGAAGAAGTGGGTTTGGGCCTTCAATACCACTCATTATTCTCTGTCTCTTAAGCCTAAACCAAGTAGGAGAGGAGAAGAAGCATTTACCACTTATACAGAGGTGCTGTGGGCGCTCCTCCTCTGCCAGCCCAACAACCCTAGGCAAAGGATGGTCCTTTCTCAGAACAACCCTTTCTGTAGGCACAACACTTTGCAAGTCTCTTCACACTTGATTTTCAGTTTCCTGGCAAGGAAGGCAGAGCAGGGATATATTATTCCCATTTAGTGGGTAAATAAAATGCAAGAACTAGTTCAAGGTCACTCAAGAGTCCAGGTGTCCCTTTTTCAAACTCTGATTAGCCTACTTACTCCCGAATCGTAGTGCCTTGTGCACAGTAATGTTCACTAACATGATTAAAATAAGAGAAGGAGAAGAAAACACATTGGAGAAAGAGACCTTCTCATGTCTCTAATTCCTCAGACTTCACACTGGAACTGGAGACAGTCCAGCTGAAAAAACAGAACCATTTTCTTGTCTTTGGAATCCTCCAAACATAGGGAAAATCCCAGCTCAGGCACTTGGCAGTTGTGGGAAATCACTGTACTCATCTGAGCCTTGGTTTTACCATCTGTAAAATGGGAGAAATAAAAGCCACCCTTCAAGGATTGTTGAGATGATTTACTGGGATATTAGGATAGCATTATATTCATTATCTATTGCTGAGTAACAAATTACCCCAAAATTTAACATATTAAAACAACAAATATTTATTATCTCACACAATTACTGAGGGTTCCAGAAATGGCTAAGCTGTGTGTTTCTAGTTCTCAGGCTCTCTCATGAGATTGCTATCAAGTGCCAGTCATGGCTGCCTTCATCAGAAGGCTCAACTGAAGCTGAAGGATCTGCTTCCATGCAGATTCACATGGTTGTTGGCAGGACTCCATTCCCTGCTAGCTGTAGGTCAAAGGCCTCACTTCCTTTCTCTGTGGGCCTCTCCATAAGATTGCTCAGCACATGGTAACTAGCTTCCCCTAGATTGAATGACCCAAACGAGAGAATGTGTACAACCAAGACAGAGCCACAATGCCTGTGAAATCTTAATCTTGAAAGTGATTTATCATCACTTTTGCCACATTCTATTGACCACACAGACTAACCCTGGTACCTTGTGGGAGATGAATACACAGGGTATAAACCAGGAGTCATGGACCACTAGGGGCCATTGTGGAGGCTGGTTACCACAAGTCCCCAGATCAGAGCCTTGCACACTGTGGGTACTTACTCACTAGTAGCTGCTATTATTCTCCCAATGCTCACAGTCTGTCTGGGAAGGCAAGATTTAGACATGCAAAGATGAGAGAGCATGGTAAAGCAGAATGCAACTTGAATTGGGAAATGCTCAGCACTGGTTGTCTTCCCATAGCCAGTCCCTTCCCTTTCTTGGTTCCAGCAGCAAGGTGCACAACAAGGTCATAGAAATGCCTCCCCCTTTGCCAGTGATGGGTCTAAGAGTTGGCATGTGACATCATTTTGGCCAGAGGGCTGTAAAAGGGCATTTTCTGGAAAAAAATTCCTTCCTGAATAAGGGAGAGGCATGAGAGAAGATAGATACTATTTTTTTTTAGATGATACTTTTTGCTCCCAAGTCCTTTCTTCCTCCCTGGGAGGATGTAGTACTTGATGCTGGATCACTCACCTTGCTATCTTAAGAGGAGTCTCCTGCAAGGCCTAGAGTGGGAAAATTCTGGGTCATCAAAGACATTTCTGAATCACCAGATGAACCCTGGGACCAGTTTCCTTTTGCCTTCTCAAGAAAGCAATAAATGTCCTAAAGTTTACACTGCTCAGCCAGGTTTTCTCTTACTTGCATCCTACCTGATTCACTGAGCAAAGTACATAGGCTCCCTCCAAGATTATTTACTTTTTCTTGAGGAAGGTAGAATGGAAGAGGGGGCAAGAAAGGGCCCTGGGTTGAGAGGCAGCCATCCTCCATCTAATCCCAGCTCTGCCTCTGAGATACTAGGTGATGTTGAGCAAATTTCTGCCTTTTATGGGCCTTCAATAATGATAGCTAATATTTATTGACTCCTCACCATGGGCCAAGCATTCTGCTAAGAGCTTTCTTTGCATTGTTGCATTATCTTGTTCAATCTTCACATCAACTCTACTAAGTTGGTATTATTAATAATTCTCTTCATTTTATGGAAAAGGAGACTAAGGCCCAGAAACAGTAAGTAATTTCCCAAAAGTTACCCAGCAAGTTAGTACCGAATCACTGAACTCAGGCTTGTCTCTCTCCGAGACCCAACCTCCCAATCATATGCTATCCTGCCTGGAAGTAAAATGCAGTCTTTGGACAAGTTGACCTCTAAGGGTTTTTTCAGCTCAAACCTTCTTTGATTTGCTGTCCCATTTCTAGCTATGTGATGCACAAACCAGCTTAGCCTGGAAAAGAAAGGAATAAGAACTGTCTTTAGCCATCTGAAATGCTGTCATATGAGTAGGAGATTAGATTTACTCAGTGTAGCTCAGAGGACATGAACTGGATCAGTATGGGTATACTATGGGGAGTGCAATCCATGTAAGGGGGAACTTTTTAGCAGCCTTTTGTCAGAGGGTTGAGCTATGCACAAAGGTACTGAATGCCCTATCATAAGGTTATGTAAGTCTGTGTTTGATAAATCTTTGTCAAAAGTACTGCATTGGGGAGGAATGGGACTGAGCTGCCTAGGATGTGTGGTAGGAATTAAATTGGATGATATATGAGAATATTCCCAGTTCCAGAACCAGTACAAATAGAGGGGGTCAATAAACGGTTGTTTCTTTCCCCATTTGACACTGAGATTCTTGGATTTTAAAATTCTATGATATGGATTTTTTGGCTTTATGGCTTTTATATACTAGAATTCTAGAACTTCAACATATTGTGATTCTAAGACACCCCACTAAGATGCTATGATTTTTATACTCAAATTTCTATAATTATGTGGCTCTAGAAGCTGAATGGTCTATGATTTTGTAACTTAGTAGTCTCTAACTTTAACAATCCAAAATTCAATAAAGTGCTTCTCACCATCTCTAGAAGAGATAAGGGAGTTATTCCAAATGCAGTGCTTCAGTGGCCTGGCCACACGTGAAGCTACTCTCTCTGCTTACTCTGCTTACCTTCATCTCCCCTCACCTTAGCATCAAGATTTCCCTTTCAACCAACTCTGATCCCCCATCCCTACTTGTCCTCCACTCTGCTCTCTCCCAGTTCCCCAAGCATACGCATTTATTCTATGTCCATTGGTGGTTTTTCATTAAGCAACCTTACTCTATTCCCATGCTTGAATTTATTCCAAAGGGGATATAAGGAAATGAGAATATATGGTCATGATCCTCAGGGGGTGTATGGTCAGGAAGCATGTACCTTGCTTTCTTCTAAGCTCAACCCAAACTCACCACTACCAAGAAGCCATCCTTGATTTACACCAAATATCTAGCATCAACAACCTCAGTCCCAACTGTGAAGGTCTTAGCTCTTTGTTTAATGTGTACATTTGTAACTTATCTTTCCATCCTGCCTCCCTTATTGTATGTGAGGTTCCTCTTAAATCATGACCTTGTCTCCTCAATCAGACTGAGAATTTTCTAGAGGAAGACTATGTCTTCCCCATAAAACTGGGGGCTCCATGTATACCTGGGCTATACCTCCTCTATATTATACTTGAGTTAGAGTTAGAAGTAGAGTGATGCTCCTCTACCAATCAATAAATTCCCAAAGGCAAAATCATGTCTCCACATTGAACTGAGGACTTCATAAAGATAGAAGCCACATCTTCCCTTAAGATGAAGCACTCTCCGATGTCAAAGTCTGTGTTTCCACTATCAGACTGGTGACCCCTTCCTTTCCCTGAGAGGAAGGAATCTAGGGCTCTTCCTTCTGTGTATTTTCCTGCAGCTCCAGTCCTGCAATCTGGCCATATTTTCCCTAAAGCCAACAGATAAACAGGGAAAGTAAAATTCAGGAGGCAGAGCAGGAACTCCAAGTCTCCCCACCCCACATGCCCAAGCCCACCCTTGCTCTATCCTAGATCATCTCCTAAAAGCTCCCATCCCTCTGACCAGAGTGGGCCTCTCCCAGCTCCTCCAAGCAACTCAGAGCAGTAAGTGAAGATGTCAGCACCTTGGACAGCGCCCAACCCATTTCAGGACTCTGAGCCAACGGAAGCCAAGCTCTCCAACTCCCTCAGTCTCTGGGTGATGGATTTCCTCGTTTCTCAATTTGATTAAAGCCCAGTAGATAACCAGAGCGCCTTGTTCCTTTCTCTTCTCCTTTCCTGATGAACATAATTAACTCCGTCAGGCTGGGAATACTTGCTCTTAAATACTGCCTACCCAGCCCCCACCTAGGCATGAATCAGTAACACACAGACAGAACACTGGAAACACTCACATATTGTTTACTGGGGAGTGGAGATAGGAGAGGAGGCTTTCCATGAGAGATACAGAGGCTGTGAATGGGGCCTGATATATGATGATTGGGTAAAGAAAATCCTAAACTAGAAGTCAGGAAATTTGGAGTCTAATCCTGGCTTTGCCACTAATCTAGATGTGAACTAGAGCAAGTCACATGTCAGTTCTGAGCCTGTTTTTCCATTTATAAGATGAGGAGGTTGGGTTAGACAATATCAAATGCTGTGCTAAGTGCTAAGACTCTATAGGTGAAAACCTTTGAACAGAGAAGGAAAGACACTTGCCCAGGTCATACAGCAAGTGCATGAAAAAGCTGGGTTTGGACTCATAGCTCCTGGCTTCTATCCCAGTATTATTTCCTCTGCACTGAGCTTCCCCCTTAATCCACATCACAGACTTTATTTCCTGCAGTTAGACTGAGGAAATTGAAGACAGCAAAGATTGGATTAATTGGTGCCAACAAAAAGAAGTAAAATTTAAGTTATGTGGAAATGCTGTTTTCTCTGTTAGGAGCAGAAATAATCAAAATTGGGGGAAAAAACAACCTGATAGAGGTTGTTTTTATTGTGTCTGATAGAGACATAAATCCAAGCCCAAACTCAGGGAAGCCCAAAAAAGGTTGTGTGACTTTCCTAAGCTTATCCAGAAAGGTAACTGTAAAGCCACTTTAAATAGAAACAGTGAACTCATTCTGATCCACAGTTGGGTGTACCCCTGTGAGAGAAAGGAAGTCGTGACAATATCAACCAGCAAACATGTATTATATTTCTAAAAAGTTCCCATCTCTGTACTAGGCACTTTTGCTGGGATATAGAGAATTAGACATGTACCCTGCTCTGCAGTCACCACACCTTTGATATGCTGTCTCTCTACCTGGAATGTACTCCATGCATTTATACAAGTCCAAATATTGCTGTCCCATCAAGACCCAAACCCAGGCTCCCCCCTGCCATGAAAGCATCCATGACCCCACCTAAATACCACTTCTTCCTCTTCTGAATTTCCAAAGCACTTAGTGTGTTCCTGTTTTATGGTAGTTAGCAGCATCTGCCCTCTCTTCTCCCATCCCTACCCTAAGAAGAGAGAAGTTCATGAGAGATACTGAGACAGAGAGAAGGAGAAACTTTTATTCAGCTCTGAGTTCCTCTGAATACGCAACACAAGATTTGACAGGCAACAGACTCTCAGTAAGTATTGGATGGAAGGATGATAAATACAGATGTGTGGATGACTAGGAGAGATGGTGGATGAAGAGATGGATTATAGATGGGTGAGTGGGTATATAGGTGGATAGGTTGGTGAATGGACGAATGGATATATAGGTAAGTACACTATTCAATAGGTGAATAGAACAATGGGTAAGAGAGTAAATGAGTCATTAGATGGATAGATGGAAAAGTCAATGAGTGTGTGGTGATAGTTAAACAGAAGAATTGAAGGGTATATAGTGGATAGTGGATCTGGTGAATGGATGGTGATATATGGTTAGATACATGTATGGGTGAATGAGTAGATGGATAACTGCATGATTGTATGGAAAGATAAATGTCAGGGTAAGTGGAGAGAAGAATTATGGAAAAGAATACAAAAGATGTTCCTAGTATTACAAAGTTCTTTTTCATGGAGACTTTCCACTGCTAATGCCAGAAAAATAACCATGAGGGTCAGCTGACGTTGTGCTCAAGCTGAGTAAAAATGTGTCAAGGTCCCAAAAGAACTCAAGCAATTTCATTTTGTGTCAATGGAAGTCTAATATCAAGATCAAGAGAGGTGATAATCCTGCCCTGAGCTGTTCACACTACTCTGGAGTCTGCGTTCTCCTCTGTGCATCTGGAGGGTGATGATATCCATGGCTTATCCACATTATGAGATACCGTGGAGAGTAATCTGTAAAGTCCACCAAATGAGAAACTGGCAAAAGAACCAGAAGTGTTTGGCCTGGAGAATAACAAATTTAGAGGTGACAATCACCATCTCCCAAGGTCTGGCGAGTTCTCCTGGGACATGCCCTATGGCACCAGGGGAGCTAGGCCCCGGAAGAAGTCACAAGTCTGCCATCTCAGCTCCATGTGAGATAGCTATCTCTCCCAGGTGGAGCCATCCCACAAGAGAAGGACTATCTGAAGGGAGCGAGCTCTCCATCTCTCATGGAATACAAATAGGGTCTGAACAGTTGCCATCAGGGAAGCTGTAAAGTAGAGGCTTGCCTGGAGTGGGAAGTAAATAAAGGCAACTCTAAGGTCCCTTCCCACATAAATCAAATCACACATTCATCGTTTCATTCCTCAACAAATTAGTTCAACTATTGTACATGGCCCCCTGTACTCATATTGGAATGCAGGGAATTTCTGCCCAGAGTTGAGAGTTTGATGCTGGGTGCAGGGGTGGGGGTGAAGGAGTGGGGAGTAGGAGGAAAAGGGAGGCTGACAGCAGGTATTTGAGGGACAGATAGGGAGGAGAGCCTGCAACCCTCAACTTTCTCTAAATGAAGGGCTGGGACTTGAGGAATGAGAAGGAGCTGAGATTGACCTCTCAGAGACCCATATGGCTGGGGAGGGGAGGATCAGAGTCACTCAAAGCCAATCCATGACCTAGATTCTCTGTAATTAATGAGCCCACATCACTGACGTGTTGGCTTTTGATCAACGCCATCTCCCCAACTCCAGCCCAGCTCTCTGTTATGAAAAGATTAAATCAATTAGGAGGAGGAGGAGATCTGGCTGGTGCTGGTTGGGGACAGCAGATAATTCACTTACGTAACAGGGATTGAGGTTTATACTTGGCCCTCCAATAGTGGGGGTGGATCCCAGACCCCAGGCCTTTGGAGAGGAACTTCAGGCTTCTAAAGTGAGTACAGAAGGGGAAAGGGAGTCCGGAGCAAGGGGTTTAGCAGTGACCCCAGGGAAAGGCCCATGTTCCATCTTCCTTCTGGGAATTAAACCTCCTCCTCCTTACCCGTTCTCTGGGCTGGGAGAGAGCCAAATTGAAAAATTGCTATCCTGTCCCCGAATGAGGGTGTCCCAGTCACCAGGATCATTCAACAATGCAAATCTAGCCAAGCCACTGCATTCAAGACCCTGCAACCTCTCCAGCTGTATCTTCCAAGAGGTGGGGGTGGGTAGAAAGGAAACAATCTCCTGGTATTCCCCCGTGCCAGGTGCTGGCTAGGCACTGAAGGTGCAGAAAGAAACAGACCCAGTGCCTTGAGGAGCGCTGCCTAGTGTAAGAGGGCACGTGTGGGAAAGTTTCTGTACCACATGGTATAAAAGAGGTTGCACAGGCAGGGCACCAAGGGGGCACAAATGAGGGATGCTTCCCAGGGGAGGCAATATTTGCATTCACTGATCCTTAAAGGAAAGATGGATTAGGGTGAGTTCATCAGGCTGACCTGGTTGAGGAAGGGCTTTTGGGTGGAGGGAACAGCATGTACAAGGGCATGGCAGGTGAGACAGCTTGGCACACATTTAGGGAATTGCAAACAGTTCATGTGGATGGGACCTAGAGCATGAGGCAGGTATGGGGCAGATGAGGCAGGAGAGGTCTCTCATCAATGGCATGCCAAGAAAGAACTGAGGCAATGATCCCAGCATCTCTGATCAATCCCTGATTCCTGAGCACCAATGGCCTGCCAGGCCCTGTGCTGGAACAAGGGTTAGGTGGGGATGGGGGAAACAAAGAGCTCTAGAAGGATGCAGAAATATTCCCCCTTACCAAGCTGGATAAGCCCAGCTTTGACCCCAAGTGGGGCTAACTCCAGGGTGTTTCTGGAGCTCCACTTGAGGGGTGGGTCTGTTTGCAGCCCCTTTGCCCAAGGATTGAGATTCCCAGAAAAAGAGTTCCTCAGTCCTTAGGCAAAGGTGAACTAAACAAAGATGAGCTGACTTCTGGGGGTCTCCTCCTGACATTTAATTGGCTTCTTGGGCACCAGTCCTATGATGAGCACTGAAAACCAAATGAGAATTCAGCCAACGAGCCAGGTTCCTGAATGGGCTTAAGGCATGGATGAGAGGCTTTTAGGAGGTGGATTCAATAGCACGATTGCATGCTTGGAAAGGGAGAGTGAGGGAAGAGTCTTGGATGACACACAGGGTTTTGGTGCAGAGAGTGCCATCCTCTGAAATTGGAAACACAGGAGGAGATGAGATTAGAAGAGGAAGATGATGAGTTACAACTGTTTCAGGCTGCTCAAATCACAGTAATCATCAGGTGAAGGCCTCAGGAGCCTTACAAATTCAGGTAGGTCCCACAGAAGCGGCCTTCTTCATCACACAGAAATCCTCCTTCTCCTCCCTCCTTCCCTCTCCTCATCCATCTTTCTTTCCTTCAGCAGTCCTAACTGAATATGTCTGCTTCCCAGTAGGGCTCTGGACTAGGAAGGGAGGCACAGATCTGAGGTTCACTCTGTTCTTTCAAAAGGCCAACATCATTGTGCCTTGTGATTGCAAGCAACAGAAATGGACTCAGGTTAAGTAAAACAGAAAAAAAAAAGATTGGCCTTTCCACCAGGCAGCTTAGAGTGGATGAGAAGGCTGGAGAACCAAGTGCCTGGGCAACTGCCTTGGCCTTTGAGCACGCATGCCCCGGGTGCACTGGTAATGCTACATAGCAGAAACGCAAATGAATTCCAACAAGTCTTCCTCCGAGCCTCGCTAATTCTCAAATCAAAGTCCTGAACCAGACATCTAACTGGCCAAACTGCCAGGGAGTGGAGGTGGAAGAAGATCTGGCTACCTTTGACTTTGTTTTATTGACTCCTCGTTCCCATGAAGGCTTATTTAGTTTTGAAATTCCTTCCCAGTAGACAGTGGTGGTCCTAGGCAGCAAAAAATAAGGTGAACATCCACCATGCCTTTACTGAGGACCCGCTAAGTACTGAATGCATTTCCAGTTTTATATATATTAATCTTCAAAGCAACTCTATAAGCCAGCTAATAGCTGATCTCACTTTATAGCTGAGCGAAGCAGAGGTCTGTAGAGGTTAAGTAACCTTTTCTGAGATCGCTCAGCTAATACATGATGGATTTGGGATTTAAATACAGATTTGTTTTGTTAATAAATACATTATTATTATCTTCCAAACTCTTAGACACAAAGTACTTGTAGGCATGAGTCCTCCTATGTTAAAAAGAAAAGCATGGGGCACAGAAAAAGGACTAGAAGTAGGTGTTCCACGCCTGTGTAGTGGTTGATAGGATGGTAGGATAACGGGATTATAGTAATTCTTTCCTGCTTTTAAAAAATATTTTCTGCTTTTTTTTTTTTTTTACAAAGAATTTGCTTTCCTTTCATATTCATAAAAAATAAAGTAAAATGGTTTTAAAGATTATAGCAATGTTATCATGATTATGAAGAAAATATGCATAGAAGAAAGACTAGAATGAAATTCATCAAAAAAGTCAACCATGGTTGTCTGCAGAGTGTAGGACTCTGGGTGAGTTTATTTCCCTTTCAACCTCTATTTTTAAAAAATTTTCTATAGTGAGACCATTCTCAAAAAAAAAAGTAGATTACATTTTATTTTTAAAGTAAGCATAAAAATGATATCAACCAAGAGATGGTACTGAAGTGTCTTGGTACTTTTGAAATTCCCATAGTTGGCTTGGAAGCAAAGTGAGTTCTGAGTTTTCTGGTGCAGCCTGGAGGTCCCTTGCAGCGGTAGCTGGCAGCGGATCACAGTTAGCACAAGTATCTCAGGACAAATGCTCTAAAGGGGTAGGAACAACTCAGTGTCCCCATCTCTTGTAACAATGTGTCTGCTGTCAGGGTTATCAGGACCTTCGGGAGTACACTGTGTGCTCCCGGGGCTGGGATCATCCCCTGCTGGTTTTCTCTCTCATTTCCCAGTCCTCAAGGCTCACCTTCACCTCTGTGGATGGGGCAGGGCTGTGCAATCATGAGCCCCACTCAGCCGGCCCCTCTGAGCTGCCTTCTGCATGTCTCTGTGTTATGAGCCCGCGGTCCCCTTTCCTACCTGCACTCTGCCTCTACACTGAGTGCCATGAATGGACAGAGCATGGAGATTTGATCCTGTCCTGCCCCTAGTCGGGGGGGCAGCCAGTCCTTCAGCATCAGGGAGACTCCAGGCTAATAGAAAGGCATTCCCTACACCCAGGGATGTTCCAATCTGATAGAAGAACCAGCGTGGTGGGGAGACAAGACAGCAGGGGACAGCTGGTTTGTGCAGGAAGGAATCAGTCTCAGACAAACCTTAACTCCCATCTTGGGCCTTATGCCCACCAGGCCTCCATGTGGGAAGAGTCACTGTCATGACCAACCCTGGCCTCTAGGGTCCTCTATCCCCCTTTGCCTTCCTCCAAATGCAAGGAAGTTTCTTGGTGCTATGTGCATCCTCTAGCAAGTCACTCCCCACCTCTGCATCTCGGTTTTACCCTGAACAAAGCTAGGGAGCTGGATAACCTCTAAGGCCCTCCATCCCGGTGGTGACAGTCTGTGTTTCATTAGCCCCTTTGTAGGCCTCTCTCCTTCCTCCTCCCTTCCCAGTTTCTTTACTGGTCCACTCCCCTTCTTCCTCCTTCCTGCCAGGCTATCAGCATCTCTAGACGAAGGCCCGCTTTGGCTCCTGTAGCCAAGCTGCTGCAGTAAGAGATGCAGTGAATAGACTAGAGGCAGCTGGGAACTGAGGAGGGCCCAGGCCAAGGCCAAGGTTGAGGAGACTGGGCAGGGCAGGTAGCCAGCCCTAGCAGCCCAGGCCAGAGCAACCTCAGCAGAGCTAAACTCTAGCAAGGCATCTATGCTTGGGTGAAAGCACCAGGACTTCCTGGAGTGGGGAGGAGGCAGTCTGCTGAGATCAGCACATCTTCCAGAGGAGGCACAGGAGGAGGAGACTACAGAGAATCCAAGCCCAAGCTCTTGAATCAGGGATGGGTGGAAATGACACTTCTTCCTCCTTAAGGGAGGTGTCTCATATCCTGGAAAGTCAGAATGCAGTGCTGAAAGGGTCATCAGAGGACATCTGTGGACATAGGAATCTCTACTGTGGCAGGAAGCTAGACAGCCTGCCTAACAGATAATTTGTTCATGCATCAATTATCAAACTTTCACTCATGACTCCTCTGTGTCAGGACCTGTGCTGGGCTCTGGGGATACAGAGATGTCTGTGGTCTCTGCCCTCAAGAAGCTCACCATCTAAGTGGGGAGGCAGACACTGATCATACACTAGGGTAGGGATGCACCAGCACTTCTGGCAGCACAGAGGTGCACTGAGTCAGCCTCGGGGTGGAATGCGGATGGGGAAAGGCGAAGAGCAAATGATGGACCCAAGTCAACAGCTCCCAGCTTTGCAGCTCTAGATCCTATAATCGTCTTAAATATCCAACTGTCCATTCAACATTTCTGCTTGGGTGTCTCTAACTTATCAAGACCAAGGCTGATTTCATCCTCTCAGCCCATACCATATCAGTTCTCTCTCTCAGTGAATAGTCCCACCATCCACAAGCCAGAAACCCAGGACTCATCCCTTCCCCTCACCCCCATAGCTAGTCTATAGCCAGGCCCTGTGTGTCTCAAACCCACTCCATTCTCCCCACCTCCATGCCATCACCCCGCCCAGCCACCATCATCTTTCAATTCTGCTCCTCCAAGAGTCTCATTTGTCTTCTCACACTTGGCCCCGTTCAATCATGCAGTGAGATGATCTTTCAAAAGTGTGAAAAAAATCATGTCACTTCTTTGCTTGAAAGCCTTTAGTGGCTTCTCCTTGCCTTTGGAATGAAGGTTAAAATCTTTAACACAGGCCTGCAAGGCCCAGCATGGCCCGGCCTTTGCTGACAACACTAGTTGTAACTTAACAACCCCTGCTCCCTAGCATCTCTTGACCTCTTGCCTTCTGCCCACCTAGCCATTCTTCTACTCCTCTCCCAAGAGGTCTTGGGACGTGTTATTTGCAGTCTCCCCTACGGGCACCAGGACTTGAATTGCCTTCCAGATTAATCCCAGGATACCTCTTCTCATGTTCACTGTCCCTGAACACCAGACTCTAGCTCTTCTCATTTGTAGCAAGAGCTTCAGGACACAGCCAGGGGTTACAAAGTCCAAGATCCCAGAACCTCCCGGTATTCCAGATAAACATCCCTGATTCTGACTCCTATTTCAAGATGTCCCCAGAACTCCCCCTCACCTCCTGCTCTTTTCTTCCATTTCAGAGCTGAAGAATTGGAGTAGAGGGTTGGCAAAGCTACCCCCCTCAACCCCGCTCCTTCCTGGGCCTTAGGGTGGGGCCCAGAGGTGAGGGGCAGAGTAGAGGTGCCCAGCTGGTTTACTCTGCCTGGACCCTCCTCCCACACCCTCCCTGGGTTCCTGGACAACCCACGCATCCTTGGCCTCTATGCAGTTGGCCATGAACTCCCTCAGGAAGGACGGCCCCCTTTCCTCTGGGCCCCTGCTGCGTTCTGTATGCCCCAGCACTGTCAAATTAGCCTTTTGGAGTGTAGGTTTCCCTTCTCCAGGCGTTGAGTTCTGCTTGTGCAGGGGCTGTGTGTTTCCTTGTCTGTACCCCCAGCATGGCTCAAGGATGGTCCCAGAAGAGAGGCTCGGCCTTTGAATTCAGGACTAATGTCACACAGATGTGTGCTTTCACTTTCTTTTCATGTCAACTCAGCTCCATCTCCTCAATCCTGAACTTTCTGTAAGAATGGGCCTGGGAACCACATGAACCTCAATTTTTATATCAGCTCCACCTCTTACAGGCTTTCTGATCTAGAAGCAAATTCTTTACTTTGCCTTCTGTTTTCTTCCCCTATAAAATGATAGCAACCTTCATAATAAATGAGATACCTTGCATAAAAAGTGTAGCATACTATATGTGCTCAATAATTCCTCTCCTGTTCCTCCACCCCAACCCTTGAACTCAGAGGAGATCTTGGCATTTACCTCCATGAACTTACACGTTGGTTGTCATCAGTGGGTCAAGTTAATCCAGATCATTTTGAGTCAGTCCTGTCATCTGACATAGTCACTCTCCCGCCCACAGATTTGATAAGAGTGTTTGGTTTGTCCTCATCCAAGTCCTTCTAAAATACCTCAGACTGAGCTGGATAGCATGATGGACAGAGCCCAGAGCTGGGCACTAGTCTACCCTCCAGGCTGCCACTGATCCATTAATCAATTTTCTTCTACCAGTTATCCAGGCAGCTAGGAATCCCCCTAATGCACCACTATCTGATCCCTGTCTTGTCATTAAAACTCCTTGTGAGATTTTCCAAATGCGTTTTTGAAATCAAGATACCAACATATTTCTGAAATATTACTCGGGTTCCCTCAATGGAAAAGAGAAAGAAGATTTCCTTTTTTTTTTTTCACTTTTTATTTTGAAATAGTTTCAAACCTGTAGGACAGTTGCAAAAATAACACTAAGCCCTATGCATAAAACTCCAGCATATCTCCACCTACCTCCAGATAACCAGATTCAACAATTTTAACATTTTGCTACCTCTGCCATATTATTCTATCTATCTATCTATCTATCTATCATCTATCTATCTATCTATCTATCTATCTATCTATCTATCTATCTATATCTAATCTTCTGAACATTTAAGGGCAGGTTGTGCACATCATAATTCTTGAACACAATATTTCCATGCATATTACCTACAAACAAGGACATTCACTTATGAAATCACTTTAAGTACAGTATCAAGCTTAAGATATTTAACACTGATATAAAGCTTACATTCTATATTCCAATTTTTTCTTATGTCCCAATAATGTCATTGTGCACCTTTTCTCCTCCATTCTTAGATACTACTCAGTATCATGTGTTGCATTTAACTATCATTATCTCTTTGGTTTCTCTTTCTTTTTAATTGTGGAAACATATATACAATATAAATCTTCCCATCCCAACTCCTCCCAAGCATGCTATTCAATGAGATCAGTCGCATTCACAAGGTTGCAGTTCCCTCCCCACCATCTACTACTGGAACTTTCCCTTCACCCCAAACAGAAACTACATTCATTTTGTGTTAACTCTCCATTACCCTTGCTCCCCACCCCGAGTAACTTGTACTTCACTCCTGTCTCTATGAGCTGGCCTATCCTCTGATATTTTCTTTGTGGTTACCACGGGGCTTCAATTTAATACCCTAAATCTGTAACAATCTTGTTTGCTTTGATACCGACTTAACCTCAATAGCATCTGTGACCTATGTTCTCATACCACTCTGTCCCCCCACCCTTATGCTGTTCTTGTCACAATTATAATAATTGTCTATTATGAGTCCAAATCCACTGATTTCTCATTACATTCTATGCATTTGCCTTTTAGATTCTGCAGGAAGTACAAAGTGGAGTTACAAACCAACAATAAAATAGTACTGGCATTTATATTTACCCCTGCCTTTACCCTCATCAGATTTCTTTATTTCTTCATGCTGCTACAATCTATTCTCTAGTGTCCTTTCCTTTAAACCTGCTTAACTCCTTTTAGCATCTCATGTAGGGCTGGCCTAAAAGTGACAAACTCCCTCAGATTTTGGTGATCTGGGAATGTCTTAATCCCTCATTTTTGAAAGACAGATTTGCCAGATACAGAATTCTTGGTTGGCAATTTTTTGCTTTCAGCATTTTAAATATATCTTCCCACTGCCTTCTTGCCTGCATGGTTTCCAATGAGAAATCAGCACTCAAACGTATCGGGACTCCCTTATATTGACACGTTACTTCTCTCTTGCAACTTTCAGATTCTCTTTATCTTTGGCATTGAAAAGTTTTATTATAACATGTATGGTGTGGGTCTATTTGGATTTATCCTGTTTGGAGTTCATCGCGTATCCTGGATGTGCATATTCATGTCTTTCATTAAATTCGGTAAGTTTCCGGCCATCATGTATTTAAATATTGCTCCTGCCCCTTTCTTCCTTCTCCTTCTGGGACTCCCACAATGCATGTACTGGTATACCTGATGGCGCCCCACAGGTTCCTCAGGCTCTGCTTACTTTTCTTCATTCTTTCTTCCTTCTGCTCCTGAGACTGGCTGTTTTATTGTTTCACCTTCAACTTACTGAATTTTTTTCCTGCTTGCTCCAATCTGCTGTTGAACCCCTCTAGAGAATTTCTGTTTGGAATGTTCCAGCTCTGATCCTCTTTATTGACGATTTCTAATGCTTTAATCTTCTCCTTTGCCTGAACCATTGCATCCTGTTCCTTTGTAAGTTTTGTAAACTTTTTGAAACTTGGGCATTTTTATATTTTAATGTGTTGCTGCTGGAATTGAGCTGCTGCGGCATCTGTTTCTTAAGCATAATACTTATGTCCACTTGTTATAACAGAGCTTTCCTTGAATTCCAGGAACTAACAGAAAAAAAAAGGAAGAAAAAAAGAAAACAGTCAGGGGACATTGAGCTGTGTGAGTGCTCTCCTTCAGAGCTTATTCATACAATGAGTTTATAGAATAGCTTCAGGCCAAAATATAGGGGCCTCCTTGGTTCTTTCTGCGCAGGTGTCTTGTCTTGGGCAAATGTGGGCCTGACTTCCTTTAAGTAAACCTATGCTAGGTCCTAGGGATCATTACATTTTATCCTTTTATTTAATTATATAAACCATTCTTGTTGCTGCTGTCTTTGTTAGTGCTATTTGAGCAATTTTCAGTAATCAGTGAAAAGTCCCATTTTGAAATGATCAAATTAACACATAGACTTCTTGTCTACAAATGATGGGACTATTTTAGAAATAGCTGGGTATTGGCTGAAAACATTTTAGAACACTTAAGTAGGAACCTCCCTTCATCACGTAAAGTTTTCTTTCTGAATGAATGGAGTTTTCTACAGGAAGGCACATTTCACCCAGCTCTTCCAATCCATTATAAGTGGATGACATGGTGAAATTCAGAAATATTCTATCTTCTTGTAATTTTGAATCAAATATTTACTTTTTAAAACTATCACAACATTGTATTGTAATAAAAGCTTAAGTGTATATTTTAAGACCTAGAAAATAAGCTTGGCAACCATGGTTTCACAAAGTTTTGTAAGACTATTGAGATCATAAAAGGCCAACAGAAGAGAGAGCACAATGAAATCCAGCAGGAATAATTTATAATTAGAAAACTCCATGCAATTCTTCAGCCAAAGAGAATGGTGATCCATCTTCAAAACACCTATGTCCCATGCTGGGGCTTGATGAGCCTTAATCAGACTCACTCTACTGAGGTTTTTCACAATATGGAGGGGCCTCTAATTGCTGTTAGGTGCAGACAGATAGGCTTCGTGCTGCTCCTCTCAGGAGGTTGTAACGATTAAGAGCAAAGCCTGAAGCTAAACACCCAAAATAGAATTCCATCCTTCCTCCTACTCACTGTGTGACCTTAGGCACATTACTTACCCACTCTGTGCCTCTGTTTCCCCATGTTTCAAATCAAGGCTGAGGACAACTTCCTTTCGGGTGGTGGGTGTGACAATGGAATCAGCTGATCTGTGAAGCATGCCTGACCCACTGCATCTCTCTTACTCTCTATTTGTTACTGGGGTGTCCACAGGCAGGGCCAAAGAAAGGTCCCCTGGCTCCTCCTTGCTGCTTCTCTGCTTGGTTAGGGATACCCTGCCCCAGCCAGAGGACCCAGCCTGGGTGGAGGGGAAGTGGGCCCACAGCGGCCCTGCCCTCAGGCCCAACATGCCCTCTCTTCCTTGACATCCCACCACCACCACCACCACCACCACTCCAGACCACAGCCTGGCCCTGGAACAGCTGGTGTGCTGGTGATCTGCCCAGGCTACAGCATGGTGGCTTGGTTCCAGCAAGGGTGAAAGGTTCCTCATTTTGTTTTCTGCTTTAGCTTAACCATATGGGATGGGCCAGGGCAGGGGTGGGGGCAGAGAGGAGAAAGGAAATGCAGGGCACTGTTCCCAGACTTCCTCCCCAACCTGCCTCCCCTGGGTGGGCACAAGGCTGCATTCAGCCCCAGGAAAGGCCCCTCAGGGGTCCCCTGCACAGTGTCCCTGTAGCGGAAGTGATCTACCTCTTTGTGTCTGTAATGCCTCCGTCATCCCTCCATCTGTCCGCTTCTTTAATGTCCTTCCTGGCCCATTTCTCATGCCCGTTTAATTCAACAGCCATGTGCCTGACCCTCCCTGGGCTGAGAGCTGGGGGCAGAGAGATGACACAAGCAAGGACTCTGCCCTCCAAGAGCTCATTTTACAGCACGGGGAACACAGGCTTCAGAGTACACAAGAGGCCTGAGCTGGACTCTTCACTTGGCCCCTTTTAAGCTGTGTGATCTCAGGTCAACTACTTAACCTGAGTGTCCACTTCTTTATTTAAAAATTAGAGCCAATTAAAAAATACAAATAAAAATTAGAGCCACAGTACCTACATTTAAGGGCCATTGTGGGAATCAGATGCAATCATGTACGTAAAGCTCTCAACTTTACTCAGTAAATACTGCTTACATTGGATGCTCAATCAGATCTGCCTGCCTTCCCTCCCTCCCTCCCTTCCTTTCTCTTTTTCTCCTTCCTCCTTCCCTGTTTCTCTGTAGCCAACTGCCTCTTTCAGAGAGAGGACCATGTCAGAGTCCACAGACAGATGGGGAGCTCTGCCTTCAGCTGGGGGCCTAAAAGCCAGTGTCAGATGGGCATGGGGAAGGGGGGAAACTCATGCTGGGCAGCATGGGGGAGGGAACCAACCCCCGGCCCTGCCTGCCAGGTGCTTTCCTTCAGAAGTAGACTCAGTCCTCTGACCTCCTTTTTCTCTCTCCCAGTGTCTAATTAGGGCCGATTGTGGGCTCCTTTTTAGCCTTTCCTTTTCTGAACTTCCAACCGACTTCTTTTTCCCTTCCTTGGGGCAGAGCTGGAGACACACTGGCAGAGAAAAGTGAAAGCTCTTGCCACCGCCAGGCCCTGTGCTTGGGACGTGGTGAGAGCCATTTGTACTGGGTGTGCGGTGGTGGCTACTGAGGCACAGAGTTTGGGGTTCTTCCAACAAGGAACTGCTGTACATCTGTCCATCCTGAGGTGCCTGCCTTAAGATCACGAATATGTGGAGCAGTCAATAATCAATGCTCCGGCCAGCCTCTTGAGGTCTTCCTGACTGCCAGCCGCCAGCCAGAAAGTGATAAGCTCATAGAGATCCCCAGGGGTGTCATGCCCTTAAGGGGATGGGGAGGTATATCCTGACCCCACGTGAGGCTAAATTCCTTCTCTACCATTTTCAGACACAGTTGGAGAAATCCAGAGACCTAGAACCAGCCCCACTTGGAGGACCCAGAGGGGAGAAGAGTCTATGGAGTGGTAGGGAACCTCCAGTTCTTAGGCCCAAGCTGGTAGCAATAGATGGTCTGTCTACAAAGAGCAGGGTTCTCTGGGGGCTTGCAGCATGATGGGGGAATGCCACCAAATACTGCTTACATTGGATGTTCAATCAGATCTGCCTGCCTTCCCACCCTCCCTCCCTTCCTTTCTCTTTCTTTCCTTCATCCTTCCCTGTTTCTCTGTAGTCAACTGCCTCTTTCAGAGAGAGGACCATGTCAGAGTCCACAGACAGATGGGGAGCGCTGCCTTCAGCTGGGGGCCTAAAAGCCAGTGTCAGATGGGCATGGGGCAGGGGGGAAACCCAGCCATTAGCCCAGCGCTGAGGATAGCAGCACAGGGGTTGAGACCCAAGGTGGTAACCCAAACATCTTCAATCACTAGGAGAGGACCGAGCCAGATGGGCAGAGAGGAGGGCCAGAGTATCTGAGCCAGGGAGGACTGCCACTTACAAAGAAGCACAAATCAATGGAAGGGTAGGCAGGTCAAATTGGTGTCAGATAGGCACTCTGAGCAGAAGCAGAGAAGTAAAGAGACTAAGGGAGCCAGAGGAGTCATCAGGAAGGTTTCCTGGAAAAGCAGTGTCACTTTAAAGGTCAGAAATCTGATGTCAGAAGTTTGGCAGGTGAGTTGGATGTGGGATCACCAATGATTGGGAGCCCCAGGGCTACGCCATGGTGTGGCTCTGTGTTCTGGAGTGGCCAGGGGACTGATGCTGGAACTCAGTCCCAAGGTGTCCTCCACGCTTCAGCTCCAGCGGGCAGGAGGCTGCCACATGCTGTCATCATGCCTTCTCAGCTGGAGCAAGAGCTCCTCTGCTAATGACTTCCAGATGTGTCCTGGGTCCCTGAAGAGAGAATCTTGGAGGATACACCTCCTCCTACCCAAGCCCCACTTCTCTGGTCACCTTCAGCCACAGAAGCTTGGATGCCTGGCCTGGGGCAAGCCATGGTGTTCTGGTATGCTCTCATGTCAGGTAAAAGGAGCACTGGAGGTCAGACCGCCTCCTTCTGTAGTGGGCTACTAAGGTCTCACTTTTGGCTCCTCAGTACCTTCAATGCCTAGGGTAACATGGAAGCCTTCCTTCAGAAGAAGATGGCTAGGTGGCCTGCATCTTCTTTGGGAGAGCAGCTGACGTGGTATATCCCTGTAAGACTAAACGTGTTTGTGCTTGTGGGTCTCCATGACTATGGGCCTATTCCTCTCTGAGTATCTGTAACTCTGGGAGCCTATCTTTATGACCATTTGTCTCTATTTTTGAGGTTATGTGTTTCTCTGTGTATTATAAAACAAAGTTTTCCTTGACGATAATGACAAATTATATCAGTGTTTATGGTCCAATAAATGGAAGTCCAATATTTCCTTTCCTGCTTTAACTCCCTAAGGCCTTAAGTTTTTATTATAGGGTTATTTTCAGCCTAGATGGGGGGTATATGATTCATTCTCTGGGGGGGGGTGACTTGGATGGAAGAAAGCAGGAGACTCTTGGCTGAAAAGCAGCAGGGGTGTCAGAAATCACTCTCTTGTGATTTGGAAAAGACTCCAAGGTTCCAGACTTCTTTTGTCAACTGGGTCCATCTCCAGCATTGTCCCGGTCCAGAGTAATGGTTAAGCAGGTCCTAGCTTCTAGGTTCAAGCTTATACTGACCACACCATTCTCACCATCATCTTCTTCAACACGATCATTCCCGTCATCAACATCACCACTACCATCATCATTACTGTTGACATCACAGATATTAGACCATATTCACATTCACCATCACCACTGCTCCATTACTAATATTAGAAACTTCTAGTTGCTTTTCAATAGCTATTTCTGCTTCTTTCTCAGTAATAAGGACCCCAACTATTTGCTAGGCATATTACCTCCCAGTTAAAAGACTATGTTTTCCAGGTTCCGTGAAGCTAGCTTGGTATGGTCATGTAAAGAAAAGTGTGAGTAAGAGTCTTGGAAGTGCCCTTAAAGGGAAGGGACACTCTTATTTATCCTTTTCCTCTATCTTCTGCCTGATGTGATGGTTAGTGTCCTAGCATCTATTTCAAACCAAATGAATGAGGACTACATCTTAGAGGAGGTGCTCTGGACTGCTATCTCTGGACTTCATCTTATGAGAGAAAAAGAACTTCCATTTCTATCTTTTAATATACTGTGTTTTGAGTATTCTGATGATACAGATAATCCTAATCCTAATTAGAATTACACCAATATCACAACAGATTATTTTTCATTAAATAGTCCCAGCTAATATAATGATCTGTATGAGGGTGAGAGAGGGTGGGGAGCAGAAAGGGAGGGAGAGAAAGATGGAGAAGCATCAGGACATAGGAATGATCCACATCCTTGCTAAGTTCCCATTCTGATTCCAATGCCTAAGTGGGGAGGATAAAGAGATTCAGCACCACGGACAGATCAAGGGCAGCAGTTGTCAGGGGATAGGGCATTGAGGCATTGAGAAGGACGTTTTCTTGAGGTGGTGGTTTTCCTCAACATATGCTCATTAATCTTCTCTCTGTACCAGGCACCACGCTAGGAGCTGGGCTTAATATCAAGATATATTTTTCCCAAGCCCACAGCTAGCTCCTGGGACCAGAGGAAGCAGATCAACATAAGGTTTCCTAAAGCAAAACGAGGGAATTGAGAGCCAGCTGAGGGGTGAAGCAAAAGGACAGTGTGAAAGAATGGACAAGGGAGCCCTGTGTGTGTGTGCGCACGCGTATGTGCTCAGGATTGGAAGAAAGTGACTGTGTGAATTAAAGGAGAGTATTGTATTACGGGTGGAGTTAAAGATGAGTTATCAGGACTCTTTTATTCTCACATCAAAGATTTCAATTCCCGGTCTCAGGAATCTATGATGCTGTGATTATAAGGGGGTATGGAATCTATGACTAGGATTCTACAATTTTAATTCTAAGGCTCTGCATCAGTTATCTACTTTTCTATGTAGATAACTGGTGGTTTTCACAAACCACCCCAAAACTTAGTGGCTTAAGACAACCACCATTTTATTTGTTCACTATTCTGTGGGTCAGCTGGGCCATTCTGCTTGTCTCACCTGGGATCATTCAGACAGCTGGAGTTGTCTGGAAGATCATCTGGGGGCTGATTGGTCTAGGGGACTTCAGCTGAGATGACTCCATTTCTGGTCCCTTCCTTCAAGAGGCTTCATTAGGTTTCTATAGATGGTGATTTCAGATGAGTAAGAAGAGGGGAACCCCAATGCACGAGTACTTTTTAAGCCTCTACTTGCATCACATTTGTTGATGTCTCACTAGCCAAAAGGAAGTCACCTCATCAAGCAAAGTGTGTATGAGAAAGGACAGCATGAGAGTGTACAGATTGGCAAGATTCATTGCAAGCCATTAATATAACAACCTACCACAGGCTCCAAGTGTTTCCTTTTAAGACATAAACACCATAAGAATCTATGTTCTGATTCAAAGAGTCCATGATCCTATGGCTGAGTTTGTGTTTTATGTGGTTCAAAGTGAGCTGACATTGCAATCCTGGGGCTAGACCATGCCTGGCCTTGAGCCTCAGTCTGGGGGGAGCCTTTAAGCTTCCCCCAGGAGAGTAGGGAAAAAAAAACAGAAGCTCCACGAGGGAAGGAGACCTAGACAAGGGTAGAAATTTCTAGCCTGTGGGACCAGTGGCAACCTACCGGCTGTAGCATAGGTAAAGAAATAGGAGCCCAGAGAGGGACAGGGACCTGCTCATAGTCACACAGTCACTTAGCCAGCAGCAGACCAAGACCAGAAGCCAAGTAGTGTCACTCCCCTTTGCTAAACATCAGTTTCCAACTCTGTTATCAGGTGGGGGATAACAAACCCCACCTGGGGCATCATTTGTAAACTATAAAGCATGGTACAAAGGTAGTAAAGAATCATTTTGCTAATAGGGAGTGTGGGAGGGTGTGGGAGGGTTGAGAGTGGACAGGTTTATGACTTTCAGAGGACTCATCCAGCTCATTTATTCTAGCCTTTCCCCTGAGGCCCAGGCCATAGAGTAGAGAAGGAGGGTATTAAATATCAGAGAGTTACTTAAAAGCCAGTTACCCTCCCCTAAGATGCAGAGTTTGGCCTTTGCTGACTCAACAGAGAAAATGAATCTTGGGCCTATGGATTTTCCTGTGTCTCCCGGCGGGTGGCGGATGGGGGTGGTGAAGAGTGAAAAATGCGAACAGCAAGGTCCGCAGTGAAGTTTTCCCCTTCCCGCCAGTGCAGAAGTTACTGAAGAGGAGAAAACCTGGCCCCACCCCCACCCCCACCCACTGACTGATCTTCATCCTGTCAGGCTACTCCTCATGCCCCAGAAGAAGGGGTAGCAGAAGGAGGGGGAAACAGCAGGTTGTCAGGACAAAACAGGGTGCTGCAGTGTCAGACCTGGAAGAACGGACCCTACCACCGCTTTACAGTTGGGCAAACTAAGGTCTTAACTGGGATGGGACAAAGTTCAAGGTCATACATAAGAAAATGGGGCACTTACATGGACAAATCACAGTAATACCTTCCCTCCCCAACTTCCAACTCTAAAAAAACCAAGGAGCATGGGACTAAAAAGTCTCCCAAGATCATCCTGGGAGACTTACACACCTTTTTTCCAGACAGAGAAAGTGAGGTCTGGAACAACAAAAAGACTTTCCCAAAGTCTTCAGCAATATCAAGATACCTTTGGTGACAAAATGGACCTAGAGGCTCATGGGGAAGGGGCTACCCACTGGGTAACCTCAGAAAGGTTAAGCTCTCTCAAGAGAGGTCAAACCTTCCCCGGCTCCCTATGAAAGGAGAGAAGAGGCTCAGTAAAGGACCCAGAAGTTCAGGGAGGGGACAGCACCTTGAAGGCTCAAAAATGGGCTCTGGAGTCTAGTAGGGTAGGAAATTCAAGAACTGGGGTCTAGTGTGACTGACACAGGAGATTCTCATTTGGGACCAGGGCAGACAATCACTCGACCTGGGTGAAAATGGAAGTGTCTCCCATAACCTCCCTCACTCTATGTTCTAAGGGAAGCCTAAGTGCCTGAGTTTGTTTGCCCATAGACTCCCCTGGGATCTGACCCAGCCACACTCCCGGGAAAGAGGGAGCCTTGGAGGGAGAGAGCTGCAGGGAAGATGAGCAGGAAACCTGAGTGCCTGTCAGGCTCAGATCTCTGTCAGCTGTGCAACCTTGGGGGCAGCACTTAACCTTTCTGGGCAGCTATCTCCTGATGTAAAGCGGAGACGGGGGATCCTTACCAAGCTTGCCTCACAGGGATGGGAGGATTGAGTCAGAGATTTTTAAAGCATCATTTCATTCAGTAAGCGTTTCCCAGTGCCTTCTCAAGCTGAGCCCAGAGTTTCCTATTAATAACACAGGAAGTCAGACCAGCTCTGAGCCCAAGTTCTGACAGTCAGGGGTCTTAGGGGAGCCCCAGCCCTCTGCTCATTAAGTAGAGAAGCTCAAAGAAGGGAGAAGGAAGCCACAATTACCGGGAAGGGCCAAACCTCAAGCTGGGTCCAAAGGGACAGTGGACTGGAATGGAGAAACAGAATCAAGGGAAGAGGGCATGGGTGGGGATGGGGTGGGGGTGGGGGGCAGGGGGGTGCAGTCCAAGCAGAGAAACTTCCACTGGATACATCAGAGAACAAACACACAGCTTCAGATTCAAACACATTTATTGAATACCTACTGTATACAAACATAAGATGGACAGGCCTGTTCCTGCAGAGAACAGAGACCATTCAAAATGGCTCACAGACCCGGTTCAGGAAAACTTGGACAAATGAAGGGAACATGTACACTGAGCAGAGGCCACACACAGAGACAAGCAAGTAGAGACTCGTTTTATTAATATCCACAGTGAATTTGTATGTTGGGGGAGGAACACGGAACAGCACAAAATGATATGGGCGCTAATTAGTCCCAGAGAGGAGCAATGCCTTGTCCAATACATGTGGTGAAAGCTTGGCAGGGTGTGAGTGCTAGGCCCCCAGACCCCAGGTGATATGACCCTTCAGGTTGCAATGTATTTTCTATTCATTTTATCACAACAGCCCCGAAAGGCTGGCAGGATGTGAGTTTGGAAACCACCCACTTTACAGAAGAGTAAGCTTGACAGCTCAGAGTTGGAGAGAGGCTCAAGGTCATACGAGATCAATCCTGGTATCTGTTCCTGGCCTCAGCTTCCTGATTCAGGATGAGATTTCCATGTGGCACTGGACCCTCTCAGAGGTGGCCCACCACCTTGGACAGTCTTGGACTGGGAGCCTGGGGCCAGGTTTCCAAAGTCCAGACAATTCCTGGCAGTGGGGCAAAACCCTGGCCCTTTGGCTGCAATGTCCCCATTTGTACAATATGGTCATTACCTTGTTTTCTGGTACCTGATGATTCTAGGTTGTCTTCTGGGCCTCCTTTCTCAGAAAGCTGTGCAACCTTGGGTGAGGCACTTAACCTTTCTGGACAGCTGTCCAGATGGGGGATCCTTACCAAGTTTGCTTTACAAGGATGGAAGGATTGAACCAGAGATTTTTAAACCATTATTTCATTCAACAAGCATTCCCCAACCGAGATGTCTAGCACCAGGTACTCAAGGTGGCCTGCTGCCCAGCACTCCCTTTCCCGGTGGGGCCACTAACCAATCAGAGGCCAGCCACCAGGTAACCTGGGGAATGGGTTCTGGTACTGGCAGGTATTCTGTGGTTCCCCAGGAGCTGGAAGCAGAAAGGGGTCTATGCAACGGGGACAGGGAAGCAGAGACCTTTCTACTCATTCATGCACTCATTCATTCATTCATCTATACACATTTACTGAGAAACCAGAAACACAGTAACGAACAAGACCCAGTGCCTTCTGCTCCGGAAGATATCAGAGCTGGGGCTTGTAGTCGACTTTGGCCAGGGTTGGAAGGAGTGCAATACCTGAGGACTGAGCTCCAATGGCATCTACCTGAGCACTTCTGCCCAGGTAGAAAAGACACCACTAGCCTATTACCTCCACATGTCAAGAGCATGGTGGAAGGTGGGAGTGAAGCACTGAATGCATGTGCTTACACGTATGAGTCTGTAAGCTTGAGGCTCTGTGAACGCACCCAGGTACCTGCAAGGACCAGAAGTATGCATGTTCAAGCACTGATGTGTATATTAGTCTATGAACACATATCAGGACACACCCAAAACTATATTCAGATGTGTACATGTAGTAATGAGCCTGCCAGGATCTGTGCACAAGCTTGTACAAGTTTCCCATGCATGGTATGCACATCCAAGTATGTATGAGTCTGTGTGCTCACACGTAGACACACTTAGGTTGGTTTACGCAGCAAGTACACCTCTACATGTACCAGCATGTGTACATATATAACTTTGAGTGTGCATCTTTATACACCTGTCCAATCCTGAAAGTGCCAGTTATTGCTTTTGTCTGACGAAGCCTGGGGAAGCTGTGATGGGGGTAGGGAAAAGAGAGGAAAGGGGGAGGAGAGCTGGGTACCCCCAGCATGAACAGTCCTGGTTTTTAATGTTGGTCCTTGCCCATGACAGAAGCCACCGCAGGGTCTGCCTCTTCTCCTTAAGTGGTATTGATCTGTTGGTCGATCTGTTAAATATAACCTCAGGGAAAGAAATCATCTCAACAACCATCCCCAATTCAAGAGAAAGAGGCTGACTGATTCTGAGGGGGATGGGGAGGCTCCATCCCAACCAGCTCTGCTGATACCACGGAATAGCCTGCGGATCAGAATCAAGTGTCAGCCTCTCCAGCCTGAATAATTCATGCCAAGGCCAGGAATGCTCCCTTCTGAGGAGCCTGTCTCTTTAAATCAGGTCTGGAGCTTGCCAGTTCTGGGAAAGAAAAAAAATCCAGAAGAAAACAAACCTATAAACAGCTCAGCCCCCACTGAGACCCTCCCTTCACCCCATGCTACAAAATCTGCTACTGTTCTCCCAACCTCTGGAATCCCAAACCTTCTGTTGCCATTCACCATTTACATGTGGGTAGCTTGGAGGGGAGAAGAGACAAGTAGATAATATCCAAGGGACCCCAGGGTCCGAGACCCAGCAGGAGGGCCTAGCAGGGTGTGCAGGTGCTGGGGCAGGGAGGGGAAAAGCAAAAAGCTGAATCACTACACCCACCCAGTCCCGGTGCCAAGGAGAGTGCTTGGGGGAGGAGTCCAGCTGGCTGGAGGAACCCAGATCTGAGAACTCCCAGCAAAGCAGAGGAGAATGGCTAGCGATGGGGGCAGGGAGGGTGGGTGCTGCAGTAGACTTTCCAGAAGAACGGGATGGAGTCGAGAAAAGACTGGTCTCATGGGACTTGCAGGGGTAGTGACACAGCCGTGCCTAAGGGAACTGGGGTCGCTCAGAGAAGGGGACCGAGGCTGGGGATTTTCCAGTCTTTCTCCTTGCAATGCCTTCTTCCTGATCACAGAGATTAGGAAGAGGCTGAAAACGGAGTCATTTTCCCAGTCCACCTCTCAACCTGCCTCAGTTGCAGGGGTAAGGGGGTCCAAAGTCCTCCCCGCAAATTCTAACTTCCATGGTGCCAACACACTTGCCTGCTCTTCCCAGCCCAACCCTGCCCCACCCCACACGTGCCAGAGAAGGAAAAGGAAAGAACAAGCTTAAATGGGGGGACGCGGGGGAGGCGGGGAACAAGTCATAGCGCGGAGCGCGAAACTTCTCAGCTGCCCCAGGCCGGAAGGTGGGGGAGAAAAAGCGCAAAAGCCTACTGCTCAGATTCTCAGGAGCCTTCCACCCCGCCTCCCGCGGCGAGGAGGGCGCGGAGACTCCGCTGGGGGCGGAGGAGGAGGTTGGGAGGCGGGGAGGGGGGGGGGGGGAGGCAAACCCTGCCCACTCGGCTCCGAGCCCGGAACGGCCAAGGAAGTCCGAGGCCGGTGCACAGGGCTAGGAGGGGACCGGGGGCGGGGGGCTCCGCTCCCCGCCTGAAGCCTCTCGCCCTCGGCCAGGAAAGTGAAGGCTCCTCGGACTTTAGAGACAGCGGACTGACAACCGGGACTGCGAGCCGCTCCGGGTCAAGGACTTGCCCCACCCGTTCCCCCACCAAAGGCGCTCCCAACTCACTGGTGAGCTCGACGGTCCGGACGCTGGATGTGGGGGCGGCCGCTATGGCCGCGCAAGTGGGACAGCCGGGGTTCCGGGGCCCGCTGCTCCCCGGGCTGCTGTTCGTGGCTGCTGCTCTGAGCCGGCCGGCCGCGCCCTGTCCCTTCCAGTGCTACTGCTTCGGCGGCCCCACGCTGCTATTGCGCTGCGCCTCCGGCGCGGAGCTCCGGCAGCCGCCGCGGGACGTGCCGCCCGACGCGCGCAACCTCACCATCGTGGGCGCCAACTTGACCGTGCTGCGCGCTGCCGCCTTCGCCGGCGGGGACGCGGACGGGGAGGAGGAGGAGGAGGAGGCGGCGGCGAGCGTGCGCCTACCGCTCCTGAGCGCGCTGCGCCTCACGCACAACAACATCGAGGTGGTGGAAGACGGCGCCTTCGACGGGCTGCCCAGCCTGGCGGCGCTCGACTTGAGTCATAACCCGCTGCGCGTCCTGGGCGGCGCCGCCTTCCGCGGGCTGCCCGCGCTGCGCTCGCTGCAACTCAACAACGCGCTGGCCCGGGGTGGCCTCGCGCTGCTGCACAGGCTGGACGTCGCGCTAGCCCCGTTGGCTGACCTGCGCCTCCTGGGCCTGAGGGGCAACGCGCTGAGCCGCCTGCCTCCCGCCGCGCTGCGCCTGCCGCGCCTGGAGCAGCTGGACGCGCGTCTCAACGCGCTGGTGGGCCTGAGCGCCGACGAGCTGCGAGCGCTGGAGCGCGATGGCGGCCTCCCGGGTCCGCATCTCTTGCTCGCCGACAACCCGCTGCGCTGCGGCTGCGCCGCGCGCCCCCTGCTGGCTTGGCTGCGTAACGCCACGGAGCGCGTACCCGACGCGCGACGCCTGCGCTGCGCGGCTCCGCGGGCGCTGCACGACCGCCCTTTCCTGGACCTGGATGAGGTGCGGCTGCACTGCGCGGACGGCGATGCTCACGGTCGCGGGGAAGAAGTGGGCCTTGCAGGTCCGGAGCTGGAAGCTTCCTACGTCTTCTTCGGGCTAGTGCTTGCGCTCATCGGCCTCATCTTCCTAATGGTGCTCTACTTAAACCGCCGCGGCATCCAGCGCTGGATGCGCAACTTGCGCGAGGCCTGCCGGGACCAGATGGAGGGCTACCACTACCGCTACGAGCAGGACGCCGACCCGCGCCGCGCGCCTACCCAGACCGCCCCCGCCGGCTCCCGCGCCACCTCCCCGGGCTCGGGCCTCTGATCTTCGCCTGTTGGGGTTTGGGGGGGTGGCTGTTCCTGCCAGCTGATGACCTTATTGGGGCTGCCTGGCCAGAAACCGTGGGTATGAAGCACCCGCACGCGGTCTTAGGGGCTTTGAGACCTTCCCCTGACCAGCCGGACACCTTTGGATCGTAGCGTACTCCCAGCCCCACCCAGAGGCCCCACGCTGCCCCTCCCCCGTCCTCTTTCGACCTCTGAGAGCTCCTTCTTACCAAAGACCCTGAGACACCCAGGCTGATTCCAGAAACCCCACCCACCCATCCCAGACTCAAGCACATCCCTCCTGGACCACCAAAAGGACCCTCTCTTTTTCAAGACTTGCCCATAGACATTTCCTTCAACCTGGAGCCCTGTGACCGCTTCCACCTGTTTTGAGCCCAACCTTTCCAACCAGAGACATTATGCCCCAACGTCCTAGGCTGCCCTAGCACTGACCCTCCAGCTTGGAGCCCTCAGCTCCCCTCCCAGGGTTCAGGGACCCTCCCATCCCATTCTGGTCTCTGAAGCAGAGCACCTCCACCAGAAAGTTTTTGTGGACTCTGAACCGTTTGCCCCTTCCCAGAGTCCACCCTACGTGGAGACCCACATCCTAGAGCTCTGAAGGTCAGGGATGTATTCATCCCCCAATCTGAGGATGTATTCATACCCCACCTCCCTCACTCCCCACCTCCCCAGCTCTGACCTAGGACTCTCCCTTCCTTAACCCAATCTTGAGGTGAAGCTCTCAGTCTGTCTCTCCTGTCATAGGCACGAGCATACCCTGTTGTAGCCTTAGTGTGGAGCTGATCCTCAGCCTTTCCCCACTGGGGCTCTGGTACCCAGTGCTTAGTGCTTGTCCCCAGTCTCAAACTCTAAGCTCTTCACCCCAATTTGAGCTTCACCCCCTGCCCCCACACCCAGTCCCATTACTTGTATTCCGTACCCACCCCTGCCACTCACTGGATCAAAATCTAATAAGGAATCCCACCCTGGGATGTGCTCACACCCCTTTCCTCCCAGGATGAG
This sequence comes from Tamandua tetradactyla, assembly GCF_023851605.1. Taxonomy (NCBI): domain Eukaryota; kingdom Metazoa; phylum Chordata; class Mammalia; order Pilosa; family Myrmecophagidae; genus Tamandua; species Tamandua tetradactyla. The sequence continues at coordinate 70,316,903 of NC_135334.1, read as the reverse complement.
CTCTCCAGGCCTGCAAAACCAGGTACCAAGTACCCCGCCCCATATTAGCAAATCCTTTTGGACGGAAGGAGAGAATCTTGGGGAGTATGATGTGGATGGTCAGGCCTCAGGTCCATGGTCACCATCCCTCTTGGCCTTAGAGAGGGGTTGGAGAGGGACTCTGAAGAGCTGGGAGTTGCTGCCCACCAATTTCTCCACTCTCTTTCCCACCCATTTTGGCTGTTGTCCAGTGGAGATTCCTTGGCCCGCCCGTACACCTTCTGGAAGAGCAAGGGACTCTTGCCTTCTGTCTCAGGCACAAACCCTCCTGTTTAGGGTCAGAGCCTCAGCGTCCTGCCTTCTGCATGATCCCAAAGCACAATTGGTGAGTGGAGAGGGGGCCACCTCTCCCTGACTCCCCACCCCCTAGGTCAGGCAGAACGGCTGGCCTGTGCTGCCTCTGCACACAGGAAGTTGCCCTCCTTCAACATATTGGCTTGAGGCCTGCCTTCCCACCCCACCCACCCCCCAAATCTGGATCTCCCTTGGGCAATTTTCTATAAAGTCTGCAATAATCTCTGGAACTCTGCTCTTGAAAGTGGTGCCGTGTCATTTCTGCTGAGCTTGGGGCATTGATGGAAGTGCAAGGGGCACTTGGGAGGGCACGTTGGACATGTCCAAGGTGAGGCAGTGAAGTGTCCTCTCTCAGACTGCGGGAGAAGTTGGCTCTGACCGCCCATAGCAGGATTGGGGTTAGACCCATGGTAGGACTTCCCATTGGGATGTCATTGCTCTCCAAAACCAGTCTGCATTTTGTTCTCTGAGATGGGATTATCTGCAGCCAGCATGGGATCCTAAGCTTCCTCTATATCCTCTTCCTCTTCCGTTCCCATCACTGCCGGGGAGGGGGGCTGGGGAGAAAGGCTAATAGTCAGGCTAACACTCAGACAAGGCTATCGGGGAGGAAATCCAGCTACTGAGAATCAGAGGCAGTTCATTCCCTCTGCAGCCAGACAGGAAAGAAGAGGGCTCATTTGCTGCATTGGGATCATCCCCTGGGGTGAATTACTTGATGCTCCCTTTTGTCCTGTGTCACGCCTTGCTCTCCAGGGCCCTGGCTGGGGGTCACGCCTTGCTCTCCAGGGCCCTGGCTGGGGGTCACGCCATGCTCTCCAGGGCCCTGGCTGGGGGTCACGCCATGCTCTCCATGGCCCTGGCTGGGGGTCACGCCTTGCTCTCCATGGCCCTGGCTGGGGGTCACGCCGTGCTCTCCATGGCCCTGGCTGGGGGTCACGCCATGCTCTCCATGGCCCTGGCTGGGGGTCACGCCTTGCTCTCCATGGCCCTGGCTGGGGGTCACGCCATGCTCTCCATGGCCCTGGCTGGGGGTCACGCCATGCTCTCCATGGTCTGGCTGGGGGTCACGGCATGCTCTCCATGGCCCTGGCTGGGGGTCACGCCATGCTCTCCATGGCCCTGGCTGGGGGTCACGCCATGCTCTCCATGGCCCTGGCTGGGGGTCACGCCATGCTCTCCATGGTCTGGCTGGGGGTCACGCCATGCTCTCCATGGCCCTGGCTGGGGGTCACGCCGTGCTCTCCATGGTCTGGCTGGGGGGTCACGCCGTGCTCTCCATGGCCCTGGCTGGGGGTCACGCCGTGCTCTCCATGGTCTGGCTGGGGGATCACGCCTTGCTCTCCATGGCCCTGGCTGGGGGTCACGCCGTGCTCTCCATGGCCCTGGCTGGGGGTCACGCCGTGCTCTCCATGGTCTGGCTGGGGGTCACGCCATGCTCTCCATGGCCCTGGCTGGGGGCCACGCCATGCTCTCCATGGCCCTGGCTGGGGGTCACGCCGTGCTCTCCATGGTCTGGCTGGGGGGTCACGCCATGCTCTCCATGGCCCTGGCTGGGGGTCACGCCGTGCTCTCCATGGTCCTGGCTGGGGGCAGGGAGGGTAAGAAGGCAGAGGAGGGAAGAACTGCATCTTGGGTATGTGAGAGGCCGAAGGAAGCAGCAGCCAGGGCCGTGGAGGTTTGTGATTAAAGTGACCCGTTGAGATGTGTGGACCGAGAAGACCACTGGGTTCTGGGCCAGGAAGGCCAGGATCGGGTTTTTCTCTTGTCGCAAGATCCCCAGGCTGGATTATCTTGTCTTTGGGGTCACAGAGTTCTAACCAGGTGGCAGAAGTCTAGAATTCTGGCATTTTAGAAACTTAGGGCCACGTTGTTTGAGAATCTGTGTTTCTAAAAGTTGAAAAAGAGCCCAGAGGTTCAATATGGGAAGCCTCCTCATCTGTCTCAATAGGAAGCACCCTCTCACAGTGGGGCGCTCACTGCTTCCCCCCTCCCAAGGAGTAACAACTGCTTGGGGCTCCCTGGCAGCCCCAGCTTTGCCTTGGAGCCAGAAGCATGCCTTTTCCCAGGTCATCCCTTCATAGAGGCAAGAGATAGTACCTGCATCTCCTTATCTTCTCCCCTCCCCCTTCTTATTCCTTATGTGAAGAGGTTAAATCCTTTTGAAGCATTCCCATCTGTCAATAACCTTCAAAGGGGGCCCTGCCAAACCCTCTAGGACAAAACAAGTGATGAACTCTCTAACACAAGGTCACCTCCCCAGTTCTAAAGACATGCCCTCTGGTAATGTAGCCTAAGACTGCAATAGATCCTGGCAAATAAAACATGCTATTAGCTGTGGGTTTGCGGTCAGCAAAAATCTTTGAGGCTGTTATATGTGAACTGCTGCTAAACTAAGAATTAGTGGCCTTGGCCTCATGGGACCATCAACAGGTTCCCAGGGGCCCTGAGCCTTGCTTCCTTTGCAAGTCCAGCCATTCATTCAGCCTTTACTAACACAACTCTGCCAATCCTAGAGAAAATAATGACCTTGGAACAAACTATTTAATCAAGGTCTAGAGGAAAGAAAAAGGGCCTCTGACGCAGCCTAGGGAGACTTCCTAGAGTAAATCATATTTGAGCTGGATTTTGAAGGTTGAGTAGAAGTTTCCCAAACAAAGGACAGAGGGATCAGCTTGGGCAAAGGCCTGGGAGGCAAGGAGGTCTTTTTTGTTAGTCTGAAGATTGGAGAAGACCAGCAGTGGTGGAGGGCAGGGAGGAGGATGTGCATGAGGGTAAGATGGATCTGCGTTTTCCACATTCTCCTCTGCTCTGCAGTGGGAGGAGAAGTCATGGAAGTGGGGAGGTGGGATGTGAGACACAGGAAACTGTGCTGTGCCTGTTACCTGCAGAGTTGGGTTGTTGCTTCCTCCTTCCATCCATTTTGTGCCAGTGTTCATGCTGGGCTCTGGAAACATAGGGTGGAGTGAGACCATGCTCACAGAAGGCCAGACGGATAGTGGGATAAGGGAATGAGCCACTGTGGAAACTCAGAAGAGATCTTGGAGGAAAAGGTAAGCTGAGGTCCAGGTGGCCCTGCCCTCACCCGGTGATGCCACCCACCCACTCAGCAATGCCAAGGCCCCACTGAATGGCCATCCCCTCCCTCTGGTCTGCTGCAGATACTGCTGAAGTCTGGGGTGGGTCAGGACCCAGAGACATGGAGCTGTGGTGGGGTGCTGGGGATGGGGGGAAACTACCTGCAGGGTGCCCCTTTAAAGAGCAAGGCTGGTAGAAAGCAGGAGAGGGCGGGAAAGGTGTATGACCGTCAAAACGTGATAGACAGGAAACTACCTACAAACTTTAAGAAACATGTCAGACTTCCCAGGGTTCTGTGACCCTGTAAAAATTGTGAAATTTCCTTTCCTTTTGCATTAGAAACTCCAAACAAAAGAAAGCCTTGTGGGCTGTCTTGAGAAACCTCTTGCCTCTGCAACACCTTTGATCTGGGATGGGAGCAGTGAGGGCTCGGCTGGAGCCCCAAGAACTGAATTTCAGTCTGCCCTCGGCACCTATGGAGCCTCCACCCCTGCATGGGGTGCTGGGGATTCAGCATGAACACGGCAGAGCTAGCTCCTGCCCTCGTGGCCCCAGTCCCAGCAGTGACCTTGGACATCCGCCTCTCTCTCTGGCTTCAGGTTCCTCTTCAGCCCGGGCTGGGGACTGACCTTGTGACCTCCAAAGGCACTGCCTGCTCTGACTGAAGTCTTTCTCCTTCTTCCTTAAGTCACCGCGCCTGGCAGGCTTGAGGCCCTAATTGATGGGCATGGCCCTTCCCGGTCCGGGAGAAGTGACAGGAGCAGTTAATATTCCTGCGGTAATGCACTTGGCTGCTTCCAGAGTCCCCCCGCTGCCTCCACCCCATCCCTGGCCCTGCCCTCCTCCCTCAGCACTGCCGCAGGGCAGTTAGCCCAAAGCTGGCCAGCCCCATGGAGACCACCCTCCACTAACCCTTAGTGGAAAGCAGACGCAGAGAGTCCAGGAGTCCGGTTCACACAAGTTGTCAGGAGCAGGGCAGACTAGAGGCCAGGAGGCCACCCAGGCTGTCCCTGCTCTGCTTTGCTTCTGAGTATCAGGCAGGGCCACCCCGTCTCCTCACTTTGTATCTCCACCTCTGTGGGCACTGCCTCCTGCAGCCAGACGGAAGCTGGCGGTAGCTGGGCTTTACCCTGGAGATGAAGAAAAGAAAGTGAGCAATGAAAATGTGGGGGGTGGGAGGGGCTGCAGGTATCCAGGGATTCTTGAACCTCCGTCAGCAGCTTCCAGCAGGCCTCGGAGACCCCCCGCCCCCACTCTGGCCTCTTGAAGTCAGCAGCCCTGCTGGGGGATCATTCCCGAGGGAAGGGGCATCTCTACCGCTCCCTGAGAGGAGAACGCGGCTTGTTTTGGATTCCCAAGCACATTCATTCAGTTCACTCTTGTGGGGCCTCCACTCCCTGCCGAGCCCTAGCTGAGCCCAGAGCACAGCTGGCAGCACCAGCCCCTGCTCCTGTCCTCAGCAGAGGCAGTGACCACTCAGCGTCACTGTGATAATGGGAAGCACAGGGGGCCCAAGGAGGTCCGTAACTGTAGTGACCATTTAATTTATCATCCCAAACTGGGAAACACTGGGGAATAGAAGGGGCACTATTAGTAATTACATTGAGAAAAGAATATTCTGGGACTGGACCAAGCTGGTAGGTTCTGGACTTTTGACAAGACCTGAAGGGGGAGGAAAGATGTCCCAGACTGCTAGGCTAGCTAGTCTCCTGGTGCTGGAGAGCTGATGCCCTGCCCCTCCTTGAACCCCGTTCTCCCGCCGTGCTAACCTACTCAGGTTTTGGTGACTGTGCCCAGCTACGTCACGCCCTCGTGCCTTTGCTCACACAGTACCCTCCGCTTGGGGTGCCTTCCCCAACCCAGAGAGCATTGCAGGCAGCTCCAGACTCCCCCCTTCTTTCCTGACCTCCTGAGGAAGAACTGATCTCACACTGCTTCTCCCGCGGCTGCACCACCCAGACCTTCATGGGTACTGATTGCCCATCGCCCACACCAGACCAGAAGCCCCCCCCAGGGCACAGGCTGGACCCAATTCACGTTTGGGTTTCCAGTTCTAGTGCCCAGAACAGATTTGTGAACACCTCCTCCTGCCCCTGCTCCTGCAGAAACACAAAACCCTGGGAAAGAGGCATCGGCAGGCGCTGTGGCCTCCCTCGGCTGACAGGGATGCTCATCATCACTGCACATCAGATGCTCACATCCTTTGACTCCCACAACTTCCCACTTCACTGAACTGAGATTGCAGTTCAGCAAGAGGCCTGGACGGCCAGCTCCACTGTTCTGGAAAAGGACTTGAAAGAAAAAAAATGAAGTTTTAGAATATGTGATGCAAAACATAATTTTAGCTTCTTGACTTTTTAATACCATCATAGCTTTCTGGCTCTCCATTTCAGATACTTGTCCAGGGTCTTAGCTGGACAGTGCCTGCCATTGGCTGTGTCACAGGCTTTGGTTCCTGGCCCAGCGAGCTGCAGCGACATCTGTTGGCAAGTTATGTGTTGCCGCTGAACCAGCCTTTCCTTGCGTATATGTTCCATCTGCTGGCAAGGATGGGAAAGTGCCTTCCTTCCTTCCTTCAACCATCTATTCAAGTACAGCATTTATTAAGTGCCCACTGAATGTCAAGCACTATGCTAGAAAAAAGCTGGGTCTATAGAGTGAAGAAAACCGACAAAGTCCCTGATCTTACAAAATTATAAAAATAGTAGCAAACACTTATATAGGGCTTACTATGTGCCAGGGATTACAATTGGTACATTGTTTTATCCTCATCAGAACTAGACGAAGTAGGAGTTACTATCCCTACTTTAAAAATGAAGAAACTAAGGCACATAGAGATGAATGATTTCCTCAAAATCACACAGGTAATAAGGGGTCAAGTTGAGCTTAGAACTTGGACATCTGCTCCGATTCCACAGTAAGCAATAAATAAACAAGACACTGTTTTTCAGGGAATTAAATAGGGAGATGCAAGAGTGATGGGGAGAGGCCTTCTTTGAACGGGATAAGGATCTCGCTGAGAAGGTGACCTACCCTGAAGAATGGGAAGGAACAAGCTATGTAAAAAGCCTAGGGAAGATCAATCCAGCAGAAGAAGCAGTGAGTGTAAAGGTACCGAGAACAATTATTCAGCTATCAGATGGGAGGCAAGTTCTGGCCATTGTACCCCTAAATGCCTCTCCAGTACAGCCCTTATCTCCATCACTGCTTCCAACATCCATGTCTCAGCCTCCTCTCTGGTCCCCCTCCCTCTTGCCTTCCCCTTCAGGCCATCCTCTATACCACAGAGCGGTCCTGGAAATGCATGAGCCTGCTGTCCCTCACTGCTCTGCTTAAAACCTGTCCCACTGTCTCCAGGATAAAAGCTAAACTCTTTGGGCTGATATCTGTGATACCCCTCCCCCATGGCCATGGTCTGCTCCCCTCTCCCGCCAGCTGTGCTGACTCCCTTCACTCCAACCACATCAAGTCCTTTGTAGTTTTCAGAAGTTTCCAGGTTATCTCATCCCCTGGGGCTACCCATATGCTTTCCCTTCTACCTGAAATGTCTACAGCCCCATCTCACCTTTCTAACTCCTACTCATCCTTCAAAACTTAGTGCTAGCATTTCCTCCTCTAGGAAGTCTGCCTAATTCCCCATCCAACCACCCCAGCTGATGGTGCGAGCTCCCTGAAGGAAGAACTGTCTTATTTATTTCTGTGTCTCCCTGAAGGAAGAACTGTCTTATTTATTTCTATGTCTTTGAGGGCCAACACAAGCACCAGCAAATGGTACATGCAGCTTATGAATGACAAATTACTCAGCTTTTTATTTCTCTTTTTTAGTGAGGTATAATTTGCATGTAGTGAAATGCACTCTTTTTGGTGTACCTTATATGAGCTTTGACCAAGATAAATAACAGTTCCATCCCCCCCAAAAAAATCCTTTCTACTGCCCCTTTGTAGCCAACCCTCACCCCCACTCCCTGCCCCCGGCCACCAGTCCCAGTTGCTGGCAAGTACTGAGCTATTTCCTGTCTCATCGTTTTGTCTTTTCCTGGATATCACATAAATAGAACCATACATGTTAGTCCTCTGGTGTCTGGCTTCTTTCACTCAGCATAATGCATTTGAGATTCATTCATGTTGTTGTATGTATTGGTAGTTCATTCATTTTTAAAAAAGCTGTTTTTTATTTGCTTCTATTTTAAAACTATTTCTCATGGGTAAGCACTCTGGATCTACTAGTTTCGGTTTTTTCTATTACTGTTTTCTTGCATTCCATTCCGTGGGGCTGTACAACAACTTATCCATTCACTAATTGAAGGGCATTTGGGTTGTTTCTTTTTTTTATTGACAACTATAAATAAAAGCCACCATAAGCATTCATGTACAGATTTCTGTAGGAACCAGGTCACTTTTCATTCCTTTTGAGGGTGGTAGTGCTGAGACTTACCGTATATTTAAATTTATAAGAAACTGCCAGACTGTTTTCCAAAGTGCGTGCACCGCTTGGCCTCCCTGCCAGCACTGAGTGAGCGTCCCGGTTCCCCCAGACCCACCAGCACTGTCTGCTGGAAAGACAACAACATGTTTATGCTGAGTTCCAACGAATCAATCAGCTGTGCATGTGCAGGCCTCTTTCTGGGTTCCCTATGCTGCTCCGGGGGTGTAGGTGGCTATGCTTCCACCACCACCACACTGCCAGTTACTGCAGCTTCATATAAGGCTTGAGAGAAGGCACTGAGAGTCCTCCAACTTCATTCTTCTTTTTAAAAATTGTTTGGTTATTCTAGTTCCTTTACCTTTCCATAAAATTGTAGAGTGAGCATGTCTACAGTTACCAACAACAAAAAAAATCTCTGCAGAGATCTTGATTCAGTTATATTGAATCTAGCCATTTGAGGAGAAATAACATCATAAGAATATTGAATCATTCATTGAACACTGTCTTAGTTTGGCAGAGCTGCTATCACAACTACCAGATGATTGGTTGGCTTAACCAATGGGAATTTGTTGGCTCATGGCTCCAGAGGCCAGAAGTACAAAATAAGGCATTGGCAAGAACGTACTTTCTCCCCCAAAACTAGGATTCTGATGCTGGTTTACTACATATCCTTAGCGCTCCGTAGTTTTCATCTCTGCTTCATATCACATGTGATCCTCTCCTTTCTGTTTCAGAAGCTGACTTCTGGCTTCTGGACAGTAATTCAGCGTTAACACCCACCCTCATTCAGTCAGGCCACACTCTAACTCAAAACAATGCCTTCAAGAGGTCCTATTTTCAATGGGTTCACACCCGCAGGAATGTGGAGTAAGATTAAGAGCACATCTAAATTGAGGCACATAATTCAATCTACCACCAACTCAGTATGTCTCTCAGTCATTTGCTTACTTTGATTTCTTTCATCAATAGTTTGTACTTTTTAGCATAAAAGATCCTGCACATATTTTGTTAGGTTTACACCAAGTATTTCAATTTTGGGGTGCTATTATAAATAGTATTGTCTTTCATTTCAGTTTCCAATTATTTTATGCATATTTATCTTCTATCCTGAAACCTTTCTAGATGAAGTTCAAGTAACCTTTTTGTAAATTCTTTGGGAGTTTCTGTGTTGCTGGTGAATGCAGACAATGCTATTGCTTCCTGCACAATCTGTAGGGCGTTAGAGCGTTTTCTGGGCCTCGTTGCCATGGCAAGACCCTTCACTGTGCTATTGAACAGGGGTAATGGTCATCCTGGCTCTATTTCTGATCGTTAAGGAAAAGCATTCAGACTTTCACCAAAAGTATGATGGTAGGGTGTTGATGAGCTTCTTTATTCTGTTATTTTATGTCTTTCACCAAATTTAGGATTTGGGGGCCATAATATCCTCAAATATTTTTTCTGCACCAATCTTCTCCTCTCCCTCTGGAAGTTCGAAGACATGAATCTCATATTATTCTACAGGCCCCTGAGAGCTCTGTTAATATTTTTCTGTTTTTTCTCTGCAAGTTCATTGATTCTTTCCCCTGTCATCTCCATTCTGCTATCAAGCCCAGCTAGAGGTTTTTTTTTATTTCAAATACTCTATTTTTCAGTTCTAAAATTTCCATTTGGTTCATTTAAATAGTTTTTATGTCTCTGCTAAGAATGACTATATCTACATCTATTTCAATTTACAATAACTGCTTCAAAATCTTTTCTATTAATTCCAATATCTGCATCATCTCAGAGCTAGCATCTGCCAATTATACTTTCCCTTGAGAACTGGTCACGTTTTTCTGGTTCACAGTATGTTGAATAATTTTGGGCTGTATCCTGGACATTGTGAATATTTTGTTATGTATATGCTGGGTCCTATTATAATTCCATATAATCCTACAGAATGTTAAAGTTCTATCTCACCTTCTGATGATGGTGGTTCTAATCCTGGGGCAAAGCCACAAGAGAAAAGGTGGGGGGTGGGGTGGGGTAAGCAAGTTTCATGCCCGTAGAGCTTGCTTCTCCAAGTTTCGACTCCCATGAGCCATCTACCTGGTTTTATTTAATTTTCAGAATCACAAGGTAGCTGTTTTCTGTATTTTTTGCCCAGAGATTTTAGGTGTAATTAATAGGAAAAAAATAGACTGTAGTGGACTTACTCCATCTGGGATAAAATTTGAACTTCTTGCTCAGTTTTATTTATTTATTTTTATTTGCTAGAGTTTTAAAAAGCTGTGAGCAATGAAACTCCAAAGCACAATGAAGACAGTGACAGCAGAAGAAAAGTTGAAAAGTAGGAGGCAACAGCAAGTACCTCTCCCATATTTAGAACCCCTTTAAGATGTCAGCACACTCCTCAACTGGGATAGAATACATGACTATTTCTATTCGTAGGATGAGAAGACTAAGGAACAGCTTTTGCCCGTTTGGTCTCAGATCCGTACCCTGCTCTCCTCCTGCTCTGCACTGCAGGGCACCGACCACTGCAGACTACAGCTCCCAAGGTTCTTTGAGAAACAGCTTTCAACCAGAGTCCGCCAAGAGGAGGCACTGGCATGAAATGGGAGGAGTGGGAGGAAAGGAAAAGCCGGAGTATTTCTCCTGCTCCCTCTGCTTTAGGCAGCATCCCCAGCAATGGCTGTTTCCGTGGTTCTGACTTCCTCCAACACCCTACCATGCCGTGCTCTTTCTGGACTGGCCTGGTTCCTCAGCTCTGGGAACACCGTCCCTCCTCTTTGTCCCTCCACCCTAGGGGTGGCCGTGGTTTCCTGCTGTCCTAATCTTTAGGTTGCTGCACATCCCATTTACTCTTTTTACTCTTCCAACGTTTTTATAACCAATTACTCAAATTTAGTTCCTGCTCTTGAGACAATGGCATGAGTTGTTGGTCTGGGCTCTGCGGCGGTCCAAGTGGGAAAGCAGCAGGACAGAAGCTCTAACTCATGTCTCTTGGCTTTAATGCTAATGTCCTCCCACTGTCCCACCCTGGCGGGAAGTGGCCATCAGAGGAAACAGACCACCATCTGGTCAACCAGGAGAGCGACATTTCAATCTAAGTTACATGTTATTTTACAGGAAAATTTATTTTATACAATAAATTTTCTATGAAAATCATCTTACATTCACAGGCATCTTCCTTTTGTGTCAGTACAGCACATTCTATATTAGAACTTTGACTCTTCCTCACCTATATTGCCAACCCTCCAGAGTGTTCTACTGGAACAGGCAGCAGGCAAGTCTTAGAAAATCTGAGTAGGAGATGAGAACTGAACAAGAACCAGGGCTGGGACTAGGGTGAGGACTCCACCTGATGTGGTCATTGGTGCCAAAGACTGAAGATGGCATGGCTTCACCCAAGGAGCAAACCAAAGGTCACGAATCCAGTGGTATCTGATAGAGATCAAAGATTTGACAACTTTTCCAAGGCCATGTTAAGTGGCAAGGGGTGGGGGTAGGGGAGAGGGACAAAGGTTTGCAGCAGTCTCTAGAAGGGGTGCAAGGACCAGGTTGGAGCTGGGGCCATTAACAAAGGAAGAAAACCCCTGATCCAGCTATGTACCCCATTCATCAGCCCAGGGAAAAGGTGGGCAGCATTTCCTGATCTGTGCCCTGCCATGAGCTCATGAGACAGAAATAAAAGCACAGCCAGCATCCTGTCACAAAAGATCTTTAATAGTCTCCTTGTTATGGTTATTTTGTTCATTTGTCCTGTTGAGTTGAATTAAGTATAACTTATTTGGCATAAGGAAGCCACAGATAGGTATAACAGATAAACCTGGCAGGTGGTCCAGAAATAAGGGTGTCACAAAATAATCACTTAACAGAAGGGCCACAGACCTGGTGCAGACAGACCTTGGTTGGCCCAGAGACCTTCCCATGCCCAGGACACACACACAGTCACTGTGCAAGCTGGAGATCAGGCTTCCATACAGTAAGAAGAGGCAGGCCCCACGTGGCATCTGTGACCTTAAAATTGAGCAAAGATGTCCCAGGAACACGATGCATCCTCCACTTTTCCCCAGACTGCTCTGCTGATCTGACATGCAGGCCAGGGCCTCACCCCAAGTTAGTGAAGCACCGTGGACTCCTCATACACACCTCTCATGTGACTTTTGCAGTAATCCCTAGGAGGTGGACACAGCCTGGCACTAGCCCCATTTTACACATGGGGAAACTGAGGCCAGTAATGTTCCCAAAGTCACACTCAGACTGAAAATAAGACATCAGTTGGCACTCTTTCTCCCATCCATGTGGCTTGCTGTGCCTGAGTGAAAGGCTCACTTTGCACCTAGAATGTCCTGGGTGGGGGTGCCAGACAGGATTCGATGCCAAAAGTTGGTCCAGGTCTTGCCAAAATGTACACCATGTAGTCAGTCCTGGTGGTGAGTGTGGGCAGAAGGCCAGGCAGGCAAGGGGACTGGGGGCGAGGGGGCACCGGTCTGTCTTCGGGCACCCCCTGTTGCCCACACATTTAATTATCCACAAATGTGGGAGTAGAATCCCATTAGAATTACTCAAGAGAAGTTGCTGCTTAAAAGTTCTCTGGGGCCCCCTACCTCAAAGGAGGAGCTTTGATCATGAACTCCTCTTCAGTGTGTCTTTTAAGGAAACCTGGATTTTCATCCATCTGGCTAGATGTGAAAAAGAACCTAACTCTAGTTTCTGCTTCTCCCATTGCATTGCTCCTTCTGTTGTTCCACGAGCCTGGAGCAGGGAAAAGGGGTGTCACAAAAGTGGGCTGCAGACACAAATCTCAAGGTGGGAGATTGGTCCTCTTTTCTTGCTGCGTGTGCTGATATCAGAGCAAAGAGTCAGCCCACTGCGTGCTAGACCCCTACCCAAATCAAACCCCAGACCCTTCAGGTTGGGTTGACCAGAAAACCATCAAATGTGTGTAAATATGTGTACCTCTGTACGTGTGTGTGTGTGCGCACGCATATGTAGGAACAAGCAAATGTTTGGGCCTGTGTCTGGGACCCAAGACCATCAAATGTGTGTAAATATGTGTACCTCTGTACGTGTGTGTGCACGCGCGCGCACATGTAGGAACAAGCAAATGCTTGGGCCTGGGTCTGGGACCCAAGTTCTAATATAATAACACTTTGTCCTGGATTACTGAAGCCATCCCAACATGAAAACCAAGAATAGAACCTAGGAAATGAGGAATGCTATGCTTGCTGGTCTAAGATCAAACCTCAGAATATTGGTTTGAAGAAGTCTTTCTTCCAAAGAAAGTTTGAAGGTGAAACCTTAATAGGCAGGACAGATAAAAGCAGAGTTGTTCTGCTGGAAGTGGGAATGGAGCAAGGGCTGGAGACCTATCCTTTGCCTCCACCCATCTTCCCACCTTAGCAGCCAGCCAGAGCTCTGTGGAACACCAGGGGTTCCACCGCTTCTAGTTTGAAAGCCACTGTGTTAGAGTAGATCCTGGGTCCTTTGAGGACCTGTGCTTTGACTTCCCTTTTGGGGTGAAGAGTTGGGAGAGTGATGGAGGGAAGATCCCCCCCTTCAGTGGGGCTTCTCTTTGAAGCCACTGTACAGTGACCCGGCAGGTGGGTGGTAGAGGACAGGGGTTCTGCCCCACAGGAGACCATTTCAGTCCAGGAGGGTGGGCGAAAGCAAAAGTGGCGCCTGAACCAGCAGGGCAAATGCCAGGCCCAATGTGGATGTGTGAGCATAGGGATGTCTGCTTTGGTCCTTGTTCAGTTTAAAAAGAAAAACATCAGAACAGGCATAGGCCTATGTCCATGAGACCCCATAAGAGTTCAAGATTGAGATCTAACCCCTTCCTCCTGGGTGAATGGAGAGTGCCCAGTCCCCAGCCCCTGGCAGGAGAGAAACTGCTTCTCTGGGCTGTTGAAAACCACTGGGGAAGTGCTTGGCTGGGATTCAGCTCCAGGATAAGAGGCCTGGGTTTTCCCTGGGCCTACATCCCTCCCAAGGATTTCTAGGAAGTTCTGGTGACTCCCACTGATCCTGTATGGAGCCTGAAGGAAAGGAGCAGGCAATTTCTATTTCATCTATCCTTTGGATTTCTTTGATGGAGCAGCGAGGAGCTCAGCCTTCCCTGCACCTGCGGGCTGATGGTTCTCTCTATACTTGGGATCAAACCCAAGGCTTCTTGGCCTCTGGGGACACCCCAGGTGAGTCTCCCACTGAGTGATGGGAGATATGTGTGATACAAGCCTCAAGGGCCCAAGATGCCTCTTCCAATCACTGGCAAAAGCCATGTCTTCTCTCTCCATCCAGCTGCTGGGACCACTAGCCCCTGGGCATGGAATTTCTGAAGACTGCCTGAATTTCTCTCTCAGCTGAGTCACCAGGCCATGCTGACTGCCTCTCATGCTGACTGACACTCACCGAGGCAAATAGTGGGTCAAGAGTTGCAGACAGGTGAGAAGAGGGCTCAGCCCATGGTAAATTTCCTTTGTAACCTTGAGCAACTCCCCTACACAACGCCCCTGCACAGGCCTGTTCAGCCATTTGTAACTTTCAGAGCACTGGCTTCTGACTTTATCTCATCTTCACATCACAGGGGGAGGGGCTACTGCTCCACTTTACAGTTAGGGAAACTGAGCCCAAGAGGTTGAGTGACTTGCTGAAGGCCACTCAGCTGGTAGGTGACAGCCAGGACTGAGAGGCAGCACTGTGGACTTCCAGGTTGGAATTCTCTTCACGGCACCATGTGGGAACCAGGGTGACAGCAACACTTCCAGTGAAGGTGAGTCTACCCTAACCTGTCCAAACCTTGAGGCTGAGGAGGCCCATGGCTTCCAGCCAAATAACTCAGTTATCTTCATGGGGACTGAACTCTTCTCTTGGTTGGCATGCAGAGGAAGTCCAGCTGACCCTCTGCCTCAGGACTTTTCACCCAGGGACATGTTCTTCCTCCATGCCCAGACACGTGGCCCACTGGGAAATCCCAGCATAGATATGCTTGATCAGCAGAGGCACCAAATGCTTGGCACAGAAACAGCAACATGGTGGGCCGATGTCTGGGGCCCAGTGAGATTCCTCCACCCTCACTTTCCACCTAGGGTCTCCACTGGACAGGATGACTCCAGAATGGGGAAGGCCCTGCAGGGAAGCACTCAGTCATGCTGGGCATGGGGTGGGATCTGGAGGCGACCAGAAGGATGGGAAGACAATCCCGGCTCTCTTCAGCAAGAGGCCAGAGGAAACACTTCGCCATGCATGCTCCACTGGGCTGCAGCATACGGCTGCATGGGGTGCTTTCTGCACAAGGGGAGCTGGCTAAGAGGCAAGTGGGGCTAAAATCCTGCCTGGATGCCACTCACGAGGCTGTGCATTCTAGTGTGGGGCTGAATCCACCTGGAAAGACACCATTTTCTAATTCACACCAAGGCACTATGTGGACTAGCAGTAGCCAGGGAGCCCTGAATGCAGTGGTCCCCTACAACTTTCCCCCAACCATGACCTTCCTGAGGACAGGGGCTGGGACTGATCCATCGCCGAGTCTCCAGGGCTTGTTACAGAGCACAGAAGTTTCAGCAAAGGATGGTTAAGCTGAATTCAATTGAACTTGGCCACTGCCCTTTTGCAGTCCTGGGCTCAAATTTAAAAGGATAGATGGAACTTCCCTGCAGCTGGGGAAATTAACTAAACAACCCGGGATAAACCCAAAAGGGTGAGTGTAATATTGAGGTGGAGGAAGCTCAAGAAAGCAGTCTGACAAATCTTTTGTGTGCACTTGCTGGGGGGTGGGGAGGAGGTTTGTAGGGCAGTGACCACCTCAAATCCTTAAGGGTCTACTTATACCAGCCCCAAAAATTTCAAAGGAAGAGCATATTGGAGAACATATTCATACCAGGAGTTGCTTCAACATTTCATCAACTCTTAAAGCTACCCAGAAGGGGTGCAAACTGCCCGGGACAATCTGGTAGGGGCTGGATGCCTGGGCCACCTGTGGCTAGGATCCCAGAACTGACTGAGTTCTGACTGGGGTAGGAAACCCTGTCGAGTTTCCATGAGATTCAGGAGGGAAGGGCTTGGGTATATAGTGCCAACATGTGAACTAGGTCATTTCATCACAGGAAAGGAAGGCACCCACCCCAGCAGGGGCTGAACTGAAAAGGGTGGAGACCCAACTTGTATTGTATAATAAAATTTTGTCTCCCTTTTCAAGCAAGTATGGGACAGCGATGCAAAGGAGTAGGAACTGAGAGATTCTCCTTGTCTTGCCAATAAATATGTTCACTTGGGTATAACATACAGCGTGAGGGTAGCTGCATCCAGTGGACTGTGAGGTACTGGGGGCCCTATCGCAAACTCTCCACCCAAGCCCCAGCAACACTCGGTCCCTCCTAGTAACACTCAGAATCTAAGGCACAGCAGCTCATGCTCGCTAAGGCCAAAGCTAAGGTGCAGAGTTTGACATCAAGCAACCCTTTAGAGGTCTAAGAAAAGCCCTTCTTAGGCTTTGGAGTGGGTATGGGATGGACAAAATGGTCTTGAGGGCACTGACAACTCTGGGGTTCAATTAACCCCCTGCTAGAGGCAGAAAGACCAAGGTCAATGATTCCTGCCCCACCCGCCAGAAGCTCTAACATTCACAACTTCTCAGGAGACCAAAGCTGGAAGGACCCCTTGTGGACAATCTGGTCAAACCCTGTGGTTTTCCGATAACCGAGACCCAAAAAAGGGAAGGAACTTGCCCACGGTTACACAAGTTGGCCTAAAGACCAGACAAAAATAGATACCTTTTAACACTTTCTATGAAATGTCCCAGGTCTCAATCTCATCAACACCAGCCCATGAGTACTGGGTACCCATGACAACGGGAACCACTGGGAGGCCACCAAATCCCTAAGGAAACGAGCGACTTTGTTTACTGGTAGCTTCCTTGCAACGGAGCAGCCCTATTCCCTTTGAGGGAGACTGAAAAGGGCCTCATTGACTGGATGTGGTGACCTCAGAAACTGTTGTCTCCCAAACCACGGACGGAAACAAGAGGACGCTGGTGGCCCACTCTGGGCCTCCAGCCTTGCTGCCTTCCTGGCCACTGTTAAGTCCACAAAGGAAGGAAGATAGTTAAGACTCTGTTCTGGTCCCCTGCCCCCATCTCTGCAAGCACCCTTTAAGGAAACCTTGCCAGGAGCTTCCGCTCACTCTGCCATCAGTTGGTGCCTTCTGAAGACTTCCTCCCTCTCTCCCTTTATGCCCACGCATATATATAGGTAGGTAGATAGGCAGGGCCACACATATAAGATACAAGGTAGCTAAGAGGTTACATCCTGACAATACTGAAATATACTTGGGCTAGTTCACACAGCTTGCCTCAGATAAGTAACTGCTGGTAAGAAAGTCAGTCTGGTTGTTTTTTTCCACTCCTGAGGTCTACCAGCCATCACGAATGCCACTGTCAGACACAGAGGGACATGGGGCAGGATTTGGGGTGGAAAAGGAGAGGTCTTTAGAGGGTCCAAACTGCAAAATGGCATTGAGAATCTGTCCACAGTTCTGACCACACCCCAACCAGACTCCCAAGCTCTGGTTCCTTCAGAGAACCTTCCTGGAAGGGGGGCGGGGAGGTCTTCAGTGTGGTCATCTTTTAGCTGCCAGAACTGTTTTGACCACCTGGGGCTGTGGACATCCTCTCATGTGTCCTCAGCCTTCATCCCCATCACTCCCTAAAGCCCTCTGGCCACTCATGCCTCATCCTCCCCTGTCTGATCCCCACCTCAAGTCAATTTCCAAGGCCAAGGCTGTGGTGGCCTTTCTGGGGGTCAGTGTGAAAAGGAGGGGGGATGGAGAGGTGACTGAAGGGGTGGAGGGTTAGGGTGGTACCCGGTGGTCCTAGTGGCATGGCGATGTGGGGCCAGTCCCAAGGCCAGGGGTTCATCACCATGACCTGGAACAGGGCTGGAACCCACTGGTAGAAATAGGAAGAACAAAGAGGAGGGGGATTCGGAATAGAAAGAAGACGAATAAGCATCCTGGTGCATGAGGGTGGATCTGGAGCTGCCCGGGGGGAGGACCTGGCTCCAGTCTATCTGTCGTTGAGCTGTGGCGAGCTGGTACCATCCTCCTCTTCCTCCTTGTCGTCCTTCATACCTTTCAGTCTCTGGCGGGCAAAGTCCTCAAATACAATGTCGTCATCACTGGTGGGAGACAAGGAAAATGGGGTGTGTTTGCAGGGGCAGGGAGGGTAGGCGCATCCGGAGGGACCGGAGAGTCTCCAGGCTGGATGTGATGCAGGGCCCAGGGGGCAACGACATTCTCTGAGGTCTCCAGCCCCTGAGACTGGCATTGGGCAGAAAAGCCTGCCAGGTGGGCATATCTGGAGACCCACAGCTGGGGGTGGGGTGGGGACTGTCACTTCTGGACTCCAGGCCCACTGGTGGAAACGCCAGAGGGGGCATGCGTTTGACTTTCGTGTTGTCACAGCCCAAGAGATAGAAAAGTGAGCTGGTTCTTGAGGAGTTTGGGAGAGGGGGTGCTAAGTGGAGGCAGCAGTGTGGCCGGGCTGGGGAGTGAGAGGAAGAAATACTGCCCACCGTGAGAGTCCAGACCACCAGTGGTTTCACAGCATATCCTAACCCCCCTCCTAAGAACAGGCCCAAGCAGTGCCCTTCGCCCTCGCCCACCAGCCCCATCCCATCTTGGCAAAGAACTGTTTGTAGGCAGGAAGGGGTGGGCCTTTCTCCTGGGAACAGTGGACCCCATCCCATCCTGAGAGATCCCCCCCATGGGAGAAGGGTAGGACAAATCTGCACGGGTGCGGAGAAGAAAGGGTGGGTGGGGAAAAGGGATGCCCGAGTGGGGTTTCAGGACTCCTTCTAAGAACAGAGTTCCCTTCCACCCTAAAACCGCACAGGGGCCTGCCCCAGTCCTCTGCCCCCTGCAGTTCAGCCAGCTGCCTGAGGCCTCCCCAGGGGGTGATCTGACATCCCACAGCCCAGATCTCTCTTGTGGGACATGGAGAGGGCAGCTGTGGAGCTGGAGCAAAACCGCCTGGCTGCGTCTGTGAAGCCGACCATCCCAGCTCTGGCCAGGGTCCGGTGAGGCAAGGGCCTTTGGCCGCAGGGCAATCCGCACTGGTCCTCAGGAGGCAGAAGCAATCAGATCCCCGGAGCCTTCCCCACCCCCACGGCCTGATCCCACCGGGTGGGAGTGGGCGGGGCAGGAGAGCTGGGGCCGAGAGCCAGCCGGCCTGTGCCCGGCAGGCGCAGAAGATGGACCAACGGACTGACGGATTGACGTGCAAGGGCGAGGGAGGAAGACAGACCAAATCAAGGCAGGAGGAAGAGGAACAGGCACGGAGGGTCCTTCAAGTCACATGCAGGCAAGCGGGTTGCTGAAGAGGCGAGCAGAGGTGGCTCTCAGCAGACGGGGTTAGACCAGCTGCTCTTCAAGGGTTAATAAGCATATATGCAAATGACCCCCTCCGCCCCGCCCCCCACCCCGAGGCCGCCCCACCCCCACCCCGGCGTCCGCAGGCAGGGTTCCGCTTACTTTGTGTCAAGTTCTATGAGATTGGTGTCTACTGGAGCCTCGTTTTCGGGAACTAAAACACAAGGTGGGCGGCATGCCCAGGGGTTAGTGAGTGGGTGGGCGTGAGGTCGGTGGACACAGGTCCTCGGGGGCAATCAGGCTAAAGTTGGGACGGCATTGGAAACATGGCAATGGGGAAGCGGGGCTCGTCCCTGATCTCAAAAACATCCCAAAGCATCCTAAAGCCAGGTAAGAGCGTCCAGGGGGAGACCCAGATGCCCACGGCAGCACTAGAAAAAGTAGAAAAACCTCTCAGCCTCGGTTCCTTTGGACATGTCAAGTTAACTTTTTGCATGAGACTTTCGACAACTTTTTTTTTTTGCATGGGCTGGCACGGGGAATCGAACCCAGGTTCTGGCATGGCAGGGGAGAACTCTGCCTGTTGAGCCACCGTGGCCTGCCTATTTTTATTTTTTCTTAACTCCACTTTTTCACACTTTAACGTCTCTGAATGTATTTTATACGTCTCTGGGATGTATTTTATAATCAATGGCATTTCATAGTTTAATTGTGGGAACGTTTTTCTTTCTTTGTGGTACATTATTATGTTCTCTTTCAATTGAAATTGTCATTGATTCAATGAAATATGATCAATCACTCTGGAATCACTTGGAAAAATTATGAAATGGTGTGTCCAGGGGCCATCTTATCAGATAGCCCTTTCCCACTTCTTCCAAACTAGCTCCATGCCTGGTTGCAGACCAGGGGCTGAAAGCATGGCCAGTGAGCTTCCTGCCACCCAGTCTCCCTCTCCCATGGACTAGGATACGGAGTGTGTGGGGTGCAATGGGAGAAGGGAGGGGAGCAGAGAACAGGCGCCAGGTCTCTCTGTCTGCTGGTGGAGTCCGATGCAAACAGAAGTTGTGAGTCCCACAACTTGGGGAGCTTGGGAAAAGGGGTGACATGGGGCTAACGGGTGACCCAGAGGGAGATGGAGTGATGGGGTAACCTGACAGCTGATGGAGAGGGGGGTCTGCTATCTGGAACCCCCCACCCCAGTGACTCACAGACCCTGCTCACCTTCTCGATGTGGAGGTTCCTCCTGGGGCTTGGGGTGCATCAGGGTGAAGGGCAGTTCCACAGCCACATCGCTGAAACAGAGACCCAGACCTGGTGAGCCTCAACCTGAATCTCAGGCTGTGAGACTCAATGCCCTGTTAGTCTGAGGTTGGGGAGGGTTCCCTCATCAGAGATGGTGGCTCTGGGCTGGCCATTAGAAACTGGTGTCAAGCTCCAGTTCTGCTACAGCCTGAACACACTTCCTCCAGGAGTTGAACTAGCCAACCTCTTCTCCTGGCTCCAAAGGAAGTGGAAGCTTCCTCCTTCCTGAAAAGGACCCTGGATTCCCACGGGCTGGGCAGAGTCAGAGTGGGGAAAGGATTGCCCAGGGCAGTGTGCACACTGGTCACTGGGTGGCTCAAAGGTGCCCTTGTCCCCTGCCTGGGTCAAATTGCCCCCAGCCTTCCTGACACTACCCTTCCCTACTTCCCGGTTGGAACTGTTCCCACCTTCACTTCATCTCATCTCCCAACATACCAGGAATGCCCAGGAAAAATGCTCAGGTGACCCTAGCCCCTGCCATCTGGGTAAAGACCATTAGGTTGGTTTAGTCAAATTCAGGTTGGAGGGGCCCCAGGCCACAGAGCTGTCTCCACTGAGCATGGAGACCTCAAGCCTTGTGGGGGATGGAGGGTGGGTACAGTGTTGGAGAATGGGGGACGTGCTGCCACCAGCCAGCGCTTCTGCTCAGACCTTCTCTCCACTTGACCCTGATGGACAAAATAATAAGCGCAAATACTTCCATGGTGCTTACTCTTGTGTCAAAAAACTATGCTAAGCCCCTCCCATAGAGTAACTAACTTCATCCTTGTAACAACCCTATTATTATCTCCAATGTCTTATTATCTCCTGGAAAACTGAGGCACAAGGACATAAAATAGCTTGCCCACGGCCATCCAGCTATTAATGACAAGTGACAAACTAAGATTCTGACTCCATGATCCACTCCCTTCACCACTATGTGATAAAGCTCAGAACGGAGGTGTTTCCCACCCGCCCTCCACTCTGCACGCTGCCAAACGCCGCCCTGAGCTCGTCCTCAGCTGAGGATCCTTCCACCTGTGAGCACTTCTGGGCCCTGATGTCGCGTTCAGGGTCCAGTGATGGGGAGGTGGGGATAGGAAGGGGCCATGGATTGGAGTCATCAGGGATACAAGCTGTGCCACCAGAAAGGTCCGTTGCATCAGCCCCACCACTTGACAGCAGAGTGTTTTACATCGCTGAGTCTCATGAGCTCATCTGAAATGGGATAATAATGCCCTCCTTCTGGGATCCCCGGAACCGCTGAGAGATGATATAGGTACACATCCTGGGTAAACTGTGAAGCTTGGGTCCAGCAGTGTCATTACTTCCCCGTGATAGGAACATGGGGTTTATAAAGCAGTCAAAAATGGCTGGGTTTTTTTTTTCTTTTCCTTTTTGTTTCCAAATAGGATTGCTTCTCCAGATTCACGTGGAAGTGAGATATCAGAATGGAAGCTGGTGGAAGAGCGGGTTGGCTAGCCTTCACCAAAGTCATACAGGATTTAGGTGGAAGAATCCAGAGCTTACCCTCCTACCAGACCATAAGTGCTCAAGGGCAGGGATCGTGCCCGATTCCTCTGTGCCCTTGGCACCCAGTACAAGGCTGAGCACGAGGCTGGGCTCAGGACCTCTTTGCTGAATTATACTGAAACGAACTGAATTAATTTCACCTCTCAAATTGGACTGATTTCCTGTGATGAGCAATATTGCCATCTTGTGACAGGAGGAGGCAAAACCCCTGCATCTGGGGCACACGCATTTTGAATCCAACTGACTATAAGGAAACCATGCCTACAAAAGCAAATATCCTAAGGACCTCTCTTTAACATTTCATCACCAATTAATTCCCATTAGTGTAAAAATTAGAACGCCGAAGTCTGCATTTCTCCAAAACCCTCTATACTTCAGATCCTCAGTAATTCAGACTGCCCCCTTGGTGGACACTCCCCAGGTCAACACAATTGGGTTTTGCTGTCCTTGTCACACGGGTGGGATGGAAGAGCAAGGCAAGGCTTTTTCTTTAAGGAAAGACAGCACCTCCCTAGTCTTCTGGAGAGGGTTCTAATCCTAGCAGTTCCCAGAGCCTGGCAGTCTGTAATGACCACTAAGATTTCTTCCAACCCATTGCCCTATGGTTCTAGGTCACTCGGGCCAATGGTCTCTGGGCCTTCCAGGAAGGTAAATGACAAGGTCAAAGGAAAGGACTTTACCTGCATGCAAGATCTCCCAGCAGGCTGGGTGGGTCAGAGGAGGCGGGAGTAGTCAGGAGAGAGTTTAGAGAGGAAGAAACAGAAAGCATGTTCATTGAGCTCCTCTGTTGCCCAGCAGGACAGAGAAGACCCCAGGACACATGCCCACCACCCCCTGCGTGGCTCAGGAATGGTATTAGCCCTGCCCGGGTGTCCTGAGCTCCAGGCCGGCTCTGAGCCCCAGGGTCTTTACATGGAAAGGAGGTGGAAAATCTAGCGCCAGCCCCGTAGGAGGCTGCAATACCTAAGGTGGAAGGAAGCACTTTGGAACTCGTTGAGGAGTCTGAGGAAAACTGGGGTCCTACAAAGGCCACAGGACATGGGATTTTGGATGTCCTATAATATGTGGTCAGTATTACATACTGCCACCTGCACGAGGCATTATTCTAATCGTAAAGAGGACTCTGTCCATGTTAAGCTTTGCCATCTTTTCATGGAAATTATAAACTAAATTAGAAAACAAAACTCCTCTGAGAACTCACACATCATAATTCTAGGTTTATACCACACACAGATTCAAAATACTGGAAAACATTTTTTTGCTTGTTCTTTCTGAGCCTCCATGCTGCAGGGCAGGGGGTATGTCTGGTCCATTCCTGTGTCCCCAGCACCCAACACCCACCGCTTGAGATTCGAGACTTCAGGAGATATTCATGGAACTGTTTGGGCCTCTATTTCCCTAACTGTAAAATGGGAAAGTCAGCTCAGAACGCTCCCTCAGAATCTAGAACCCTGGAGTTCGGAGCCCCGTTAGCTGCTTCCCCAGCAGGTCAGCCGGGGCGTGAGTGGGGGTGGGTGGTGTCTGGGAGCGGAGACGAGGGTCAGGACATCCCCCGGGCACCCCACAGCATAGACTCTGAGGAAGTCCCCCATCCCCCACCCCAACCTGGGACAGGGAGGAGAAGGAGAAGAGGGGAGGGCAGGGCAGGGTCGGAGGTCCCCTGAAGGAGAAGGAAAGAAGGGCGGGAGAGGAGGAGCAAGAGGAAAAGGAAGGAGGGCGAGAAGGGACAGAAGTCCTCCAGCCGGGTCCATCCTGAGGAGGGGGATACAGCTACCAGGCAGACCAGAGCAGCCGGGGGTGGGTGGTGGGGGGCCTTGCTCCAGCGCTCACCCGCCCCGAGACACCACCAGCTTCACTTTCACTTTGTAGGAAACAATGATTCCCAGGATCTCACGGTTGGCGCCTTCCCTCAGCCTGCAAGGCAACATGAGGGAAGCTGGTTAGGGGGGCCCGCGGGGTGGGCGAGACAGGTCGGGGGGGGGCGCAGTGGGGGGCAGAGGCCATCGATGCCTGCCCCTCTCCCAGATCCCTCAGGCACCATGTCCCAGCGGAGCCCAGCCCACTCAACAAAGGTGAGCTCTGCCCTCGGGGAGCAGGAATTAGGAGCCCTGGGTTCCCAATCTGGCTGTGTGTCCCTGCTAAGCTCCTTTCCCTCTCTGGGCCTGTGTCCCTGTAGCATGACAAGGAGAAGGGCTCCTCCTACTCCTGATTCTAGCAGGAAATTTTGTGCTCAGCAACCAGTGAGGAATAAAGGATCAGACTGGGACTTCAGAGAGGGAGGGGGCATTTGGCAAGTGGAGGGTGGTCAAGGAGGACTGCTAGGAGGAGAAGTTGAAACTAGGTAGTATAGGCGGGTAGGATTTGAACGAGGGTGATGAAGGTGAAGGCTTAGAGATGGATGGCATGAACAGGGGGCAGTGAAGAGATCCTCCAGCTGGAGCAGTGGGCAGGGGAGGAGGCTGCAGAGGCAGATCAAGGCTCTAAAAGGACCAGACCTCAGTGATAGACCATAGGTCTCTGCTAGGGCAGGGTGGCCTCAGAGAGAGTCAGTGATAACTGGGGGGTAGGTGTGAGCAGATGACGCTGAGAGGGACACTCCCACATCTGGCCTGGCCCAAGGTACTGTCCCCCTACTTTCCTGCCAGAACCCTTTCAGAAGACCCTTCCTTCCTTCTAGCCTTGCTCTGCCCCAAAGATATATCCATCTGCTTGAAGATACTAGGGATCACAAGCTGCTGCCTCTTCCAGGAAGCCTTTCTAGGTTGCCTTCCCCCAGGCAAGCCAGCAGAGCCCGGCACTCACTCCTGACCAAGATGATTGGTTCATCTTGTTCTCTGGGTCACCCCAGGGTAGAGGTAGGAGTAGGGGACAGGCCCTGAACAAGGCTAGGGGAAGAGGTAACCCAGGTCTTGTCCTGGCACTGGTGGGAGGGGCGGGTGTCCAGGACCTTGGAACTAGGGAGGGCGGGTGCCAAGGTCAGAGGAGGAGGCAGGCAGGTACCCACAGCGTGCTGGAGGCCAGATTTGTGTCTTCGTGCTTGAGCTTCCCATCCAGGGCGAGACCCCGCTTCTCTCGGTTGTTGGCCAGGAAGGGGGTGAGTGTGTAGACTTTGCAGAACGTTGAGCTGGGGGCCACTGTGTCACTGGGAAGAGGGGAGGCAGGCGAGAGATGGCCCTCCCCCCAGGCCCTCAGCCCAAGGACATCTAGCCTGGCCCTGCTTTAAGGAGGTGACAAGAGCCCCTCCCATCCTCGCTCCACCCATGGCAGGGACCACTTGGGCCAGGCCCTACTCTGGCAGGGTGACCACCACCACCCACAAAAGGCACAGCTGCCTCCACACGCAAACAGGGGTGACTCCGGGCTGATCCAATGGCTTCATTCATGAGCCAATAGCTTCAAGCAGCTGCAATTTTTAAAAAATTCAGTGTACTGCTTTGCACTGTTTGAATAGGACACTTTTTTAGTGGAAAGAACATGGACACTGTTTTATTTTTTTTCCTAACATCTAATTATGAAAAATGTTCAAACATACGGAAAAGCTGAAAGAATTGGGCAATGAACGTCCATATACTCACCAACTATATTTGACAATTAAGACTTTACTCTGTTCGCTTTATCACAAATTTAACCATCACATATGGGGTATTTTGATTGTTCAGTTTTTACCTGTTGCTGCCTTACCCCCAACCCCATTTTTAATAAGATAGCTGGCATGCAGCAGAAAGTGCACCAGCTGTGGAGTCAGACAACCTGGGTTCCAGCCCCAGCTCTGCCAGTGTCAGCTCTGTGATGTAAAGCAACTTGCATCACTCTGAACCCATTTCCTAGAAATGCATTTATATATATTGGGGACCCCAGAGGGCTTTGTGAGTTCTGACAAGGCTCTGAGTGTGAACATCTGCACAGCCCTGTAGGCTGAGAGTGGTTACTTGCTAGTGCCATCTACAGGGCTTGGGGTTTCCTGTTTGGGGGTTATGTGCTATTCTTCCTCTAGATTCACTTCATCCTGCCACCCAGCTCTCATCAGAAATCTATGCATCATGGCTTTGATTTTTCTAATCCAACTCTTGATAGAAGAAATTCCCAGCAATGGGTGAATGTTTGATCCAATTATAGCATGTTCATCTCTAGGACATTAAAAATGCTCTCAGGGTGCATAAGTGGTGCAGTGGTAGAAAGCTTGCCTTCCATGCCAGAGACCCGGGTTCGATTCCCAGACCATGCACCTGCCCCCCCAAAAAAGTCTCAAAGACCATGTAGTAACATTTAAAAAAATGTTTTTAAGTGTGAAAAATTGGTGCAAGATACAATTGCCCCCCCCCCCAAATAAATTATTTGAAGGTCAGAAGAAAAATGTGTTTCTATTTCCTTAAGGTAAGGAAACACATTTTACCTCAGATTCTTCCTCTTGCCTTAGCTGCTAAAAACTTGGGACAAAGTTCCATTCTCAATGTAGTAGCTTTCCTTAAGCCTAGTTTTTTTGTTTGATTCATTTTCTTTTTGTTTTTGCCTACTCTCCGTCCTCCCACACATGACCCATTTGATCCAATGAACTGGAGTCTTCCTTTGTCAAACATGAAAAGCTGTGTACCTAGCGCTTTCCTCTTTTGCCTTGGCTGCCAGGAAACTCAGAGTAAATAATCTCCCCTCAATCTAGGTTTCTGGGAGAGTGCAATTATTCTTCTCTCCACATCCCCAATCCCCTTGGATTCCTTAGCTCTTGTTTTATCTGTCTAGTTTTAGTGGTTTTTTCCTTGATTGCAGCATCCATTTTCTTATGTCAAATCAGGCGAGCAGTTTCTAAAAGTCTGCCTTGGACATCTACTCTGAGCGGCAAGGAAATCTGAGGCCTAGTCCTCTGCTAGGTATAGAAGAGCCACCTGGGCCTGCGACTGGACCCAGAGCTTCTGCCCCCACCCCAACCCCCAGAGGCCCCAGGCAGTGCCCACACATCCAAGGCCAGGGTCGCGCTCACTTACTCAGCCTCTTCCATGGCCACGGGGCACTTGTACTGAGCCGTGTTGAAAAGGCAGATGTCCGCGTACTGACGCACTGAGGTGAGAGAAGGAAACGGGGTGACCTGAGCCAGGGATGCAGCTCCCAAAGGTACCCCAGACTCCCTGAGCAATGGCCAGAATCTGCTGGGGGCTTTTGGGAGGTGGGGACCACTTTCATCCTCCATCTGAAGGACAGCTCCACATATACCCACCCTCTTCCATAACTGCAGGCCTTCCCCTCAAGGACGTGTCTACCCAGAACCCAGGGTTAAAGGATAAATACATTACCTGGCCAATAAGCAGCCTCTGTTACCAGCCTCCAGACCCTCACCCTTTGGCTCAGGGCAGGCCCTGGGCTGTTCACCCTGGGCCAGTAGCTATTTACAAGGCTGTTGAAGGGAGACCCTTCAGCCACTCCCATCCCTTGGAAGCCTTCCCTCTTGCCTGTGCCCCCCTGGCCCTCTCCCCAAGGTACCCGAGATCTTGATTTTCTTCACAGTCTTATTGGTGTTGTTGGTGACGTGAACATTGACACTGATGGGTTCTCCGTGGTAATAGATCTGGGAGGCATTAGAAGGGAGCAAGGTTGGATGGGAGAAGGATACCAAAGTTCGAGCTAAGGGGTGAAAGAAGATTCCATGCAAATCTCCTGAGGTTCCCAAACCTTGGCCATTCTGTCACTCAACCCAAGTTCATCGACTCCTTCCCTGATGCTAAGGGAACACTGAAACCGCCAAGCATGTATGATTCAATTCTCTTGCAGGCCCCTCAAAAGATAATTGAATGAGAAGGTGATATTCTTGGACTCCAGTCCTGATTTAGCCACAAGTAATAATGCTATCAATAATAATGGTGATGATAACGATGTGACTTTGAACAGGTTATCTAAGTCTCAGTTTCCCCGTATGTACAATGAAGGGGTTAGACCAGGTGATGTTTCAAGCCCCTGGGTTCTGGTTGCCTGGGGTTTTAGATACTGGAGGATCTGGGAGAAACAGGGGAAAGGTGGGGGAGGATTGACCAGCCTACTGAGGGAATCAGCTTTGAATCTTCACCCAAGGGCCTCAATTCACATCTCACCCAAGCCCCTGCCTTCTGCCGCCTCCCCAGGAGGGAAGTGGGTGCACGTGTTTAGGAGGGGCCCGGCCTCCACTCCCAGCAGGGATCCATCAGCTAATTTTAATCCAAAGCTTCAGGAGGAGGAGAAAACTCACAGTCCCCTTCCTTCAGCAGTTTGTTGCCTTACAGGGAGCTCACAATCCTCCTCCGCCGAGCTGGGTGGTCCCCTTACAACAAGGGGCCTGAAGCAGGCAGGGGAGCGGTGGGGGAACTGAGGCTGGCCTCTTCTGAAGTCGATCACAGGCCCATGCCCCCACCACCACCACCACTCCCAAGAAGCTTCTCTCAAATCCCCCAGTGAAGGTCTCAGATTCCCTGTGTCCTGGGGTTCTACAGCGGGGGGCAGGAGCGCCTACCAGGGAATCCACCAGAGGCCACCAGAGAGCTGGGAGCCGAGGTCCAGACCGTGGTAGAGGAGCACACAAAGCCCCCCACCCACGCTCACCAAACCTCCTACCTCCTTATCCAGGGAGGCCTCTAGGTGCAAGGGCTTGTCCGACATGAGGAACTGCCTGGTGGTCTCAGCTGTGGGCTGGGGGCCAGGCCGCTCTGGGGCATACTGAACCTTCCGGATGACCAGGCGCACAGAATTCCTAAGGGAGATGGGCAGGGTGAAGGACGGCCAGAGTCACCTGCCTCCATCCCCTTTCCTTGCCATCCTCACATCCCTCTCCTGCTCAAGAGGCTGCCATGGCTCCCCAGTGCCTTAGGATCCAGTCTAAACTGCAGAGGTCGGCATAGGGACTTTGTCACCACTGGCCCCACTCCATTCTGTCCCATCCTGTCCCCAACCTCACTATCATTGATTGCTGCCTACAGCCACCTCCAGTTCTTGGCCACCCTTTATGGCTTATCCATCTCGTCTCTGACACTTTGCTTGCACTGGTCCCCCTCCCTAAAATACCTTCTTTCCACTTCTGCCCAAATTTACTTCCCTCTTCAAGACCCAGTGAAGCAACTCCTCTTCCAGGAAACCTTCCTGGACCTGTCCACCCTGACCTTCTCCTGGTCCAAACTCCCACGACACCAGCAACATCAGAGGCCAAGCCACTGGGGCAGCGCTTGTCTGGAGACTGTCTTAGTACCCAGCCTGATGGCATGGAAGGCACTGTTTTCTCACTTCTTGCAGCCTTTATGCCATCTAATAGTGTAAGCTCCCAAAGGACAGAATTCGTGTCTAATTTCTTCTCTGCTATATCCCCAACACTATGATAGTGCCTGGTGTGTAAGAGACGCCTGATGAATACATGTTGAGTACATATATGTGCAGGGGACAGGGGCTTTGTGGAGAAATGGGGGCTCTGAGAGGTAATGGGGACCTGGGGGGGGGGGGGTGCAGGCCAGTGAGGAGGGTAAAGACTCAGAGGGGATGGAGACCCAAAGACAAGATGGGGTACAATGATGATGACAGGGGCTCAGGGAGGAAGTGGGGACACAGGACTGGCTGAGGGGATGGAGACCTGGTGAGCAGAATCTGCACATCTGGAGGTGCTGGCAACCCCACTTCTCAGATAAGCTGCCTCCATTCTCTGGAACCCGATAGCCAGGATTAATGTCCTAGCTTCCCTCTTACCAACCACAGGGCCTTGATCAAGGCCTCTGTGTGCCTCAGTTTCCTCACCTGTAAAAAGGCAGCAATAGCAGGCCCTAACTCTTAGAGCCGCTGTGAAGAGTAAACTAGTTCATACATGTCCAGCACTTTGAACAGTGCCTGGCATGTAGTAAGCCCTTGACAGACATGAGCTGCTATATCATTATCAGTAGTAACTTTTTTTTTTTTTTAACATGGGCAGGCACTGGGAATCAAACCCAGGTCCTCAGGCATGGCAGGCAAGGCTCTTACCTGCTGAGCCACCGTGGCCCACCCTATCAGTAGTAACTCTTAAGCATGAACTTAAAAAGTTTCATTGGTGGTGGGGTAAGGGTGGTAGCTCTCGATGTTGCCTCCTCTTCCTTGCTCAGATCCCCTCCCACAATGCCCAACCCACAGCCCGCTTCTTTTCCCCTGGCCGCAGCTCTGTAGAGGAGAAGGGGGGTAGAGAAGCGGGGAGAAAGGGTCCCCATCTCCCCGCACACATTAGCTCTGCCCAGGCTGGAGACAGGGATGCCTGCAATACTGTCTACAGCCACCAGGGGGAAAACGCAGCCAACCCCATGAAGAGGGAGTTGGCCCCTTGGCCAGCTCATTCTAGGAACTGTGCCTCAGGGTGGAGGGTGGATCAGAATTGGGGTTTGAAGACAGCCAGGCCAGGAAGAACGGCAAGGCTTGAAACCCCAGGAAGGGAAGGCATGCGAGTGGGGCTGGGTAGCCACCCAGGAGTCAGGGCCAACTACTTCCGGCTGCCAGCACGGACCTTTCTGCCTGTTGTGGGCTCTGCCTCTCCAGGAGACCCTACCCCCTCTCTTTATGGGCTGACCTCCTCATAATTTCCCCTGGGTGCATGCACTTTCTCGCTTCCCTCCCTTCCTCAGAAGCCTCCACTGACACCCCACCACTCACTGCTTGATGACCTCCCAGCAGGACTGGGAAATGAGGGTCCAGGATGACTGGGACACATCCTGCTCGCTGTTTAACCTCTTGACAATGTGAATTTAGTTGTTTTCCAAAAGGAAAAACATTGAAAACATGCATTCTGGGGGCGGCGATAATAGAAGCAGGGAGATGAGATAGGAAGCTGGTCTAATAGTGCAAGGCAACGATGCTAAGGTTTGAGCCAGTGCAGTTGAGGCCACCTCCCCCAGGAAGCCCTCCATGACCTGCCAGCCTTCCAGAGTGCTCCTCTCAGTACAGCCCAGGCTGGAACCCCTTCTTGCACACTTCCAGCTATTGTTACTTATCTCTTTGGACTTTGCCCATCCTGTGTCCCTCCCTCTCCCAGCCAGCTGCCCATATCAGGGGCTAAAAGCTGCTACCCTGCTCACCGCTTGTGGATCTTCTCCTCCAGATTCTCCGCACAAAAGGCTTTGACCTCATAGTCCACACCGCAGGCCTGTGGGAAGGGGGAGGCCTGACCACAGGGCATTGGGACACCAAGCTCCCACAGCCAGTGCTGGAAGGGCCAGGCCCGTCCTCTCCTCTGTCTGATTCCAAGGCCCTGTGTGCATCCAGCCCTGGACTGTGCTGCCTCTCTCCACAGCTGCTCCCTGGTATGACCTTCCAAAAGAGCTGCTCCCCAATGCCCCCTAACACAGGACATCCCAAACCTACTGGGCTCTCCCCTTTGGACTCATTGCTTCAGTCTGGATATGGCCATCATCGTGAAGGCTCAGGAATATCAACATACTTCAGCAGCACTGTTTTGGTAGCACCACTGGGCGCAGACCCTGCACGGGGCACACTGCTTTAGTGTTTCACACGACATTCTAACCCCCCAAGGAGGCAAATCTTAATATCTCAACTTCATGAATGAGGATGCTAAAGCTCCGGTCTGGGCCGTGGGTCTGCACCTAGCTCTGCCACTCTCTAGTCACTTCCCTCGAAGCCTCATTTTCCCCACCTGTGAAATGGCGATGACCATATCTCCATACAGGGTCGCAGGGGGGTGGGGTGAGAGCCATGTTCTGAGAACACTTTGGCCATGCTGCAGCCACCACCAGGATCAGGGAGTGGGACTCAGGAGGGCTTCCGGTGCATGACTGAATGTGGGAGTGAGGGCCCATACCATACCCACGGCCCTGCCTCACAGGGGACTGGTTCCCTGAGATGGCGACCAGCCTGGCCTGGACCCAAGGGAGCCTCAACAGGGAGGGTGGGCACCTGTGTTCAGTAGCTCCCAGGGAGAAAGCCAGGGACCTGGGGACACAGGTGTCCTGGACTCAGTGAGACACTCTCCATGGGCTGACCCACCTTCCCCGTGTCTTCAGGCCCCGGCTGCAGAGTCACAGAGCATGGGAGATTGGTAGGGATCTGTAAGAAGAGGAAAGATGGAAAATAAGCCACCTTCACATCCACCACTGTCCTGTCCCATGCGCCCTCACTCACACACGTATCAGTCCCGGGGCTCTGAGGACAGGCCAAGCCTCCCCAGCAGACGATGGGCCCTGAAGGACAGGCCAAGTCTCCCCCATCAGCCTCTGAATTCCAGCCTCTGAATTCCATTGGCATGTCAGACCATGCCAATCCATAGCCCATGTTGGGCCAGAGGCCCCTCCAGTAAAGCCCAGGATTTGGGTTTTTTTTGTTTGTTTGTTTGTTTTCTTTATGTAAGGGCCTTAGCTCAGCCCAGTCCTCAAAGTGCCATAGTTATAAAAGGTCTTTCCATGATGTAGTGGGCGTCACATGGCTCCAAAGATGTCCACAGGCCAAGCCTCAAAACCTGTGACTCTGTTACCTTACATGGCAAAAGAGACTTTTCAGGGTGGTTGAAACAAGGTGGCTGAGATGAGGAGAGTATCCTGGATTATCTGGCCCCATGTAATCCCAAGGGTCCTTAAAAGTGGAAGTGGGAGACCTGACAGTATCAGCGTGGTGCAGCATGAGAAAGACTCAACGGCCACTGCCGGTGGATGGAGGAGGCCACAAGCCAGGGGATGCAGGTGGCCTCTAGAAGTTGCAAAAGGAAAGGACGCAGATGCTCCCCTAGAGAGGAGTGCAGTCCTACCAACACCTTGAACTTAGCCCAGTGGCCCCATTTTGGACTTCTGACCTCCAGAAGATAATACATTTGTGTTGTTTCAAGCCATTGAGTTATAGCAAATTGCTGCAGGAGCAAAAGGTAACTAATACACCTACAATAGGAAAAAAAATTGCATATCCTCTCTCTAGCCTCTAACCCTTGCAGAAAGGGAGGGGAGGGGAGTTTGCTGAAACACAGAATCACAGATTCTTAGAATCATGAAATTTAAAAATCCAGGATCTTGGAATCTTGGAAGTGAAAGGTGGCAAAGCCGGAAATCAGTTGTGTGTCATCTCTCATTTGTGAGTCCAGCTGAAGCCAAGCAAGTGGGCAGTTGGTCTTTTGTCTGTTGAGGGTGGGGGGCCCCATAAAAGAGGGGCTGAGGATGGGCCTCAGTGTCACCACTCTGCAGGCCATGCTGATTCTCTGCCACCCCCCACTCCCCCACCCCCGCCCCAGGAGCCTCTCCCCTCTGTGTGCTGTTGATGAGAAGCTGTCAGCTTCCAGGGCCAGACCCCAAGCCCCATCCACCTTGCATCTCTGCTTCTGCCCCCATCTGGTGGACATTTAGCTTCTGCTCTGGTCTCCCTGCATCTCCCCTCTGAACTGAGGGCCAGGAGACCTTCCTGACACAAATTTTAGTCTCACCCCTGCTCAAACTCCTTCCAGGGGCCACCTCCACCCGACCCCCAAACACTAAAAGCCCACAGTCCTTGCAACAGGCCCCAGGAGCCCCTGAGCGTGGGTCTAGCCAACCCTCTCGGGCCCCAAACCATGCCCCTGCAACTCAAGCACCCCACACGCTGGCCAAGCCAGCGGAATGCCCATCAACAGGCGCCTTCCTGGTCCACCTTGGCTCCTTCAGCTGTTCTCCCAACCCCAATCCCTGAAATCCCTCCTACCCTCCCTCCAAGGCCCATGCCAGATGGCTCCTCCTCCAGGAAAGCACTCCTGATAACCCCAACAAACCGTGGCCCCCCTGATGGGTTCCCCTCCAGGCCCTGGTTCAACTCATGTCTGTGGTTTGTGGTGCTGCCCAGTCTTCATTTGATTCAAGCAGCAACTGTGGGGCCAGCCCGCAGCCATGCTGGCCCCCGGGCTGAGGACACAGAGCCCAGCGGGGCCCAGACCTGCCTGCAAAGAGCCCCCAGCCCTGCGGTGGGGGTGGGCATGGGAACAGCAACCCAACAGCAGGGATGGGAGCTGTGGGGGTGGGAGGGAGACCAGGGGGCAGGGAGAGCCCGGGCTGGGGGTGGGGGTGGGGGGTCCCTCACCTGGTCTGGAAGGTGAGGAAAATTCGAGCTGAGCGCTGGGCATGAAGGGACTCACATTCCAGCAAAGGGAATGGTGGGTGTGACGGCTCAGGGGCAGAAAAAAAGCCCTGGTCCTCCAGGGAGCTTAAAAAAGCTCCCCGTTGCCAGAGGCGGCGGCGGGGAGACTGGAGGAAGCATTGTGGTCAGAGGGGCTACTGGACCAGGCCCCTCTGGGAAGCTCAGTTAAGAGTCTGACTTTCATCCTAAGGACACTGGGGAGGTTTTAAACAGGGACATGATCAGATCTGCATTTTAGAGATATCACAGATATCCCTCCCACCACCGGCAGGGAGGCCACGCTGAAGACTGCGCGGGTATTTGGGCAAAGAACGGCACTGAGTTGGTACCTAGTAAGTGTTGGGCACCTTGCATTCAGGTGCAAGGTGAAGGGTTCAAATGTGCAAGAGGACAGGATCGCCGAGCCCTGGAGAGAAGGAGCACCCCTGGCTTTGCCCAGGAGCCCTAGACTGATGGAGGAGACAGCCTTGGAGTATCCCAGGAGGGAGAAAGGGCTCCTTCTTTCTCTGCAGCAGCCCCCCTGGCTCCCCTTCCCCCCCACCCATGACCTGGGCCCAGAATGATCAAGGAGATCAGGGGTGATGCCCCTGGAAGTGGTCAGAGAATAGACACTTGCCGGGTAGTTTAAGTGACAGTGCCCCAGGTCCCAACGTACACTAGGAAGCCAGGTGGCATGGAGCTGCTGCCCTGGCCGTCCCCACCCCCCAGAGGGCTTCCTAGAAACTGCACT
Organism: Tamandua tetradactyla; assembly: GCF_023851605.1. Classification (NCBI taxonomy): domain Eukaryota; kingdom Metazoa; phylum Chordata; class Mammalia; order Pilosa; family Myrmecophagidae; genus Tamandua; species Tamandua tetradactyla. The sequence continues at coordinate 70,282,128 of NC_135334.1, read as the reverse complement.
TCTGGAATAGGGCCCCAAGGGGTGCTAGTGCCTGACCTCAAAGGTGAAAGGGTAGGCATGCTCGCCCAGCTTCTTGATGAGGCGCTCCTGCAGCCGCGTCAGGGGCTTCCTGTCGTTGGAGGCCGGCGGGAATGACTGCACGTTGGCCACGAACAGGTCCTTGCGAAAGGTCAGGCCCAGGACATCCAGGTCCTCCCGGCCATAGCGGAAGGCGCAGGTCAGCGTCACATAGACTGTGGGAGCAGGAGGCACCGAGCAGGGGCTTGGGGGAGCGGCAGACAAACCTCGATCTGGGCTGGGGAGGGCTGTGCCATCCCCCCCTTGGGGAGCGGGGAGGTGACATTTGTGCTGGGGAACCTGGAAGAGCTGCCCAGGGATACCAGGGAGGAGGTGGGCACTGAGGGCTGAGTCAGTTCTGTGCTTCTCTGCCTTCCGCCTTCCACTCCAGCCCCGGGGATGTGAGGGGAGGCAGAGGAAATGGTCTGCCTGGTCCCAGGGGGAGGCTGGAGAAAGTGGCAGGACTGGAGGTGGGCCCTGGGGAAGGAGCAGTGTTGGAGAGAGGAAAGGCAGGGGCAGTAACCCCAGGGTGGTGTCCCAAAGCATGGGGTCTTGTACCTGCCCAATCCCTTCACCTCCCCTGGTATCAATTTTCTCTTTTGTTAAAGGAGACACTAATCCCACCCTGCTCGCAACCCCGGCCTCCTGATAGTCATTTGATGCAGCCGTGAAAGGTTCTCCAGAGGGACCGCAGGGAGGGGCAGGGCCGCCCAGGGCTGGAGGAGGCATGGAACCTGTGTGCGAGTGCTCACAGGGGCTGCGGGGGCTGGGCAGAGGCAATAAAATCAGCCAATGTCCCGCCCAGGATTAGGGGAGGTCGTGGCCCTGGAGGTGGGCTGAAGGTCGGTGGGGGAAGAGGAGGCCCTTGACAGGCTTGTGGTGGGGGTGGGGGGGAATGCATGGGAAGAGTCTCACCTCTCCTCTCCTTGAGATACTCAGGATCCACCAGGACCACACCATCTGGGGGAGGCCAGAGAGTGAGCAGACCCTCCCAAATGCACACTGAAACACCCCCCAAGCCCTTGAACCCCAAACACCAACCCAAATCTAATGGTCTGTCTATCCAAAAGCATCATGAAAGAAATAGGAAAGAACTAGTGGTCAATGAGAGGGAGGGGTAAGGCATATGGGATGTATGAGTTTTTCCTTTTTTTTTTTAATCTCTTTTTCTGGAGTGATGGAAATGTTCTCAGAAATGATCATGGTGGTGAATATACAACTATGTGATGATATTGTGAGCCACTGACTGCACACCATGCACGGAAAGTTTGTATGTTAAGAATGTTCATGTTTGCATGTTGTTTTGGTTTGATAATAAAAAATTAAAAAAAAAAAAAAAAGAAACGAGAAAGATACTGCCCACCTTCCAGCCCAGCTCCGCTGCGCCCCCCACCCCAGGACGGCTGAGCAGCCCACAGTCCTTTCTCCCCAGCCCTTGACTTTAAGAAGGCAATGGAGTGCAGCAGGTAAGAGCCTGGACTCTCGTCCAGACTGCCTGGATTCAAATCCTGCCTCTGTCACTTCCCAGCTGGTGATCTGGGCAGGTTACTTAACTTCCCTGTTTCTTCATCTATCAGTAAGAATAATAAATAAGTCTGAAAGCGCCAGACCCAGTATGCTTTGAAATTTAGCAGTTTGTGATTGCAGAAAGCTAATATGGCACGTCTTCTATATATCCTGTGACATCCTCTGCAGGGGCTGGGGTCATGCCCCATGGTCAAGCCCTGTCATAGCTCTGCAAGGAAATCCCAAGAGGGTAAAGAAAGTGCCCCCTGTGCTGGGCACTGGGGGGTCCCAGAGAGCTTTGGGGCCTTGTCCAGAGCTGATTGAATGACCTGCAGCAAGAAATGCTTTTTCCATCATATCATCACACTCTAACTTTATCTGATTATGTTTCTATGTTTAAATATAGAGGTTAAATATAGATCTATCTATATTTAGATCTATATTTAAACATAGATAGATCTATATTTAGATCTAAATTATAGATTATATTTTTAGCCTCACATTGGTTCAGGTCAAGTTTTGGCATTTATATGAATTCTGTATCCAACTTAGGAACAATTTTTGATTTTCAGAATTTTTTGGCTCTGGGACTGGTAGTGAGGGGGTCGCGATCCCGCAGCACCTACCTCGTGGGGCCCCGTGAGGTTTAAATGAGGCACTTGACAGTGTCTGGCACAAGCAAGCGCCCTGAGACCAGTCCCTGAAAGTGTAGAATGCAGCCGGACAAGGCACAGCTTCTTTGCCCAGCACTTCAGGAGGCCTGGAGCGCCGGCTCAGGGTCCCACCTTACCTGCCATCCCCAGTTCATCTCTGGCCGAACCTCCCCCAGCCATGCCCACTGGACACCACTGACTCCAGATGACGTTCTCCCTCCCTGCCCACACTCTACCCCATGTACCCGCCCTCACAGCCAATGGCTTGGGGAATCTCAGAGGCCTTGTGTAGAAGTGAGTGCCCTAACCGCAGTCCCGGGCAGGCCACAGGGACAGCTGGTCCAGACAGCGCCCTAAACTGTCCCCAGAGCAGCCTGCCCGTGCATCTTCCTTCCTTTTTATTCTGGGCATCTCTTCTGTGCCATGTCCTGCTCAGGGCACCTGAGCTCAGCGGAGAGGGAGGCCCAGGGAGAGCTCCCCACCTGACCAGGGGCCGGGGACAAAGAAGAGCAATTAATTAGATGATTGAGGGGAAGGGCAAGGCGGGCAGTGAGGACAGCATGGCTCTGGAGTTTGGGAGAACAGATTCTGGAGGCTGGGAGAGGAAGAGTGCAAGAAAAAGGAAGTCGGGGCTGGTCTTAGATGTCCCATCTGCCAAATCAGGGAGTTTGGATGCCCTGGGGTTTGAGAGGGAACTATGGGGAATATAGAAACATAGATGGATCTGTATTTAACCTCTACATTTAAACACAGACATCTATATTTAACCTCTATATTTAAACTAGATAGATCTATATTTAATCTCTATATTTAAACATAGAAACATAATCAGATAAAGTTAGAATGTGATGACATGATGGAAAAAGCATTTCTTGCTGCAGGTCATTCAATCAGCTCTGGACAAGGCCCCAAAGCTCTCTGGGACCCCCAGTGCCCAGCACAGGGCCTGGCACCAAGTAGTGCTCTGTGAACACTTGCTGCCCAGCTCTCACCCTTTCCCGGGCTCTGTGCCACCTCTGCTGCTGTCCCTGACAATGGGTGTGGCCTCGGGGAACCCACTGGAAACTGCAACTTGAAGCAGGCCACGGGTGAACACTTGGGATGCCTGCTCATCGCCTCTGAGGAGCCCGGTCAGGGAGAAGATGCAAACAGTAGGGCACAGGCAGAGCCAGGGAGGAAAAGTGGGGTCCTGCTGTCCCTGGCCGGAACCTTCCTGCTCCAGGCCAGGAAGTGCTCAGACCCTGTGCCCCAGAGTGGGTGGGGCCTGGGCGGGGCGGGCCTCTGCAGGGGGGCCTTGTCACAGCCCTCCAGCCCGGAGACCCCCAGGACTCTCCAGTTCTCCTGCCCCAACTCTGCAGATTCTCCCTCCTAGGGAAATGACACCTGCCACTGGGGTCTGCTGGCGTCTGGGCTTTGGAACCACACAGATCACTCTTGCCCTCCTGGCCCCAGGACGGGCCCTGGGAGGAAGGGACAGGCCATATTCTCTGTGATTTTTATCCCCAAGCAACACTCCCTAGTTTCTTCACCTGGACTTGACATCACGTAGTTTCCGGTCCCAGTTCCTCACAACCTGTCACCTCCTTTGGCCTCATTTTGGTTGGCTTATGGCCCTCTTTTAAAAAGTCATTTAAAATTCAGTTTGAAATAGTGGTAGGTGAAGGCAAGGGGTAAGGGGTATGGTACGTATAGTTTTTTTTCCTCTCTATTATCGTTTTATTTCTTTTTCTGTTGTCTTTTTATTTCTTTTTCTAAATCGATGCAAATGTACTAAGAAATGATGAATATGCAACTATGTGATGATATTAAGAATTACTGATTGTATATGTAGAATGGAATGATTTCTAATTGTTTTGTTAGTTAATTTTTTTTTAATTAATAATAAAAAAAAAGTCATTTAACTTCTCTGGGCCTCACTGTCCCCGTTTGTAAAATAGGGGTTATATTCTAGACTTCATGCCCTCGAACAGCCATGGGAAAAGGCAATGAGCCGGGGCTTTTCCAACAAGAGTGGTGGCTCTTTGCCAGGTGATTTTGCCTCCAGAGGACATCTGACAATATTCGGAGACATTTCTCATTGTCACAAGCGGGAAGGGGCGGGGCACTCCCATCATCCAGCGAATAGAGGACAGGTTTGCTGCTAAACATCCTGCAGCGCACAGGCAGCCCCCACGACGAGGAATTATCTGGTCCAAATCTCAACAGTGCCAGCTTGAGAAACGCTGAGCTAGAACAGGACCTGGGACGGTGCCTTCCGTCACACTCCAGTCTCTGGCAGGACCCCCGGGTGGGGGGGGGGGTGAGCCCCTATTTCATAGCCCCAAGAAGGATTTCCCTCCCAGCTCCCATGCCTGTGCTTCCCATCCTTTGCCTGAGTTTGAACTCAGGCTCCTCTCCCTACTAGCTCCGTGACGCAGAGCAGGCCACTTAACCTCTCTGTGCCTCGTTCTTCCTCATCTGTGCAACAGGGGCAAGTGCAGTGGCCACCCTGAGGGCCTGGTGCCCGGTAGTAGGCGGTGGCTGCTGTCACCATCCCCATCATCCCCACCCCCATAAGGACTTCTTCCCCATTTCTAACATCGAGCCTTCCCACAATTTCCTCTCCCACGGTCCTCAGTGGAGTGGGAAAGCAGCTGCTCAGTAAATGACTGAAGCAGGAAACCATTCCCAACCTATTCTTGGCATCGGCCCCTCTGGAGCCCCAACGGTGATTCCTGGGTGGCTTCCACTCGCCCTTCCCTATAAAGGGCCAGCCTGGGCCCGCGTCCCCCACTCCCCTCCCTCCCTCCCCATCAGGGACTCACCCACGGGATCCACGAGATTGATGTGGTCCACAAAGTCCCGTTTCCCCAGGTACACGGTGAGCTGGGGGAGGAGAGGCACAGGGGACGTTAGCGGCGGTGGGCCCGGAACCACTGGCTCCTGCCTCAGAGGAAACCTGGGAACTGCTCCCCCGAAGTTCCTCGACCCCAGTCCTCAGTTTACCAAAATCCGAACCTCTAGCCTGAACACTAAAAATAGCAAGCCCTTATAAAATGCAAAAAAAGCATTTGTTCGTCCCAAAACCTGCATGAAGTAGGTGTTACTCTTCCCATTTTGCAGCTGAGGACACTGAGGCCTGGAGAGATGCAGGACGCAGAGCAGCAGCGGCAAACAAGGGTGCTGAGCAGGCGCTGGGAGCAGCTCGAGGAGGGAGGGGGAGACACCGACCAGGCCGGAGTCCGGAGAAGGCAGGGTGTCCTGAGCACTGGGCTCTGTCCACCCACGCACATCACCCCGCGTGGTCCAGAGGGACCCGCTTAGGTGAGGAGTCGGGGAGCTGATCCCCCACTCATGAGCCAGGCTTCAGGAAAGAACTCCCCAAATAGGATTCCAGGGGCTCAAAGCCAAAACCAAAGTGTTAGCCTAGATGTGTCCCGCTCCCCTAGCCGTCCCTAAATCCTGATGACTCTACCTCCATCCCATTTCTCAAATGCGTACCCTGCTCTCCGGGCCCTCAGCCACTCTTGCCTGAACTCCTGCAGCGCCTAGCGCGGTGGCCCTGGCCATGGCCTCACCGCTCCAGGCCGTTCTCCCTCCTTACACAGACAGGTTCTCTTCAACCACCCATCTAACCGTGCTGCGCCCCATCTGAAAACTCTCTAACAGTTTCTCTGTGCCCAGGGGTGAGGATGACAAATGGGTTCCATTCTAAGTGCCAACTCCAATCAATCGCTGAGGCTGCCTGGAGCCCCAGGCTGAGAGGAACTCTTAAGGGGGAGAGGAGGCCCTGGCTCCGCAGGGAAGTGTGACCAGGCGGACCGGGGATGTCTGCTGGGGACACAGATGGCAGATATGGGCGCATAGGGGGTGGTCTCTGCCAACCCAGCTGGGAGTCCAAGCTCCTAAGCCCACTCACAAGCCCCCCCGCCACCTTGTCCAGCCTCCCGCCCAGCCTCAGCTGCCCCCCACCTGCTTCTGGGCACTCCGACACTGAACTGCCTGTGATCCCTCCTCTTTCGATTTTATGTTCATGCCGAGAATGCTCCGTTTCATGTGGCCACCCACTCGGCCAGGATCCTTCCTCTGCACTCCCCTAGCCCCTGAGCACCCCTTGACTTCACACTTGCCTCTTTCTATTGAAATGACCAATTTCTGTGTCTGTCTCCCCCATCTGACTTGAGCGGCAGGGGTTGTGCCGTATTCATTGCAGCACACCCACCCCCGTCTCCACTGGGCTCAGCCCAGACCTGACCCGAAATGATGTCAGTGACAAGTATTTGCTGCACTGAGAGGAAAGCAGGATGGAGCCCGGGGCCTGTGAAAAAAACAGAAGGATGGCAGGCACTGGGAACTGCCCTGGATTCTGAGGTGATCCCCTGGGCTTCGGCACAAGAGGCCCCAGGGGCTTCCTACCCCAGAGGAGCCTGTCTCCGGGCCCTCTGCACCTACCAAATCCGCATGTGCTGTGTTTGTCACACTCACACCCAGGTCTCTCTGCAGTGGGCTGTCTCTCCCACACCAGGGCACGGGCTCGCTAAGGCCCAGGGGAGTTGAGCCTCCTCCCTCAGACAGGAAGTTTCCTGGATCGGCTCTCTCCCCTCTCGGGCTGAGAACTCTTCACGACAGGGCTGTCCCCCCTCAGACAGGGGGCAGTGCCTCCTCCGTCCCTCCGGATGCTGCGTGGTCAGTAGAGATCCCATGTCCTTGACCGTCCCAAGAGACGACACAAGAGTATGGGGTCAGGAAGGGGATGGGGTGCAGCTCTTCCAGACTCACCTTCCCATTCGGGCTTGCCTTCTTGAACACACTGTAGAAAGAAAAAAAAAAAGGAAAGGCCAGAGTTAGCTCTGCAGTTGACCTGAGGCAGGACCATGGACAGGGGGCCCGAGGCTCTGCCAGGAGAAGCAAACAGGCAAGGTCAGGCCTGGTCAGATGGTACCACCTCCAGGGCTGCCCTGCCCAAGCCGCCACTACCACTGTCCTGGGCTAGGGCAGCAGCCCCTGCAGCCTGCTCCTCACCCAGCAGGCAGAGGGAGGCTTTCGAAGTGTCCATCAGACCATGTCACTCCTTTGCTCTTAGCTTGCCCAGAGGAAATGCCTTGAGTCCTCGCCCCCTCTACCTGCTCCCCTCCAGCCACATCTGCCTCCCTGGGCTTCCTCAAACTCACCAGGGCGGTTTCTGCCTCAGGGCCCTTGTACCAGCAGTTCCTATCCCCAGAGCTCTGCTTGCCCAACCCCATTGCCTTATTTGATACTCAACCATACCTGGCATTCTCAGTCCCTTTCTCCACTCTTCCTTTTTCCCAGACACTCATCACTTTCTAACCTACTACATACTTTGTTTGCTTATGATGGTCTTTGCCTGGCTACTCTGCTAGGTTGTCAGCCCCACGAGGGCAGGGATCTTCGCCCCTCTCGGGCACTGGTGTATCTATTCCACCGGGCAGTGCACCAAGAAGGTGTTCAATAAATACTTGTTCATGAGTGGCAGGTAGCAAGTACGCAATAAATATTAATTGAATGGACGAATTAGTGAAAGAATCCACTGCTCCCCCTTGACTTAGACACTGAGGGGAAGGGAGGGGCTGGCCCCTGGTCACACGTCAGGGCACTGGCCTCGGAGGCGGGCAGAGGTGAGGTCCCTGAGCCTGCAAAGCGCTCGCCCTGCCTTCCGCGGCGCATACTGCCATCCAGCATGCTTCCTGTCTCTCCCCAGCTGGGGCTGGAGGCCTGGGGTCCCCTCACCCATTCACGATTACCTGACCCCAAAATTTCTCAGAATAAGTGTTGAGAGGAGGGAAGAAAAGTGAAAGATGAAGGCAGAGGCCTAGAAATGAGAGATGTTGGGGCTGAGAGAGGAGGGGAAAGGGACGCGGCCCTGGCAGTATGAACATAAACAATAAGGGAAAAAAAAAACACGAAGACAGGGAGAGAGAAACATACACAGAGAGACGGAGCAGCACCCACACGCAGCTGACAGGGCTCCAGGCCACCCAAATCCTTCCCTGGGGGCAGAACGCCCAGCAGGCATCCCGTTGGGCAAGGCAGGGAGTGGCCCACCGATGTCAGAGAGACGGTCATCTGAGAAGGAGAGGGGGTGGTGCAGCCACACTTGCTCCCCAGCTCCTGCCCAGCCCACCTACCCCCTCATGGGCCCCTGGGGACCACTGACGGGGCTGAGTGTTGTTTGCAAAGAAGGACCTGGCCCATCCCTCCCCCACATCCCCTGGGAGTCTGAGCTTTTCTCCTCCTCATGAATATTTATCAGTGTTTGGAGTGTAAAGATGCCACAGTCTGGGGTGTGATAATTGCTAAAGTGAGAAAAAATATAGATCACACGGTTTGAACCAGCAGCTTCCTGGCTGGGGCTGGACCGCAGAGGAGACCCAGGAAGTGGCCCAGGCCACAGGGACCGAAACTGCTGTCCAAAGCCACGCTCTAGCCTCAGGAGCTCCGGCTCTGAGAGAAAGGAGAAAACAAACTTGCTGGGATGCCCGTGGGAAATCACTGAGTCAGGGAAAGCCATTCCAGTGACCCCTGAGAGGGATGAGGGGTACCCTGGCCACAGGACGGGACTGGGGCCATGCTGTGGGGGGTGGGGGGGAGCAATAACCAAGAAGGGAAGGAGAAAAGAAGGGAATAGCATCTGCTGAGTGCCTTGTTATTTCTCACAACAGCCCTGAGATGGATCCTATAGCCCCATTTTATAGATAATTAACTGAGGCTCAGAGAGATGCAGTAATTTACCCAGACTCACACAGCAAGCAAGGCGCCAGGTCATGTTCAGACCTAATTTTGTCCATCTGCTTCCAGAAGCTTTCCATCCAACCCCACCACCTTCCTAAAGGAGGTGTTTCTATCAACATCAGGAATAACATGGAAGAGAGGAAATGAGGACAGCAGAGGGGGGAGGAGGAGTGGATGAAAAGGCGAGTGAAGGTGGGGGGGGGGGGGCGGGAAGCCTGGCCAGCAGTGGGGGATGTCCTGCCACTCATTCGGCACCGGGGCCACCTCCTTCAGGAAGCCGAGGACGCTAATGGCTTCCTTAAACAACAGCAGCCGCTGCCGCATTCCCTGAGAGCATGTCATGCCTTAGTCATGTCTCCGGGTATTTTCCATTGCCACAATCCCATTTCAGAGATGAGGAAACTGAGGCTCGGAGAAGCAAACCGGTTCTGCCTGCCTGCAGAGCCAGTGTCCTTCCTAGGCAGTCATACACCGAGCCCTCCCTGAAACCATTTGCCCTGACTTCCTGGACTCTGACGCTGTCAGAAAAGAGACCCCTGTGGGAGCGTTTCCAGTTCACGGGGTGCACGGGCTTCACCACAGTCAAATGGCTCGCAGGGCTCCTGCCTCTCCACTGAAATAGTAAGAAACAAGTCCACAAGAACACACTGTGGTCAAAGCCAAACTTCCCTAGCGTGGGGAGGGCTGGGTTTGCCATCTTCCCCAGGTCCTGTCCATGCCCCGAGAGCCTGACCCTCAGAACCAAGGCTAGGTCCTCAGAGAGAAACGCCAGTGCTGTTCTAGCTGAGTAAGGCTCCTGGGCCACTAGGAACGGAAACCCACCCAGACTAGCTCAAGAAAAGTACAGAGACAAAAATCTCACGGGAAGGAGATGCAGGCAGGACGCAGGGGGGCTGAATCCGGGAACGGGGAAGCCATCAGCTTCTTAGGCAGTCGCTTGCTCTCTCCACCTCTCTCTCTGGGGCTGCATGTTCTCCAGGCTGCACTGCTGCCTGTTCAGCTGCTGCATCCTCTCGCTCTGTGGACCAGCTCTCTGCTTACTCAGGGCTTTTCTGCTCCTCCATCCTTCTGGCTTGCATGTGGTTCTCACTTTCACCCTATTTCTACTCTGCCTCTCACTCAGCTCCACACTGCTAACTGGCTGAATGGCCCAATTCCAAATTCCCAGGAGAGGAATTTGATTGGTCAGCTTTGGTCAGGTGTCCCATCCATTGGCCAATCAGCTATAGGTAGGGTGTGCCATGTGGGCCGGGGAGGCTTTGGCAGAAGAGGGTTTCCAGAGCACTGTTTTTCAAACCAGGGGTCACAACCCATTAGCTGGTAATGAAATCAACCTAAAAGATTGCAAGCAAAACTTATTTTTGTTTTCTAACAGATGGAATAGAACAGAAAATATATGCATGCATTGCAGGTAGCAAAGGTTCTGTAGATACTGCCATATTCTCCAGAACCCAGTTCCCTTCAAAAGCTGAGCAATGGGAGATCCCATGTTCCCAGGCTTGTGAAGTGAGGCATGCCCTTATGGCTTGCCCTAGCCAATGAAGGAGGAGCAGAAATGTCACTCCCAGGAAGAAGCATTTAATGGCTGGTGCATGAGTCCCTGTCCCTTCTCTGTTAGTTTTCTACAGCTTCTATAACAAATTATCACAAACCAAGTGGCATAAAGTGACTCAAAAATGTATTACCCTACAGATCTGTAGTCCAGAAGTCCAAAATGGGTCTCAGTGGGCTAAATAAAGTCAAGCTATCAGCAGACCTGCGTTCTTTTCTAGAGGTTTGAGGGGTGCATTAGTTTCCTAGGGCTGCCATAAAACTTTACCCCAAATTGAGTGGCTTAAAATAGTTCACAGTTCAGGAACCCAGAAGTCCAAAATCAAGATATCAGCTACGCTGGTTCCTTCCAGGGGCCCTGAGGAGAAAGATGTCCGTGCTTCTCTAGTTTCTGGTGGGTGCCAGCAATCCTCGGCATCCCTTGGCTGGTAAACACATCACTCCAATCTCTGCCTCCATCTTCACGTCATCGTCTTCTCTGTGTCTCTGTATGTCCTTCACTGTCTCTTTTCAGGACACTCTCATTGGATTTACAGCCCAATCTAATCCAGTATGATCTCATTTTGATCTTACCTTAGTTACATCTGCAAAGACTCTATGTCCAAAGAAGGTTCCAAGTTACAGTTATTGGGGGATACACTATTCAATTCACTGTAAGGGACAAATCTGTTTCCTTACCCTTTCCAGCTTTTAAAGGCCCCACTTATATTCCTTGGCTCATGGTTCTCTTCCTCTGTCTTCAAAGCCAGCAACAGCAGGTTGAGATTTTAATCACATCACGTCATCTGATTTCTTCTGTCACCTTCTTCCATTTATAAAGACCCTTGTGAATGCACTGGTCCTCCCTGAATAATCCAGGATAACCTCTGTTTTAAAGTCAGCTAATTAGCAAACTTGATTTCATCTGCAATCTTAATTTCCCTTTGCCGTGGAAGGAACACATTGGGATTAGGGCATAGGCAGGTCTGTGGGGAGGGAGGACGTTCTACTAGCTGCCTACCACACCCCTCCCTCCACCACTGCAATTAGCAATGACCCAGATGGTCAAGTCTCCATCAATCCGGATCCCAGAGCAATCCTGCTACATGGTGGGGGTGTAGCCTGAACACAAAAGAAAGCTTTTAAATCACTAAGACTTTAGGGCTGTTTGTTACTGCAGCAAAACCTGGCTTCTCCTGGTTACACAAAAGGGAAATAGTATTTAGTGAAACTTTTGCTTCAGATAAATGTATCTGCTCTGAATTACAATTGAAAATTAATTCCACGTGATGAATTTTAAAATATTTTAAAAATCCATTGCTCTAGAGAAACAAGCCTGAGGCAAGCATGCTGGCTATTGTTTTCTGGTTCTGTTCCATCAGGATGATGCCAGGCAGATAGGCAGGTCATTAACCAGACTGTTGGTTTCACCAGTGAACCCATTTCCCAGCTGCAGTTGAACTTGATCAACTTTGACACTAATATTCTTCAGCTCTTCTGGGTGCTGTCAGCAATCCCCGCAACCATTTGTGTCAGGGCTGGAACCCACCTGTCCGAGGGGCCACAGGGAGAGGCCTGAACCGCGAGGGACCCAGAATGAAGTACGTGCCAAAACAGATTACTCAACAGCTGAGTCATTATAAATCTGTATTGTATAGCCATAAAATGAGATGTTTCTGTTTCCTAACTGCTGAAGCAAATACCAGGCAATGGGTTGGCTTAAACAACAGGAATTAATTGGATCACAGTTTTGATTAATGAAGTCCCAAATCAAGGCATCATCTAGACCATGCTTTCTTCCAGAAGACTGTGGCACTCTGGGGCCGGCAGCAGCGACTCTCGGCCCTGGGCTTTCCATCACGTGGTGATGCACATGGCAGCCTCTCCCGGCTTCTAGCTTCTCTTTTGGCTTCTGCACACTTTCAACTTCTGGCTGTTCCCTGTGACTTTCTCTCTGCCTGATTTTCACTCTGCATATAAAGATCCTCAATAATCTGGATTAAAGCCTGACCTGATTAATTTGGGCCACTCTTTAACTGAAATAGCACCTTAAAGATAGCTTATTTATAATGGGTCCATACCCACAGGAAAGGATTAAGTTTAAGAACATGTTTTTCTGGGGTACAAAAACCACCACAGGCTATTATATAGCATAGAAATTAAGCTTGCATATGTGCTTAATATGTGTGACAGAATATTAAGTAGAATAAATTAGGGATCAAAACAGATTATTTAATATGAGCTGAACTTTGTACTCAATAAATACCCAACAGAAAGCATGAAAAGTCTTAATATTGCTAAAATGACAATACTCCTCAAACAGATCCATGTATTCAATGTAATCCCTATCAAAATCATAGCATCCTTTTTTGCAGAAACTGGCAAGCTTATCCTAAAATTCGTATAGAAATGTACAGGACCAAGAATAACCAAAACAATCATGAAAAAAGAAGAACAAAGCTGGAGGTCTCCCACTTCCTGATTTCAAAACTTACTATAAAGCTACAGTAATCAATACTCAGCTGTTTTGGCATAAAGATAAACATATAGAGCAATGGAATAGAATTGAGACACCACAATTCAACCCATACATTATGGTCAATTGACTTTCAACAAGACCATTCAATGGGAAAAGAATAGTCTTTGCAACAAATGCTGCTGGGACAGCTGGATATTCACATGGAAAAGAATGAAGTTGGATCCCTACCTCACACCATATACAAAAATTAGTTCAAAATAGATCAAATGCCTAAATGGAAGGACTAAAACTTTAAAGCTCTTATAAGGAAACATAGGTGTAAATCGTCAATGACCTTGTATTAGGCAATGGTTTCTTAGATATGACACCAAAAGCACAAACAACTAAAGAGAAATAGATAAATTGAATTTCAAAATTAAAAGCCTTTGTGTTTTGAGGGTGCACAGGTAGTTCAGAGGTTAGAATGCCCGCCCTCCATGCGGGAAACCTGGGTTCAATTCCCAGACCATGCACCCAAAAAGAGAAAAATTTTAAAAATCTTTGTGCTTCAAAGTTCCCTATCAAGAAAGTGGAAAAGACAATCCAAGAATGAAGAAAATATTTTCAAATCATGTATCTGATAAGAACCTAGTATTCAGAATATATAAAAATCTATTACAACTCAAGAACAAAAAGACAAATAACCCAACTGAGAAATCAGCAAAAAAAATTGAAAAGACATTTCTCCAAAGATGGATAAATGGCCCCATATCATTAGTCATTAGGGAAATGCAAATCAAAACAATAACAAAAGTACTTTACACCCATTAGGATGGCTAGAATCAATACGTGTTAGTAGAGAAAATTCATATTACCACGTGGATGAACCTTGTAGACATTATTCCAAGGTAAAGAAACCACACACAAAGGACAAATATTATATGATTCCACTTAGTTGAAATGTCCAGAATTGGTAAATCCACAGAGATGGGGGCTGGTGGCAGGAGGAAATGGGAAATGACTGCTAATAGGTACAGAGTTTTTTGGGAGGTGATAAAATGCTCTGGAATGAGAGGGTGGTAATAGCTGTACAACTTTGTGACTATACTAAAAATCACTTGATTGAACACTAAAAAGTGAAATATCACAGTATGCGAATTATGTCTCAATTAAAAAAATAAAACTAATCTCTTTTTTGGTTCAAAATATGCTACATGCCAAAAGTAAAAATTTTAACCCTCTTCTAGGAAAAGCAAATCATTAGTAAAAAAAGGTTCTCCAATTTGAAAAAATAATTACAGATTTTAAGATTAAATTTCAAAATAAATAATTAATGAAAAAAAAAGAAAATGTGTCTAAATATTAACAGAAGTTAAGGATGACCCCCCTACTTCTTTATACCTCTTATTTTTCCATGTTGCACAATAAGAATAAATTATTTAATAAAGAAGCTGTCACTTTCCTAACACAATATGTCTCAAGACTTGGTGAAAGGAGAATTTGGGGAAAAAAACAAATAATTTGGAGAAAATTTGAATCCTAAAACTGGATCCTCTGATTATGTGACTTTACAATCCAGAGTTTATGTCTGTGTGGTTCCTGAGATCCCTCCCCAGGCCTGCTGTGTCAGCTGTTGTAAATGAGGGTAGAGATCTTATTCTTGTTATTGACACTGGATTCCTGGGGTATAAGCCTGGCCCATGGTACACAGTAGGTGCTCAGAACATAAATACCAGTTGATTGTTGTTGAATGACTAATCTAACAGAAGTAGTCATGAGTGAGGATGAAGTTTTAAAAGATGGTGGTGACAACCATTTTTCTGGGTGAGTGGACTCCAGGGATTAATTCTTCTATCTATACTTCACTTCACAAGCAATATTCTTAGGGATTAGAAAGTGCTTCACAGAGGCAGGGTCCCAGCCACCATCAGGCTGAGCCAGGCATGCAACTGACACACCCCAAACAAGCTCTGCTCAGCTTTGATCAACAGCTACCTCATTTATTCCCTCACCCACTGAGTAAATTTCTCTCACACACGGCCCCTATTACTGCCCAATCTGGGGGCACTAAAATGAACAACTCATGGTCCAAAAGTCAAGTCAGACAAACCCAAGGACAATGGCCACTGTGCATTCAACTCTCCCCATGAGCTGTGCTAAACACTTCACACATGCTATTATATCATTTTCATATGGTATTTTCTATCATATATTTAAGAGGAGAAATCTGAGACTCAGAGGCCCTACGTAACTTGCCCAAAGTCACACAGTATCAGAAAACTCACAGGGGAGAGAAACCCCATGAATGGAATGCCTGTGAGAAATCATTTAAACAAAACACATGTGTTACTCAAACACCAGAAAACCAATTCTGGAGAGGCTCTCCGTGAAGGCCAATTCACTACCAGTGCATTGAGAGAGCACGGATAACAATTCATCCCTTTGTGAGTGGTAGAAAATCATGTTAGAGAAGAATGTCATAAATGCAGTGAATGTGGGAAGACTTTCAGATAGCACTCAATCTGCTGTTAACATCAGAAAATTCATCCAGGAGAGAAACCACATTCTTGTTACTGCTCCGCGTGTCACAGATACTAACTCATTTACACCTCCAAGAACCCTACAAGGAGGTACAGCTATTAAGCCCATTTCACAGAAGAGGAAGCTGAGACCCAGAGAGGTTAAGTAATTTGCTCAAGGTAGCACAGCTAGTAAGGAGCAAAATCGATTTTGGAACCCAGGCCGTCTGGCCCCAGAGACCATGTACTCAACAACTCACAATATTGCCTGGAAGAGATGGGATCGTGGGGCTCTGTCTGGGGGTGGGTGGGTAAGGCTTCGAGGGAGGCAACAGCAAATGACAAAGACCTTGAAGAACACCAAGAGGTGACAGCACTCACTGGAATGAGTAACTGAATCCACAGGGTGCTAGGGAGACGGCAAGCTGGAGTGTGTCCGGGTGCCTGGGCGAGCACCAGGAGGCGAGGCTGGACGAGAGAATGGTCCCTCCCTTCTCACACATTCGGTGCCTCTCTGTGCCAGGCCCTGGGCTTGGCACATAGAGGAGGCAGTAATGGCCAGGTTAAGGGACTTGGATAGTGCCCAGAGGGCACTGGGAGCCAAAGGCACTTGGGGGTAGGAGGAATGACCAACCAGGACCCCAACTGCATAACCTTCCCCCATGCCTGCCCCTGGCAGCAGTCACAGCTCGGGGTGGGGAGGGCGGGGAGATCGCTGTCAGGTGCAGCCGCCCTACATTCTGACCCACTTTCCTGGGTGTGAGAACAGCCATCAGGGAGCAGGGAGGCGTGAGGAGCAGGTGGCTGTGGCAGCAAAGAGGTTTCTAGGGCCCTTATCACGTTCTCCCCAGTAGCAGAGTTATTTGTGTACAGGCTTGTCTGTGCTGCCAGAATGAAAACCCTCCCCGGGTCTAAACACTGCCCGCCTGCTCCCCTACCACTTGTGCAGCTGGTTCTCAGGACAGCCTGGGAGGGAGGAGAGGAGGCTGGAAGACAGGAAATGCCACCCCCATTGCACAGATTTGGGGAGCCAGGAGGAGCGGCAGGGTTCACAGCACCACCTCCTTCACTGCCCAGATGGAGAAGTCAAACCCGCAGTGAGAGAAGAGGCTGGCATCGGGCTCGGCGAGCTCAGGTGGGGAGCCCAGAGTCACACCGCTCTTGGGGGGCAGGCTGGAGTGAGAACCCCAGGCCCTGGGGCTCCTGCCTCCCGTCACAGCCCTGCTCACAGTCCCGCCGGGGCTCCCCTGGGCCTCGGTACCGTGGCCAGGGCTGGCTGGCGGAGTCGGGCTCCCGGGCTCCGGGCTGCCCAGAGGCTTCAGGGCAGACAGCAATTCCTCAGGCTTCCTGTCCACACACATGTGTTCGGTTTTCTGGCCCTGATCCATATTTGTGAAGATTTTCGGGGCAGGAGGGAGGAGTGAGAAAGAGGGGAGCCACCAGGTGGCTCCCGACAGGGGAAAGGTCTCTTAAAGGAGCTTGGCCCATCTCTGGCAACCCATGAAACCGGAGATCTGAAAATCAAAGGCGAATAAAAACGTCACTGAGCCGGCTGGCAGCGGGATCCCAAACAGTCCCCAGGCTGCACCTGACGGCGCCCCAGGCTTCCCGACCAAAGGCAGGAAGGAGGAGGTCGCCGGCAGAGGAAAGGACACAGACGCGCCTGGGTGACCTCAGGGGAGTTCGCATCCCCTCTGAGGCTCAGTTTCCCTGATCTGGAAAATCGAGGTGATATTCACCCCACGGGCTGGGGAGATACATGGATATATGACTGTAGGGAATCAACAGAGAGAAGCCGAGGTTGTGGATATTATAGCGATTACTGTCATCACCATCGTTACCCTGTCCGTGCTCTGCCCCATGGCCCATCCCCATCCCAGTCCCCAGGGGAGAGGACTAGGCTTGGGAGCGGGAAGAGACAGTTATATTTTCCCTGCTAGAGACAGGGAAGATTTTTCACTTTGTCTTCTTCCCTGTCTCAGACAGAAAACAACAGTTTGTGCTGTCCTCTCCCCAGTTTAGAGCCCCACATCCCAGAAATTTCCAGAGACATACTCTGCTATTCCCCTTCTGGGTTACCCTTCCCATCAGTTCTCCCACCTCATCCTTCCCAATGCCACCTCATCCAAGGAGCCCTCCCTGACTACTGCAGCTAAAGGTGCTCTCATCCCCTGGCCCTCCAGTGGGCTTTACTTACTCCTCTTCCACCGCCTTTCTCCCTTTCACCCCTCCAGCTTTCCTTCTTCTCGTTCTTTCGTGCTTTCCTTTTATTTATTCTTCAAATCTCTGGGCCTGGCACTGTTCTTGCCTCCAGGAGATAAAGGCCACTGGGCCCTGTCCTCAGGGCACCTACACTCTGGAGGGGGGAGACAGACACTCCACAGATGAAAAGTGCAGAGGGCGGGTGGAATGAGACGGCACGGGCCACGTGCCCGGCTGGTTCGAGGCCCACGACAGGCACCCAGGACACAAGGGTGCCTTTCCCTGGCCCATCCCTCCTGGCCCGCCACCCCTCAGTTGCCTGCGCCTCGTCCTTGCACGTCCCTGCAACTGAGAAAAATGACACACTCTAGAGAGCGGGCATTGCATCCTTCAGCCATTTACTTTCCTCGGTGCACAGCAGTGCTTAATAAATACTGTGAATGAACAAACGATCAAATGAGAGCTGTGCCCTGAGCTCAAAGCTGGGAAGAAACAGGACCTGGGCCCAGGCAGCAAGGCCCACGGGAGCCCATTAGTGACAGAAGGCCCCGGGCACAAAAAGGACCGTTATTTTCCTGTCCAGATTTTATTCAAAGTTGATTTTGTTTGTTTTTTACCAATTTGATTGTATGAGCTTTTAGGGCTATAGAATAGTATATTATATTAAAATAAGCCATTGATTCAGAAACATTGCTTTTTTTTCTCATTCTCACATTTCATAAAATACCAGCTCAGAGCCGGAGGGTGGCACAGCTATCAAAGTCAGGATGCTAAGAGAGCCCTCTGGGTGAGGGGCCCTGTATGGGCTGCAAGCCAAGGCTGAAGGTGGGGTCTCTTTCTGGAGAAAGACTTTGGGGGTGGGGAACCCCATGCCTTATATTTAGCTAGATATGGTATGCTTGGTGTGCTGGAGGCTTATGGAAGCCAATCGTCACGTTTTCTAAATAAGCAGGTTGTTAAACACACCATTACCAGCGGTTCTCAATCGGTGGTGAAGCTGTCCAGCTGGAGACATCTGCGTTTGTCACAATCGGGGGAGGGGGTGCCACCGGCATCTAGTGGGTCGAGGCCAGGTATGCACGGGACAGCGCATTGGACACCCCCACAACACAATCAGCCAGCCCAAATGTTAGCAGTGCTGGGGTTGGGAAATCCTGGTATCAACTTGGAAATAAATACATTACATTAAAAACAAAGGGAATACATACTCAAAACTCATCACTCACTAGTTATCTCACTATGTTTTGCTCTTACGCCCTTGAGGTGATTAACGTAACTGTATCTGCCCAGTGGAATACCATATCATGGTGTCCCAACTCCATGCTCACTGATGTCGTAGTTGTAGTGTGACATCCATGGTAGGAGAATTTACACCACAGAAACAGGCAAACACTAGAACCCCTGCCCCACTTTCTCCCCTGGAACACCTGTTGTTAAACATTTACCAGCAGGCCATGCCACGTGTAATCCTAGGTAGAGAACAGAAATTCATGGGCTTGGTGGGTCCTTCCGGCTTCCAGCCCAGGCCGATGGCTCAGCACTGACCAGCTCTATGGAAGAAGGACCTGACTGCAGCCACATGCACAGACTCCGCGCATGTACACACACCACACGCACACTGCAGACAGCACGCTCACACACACCTGCAAACACCGTGCATACCACACATGTACACACAGATACCATACACACCACAGACACACCGCGACATCCACACACATACACCACAAACAATCCACACAGCACACACACAGCACACGCTAGCCACATGCTCGTACACACACACACCATATGTCTCACACACTTCAAATGAAATATACATGCCACATGCACACACACATGCACATACACACACACACACCATATGTCTCACACACTTCAAACGACATATACATGCCACATGCACACACACACACATGCGATCCAGACACACATACCCACCGATACATGCATACACACACCACATATCACATACACATCAGCCACCACACATGCTTCCAAACACATACACACCCACACACACCACACGGTCACACAAACAACAGACCCACACACACACATCCGTAGACTCACACTACGATCACTGCACACACCATACGCTAGCCACATATTCATACACCACACACACATACCTTGGGTGCCTTGCACACCACATACACACCGTGCACATGCACATACACACACCACATAAATGCACACGCTGTCCCATAGTTACTCTCTGGGTAGCAGAAGACTAAACTGAATAATGAGAAAGGTGAACCAAAAAATACCAATCTGGCCATATTCTTTGACATCTGAGCCCCTTTACTCTCTTCTCGTCCTCTCTGCTCCACACCCCCCACACTCACACAGCCTTCCACATCCAGCCGACCAAGGCAAAGGTTTCAATAAACCCCAAAGAGTACCAAATCTAGGGACCCCGTTTCTGTGGCCATTCTTCTCTGGAGCGCCTGGCCAAGTGAGGCCCCGGGCCTGCCCTGTGCCCAGCTCTCCGGAGGCTCCAGGATTGAGCCAGCTGGCTGTGTCCTCCAGGGCAGGTCCCCTTCCCCTCCCAGGGCCCATGACAAGCAGTGCCCTGAGTGACTCCAGCCACCCGACCACTTCAGCTGCAGCCAAACGCTGAGAAGCCCAACCCACCATCTCTAGCCAGACCTTGTGTGACCCCCACGCCCACCAGCCTTGGGGCATCTCTACTCCCCATTCCCACGACTCCAAAGGTGTCAAGTCCCAAGGACTTCCTCCTACACACCTGTTCCTCCTGTCGCCCTCCACCCCTGCCCAGCCCAGAGGCAGGGACACAGGAAGTGCTCAATATACAACTGATGGATGAATGAATAAATGATGTAAATTCCCGAAAAAAGAAAAAACAAATCACAACTTTCCCCATGAGGCAGATAAGAAGTCTTACCCCATTGCACAGATGAGCCCTGAGTTTCAGCAAACTTAAGGGATGAGCCCAGGAGCAGCGCCGAGGCTGGGGAGTGGGGGTGAGTGGGGTGCAGAGGGAAGCCCGCGTGAGACCCAGGGCTGGGGGCCCCAGGCAACTGCAGCCAGGCCAGGGCAGGCCCTGCAGGATCAGCTTGCCCCAGCCCCAAGTGAAGGGGTTAGTTACAAAGAAAAGGAAAAGGCGTTCCTGATACGCGTCCTGTTTCCTCTCTTCCTCCGGCTTCTCAGGCCGCGGTGGGCGGGTGTCTTTACGCTGGCAGCGCTCAGCCTGCACAAGGACGGGTGAATGGTGAGGGTCTCCCGGGATCCCTTTCCACGCCAGCTGTGTGGTCTACACTGAGGCAGGGGCTCACCGAGGGAACCCTCCAGTTCCATGTCCCCTTCCCAGTCTCCAGGGGATACTGGTCACAGCCAGGTACAAGAGTGTCCCATAAAGACACCTCCTCCGGGAAGCCTTCCATGTCACCCTCACTTGCTATAGGGGTCCTCTACAGTCTCTCCTTTCCCATCCCCCAGCCCCATAGCAGCCAAGTCTGTAAGTCTCCCCAGCTCTCTCTGGGTACTTCCTAAGAGATCTGAGCTGTCCATGAACCAGGTAGGGTTGGGGAGAGGGATGTCCCCAAAGCCATAGGCCATCAAACAAGACTTCTTGAGGGAGGGGACAAGCTGAGCTTCCCATCAGGGGCCTCCTGAGAGCAGAGGGCATGTCTCCTCTATCTAACAGGGGTTTTTCAGAGGAAAGTGGCTGTAACTATGACTCCTCCATCAGACAGGAGGCTCCTACAGGACAGTCATGCCTCCTTCTCAAAGAGCTGCTGGAGGACAAGAGGACTCTGTGTCCTCCACCAGGTAGAGGGTCCCAGAGAAAAGGATCCATGTTCCCTCCCGCCTGCTTCTCTCCCTGAAGGCAGGGCCATTCCTCCCCTATCAGACTAGCACCATCTCTCCCTGCTGCCCCCACAGAAGTCTCCAGAACAGATTTCAGCTCGTTCTAAGGTACTGAGAAGGGCTTCCCTCTGGGACAGAGCTGGAGGAAGCTTTCCCAAGTTCTCCTTGGCACAGAGTTCCCTGACAACTTTCCACTCACGCCCTCAACTGAACTGAAGCTGCTGGGCCATACTTAAGATGGCCATGGGTCAGGGCAGAGGCCAGGGACTGTCTGTCCCTGCCAGGCCCACGGACCTCTCGAGACAAGGTGATGGGAGAAGCTGGGGCATCCCTGACAAGAAGCTGCCCTGGGCAGGCCATCGCCCAGCTCTGGCCCGGAAGTGACTGGATGCGAGCCCTGGATGGTTCTCTACTCCTGGCTCGGGAACTAACTGGGCAAATCTCTTCCCTCCATACACTAACAGCCTCCTCCTACCACACACACACACACACACACACACACACACACACACTGCCCATCCTCAAATCTCTGTGGAACTAACTGGGCAAATCTCTTCCCTCTATACATTAACAGCCTCCTCCTACCACACACACACACACACACACACACACACACACTGCCCATCCTCAAATCTCTGTCAGCGCCCATTCCTGGCTGAAGTAACAGAAGGCATTGGAGAAAGGGGATAGCGGGGCCCTTCCTGGGTCCCCCCTCAAGGACAGCATTGGCCCCCACTGGGTGCTCAGCCCTGAGCCTGGCCCAAGCAGCTTCCGCAATCCTCCTCCCTGCGTGTGCCAGCTCCAGGGAGCTGCTATTAGTTAGCATTGATCCACAAAGTGCTTTGCTGACACTTTTTATGAGCTCAGCCCCACCTGGGGCCCCGGGAGCTAGGAACAGAAGCATAAACTGAGGCCTGGGAGCCCAGGCCACTTAGCAGGGGGAGGGAGCAGCTGAGCCAGCCTTTGACCTCAGGCCCCAGAACCACGGCCCAAACGGGCCCAGGGCTGGCCGTCAGTAAGGGTTACCTAGATGAATGAATGAAAAGCAATTTAGGGGGTGCAAGCGTAGTTCAGTGGTAGAATTCTTGCCTGCCATGGGGGAAACTCAGGTTCAATTCCCGGTCCATGCACTTCCCAAAACAACAAACATACAAGCAAAACAAAAAGACAAAAAAAAATTAACAAATGATGCTGCAATAACAGGATACTCACATGGAAAAAGAATGAGATAACTGTGGGCTTGCCCTGTCAACTCTCTGGACCCCAGTTTCCACTCCTGGAAAATGGGACTAATGCCCTTTCCCCCTTGAGTTGTCCAGAAGATTAAACGTGATAAATATGTAAAGTATTTAGCATTTCATAAATAAATGGTAAATCTAAAAATCATTATTTTTAGATTTATAAAAATCTATACAGCATACATTAAAATAAAATAAAATAACAATTTAATGGGATTTGGGTAATTTAACCTGAGTATATTTTTAACTTAAGACATAATAATAATACAACTAACATTTATTGAATGCTTAATACAAGCCAGGCACTATTTTAAACACTATATTAACTCATTCAATCTTCCCAAGAACCCGATAAGGTAGAAACTGTTATTATCCTCATTTTATATAAGAGGAAACTGATACATAAACAGGCTAAGAAATTTGTCCAAAGTCAGGGCAGGAAATAAGAAACATAAGCAGCTCAAAGCATCTGCTTGATAAATCAAGGAGTAAAAAGCTTATAACAATGCTTCTGAATTTTAAAAGAATTAGGTACTTGAAACATACCATTTATCCTAAAAGTATTCCACACCATAGATATTAATTATCGGATAAGCTGTGGAATATTTTAGGATGTACAGAACTCAACAAAAGAGTAGTATTGCAATGTAAAACACATGTTTATCATCTTATCATCATGATTATCCTCCTTTTGAAACCTGGACTAAATAGTTTCACTAAAATTTTTTTTAAATAATGATTTTTAGATTTACCATTTATATATTAGATGCTAAATACTTTACATATTTATCATGTTTAATCTTCTGGACAACTCAAGGGGGAAAGGGCATTAGTCCCATTTTCCAGGAGTGGAAACTGGGGTCCAGAGGGTTGACTGGGCAAGCCCACAGTTACTCAGCTTGTAGGGGCAATGTCAGTCTGTTTGTCCCCAAAGCCCATGCTCCTTCCCCTGTGCCGCCCTGCAACTTGTGCTCTCAGAAGGTGACCTGGGGAGGCCAGAGGTCCAACAAAGGGTATGCTTAGTGGGCCCAGGCCTGCAACAGAAGAGAACTCTGGACGGGGCAAGCTCAGGTTTACTGAGCCCACTCTGTGCCAGGCACCCTGCTCCGGCACTACCTCCTCAGGAGCCCTCCCTGCAGCACCCTCTTCGGGGAGCATGATCCAGGTGAATGTTTGCCCCCTTGGATGAGCCTCAGGGCAGAGGCTGTACTTGGCACAGAGAAGGTGCCACATAAATTAAAGGCAAGGCCTAGGGTTAGGGGGGCCTGTCCCCTCACTGCCCTGCACACAGTTAGGGCTCCGTGAATGGTGAAAATACTAATCCACCTCCACCACAATAACCAGACTCGCTGGGTGGCCTTGGGCAGGTCTCTGTTCATCTTGGCTCCAACTGGCTCACCAGCTATCAGGGAGGGCCACCCCATAGGGGCCTGAGCAGCCAGAGGAGATAATAGGGGACACCAGAGTGCTAGGCAGAGACATAGGCTTGTTATTAGGACAAGGCTGAATTATCGAGCAGCTTTAAGAAATGCACTCCCATTACTTCCAGAGCACACAGGCTTGCAGATGAGGCAGGCACAGCAAAGCCAGCCAAGAGCAGCTGTGCCATCAACTACCCTCCCCCCAATCACACCCCGCAATAAGAATACCCAAGCCCACTCCCAAACCCTCCACCTGCTCCTTAAGTCAACTCCCTCCCACTCTCCGAGGTTGATTGTGAGAAACCTGCCAGGAGGAACGCTACTGGGCCCTTCTTCAGTCAACCAATCTGTCAGGAGTGAGAGTTCCAGAATCAGCCTTGCTTGTTCCAATTGAGATACTCAAGCTGTCTTACCCCAATCCCAAAAAGAGCCATGCAAGCAGTGGTAGGTATAGGGACCAGCCACCAGGTACTAGGTCTGGGTCTGTGCCCTGGCAATTATTGGCTGTGTCCTCACCTGGATGAGGGGGTAACACTATCCACCTCCGGGGTGTGTGGGGAATGAATGAGCTGATGTCTGCATAGTCCTGGCACATAATCCAAGTTTGATATATGGCAGGATCTGTGCATTGACAGGTGCTGGGGAATACCACAGCAAACAAGGCTATCAGGGCTCTGCCTCCACGGGGCAGTGGGGAAAGGAGACTTAAATAATCACACGCAAGATCACACAGGCAGGTGGTGGCGGAGCCCCTGACTGCTAGGCTACACTGACTCCCAGAGTTCACGTGGCACTCTCTGTGTATCCATGGACCCCAGGCATTGGGACACAGGTTTCCAAGGGGAGCACAGAGTACGGGGATGAGTCTGTGGAATACTCTTCTTTAAGGCCTGGACAACTTCTCCTTCAAGACTCCCTTCTTCTTCCCTTCTCCCTCAAGGAAGACCACCTTCCTTGGTTCAGGAAACATCATGACCAACCCTGATGGTCAGAGGGGCCCTGGACAATGGGCCCAAGCATTCACATCATGGAAAGAGAGGGACTCTTATACACAGATGAGGCCACCTGCCATTATCTCAGTCTCTTGTGAGTCTGATTGATGGGTGTTTGTCATGGGGGTCTGGGCAGGCCCAATTCCACCCCCAAAGCCACTACCAACCACAGTGAAAGGCTCAGACAGTGCCTGGGAAGCTGGGGGCGGGGAAGGGGGCTGTCATGAATGCACTGGGGAAGACAGACATGCAATCAGTAACTGTCCTACAGAAGGCACCACAAGAGAAGATTAGAAAGAGGGTCACAGTAACTCTGGCCTGGCTCTGCCCTGGAATGGAGAAAGTTATGGACAAGAGGTGACATCTGAGCAGGGACTTGAAAGAAAAAGAAGCTGCCAGATCGGAAAGGTCTGGAAGAGAGAACAGCAAAGTGGTATACATAAGCTGAGATTACA
The DNA here is from genome assembly GCF_023851605.1 of Tamandua tetradactyla. Classification (NCBI taxonomy): domain Eukaryota; kingdom Metazoa; phylum Chordata; class Mammalia; order Pilosa; family Myrmecophagidae; genus Tamandua; species Tamandua tetradactyla. The sequence continues at coordinate 70,256,534 of NC_135334.1, read as the reverse complement.
CATCCTAGGTAACTGGTGTACACTTCAAAACTGTCTTAAAATCACCATCTCATTTGATTCTCTCAGATCCCATAACGCTGTTATTACACCTCCCAGCAGATAAGATACATGAGGTCCAGCAGAGGCAGATGACCAGCCCAGGGCACAGGGGAATGAGGGAGGAGGGGATGGAGACTGCCTGAGACGTCCTTCCCCACAGAGCCAGGAGGGTAGTCCTGCTTTCCTGTCCCACTTCTGCCCCTGCTGGCCAGTGACCCCCAGTCCCCAAACCCAGTGCAGACACACAATTCTCCAAGCCCCAGGGCCTCTCAGATGGGGCCGGCTGAGGGGGGTAGCAGTGGTGGGATGGGGCAGCCAGGCCTGAGCTAAGGAGATCCAGGAAGGGCTGGTGATTCTCTCAGGCCCTGCTCGGAGGCCCTGCCCCACCCTGAGTGCTGATAACCTCGACCTCTCCTACTGTACATATCCTCTCTTGGCCTCTCAGCTTCCCTTCTCTCTTAGCGGCTGCTGCCAGCCTCGCCTCCCTGCCTTCCCACCGCCCGCAGGGAGCAGTGAGCTCAGTCTTTCCCATCACAATCCCTGGGAATGACAGGAAACGCATGGCTGGGCCAGCAACTGAGAGGAGACCTGCCCCAGAGAGGGAGACGGAGAAGGGGGGCTTTTCCCAGGGCTGTCGGGGTGTCCTGAGGCTCCCCAGGCCAGGCCACTGTGTGCCCGTCGATACTACTCACTCTCAGTGAGGCGGGAGCGGCCTGCTGTAGCAGGAAGCGGCCTCAGTCTACAGATAGGGAGAGAAATAAGGTGTATCAAGGGACTGACTATCCCATCCCAGGCACTGTCCCAGCCTTTCACATTTGTCTCATTTGATCCTTGCAACTATACAATGTAGGTGTGGCAGCTGAAGAGTGGTCCCCAAAGACGTCCCTGCCCTCATCCCCAGAACCGGGACTCTGCAGGTGTGATTTAATTAGGAGTTTGAGATGGGATTATCTGAGAGGTCCCAATATAATCCCAAAATCCTTGTAAGAGGGAGACAGGGAGAAAAAAAAAAGAGAGAGAGACAGACAGGAGTGTCAGAGAGAGAAAAGGCAATATGACAATAGAATCAACAGGAGAGAGATTGGAAGATGCGACACCACTGGCTTTGAAGATGGAGGATGGGGCCATGAGCTAAGGAATGGAGGTAACCTCCAGACACTGGAAAAGGCAAGGAAACAGATTCCCTTCCTAGAGATTCCAGACGGAACACAGCCCCGCCAATCCAGTTTAGGACTTCTGACCTGCAGAAGGGCACAAGAATAAATGTTTGTTGTTTTAAGCTACTAAGTCTGTGGTAACTTGTTATACCAGCACAGGAGACTAATACAGTAGGTATTTCCATTTCCAATTTACAAAGGAGGAAACTGAGGCTCAGAGAGGGTACATGACTTCCCACATCCTACATGCTCCTTTCCAAACCACACTGGCTTACTGGGAAACCTGAAACCCCTCAGCCAGAACTTTTAAGGCCGGGGGTTTCTGCAGAGGATAGTCTGACAAGGAAGCAGGGTCTGACCCTCTAGGCCCAAGGCTGAAGACAGGGAAGGAATCTGAAGGGTAAAGACTCTGTGCCTGCTGGGAGTTGCTATTGCTGCTAAGCCTGAGTCCTGCCGTATCTCAACCAGGAAGTGGGGAGGGGAGTGGGCCAGAGAAGAGCTCTGCCTGGGCCACTGAGCTCCCTAGGCTCATGTTTACAGGATTAACTGAGATTGGATTAAATCCATCCATTATCTCTCTTTGATCCTGCAAAATCTCTGGCACAAGGGCTCATCATCTTTCTTTCCACGTTAGTGGTGAGGAAAATGAATTTCTGGAAGTGGTGACTGGTCCAAGTGCTCACGGCTAGTAAGTACTGGGTTCTGGGTATCGATAATGGTCAATGTATGAAAAGCATCACAGCCACCAGGATTAACGTTTATTGATACTTTGTATGTATCTAACACTGTGTGAACCGTGGCAGGTATTTTCTCAATCATTCTAGGTACAAACCTAATCAAGTCCTTCCTCTGCCTGAAACCCCTTAAAGCATCCCACAAGTCCTGCAGGACCCTGCAACCTCCTTCCCACCACGCTCTACTGCCCCCCAATACCTTGCACCCTTCTGACCTTGCTCAGTTTCTTGCAGCCACCAAACTCCTTCCCACTGTGAGGTCTCCCACCGGGCTCCAGCCCCACCAGCCCTGGGCCACATGCACACATGGTGGAGAATCAACAGACCCTGGCCCCCCACCCCCACTCTCCCTAGGGGTTAAAGGAGAGAGATCAGGAGCCTGGGGTCTGCCACAGATGGCAGGAGGCCTGGGAGGTCTGAGCTGAGAGGGCCCAAGCAAGCTGGTCATTTCTTACATAGTAAAGGCACCAGCAGCCTGGATGGGACAGGGGGTGGGTGGCCCAAGTCCTTGGTGGAGATGGATCCTCTTGGGAAAGCAGGACACGGGCTGAGGGGACCTTGTGGAATACTAGGGCCCAGCGCTCAGGGCATGCATGGGGATACTGAGGTTCAGAGAAGGGCAAGACTTACCCCAGGCCCCATAGTGTGTCACTTGGGAGTCAGTTCAGGGCAGCGGGTAAGGCTTTAAGATCTGCCACCCACGAGCGGGGTGACTCAGTCAAGGACCACATCTCTGATCCTCATCTCTAAAATGGGAATACTTAATAGCTTCCCAACAGCTAATAATAGCTTCTTGATTAATGCATGTTAAGCATGTGGTGCAGTGCCTGGCATACAGAAAATTAATCAAGGGATTAATGGGAGCCTCTCTTACCATTCAGAGCTGGGACTGGACCTCAATACCAGTTAGTGCCAATTCCACCACCCCACACTGCCAGAGGGGAGCTCACCTGCTTCCTGCTACCTATAGTTGGGCGGGTTTAATTTAACCTACCACGGCCAGCCCCTCAGGTGGGACCCCCAAGGGGAGGATGCCCAGAAACCATTGCTTCTGACCCCCAAAGCTGTTGAGTCGTTTAGCTTGTTTGATCATCTCTAAGAAAATCTCACGTTCCTTACAATTAAAGAAAGGAGCCAGGACAAAGCCAAGGGAGACAGACCCAAAGCCTAGGGATGAGGAACCCCACCAGGTCCTCACTTCCAAATCCACAGAGGGTGTGTTGATTTGAAGCTATTCCGTACCCCAGAAAAGCCATGGCCTTTAATGCTCATTCATTCTTGCTGGGTGGGAGCTTTTTTATTGTTTCCACGGAGATGTGACCCAACAAATTGTGGGTGGTAACTTTTGATTGGATGGTTTCCATGGAGATGTGTCTCCACCCGTTCAAGGTGGGGTTGCTTCCTGGAACCCTTTAAGAGGGAACGGTTGTGGAATAAGCTCAGAGCAACCAAAACCAGCAAAGCCCACACAGCCAGGGACCTTTGGAGATGAAGAAAGAAAACGCCCCCAGGGGAGCTTCATGAAACAAGAAACCAGGAGAGAAAGCTAGCAGATGTCACTATGTGCCCTCCAAGCTGAGAGAGAAACCCCGAATTTCATCGGCCTTTCTTGAGTGAAGGTAACCTCTTGTAACCTCTTGTGCCTTACTGTGGGCATTTTCACAGTCTTAAAACTGTAAACTTGCAACTTAATAAATTCCCCTTTTTAAAAGCTATTCCACTTCTGGTATATCACATTCCGGCCACTTAACAAACTAATAACAGAGGGGAAGGAAGGAATCAACTATTTACCCAGCACTTCCTGGAGGGCAGAGTCTGTGCTGGGGCATCTATGCCATCATTTCACTTCAACCCCACAGCAGCCCAGTGAGGCAGGATGACTGTTCTCATTTTGCTGAAGAGGAAGCTGAGGTTTCAGGAGGGGATAAACAGCTTGGCGCTCCGGGAGACCTCTGGGTAGGGGCCCCACTCCTGTGATAAAGTGCTGCAGACTGGGAGTTTCCTAAGGAGGTGATCAGACCAGGGGGGTGAGTCCCCCAGAGGCAGCCCCCTGACCAGCCATCTCCTCTCCCTGGCCCTCTCACCCTACCCCAGCCTCCTCGGAGATCTGTTATTAATAACCACGAAAGGGTGGGCCACTGTGGCTCAGCAGGCAGAGTTCTCGCCTGCCATGCCAGAGACCCGGGTTCGATTCCCAGTGCCTGCCCATGAAAATAATAATAATAATAATAAAAATAACTGTGAAAATAATTCCTAGTAATCCCTCCTTTCGGACTGTAACCCTGCCACACCCAGTCCCCACATCAAGTTTGCCTCCACTCCTTTCTCAGAGTCCTGCTCGAGCCCTACCTAGGTCAGATCCCACAAGACCTTTTCGTGCACCCCACCCTCCTTTAGAGCACTTCTCACAAGGCCTCCTTCTTGCCATACCCTTCCTGCTTCAGACCACACGCTCCTCTAAGCCATGGACTCTGGCGGCCTCTGTCACACTCCCAGAGACGCGCAGGTGCTGGCACCCGGCCTCAGGGCGTCCCTGGACTCTGCACCTGCCATTACTCTCCGAGGGTGGAGGTTACACGCCCCCGTGCAGACGAGGAACTGTGAGGTTCAGAGGTCACCCAGCTAGCCTAGAACACAGCTGGGACCAGCACCCAGGACTGGCTATCTAGTTCGCAGGGCCCAGGGCGGCATGAACATGCAGGGCCCCTTGCTCTAATTGCAAAACAGGGACAGAATATTGAACCAAGTGCCAGGCCCTTCAGAGTAGATATGTAATGCCTCCTGGTCCGGAGCCAGGCTCCTCCCGCCACGATGCCCTTCCTTTTGGAAGAACGACGGTCCCTAAGGCAGTGGTTCTCACGCTGGAGGACTTGCTAAAATCCAGACTGCTGTCCCCCAGCACACACACACCCGCCAGTGTTTCCTGTTCTGTAGGTGTGGCGCGACCTGGGAATTTGTATTTCTAACTGTCGGCAGGTGAAGCTGAGGCTGCTGATCTTGAGATTCTGGGAACCACTGCCCTAAGGAATAACCACTTAACTGGGGGACTCGGAATCCAGGACCCGGTAGAGATTGGGGGAGGGGCGGTGTCTGGGCGGAGGCTGCCTAGCATCTTTTAAAAGTACTCGGGTTTCAGTCCAAAGGGCCAATCCTCCTAAGAAGGAACAGGGGTGAGAAAGGAAGGGGAGAAGCAGCAGAGGAAAAAGAACACTTTACCCAAGTTGCCTTGTTTAATTTTTATAACAATCTGGTGAGGCAAGTTCTCTCGTCCTTATTTTAGAGGAAACCACAGCACACAGAGGTCAGTAATTTGCCGAGGCTACTCAACCGTAAAATTATGGAGACGACATTTGCACCTGGTTTTTGTCCTACACACCGTCACAAAGCTTGCTTCAACCTTGGCTGGCCCTGATAAGTCCTAACCCCTGACCTCCCAGCCCAGGGCAGCAGAGCCAGAAGCCTTCAGGATTTGCACAGCCCCAAGCCCTGGCAGCCTCTGGAATCCAGGCCAGCGCGTGAATGCAGCAGTCCAGGTGCCATCCCCAGGTCAGAGGTTCCTCCCTATTGGGAATTAAATCACGTACCCCCATTCCCGTAGAGTGAATAGGCCTCTGAAACTGTTCTTAGTTAAGTTGTGCCCAGACTGAATGAGGGTCGGCTTTAATCCAATATGGTTTATAAGCAAAGGAAATTGGGAATGGAAGAAGCCGTGGAGAGAAGCCAGAAGCTGGAAGTCAACAAAGCCTGGAAGAGAAAGGAGAACGATGTCTCCATGTGCACTGCCATATGATGGGAGAGCCAAGGACCAAGGATTGCCGGCAGTCAGCCCCAGAATGCCACAGTCTTTGGAAAGAAAGCATCACCTTGCTGATGCCCCATTTTGGACCTCTCCCAGCCCCAAAACTGTGAGCCAATAAATTCCCATTGTTTAAGCCAACTGAACGTATCGTATTTGTTTTCGCAGCCGGGAAACTAAAACACACCCACAACCAGCCTCTTCTCTCCAGCCTCACCTCTGGCCACGTCTTCACACTTACCCTAAGCTCTGGTCACACTCCTGGATCACATCATGTGTTTTTAGCCTTTGCCCAGACTGTTCCTTCTGCCTGGAGTGCCTTTTCTACCCTGCCTATCTGTCCAACTCTTGCCCATCCTTCGAACCCCGGTTCAGCTCTTCCTCATCTGGGAAATGTCCCCGGCACCTTGTCTGCCCTCACTTTGCTCCATCGTGTCACTTTCTGCCTCCAGGTCTGCTCCTCCAACCACTCATTATTCCACAGATATTGATTGAGCAGCTGCTTTGTTCCAGATACAGTACCAGGCGCTGAGGATTCAAGGCTGAGCCTGAACTCCATCAGGATTCATCCCTGTGAACCCCCTGCCAGGAGGGGTAAACAGAGAGGGGGCCAAGAAGGGTCCCATGGGGGTGATGGGACCCCGGCTCGGGGGTAGAAAGGCTGGAAGATGTAGAGAAACGTCTACATTCCAGGCCCCTGACGAGGTTGGGGGGAGCCCCCGCCTCTATGTCCCCCAAGCTTGGAGTAAAGATCTTTAGCAAAATAGCCAAAATCTCCAGCCAAGCAAATACAAGGCATACCATATGTCTCTGTGCCAAGGGCCCCACTGGCCACGAACAACCAGGACACTGAGGCCCAGAGGGGAACGTATGAACCAAGCCAGTGACCCACCCGAACAGGAGGCAGCCCTGGAGTGGGCTGCAGCACCCCCTCCCAGGGGACGGGGTTTAAACAGTGGAGGAAGAGGAGGCAGTGAGCCCCATCCTGAAGGTGCACCCTGGGGACCCCTCCATTGGGGGTAGGGGAGGCTTTAGGGGTACACGCTGGGAAGCCACAGCCCACAGAAGCCCAGGCATGGGAAAGATCGCTGCTGCCTGCTAGTGGAGGGGAGGGGGCTGGAGTGGAGCCAGGATGGCAGAGGAAACATCTTGAGAGGCAACAGGGAGCAAGGGAGGAGGCCTGAGAAGGGAGGAAAGAGCCAGACACGCAAACACCTCCGCCTCCTCTTCCCAACCAAAACAGAATCCCCAGCAGACTGAGACCTGGGAGAAAGGCGAGGAGGAAAGAAGCTGAGGCCTCAGAGTGAGGGGTGGCTGCAGTAGCGGTCCCGGGACTGGAGCTTCTGGAAGCTTCTGTGGCAGAGCAGCCCCGCCAGGGGAACGCAGGTCCCATCTGGCATCACGGGCTGCTCAGTTTTGTTCCCAGAGGTGCTGAAGGCTCAGGAAAGAAGGGCTGTGGGCTCCACCTGGTAACTCCTGCTCTCCCTTCAAGACCCCACTCAGGAATCAACCTTCCCTGAAGCCCCCAGACCCCACCTCTGGGCTAGCGGGGCTCCAGCCCAGCTTTCTTTAGCATGAGCTCAGAAAATGCTGTGGAATAGACTGACCTGACGGGGGGAGTGGAAGCTTATCCTACCCCTTAGGGGGTCTCCTGACTGATGGGAAAGTGGAGGCCTAGCCCTTGGGAAGCCCAAAGTCTGATGGGAACCCACAGCCTCCAAAGGAGGGAGCGCTGGCAGAGGCGGCTCGGGACTCCCAGACAATCCGGGGACTGGCACACACTTCAAATCAATCCACAGAGCCTTAATGGATGCCTCCTCCTCTGGTAGGACAGGACGCTGGGACAAGGAGACAGGAAGGTGGACTGAGAAAGAGGGAGGCACCATGTTTTTCCTACTCCAACACACACACACTCAACCCTGGGGCTGAGGGGCCTACAGGAACTGGGCTCTGTGTCTTAGACAAATCCCTCACTTTCTCTGGGTCTCTCCAGTACCTCACCTATAAAACGAGGGTTCTCCTGTCCCCCCTTCCTCTCAGGGGAAGCATGAGGTAAAGGACAGGCCTCCGGGTGGGAAAGAAACTAATGCCTCTGGTATGACTTCAGTGTGCGGAGACCCCCATCCCCCGAGCCCGACACCACAGGCACCCCCTCTCTCCTCCATCACTAGCGAGTGTTTCCGGCAGGCAGACGCTGCGGTCAGCAGAGCCAGGCAGCCAGGCCTGGTACCGCAGGGGCAGAGTGGCCTCAGGGCTAATCCATGCCCCGTCCAGGGGACTTTTCTCTCCTCTTGCCCCTTATCCGAGAAGACCGTTCTCTCCACCACCCCGTGAGAGGCTACATTATGATGCCTTTTGTCTGTGCTTTCCCTCATTCCTTCCCTGAGTTGCTCTAAGCTGCTGGAACGTAGAGGGCCTTCTTTCATTCCCTTGTTTAAATCACGGTCAGTCAATCCGCCTTGGTTGAAACCTTCACTCACTAGAGGATGTCCATCGAGTCACTTCTCACTCAGCCTGTTTCCCCATCTGTAGAGTGAGGATGCAGTTGTGCTTTTCCACAGGGCTCTTCTGAGGATTAGATGGGCCTAGTGCCTGGCACCTAGTAATACATGTTAGCTCTTATTATTAAAAATAATAGTATTCAACAAATATTGTTGAACTCCTATTTCATATCAGACACCGTTGGCCACCAGGGACAGACCGGTGAATAGTGCAGATTCACACAATGGACCCCGTCTACATGAAGCTTACATTGTGGCTGGGAAGACAGCAGGCCCCACACGGCACAACTTCAGGGGATGCCACGGCACAGACCACAGTGGAAACAAAGATGAGGTGGCTGTTATAATAAGTGGTGTCAAGTGCTCCAAGAGCACAGAATGGATGGTCTGATCAGGCTGGAGAAGTCAGAGGAGCCTTCTTGGAAGAAGTGACATCTGAGCTAGAAGCAGAAGAGCAGTAATGACTGAGAAGGGGGAAGGGTAGAGATGTTGCACTGAGGCAAAACAAACCCTGCAGAGGGAAGGCTCTGGGGGAAGGAGTGAGACTCACTGAAGGTGCTGAGTGAGATGGGTAGGCAAGGCTAGAAGGGGCTGGCATGTGGAGCCTGGTCACCAGGAGGCCTGAGTGAGAAATCTGGATTTTACTCTCCACTCTGAAAAGACGCTGGAGGAATTTCAGCAGGGAAAGTGACACAATCTGGTTATACTGTAATATGCTCACTCTGGTTGCTAGGTAGAGAATGGGAAGGGCAGAGAAGCTAGAGTAGAAACAAGAAGACAAGTTAGGGGTGGGCCACCGAGGCTCACTGGCACAGTTCTTGCCTGCATGCCGGAGACCCGGGTTCGATTCCGGGTGCCTGCCCATGCAAAAAAAAAAAAAAAGAAAAAAAAGAAGAAGACGAGTTAGAGGGCAACAAGACGGCTCTGGATTCAAATCCTGAATCTGCCATTAATCAACTGAGAACCCGTTCAGGTCCTCAGTTTCAGAGATCACAACAGCACCTACCTTGTTGGGCTGCAGTGATGATTTATGAGCAACTCGATGTATGTAAAGAACTTGGAACAATGCCTGCATCTACTGAGCGCTGTGTAAGCATTTGGCTGATATTATTCACGTAGGTGAGAAATGAAGGTGGTCCAGATGAGGGCAACAGCAATGAGAAAGAGAGAGATGGGAACAGATTTCAGGGATAACATCAACAGGCCTGGCAATGGATTGGCTACGTGTGTGTGCATGCACTGTGTGCCTCCCAAATTTCCAATCTACTAGGTGGACAGGGATACCTTTCTTTGATATGGTGAACCCTAGAGGAGGAGGACTGAGTGGTTGGGAGGGAAGATCATTCAATTCATGTTAAACTGCATGTTATAAATGAGGACTGAGTCTCAGAGAGGTTATGTAATTCGCCCAAGGTCACACAGCTGCCGCGGAGTTCATCACCTAGACTCCGTCTGGGTAGCCCAAGACAGGCTGTTCTACAGGCTCACAAGGGCACTCGGATGCCATTCGCTAAGCACCTTCTGCATTTTGCTTCATTCACAGACTTTTCCTGGTTCTTCCTCAGGGTTAGATCTGTGCTGGAAGCAGGGCCCCAGCGATGGAGCAGACACTGCCACGCTCTCAGGGAGCTCTTAGGTGCAGAGGCCAGATACAGTACAGGACCCTCCTGGGCAACAGTACTGTGACTCTTAATTGGATCTTGGCTCAAAAGACTCAGGAGACGACTGAGGAAGTTTAAATGTGAACTGAGCATCTGATGAAAATGGAAATTATCGTTAATTTTCTTAGGCGAGATAATGGTACCAGGGTCAAGTAAAATATTTTTCCTTATTCCTAAGAGATGTATGCTCTAGTATTTAGGGGTGAAGTGTCATAATGTCTGCAGCTAATTTTCAAATGATTCAGAAAAAGAAAAAAAGTATAGATATAAAGCAAATATGGCAAATTGTTAATAATTATTGACTCTCGATGGCCAGTGCACATGTGTTCACTGTACTATTCTTTCAACTTTTCTCTATGTTTGAAATATTTTGCAATAAAAAATTGGGGGAAGAAGGACCGCAGTCACAATGAATGATATCTGTATTGGGTCCCACTGGGAACACAGGGAGGGCGAGGGCAGTACCATCTGGGGTAGCAGAGGGGTGCTGAAGAGGATATCCCCAGAGCCACGTCTAGAGGGGGCAGAGATGTGTGCAGCCTGCTTCCCTCGTACAGCACCCCGCAGAATCCTAGAGCAATCCAGGTGGCGGGTCTGTTACAGAGGCTCTAACAGGCCCAGAGAGGGGCTGAACCCACCCACAGGGAGGGGACCAGCAGGACCGGCTTAGGTTGGTCCAGGTCCAAAGCACATGTTTTCTCCACTGCACCCTTTAATTCAGGTTGTGACCTCCCTTCACCCTGAGGTCAGATCCACCCAGGCGGCGACTATATTTTCCAAAGAGGGTGGCAACAGTATCCCCCATCCTACCAGCTCTTCTCACACTGTGGCTTTGAGGTTCCTCTCATTGAAAGGTGGAGTCTATGACCCTCGCCCTGAAAACGGAGCTCAAATCAAGCTCAAACTTTTGTAACAGGTTCCACCAATACGGTCCAGCAGGCAGGACACCATGTGGCCTCTGGGTTTAGCTCATAAAAGGCCTTGCAGCTTCCGCCTTGCTTGCTGGAACATTCGTGCTTGGAGCCCTGGCCTACTGCACAAGAAGCCAAACTACCATTAGGCTGTTGTGCTGTGAGGAAGCCCACGCTAGTGCATGTGGAGAGACTACAGAGAACTCCCCAGGATGCTACAAAGAGAGAGATACACCAGCCAGGGTGCGGCTGCTCCAGCCCCTGTACCACCTGCAACACAGGCGGCCCCTGAGCCAGCACTGCCCAGCCAGGCTCTGCCCAAAGCTTTAATCCACAGAAACCATGAGAGACAGTAAAAAATGATCACCGCTGTTCTGAGCCCCTAAGTTTGGAAGGTGATTTGTTATGTGGTAAAGATAACTGTAACAACCCACACTGAGATGTTCCTGGAGACTTGGGGTGACTGAGGAGCAAGGAGGGGGAGCAGCTGAGGGTGAAAGAAGGGAAGGGGCACACAAAGGAAGGAGAAGGGGCAACAGCTGAGCCTCTGTAGCTTCCAGGGGTTTCCTTTTAGGAAGAGAGCAGAAAGCTTGAAGGCGAATCATTTCAGCATTATTTACCACAGAAAAAATAAGAAAACAAACCTGGAAAGAATGTCAATGGCAAATAAGGGGATAGTGAAATAAATTATGACAACCCCCCACCCCACAAGATACTCTATGTGCTCGCTGACAAATATATTCTGTGAAGAGCTAATGGCATAGGAAAGGTTGGAGGGAAAAAAAACACTGTTCTAAATTTAATATATAATCTAATCACAATTATGTTTGAATACACAGGCACATGTGAGTGCAAATGACGTGTGTGCACACCCATATACACACACACAGCAAGAAGGCCAAAAACACCAAAACTTCAAAATATAATCGGTCTAAGTACTGGAGTATTGGGATTGGGGGTGATTGCTATCTTCTTGCCCAAATTTCTAAAATGTGAAAAGGCTTTCGTTGTTGTTTTTCATGATTACTGAAAGATAAATGTTAGTCCTTTCCATTGCCCCCCCCCCCCCCCACCGCCCGGAACTCTGGCTGTGTCTCCTCCAAGCTGACCCTAGTTCTGCCTACCCAGCGTCTCTGGGACAGCACAGCCCTGGACTCCCGAGGGCAGGGAGTCCCGCTGGCTTTGCTCCCTGCTGGCACCCCAACGCCGCGACAGTGCGTGACACATGGCAGGGGCTCCCTGAGCATTTGCTGAATGAATGAATGACACTATCAGACTGTCCTGCATTCAACTGAGTCAATAGCAGCCTCCCTCACCAGTTGTCGGGCAGGGATAAGGTGTGGTCCCCTCTGTGTCCCCAGCAGCCAGCCCAAGGTCTGGCATCAAGGACACGTGAGAAAACGCCCTTGGATAAATGAAGGGCTGAATGAATGAACATCTGCTACCCGAAGAAGCCCTCCCTGACCTCAGCACTAGGGCTGGGCGTTTGACAAGTGAGCGGGAGAATATGCACATCTGGGGCTTTCTGAGAACCCAGAGCCCCTTGCCCGGTCTGACTCCCTCCTCCTTCGCCTCCAGCCTCAGGCCCCTCCCCTTTCAGCTGCCCACATTGCCCCCTCCTGAGACCACAGGGAGGCGCTCTGGAGGCTTGAGTTGCTGCGATGGGGTGGGGGGGAGGTATCAGCCTCTGTGACAAGCATCTGGGAGGGAAGGCAGCACGTGGAGACGGGGAGCTCTGGACTGTGTCTGGGGGGGAGGCAGGTGCTAGCAAAGGCAGTGCTGAGAGGGAGGGGGTTAGGGAGACAACACGGGTGGAAGCCCTGAGGAATGACATCCCTGGGAGTGAATATGTGGCCAGGTGACACTGGGGTGGGGGGCTGCCTCAGGGAGGGGCTGGGGTATATGGCAGTGCTAGAGATACAGTGCGGGGTGTGACCCTGTGGAGGTGAGGGGCCGAGGGGGGCAGTGGAGGGGGTGTAGACATGGAGGGCATGACAGGGGGATGAGACACAGCAGCTAGAATCAGATCACTTTTGTCTGGGAGGCCTGCGGTCAGACTCGGCCCCAGCCACACTGCCGGAGGGGTGGGGGAGGCCAACAGGGGATGGCCTTGCCCAAAAAGAGGCCAAAGCCCAGTGCCCGCAGACTGCAGATCAAGCCGAACCCCCTGACCCCCACTTCCATCCTTACCTGGCTGCCCAGAATACCAGCCCACAAAGGACTATCCACTTTTTATAAATTATATTGCAACAGACCTGACAGCTCAGGCTCATCCCCGAAACACACTAATGAACTCAGGGGCCCTCCCAATGACAGGTCTGGGCTGGGGCCACCTGAAAGCCTCTCCCCTCACCAGGCTTGGCCATTAATTTTCCATGGCACTCTCAGGCACATCCCTGCCTCTCTATGAACCTCCACAGACCCCAGCTGAGAGCCTGCTAGACCTCAAACCCCAGGCTCTGCGGTCTGGCCCTGCCGAAGGTCCCGGCAAGCTCAGGACACCGAGCCCCAAGCCTCAGGCGCTTTTCAAGCACCCTGGTAGAGCTCTGGCAAGTCCCAGGGGAGACCAGGCCAGCTCAGGCAGCTCTGGAGAAGTAGGAGGCGATTTGCATTATCAGCTCAAGCTGCAGGCATGGTGAGGGGAGGAGGGTGCTCGGGGACCTGACTCCTCTACCAGGATGTGAGGGAGCTCCTGGGAACAGGCGCTGAGTCACACCCTCCGCTGGGTGCCCAGCATGCTCAGTAAATGAACAAATAAATAAAAATGTGAATGAGCGATAATCACATTAGCTAGCACTGACGTAGCACTTACTTTGTGCCAAGTACTATTCTAAGCACTTTACAAATATTAACTCATTTGATCTTCATAAAAACTTTAAGACGTAGGACATACTATTATTTCCACCTTACAGATGGGGAAACTGAAGCAAAGAGGCATTAAATAAGCTGCCCAAGACCACACAACTTTGAACCCGACAGTCATGTTTTAGAACCCTCGGTCTAACCATTCTACCAAACTGGCTCCCACTCTGCACCTTTAATCTGTCTCAGCCTCTCCCCCCCTACACCGTTTTTCTGCAATAGCCTTGCCCTAACCCCACATCTCATATCCAGTGTCCCTTCCTGAGAGATGCTGCCTTTTCATCCTCGCCATAACCCTGCAAGTGAGGACTTCCGTCTCCACTTCCCAGCAGAAACACTAAGGCTCATTCAGGGTAGAGAGGGTGACGTGGACCAGAGCCCCTCATTTTCCAGCCACAGCACTCTCCCCTACACCCTCGTCTCTCACCAGCCCCGGGCCCAGGGTTGGGTGCTGGTAGTGCGGCATGGATGACTCCAGCTGAGACCCAGACTTCACTATGTCTGAAGCTGCAGGAGCCCTGGGGGCCATAGTCCCGCCTTCCAGGATGGGCTCTTGCCCAGCCAAGGAATTCCGGGATCAGGGCCAGAGGCCAGGGCACAGGGGGCTGCTAGATGGGAACAGAGGCAGGAGTGCCTGGCTCCTCTTCCTACAGTCTCAGTTTTCCCACCCGCAGAGACCTGCACAGCGAGACTATGCTGCGGGCAGAAGCTGCTGGGCTGGGAGGGCAGCTCTGAGGTGGACAGGGGGCAGGGGGCGGGACAGCCAGGGAGGGCTACCCCTGCGGATCCATCATTTCCCTTGTCAAACAGAATGCACTAGGAAAAGCACTTCAAACGGCATCCCCACTCTCCCTTCCTGCTGGGTCACCTTGAGACAAGCCTTCTCTGAGCCTTTCCTGCTGCGGGGAGGGCCGGGAGGGGCCCTCCAGATCCCTTGCAGCTCAAGGATCTAGAATTCCAGATTCTAGGTGGGGAGGAGTGAGATGATGGAAAAAGGCCCTTCCAGCTGAAGACCACCTTCATTCAAGCCATCTCGTCAGGACCACTACAGGCTGCGCTTCCTTGGCCCCCATGAAACCACCTCTGCCACACATTAACCTGATGATGGGGTCAGCGGGGGGAGCTTCCGGCACTCAGTATAGGGGCAAACAGACTTGGCCCGGTCCCCGATGGTCACCACTGCCTCCTCAGACCCCTGAACACTGGGATGACTCTTCTTAGAACAAGATAGGAGCCTGACAAGTACTTGTCAAATGAATGAATGAATGAATGAATGAACAGTCTCGTGCTGACTTCCCAGCTTCTAGCCTCTCTTCTCTAGTCTATTTATCTAGACACCTGCCACATGAATTTTCAGATACTGCCACTCCTCTGCAAACTGTGTGGCCTTGGGCAAGATGTTTAACCTGGCTGAGCCTAGATTTCCTTATCTGCAAACAGGGACTCTACTTCTAGGGTAATTAGGAGGATTAAAAGAGAAAGCACATGCTGCACAGCGCCTCAAGGGAAACAGGGAAAGTTGTTAAAGACAAAGCCCTGCCCTGGTCCTCTGGGGTACCCCACCTCATCCCACCTTCACTCACCCCCTGGTCCCCACATCCCCCCCTCTTCCAAAGGCTGGGAAAAAGGCCCAGCAGCCCCTGGACTGGCCCCCAGCTGTATGTGAATGTTTATGCCAAGCCCAGACTCCCAGGAACAAGTTATTTGCTTTGCTCATAATTAATTGCAGAAGGCCGGGCTGGGTAATAAACTCTGCTGGGGAAACATAAACAGTTTGCACAGAGCTCCAAATCCATTGTGAGGCCAGGAGAGAGGGTCTGTGAGGAATGGAATGTTCTCCCCAGTCTCCTCCCAGCCAGAGGCAGAGAGGTGGCTGAAGGTCAGAACTGGGAGGACCCCGGGAGAGCATGTGAAATTGAGTGGCTGACATTATTGGGTGTTTGCCTTGTCCCAGGCCCAGCTGAGCACTTGAATGATAGGATACACCTATTCCCCGTTTCAAAGACGAGGAGACTGAAGCTGAGAGAGGCAGGGTGACTTGCCCCAGCTGAGAAGTGTCTAGGCCAGGAGGGAGCTGCACCAGGTCTGACTGCAGAGAAAGGAAAGGACAGGACAGGACTTCATATAGCAAAAATGTAAGCGCGCCTTCCCTGTGCCAGGCACTCGGAGCTGGGGACACAGCTCCCGGAACACTTCCATTGCAGTGAGGGGCGCAGACTTTAAGCACTGACCAAAGAGCAATTTGACTTCAAGGAATGCTGAGTGCTCTAAAGAAAATAAAAGAAACAGTCATCTGACAAGAAAGTCACAGCAACAGTGATATGTGGCCATTTGAGTTCTTCAGGGCAGGGACCACACAGAGGTCCTCAGAAGCAGTATGCAGGAGGTGTGGCAAAACCGAGTTTCCAGCTAAAACTTAGGGCTTTTGAGGGGGGTCAGTGCAGCTTCTTGCTTGGGGAGGTGGCAATGGATGGACAATGCAAAGCCTCTGCTTCGAGGAACCCACAGTCCAACTGGGTAAAGGATTAGGGTGCATGGCAGAGTTTGGCAAGGGTCATGGGGCTGGAGAAGCAGACAATTCAGTATTTACTGAGCAGTAACCATGAGCCAGCCACTATGCTAATCCCTACATTATCGCATTTACCACAGCCAAATGGAGGAGGGAGAGGGATATTATTATGCTATTTTAAAGATAAGGAAAGGGTGGTACAATGGTGGCTCAGTGGCAGAGTTCTCACCTGCCATGCCAGAGATCCGGGTTGGATTCCTGGAGCCTGCTCATGCCAAAAAAAAAAAAAAAAAAGACCAGGCACATAAAGATAAGGAAACCAAGGTTCAGTAAGATTATGTAACTGTCCCTAGGTTACAAGCAGTAGGGGTGAGTTTGAAACCCTGCCTGCCCGACACCAAAGCCCATTCTTTCCTCACTGCCCTCCTTCCAGTCTCCTCCTTTCTCCCCTCCCTGAAGGGGAAATTGCTGCCACCAAGCTTCCCTTCCCTGACTCTGCAGGAGGGGCAGCACACCCTGCCGGCCTGGCTTCTCTTGTGAGCAGGAAAGCTCAGCTCAGCCGGCCCTGGAAGCTTCTCTCAGGCACAAAACTGACCTGGGAGCAGGAAAGGCCAGCCCAGACTTCCACCCTACCCATCCCCACAGAAGGCCCCGTGCAGTTTACAAGAGCCCTTTCCCAGGCGAGCTGTACTTCCTGGTTAATAAGCACTTTCACTCTGTTAGCTCGTCTGACCTCAGCAGCCTGTGTCCTCAGCACCCAGTCCAGGCACAGCACACGGCAGGTGAATTTGACAAACAGGGGAGCTAGCAGAAGGGGTGGGTTCTGCTGATCTCCATTCAGCTTCCACCATTTACTGCGTTCCCACAACAAACGAGGGCTCAATCAGGCTGTTCCGCCTGGGGCATGCTACGAGGGCCTTTCCACCACCTCCCCCGGCAGGCATTACTTGAGGGCAGAGAGGCCTGCCCAGTCGGCCTGGACCAGAATCGGCTCCCTGGGTGCCTTTCAGGGCTGGAAGCCCTGACCAATCATATCAGAGGTGGGAACCTTCCTGAAGATACGCACCAGATGTGACCCCCAACATCCGCCATAAAAAATGACCTGGCCAGAGCAGGACCAGGTCTGGGTTGTGGGGCATGAAGCTTAGGTCATTTGTGAGCCCTTTTTATTTTTTTAAAAAAAAGGAGTACAAAAATAACCTTTTTTTGCAAATTTCACAAAAACACCTAGAGACTCCATTAGGGCCTGGAGCTTGAAGGGCCTGAAGCGGGAGCTTCCTCAGCCTCGTGGAGAGTCCGCCTCTGGGCTGGAGGAAGGGCCCAGAGGCGATCTGAGCACAACCCGCCTTCACAAAGGCCCTGCCTCCAACCCAGCAGACAGAGGAGGCTTGCATGACATTCCTTCTTCTCAGCACGATTCCCGCCGCTACCGAACCCTTCCTCGCGGTAGGTCTGTCTGTCTGCCTCTCTCTTGCCATGGTTTCAGAAGAAGCAGAGCTCATTCGAGCACAGCAACCTCTGGATTTTACCCTCATCTAGGAGCACATTCCTGGGAGGACCCCTGACCCAGCAAAGTCAGCTCCCACCTGTGCCTGGATCCTGGGCAGGCAGGCACAGCCCTATCAAGAACCCCATCCTCTCACATTTGTAGGATGTGACACAGTTTGCAAAGTGTTTCCGCACCCTGCATCCCACTGGGAGGCATGCAGGGCAGGCTTCATCATCCCCCTTGTTTAGAAAGGGAACCAGACAACACTCCCTGGGCACCTACTATGTGCTAGGCACTGCCAAGGGGCTTCCACACATGCCATCTCATGTAGGCCCCAGGAGGAAGGACAGTGTGTCCACAGAACAGGTGGGGAAACTGAGACAAGTCCTCCCACCACCCGGCCCAGGCCTCTCACCCAGTCTCATCTCAGACTGGAATGGACACCTCAGAGGACCATGGGCAGACACGCCAGAACACGGTGAGTGAGACGCTTCCAGCTAACAAGGCAGAGAAGCAGCTGGGGGCTCATTCCAAGTCTTCCCAGGAAAAGTGGAAATAAGCCATTGCCTTCTCTCTAGATGTGTCAGAGAAAGAGCGCATGGGCCTTGGAAGCTTGGAAAAGCAGTATGGGCCTCATCATTGGTGAGACACCTCCCTCCTGAGGCAGGACCTGAAAGCCATCTGGGAGACCAGCTCCGGCCTGGGCTGAGACATCAGTTTCTACTGTTGCATACATAAGAAATTTCCTAAAGTTAAACCTCTCTGCCCTTAATTTTCATCAACAAAATGGAGTTAATAAGCAATAGGCTTATTGTGTCTTCCCCCAATCCTGCAAAGCAGTCACAGGCCCTGTCCCCACCTTCCATGGTCCACCTGCTGGGCCTTCCAGACTCTTCTGCTACCTCCTCTCTCATAAAACCGCCTTCTTCCCCATAAGCCAGCCACTCAGTGCTCATTCTTGCTTGTCCAAGTTCCACCCCTGTCCTTCACTCATGATTAATTCATTCATATATCCATTCAACAAACCTCTATGGAGTGCTACTGTTGGGTGGCCAACTGACCAAACGTCCGGGTTTGCCCAGGACCGAAGGGCTTCCCAGGATGCAGGACTGAGGAAGCCCTGGGAAAACTGGGATGGTCAACCACCCTGACAGACTGTGCACCTGCACGGAGGACACACTGACAAACTGGATGTGATCACTGCCCTCAAGAAGCTTCCATCCTGAGAGTGGCTGCGCCTCGATGAGAAAAAATCACTGTCAAAAGCATCTTGCTCAGCACCACACACACATCATCGACCACAACCTTACGAGGAAAGCATTAAGAAAACTAAAGCCCAGAAAGGTGACACAACCTGCCCAGAGTTACAAAGCTACAAGTGACATGCCAAGATTTGAACTCAGATCCAACAAGACATAAAGGAAAGGGAAGTTTCCAGCATGAACAACATTAAGAAGATAGCAAAATTTAAAACCATCTTATTTAATGAATTTTTGTGACTTGGGGTCAGGAAATGTGTGGAAAATAAATGATTTATGCCCTATTTAACCACCTCCAGGTTAGGAGATCCCAAGCCCCAATTCAAAGTGTGATACATTTCCCCTTTCAAAGTCAGTTTTGGCTGTTCTCTGTCAGCCCCAGAGCCAGGAAGGAAGTGAGAAGAGGGAAAGAGTGCTTCTCCTTTGGGACAGCAGTTCAGGGCTCACTTCCTCCAGGGCATCTTCTCTGACACACTCCCCAGCCCAATGCTGGCCCTCACTTACTTGAGCACAACAGCACAGAAGAGTGTGTGTGTAGGAGGCGGGGTGGGGGGTGGGGTACTCGTACTACACTGCTTCAATGAACTTCTGCAAACTTGAACAGCTCCCCCTGCCTGCCAGTCCCTCTCAAGAGCTGGGGGTACAAGAGATGCCTTATAAAACAGGAAAAAGGCATGTCAGCAGGTAAGTACATTACAACGTGCCATCAAGGAAGCCTGCAAGGAGTAGGGAGCAGAGTCAGTGGCAGGCTTCATGGAGGAGGCGGTATGCCTGGAGCCCACAGCGTGTGCCCAGAGCAATGTGTTCCACTGAACTGCACTGAGGTGACTTCAACCTTAAAATACAAAGATTTCACCAGAGGAGGAAGGGCATTCCATTCCAGGCAAAGAGACCAGCCTGAGCAAAGACACAGAGGTGTGGAAAGTATGAAGCCTGTTGAGAAACGTCCAAAACAGTCAGCGCAACCAAGTTGTAGGGAGAGCTGGGAAGTTTGGGACAGTTTGTAAGGGCCTCAAAAGTCCACATATTGGACTTTCCTTTAGGAAATGGGGAGCAATCGATGGGTTTTTAAGCTGGAGAAGGATGTGGTCAGGTGAGAATTTCTGAAAAAATTAGGCTATAAGGGCATAGAAGGTCGTTTGGATGGTTTAGACTGAGCAAAGGGATACCAGACAGGACATTACTGCAAGAGTCCATTCCTGCAATGGGGCTGGAACTGAGCCAGTGGTGATAGGAACCGGGAGAAGGAAAAGTACTCTGAAACACCTGCATCCATCACCATTCAGCTTGGCTGCACCAAGCCGGGGCTGCCCAAGGAAGGGAATGGGTTTCTCTTATCCATGAAGCTCAGAGCACACTCATTCCTCCACCACCACCACCCCCAGCTCTACACTCCAAAGAAGACCGAGGCTGGGGGAAGCTGGCTGGGTCTGTGGCCTGGGTCAGGGCTCAGTCTGGGGCTGGATCATGTTCTATGGGAGCTCTTGTTTCTACAAAGTTTATGCTGTTCATACCATTCCTGCAAAATGATGAGAATCCAAAATTGCTGGATTGTTTCAAGTAAGCACACCGAAAAGTGCTTACTGAAGAGTAAGCATTCTAATTAGTGGGAGAAATGAGTATGTGCATATTAACACTTGATTATGATGCGTAATCACCTCTGTCATTTTTAGGATATTAAAAAAAAAATCTATGGCCAAAAAAAAAAAAAATCTTCTTTTTATTGAGTTTTAAAATGCCTCCCGATTTCTTCCACTGCTCTGGGGCTATACAGACCCATAATAAAATCAACCGTTTGATGAGCCCTGCTAATGTGCTGGGCACTTTCATTACCACAGATACAGCAGAGAATGGATGGAAACATTATCCCAGAGGCCAAAAACCCGCCTCCACTCACAGTCACAAAAGCTACCGGTAGCAAAGAGGTAACAACCCATCTGCTTCTCTCCACCACGCCTGGTGGGCCTCAGTGCAACCAGTGACAATTGCCAGAAGCCTCCCGCAGGCCCACAGCCCCAAGCTCAGAGCCGCTTCTCAGGAGACATGGCTTCCCTGCTCTTTCATGCCCATGGGCTCCTCTGGTGACAGTCACCAGACTCTGCAGTGTCTCCTGGGCTGGAGGGAAGGTTTTCACCACCACCACCCCCCGCCCCTCCACCAGAGCTAGAAAACCCTGATTTTCCAACATTGGATCTGCTGAGCCTGGCGCTGCCTCATTACCCAGTTGTGTCTCCTCCTCCATGCAGGCCCAAAACACTCACTGTGATGCCCCACACGGAATGTTCGCTTTCCCGCTAGAGCTTGTGCCCTAAAGTAGCCTCTCATTCCCTGGACACCCCTACTAACTGACAGCTCATGGAGCCAGTGCCTGGGACACCGGGCCTGGGACACAGTGGAAGCTCAAGCATCTTAGGAAGGAGGGAAGATGGTCCTGGATGAAAACATCTGTCACAGAGATACTGCCAAGCAAGCCTCACCCTGGGCTCACCCCAAATTCACCTTCCAAATCAAGACTTTGGAAGAAATCACTTTCTCCTTGGGGCTTTGTCTGACCCCATTCCCCTCTTCTCATATCGTTGTGATTACCTATTTCCTCATTGGCCTCTTGGGGACACCTGTCTGCTTCCTCTTTGCAACTAAGACGCCCAGTACAGGGTCTGGGGTGTGGCAGAGAAGAGAAACGTTTATTCCCTGAGACCTCCCTTGGAGGGTGGGGTGGGGCGAGGGAGAGTGGCCCCAAAGAAAAGGTATGAACCAATTCTGAAAACTAGGCCAGGATTCCCAGTCTTGGAGTTCTTGCCACCCCCAAATCCGGGAGGTGTTCTGGAAGAGGGCACAGTGTTAGGTGGCAGGGCTGCTCCTTAAATCGCCTTCCCGGGTTGAGTCCGAGCACAGCAAGCGCTCCAGAAATGTTTGTGAAATTGAAAGGCGCAAACTGAAAGACGCAGGCGATTTGTTCCTCTGGCTGCAGAGAGGCCAGCTCCGCTCCGGGGGCGGTTTGCAGGCAAATTATCTTAGGACACGGCCTGTTTCCTCTAACGCGACTTCTCCCCTTTTCCGCTCTGCTCCCCGGAGTGAGGGCCGCGGGGGCCGCGCTCAAGGTCAACCCCAGAGGCCTGCGCCGAGGAGGAAGCACGCACACCCCCGCCCCGCCGCCAGCTGCGGGCAGTCACCAGGGTCTTTCCCCGCCCGAATTCTGAACAAAGCAGCGCCTCCTCCGCGGCCCCTCCGGGCAGGACCAGCGGAAGGGAGCAGGGAGTCGGGCTGAGTTATGTAACCAGCTTCCTTGGAGTCAGAGGCCCTGGCCCGTCAGAGCCCAGCACTGATTACGGAGAGCCGGGGGAGGGGGCAGGCCTCTCTCTTTCCGCCCTTCGCCGCCGCCTCCCCTCCGGGCCTCGGCAGCCCTCCGCCACACGCTCCGCTTTCCAAGCGCCCGAGCTCCGCGCAGGCACCTCCCGCTTGGCGCTGGGAACCAGGAAGGACTGTTGCTCCCCGAGTGTGTGAAACACTGGTCTGCGGGCTTCCCTGGCAGAAACCCAGGCTCAGGGCTCCATGCCGGAGGCGGGGCTTAGGGAGGGAGGGGTGGGGCCAGGATGCCCAGGGCCCTCCCCGACACCACCACTCCCCCCAGCCACCTGCCCCCCAACTTCCCCCTACTTCCTCCCAGAGAACCTGCTGTGGGTGCGGAGCGAAAGGGGAGGCCGGCGGCTACCCCAGAGCCACACTGCGCCCGCCCCTCCCCTCCCCACCCCCCCCCGAATAATCTCATTTCCCTTTCCTGCCATCTTCTGAGCTTCTCCTCTGGCCCTGAGTAGCCCCAATCCCCACCCACCCATCCTCACCACCACTCCCCACCCCCATGCACCCAACTGCATGACAGGCTGGGAAGGGAGGGCGAGTGGGGGAGATGCAGAAGAGAGGAGGACAGAGACAGAGAAGCTGAGATCCACGCCAGCTTGAGGAACAGTGACCTTTTATCAGGCCTTTACTATTGCCCAGCCCTGTGTTAAATCCACTAAAGTCTTCACAACAACCCGCTGAGGCCAGTGGTACTGTTATACCTACTACACAAATAAGGACAATGAGGACAAAGAGTTTAAATCCCACACCCAGGGTCCCAGAACTAGCAGACAACTCAGCTGCACCATAAAGCCGAGTCTGTCTGATCCCAAAATCCATGCTCCAAATCCTCTGGCTTTACCCTCAGAGAGTCCTCCCCACCAAGAACCCCAGGGGGGCCTACTTGTGAAATTTCTAGACTGGAGGAAAAGACATTGCTCAGCCCTGGGGAGGAGCCCCAAGCCCTAAACAGTCACCTCTTCCCTGAGGACCCAGGATTGGGGAACCACAAGACAGTCAGGAGGACAGAGCAGGGGCAGGGCCAGGAGCGAGGCCGAGGCCGGAGGGCAGGTCGGGCTTGGAGCAGGGAGCTTGCCTGGCGGCTCCCAGCAGTCAGCTTAACCAAGAGCAACGCGGCCTGCAGCTCAGGGACACCCACGTGCCCACCGTCTACCCCTGCCATATGTCAGGGGCTTCCCTTCCACTGCAGAACAGAGGAGAAAGGGGTCCAAGAGACCTTCTTTCTTATGTCTCTCCTACTTCCTGTTTGACACATGGAGAAACGGAGGCCCAAAGAGCAGAAGCAGCTTGTTCAAGGTATTAAAGGGCAGTGAAGAAGTGGAGTCCCTGTCTCCCCCATCGATTCATCTTACTTGGGTGCTGTCCCCACACAGTCCCCATTCTGCATCTGTCTGCCTTCCTCCCTGCTCCTCGCCCTGTCCCCACGCTTCCTGGTTCCCTTTCCCAGCTCTGCTCATCTCTGAGCCCTCCCCAATACCTCTCCCTCTCCATCTCACATCTCCTTCAAGCCTCACCACCCCCACCTCCCTTCCCTCCAGTCCTCTAGGCCAAGAAGCAATTCTTGGGTGGTTTAATTAGCTGAGTATGACCGCAGCTGCTAGATCCCAGTGCCCAGAATCCTGCCCCTACTAATTAGGTGGGCTCTGAGTACTTGCCCAGTGGGAAACCTCCCGGCCAAGGAACGTTTCAGCTGCACAAAGAGCTCCTTGATCACTGGTGGGTGATCAGAAGCCACGGTCACTTACTCAGGCCAGGTCAGACCACACCACTGGACACATGGTAGCCAGACCCAGACATTCAGAGGAGAATCCCTTCTCTTCCATGCCACTGTCCAGGCCCAGAAAGAGTGCGTAAATGTTTGCGAATGGGGAGCCTCAGAGGTCCAGGGAGGACGTGGCTCCATGGTTGGGCCACTTACTCAGGAAGCAGGATTTGGACAAGTAGAGAAAAACTAGGATGTCATTCTAGATTGAGGGAGCAGCAGGAGCAAAGGCACAGAAGCTGGATTGAGCCACCAATCCCGTTGCCAGGCAGCAGGAAATATATTGCCTAGCAAGCTGAAGTTGGCTATCCAGTGATCTCTGTCCTTTGGATCACAAAGAATGATCCAGCCCAACTCTGGGCTACTTTTAGATATTTTGAAATCAGCAATGATATCCCATCATCCTTACAAACATACTGCTCACCCCCCAAGGATATCTTCTCCCACTGAAACACCTACATTCAGCTTCCCTTGCTTAACAAATATTTATAGAGCTTAGAGCCATGCCAAAAGTTTGCACAGGTGCTGTGGACAACAAGCAAACTGAGGCCAGGTGCCCTTGAGAAGTTCCTGGCTCCATACAGAGGCTATCACAAGTGTGCAAATAACCAGGATACAGGCAGGGGGAGAAAGGGAAGTATCACGAGAGGGAGAGAAGATGGCAAAAAGGTCACAAAGCACTTGGAGACCAGGGAGAACTTCCTGGAGGAAGGGGCCATGTGTGATCCAGGCCTTGAAGACAGAAAGGGCATTGTATGGGTCTGCCTCTACCACGAGGCTATGACCTCCCCCAGAGAGGGACCCTGTTTGATTTAAGGCCCCAAAGGGTCATCCTAGGAGCGAACTCTCACTCTGACTGTGAGTTGGGATTAGCCTACATGGTTTACCTATTTGCACTCATTTTTTCTTACAATTACCTATGGCAAAGGCACTATTTCTGCCCCATTTTACAGATGAGGGAACGGAAGTGGGGAAAGGGTAGCAAGTGATAGAGCAGGGATCTGAAACCAGAAATTCTGGTTCTTCCTTGCTCCCAGTCACTGCACAGTCGATCTCTAATCACTTCGATCAGTTCACAGAGAGAAGGCAGCACAGGGGGCTGTGGGAGCCCTGATGAGGGGCCGCATTTGGCCTGGAGACTTAGAGAAGCCTTCTTGGAGGAGGTGACCCCTGAGCTGAGCCTGGAAAGGAAGAAGGAGAAAGGTATCCATGGGGCAGGAAAAGCTTGGGCAGAGTCTGATGAAATTGTTGAGGCCCCTCCAGTTACCACATATGCTTTGGTATTCTCCATGGACCTTGAGGCAGGAGAAGAGGCCCCAGGTAGAATGCTCCCGGGGCAAAGACCTGATCCCACGGGAGAGAGCACAAGTCTCTCAAGCAGGAATGGACGCCTTCCTGGTGCTCAGCACCCTCCATTCCACCCCCACCCAGAGCTCGGCTCCACACTAGTCTTGGGCCTACTCACCGGCAGTTGAGGCCCTAGCTGCCCCATCCCCCACTTCTGCAGCCTCAGAAGAAAGGCCACCTCTTAACCTGCCAGCAGAATATAGGAAAGAGGTGACTCGCAGAGGAGCCTCATGCATGCTGCCTGGTTTTACTTCCATAGGGACAACAGGACCCAGAGAGGGTAATATAGTGCCTGAGGTCACACAGCAATAAGTAAGCATTAGAGTACTTCTGGGACCCTCCTGACACAAACATCCCAGAAATCTATGCCCACCCCTTCCTCTGGTCATTTGCCAAAAATTGTCCATGCTCACTGACTACACAGGCTAGGGGAAGGCAATGAAGCTGTAAAAGGACCAGCAGGACCATTTGTGGGGCCAGAGGCCAGGCCCAGCATGGGAGGGAGCCTCTCCTTCATCCGGAGCCACGCCCACTCGGAGCCCTAAACACTGTCTGCCTCTGGTTCTCTTGGCATACTCCAGGGGGCCAAGGCGCCACCCTGAATACTGCTGAGCAGCTCAGACCTTGAGCAAATCCCCCTCCTGCTGACCTGACGCCCACCTACAGCATCCTATCTTGCTCAAGACTGTTTAAAGCAGCAGACGGCTGCCCTGGGGACCAGCTGATGTCTCACTTTGTGGCTTGGCCCAGCCCTAGACAGAGGGAAGGTGGCTCAGTCGCTGTGCTGGCCTCTGTCCCACAGAACACCAGGGACATGGCTGGTCCTGTCCCTGGGGCCTGGCCTCCTGGAGGCCTCGTCTGGCCCCAGAAACAAACATTTCCCCTAATGTGGTACTAGAGATGGGGCCCATCCCAGGAAGGAGGAGGCGTGTCTTCCCAGAGATGGCCCAGTCAGGGCCTTGGGGTGGGGTGAAGGGGGCTGGGACAACAGAGTCCTTTGTTCCCCTCCCAAGAGCAGCCTCCCTGAACCATCGGAGATGAAATGTGTTCTAATCCCAGGGCTGGTCCAGGAGATATGGCCCCATTCTCAGGAGTCCCAGTATGATGGGGGAGACATCCTTCCCTCGGGGGCTTCAGTACAATGCAGGAGACATAGCTCCCACCTGCAGACGCCTGTCTGATGGGGGAAACAGATGCCTCACGCCTGTGTGACGGAGGAGAAATGACCGCCACCTTCAAAAATGCTGGTCTGATGATGGCCACACATTGGCATCCATCAGCTTCCAATCTGATGAGGGAGACTTGTCCCCTCTGAAGCCCCCAGGCTGATGGGGGAGATACAGGTACACCCTCAGGAGCCCACTCTGATGGGGGAAGCACATCCCCCTCCTTCAGGAGTTTCCAATCTGACAGAGGGGCTATGACCCTTCCCCCTTCCTACTCCCCTCCCCCTCCCCTCCCCTCCCCTCCTCTCCCCTCCCCTCCCCCTCCCCTCCTCTCCCCTCCCCTCCCCCTTCCCTCCCCCTTCCCTCCTCCTCCTCTCCTCCTCCCCTCCCCAATGTGGGAGACATGGTTCCATCCTTAGGACCACCACCACCCTCTGCCCCAGTCTTAAGGAAAAGACTAATTTCAGCGCAGGAGCCTCTGAGCTGACAGCAAAGGCTAGAAGGGAGGAAAGAGTTCAGTCCAATTCCACAACCCCCTGCCAGACCTGGAGGTGGATAATGGAACCAACAGAAAACAGAGATAGCCCTGAGCCACAAGAAGCTTATCAACTGGGAAACAAAGACACCTGGGGTATGAATAAATCATAAGAAAGTGCCTTGAAACCCCCAAATCAGCACCCAAGGCCTGCTCATTAGGACTGGCATATCGTTCTGCGGCCCCACCCCTCAGCTCCGGCACCTACACCCAGAATCTGTGCATTCGCCCAGGCTCTTCCTTCTACCTAGGACACCCTCCTCCCCACTAAGCGCTCCTCACGCTCCAGGGCCCATGTCAAAGGGCCACCTCCTCTAGAAGCTTCCCCAGGTCCCCCAGCCTGGGCTAGAGGCCCGTCCTTTCAGAAACCGGCCTCGTGCGTGCCCTCCACTGGGACCAGCTCACACTCCACCAAGGTCCCCCGACCCCTCGGGTCACCTGAGTGGGCCTGGAAGGTTGAGCTGAGGGACCTGGTCTTCTGCTGAAGAGGGGGTACAGGGATGACCCTTCCCAGATCCCCACTGCCTCCAGCCCCACCACCCCGAGCCCGGGTCTCCCACCTTCCTTCAAGAGGCTCACCCCATCTCCAGACACATATAACACAAGATCTCCCCCCACTCCTTCTGTCCGCTGTAGTTCAGCTTTGCCCTCCTAACTCCACCCAAAACCCCTCTCACCAAGGTCACCTTCTGGCCAAGTCCAAGGGCCTTTTTCATGCGCCTCCTCTGTTGGTCCTTCCCTGATTCTCTGGCTGCCAGGACACAGCCTGGGATGCTCTTCTCCGCCTCCTAACAGGCTCCTCTGCATCATCTCCCTTCTCAGGCATCAGTGTTCCCCTAGGCCCTGGCTGTCCCCCACTGTCCTCTCTCCATACCTTCTCCTCGCATGACATCATCCACGCTCGCCAAGTCAGTGCCACTTCTACACCGAAGATTTTCAAATCCTCACCTTCACCCTGACTTCTGTCCTGAGATCCAGATTCATCCATGCAGAAACCTCCCCACATTTTTCCCAGTCAGTCTAAAGCTGACCGCCCTGGCTCTTCTGCCAACCTGCTCCTTTCCCTGCAGGACCCAGCAGGACAGTATGGTCACTGTGGCATCAGCAGACGACAGCTGGCAGAGGCCAGAAGGCCACTCAGGATGTGCTGACTCTCAGCCCCAGGTGTCAGGGACTGAGGTCAGCTCTGGAAGTGGCAAGTCGCTCAGGACCCCTGACTCAGGCCTATGAGAGGCTCTAATCTCAGGCATGGAGATCCAAACATGCAAAGAAGAGTGCCATGGAGAAGTCTGATGCCCAGAGGCCCGGAACTGGGGATCAGAGACAGGGAGTCAGGCTTGTTGCTCCTGCTCCCAGCATCCCCAGGAGTGGCTCTGGCCAAAGTCATAGGATTTCCCCATATTTCAGCCAAGATGGGTCGCACAGGGCTTAACCACCAAGGGAGACCACAGTGAAGGTTCACGTAGAGCTGGTGATTATGTGTCCCTATCACACTTACCCTCTACTCTCCCAGAAAAAAAGATAAAAGAGTATGTAAACTTAGGAAAGAAATTCCACTCTATCCTATTACCTCTCAGGAAGTCCCTCC
The DNA here is from genome assembly GCF_023851605.1 of Tamandua tetradactyla. NCBI lineage: Eukaryota > Metazoa > Chordata > Mammalia > Pilosa > Myrmecophagidae > Tamandua > Tamandua tetradactyla. The sequence continues at coordinate 70,227,858 of NC_135334.1, read as the reverse complement.
TGTTGTCTAAATCAGATCCTTTGTGCTGCCGACTGAGTTAGTAGAAACAGCAAGGCCCAGAAGCAATGCACAACTTGAGCTGGGGACTTCTGGGGGAGGCCAGCTGTGAGCCAGACAAGCCTCCCTCCTGGCTGAATGTGTGGAGCAGCAGAGAGGACTTCGAAGGCAGAAAGGCCTGGGCTCAAACCCTCAATGGCTGAATGCCAGTGGACAAGTTATTTAATCTCTCCTAGTCAGTTTCCTCCTCTGCAAAATGGGAATAACAATCCCTACTTTAGGAGTATCTTTGGGAAAGTCAAATGAGATTATGCATATAAATCTCCGGACAAATACCAGGGACCCAACAAAGGTCCAGTCAACCAGCAAGGCTGATGGGTTCCACCCCTTTATTAATATCTCTCAGTTCCACCTGGGCCTCAGTTCAGATCTCATCTTCTCTCAGGCCTGTCCCAGGCTTCTCACTGGTCTTCCTGCTTCCAGGCCGGTCCCTCCCACTTACCCTCTCTGCTACTGCCAAACGCATGTCTCTGAAACAAATATCTACTCCCATCCCTCCCCTGCCCCACACTCTTCTCTGACTCACCACTGACTTCAGGAGAAAATCCCTCTCCCTTGTTTGACGTTCCAGGCTGCTGATGACTGGCCTGTGTTTACCTCTTACAGCTCATCTATCATAGCTAACCCAACCACCAGACCACGGGTGTTGCTTCATGCCTCCAAACCTTTGCACATTCTGCACCCATGGCCAGGAATGACTTCCGCCTCCCGGGCCCCTCATCCTTCCAGTTGAAGCTCAGTAGCTCCAATACCGCCTCCTTCCCAGGAAAGTTTCCCGTATCATGCCCTCTGCCTAGGGCAGGATTGGGGACTCCTTCTTAGGCATCCCCCAACACATGTAACCCTGCATTATAATCACCTGCTCTGCCCTCAATCCTCTGGGGGCACAGTAGAGTCCTTCATGTCTGAGCCCCAGCCCCTGGTACCCAGAAGGCACTCAGTCAGCATTTGTCGACTGAATGTGGGCTTGATCCCAGTGTGTACCTGCCTGTACGGTACCATCGAGGCACTGTCTCATCCCCTCTTTCCCATTTAGTCCGAGAGGCCAGTGGCAGTTTCTAATTAATTTTTGTCTTCACTTTCAAATGGGGGAGTGTGATTCAAGGAGGAGGGATGGATGCAATGACTTCTGATGCTTAAAGTATTAGATATTTGCAATTTCCTCTTCTAAGTCATAAGTCAAGTAGAATCCCGTGGTTTACAGAACCAGGCAGTCTATTATCTATTTTGCTCTTCTCTTCCAAATTCCTCAGGAAACCCATCTGGAAAGGTGGAGAGGGGCCTCCAGGGGCTGCAGGGGTGCCTGTGGGGGACGGCAGGGGTTTAGCCAGTCCTGAGCTCCACGCTGCAAGCAGTAGTCTTACCCTGCCCAGTGAATCCCGTAAACTGAGGAGAGCCCTGAGATGGAAGAAAAATGGGAGAACCAAGGTCCAGAAGGGTGAAGGCAATCACCCAAGGTCCCCCCAGTGAGTTAAAGGAATATCAGGGGAGAGTCACGGAAAAAGTCCTGGCCTCAGAGACAGGATTTCCAACAGACGCCTTTGGGGCCTGGCTGCCCTTGGTGGCCCCATCCTGCTGACAATCCATGACAAGCCAGTGACACTTCTCCCCAAGACGCAAAGAGGCAGACCAAGGCCCAAGAGGGCTGAGTCACCCTGATGGTGAGGCAGGAGCAGCAGAGGAGAGGAGCCGTGGCTCCTGACTCCCACTCCGCCCTCGGGAAGGAAAGCCAGACCTCACCATTCAGAGGGTCTTTGCTCCTGGGAAGATGCACGTGGCGCAGAAGGGAGTCTGAGGGCAGAGACCTGGGCCATAGGGCTGGCCAGGCTGGCTGAAACAGGGAGCGTCCATCGCGTCGAAAGCAGGCTTCTCGTGATCTTCTGCAGTTGCCTACAAAGCCGGAACCCCCATGCACACAGCAGAGAACCCCACCCTGGCCCCCAAATCCAGGACCCCTGAGGGACTTGGCAGTGCCCAAAGTGAGCCACAGAAAAATGGACCAAGGGGGTTCCAGCTTTTGCCCTATCTCTGACCCTTCTTAACCATAAGCAAGTCAGGTGGCCTCTCAGTGCTCTAGTTCCTCTACCAGAAAACAGGAAGAGGAAAATTAACCTTCCAGAGCCGTCAAGAGGATGGCTGGGGAACAGTTTGTAAATGTTAAGAGGATATGTTATCTCTGAGCCTCGGTGTCTTCTTCCAGAAATTGGAAATGATTTCTGGAGCACCTTTTTCAGCTGTTGAGAGAATCTCAGATGGCAGTGGGTGAGAAATCACTTTGATGGTGGTCCCAAAATACCATGACAGGGCCATTTCTCTCCAGTCTATTAGCACATTCAGGGAAAAAATGTGCCTGTGCATCTTCAATCTCCAAACTATGCCTTGTACATAGTAGGCTCTCGATAAATGATCATTGGAAACAAGGAGAGAGGGGGTAGGGTGGAGCAAGGGAAAGGAGAAGGGAGATCAGAGACAAGGAACACAAGGATAGGACAAGATAAAGAAAGAAACAAATGAAAGAGCGGCTTGCAGAAGCAGTAAGAGGAGGAGACAAGGGAGGGGCTTCTGTCAGAACTTAAGGGGGTGAGAAGAATTAAGGACAGAACCAGGGAGACAGAGGTGAGTACCGGACCGGGGCTTGTCTGGGTCCCACGGAGCAGTCTCTGCGGGTCGCCTTGCCCCTGCATCCTCTCCCCTTTTGCCCCAGTTTCCCATTTCAGAAGCATGGCCACTCCCTTTCCAGTCAAAGTCTTTCAGGGCAGGCTGCTCAGAAGACAGGAGCCCCTTTCCCCACCTCCAGCTCAAAACAAATCCTGGCCAGCCACGCCAGGCCTCGGGAACCAAAGGGAAAGGAAATAGAGCCCATGGATCCTGCTTTCCCCAGGCTCCCCCACCCCGTGTGTGTGTGTGTGTGTGTGTGTGTGTGTGTGTGTGTGTGTGTGTGTGTGTGTGTGTGTGTGTTTCCGTGTCTCACCGTGCGGGGACTGGAGGGAGCGGGTCAGCAGTCCCGAGATCTGTTAGCTTGTTCCCACGGGGCGCCAGTCTGTGTGGGTGTTATTCTGATGTGTGTCTGCATGGGTCAGTGTTGTTGTGGTCTGGTGTTGGTGAGATATGTGCCAGCACAAGTGAGCGTGTCAGCGAAGGTAACACTGTGTGTGTGCCTGCAGGAGTGTTTATGACAATTAATGCAAGAGACTATGTATACCGGTGTGCGCCCACATGCATGTGCCAGCATGGGGGTATGTTGGCGTGTGTACCCGTGGATGCCAACAGTATGAATATGTTGACAATGAGTGTATACTGGTGTGTGCACCAAGGGTGTCACTGTATGGGACGAATGTCTGGTCGTGAATGTCAGTGTGTGTGCCGGCATGAGATCGCCCGAGAATGAGTGTGCCCTGTGTACCCACGAGTGTGTGTGCCATTGTGTGTCAACCTGCCCCCGTGAGTCCCTGCGTCTGCCCGCCAGTGCTGGGTGTCTGCGAAGGAGTGAGTGTGTGTGAGTGTGTTCCGGCGTGGGGCCGACCTGTCCTCGCCCTTTGGGTACCCTGGCCCACGGCCTCTCCCGGGGACCACACGAAAGACCTCGGGCGGAGGAGAGCTGGGAGCCAGACCACGGCAGTCCTCGGGTGGCCGCGAACGCAGCGCCAGGACGCGGACTCGAGGCCCCGCCAGAGCTCTCGCCCAGGTCGGCCAAACGCGTGCCGGGCCGGGCCGTCGCCCGCACTCACCGTGTCCCTTTGTCGCCCATGGTCCGCGGCGGCCGCAGGGAGGTCCGCGGCGTCAGCGTCCAGCCTGGAAAATCCCCGGCCGGCAGGAGGAGCGCCCGCCAGCCCGCTCCCGGCTCCCTGCTCCGCCTCCTCGGCTCGACCCGCAGCCGCCGCCGCCGCCCCCGCCCCCGCCCCCGGTCCCCGCCCGCCGCCCCGCTGCGCCGCGCAGCGCCAGGGCAGCGGCCAGGGGCGTGGAACCGTGCGTGCGTGTATGTGTGTGTGTGTGTGTGTGTGTGTGTGTGTGCGCGCGCGCGCGCGCGAATGTGACTGTCTGTCTGTGCCTGTGTCTGCCTCTGTGTGTGTGCGCGAAGGCTCGAGCGCAGGGCGGTGGTACGGGTCAAGGCTCCGAGGTCGGCATTTGGGGATATACATGGGCATATGTCCAGCTGTATGCCTCTCTGTGTGCGTGTGTACGTGTGTATGTGAGGGAGCACGCTGGATTGGGTAAACGTGCGCCTGTGTGCACGCGAGGGTGTGTGCCGGTGCGGGTGCGTGGGTACGGCTGTGTGCACGGGCCTATTATAGAGTGTATTTGCGTGGTTAGAGGGGTGTGCACGTTTTTGTGCAGTTGTGCGTGTGTGCGCACGCCGTGGGTGCGAGCGCACTCTCTTGCGCACACCGGGGGCAGCCTTTGCGAGTGTCGGTGGGTGGAAGCCTCAGGTCTGCCGAGCCCCGGGCCAAACCCCTGGCGGCGTCCGGATGGTAGTGGCTGGGGTTAGGGGTCGGTGAGACTCCGGGCGCCTGGCAGGGCCCTCGCCCTAGGCACCAGCCCCTCCCTCGCTTCTGGAGAGATAATAACGAACAGCCCTACAGGGACAGGAAAAAGAGGAGGAAGGGGCAGGAGAAGGCAGTGTCGACGCTGGAGAACTGATAAGGGTGGGGAGACAGGAGGCGAGCCGGGGCTTCGAGTGGCAGCCCAGGAAGAGGAAGCTGTGAGAAGGGGAGAAATGGAGTACAGGAAGGGGACATAGAGCTGGCCTGCTGCGTGCTTGGCAGTCTAGCCTCGAAAGCACCCGGGCCCAGCTCCACCACCTGCCGGGGGTGACCCTGGACATCAGCCCTGTCATAGCCAATTTCCAAACCTGTAAAGTGGGAATATTAATACCAGCCTGGAGAATTGTTCCTAGGAGTTGTTCCTAGATTGAAAGCACTCACTTGTGTTTGCTGAACTCCCCGAGTGCCTGGCATGCAGTAGGTGCCCAGTAAATGTTAGGCCACTCTCTCCAGGCTCCTTGGTGTCCTGTGAAATGCTGGCTGACATCCTTCTTTGCCTAAGGTCCCTGACTGCTTTGCAGTGTGAGGTCTTCCCTTCAGGTCACTGCTGGGATTTGGTCTAATTGACCCTGATGGATCCCTAATATCGGAGTATTACTGAGAGAAAAGGAAGCTGTAATTTACTCTGATGTGATTGCAGGTCTGTAAACATCTCCTGTAATTATGTTCATATATACATATATATATATATAGTTGAGTAATGATATCCCAGTATCGTTCAACATAATTACTGTAATTATGTCCATATTGGGGGAGGGGGAGGAATGGGCAGGCAGGGTGGTCCAAGGTCAGGGTCAAAGCAATGTTAGGAGCCAAGAGAGCGTGGATTAGGGCCCAGAACCCCCCTCCCTCCTTGGCCTCTGGGCTCCAACCTCACCCCCACAGCGGGAGGAGAGGAAGTCACCTGCTGGGTGTGGGAGACAGGGAGCGGGAGACAGGGAGCATGAGAGGAGCAGACCAGAGGCCTCCTTGATGACAGGAGGTTCACTCTGTGAGCCAGAGAGGACCCGAGCCAGAATGGAGAGGCCAGGGCCTGCCAGCCTCTGCACCCCAGTTTCTCCACCTATAAACACTCATTCACTCAACCCAGAGGATCCTCTGTAGTTCTGCCCATGCTAGTGCCCAAATCACAAGTGCAAATAAGTTCAGTGAGTCCAGGGAGCTGCATCTGATGGTTCCAGGTACTCACTGCCCTGCACAGCTTTTCCCAGGTTGGAAAGCATGGCGTGAGCATTCTAGGGACGCCAAACGGATCGCTAGACTGTGGAGGCAGGCATTCAAGATGTCACGTATGTCCCACTAGCCTGTAAAATTCCCAAGAGAGGATGTGGTGTGTCTGGCACTAGTTAGCACCCACAATTAGGTGAGATAAATGCTCTTTACCCTATTTTATAAATGAGCAAACTGATGCTCAGAGAAGCTAAGGAATTTGCCTGAGTCCACAGCCTCCTCTGGACCTTGGCCTCTGACCTCCCTTCCTCTGGCCCTTCCCGAAGGGGAGTTAATTCATAGGAAAGCCAGAATTTGACCTTTGATTATAGCCTTTATTCAATAGCTTTTGTTTAAGTTTTCTTAAATTTTATTTTTATTTTTTAAAGGAGTTGTAGGTTTACAGAAAAATCCTTATTCTACCCTCACTCATGCATCTTTCCCTATTATTAACATTTTGCACTAGCATAGTACATTTGTTACAATTGATGAACCAATATTATTATATTAAATTATCGACTGAAGTCCATAGTTTACATTAGGATTCACTCATTGTACTGTACAGTTCTATGGGGGGGGTTAGTATTTATTTATTGTAGTAACATACCTCTGCTGGTTTGAAATTGTTACGTATCCCAGAAAAAGCCAAGTTCATTTAATCCATTTTGGTAGGGGCAGACCTATTGTGGGTGGGATCTCTTGGTGAGGTGGTTTCCATTTAGATGTAACCCGGCTCATTCAAGGTGGGTCTTAACCCTTCACTGGAGTCCTTTATGAGAGGAAAAAAGACAGGAAAAGCCCAGAGAGCTCAAAGAGAGAAATACCAAGAGGGCTTGGAGAGAAAAGCTCTGGGAGAAACAAGAAAGGACACACAGAAACTGAAAGAGCCAGAACCTGCAAGCAGTGAAACCCGGGAGAGAAGGATCAGCAGCCGCTGGCCCTGTGCTTTCCCGTGTGACAGAGGAACCAGGATGTCAGCAGCCTTTCTTCAGAGAAGCTATTGTCTTGTTGATGTCTTAATTGGGACCTTTTCATGGCCTTAGAACTGTAAATATGTAAACTAATAAATCCCATTGTAAAAGCCAACCCATTTCTAGTATATTGCATTCCAGCAGTTTTAGCCAAGGGAGACAATACTATTTCCCATTTTAACCACTTGCAGGAATACAGTTCAGTGGCATTAATTACACTCACTGTGCTACAATCACCACCACCCATTACAAAACTTTAAACAGTACCCATTAAACATTAACTCCCCATTCCCCATCCCACCCCTGGTACTCTGTAATTTTCTTTCTAGCTCTATGAATTTGGATATTCTAGTTATTCCATATAAGTGAAATCATTCAATCTTTATCCTTTGGTAGCCGGGTTATTTCACTCAACATGCTGTATGTCATCAATGTTGTAGCATGTATCAGAAATTCTTTCCTTTTTACTGCTAAATAATATTCCATTCTATGTATAAGCCACCTTTTGTTTATCCATTCATCCATTGATGGACATTTATATGTTAGTTTCTTGACTGCTAAAACAAATACCATGCAATGGACTGGCTTAAACAAATGGGAATTTATTGGTGCACAGTTTCGAGGCTAGAAGTCCAAAGTCGAGGTATGAGCAAGGCTAATGCTTTCTCCCTGAAGACTGGGGCATTCTGGGGCTGGCTGCCGGCAATCCTTGGTCCTTGGCTTTTTCTGTCTTCTCCTGTCTCTTCTGGATTCTGCTGACTTACAGCTTCTTGCTTCTTCCCATGACTCTCTCTTTCTGTGGCTTTCTTGATGAGGTTTCCATATGAGGACTGACACCCATCCTGCTTCAGTTGGGCCATACCTTACCGAGGCAGCCTCATCAAAAAGTCCTATTTAAAATGGATTCACCCACAGGGATGGATTAAGATTAAGAACATGTTTTTCTGGAGTATATAAATCCAAGATACCACCCTTGGATTGTTTCTGCTTTCTGACTTTTGTGAATAATGCTGCTAGGAACATCTGTATGCAAATATCTGTTCACATCGCTGCTTTCAATTCTCTGTGGTATATACCTGGAGTAGAATTGCCAAATAATACGGTAAATCTGTACTCAATTTTCTGAGGAACCGTCAAACTATTTTTCACAGTAACTGCACCATTTTACCGCACCAACAATGCACAAGGATTCCGATTTCTCCACCTCCTTGCCAGCTCTTGTTATTTTCTGAAGTTTTACTAATACCCATTCTAGTAGGTATGAGGTGGTAGCTCCTCGTGGTTTTGATTTGCATTTCTCTAATGTCAGTGATGTTGAGCATCTTTTCATATGCTTCTTGGCCATTTATATATCTTCTCTGGAGGAATGTCTGTTGTCCTTGTCTTATAAGTCCTTGGCCCATTTCGTAGTTGGGTTGTTGGTCTCTTTGTTGTTGAGCTGTAGAAATTTTATATATTCTGAATATTAAACCCCTATCAGACAAATGACTTCCAAATATTCTCCCATTCTGTAGATTGTCTTTTCATTTTCTTGAAAATGTCCTTTGATATACGAAAAGTTTCTTTTTAATTTTTTAGGTATGAAAAAAGAAATTTGTTTATTGAGAGCAAGAGGATGCAAACTATAAAAATTAAAAGCTTATCTGGCATTTAATTGACTTTCCTTCTACTACTTGTCAAATGGCAGTTTGGATTTTATTTGTACACTTTCTAAGAACCCCGATCTGTTTTGAAGTCCTTATGCAGAGAGAAGCTGTGGGGCAGATTCCTTAAGCAATTCTTGGGATAATTCTTATGAAGGTGGGGGGAATTAATTCCTCAATTCTGCCTACTTTTTCCCTTCTGCTTCATGTGTACTACAAAACAGTCATTGTACTGGTAGTGAGCCCAGCAATTAGCAAAAAGAAGCTCTGGAAACCCAACTTGCCATCTCAACACTGGTCCAGATCCTTCATTATTTTGTCTACAGCTAGAGGGTCTTTTTATTGTCCAAAAATCTGGAGAATTGCTTTTCCATGAGAACTCTCAGGTCCTCCTTTGTTAAGTAGACTTTATCCCCAAGAAATTTGTGAAACATAAACATCATGATTTCCAAGGCATGTTCCATCTGAGATGTTCCTCTAGCACAGTCAGTTGAAACATTGCCTGGGAGGCACATGCATGGCCAGTCTTTTTATTTTGATGAAGTCAAATTTAAATCTATTTTTTCTTTTGTTGCTCATGTTTTTGGCGTCATATCGAAGAATCCATTGCCTAATACAAAGTCCTAAAGAGATTGCTTTATGCTTTCTTCTAGGAATTTTACAGTTCTGTTTCCTATCTTTAGGTCTTTCATCTACTTTGAGTTTACTTTTGTATTTAGTGTGAGTTAGGGGTCCACTTTCATTCTTTTGCATGTGGATATCCAGTTTTCTGAGCATCATTTGTTCAAGAGGCTATTTTTCCCCACTGAGTGGACTAGGCACCCTGTCAAAAATTAATTGGCCGTAGATGTGTGGGCCGTAGATTTTACTTCTGAACTCTCAATTCTGTTCCATTGGTCTGTATGTCTGCCCTTCTGCTCATACTGTATTGTTTTGATTTCAGTAGCTTTGTAATAGTTTTATTTTTATTTTTCATGTAATAGGTTTTGAAATCAGGAAACGTGAGTCCTCTAATTTTGTTCTTCTTTTTCAAAATGGCTTTGGCTATTTGGGATCCCTTACCCTTCTATTTGAATTTGACGGTTGGCTTTTCAATTTCTGTGAGGAGGACTGTTGGAATTTTTATCAGGATTGTATTGAGTCTGTAAATCACTTTGGGTAGTATTGACATCTTAACAATATTTAGTGGTTCAAACCATGAACGTGGAATGTTCTACAATTTATTTAGGTCTTCCTTAATTTTTTTCAATTATATTTCATAGTTTTCAGTGTATAAGTCTTTTACCTCCTTCTTTGAATTTATTCCTGGGTATTTTATTTTTTTAATATTATTGTAAAGGGAATTATTTCTCAATTTCGTTTTTAGCTTATTCATTGCTGGGGTATAAAAACTCAGCTGATTTTTTACGTGTTGCTCTTATACTCTATAACTTTGCTAAATTCATTTAACAGCTTGTAGTAGCTTTCTTGTGGATTCTTTGGGATTTTCGATATATCGTGTCATGCCATTTGAATAGAGATAGTTTTACTTCTTCTTTCTATTTTGGATGACTTCTTATTTCTTTTTCTTGCCTACTTACTCTGACTAGACTTTCCAGTACAATGTTGAATACTTGTGGTGAAGGCAGGCATCCTTGTCTTCTTCCTGATCTTAGGGAGAAAGCTTTCTGTCTTCACCCTGGAGTCTGATGTTAGCTGTGGGTTTTTAATAAATATCCTTTATCATAATGAGGAAGTTTCCTTCTATTCCTAGTTTTCTGGGTGTTTTTATCAAGAAGGAGTATCTGAAATAACTGTTTATTGAAGATGCATTATATGCCAAGTATGGTTCAAGGAGCTTGCAAATCAGTGGTCAGCAGGGCAGATGGAGCTTTCATTTCAGTGAGGAATCCAGGTTGGGGGAAGAGAAGTTAACAAGAGTTCTTTTGATGTACCTGTCAGGTTCTAGGAACAATCTACTTATGAATTACTTGTATAATTAAAATTAATAGAACTATAAAAATGGTAACACTGGGAACTTTATACATATAAACAAAATTTGCAACAGCAATAAATGTTGAGAAGGAAATAACACAATAATGAACTAAAGAATGGCTGAGTCGAGTGTGCTTAAACGTCAGCTGGGCTGAAACCTGCAGATAGAAACCAGGAGTGTGAAGAGTTAGGAGAAGAGCTTCCAGGCAGACAGAGCAGCAAGTGCAAAAGCTTAGCCTTTCAGAAACAGGAGCAAGAACAGTGTGCCTGCCAAACAGAGTCGAGAGGGTATCCTGGAGGTTATTCTTACGCATTAAGTAGATATCACCTTTTTGCTCAAGATGTAGTGGAGAGGCTGGAGAGAACTGCCTGAAAATGTAGAGCTGTGTTCCAGTAGCCATGTTTCCTGATGATGATTGAACAATGATATAGCTTTCACAATGAGACTCTGTGAATGTGAAAACCTTATGTCTGATGCTCCTTTTAGCTACTATATCAACAGAAAAGTAGAACATATGGAATAAAAATAAATAATAGGGGGAACAAATGTTAAAATAAATTCAGTTTGAAATAGTGGTAAATGAAAGTGAGGGGTAAGGGGTATGGTACGTATAGTTTTTTTTTCTCTATTATCATTTTATTTCTTTTTACGTTGTCTTCTTATTTCTTTTTCTAAATCGATGCAAATGTACTAAGAAATGATGAATATGCAACTATGTGATGATATTAAGAATTACTGATTATATATGTAGAATGGAATGATTTCTAAATGTTTTGTTTGTTAATTTTTTTAATTAATAAAAAAAAACAACGTTAAAAAAAAAAAGAACAATGTGCCTGGATTCTGGTGAACAGGGCAAGGTGGTGGAGAGGAGGCAGATAGGGGCCAGTTCTTGCAGGGCCTTGTAGTGGGGGAGAGGAGTTGGGGAGCCAGTGGCAGGTTTAGGCAGAGGAGTAAGGTATCTGTTCTACATCTTTAAAGGTCACTTTGGCTGTTAGATAGAGACAATTTGGAGTGACACGAGAGGAGAGGCAGAAGCCATTATTGCAGAAGCCAAGAGAGAATGGATAATAGCTTGTACTGGGATTGGTAGAGGTTTGCGCTACGGTGATGGCAGCAGAAACAAAGAGAAGTAAAGAGGCTCAGTTATACTTGGAGGAAGAGCCAAAGCCTGCTAAGGAACTAGATGTAGATGATGGAAGATCCACGTTGATGCAGAGGTTTGGGCCAGGGTCTGTTGGTTCCACTCCCCATGAAGGCCACCTGCCTAGGCATTTTTTCAAAGTAAATGATGATGGAGAGAACTGAAGAGCTCATCCCTTCCTGCCTCAACCCATTTCTAACACATCCTCCGCTCGAATATCAGAGTGATTTTGCAAAAACGCAAATGTATACTACTGCTGAGCTCACAGGAGATGGTTGTCTTCAACCATGCCTCAACTTGGGTGGGTCATTCCTGAAATTTGCCTTCATGATGATAATTCCTTACAAAAGAGGAAGTCTTATTCCTGCTTGATTAATGATAAAACAGAGGCTTTAAAAGGTAAAATATTTAGGCCAAAGATATAGCAAAGAGAAGATAGAGCTAGGGGGCCCAAACCCAAAGAAGCATCTGCTTACCTGGTCAAGTAGTTGACTATCAGATTGAAGCCTGAGTGTCTAGGAGGTTGTTAGGTAGATAACTTTTCAGCTTCCTCTTCAAAAGAGGATTTGAGGCTGACTCCTTTGAGATGTTAGAGGTTAAGAAAGAAAAGAATTTCAGTCAACTTTCTTGTTCACCTCAATCCATATCAACCTGGGATTGGATTTATTCCTCCTAACTGTCTCCCATTAAAGCTGGAGAGGTAGGCAGGAGCCAGACTACACAGGGCCTGGGGGGTCATGGTAAAGAATTTGGTCTTTATCCAAAGATCAATAAAGAGGCTTTGAAGGATTTTAAGCTAAGCAGTGACATGATAAGACAGGCATTTTGAAAAAACTGCTCTGGCTGTTGTATGAAGAATGCATTGGCCATTGGCCAGAATGGATGCAGAAGAGGCCATATCAGCAGTTTAGGGGAGGAGTGATGACTGCATTCCAGGAGAGGACATACAACAGCTGCAAAGCCAGCGAGGAAGGAAAGGGCATGACACTGGGGAAAATCAGTTCAATCTGTGGCCGAAGCACAGAGAGGGTGAGGGAGGGATCTGGAAGGGAAAATGTAGGCCATATCCTGAGGAAACAGACTCAGAGACTGAGCAGCTCCCCAATATGGCAATGGTTGTTTTAGCAGGCCCTATACCTTTGAACCAAAGTCCCCAATGCATCTGACTGGCTGAGCCTAGGTCACATGTTCATGCTCTAGGTCATGTGACCCTGTCGTTGCCCTTAGGGATGCTAAGAAGCTGTGTAGTTGCCATTTACAACGTTCATCCTGGAAGATGGGCTTTTACTCATTCCAAGACTCATAAGATGGAAAATTCCCCAAACATTAAAAAGGAGTTTGGAGGTTGAACAGCCAAAAAAATGCAAATGTCCCCTTCACTGGAAAATGCAGAAAGGGACAGAAAAATATTTGAAGAAATAATGAAATAATGGCTGGAAATTCCATAACTGGTGAAAACATCAATTAAAGACCCAAGAAGTTCAGACAACAGCTAAGCACACCATAATCAGACTGATGAAAACCAAAGATAAGAAATCTCTCAAAATCATCTAGAGAAGAAAAGACATTACATACAGATTAGTTCAGATTACACACAGGGGAATAATCTGATTATTTTATATATATAAAATGATATATGATAATGAATGATGACTGACTTCTCATCAGAAACACAGAGGCCAGAAGGCAGTTGGATGACATCTTTAAGTACTGAAAGAAAAAAAATATTGTCAATCCAGAATTCTCTAGCCAGCAAAACTATCCTTCAAAAAAATGAATGTGAAATGAAGATATTTTCAGTTAAATGAAAACTGAGAACACTCAGCACAGCAGACTTTCACCACAGGAAATACCAAAGGAAGTTCTTCCAACTAAAGAAAATGGCACCAGATAGAAATCCAGATCTTCAGAAATAATGAAGAGCTCCAGAAATATTAAATATGGGGAAAAATATAAAAGATCATCTTTGTTTCTTAAGTCCTTTATAAGGCATTTAACGGATAAAAACCAAAATCATAACATTTTATTGCATGATTTTGAGGGCGTGGGGTGGGGGAGGTGCATGGTCTGGGAACTGAACCCGGGTCTCCCACATGGAAGGCGAGCATTCTACCGCTGCACCACCCAGGCACCCTAATGTACGATTTTTAATGCATGTAAAAGTAAAGTGTATTATAACATAGCATAAAGGAAAGGGTGTAAATGGAATTATGCTATTGCAAAGTTTCTATACTTTTTTCTCAGTAGATTGTGATAAGTTATGGATGCATATTGTAATCCCTAGAACAATGAATTTAAAAGACGAATGGGTATAGGTGAAAAGCTAATACATAAAATTGAGCATGAAAGATATTTGACTGCTCAATATCTGAAAGGAAAAACAGAGGAACAAAAACAGATGGCACAAAAAAGAAAACATATAGCAAAATGGTAAACCTAAGTCCTACCATATAAATAATAGACATTACATGTAAATGGGGCGGTGTGACCATGGCTCAGTGGCAGAATTCTCACCTGTCGTGCCGGAGACTCGGGTTTGATTCCTGGTGCCTGCCAATGCAAAAAGAAAAACTAAATAAATAAATGTATATATTTATAATGATCTAATCATTTCATTTAAAGGATAAAAATATAAGACTCAACTATGGCCTTCAACAGATGTGCTTTAAAAAAAAAAGATGAGGGGCGGGCCGCGGTGGCTCAGCGGGCAAAGTGCTTGCCTGCTATGCCGGAGGACCTCGGTTCGATTCCCGGCCCCAGCCCATGTAACAAAAACGGAGAAACAGAATACAATAAAAACAAGAAAATGTTTAAAGATGTTTCCCTTTCTTCCTTCCTTCCTTCCTTCTATCCTTCCTTCCTTCTCTCTGTCTTTCCTTTAAAAAAAAAAAAAAAAAAAAAAAAAAAAAAAAAAGATGAAAAAAGATATACCTGTGAAAACTGTGAACAAAGGAAAACTGGTGTACTTATATTAATATCAGAAAAGAGACTTGAAGGCAAGGATCATTATTTGAGATATAGCGGTACATTTCATAATGACAGAAAGGTCAGTTCAACAGGAAGACATGCAACCATAAATGGGTGTTCATCTAATAATGGAACTTCAAAATACACGAAGAAAAAAGGGAAATAGAGAAATCCACAATTATGTTAGAGATACAGCCCCCTCTCAGTAAGAACATCCAGACAAAGATAAGAAAAATTATAAAATATTTGAATAATACAGTCAACCAGCTTGACCTAATTGACATTTATATACACTGCAACCACACACGCTGGCCAGGTACGCATAGATCATTCACAGAGATAAACCGTAGGCTGAGGGATACAAAATCTCAAAACATTTCAAAAGATTGAAATCCTACACAGTACTTTTCTGAAAACAACAGAATTAGAAATCAATAAAATTAAGATATCTTGTCACAAATATTTGGAAATTAATTAACGCCCTTCTAAATAGTGCATGGATCAAAGAAGAACTCACAAGAAAAAAACAGAAAATATTTCAAACTAAGTGTTTACATATCAACATATCAAAATATGATAAAAAATAGAAAAAAATTTTAAATGCAAAAAAGAAAAAGAAAGAAAGAAGAAAAACCAAAAATAATAAAACGTTTTAAAATTGCAAGTTAAACAAGTGTGTAGTGGGAAATGTACATCTTTAAATACTTACATTAGAAAGGAATAAAGGTTTAAGATCAATGGGAAATATACAGCTTTGAATACTTTACATTGAAAGGAATAAAGGTTTAAGGTCAATGATCTAAGATTCTACCTTAAGAATCAAGAAAACAAAGAGCAAATTAAATCCAAAATAACCGAAGAAAGAAAATAATAAATACTAGAGTAGAAATAAATAAAACAGCAAACAAACAGTAGAGAAAGTCAACAAAGCCAAATATGGGCTCTGTGAAAACAAAATAATAAAATTATTAAATCCCTGCAATACCAATTTAAAAAAGAAGAAAGAAAACAATTACTAACGCTATATGAAATAGAAAATACTGCAGTTCCTAAAGACATTTAAATGGATGATAAGGGAAATTGATGAACTTTATGACAATAAATTCCACAACTTTAGATGAAATAAATTCCTTGAAACACACAAATTACCAAAACTGTCAGATAAAGAACAAAATATGTGAATCCATTATCAGAAACCTTCCCACAAACAAATTTCAGGTCTGGAAGATTTAAATGATGAATTCTATAGAACATTTAAGAAAGAAAGAAATACACTTTCCAAATTGTTTCATGAGGCCAGGAAAATCCTAATACCAAAACCTAAAAAGACATGCAAATTTATTGCTAGGAAATAAGCATGCATGTGTATAAAGGTTTTCTGTAAAAGTGTGTATTAAAGCATGTTTTTTTATTTATTAATTTAAAAAATTAACAACAAACAAACAAAACATTAAGATATCATTCCATTCTACGTATATAATCAGTAATTCTTAATATCATCACATAGTTGCATATTCATAATTTCTTAGAACATTTGCACCGCTTTAGAAAAAGAAATAAAAAGACAACAGAAAAAGAAATAAAACGATAACAGAGAAAAATAAGATTATACATACCATACCCCTTACCCCTCGCTTTCATTTACCACTAGCATTTCAAACTAAATTTAACATTTGTTCCCCCTATTATTTATTTTTATTCCATATGTTCTACTCTTCTGTTGATAAGGTAGATAGAAGGAGCATCAGACACAAGGTTTTCACAATCACAGAGTCACATTGTGAAAGCTGTATCATTGTTCAATCATCATCAAGAAACATGGCTACTGGAACACAGCTCTACATTTTCAGGCATTTCCCTCCAGCCTCTCCACTACATCTTGAACATCAAGGTGATATCTACTTAATGCGTAAGAATAACCTCCAGGATACCCTCTCGACTCTGGAATCTCTCAGCCATTGACACTTTGTCTCATTTCACTCTTCCCCCTTTTGGTCGAGAAGTTTCTCTCAATCCCTTGATGTTAATTCTCAGCTCATTCTAGGGTTTTTCTCAGTCCCTTGATGTTGAGTCTCAGCTCATTCCAGGATCTCTGTCCCACGTTGCCAGGAAGGTCCACACCCCTGGGAGTCATGTCCCATGCAGAGAGGGGGAGGGTGGTGAGACTGCTCATCATGTTGGCTGGAGAGAGAGGCCACATCTGAGCAACTAAAGAGGCTCTCTTGGGGGTGACTCTTAGGCCTAAATTTTAAGTAGACTTGACCTATCCTTTGTGGGGTTAAGTTTCATATGAACAAACCCCAAGACTGGGGGCTCAGCCTATAGTAAAGCATGTTTTTTAAGAGTAAAGCTTTGGGAATCAATTGTGTCCAACAATATGTGCTTCATTAAATAAACATGAGAAAAGAGACATTGCAAAATATATATATATAGCTAAATATTTCTCAAGAAAATCCTAAACAAAATACAAACAAATGGGATCCAGTCATAGATTAAAAATGTAATATACCATGGTTAAATAAAGTTATCCCAAGAATGGAAGGTTATGTTCTAAAATCAATCAATGTAATTTATAGCATTAACAGACTAAAGGAGAAAAACCATACAATCATCTCAATAGATGAAGAAAAAAAACATTTGACAAAATATAACACCCTTTCCCATGCCTTACTTATATGGATTGACTATAATATACAAACTAAGGGGATTGAACTCGAGAGTGTGGGTTATCAGGTTGGGGGCTATTATAAAGAGTCCTAGATTGTAAGCTCTTACAGCAGTCACACATATTCAGGAGTTGTAATTGCTATTTCTCAATTCCAAGATACTGAGCTAATTGTGCATAACCTGGTTGGTCCCTGAAACTTCAGGTATTTACGTGACACTTGACACTCTGAGTTAGCGCACTGAGGCTATGAAAGTCAGCGTTACCCCATACGGCAACTGTTTAAAAAGTTGAAAAACTGATCAGACTTTGACTAGAGACATGAATGAAGCTGATCTGGATAAGATTAAGGTGAATCAGGATACAGGGTAAAGGATGATATGGTCCATATTTTAAAACTTCAACTTCTGTGTAAGACCAAAGGAAGGGATGTTTATTTGGTGCAAAATTTATATTTTGGGTAACACATTATCTAGATTAATTTGTATGAACAGTTTATTTGAACACCATAATTACATGCGATCTTGACTACGTTAGTGTTATACCCAATATATCTCGGAGTAATTTGGGCAGAGCATAAAAAAGCATTTGCAAAGTCCCTTTGGGGGACTTGGGAGAAAGGAGGAAACGTTAAGCTTACCCATCTGGGGAATTCCTGATATTCTCACCAGCAGTGGAAACAACCAATTCCATAGGCCAAGCTCTCAATCTTGGGGTTTGCCCATATGAAACTTATTCCGGCAAAGGTGAAGCTAAGCCTACTGGTAATTATGCCTTAGAGTCACCCCCAGAGAACCTCTTTTGCTGCTCAGATGTGGCCTCTCTCTCTCTAAGCCAACTCAGTAGGTGAGCTCAACTGCCCTCCCCCTATGTGGGACATGATTCCCAGGGGTGTAAATCTCCCTGGCAGCGTGGGACAGAACTCCAGGTTGAGCCAGGACCTGGCATCAAGGGATTGAGAGAGGCTTCTTGACCAAAAAGGGGAAGAGAGTAATGAGACAAAATAAAGTTTCAGTGGCTGAGACATTTCAAACAAGAGTTGAGAGGTTATCCTGGAGTTTATTCTTATGCATTACATAGATACCCTTGTTTAGTTTGTGGTGAATTGGAGTGGCTGGAGAAAAGTACCTGAAACTGTTGAGCTATGTTCCAGGAGCCTTGATTCTTAAAGACGATTGTATAACTATGTAGCTTTTACAATGTGGCTGGGTGATTGTAAAAACCTTCTGTCTGATGCTCCTTTTATCCAGGGTATGGACAGATCCAGATTTTTTTACTTAAAAAAAAAAAGGATAAAAAATAAATAAGTAATAGAGCAATAAAGGATAAAAAAAATTGGGTAGATTGCAACACTATTAGTCAAAGAGAGGGAGGGGTAAGGGGAATGGAATGTATGATTTTTTTTCTTTTTTCCTTTTATTTCTTTTTCTGGAGTGATGCAAATGTTCTAAAAATGATCATGGTGATGAATACACAACTATGTGATGATATCGTGAGCCACTGATTGTGTGCATGGATGAATGTATTATGTGTGAAGGATTCTCAATAAAAATATAACACCGTTTCATGATAAAGATTCACATTCAACAAACTAGCATTAGGAAGAAACTTCTTCAAACTCATAAAGAAAAACTGAAAAACCTACGGCTGGTGTGGGGAAAAGGGGTATATGACAACTCTCTTAATTTTCTGCACAAGTTTTTGGTAAACCCAAAAAAACTGTTCTAAAAAATAAAGTCTACTTTTTAAAAACCTACAGTTAATGTAATAGTTAAAGTTGAAATATTCAACACATTTCTCCCAAGATCAGGAGTAAATAAGGATATAAGTTCTCATTTCTATTTAACATTTTACCAGAAGTCTCTATTTAACTAGATTTAACATATCAGAAGTCCTAGCCATTCGATAAGGAATAAAAAGAATAAAAGGCACAAAGATTGGAAAGAAAATGTAAAGCTGTCTTTACTTGAAGGTAAAATTGCTTACATACAAAACACTAAGGAATATGCAACAAACTACTAGAATTAATAAATGAAGCTAATATTCAAAATCAATTGTGTTTCTGTATGTTCGCCAGAAAGAACCGAAGATTAAATAAAAAATCTAATTATAACAGCATCAAAAACCAAAACCACTTAGGAATAAGTAAGACTTACTTGTTATTAAGAATAAACAAACAAATGAAAAAGAATAAACAGGACTGGGCTGGCCCCTGTGGCTCAGCAGACAGAGTTCTCACCTGCTATGCTGAAGACCCATGTTCGATTCCCGGTGCCTGCCCATGCAAAAAAAAAAAAAAGAAAGAAACAGGACTACCTCCTTCACATTGAAAAGTATAAAACATTGTTGAGAGAAATCAAAGAAAATCTAAAATAAATGGAGGAATATACCACATTCATGGTTTGAAAGACTCGATATTAAGTAGTTATTCTCCCCAAATTGATCTACAAATTTAATCCAGTTGCAATAAAAATTCCAACAAGCTTTTAGATAGATATGTGTGTGCTGGTTTGAAAGGTAGTATGCCCCCTAGAAAAGCCACGTTTTAATCAAAATCCCATTTCACAAAAGTAGAATAATCCCTATTCAATACTATATGTTTGAAACTATAATCAGATCATCTCCCTGGATGATGTGATTTAGTCGAGTGGTTGTTAAACTGGATTAGGTGACGACATGTCCCCACCCATTTGGGTGGGTCCTGATTGGTTTACCGGAGTCCTATAAAAGAGGAAGTGTTTTGGAGAATGAGAGATTCCGAGAGAGCAGAGAATGCTGCAGCACCACGAAGCAGAGAGTCCACCAGCCAGCAACCTTTGGAGATGAAGAAGGAAAACGCCTCCCGGGGAGCTTCATGAAACCGGAAGCCAGGAGAGAAAGCTCGGACAGATGATGCCTTGCTCGCCATGTACCCTTCCAAAATCAATTTGGGGAGAATGACTACTTAATATTGAGTCTTCCAAACCATGAATGTGATATATTTCTCCATTTATTTTAGATTTTCTTTGATTTCTCTCAACAATGTTTTATACTTTTCCGGTTTATTCCGAGAGAGAAACTCTGACTGTGTTCGCCATACGCCTTCTCACTTGAGAAAGAAACCCTGAACTTCATCAGCCTTCTTGAACCAAAGTATCTTTCCCTGGATGCCTTAGATTGGACATTCCTATAGACTTGCTTTAATTGGGACATTTTCTCAGCCTTGGGACTGTAAACTAGCAATTTATTAAATTCCCCTTTTTAAAAGCCATTCCGTTTCTGGTATATTGCATTCTGGCAGCTAGCAAACTAGAACAGTATTTATATGGAAAATTTATATAAAACAGCCAAATCAATTTTGAAAAAAAGAAAAAAGTTGAAGGACCCAATCTACCTGATTTTCAAAACTCACTATCAACCTGCAACGATGAAGAGAGCATCAGCGTTGTACTGGTGTGAGACTAGACCAATAGACCAATGGAACAGAAATGGGCCCGCACTAAAGTGGTTGAATTGTCAGCATTCCCTCCTGGATCGTAAACTCTGTATCTGCACCTGGATCTGGATCTGGAGCTGTCTCATTCCCTGCTGCATTCCCTGCTAGAACAGAGGCTTGCACACAGTAAAAGCAAGTGTAATGTAATTAAATAATCAGAGCCTAGTACATAGTAGATGCTCAATAAATATTTATTGAATACATGCACTTTAGGGAATGGGATGGGGATAATAGTCTGATCCCCTCCCAGGGCCAAACTGTATGGCCCCCAGTGTTTTGGTTCGCTAAAGCTGCTGGATTACAATATACCAGATATGAATTGGCTTTTATAAAGGGGATTTATTAAATTACAAGTTTACAGTTCTAAGCCCACAAAAATGTCCAAATTAAGGCATCAACAAGAGGATTCCTTCACTCAAGGGAGGCCGATCACGTCCAGGGTTTCTCTGTCACATTGGGAAGGCATATGGCAATGTCTGCTGGCCCTTTGCTCCCTGGTTTCGTTGCTTTCAGCTCCTGGCTCCGGTGACCTCCTCTCTGAGCCCCTGCCTACCTCCAAGCATCTCCAAGCATCTGTCACTTGGTTTAATCTCTCTGCCTTCTGTGTTGGCTTGGAGCTTTCTCTGTTTTCTGCCTTTTATTCTCATCATACAGAGTTCCAGTAAAAGGATTAAGATTCACCTTGAATTGGGTGGGCCATATCTCCATGGAAACAACCTAATCTAAGGGTCCCACCCAGACAGTAGGTCTGCCCACAAGATTGGATTAAGATGAAGAGAACTTGGCTTGGGTGCCAGCAAAATGAGTGTAACCAAATAAAAGATTTTGGAGAAGAAAAGGAGGGAGAGAGAGAGAGAAGACATGGCTTTTCTGGAGTACATAACAGTTTCAAGCCAGCACACCCAGACATGCCAATTCTGGAGGTAGGAATTATAGTACCTTATAGTACCCTACCCCACCTCACCCAGGTCCTTTCCTTGGCTCTCTTCCCTTCACCACAGTCAGAAACTAGCATCGTCAGCTCCCTGATCTGCCCTCCACCCCCATCCCATACTGCAGATCTCTCAAAATTCAGAAAACATATTGGGAATGCCCATAAAGTGTGGGTTCCTTGGCCTCCTCCAGGAGAACAAGCCCCAAGAGGATTGCGTGTCTGGGCCAGAAGTTACCTCCTCCCCCATATAGGGTGACCTACCACCCGGTTTGCCTGGGGCTGTAGGATTTCCTGGGACACAGGACTTTCCATTTAAAACCAAAACAGTCTCAGGCACACCGGGATGATTGGAATTCTCTCCCAACCCTCTTCTTCCTGAAAATGCAAAAGCAAATGGATTGCACCCTTCCTGAGATGGGGAGTGCCAACACTAGGGTTAGCAGTCTTTGTAACGACTGGTTTACTTGACAAGGTGTCAAGGGCGAAGACATCTCTATCTATCCTCTGTCCCAACACCAGTTCTGAAGCTTAATAAGTGCTCAGTACACTGTTGGATAAACAACCATGCTGAATGAGGGGAGGAGAGGGGCTCTGCCCTCTGAGAACACCTCTACCCAAGATGAGGCTGTTTTCTGCAGCCTTAGTTCACAGATTTCACCTCTCCAAAGTGAGAAGCCATGCTTCCTTCATCTAGCCATGTTCTTATCCCTTCCCACTCTGTACATTACATGAAGCACCAGCATGTTTCTGCAGTCAACATTTATGTACAGTTTATTTTTATAAAATGTTAATTTTATAAAATCATTCTTTTAAAATGATATGTGTATATATATATATTTTTAATATTTCAACACAGAATGTTACTAAAGGAAAAGTCAAAGTCTGGTTCCATTCCATCCCACCTTGCCCTATGCCCCCCTGCAAAAGGAAACCACTTTCTCTTCCTATTCTATTTCACCTTCATATTTCTATTCAAGAACAGAATATGGAAAGGGAAACAGTTTCTGCTTTAAGATGTGGTGGCTTTCACCACAAATCTGATTAATATGCATATACCTCAATTTCAAGAAATTGATATGTCAACTTAATGAATGCTTTTTTACTTCCTTTATGGAAAACGAAGAAACCTGTTCATGCACTACTGCTCATCTTCCAATCCCTTCCAAATCGTGTCGGTTTATTTCTGTTGATTACCTATTTAAGCTTAATGGCCTTCGTCTTAGTTTGCCAGGGCTGCTATGACAAATACCACATACTGGGTTGGCTACACCAGTTGGAAGTTCTTGTCTTGCCTTTTTGGAGGCTAGAAGTCCAGCATCAAGCTACTGGCAGGGCTTTCTCTCTCCAGTCTATAGCCTTCTGGCAATTCTCTGTCAAGTGGTTGCTCTCTCTTCCTTGTGCCTGCTCCTCTGTTTTTCACTGACTTCTGCCTTCGATTGACTCACCATGTTGAATTTCCTCTGCCTTCTAAGGACTCCAGTCATATGGATTAAGACACACCCTGACTCAATTTGCTTCATCTAAGTGGGATCTTTGAAGATCCTGTTCACAAATGAGTCATAACTGATAGTAACCTCTTCAAAAGTCCTATTTACAAATGGGTTCATACATGGGACGAGGGTTTAGACTTTGAGTATGTCTTCTGTGGATGGCATGAGTCAATCCCCAACACTCCTTTAAAAGTTTATTTCCAATTCCATCCACTTTGGACAGTAACTCCATTTCTACTATGTATAAAGAAGAAATTAGTACCTGTACACTTTCACCTCTGCTCCTCCCACACCTTCTGACTTCTATAGCTATACAATTACTTTTACACTGCCAAGATTTACAATAGATATTTATGTTCTGTAACCATACTTATAGCTCCCATGCTTCATCTGGAGAGTACTTCCGATCATTTAATCCAAGAAACAGTGTTTAAAAATCATGATTAGAAAAACATCAAGTTTGAGATTGTATGGTGTCCCAATTTGAATCTGTTGGGTACCCCAGAAAAGCCAAGTTCTTTAATCCTTATTCAATATTGCTAGGTGGGAGCTTTTTGATTGTTTCCATGGAGACGTGACCCACCTAATTGTGGGTGGTAACTTTTGATTAGATGGTTTCCATGGAGATGCGTCTGCCTCCATTCAAGGTGGGGCTTGCTTACTGGAGCTCTTTAAGAGGGAACCATGTTGGAAAGAGCTTGAGAGCCCAGGTAACTAGAGACCTTTGGAGATGAAGAAGGAGAATGACGCCAAGATGGAGCTTCATGAAACAAGAAGCCTGGAGAGAAGGCAAGCTGACCTTGCCATCATTGCCACATGCCTTTTCAATTGAGAGAGAAACCCTGAATGTGATCAGCCTTCTTGAACCAAGGTATCTTTCCCTGGATGCCTTCAATTGGACATTTTCATATACTTGCCTTAATCTGGACATTTTCACAGAACTGTTAACTTTCAATTTAATAAATTCCCCCTTTTAAAAGCCATTTTATTTCTGGTATATCACATTCCAGCAGCTAGCAAACTAGAACATATGGATTCATAAAGCAATAAAGGGATGCTAATAGCACAGATGAATCAGAAAACAAAGAGTTCTGGAAAAATTTTAAATATGATTGCCTAAACAAAAAACATAATTAAAAAGTCTAGAGGCTAGTACTAGAAAGTAAAGAAGTGCTCAAAAAACAAAAAGGGGCATGTCAGAGGGACAGAGGAGTTAACCTGAAAGAGCCTCCAATTGCTAAATCTGGAACAATTTGAGCAACAAAATAAATAACATTATACACACACACATATTTATATATTTATATAATTAACTATACATAAATCTATACTGATTGAGATATATGATTGAATAAATAAATACATGGGGATAAGGGGCAAGTCTTCCATCCAGTAGAATTCCAAATAATACATGTAGCTATACTTTCCTCCAGGAGATGGAGCTTAATCCCCCATTCTCCCTTGAATATGGGCTGGACTAGTGACATGGTTACAAAGAACAGAATATGGAAAGGGAAAAAATTACTATTTTCTGTACCTTACAGTGGGGAAACCTGACAAACACTGCTTTAACCAGTGATCAAGGTCACCATCACTCACAGTGAAAAGGGCACTTCGCCTTTTAGTAGCTTACCCAAAACAACTAACCCCAGTCTAAACACGACTACAAAGTAAAATCAAATTGAGGTGCATTCTATGAAATGTCTGACCAGTACTCTTGGAAACTGTCAAGGTGATAAAAAACAAGGAGAGACTGAAAATTGTCACCGACCAGAGAAGACTAAGGAGACATGAGAACTAAATGCAATGAGGGACCCTGGATTGAACCCTGGAACAGGAAAGGACATTAGTGGAAAAACTGTTTGTGGTAGTTAGGGTCAGGTGTCAACTTGGCCAGGTGATGGTGCCTAGTTCTGCCGCTGTGGACATGAGCCATTAGCTTGTGACACTCATCTATAGCTGATGACATCCTCAGTCGGCTAAGGGGAGTGCCTTCCGCACTGAGTGGTGTCTCATGTAATTAGCTAGAGGTTTAACAGACAGAGGTCAGAAGAGAGCTCTAGGCGGCACAGCCCAAGCAGCTCAGCTTACCTCCTCTCAGTATTTGCAGCTCAGCCCAAAAGTTTGCAGATGCATAAAGGAATCGCCCCGGGAAAAGCTGTTGGAACTCAGAAGCCTGGAGAGAAGGCCAGCAGTCATCGCCCGGTGCCTTCCTGTGTAAGAGGGAACCTCAGATGAAAGTTAGCTGCCTTTCCTCTGAAGAACTATAAGTTTTAGCTAAATAAATCCCCTTTTGTTAAATGTCAGTCCATCTCTGGTATGTTGCATTCTGGCAGCTTTGGCAGACCATAACGGTTTAAATACGAATAAAGCCAGTGTGCAGTTAATAGTAATATACCAACATTCATTTCTTAGTTTCGATGTTCTGTGGATACATAAGATGTTAATGTTAGAGGAAGCTGGGTGAGGAGTATATGGAACTCTCTATACTGTCTTTGCAACTTCTCTATAAATCTAAAATTATCCCAGAATAAAAAGCTTATTAAAAAAAAAGTCTAGATGCAAAAGTCATGGGATTCTCCAAGAATATAGAGATTAACATTTTTTAAATAGGAGAAAAAATGCATCATAAACAAGCAGTTTGAGGCCTGATAATTGTCTAATGAGAATTTCCAAGAGAATAGAAAAAAAAAAGAGACAAGGAAATAATCTGAGACATGATAGAAGAAAAATTCCCAGAGCAGCTAAAAAAAAGCATGAACCTTTAGATTTAAAGTGCTCATTTGAATGTGGAACAGAGTAAAAACAAAACAAGAAAAAAAGCAATTGCATACCTAAGGTTTCATGGGATTTCAAAAAGCCTAACAACTTCTGGAAATTAAAAACAAGCAAACCAGAAAACAAGTCATCTATAACTGATTTGTAAGTGATAAAGATATATAAGTTAGCACCTGACTTCTCTGGAGCTAGAAGCTTAGAAACTATGGCTTGCAAAGTTCTGAGGGGGAATGGTTTTGAATGGCTGATCTATCAAATATGGGTAAGGGCAAAATAAAGATGGTGAGAACTAATGAAATTCATCTCCCATGCATTCTTACTGAAAAAAAAAAAATACTTGAAATTATACTTCAGAAAAACAAAACGGGAAGATATGAGGTAGTGCTTTGATTCTCAAAGTACAGTCCTAGCAGCAGCATCTTATTGCTGGACAAAGGCCATGGATTCTTTTGCCCGACATGCTCAATACCAATTCTCGAGACACTGGGGTTTCAAAGAGAGAAAGAGTTTATTACCATGCACAGTAGAAGAGCAGATGTCCTAGCAGCCCAAGATCTGTCTCCCCGAACTGCAGTTAATTTGGGTAGTTTTATTAGAGAAAAGGTGGACAGAGTTTAGAATAATGAGCACTGTGGCCCCAAATGATATAATTAAGGGTGATCCAATTATTGAGCACGTACAGATTGATTACATGCTTAGAACATTTGAAAGAAAATGGCAGAATGAGGTATAGGTGGCTTATAGGTTAAAGTCTAATCTACTCACATGTCAGGTGATGGTTAGATCCAGTCTCCGTTATCAGGATAATTTTGTCTTGGGGTGGGTTAGTTCTGGGCGGACCCAAGACCATTAACAAACATTAGGGTCTGTCTTTAGTGATTACAAGCCTCTAAAGTTGAAAAACTGCATAACTAGGTACAGTGAAGGTTTTATCACAAGGTTTTTACAATCACAGGGGCAGAAGATAAGGGCTATACAACCATTATCAGAGATCAAGGCAGCTGGATTACAATTCAGAGAGTTCAGGTATTTCCCTGTCTCCTCCAATATACCAGAAAGCAAACAGGAATATTTATATCAAAACCATCCTTTAAATCCTGATTTCTCGCTTACGATTTGAGAACATATTAGAAATGCAAATTATTGCGCCTCACCCCTAACCTATAGAATCAGAAACTCTGCTTGGGACCCAGCAATCTGTGGTTTAACAAGCCTTCCAGGTGATTCTTTTGCATGCTCAGGTGTGAGAACACTTGCTGGTAGCCTGTTCTAATCCCTTTGCTGGTCTGGTGCGCTGGTCGCCCAGCTGCTGTGTGTTGGCTGCATAATATGCCCCCTCACCACAGGATGGGACCAACTCCAGAGCTCCCTCTGGACCAGGCTGAAGGTATCCCCTAGCAAAGAATACTTCCCTGCTTAGCTTTCCCTCCCTCCCTTTCTCCTGAGCCCAATCCCTCAGTTAACCACTTTCACAAGCTTCCCTCTCTCAGCCCCTGCTGCTAGGGAACCTGACCTAAGACACATGGAATCCAAGAAACAATGAAACTAACTGGGACAAGCTTTGAAAAGAAACCCTAGGGTGATAACTGTTTACCTAGAAGTATTTTATTTAAATTGGAACAGAAAAATGGAAGGCTCCAGTAACAGTCTTAAAATTGTCTTCAAGAAGAAAGTGAATTCCTGTCAATAGTACAATTAAGAAGCTAGAAGCTCATAGTCATGTAAAGAAGGTACCTGTTTGTTCTCTCCAAAAGGAAAGAGGGGCGACATGCAAGGGTAGTTCCGTGGGAGAATTCTCACCTGCCATATCCCAGGCTCCATTCCTGGGCCATGCACCTCCCCAAACCAACAAACAAAAAAATTCAACGAATGTGTTCTAATTTACTAGCTGCCGGAATGCAACACACCAGAGACGGACTGGCTTTTAATAAAAGGGGATTTATTTTGTTAGTTCTTCAGAGGAAAGGCAGCTAACTTTCCACTGAGGCTCTTTCTTACGTGGAAGGCACAGGATGGTCTCTGCTGGTCTTCTCTCCAGGCCCCTGGGTTCCAACAACTTTCCCCGGGGTGACTTCTTTCTGCATCTCCAAAGGCCTGGGCTGAGCTGCTAGTGCTGAGATGAGGAATGCCGAGCTGCTTAGGCTGTGCTATGTTGTGCTCTCTCATTTAAGCACCAGCCAATTAAGTCAAACCTCACTCATTGCAGCAGACACGCCTCCTAGCCGACTGCAGATGTAATTGGCAACAGATGAGGTTCACGTACTGTTGGCTTATATCCGCAGCAACAAGACTAGGTATGCTCACCTGGCCAAGTTGACAACTGAATCTAACTAACACAGAATGGTACTGCAATAATGAGATACACACATGGAAAAAGAATGAAATGTGACACTGGCCATACAGCACACACACACACACACACACACACACACACACACACACACACACAAACCGGAATAGGAGAGGTGCCAAGAAACTCCAGGAAAACCACAAAACTGTACCAGAAAATTGCAATTCAGATATTAAGTAAACTAAAATGTGGCTTGATTTTAAGCAGTTGACAATATGTAAGGAAAGAGAAACATTTGTTCTTAACATCTGAAATAGCCCCCCCTTTTTTTTCTTTTTTTGGTTTTATTTTATTTTTATTATGGAAAAATTCAAACATACTGTATATAGAAGAAGAAAGAATCGCAAAATGACCCCCCATGTCATCACTCAGCTTCAACAATTATCAAGACCTGGTCAATCCCAAATGTCCAGTCTGTTTTCACATTTCCTGAATGGCTTACGTTTTTGTTTGTTTACATTTGGTTTGCTTGAATCAGAATTGATACAAACAAGGTCAATCCATTGCCTGTGGTTGCTGTGTCTCCTCCAGGCTGTAGAGGAGTGCTCCCTTCCGGACAGCACCGGTGCAGGGATTTGGGGTTTCACTTCCTTTTCTATTGATAGTCACAAGCTATCAAACTGATTGTTTGGTCTCTGCCTGAAGGCCAATCCCTATTGTCTCCTGAAATAACCATTCCATAGTCTTTAAATTCAGGCTGCTCCAACCTCTTTCAAATCTTTAGTTTCTTTAGAGTCGAAAGAGTCTCCAGGGTTCTTAGGTCATAAAGGACATCTTCTTGATGGTTCTGAGAATCCAGAAATTTGGGATTCCTCCAGGCCAGTGTAAACACGGAGGCTGGCGTCCAGTGTCTAGAAACTTTCTGTGCTTTTCTGTTTACCAAAGTTTATTAAGAGCTCCCCTAGTTACACATGCTATAGATAGTTGAGTGCCAGATGGGATTAAAGATATCCAAACAATGCTCCGATTTATATTTGGACTGCTCAGAAAATCCAGCAAGTTTAGGTTAAGAGCCAAAAGGTGTTTGGAGCTGCAGCCACTCAAAAGAGCCTCAGAAGAAGAAGTGGATGCTTCGTTTGTACAGAATTTCTATTTAAACTGATTGTAAAGATTTGGAAATGGGTGGTGGTGGTGGTGGTAGTACCTTACTGAGGGTGTAATTAACAGCACTAAATTATATAGGTGAATGTGGTTGAAAGGGAAAACCTTAGGTCATATGTTACTGGAATAAAAGTTAAAAGAATAAACACAGTACTGTACACCAGGGTGAACCCTGTTATAGATGCTGGATCACAGTTAATAGAGTGATTAAGAATTAATAGTGTGATTATAAGAATGCTCTTTTACGAATTATTGCAAATGTACCGAACTAATACAAGGTGTTAATAATAAGGGAAAAAAAATATGTCTAATGTAAACAACAAACATAGTTCATATTACAATTTTAATATTCTTTCATCAATTGTAGCAACGGTACCACACTAATGTACAGTGTCAACAACGGGGTTATATACGAATGCTGTATTTTTTACATGGTTTTTCTGCAAACCTACAACTTCTCTAATTAAAAAAAAATATTTTGTAGCCACCGAAAAAGAAAGAAAAAGATCCTCAGAAATAATCTACCATGGTGGATCACAGATTTTATTACAAAGAGCCCACTGGACGATGGAAATGAAGTTGGAGACCCCGGCGTGGGCACCTGAGCCTGCCATCATGGGATCCCCATAAATATCTTCTGTCTCCTGTCCAAGCCTGAGGCGTGGGTTCTGGACTAGGCCCCTTCCCTCCCCTTTAACTGGTCTGTTGTTACAGGAGCAGGTAGGAGGGGCCGGTGGGGTTGGAACACAAGGTGAAGGGAGCTTTCCTCTCAGCTGGCCAAGATCTCACAGCTACTGACGTTGTCTGGCCAGGAGTTGGACCCAGGTAGGGGCTGGCTCCATATTTTAATGCCTTTCTCACTCCTCTCCACTCCCGTGGGAACTGGTGTCCACCAAGGAGCTCAAAGGGGAATGCTGGAATCAGAATGGCCCAGTTTCCTGCAGTTAGAGCTGACTCAGACAAATATCAACAGACACACCCAGCAACATGAAACCAAAAGTCAACCAACCAAGGGACAATAATGGTCCTTTTGGCAGGAGGGCGGGTGGGAATCAGAGAATTATTTGAATCAACTTCTCCACTATTGTGCTGGGTGCCTGGGGACTCAAACATTAACCAGGTACATTATTTTTGTGGGAAGGAAGAGAGGGCGGATATCTTGAGTAGGCCACATGGTTGCTGAGAACCAGGGACTTGGAGATGAGAAGATCCATGCCCTGCCCTCGAGGAAACTGGTCCTGGTGTGCTCTCCTTGTGAGTGGCAGGCGTCTGAGGGCAGGGACAATTTTCATTCCATCTCTAACTACATTGCCGGCACAGGGCCCAGCACAAAATAAGCACCCACTCGATGAATGGGTTTCATTGCTGAAAATCAGCCCAATCTCTCTGCCATCCAATGGCTCATCAAGTCTTCAAGTAGTTGGTGATTTTGGAAATTACTGGAAAAGAGGAAACTGCAGCCAGGGAAGGGAACTTAGAGATAAGAGGTTGCATGGTATCTAATAGACATTTCTAGACAGAGGGAGAGGACTTAGCACTGCACCTATATATCTGCTGGGGGAAGGGCTTGTGATTTCTGGAGGAGATGATGGGACTAAGCAGGGGCTCTCTGTTGCCTTCTCATGGGAGGTGTTTAAGGAGGACACAAAGTGGATCTCTAAGGATCCAGAGCCCTTCTGTTGAGATAGAATTTGGAATGATTGTCAGGGGCATGTCTTCAGACTTCCAGGAATGGATTCAGCATGTATTTATTGAGCACCTACTTTAAATCACTTGGGATACAGTAATACGTACAAGTAAAAAAAAAAAATCCTGCTCTCATGGAACTTACATTCTACTTTGAGGAATGGGAAACATTTAATAAGTAAAATAAAATTATAAATGTATTTACTCCTTGACCTAGCAATCCCACTTCTGGGAATTTTGCCTAGAGTTTAATCTGCACAGTAAGAAATGATGTTGGGTCCTAACATGGAATCTTGAATACGGCATGAGATTTTATTGGTTTGTCCAGGTTAGTGTGGTGCCCCGATATAGCCCAGAGTGATTTAGGCAGTGAATAAAGAAGTATTTGCACAGTCCCCTTAGAGGACTGGGGAGAAAGGAAGAAATATTCAACTACCCCATTTGGAGAATTTCTGAAATTCTCACAAGCAGTGGGGACAACCAAATTGATAAGACGTGCCCTCCATCTTGGGGTTTTCCTCTATGAAACTTATTCCTGCAAAGGATATACTAAGCCTACTAAAATTAGGACTAAGAGACACCCCCAGAGAACCTCTTTTGTTGCTCAGATATGGTTTCTCTCTCTCACAAAGCCTACTTGGCAAGCAAACTCACATGGGACACAACTCCCAGGGGTGTAAACCTCCCTGGTAATTTGGAACAGAAATCCTAGAATGAACTGGGAACCAGCATCATGGAGTTGAGAAAGCCTTCTTTACCAAAAAGGTGAAGAGAGAAAAGGGACAAAATAAAGTTTCAGTGACTGAGAGATTTCAAACAGAATTGAGAGGTTATTCTGGAGGTTATTCTTATGCATTATATAGATATCCCTTTTTAGTTCATGGTGTATTGGAGTGGCTGGAGGGAAGTACCTGAAACTGTGGAGCTGTGTTCTAGTAGCCCTGATTCTTGAAGACAATCGGATAAAGATATAATGTTTGCAATGTGACTGTGTGATTGTGAAAATTTTGTGTCTGATGCTACTTTTATGCAGGGTATGGACTAATGAGTAAAAAAAATGTGGATAAAGAATAAATAAATAATGGGGGGGCAAAGGATAAAATAAATTGGGTAGATGGAAATACTGGTGGTCAATGAGAGGGAGGGGTAAGAGGTATGTGTGCTGGTTTGATAGGGTGTATGTCCCCTAGAAAAGCCATGTTTTAATCAAAATACCATTTCATAAAGGCAGAATAATCCCTATTCAATACCATAGGTTTGGATCTGTAATTAGATCATCCTCCTAGAGATGTAACCCAATCAAAAGTGGTTGTTAAGATGGAGTAGGTGACAACACACCCCCGCCCATTTGGGTGGGTCTTGAGAAATTTCTGGAGTCTTATAAAAGATGAAACATTTTGGAGAATGAAGGAGATTCAGAGAGAGCAGAGCAGAATGACATAGCCACGAGAAGCAGAGTCCACCAGCCAGCGACCTTTGGAGATAAAGAAAGAAAATGTCTCCCGGGGAGCTTCATGAAACAGGAAGCTAGCAGATGATGCCATGTTCGCCACATGCCCTTCCAGATGACAGAGGAACCCTGAATGTGTTCTCCATGTGTCTTCTCACTTGAGAGAGAAACCGTGAACTTCATCAGCCTTGTTGAACCAAGGTATCTTTCCCTGGATGCCTTTGATTGGACATTTCTATAGATTTGTTATAATTGGGACATTTCCTCAGCCTTAGAACTGTAAACTAGCAACTTATTAAGTTGCCCTTTTTAAAAAGCCATTCTGTTTCTGGTATATTGCTTTCTGGCAGTTAGCAAACTATAACAGTATGGGACAAATGAGTTTTTTCTTTTTTCTTCTTATTTCTTTTTCTGGAGTGATACAAATATTCTAAAAAAGGATCGTTGTGATGAATACACAATTGTGTGATGATATTGTGAGCCATTAATTGTATACCATGTATGAAATGTGTGTGTGTGAGGATTTATCAACAAAAATATATATAAAAAAAGAAATTATGTTGGAACAAGGTTATTCATTCATTGCAGTACTGTTTGTAATAGCAAACGACTGGACACAACTCAAGGTTGTACACAACCCAAGAGTCCATCAACTGGAGAGTGATTAAATTAATATTGGCACATCATACAGTGGAATACTATGCAAATGTAAAAAGGAGTGAAGATGTGCTTTGTACTGGAAGAAAGATTCTCCATGATATGTTATTAAGGGAAAAAAGCAGAACAGTCTATATTTTATGCAACTATTGGGAAATATATGTTCATATTTACTTGCATCTATATAAAGAAGCACCAGAAGAACACATAAGAAACTAACAAAAGAATGGTAATGCATAGTAAGGAGGGGAGAATGGGGAAGAGAAGGACATAAGTGGGAATGAGACCTTACTCTCTATGCCTTTTCATAATGTTTTTTAAGTTTTGCACCATGTGAATATATTATCCCTTCAAATTAAAACAAAAATACAATTTTTTTTAAACATAGGTTTTATTAGATGGCAATAAATGTGTTATGAATAAGAATAAAGTACAGAAGCGGGCTAGGTAATGCTGGGAGGGGTTGTTGCTGTTTTTAATTGTTAGGGAGGGCCTAACTGAGAGGATAACATTTGAGTAAAATCCTGAAGAAGATGAGGATGTATTGAGGAGGTGTTCTAGGGACAGGGAATAGTATGTGCAAAGGCCCTGAGGCAGGGGCTTGTTTGATGTTTCCAAGGAACAGCAAGAAGGCCAGGTGGTCTGGAGCAGCATGAACAGGGCAAGGGGGGAGAAGTTACCAGTGTTACAAACCAAGGCACTTTGAAAGTAAAGGGCTGCAGCTATGGGGAACTCATGGCCCCAGGAGACTCTCCTCCTACACTGGCATCCTCCATCCAATCAAGCTTCTCCTTTAATGACACCTAGGACATTCCTGGATCTTCCTTGTTAGCCAATGATCATCTTGTGAGGCCCAGACTGTGCTGAAGTGAATCCTCAGTGTCCTCAGAGGAGACCATCACTCTCTCTCAGCTTACCTGCCCTCACAGCAGTGCTGCTTGCTGTCAAAATCTCCTCCTAGAAACTCTCTTCTCCTTTGGTCTTTCCAACATAAACACCTACTTTTCTCTATGATATTTCTTCTAAATCTCTATCACTGCCCCTAAACATTGAGGTCCCAGGTTCTGTCCTCACCCTCTTCTCCCACTCTTGCCCGCCTTGCCATCCTACCCTGTCCTCCTCCAGGAACTTCTGCCCACAATCTTCCCCCAAGACTAGACCCACAGTCCTTGGCCTCCTGGACATCTGCCTGAGATGTCTTAGGCTCCTCACACTCCACATATTTCCAGAGTTGAACTCGCTACCTACTGATCACCCCTCGGCCCCCAGACCACATAGGCGCATCCTCAGAACTCCCACCTCTGACCAACCCCCCTGACCACACCTTTGAAACCTGCCCCTTGAGCAGGGACCAACTTAGCCTGTTGGTTAACGCCTCCCCAGCACCTAGCACAGTGCCTGGCACCCAGTGAGTGCTCAATAAATAATACATTTTCTCAAATGACTGAAGAGTTTCATGCACTATCTCCAGCTTCTAAATATTGTCCTCTCTCCTAATGACTCCACATCCTGATGCCCTGGCTATCCCATGTGTGAAAGGCCATCAGTCTATCCTTGCAGCTCTCTCAGGCTCAGAGATGTGTGTCTTGCAGGAGATTCGGATCCCAGGGGGCACAGCCCTTTATACCTGCCTTCTGGAGTCTCAGTGTTATAGGGTGAGATGCATTCCTTTGGGTTAAGGTGTCTTCCACATGTGTATGGGGGGGAGGCGTACATGGGACAGAGTGTGAATAAGTGTGAATAAAAACCCTTGCGAAAGCAGTGTGGGGAGGAGGAGAAGAAAAGAGTCAAACCACAAGTTGATGGGCCCAGCCCTGTCTGACCCCTAAGGGACCTTGGTGGTTGGGTGGTACCTCTCTGCACAACATCCTGTTGTGTTTGTCTCCAACGACTAGATTATAAACTCCACAGAGCCAGGATCTCCTCTGTCTTCTCCTCTGTGCCTGGTACCCTATGACAGTGCTTCTCAATAGAAAGGGATTCCTCCCTGCCCCTCCTCACCCCACCCCTTGTCCCTTCCAGTTCTATCCTATAGAACTGGAGAAATGCAGGCTGCTCAGTTAAATTTGGATTTCAGATAAACAAAGAATAAAGGTTTAGCATAAGTATATCCCCTCCCAGTATGTCCCTTAGGATATACTTATACTAAAATATTACTTGTTTATCTGACATTCAAATTCAAACTCAAACGTTACTGGGCAGCCTGTATTTTTATTAGCTAAATCTGGTGGCCTTACCCCCAGATGACATTGACAATGTCTGGAGACATTTGTAGTTGTCACAAATGGAAACGGTGGGCCTACTTGCATTTAATAGGTAGAGGCCAGGGATGTAGCTACACATCCTACAGTGCCCAGGATAGACCCCCCACCCCTGCACCCCACCCCCACAAAAAAGAATTATCTGGCCTCAAATGTTAACAGTGACCAGGTTGAGAAACCCTGCTCCGGGCATACCCAGGGCACACAGAACCCCTTGCCCCACCTCCACCTCTCACCCACCTGCCTTCCTTTCCCCAGGTCATTACAAGACGTGGACTGAAACCCAGGTCCTCACAGACCCGGCACGGATGTTCACCACTGCCAAATTCTGAAGGTAATGGGAAAAACGGAGAGTACAAAATTGAGCATGTCCTCTGATCTCTGCAAAGGGTTAACTAGTCATAAAGCACTACAATGGAGGGGACAATACTCAAATGTCAAGGTGATTTATCTTAAGCAATAGAAATATGGGTGGGGTTTATTTTCTCTTCCCACATTTCCTGACGTATATGTTTAAGAAATATTTCTTTTTAATGTTTAACTGACTTTTAATCATGTAAGTAATGCATGAATACGTTCTCCTTGCATTACAAGAAAATTGGTTTGTCCTGCAGGAGCCAGCCTGTTGGTCCCGCGAAGCTCGGAGGGTACACCCCCAGCTACTTTGCGGCAGGTTCGGGGCTAGGCCCCTTCGGGAGCCGACCTTGGGCCCTGGGAGTTTCCCCAAACGTCTGTGGAGGTGCAGCGGCCTTGGTTGTGAGCGCAGGTTGAAGACTGCAGTGCAGGTACAAGCCATTCAAGCTGGGCTGATCAGATGCTGGATTAAAAGAAACCTCATTGCTGTCACACCTGGAGAGCTGGGGATGGGCAGTCAGTCATGACAAGCTGCAAGGCCCTGGGTGCTCTGGCAACTTTGGGGGTGTTGTATGATTGGCGCCATAGTACACCCCTTCCCACGCTGGTCTTCAACATAACTCATGCCTGCAATCGAACCCAATGTCATGTTTGCATGGATCTGTCACCTTTGGGTGCTGCTGGCCTTCCTTGGACCGTGACCCCAGCGAACTGGACCCCGTGGAATACCCTGCTGGCCTGGCAGAATTCAGTGCATGGGAAACTCTGGCAAAGAATCTTCTCCTTTAAGACTGAAATCCAACCAGAGTCCCATAGTGAGGCCAGGGCTTACATTTTGTTTCTTGTATGGGAATAGGTGAACAAGCCCCGACCTGTATTGGGGCCTGCTCTATATGATGGTTTAGGGTAGCTGATGGCAGAAGCTGTAACAATAGACCATGTCGCCCCTGTCTTTACAAAAAGACTTGATGGAATTGATGATGTGGTATGGCTACCCCCCGAATTATATAATTTTACCATTAAGCTACCAAAAAATAGTCTTCCACTGGCAAAATATTTCCAACCAACATGAGGCATATCCATCCCCTAGGGGATGGCTATGGACCTGCGAGCAATATGGTTGACCTTATTTACTTATAACTGGACGGGATGTTGTACATGGGGACAACCTCTAATGTCCCCCCAAAACCTTATATGACTCATTACCCATACTCCTATAATTTGTAAATGGTTAAACCCAGATACAGAATAAAACACAAGCCCTGATCGCATTGTCCTTCAGTCATTCTTGCAGGAGGTTCAACTACAATAGTTAGCAAAAAACATGTGGCAGCTTTCACCGATCACACTGCCCAAGCACTTAACGATTCCAAAAGACCTATTGCTAAGTGAAGAAACCACACAGCTTAGAAAAGTAGCTTTACAAAATCGAATGGCCTTCGATAGGCTCGCGCAGCACAAGGCGGCACCCGTGCCTTAATGAATGCGCAGGGCTGCGCATATATAGTCCTGGTCACTCGCAGTGTTTCACAGGTTTTAAACCACACGCAGGAGCACATAGGTAACACTGGTCAATTATCAGTAGACACTTGTCTAAATGGTTTAATTCCCCTTTTTTGGCCACATCATTGTAGGTTTGTGATCTCTAGGTGGGGACTCCCAGTGTTCTATTCTCTCTTTATCCTGATGTTGGGGAAAATGGATACAGTACCTGTCCTATGGTCAACGGGGTCTGCCGCGTGGGGGGATTGTGGGGACCCGGAGCCGGGGCTCCCCTCCATGTACAGAGTCGGCTGCTGCATGTAGCTGCCTATGTGACCGTGACTGGGATGGAAGTTAAAGGTCAAGCGACCTCCTCAAGGAGGAATGAATGAAGATGGTGTCATAAACCACTTATCTTGTAAAGCATTAAAACTCCTCTCCCCTGATGGATATTTGATAACAAATCTCCAAGCCCCTGCGTCAAAAGCCCCTGCTGAAACTCTGTTCTTATTCCCTAAGGAATATCCTTGCCCTAAACCTTTATAGCCACCCCTATCACTCCCACCTTTGCAGGGTGCTACTTCCATTTTCTGGACTGCGGCCACAGGAGATGCTCTCCCGTTCATAAGGCCTAATAAAACTCATGTCTGATTCTGAAAAAAGAAAGAAAGAAAGAGAATTGCAAATGGCACACAAAAACCAATCTCCTTTGAGCCACCCCAACAAACACCCCCCAGCCAGGGCTCACTGCTGCTGCAGGGGTGATGCTGAACTACAGGGAGGGACAAAGGACATGGGACCTTCGGCTTTGAATGGACAGTGGGATTGCACACAGGGTTGTGCATTTCACTAGAGATCACCAAACTGTTGTTGTTCAAGGTTAGGCAAAAATTTCTTTTTTAATATAGACTATTTTTTTAGAGCAGTTGTAGGCTTATATAAAAATTACAGAGGAAGTAGAGTTCCCATATACAGCCCCCATTATTAACATTTTGCATTAATGTGACCCATGTTACAATTGATGAACCAATATTATTATATTTATGTTACTAATTGGAGTCCAAAGTTAATATTAGGGTTCTTCATTCTTCGGGTTGTACAGTTCTATGGATTTTTTAAATTACGGTTTTGTGTGGTAACATATACACAACATAAAATTTACCATTTTAGCCAGGTTCAAGAAGGTGTCTCAGTGATGTTATATACCTATCATTGTGCTACAAGCACCATCATTCATGACCAAAATTTCCCACCACCCCAAATAGTAACTCTGTACAGATTAAACGTAAATTCCCTGTGTTGCTTTGAAACTGTTATATACTCCAGAAAAGCCATGTTCTTTTAATCCTAATCCAATTTTGTGGGGACAGACCTACCGTTTAGGGTGGAACATTTGATTAGACTGTTTCCACGGAGATGTGACACCCCCAATTGTGGGGTTTGACCTTTTGATTGGATTATTTCCATGGAGATGTGGCCCCACCCATTCAAGGTGGGTCTTAGTTTCCTGCAGTCCTTTTAAAGGGGAGACATTTTGGAAAAGCAAAGATGCTTGGAGAACAGAAACAGACACAGACATTTGGAGATGGTAAGCTAAGAAACGAAATCCCGAGTCTGCTTCAGAGAAGCTAAGAAAAGACTCACAGAAGCTTGGAGAGAGGAGGCCACTGGAACCAGGAGCTGAAAGCAATGAAACCAGGGAACAAAGGACCTCACCATGTGCCCTCCCACATGACAGAGAAAGCCCAGATGGGATCAGCCTTTATTGAGTATAGGTATCCTCTTGTTAAAGCCTTAATTTGAGTATTTTTATGGACTTACAACTGTAAATTTAAAACTGAATAAATCCCCTTTGTAAAAGTCAGCCCATTTCTGGTATACTGCATTCCGGAAGCTTTAGCAAACTGAAACACTCCCCATTCCCTACCCCACCCCTATCCCCAGGACCCTGTAATCTTTCTGTCTCTATGAATGTGCATATTCTAGTTATTTTACATTAGTGAGATCGTACAATATCTGTCCTTTGTGTCTGGTTTACGTCACTTCACATGGTATCTTCAAGGTTTATCCATTGTCAAATGTTTTAAAATTATCCTTACCAGCAATATATGACAGGACCAGAATGAGTCAACACTTGACACCAGACTTAAAAATGCTGGCTAACCTGATGAGTAAAATGTGAAATCTCCATTGTGGATGCGTGACAGGTTGGCCGCAAGCATCAACAGTTATCTCTTTGTGAAACAATGCTAGTCCTGTAAGCACCGAGTTAATACAAACCATGTAAGCCCCTAGTGTTCAAAGGTTACTATGGAAACCTGCCACTAGCGAAAACCTTCCTATAAAGTAAGCTAACCACTCAAACAGTGTGTGTTTCTCCCTTGAATATGTCTGTGTTAAATTCTTTAACATGTACTCTCTTCCTCTTTAATAAACTTTATTACTTGAAGTGAAATCTCATTGTTTTAATTTGCATTTCCTTTATTACAAATGAGATTGTCTTTTCAGACGCTCATTCTTATTTCTAAATTAATTAAAATGTTAACATATATAAACACGCACATCATACAACATCCAGAAAAGATAGTCAGTAAAAAGCCATTCACTTTCCTACCCCTGAACCCCAGCCCTGCCCCCAAACTCCAGTCCTATCCAAACACTACATCTAAAACCAGTTTCTGTCATTTCCTTCCAGAGATATTCAATATATACATAAGCATTTATACATATAGCCTTTCTTTTTAGTTTTAACACAGATCATAACATTTTCCCCAGTGTTCTACACTTCGCTCTTTTTAAATTTAGCACCACATCTTGGAACATATTTCATACCACTACATGCAGAGCCATTTCATTCTTTTTAGTGGATTAATAGTATCCCAACTGATAGACATATCACAATTTGTTTAAATAGTTCCCTAGTGTTGGTTGTTTGGGTGGTTTCCAATCTTTTGAACAGCTTGTATGTATGTAATTTCTCACATATGGAAATACATTTGTAGGATAATTTCCTAGAAATGGCATTGCTGGGTCAAAAGGCAAACGTTTCTTGTAAGGGATCAGGAGTTTGACCCCAGGGAGTAGAACGTCCCCCCAAGGCCCATGAAGAACACCCGGTAATGGGGCCAAGATGTGGGAATCACACAAACCTGTTTTTGCAAAAGCTAATAGTCCTCTTTGCTTCTATAGATAAGCTTGCTTGCTTACAGCTGCAAAATCAGGATGTGGTTCTGTGAAACTAAGGCCACTTCTCTGCTTCTGTGAATAAGCTTGCGGTTTCACCCTTTATAAGCCCACCCTGCAAGCCCCACGGGGCTGCTCTCTGAATCCTCCTTCCTGGGATTTCTGAGGCAGTCGCTGGGCCGGCTAATAAAGACTCCAAATTGGCTTGCAGTTTTGGAATTTGTGGTCTCTTTTTAGGTGCGCCCCACAACAATCTAAAATGGTTAAAGTTATTACCAAATTGTCTTCCATATTGATTTACTGATTACATCATTTTATGATAATAAAGATGCTATCTTTCAGAGAGAAATATAACACAGCCACTGTCTTTGATAATAAGAAACCAGCGCTTATGAAACGCCTTCTATGTCTCAGATACTTTGCAGGTGTTGTCAAAAGCACACATGACACCTTTCTGGCACAGTAAAGACAGCCTTTGTTTCAGGGCACCCGTGAAGTAGGTGACAGAGCCAGAAATCAAACTGCAGTCCTCAGGGTTCCTGGCCTGGGCTTGGCCCTTGTCACCATACCGGAAGCTGACACCCTGGCAGGAGGAACTAGACGCCAACAAAACGCGGCGAGGTCACGTGACAGATGCCCGGATGGCGGCCTGGGCCCCGCACCGTGGGAACCGGACGAGGTCACGTGACAGATGCCCGGATGGCGGCCTGGGCCCCGCACCGTGGGAACCGGGCCCCGGAGCACTTGACCGGGAGGGGCCAGGGTGGCTACAAGGGCTTCCCAGAAGTGAGAGCTTTTTAGGTGAGGACTGAAGTTCGAAGAAATAGATTTTGCCGGTGAAAAGTACAAAAAAGTTGCTCGGGGAAGAGCGGGCAACATCAACAGATACATAGAGCCTGAAAATCAATTAGGGAAAAGGAAAATGAATATGCCCAGGGAAGAGGCTGGCTGCGGCTGCGGCTGCGGCTGAGGCTGGAAATGGAGACTTCAGTCGTTGTGAGGCAAAGGTCCCGGGGCCTGCACACCCGGATGCTTGGAGACGCGGCCGGGGCGGAACTCAGACGCTGGAGCCTGGCTGTCTGGATTTGACAGCTATCTCTACCACTTCCTGGCTGTGTGACCTGACTCCTCATCTGTAAAATATAGAACCTAATTCATAAGGTTGTTACGAAAGTTAAATAAGGTAAAGCACGTCCAAAATAAAAAAAGTACCTGGTACTTTGTGAAAACTTATTAAGCGTGAGCCATTTATTAGTAAACAATGAAACTGCTTTAAAATTGATAGCGATGTTCCTGGTGCCTGCCCATACAAAAAAAAAAAAAAAAAGAAAGAAAAAAATTGATAGCCATACTCTTTACATTCTTTTTGAAAAAATTGTTAGGCAGGGAGTGGGATCCATTTGGCTAAAGCTGACAGGAGGTTGATGTCCCATGACCTACCTGGTCCAGGCCCCACAGACAAAGGTTCGATCAAAGCAATGCCATGTCTGTCTCGCTGGCAGCTTACATAGTTCTCAGTAGTTTACATATTTTGCCAAATAATAATTTGTTTTAAAGTATTGAAACATAGTTATACAAATGTGGGTTTTTTAAAGTTAACATTTATTCAGCTCTTAATACATGCCAAGCCCAGTTATAAGGCTCTTCTTTAATCCTCACAACAACCCACTTTACAGATGTGTAAAGAAGGCACAGAGAAAGGGTTAAGTCATTTGCCCAATTCCACACAGCTGGCACAGTGGGAGCCACAGCGGGCATCATGAGTTCAGAACCAGTTCTTATCCCCACTGTAGAATATCCTCTTTTGATGGGAGACTGGATTAAGAATCAAGTTATCGAGTAGAGATATAAAGGAAGCTGACCAGGATAGGACTAGGGTAGACCAGAATACAAGGTAAAGGATGATATCATCCATATTTTAAAACTACAACTTCTGTGAGATGTTTATTTGGTGCAAAATTTGTATTTTGGGTAGTGCATTTCCTAATTTAACTTGTATGATCAGTTTAATTGAACACCACAAGTGCATGGGATCTTAAATAGGGCATGAGATTTTGTTGATTTGTCCAGTTTAGTGTGATGCCCCAATATATCCCAGAGTAATTTAGGCAGTGAATAAGGAAGTATTTGCACAGTCCCCTTGGAGGACTGGGGAGAAAGGAGGAAATATTCAACTACCCCACTTGGAGAATTTCTGATATTCTCACAAGCAGTGAGGACAACCAAATCAATAGGCTAAGCCCTCGATCTTGGGGTTTTCCTCTATGAAACTTATTCCTGCAAAGAATAGGCTAAGCCTACTTAAAATTAGACCTTAGAGTCACCCCCAGAGAACCTCTTTTGTAGCTCAGATGTGGCCTCTCTCTCTAAGCCAACTTAGCAGGTGAACTTACTGCCGGGGTCCCCTCTACATGGAACCTGACTCTCGGGGGTGTAAATCTCCCTGGCAATGTGGTACAGAAATCCCAGGATGAGCTGAGACCCAGCATCAAGGGATTGAAAAAGCCTTCTTGACCAAAAGGGAAAAGAGAGAAATGAGACAAGCTAAAGTTTCAGTGGCTGACGGATTTCAAATAGAGTTGAGAGGTTATTCTGGAGGTTATTCTTATGCATTATATAGATATCCCTTTTTAGTTTATGGTGTGTTGGAATGGCTGGAGGGAAGTACCTGAAACTGTTGAGCTGTGTTCCAGTAGTCTTGATTCTTGAAGATGACTGTATACGGATATAACATCTACAATGTGACTGTGTAATTGTGAAAACCTTGTGTTTGTTGCTCCTTTTATCCAGGGTATGGACAGATGAGTAAAAAAAAAAATGGATGAAAAAATATATATATAATGGGGGGACAAAATGTAAAATAAGTTGGGTAGATGGAAATACTAGTGGTCAATGAGAGGAAGGCATAATGGGTATGGGGTGAATGAGTTTTTCTTTTTTCTTTTTATTTGTTTTTCTGGAGTGATGCAGATGTTCTCAAAAAAGATCTTGGTAATGAATGCACAACTATGTGATGAGATTGTGAGCCACTGATTGTGCACCATGTATGGACTGTATGCGTGTGAAGATCTATCAAAAAAAAAAAAAAGAATCAAGTTATCTTCCCAATCATCGTGCTCTTTTGAAGTTAAGCTGTCTACACTCTTGAACCTCCTGAATCCTGAATAGCTCTGGTCTTAGACCAGAAGGAGCAGAGGGGCCAGGGGAAGTCACAAAATTTTCCTAATCTGGAGTAGCTAGGAGGAATGAAAGGTCAAGAGAGAGAGAGCAGCTCCTTGGCAGAAATATCTGGCTAGAGGGGGTGGTTCTGCTGGTTAGGACTGCAGGTGGGGCCAGGATGTGCCCTGGGAGAAGTCCTTGGCCCCACTGCCTCTTCCCCCCATCCCTGGGACGCTGCTGGAATCCTCATAAACCCCTTATCCTGAAGGCTCCTGTGATGGTTTGAAAGGAAGTATGCCTCCTAGAAAAGCCATGTTTTAATCAAAATATCATTTCGTAAAGGTAGAATAATCTCTATTCAATTCTGTATGTTTGAAACTGTAATCAGATCATCTCCCTGGATGATGAGATTTGGTCAAGAGTGGTTGTTAAACTGGATTAGGGGACGATATGTCTTCACCCATTTGGGTGGATCTTTTTTTTTTTTTTTTTTTTTTTAGGAGACACAAGCATTTTTTATTGTGAAATATAATATATATACAAAAAAGCAATAAATTTCCACGTTACATTTTAACAAGTAGTTGTAGAACAAATTTCAGAGTTTGGTATGGGTTACAGTCCCACAATTTTAGGTTTTTGTTTCTAGCTGCTCTAAGATACTGGAGGCTAAAAGAAATATCAGTATAATGATTCAGCAATCATATTAGTTTGTTAAACCCTACCTTCTCTGTATAATTCCACCATCACCTTTGTTCTTTCTCCCACTCTTTTTTAAAAACTTTTTTATTAA
Organism: Tamandua tetradactyla; assembly: GCF_023851605.1. Taxonomy (NCBI): domain Eukaryota; kingdom Metazoa; phylum Chordata; class Mammalia; order Pilosa; family Myrmecophagidae; genus Tamandua; species Tamandua tetradactyla. The sequence continues at coordinate 70,183,536 of NC_135334.1, read as the reverse complement.
TTAAAAAAAATTACAAGAAACACAAACATTCCCAACATATACACTCAGCAATTCACAATATCATCACATAGTTACATATTCATCATCATGATCATTTCCCAGAACATTAGCATCAATTCAGAAAAAGAAATAAAAAGACAACAGAAAAATATAACAAACAGAAAGAAAAAAAAATTTTACATGCCATACCCCTTACTGATTCCTTTCATTGATCACTAGCATTTCAAACTAAATCTATTTTAACATTTGTTACCCCTATTATTTATTTTTATTCTATATGTTCCTCTCATCTGTTGACAAGGTAGATAAAAGGAGCATCAGACACAAGGTTTTCACAATGACACAGTCACATTGTGAAAGTTATATCATTATACAATCATCATCAAGAAACATGGCTACTGGAACACAGCTCTACATTTTCAGGCAGTTCCCTCCAGCCTCTCCATTACATCTTGGATAACAAGGTGATATCTACTTAATGCATAAGAATAACCTCCAGGAAAACCTCTCGACTCTGTTTGGAATCTCTTAGCCATTGACACTGTGTCTCATTTCACTCTTCCCCCTTTTGGTCGAGAAGGTTTTCTCAATCCCTTGATGCTGGGTCTCAGCTCATTCTAGTGTTTTTTCTCAATCCCTTGATGCTGAATCTCAGCTCATTCTAGGATTTCTGTCCCACGCTGCCAGGAAGATCCACACCCCTGGTAGTCATGTCCCACATAGACGGGGAGGGTGGTGAGTCTGCTTGCTGTGTTGGCTGGAGAGAGAGGCCACATCTGAGCAGCAAAAGAGGTTCTCTTGGGGGTGACTCTTAGGCTTAATTTTAAGTAGGCTTGACCTATCCCCTGTGGGGTTAAGTTTCACATAAACAACCCCCAAGACTGGGGGCTCAGCCTAAAGCTTTGGTTGTCCCCACTGCTTGTGAGAATATCAAGAATTCAACTTGGGGAAGTTGAGTTTTCCCCCGTTCTCACCATTCCCGGAAGGGGACTTTGCAAATACTTTTCCACTCACTGAACAAATCACTCTGGGATTCATCAGGGCATCACCTGAACAAACCAACAAAATCTCATGCCCTATACAAAGTTCCATGTACTTAAGGTGTTCCATCAACTATCTACATAAGTTATATTAGAAGATGCACTAGTCAAAGTATAGAATTGTACCAAATAAACATTTTTTGCTTTAGTCTCACACATTGGTTGAAATTTTTAAATATTAAGTACCATCTATTTTCAGCACACTGCAGTAATGACATTCTTTTGTTCTTCCTCATGCAAAAACATTTTTTAAATTTGTACATTTAGTCACAATCATTATACACTCTAGGCATTCCTAGATTACACCATCTCAGTCTTTATCGTCTATCTTTCTTTGTGATTTCATTTATGCCCTAGCCCTCCTCCCTCTATCATTCTCATATGCAGCTTCATTCAGTGCTTTAACATAATTGTTTTACAGTTAGGTAATATTGTGCTGTCCATTTCTGAGTTTTTATATTCAGTCCTGTTGCACAATCTGTATCCCTTCAGCTCCAATCACCCAATATCTTACCCTATTTCTATCTCCTGATGGTCTCTGTTACCAACGAAATATTCCAAGTTTATTCACTAATGTCAGTTCATATCAGTGAAACCATATAGTATTTGTCCTTTTGTTTCTGGCTAATCACACTCAGCATAATGTCCTTAAGGTCCATTCATGTTGTTACAAACTTCATAACTTTATTCTGTTTTACAGCTGCATAATATTCCATCTTATGTAAATGTCACAGTTTGTTTAGCCAACTGTCTGTTGATGGACATTTTGGCTGTTTCCATCTTTTGGTAATTGTTAATAATGCCGCTATAAACATTGGTGTGTAAATGTCCATTTGTGTCCTTGGCCTCATGTCCTTTGAGTAGAGATAGCATATAGATGGGTCCTGTTTTTTAATCCATTCTGCCAGACTATGTCTTTTGATTGAAGAGTTTAATCCATTAACATTGTGTTATTACTGCATGGGTAGTACTTTCTTCTACTATTTTGCCTTCTGGATTTTATATGTCATATCTAATTTTCCTTCTTTTTACCTTTACTCATAGTCTTCCTTTCTACACTCTTCTCCACACCTCTCTCTTCTGTCTTCATATCTGTCTCTAGTGTTCCCTTTAGTATTTCTTGCAGAGTTGGTCTCTTGGTTACAAATTCTCTCAGTGATTTTTTGTCTGAAAATGTTTTAATTTCTCCCTCATTTTTGAAGGACAATTTTGCTGGATATAGAATTCTTGGTTGGCAGTTTTTCTCTTTTAATAATTTAAATGTATTATCCCACTGTCTTCTCGCCTCCATGGTTTCTGCTGAGATCTGCGCATAGTCTTATTGGGCTTCCCTTGTATGTGATGGATTGCTTTTCTCTTGCTGCTTTCAAGATCCTCTCTTTCTCTTTGACCTCTGACATTCTGATTATTAAATGCCTTGGAGTATGTCTATTTGGATCTATTCTCTTTGGGGTACGCTGCACTTCTTGGATCTGTAATTTTAAGTCTTTCATAAGAGTTGGGATATTTTTAGTGATAATTTCCTCCATTAGTTTTTCTCCTCCTTTTCCCTTCTCTTCTCCTTCTGGGACACCCACAACACATATATTCATGCACTTCATATTGTCTTTCAATTCCCTGAGTCCCTGCTCATATTTTTCCATTTTTTTTCCCTATAGTTTCTATTTCTTGTTGGATTTCAGATGTTCTGTCCTCCAGTTCAGAAATCCTATGTTCTGTCTCTCGAAATCTACCATTGTAGGTTTCCATTGTTTTTTTCATCTCTTCTACTGTGTCTTTCATTCCCATAAGTTCTGTGATTTGTTTTTTCAGACTTTCAGTTTCTTCTTTTTGTTCTTTCCTTGCCTTCTTTATATCCTCCCTCAATTCATTGATTTGGTTTTTGATGAGGTTTTCCATGTCTGTTTGTATATTCTGAATTAATTGTTTCAGCTCCTGTATGTCATTTGAATTGTTGGTTTGTTCCTTTGACTGAGCCATATCTTCAATTTTCCTAGTGTGATTTGTTATTTTTTGCTGGCGTCTAGGCATTTAATTACCTTAATTAGTTTATTTTGGAGATTGCTTTCACTTCTTTTATCTAGGGTTTTCTTGCTGGATGAATTTGTTGTCTATCTGTTTTTTGACATTCCGTTCAGCTTTATCTGGACCGTTAGCTTAAGTTTTGTTTAACAGAGGAGAATTTTTCAGTTCTTGTTTTCTTGTTTCTTGCCCTGCTTGTGTGGTGCCTTTCCCCCACACACACTTAGGAGGGTCTGCGTAGATATTATAGACCCCAGCCAGATTTTCCCAGACCAAACTGGCCTCCTATCAGGAGGAAACAAAAGGACAAATACCAGCAGATTGAAAGACTTTCCTGTGAAATCTCTGGACTCTGTTTTTCTTATCCTGCCCAGTATGTGGTGCTTGTCTGACTGCAGGTCCCACCAGCATAAGATGATGCAGTACCTTTAACTTTTGCAGACTCTCCCTGCTGGGGGCATGGTGGAGACAGAGGAGAGGTTGTATGCTGGTTTTAATGGCTTCAAATTACCAAGCCCTGGTGTCTGAATTTCTTAATGGAGGGATTCCACCTGGGTGGGGCTTCACCCCTCCCCTGGGGAAGGTACAGGCTCCAGATAAGCCCCCAAAAGAGCTCACTTCTGCCTATCCCTGGGGCAGTTGCAGCCTGAAAAGTCCTGCCGCTGTACCCAGAGGCAGTCAAGACTTTGTAGATACACAGCTACAAAAACCCCTGTTTCCTTTTTTTTACCCCCTTTTTCTGTCAGTCCTGCCCCCTTGGTGCCGGGACAAAAATGAGCAACCTCCGCTTTGATCAGGTTCACCTAAGCTAGGGGCCTATTTTTAGTAGTCAGAATTTGTCAATTAGTTCCACAATTGGCGTTTGATTGTGCCCAGTCCCTGCTGCTGGTAAAGTCCTTTCCTTTCCCCTCTGGGAAGTGGCCTGTGGGGGAGGGGCGCTGGCAGCTGCAGCTTTGGGAACTCACGGTTCTGGGGGGGCTCGCAGCCTGTCCAGCTGTTCCAGACTGGGGTACGCTGTGTGTCAGGTCACTGACGTGGCCCCAGGAGCTGTTCTGTACTGTTTCTGGTTATTTAGTAGTTGTTCTGGAGGATGAACTAAAATGCCCATGTTGTTAAGCCGCCATCTTGACCTGGAAGCTATTTGGGTGCATCTTGATTGGTTTATTGGAGTCCTATAAAAGAGGAAATATTTTGGAGAATGAGAGATTCAGAGATAGCAGAGAATACTGCAGCACTATGAAGCAAAGTCCACAAGCCAGTGACCTTTGAAGATGAAGAAGGAAAATGCCTCCCGGGGAGCTTCATGAAACAGGAAGCCAGGAGAGAAAGCTAGCAGATGATGCCTTGCTTGCCACGTGCCCTTCCAACGGAGAGAGAAACTGTGACTGTGTTTGCCATGTGCCTTTCCATATGAGAGAGAAACCCTGAACTTCATCAGCCTTCTTGAACCAAGGTATCTTTCCCTGGATGCCTTAAATTGGACATTTCTATAGACTTGTTTTGATTGGGACATTTTCTCGGCCACAGAACTGTAAACTAGCAACTCATTAAATTCCTCTTTTCAAAAGCCATTCCATTTCTGGTATATTGCATTCCAGCAGCTAGCAAACTAGAACAGCCTCTTACCTGACTGAAATGAAGTTTCTATAGCCACAAGTGAGTCCTTGAAATGTGGCTAGCCCAAACCGAGCTGTATTAAATGAAAATACGCATCAGATTTCAAAGATTTAGTACACACACACACAAAAGAAGTAAAATACCTCAGTAATTTTTTCTATTGATTATGAAAAATGTATGTTGAAAGGGTAGCATTTTGGATATATTGAGTTAAATAAAATATATTATGTTTTGCCACCATCAGCACCATCGATTGCTGAAACATATCCATAGTTCCAAATAGAAACTCTATGCATGTTATGCCTTAATTCAACAACACTGTGAACATAAATAACAGCACTGAAATATATATCTGAATGGGGTTCAAAAGGGAAGCATATGCTGCATATATGGTACGCGAATAAAATTTTTCAAAATCCATGGAACTCTATAACACAGTGAACCTTAAGTTAAACCATGGACAATAGTTAATAGTACTCTTATAAAAATGTGCTATCATCACTTCCGGAGAAGATGGCGGCTTAGTAAGACGCGCGGGTCTTAGCTCCTCCTCCAGAAAAGCAACTAAAGAAACAGAAACAATACGAAACAGCTCCCGGAGCCACAACAGAGACCAAAAAGACAGCGTACCCCATTCTGGAACGGCTGAAGGGGCAGGGAGAATCCGCTGCGGTGAGATATCCAAGGGGCGCGCGTTTTCCCGGCCGGGGCGGCTGGCGACTGGGGTCCCCTCCACGCACGTGGCTCCCCGGTCTGAGTGGGAACATTGGATAGTGGGGCCCTCCCGCCACGCTTGGCGTCTCGGGCCAGCTGGGCAATTTGGACCGGAGTCCCCCAAGCCACGGCGGCCGGCGATCCACCCCCTCCACGCGCGGTTTCCCGGGCTGACTGCAAGATTCGGACTGGCCAGTTAAAGGAGCCACGGCATCTTTTACTGGTGGGCCCCGCAGACAGACGAGCGCCACGAGTGCCACCTACCGGGCAGGAAAAGAAAAACAGCCCAGAGATTTCACAGAAAAACCTTTCAACCAGCCGGGTCCCACACCCAGGGAAATCTGATCAAATGCCCAGACACCAGCAGAAAATAATGGATGACGCTCGGAAAATTAAAGATATGGCCCAGTCAAAGGAACAAACCAATAGTTCAAATGAGATATAGGAGCTGAGACAACTAATGCTGAATATACGAACAGAAATGGAAAACTTCTTCAAAAACCAAATCAATAAATTGAGGGAGGACATGAAGAAGACATGGGCTGAACAAAAAGAAGAAATAGAAAATCTGAAAAAACAAATCACAGAACTTATGGGAGTGAAGGACAAAGAAGAAAAAATGGGAAAAAACAATGGATACCTACAATGGTAGATCTAAAGAGACAGAAGCTACAATTAGTGAACTGGAGGATGGAACATCTGAATTCCAAAAAGAAACAGAAACTATAGGGAAAAGAATGGGAAAACTTGAGCAGGGGATCAGGGAACTGAATGACAATATGAAGCGCACAAATATACGTGTTGTGGGTGTCCCAGAAGGAGAAGAGAAGGGAAAAGGAGGAGAAAAACTAATGGAAGAAATTATCACTGAAAATTTCCCAACTCTTATGAAAGACCTAAATTTACAGATCCAAGAAGTGCAGCGCACCCCAAAGAGAATAGACCCAAATAGGCATTCTCCAAGACACTTACTAGTTAGAATGTCAGGGGTCAAAGAGAAAGAGAGGATCTTGAAAGCAGCAAGAGAAAAACAATCCGTCACATACAAGGGAAACCCAATAAGACTATGTGTAGATTTCTCAGCAGAAACCATGGAAGCTAGAAGACAGTGGGATGATATATTTAAATTACTAAAAGAGAAAAACTTCCAACCAAGGCTTCTATATCCAGCAAAATTGTCCTTCAAAAATGAAGGAGAAATTAAAACATTTATAGACAAAAAGTCACTGAGAGAATTTGTGACCAAGAGACCAGCTCTGCAAGAAATACTAAAGGGAGCACTAGAGTCAGATACGAAAAGACAGAAGAGAGAGGTATGGAGAAGAGCGTAGAAAGAAGGAAAATCAGATAGGATATATATAATACAGAAGCCAAAATGGTAGAGGAAAATATTATCCAAACAGTAATAACACTAAAAGGTAATGGACTGAATTTCCCAATCAAAAGACATAGAATGGCAGAATGGATTACGACCCAGCAATACCACTACTAGGTATCTACTCAAAGGACTTAAGGGCAAAGACACAAACGGACATTTGCACACCAGTGTTTATAGCAGCATTATCTACAATTGCAAAGAGATGGAAACAGCCAAAGTGTCCATCAACAGACGAGTGGCTAAACAAACTGTGGCGTATACCTACGATGGAGTATTATGCAGCTTTAAGACAGACTAAACTTATGAAGCAAGTAATAACATGGATGGACCTAGAGAACATTATGCTGAGTGAGTCTAGCCAAAAACTAAAGGACAAATACTGTATGGTCCCACTGATGTGAACCGACATTCGAGAATCAGCTTGGAATATATCATTGGTAACAGAGACCAGCAGGAGTTAGAAACAGGGTAAGATAACGGGTAATTGGAGCTGAAGGGATACAGACTGTGCAACAGGACTAGATACAAAAACTCAAAAATGGACAGCACAATAATACCTAAGTGTAATGTAACTATGTTGGAACACTGAATGAAGCTGCACCTGAAATATGGTTTTTTGTTTGTTTGTTTGTTTGTTTGTATCTTCTGTTTTTGTTTTTTTCTTCTTCCTTTTTATATATATATATTTTATTAGTATTATTATTTTAATTCTCTTCTCTATATTAACATTCTATATCTTTTTCTGCTGTTTTGCTAGTTCTTTTCCTAAATCGATGCAAATGTACTAAGAAATGATGATCATGCATCTATGTGATGATACTAAGAATTACTGAGTGCATGTGTAGAATGGAATGATTTCTAAATGTTGTGTTAATTTCTTTTCTTTTTTTTTGATTAATTAAAAAAAATTTTAAAAATTGGATAAAAAAATAAAAGCACATAGTAGATTCAGGAAAAAAAATAAATAAATAATAGAGGAAAAAATGTTAAAATAAATTCAGTTTGAAATACTAGCGATCAATGAAAGGGAGGGATAAGGAATATGGTATGTAAAAATTCTTTTTCTTTTTCTGTTTTTGTTTTATTTTTCTGTTGCCTTTTTATTTCTTTTTCTGAATTGATGCAAATGTTCTCAGAAATTATCATGATGATGAATATGCAACTATGTGATGATATTGTGAATTACTGATTATATATGTAGAATGGAATGAGCATATATTACGGATGTTTGTGTTTCTTTCTTGTAATTTCTTTTTAATTAATAAAAAATTATTTAAAAAAAAGGTGAAAGACTGAACACTTTCCTCCTAAGATCAGGAACAAGGCAAGGATGTCCTCTCTTGCAACTTTTATTCAACATCTCAACATTTTACAGGATGTTTTAGTCAGGGATTTGGCAAGAGAAAAGAAATACATGACATACATATTGGAAAGGAGAAAAAAAAATGTGCTATCATCAATTGTAACAAATATTTCATACCAGTGCAAGGTGTGTTAGCTAATAATAGGGTGGTATATGGGAATCTTGAATAGGGTGTGAGATGAGATCTTGTTGGTTTGTACAGGTTAGTGTGATGGCCCAATACATCCCAGAGTAATTTGGACAGAGAATAAAAAAGTATTTGCAAAGTCCCCTTGGGGGATGGGGGAGAAAGGAGAAAATATTAAACTTCCCCATCCGGGGAATTCCTGATATTCTCGCAAGCAATGGGGACAAACAATTCAATGGGCTGAGCCCTTGATCTTGGGGTTCACCCATATGGAACTTATTCCTGCAGAGGAAAAGCTAAGTCTACGTAAAATTATGCCTAAGAGTCACCCCCACAGAACCTCTTTCGTTGCTCAGATGTGACCTGTCTCTCTCTAAGCCAACTCGACAGGTGAACACACTGCCCTCCTCCCTACGTGGAATGTGATGCCCAGGGGTGTCAATCTCCCAGTAATGTGGGACAGAACTCCTGGGATGAGCCGGGACCCAGCATCATGGGACTGAGAAAGCCTTCTTGACTGAAAAGGGAAGAGAGAAATGAGACAAAATAAAATTTCAGTGGCTGACACTTTTTTTTCATTATTATTATTTTTTTTTTTTTTTAAAGGAAAGACAGAGAGAAGGAAGGAAGGAAAACATCTTTAAACATTTTCTTGTTTTATTGTATTTTGTTTTTCCGTTTTTTGTTACATGGGCTGGGGCCGGGAATCGAACCGAGGTCCTCCGGCATAGCAGGCAAGCACTTTGCCCGCTGAGCCACCGCGGCCCGCCCTCATTATTATTTTTAATGAGAGGAGTTGTAGGTTTACCGAAAGCAGTCATATAAAAAATACAGCATTCCCATATACATCCCTATTGTTGACACTTTGCATTAGTGTGGTACCTTTGTTACAATTGATGAAAGAATATTAAACAGTACTATTAGCTATAGTCCACAGTTTATATTAGATATGCTTTTTCCAATGTACCACCCTCTTAGTAACACCTTGTATCAATGTTGTATATTTGTTAAAAGTCATGAAAGAATATTCTTATACTTGTACTATTAACTATAGACAACTGGATAAAGATGTAATGTTTACAATGTGTGATTGTGAAAACCTTGTGTCTGATACTCCTTTTATCCAAGGTATGGACAGATGAGTAGAAAATAAGGACAAAAAATAAATAAATAATAGGGGTGAATCCTGTATTTTATGTATGACTGTTCTGTAAACCCACAAGTTTTCTAATAATAATTTAAAAAATCTATATCTTATATTCCATAAATAACCTGCTAGAAAGCATAACAAAGTCACACAGACATATAATTTCACATAAATTCTATCATATTACATATATTTAAAGTAGTCTTTTTTGTTTTCCTTTTTCTTCTACTTTTCTTCCCTATTCATCCACACTGATGGTACTAAACCTTCACTAAACTTGATATATATCCTCCCATATTTTTCTCTAAGCGCACATAATCATAAAAAGGCAAATAAAATTAAATACATACATACACTCACATACATATAGGGAGTTTTGTCATTATTCTCTTTATGAAAAGGGGATTATAAGCTACACATTTTTCTTTATCTTGCTTTTCTTACTCAACTTTGTAAAATTCCCTTAAAGTCAACTGTTATACCTCTAATTAATCATTTCAATGGTTGCCTAATATTATATACTATAATTTTATTCTACCATTTATTCTACCGCCACCAGTTGGTGGGCATTTACTTTGTTTCCAGGTTTTGCCACTAAAAGAATAATGTCAGTAAACGTTTATATGCCTTTATATTCTTTATTTCTACAGGAGAAATTCTCAGAGCTAATATTGGTAGCCCAGTGTGTATGTGTACCTTTTAAATTAACAAGTATATGTTATTAAAATTAACATCATCTGTTTCTTTTTTCTCTTTCAAGTGGCTGCTAGGTTATGGGCGCTGGTCCATAACCTTCCTCCAGGCGACCTGCCTCCTTTCCGCTTCTTGGAAAGTTTGTGGTGAGAGCGTGGTGGTGAGAGGTTGGCAGGCAGACGTGTTCTCCGCCAGGCTTTTTAATTTGGGTTCACTCCTGCAGCGAGACCGCAGCGTGGATTCCCCGGACCAGTCTGAGTCCGCTGCGCTCTGCTGCCCTCTAGCGGCTCCTCCTTCCGTCCTTCCGCCCTTTAGCAACACCCCAACTTGTCTAGTGAACTTGGAACTCTAAAATATTTTGTGGTTACAAATCATTTCGCTCACCTACTGTGTTAGTTAGATTCAGTTGTCAACTTGGCCAGGTGAGCATACCTAGTTCTGTTGCTGTGGACACAAGCCAATGGTACGTGAACCTCATCTGTTGCTAATTACATCTGCAGTCAGCTAGGAGGCGTGTCTGCTGCAATGAGTGGCGTTTGACTTAATTGGCTGGTGCTTAAATGAGAGATCTCAATATAGCACAGCTAGCAGCTCAGCATTCCTCATCTCAGCACTAGCAGCTCAGCCCAGGCCTTTGGAGATGCAGAAAGAAGTCACCCCGGGGAAAGTTGTTGGAACCCAGGGGCCTGGAGAGAAGACCAGCAGAGACCATCTTGTGCCTTCCACGTAAGAAAGAACCTCAGTGGAAAGTTAGCTGCCTTTCCTCTGAAGAACCAACAAAATAAATCCCCTTTGATTAAAAGCCAATCCATCTCTGGTGTGTTGCATTCCGGCAGCTAACAAACTAGAACACCTACCATCCTGCTTTTATTTTAGTTAAGTCAAAATCGCTTACCATAAAGAATGTTTTAAATTTATTTTTATATTGTGTTCAAATATTCATAACATAAAAATCATTTTAATCATTTTTTTGGGGGGGGGGGTGCATGGTCTGGCAATCAAACCCGGGTCTCCGGCATGGAAGGCGAGAATTCTACCACTGAACCACCCGTGCACCCCATTTTAATCAATTTTAGATATATGATCTGTGACATTAAGTATATTGACAATGTTATATAACCTTCCCCAAGATCTATTTTCAAAAATATTCATCATCCAAAACAGAAAAGCCAGAAGGAATTTAAGAAGACATCTCCTGGTTTCTGTTAATTTACTTCACTAATCATCTTTTCAACAGGTGTCTCAATACAATTAAGATGTCGGTTACCTCTTAACTTATCCATCTAGGCTGTTGGCTGGTGGAAAGTTGTCAGTGACATCTGGGAAGCGATATTGCCTGCCCTTTTAAATTCCTGATTGTTAATAATTTGATTGGGGGGTGGTGGCTAGATTTTTGGTCTTGGAAGACAGTTTCCATTGTTCTATAAAATGAATTTATAGTATGGTAATAGGTGAAACTGTGAGGATTATGTAGCAATAAGGTATATAAAGTACTTAGCACAGAATCTGGTACATTATAAGCCATCAGTCATTGTAGATTCTACTATATGAAATTAATTGTCATTTCTATAGGCAGCAATCTTCTGAGAGTGATATGGCTAGATGTATTTCTGCTCCCTGCAAGCTAGGATCCTGGTTCAGGCCATGCTTGATGGACAGACAAAGGGAAATGGAAAGGCACGAAATTCAACGGACTGGGAAAACGCTCAGCTGGTTCGGGATCTTGCTGGAAAATTACCCAACTAGACTGAGCCCAGGCAAATCTGCCAATCAGGCAAGGAGTGTGGGTGGAAAAAAGGTTATAGACCACTTCCACAGGGAACTTTGCGTTTCCCAGGGCACATGAAGACATTCCAAGGGTTATATGGAATGGAAAATATAAGTTCAAGGAGAAAATAGAACATATAAAATGACCAACTACTCGAGAATTTGTTTTGTGTTTTTAGAGTGGATAATTATGGGTATCAAATCACTGTGGCATTCATATTCCTATGGATACATTTAAAAGAGTGACTGTTTTCTTTTAAATAATCACAATAATCCTGGAAATTATAGCCTCAGAAATTTCATTTGAACTTACAAAGTTCTCCATATATTAAAGTTCTGTGTAGCGAGAGGTAAGGGGTATGGTATATATAATCTTTTTTTTCTCTGTTATCATTTTATTTCTTTTTCTGTTGTCTTTTTATTTCTTTTTCTAAATCGATGCAAATGTTCTAAGAAATGATGAATATGCAACTATGTGATATTAAGAATTACTGATTGTATATGTAGAATAGAATGATATCTTAATGTTTTATTTGTTAATTTGTTTTAATTTAAAAAAAGTTTAAAAAAAAGTTCTATGTAAATTAAAATATACGAAGAAAAACCACATCCTTCCAACTCCTGTAGGGAGAATGTGAGCACGGAAGTTTGAAAACCAGGGCTCTTAACTATATGACTAAGAGTGAAATTGCTGGGTTTTAGGGATGCACTACCAACATTCCTTGAGGATAACAAAGGTTCCAAGGCTGCTATGCTACTTTACACTCTCCCGATCAGGGGAGACGAGTTCCATTGCTCCATATCCTCCCTAAGGCTCAATGACAGTGTGGAAGTCTACAACACTGGCCAAGCAAACAGGTCCATGTATCTCTGCCGAAGGCCAAGATGAATCAGAGGTACCCGGAGTCAGAACCCCAGGTCTCTTAAATCTGTGGAATCAAGTCTGGGGAACTAGTTTGGATGGTATTACTTTGGGTAGTTCTAATGGTTTCTGTCTATGAAAGTGCAACCATTTCTGTCTATGTCTGTCTCGCTAAGGCAGAGCCCTCTCTAATGCCATGCCTGAGGCTGGCTTCTGCCCTTGTATAGTATTGCTGCACGCCCATCCTTGGGTCCTACCTGGCCCTTTGCCTCTAAGTTAACCAGCGCCTGTTCGTACACCTGCCCCAGGCAGAGAGATGGAGGTTGGTAACTATGGCTTGTTGCCATCTTGTTCGTTTTTCCTTAATGGAGTCACACAGTACATTCAATCTCCTTCGTGAGGCTTTCACTAGTCAAATCCTGGGAGTGCAGCCTCCTACCTCCCGTTTCCGAGCCCTGTACTGTCCCACATTCTCAGTCTCTTGAATGGGGCGGACTTGGCTAGGAATCCAGGTGAATGGGTGAAAGATGCTGGAGAGAGAGCAGCAGCCCCACCCCTTTCTGGGAGTTTGACCATGTCGCTGTAGTTGCTGGTTTGGCAACCAGAGGGCGGAGTACGCAAAGCTTTGGGAGAGTCAGTTTAGGAAAGGTGGAATTCCCACGTTCTAAAATTAAACTCAACAAATTGAGTGTCTGGGTACTGCAGCTGTGTTCCCAATCTTCGAACTGGGGTAGGTAACACCCCCTCAGGAAGAGCTTAGTCAGTCTTTTTTACCTCCTTGGCCCCCTGAGCCTGCCCTTACCCTCTTAGCCCATACCAACCCTGGGCAGGCCCTTACTTACAGCTGTCCTTGGGCCCGGTCTTGGAGGAAGCTGGATGGGGTTGGGACCCCCTTGGCCTCAATCTCTCTCCCTTAGCTACATCTTTCTGCTTCAGCTGTCTGGTCTCTGGCCTACTTATTCCCACATCTTTCCTATGAGGGAGTTTTCTCTGCCTTTTTACATTATTAAAATATGGTTCTTTTGCCTGTAGAGAGATAGTGTACAGGGTGTGAGAGGGAATGAAAGGTACTTGTGTCTCAGAGTCTTCTGCAAAGAACAGAAGTGTGAGTCCCTACGTTGATGTTGGTTAATACCTGGGGAAGGCAACTCACCCTAACTAAACTCACCGAAGACTAACATAAACCTGCCTGCCAAGTTGTTTGTTTACACTGAAAGTAATGATAATACGTCCCATTTAATAAACACTTCCCATGTGCTGGGCATGATGCCAAGTGTGTTACGGATACCATTTAATTCGATCGTAGAAATCCTATGAGGTTAATGATAATTTCTCCACTTTCCAGATGAAAATCTGAGATTCAAAAAAATTTAAGTCGCTTGCCCGAGATCACAAAGCTTGTCCATGGCAGCGCTGGGGTATGAGACAGGTTGAGCTGGCTTCACGGCTCCCCACCACCCCTCCTCCAACTGCATCCTCCACGCCCTCGGCACCTTCCTGGCACACGGCCAGCATCCTTCATGGTGCTCTGCCTTGCGGTGTCTTTGTTGGTGTGACTCTGTAGGTCCACGTCTACTTATCACTGTGTATCTCCCTGCCTCGCGATGGATCGGAAACATGTTCCCAACATGTTTATACTGGTTAGGCTGAACAGCGGAATTCTAGGTCAGTTTTATTTCCTTCTTTATGCTTTTCAGTAATTTTTATGAATGTAGGTTATTGTTTGCATCAGAAATGAAAACTATTTTCATGATGGGAGGACAAATTCTTCTTTTGCTCCCAGAGGATTCAGTCCATTCATGCTGCCTGATGTGCCCCACCAGACTGGCAAATATCTTGAGTTTCTTTTGAGCCTCAGTTCAAGTCTTGGGGCTCTGGGATGTCTTTTCCAATAGTCTGCCCTTCCTCTATCCTAGAAAGCAGATCCTCCTCCCTACCCCTTACTCAGTGTCCTATTGTCACTATCATGACACCTATGATGCTTTATCACCCCGTCCCAACCCCTGCCCTGAGCCCCTGGAAGTCAGAAGCTGAGTCCCAAGGACCTAACATAGGTGATGATAGCTAATGCTAACTGAGCACTTACTGTGTGCCAGGTGCTTTCTAAGCACCCTTTGGAGGTGCTCTAATGGAGACCAATGGACCTCCTCTGTGAATCCATATAGCCAGTCTTCCTGGCTATATGGATTGTAAGAAATGGGTTGTAAGAAAAAATATGCGTCTTTGAACACTCAGCTCACCTAGATGCTCACCCCATGACAGACCCTTGGGGAGTTAAGACCAAGACTAGCTGGGAGCACAGAAGAGCCTCCTCTGTCTTCCCATTCTCGCTGCGAGGACAGGCACACTCACCTTCAGTCACGTGATTTAAATCCTCTCTCCTTTGTTGCCAAGCCCCTCTATTTGGAGTCAAGTAATTTACATGTTTTCTGAGATTCCATGTACTGTTCTCAAAAAACATGGGCTGAATCCCTTAACCAAGGCAAAATCCCCATTGAGTTTTAGGAATTTCAGGACGAGTACCTTTGTGGCAGTCACAGGGCCAAGGAACAGCCTGAGTGTGATCGCAGAGCCAGACGTGTTGTCAGACACCCAGCCCTTTCTTCCCAGTTCCAGCGACAGTTCTGGATCTCATGGGCCACACAGGTATAACCTTGTTTACATTTTGGATACTCCAAGAAGAAGTATCACAGCATCTCACAGTCCCAGTTCTTAACTAAAATTCACTTGATGGCAACCACTATTATTTTTGTCTTTTTTTCTTGGCATGGGCAGGCACTGGGAAATGAACTGGATCTCTGGTGTGGCAGATGAGAACTCTGCCACTGAGCCACTGTTGCCCGCCCTATTTTTGCCATTTTTAAATAATGTAATGATTATTTACTTCCAATAGTCTTTGAGGAAACTAAAGGCCTTGTGATAGAGACAAAGGCTTCTCTCCCAGGCCTTCTCTTAAGACCAGAGAACAACAACTCGGTAGGCATCATCATGATGGCTGAGGAAAGGTGGCAGACAGGCCACTGCCAAATCTCAAGAGGGGAGCATTTGCCTCAGGGAGCCCATTCTCAGCTTTGAGTCTCCAAAATTTGGTTTTGTGAGCACCCCAGATAAAATAGGACACTTGGAAACAAATTCATACAAATGGTGCTGCCAGAGACTGATTTAACAAGTAGAATCCATGCATTGATTTGTTTGCCAATCTAACTTTTTTCTGACATGGGGCCTGAGCCAGGCCTTGGCCTTGGCTCTAGATATGATGGTGGATAAGATAGGCTTGGCCCTGGCCCTCAAAGAGCTTAAAGTCTAGTGGGAGAAACACATACACAGACCGTTCCAGCTCGGAGTCACAAGTATCACCTACAGAACACATGGGAGCTACTAGGAGAGGCACAACCCTGGGGGAAGTGACATTTTTAAGATTGGGTTGGGGGAGGGTAAGAACCAGTATCAAGGAAGATCACAGGAAAGGGAAGGGATGATTCCTGGAGCAAGATCTCAAAGGAACAAAACTAACTTGAACCAGAACACAGAAGGAAAGTGGGAAAAGGAAGGAAGAAAATGATCTCTTCCCTCAGCTGGGAGGGAAGGAGGGAAGGATGGACAGGAATATATACAATTATAGGTTGAGTGGAAGGCAGTTCTTGACTGTACAGTGTATTTGGGGGACAGGAAATTAGGAGGGAGGGTGCCTGCTGAGAGTGAGGGTGAGTTCAGGGGTTCTGCACTGATAAAGATTATAGTAGGCATTGAGGGAGAATGAGAGCCATAGGTGAATGAAGCGGCTCACCTGGCAGGCCTAGAAACCCAGGTGATGTGAGCGACTGTGACGTTATGCTGACCCTAGCACGGAAGGTTGTATGCTATCCTGCACTGCCACATCCTGAGCAAAGGCACAGAGAAGTCAGATGGTGCATCCACTAAGATCGAGGTTTCATGGGCCTGGCACTGCTGAATGAACGGACCATGGAGCAGAGGAAGATGACAGATGAAGGAAGAACCTGTTCCTGGGTCCCTCATCTCAGTGAGCATTATCACCAAGCATCCAGTACTGAAGTAAAAACCTGGGTATCATTCTCAATTCCCTCCTCAACCTCACACCTACATCCAATCCATCATTAAGATACATAAAATCTGCAGCCTACCTCTCAAGTTCATCTACTGCTTCCCCTCATCCCTGGTCTCTCTGCTGGGTTTCCCAGAATTCTGTTAATTCCATGATTACCAGACAAGTCACTTTGCATCAGAGTTATTTTAGCGCTGGGATTAAAAACGCAATTGGTCACTGGAGCCAGACAACAAATGAGTGTCACACTAGAAAGCCCTCTCCCATCTAACAGGGAAGGGAAGTACTGCCATGAGGAAATGTGGCCTAGATCTTTCAATTATATACACATATATGTATATTTTTAATATTTTTATTGAAAAACTTAACATAAAAACATTCTTTTTATCTCATATTTGTATATTCATCATCATGATCATTTCTTAGAACAATTCGTATCAATTCAGAAAAAGAAATAAAAACAGAAAAAAATTCATTGATCACTCCCTTTCATTGATCACTAGCATTTCAATATACTAAATTTATTTTAACATTTGTTCCCATTATTTATTTCTTTTTAATTCATATGCTTTACTCGTCTGTCCATAAGGTAGTTAAAGAAGCATCAGACACAAGGTTTTCACAATGACACCATGTTCTAGTTTGCTAGCTGCCGGAATGCAATATACCAGAAACTGAATGGCTTTTAAAAAGGGGAATTTAATGAGTTGCTAGTTTACAGTTCTAAGGCCGAGAAAATGTCCCAATTAAAACAAGTCTAAAGAAATGTCCAATCAAAGGCATCTAGGGAAAGATACCTTGGTTCAAGAAGGCCGATGAAGTTCAGGGTTTCTCTCTCAAGTGAGAAGGCACATGGTGAACACAGTCAGGGCTTCTCTCTCAGCTGGAAGGGCACATGGCGAACACGGCATCATCTGCTGTTTCTCTCTCAAGTGACAAGGCACATGGCGAACACAGTCAGGGATTCTCTCTCAGCTGGAAGGGCACATGGCGAACACGGCATCATCTGCTAGCTTTTTCTCCTGGCTTCCTATTTCATGAAGCTCCCCGGGAGGTGTCTTCCTTCTTCATCTCCAAAGGTCGCTGGCTGGTGGACTCTCTGCTTTGTAGTGTTGCTCTCTCTGAATCTCTCATTCTCCAAAATGTTTCCTCTTTTATAGGACTTCAGAAACTAATCAAGACCCACTCAAATGGGTGGAGACATGTCATCCTCTAATCCAGTTTAACAACCATTCTTAACTAAATCACATCAACCAGGGAGATGATCCAATCACAGTTTCAAACATACGGTGTTGAATAGAGATTATTCTACCTTGTGAAATGGGACTTATATTAAAACATGGCTTTTCTTAGGGGGCACACTTCCTTTCAAACCAGCACACACCATCACACTGCGAAAGCTGTATTATTATACAATCATCTTCAAGAAACATGGCTACTGGAACACAGCTCTACGTTTCAGGCAGTTCCCTCCAACCTCTCCATTACATCTTGGATAACAAGGTGATATCTACTTAATGCATAAGAATAGCCTTCAGAATAACCTCTTGACTCTGTTTGGAATCTCTCAACCATTGACACTTTATTTTGTGTCATTTAGCTCTTTCCCCTTTTGGTGAAGAAGGTTTTCTCAATTCCTTGATGCCGAGTCCCAGCTCATTCTAGGATTTCTGTCCGCATTCCCAGGAAGGTCCACACCCCTGGGGTCATGTCCCATGTAGAGATGAGGAGGGCAGTGAGTTTGCTTGTCATGTTGGCTGAGACAGAGAGGCCACACCTGAGCAACAAAAGAGGTTCTCTTGGGGGTGACTCTTAGGCCTAATTTTAAGTAGGCTTAGTCTATCCTTTGCAGTGTTACATATATATTTTTTAAACTTACACTATTTTATAGAGAAATTTCATGATTTTAAATGCTAGCGAACTATTCAAATCTATAACAAAACTGTTGCTGAATTATTTAGAGGTGAAGTTGTAAAAAGGGATTTTATAAAGCTTAACAGTAGCTAATTTTTCCTGCTTAATTTCGCTATTTACATATATCTTAGCTTCTGAAATATCCAGCAAAAGCATTTGTGTCATTTTGTATTCATGGCTATGCATTTGGTGTGAGTTAAGAATTATAAAGAAAAGAATTATGGGCCCCATCAGGTTGAAAATAAACAATCCGAGACTTTCCCAGGGCGGTTATCTGTTTCTCGCCCTTCCCCCCCCCCCCCCCCCCCCCCCCCACTCCTTGCGCCTAAATCACTTGTTATAAAACTGTGGCTATCTGCAATAGCCACTCCCATGACTCATGCTCAAAAAATGCTCGCTGTGAAACTGTTAAAAGTGCTTGTTGTAAAGCTGCTCTTATCTGCTTTTTGCAAAACAGCACCTGTGACCCATGCTCGACTCCCACCCCCCTCATCTTACCCCTTTTAAAAAACTTTTACAAGCTCAGGCGGGGGGCTCTCTGTTCCTGCGTGTTCAGCGAGCCCCACACATGTGTGGAAAATAAACCCCTTGCGTGTTGCATGAAAGAACGTCTCTTGGAGTCCTCCTTCGCGTGGCAAAATTCTCAAATTCTTACAAAGTGTACTGATGTCTGCAACTTTGAAATGCATCAAAAGACGCATTGGTGGCGGGCCGCGGTGGCTCAGCGGGCAAGAGTGCTTGCCTGCCATGCCGGAGGACCCCGGTTCGATTCCCGGCCCCAGCCCATGTAAAAAACAAACAAACAAACAAAATATAATAAAACAAGAAAATGTTTAAAGATGTTTCCCTTTCTTCCTCCCTTCCTTCCATCCTTCCTTCCTTCTCTGTCTTTCCTTCCCTTCCTCCCTCTCTCTTTAAAAAAAAAAAAAAAAAAAAAGACGCATTGGTGAAGGCACAGAGAGATCAACTCTTTTAACTTTAATGTATGCTTGAAATTCTTCACAATAAAATGTAGAGGTTAAAAAAATTTTAAGTACCAAAAAGGTGGGGCAAAATTGGTTCCAGGAGCCACCAGTTTGTGGGCTCTATTACAGATAACAAAAGGTCTTCCCAAAGTGAGGTAGTTGTAAATGTTAATATATGTAAAGGGTATAGAATCGTGTCTAGGATATTTAATAAATATTAGCAATTATTATAATTTAGAACGGAAAAAAAGGACACAGACTGAAGGAGCGGAAGGCGCCTAAATGAATTTCACCGAGAGCTTTCAACAGATTTTCATTACAGTGTACAACTGAAAGTGTCAGACTTCCAGCGTTGTTAAACTCCGCTGTTACGGTGTGAGCTTATACCTGTCATTTCCTTTTCCGGCCTCACGTGGCAGTTTCAGAGTGCTGACTGATCTGCCTTTCTAGTTTCTGACCACAAGGGCTTCCATTACTCTTCTCGTTCCCATGACTCCATTATGTAAAAACTACATTTCCCATGAGCGCTCGCAGGCGTCGACGTCGCGCAGTTCTTTGTCGTAGCGCCGTGCCCTTTATACCCATTTCCGCCCACGGGCCACTTCCTTTCCTTTCGGCTGCGCGCGGCGCAAGATGGCGGTGCAGATTTCCAAGAAGAGGAAGGTGAGGCGTTGGGGCTGTGACCCAGGGAACTGCGGTGCCCCGCGGGTCAGGGGCTTCTCGACGTGCCATCGCCAGGCCCGGAGCTCCGTGCCCTACCCCAGGGAGCGGCTTCGGATGCATAGCGTTCCCAGAGGCCGCGGATGGCGTTGGATTGAGTACGGGGCCCGACCAAGGATGGGCACAGTGGGACGAGGGAAGGGAGAGATGGGGCAGATTTTTGCCGGTGCCGGGAGGCGTTCAGAGATGAGCACCGGGTGCCCCTCCTGTCCTGGAAGAGGCGCTGGTGAGCATTTCTTGGTTAACAGAATAGAATTGATAAACGTGTGGTATGTGGTGTTTTGAACGCGTTAGTTCCCTCAGAACTTACTCTTACTCCAAGGCTTTGGGAAGGAGCGTGGCACTGTATTACCGCCTTCTCATCAGTCGGGTCTCGGTGCGGCCTTTGCCGCTAAAAAGGCCGCAAAGACTGCTGACACTTTATTGCTCCATTTGGGAACCCAAACAAGCATATCATAGGCTAACGTAGGGAGGAGGAGCAGGGGAGGGTGCTTCCTCGGATTTAACTTATTGTCTTTTTGTGGGAGAAAACTGTATAAAGTTATCTTGGTTTGGAAGTAGTTTTTCTTTATGTGTGTACGTACGTTGACGTTAAAATTAAATCCACGATGCTTTTGGGAGTTGAAATTTGCTAGCTTTGTTAAGATACACGTTAATTAAGTAAAGCAAGAGCACATGGTTAGATTTCTTCTAATACACCAAGTTATGTCTACAAATGAGAGTGCTTATAATTTTAGCCCACTCTGTTCCTTTCCTAAATTATAGGCATAGTGACCCTGCTGTGCTGAATGAGGTGCTGTTAAATTTTGCATGTATAAATATAAGTGATAGTCTAAAACCCTTCAATGAAGAGATGGTGATGAGTCTGACTAGAGGTGTTATCTTTGTCCAGGTGACTTACTCTGCTGCGTTCTGTGGCACAGTTTTTAAGGTACTTGGATCAAAGTAACTTCTAAAAGATGACCTAGAGGCATTTGTCTGAGAAGGGTTGCTATGTTCTTGTTGGAATAGATGTAATGGAATGCTTGGTGGATAATTTGTTGGTGTTGAATTTTGAAGGTCGTTTTGGCTGAAGGACAAAACCGGGCCCATTGTGTGGGGGAAAAGTATCCTAATTTTGGACTTTTGTTCTTTGGTTAGTTTGTTGCTGATGGCATCTTCAAAGCTGAACTGAATGAGTTTCTTACTCGGGAGCTGGCTGAAGATGGCTACTCTGGAGTTGAGGTTCGAGTTACACCAACCAGGACAGAGATCATTATTCTTGCCACCAGGTAAACATTCACTGTGATTGTTGTATATACTGAGATGCTTAATCTGGACTTAAAGGGACAACCAGTGAATTTGGCCTTAGTGAAGGTAGTGTTTTTAATAGCTGCATTTTAAATTTAACTCTAGATCTTGTCATCCAAAATTTAAACTTGGATGTGTCAGATATATGAATTGTGGGTTACATCTGTTTTCTTCCCTTTAGAACGCAGAATGTTCTCGGTGAGAAAGGCCGGCGGATCAGGGAGTTGACTGCTGTAGTTCAGAAGAGGTTTGGTTTCCCTGAGGGGAGTGTAGAGGTGAGTGGTCATGATTTATGCCAGATTACTGTGGATTTGGAAATAAATTTTTTAGTGGGCTACTTATAAAAACAGTCACCCTGAACACTATTAACAATCCATATTGCAAATGGATTGTTATTTTGCTGAAGTTTTCTTAATAAACTGTGGGCTTAATTTCATGGACCTGTCCTACTTATTTCTGGTAGTTAAGATTTTGCTTTCATCTTGGGTACACTGATGATACAACTGAGGTGTCAACCACTCCCATCGGTTTCACCTTGGTGTGGCTGTAGAAAGAGCCATAGTTGGGAGGGTAGTGAGGAATGGTTTGGCTTGTTATGTGTGCCTGAGTAGAAATACTTTAGTACTTGGATGATAACCATAGTAACATGATTTAGAAAAGGTGCTTGTTACAAAAATTGAAAAACAAAACCGTAGACATGTACAACACAAAGAGTGAACCCTAATGTCAACCATGGGTGATGGTTAATTGTATGATTATAATAATTTTGTTTCATTAGTTGTAACAAAGGCACTACACTAATGCAAAATATTAATAATAGGGGAAATTGCATGTGAAGGAGGCGTGTATGAGTATTCTGCTGTCTGCATGATTTTTCTGTAAATGTACAATTGCTGTAATAAAAAAACTTTACAAAACTATCAGAAAAAATGAGTTTAACAAGTTTGAAGAATTCACAATATAGAAATTCAACTGAATTGTGTACTAGTAAGGAACATTTACTTAGGGATAGATGTCAGATATGAAAGATCTGTATAGAAAATATTGTTAAGTGAGATGAAAAGATCTAAACAAAGGGAGAGATATAGCTTGAAAAAAAAGATAAGGTTTTTTTGTGGATAAGAAAGGGAGATGGTATGAATGTACTAACTTTTAACTGAAAATAATGGTGACAGTAATAGGTGTAAGTATGTGTCTTGTTTCCTTCCTGGAAGCTTTATGCTGAAAAAGTGGCCACAAGAGGTCTCTGTGCCATTGCCCAGGCAGAGTCTCTGCGTTACAAACTCCTAGGAGGGCTTGCTGTGCGGAGGTAAGTGTCCTGAGACTTTTAATGGTCATACCTTTGTGTGGGTTAGAGTATGTTGTCTGCAATTTTGTTAATTAAATAAATAAACAACATATTAAGTGGCAGGCCCTTCTCTGAGAGTTATAACAGTAAAATACCAACCCATGACCTCACTGAACTAGTAGGTTGGCAAGAAAGCCTAGTAAAAAAGCAAACACAATAAAGGGTGACAGTGCTATTGTAGAGAAGTATTCTGGGTGCTTTAGGAGTAGAAGAGAAATAGAATTCCAGGGGAAAGGGAGGTTCGACTTCCTGGATTGTCTGTAGAAAGAGCACCATGGGCTATGGCAGTGAAAGCCTTTTACTGGGTGTATACTGTGTATGTAGAGGTACCTTAGCACTTGTGGGATACCACAAGATACAGAAAAGGCTAGAAGTCATTCAGATCCATTTATATGCTAAGTTTTGTGGGGTTTATAAAGAGATAAAACAGTCTTGATGTGAAAGAGCTTAAAATTTAGTATCTTACCTCTGAAGTGTATGTGATGAGGTAGTACGTTATCCATTGTTGGTAATGTGTGGGGAGGAGTGATGTGTAAAGGGCATGAGGTGAGTTGACTTTAGCTGGGCCTCAGTAAGGTTTCAGGAGGAAGTACTTTGAGTAGTTTGACTGTTAGTGATGTGATTTGAATGCCATGCCTGGATGTTTGGAATGTTATTCATTATGTAATACAGAGCCCTGGAAGGTTTCACTGCAGAGGAAACCTCTGAGAGGTCCCCTTGAAGAAAATTGACCTGGTAGGGATGGATAGTAAGACTAGGCAAGAACACGTAGAAGACGGTCTGGTTTGAATGTCAGTTCCACTCCTTAAAAACTGATCCTAAAAAGTTTGGTCTCTGGGTCAGCAGTACTGTGATCACCTGGGAGCTAGTTAGGAATAAAGATCTCTGTTGCCATCTCAGAGCCCTTGAATCAGAAACTGCAAGTATGGCCCAGCACATTCTGAAGGTTGACTTTGAAGTTCTGAGACCTGGGCAAGTTATGGAACATCTGGCCCTCGAATCCCTTATCTTTAAATGTAAATAGGGTTCAGTGAAATGATGTGAAAGAAGTGGAGTGTGGCAGTAGGTCTTGAACTACCTTTATTTTCTCTATTGAAGGGGGCAGCTAGCTCTCCAGTCAGTATCCCCTGGTGTGTAAACAAATAAATAAATTGAGGGGTCATATTTAAGGCTTAGTCTCAGTTTTAAAGACTTAGAAATCTAGCACCCAAATACTTATCAGGACCCTAAGTTGTGTCTTTAGGTTTCCTAGTGAACAAAATCTGGAGCCTAGGGAGGTATTTCACTGGAAACCATAAAAGGATTTATGTGATTGGGGTACTTTTAGGTTCTTACGGGTGCTGAGTTGGCAGAGATGGACTGGATTAGAAGGGCTTGCTTCAGGATGGAAGGGAGGTGTCAACTTGATCATCAGTAGGTTAAAGGAGTGTAGTGGAGCACACATTAGAATCACCTGGGAGCATTTTAAAAGTAACTGTGTGGATTTTACTCGCCCCTGGATGGCCCGTTTAAATGGCCTGGAGGAAGGGCCCAGGTATCAGGACTTTTTTTTTAACCTTGGGTGATTCTCATGTGGCCACAATTGGAGAGCACTTGGATTGGATAGAAGGAGCTTGGTTTCCTAAGGAATTTGCCCAAGATCAATTGTGATGGGAGTGGAAGAGAATTAGAATTGCTTTCTTGAGGTAGTCTGGTAAAATTTACTTTCCATTACAGGAACATTGAAAAAGGCAATGCAGATGAATGAGTCTTTGTTTTTTCTTGGTAGGGCATGGGGTTGATAAATTTGATCTGTTGATAATATACATTGTTCTCTCTTCCAAAGGGCCTGCTATGGTGTGCTGCGTTTCATCATGGAGAGTGGGGCCAAGGGCTGCGAGGTCGTGGTATCTGGGAAACTCCGAGGACAGAGGGCTAAATCCATGAAGTTTGTGGATGGCCTAATGATCCACAGTGGGGATCCTGTTAACTACTATGTTGATACCGCCGTGCGCCATGTGCTGCTCAGACAGGGTGAGCACCTGGGGTTGCTTGGGGCAGAGGGTATTAGCAGATAGATATGTGTTCTGTGCACATCTCACTCTTTGGGGAATTTGTTTTGGGAGTAGTTTATATTCCTTGGGTAGGAATTGCTGGGTTCAGTCAGTCTGAGAGTTAGCTTACCCTTCAGTGATGACACGATGACGAGTCAGAAAGGTCACTTTTGCTCTTGGTCCTTGTCAGTGCCACGTTCTGCGGTGCTGCGCATGGGTTCCGTTTGCAAACGTGTCCTGTTCACTGATTGACATAGAGGCATTTGTCTGAGAAGGGACTGGACTTAAAGCTACTTGTGTAAACTTCTGTTCTTTCTGTCTGGTTATGTGGAGGGTGGCTGTTGAAACCACTGCTAGGTCCTAACTCTGGGATCCTCTAGGTGTGCTGGGCATCAAAGTGAAGATCATGCTGCCCTGGGACCCCAGTGGTAAGATTGGTCCTAAGAAGCCCCTGCCTGACCATGTGAGCATCGTGGAGCCCAAAGATGAAATCCTGCCCACCACTCCCATCTCAGAGCAGAAGGGTGGGAAGCCAGAGCCGCCTGCCATGCCCCAGCCAGTCCCTACTGCATAACAGGTATGTCTGCCGAGTCAGAATGAGGTCCTATTCCTTGATTTCCCTGTTCTTAATTTTTGGTATCCCACGCTATGGTAAGCACTTGGTGAATATTAATTGAACTAGAAATACATTACTTGGGAGAGAACCACAGGATGGAGCCAGGGGCTCATTTAACCCAGGATTCTGTTGGAAGTGGCGTTGACTTTGGTCCTACTTTTTTTTTTTTTTTTAACATGGGCAGGCACCGGGAATCGAACCCAGGTCCTCTGGCATCACAGGCAAACATTCCTACCTGCTGAGCCACCGTGGCCTGCCCTGGTCCTACTAGTTTTTTGAAATGGTATTTTCCTTTATTGTCATCCCTTATTTGCCCCAGTTTTTCAAGGACACATTTCTCTTTGCTACTGTTTAGTTACTCCATCCTTCAGCTACCTTAAAAGACACTTGTCCAACACTTGGGGTTTTTTGTTTTATTTAGGTGTTTTGTGTGGGTTTTATTAATCTTAATGAAAAAAGCTCTAACTGGGAATGTATACCCATTTGATAAGTGAAGGAACCTGATGTTTAGGTGAAGTTGCCCTTTCTTACAGTGTTGTGCTTTATTTGGTTTCAGACTTTCCTTGGCAGCTGGATCTGGATCCTGGATATTGCTTTATAAAGACCTTTAATAAAACTTTTTAAAAAGGCATATGGCCTGATTTGACTGTATGTCCGTTGTTCAGACTGAGAGTCATTTTGGCCCATGGGAGCATTGGTGCTTAGGACCACCTGGCTAAGATGTTTCTGTGCTTTCTCAAAAACCCTCGATTTGCAGAACTAACCAGAGAAATAATGGGTAGTTAATCTGGTGACAGTAAAGTCTGATTGCTCGCAGGGCAGCATCTTGATTAACTGATCTGTAGTTCAGTGTTATAGGATCAGAAATGGGTTATTTTTATTGTAACTCCCCATTGCACCTCCCTGCTCCCCTGGTAACCTCTAATCAACTTTGTCTATGAATTTGCCTGTTAATAGATATTGCATATTAGTGGAGTTATAATTGTTCATTGTGTCTGGCTCATTTCACACGTGAAGTCTTCAAGATTCCCTCTGTGTTGTATGTAGCAGGTACCAGAACTTTATTTCTTTTACAGCTGAATAATATTCCATTGTATGTATGTACCACGTTTTGTTTGAGCATTCATCTGTTGGTAGGCACTTAAGTTGTTTCCACCTTATGGGTATTGTGAGTCAAATACTATGAATATTGGTATACATAGTAAGGTTTTCAGGATGACTTTTCTTGGCAAATAAGGAAATATGTATTGTATATAGAAAATAACAGTGGTCATTATATTTGGGGCAATACTATGTTCTAGGTGTTGTGTATTACGTATGTTCTCATGTAATCCTCAACATCTCTGAAGTGTAAAAAGAATTTGCTTGTGTCACTGAAGTATAAAAAAGCATTTTCCGAAGTATAAATTGTCTACAGATCATTTGTCATGATAATGTTTTGAAGTATTCTGTCAGTGTCTACATTTTACATAATTGGGTGCTTTTAGTTTACTCAGGTGAAACTAGTAAAGGACAAGCTGAAAATTCTGTGAAACTGATGGAGAAAACTAGATTCTGATTTATCACAAAGAAGAAACTTTCTAGTGACAGCTGTCATGTTTTGGAGGCTAAAACAAAGAAATGTACAACCTGTGGCCTCGTCCTACTGGTGATGCATCTGGTTGGTGCAATTCCCTCCTTCCATAGAGACAACCTACTGGGTGTTCTGTTGGGTTAGACCACCCAGTAGTTCTAACCCAACAGAAGGTTAGGTATGGTGTTTGTACATCATATTTGTGATGTTTAGCACATGTTAAGGTCCATATGTTTGAAGTATGGAGCTAACTGGCAAAGATATTTCTTTGTCTCCCTTTGTATCCTATCTTGTTTGTGTCAATATTCCAATTGAGACTTTGCTGATTTTCTTAAATTCCTCTTTAACTACTGGTACAGCACTTACTGTGCTCCAGGGAGTTGGTCAGTGTTTATTTGAACACAAAAACTACATTCTCCATTATCTCCCTAGACACTATAGTCTTGTTTTTTTTTTTTTTTTAAGATTTAAGTGGGGAGGGAGAATCTAAAATGCTCGTTGCTTGACCAAATGATTTTGTTCTTAGAGCCAGGCCTGGGCCACAGGGCACCTGCTTCCTTAAAGGCGTTTGAGTTGTTCCCTGGACATAGCTGCTGTTGGAGATGGAGAAAGACCTCATTTATTCTGAGATACAATTTTCCTTCAAGACTTCCTGGCTCTTGGCTGAAGTTGACTATTGCCAGTACCTGCAGGAACCGTATTCTAGCCTCACATAGGGCACCAGGCAAAGGCCCATACCCTGAGCAGCTTGTGGTCTGTGAGACTAGATGGAACTCCACCTGCAGTAGTGATTGTAGTCCTATCCTTGTGTTGTCTGAATCCCATCTATAGCCCCCTTGGAGAAAAGTACTAAACATGGGCTTCCAGAGCTCATCACTCCCCATTTGGGAATTTTGTACCTGCTGTTTCCTCTGCATCCCTGTGACTGATTCCAGTAAAATTCAGTTGAGGTTGGCCTTTGTGAATCCTTCCCTTATCTGCCTCTCTCTGTACTTCCCTTGGAAGAGGCTAAAAAAGGAAAAAAGCTGAGGGCTAAGGAATTGTGCAAAAGCTCCAGAGCCATATTTTTATGCTAATACCTGAAAATCCTTTTCCCCAAATAATATAAACATTTTTTATTGTGAAATATATATAAAAAAGCAGTAAACTTCAAAGTACATTGAAACAATTATAAAACAGATTTCAAGAGTTTGGTATAGGTTTCAGTTCCACAATTTTAGGTTTTTCCTTTAACTGCTCCAAGACACTGGAGACTAAAAGAAATATCAATATAGTGATTCAGCAGTCATACCGAAATAAAATATTAAGATAAATTAATGCCTATAAATGGTAGAATTTTTAAAAATATTTTTATTGTCAAACCTTAACATACAAACATTCTATACATGGTATACAATCAGTGGCTCACAGTATTATCATATGGTTTTGTATTCATCACCATGATCATTTTTTGAACATTTTGTCTCCAGCAAAAAAAAATTAAAGAAAAAATACATATACTATAACCCTCTCATTGTGACCACTAGTATTTCAATCTACTCAATTTCTTTTTTTTTTTTTTTTTTTTTTTTAAAGGAAAGACAGAAGGAAGGAAGGATAGAAGGAAGGAAGGAAGGAAGAAAGGGAAACATTTTTAAACATTTTCTTGTTTTATTGTATTCTGTTTCTCCGTTTTTGTTACATGGGCTGGGGCCGGGAATCGAACCGAGGTCCTCCGGCATAGCAGGCAAGCACTTTGCCCGCTGAGCCACCGCGGCCCGCCTACTCAATTTCTTTTAATCTTTGTTCTTACTATTTATTTTTTATCCATATTTTTTACTCATCTGTCCATACTCTAGTTAGTTAGAAGAAGCATCAGACAGGGATTTCATAATCACAGTCATATTGTGAAAGCTATTTCATTATACAATCATCTTCAAGAAATCTGGCTACTGGAACACAGCTCTACAGTTTCAGGTACTCACCTCTAGCCACAAATGCACCATAAACTAAAAGGGATATCTATGATATGTAAGAATAACTTCCAGTATAACCTCCCGGCTCTGTTGAAATCTCTCAGCCACTGACACTTTATTTTGTCTCATTTCTCTTCTCCCTTTTGGTCAAGAAGGTTTTCTCAGTCCCTTGATACCGAGTCCCAGCCCATCCCAGGATTTCTGTCCCATGTTGCCAGGGAGGTTTATACCCCTGGGAGCGAAGTCCACGTAGAGGGGAGGAGGGCAGTGAGTTCCTTGCTGTGTTGGCTTAGGCCACACGTGAGCAGCAAAAGAGGTTCTCTGGGCGTGGCACTTAGGCCTCATTTTAAGTTTAGCCTATTCTTCGCAGGGATAAGTGTCACGGGCAAACCCCAAGATTGAGGGCTCGGCCTGTTGAGTGTATCAGGAATACTCCAAATGGGGAGGTGGAGGTTTTGAGTATTTCCCCCTTTCTCCCCATTCCCCCAAGTGGGCTTTGCAAATTCTTTTTTATTCACTGTTTAAATCACTGGAATCTATCGGAGCATCACACTAACCTGAACAAACCAACAAAATCTCATGCCCTATTCAAAGCTCCATGTACTTATGGTGTTCAATTAAACTGTCCATATACGTTAAATTAGGAAATGCACTAGTCAAAATATAACTTTTGCACCAAATAAACATTTCTTGCTCTAGTCTCAGAAAAGTTTTAAAATATGGATATGATTTGTAAGATAGAATGAGTTTTATTCAATTTTTTTAAAAATAAATTTTCTCCTTGGTCTTTGGGAGAACATAAAGAATAATAGTTATAAAATATCAATCCTTTCAAATAGAATTGCTCAGAAAAGAAGTTGTAAAACTAAATTTGTGTCCAGTGGATCCTGATACACCAAGAGTTAGTAAGTCTACATCCTCAGCTGGAGAAGATGGTAAAACTTAGGAGGCAACAGTGCTCAGGATTGTGCTCTGGCTTCCCACTCAGGAGATTGCTGGTGGTCAAAAGAGCAGTTGATTAGGAGCCAGGGAGACCCCCCACATATGGTCTCAGTCTTACTAGTAGTTTTAGATTAAAACACGTAACACCTTTTGCTTGTGTTACTGTGAGCTTCACTTGTCAGGGATATGCAACGTCTCCCCTCATTGGATTAGAGATCCCTAAAGGCAGGGACAAAATTGTACCCATTAGGTTGGGGTTTCCTGTGATGGAGCTGATGGTATCTCCTACTTTTATACACTTCTGTGTTGCACCCAGTTTATTTTCTCACACTAGCATTCAGATTAGTAGACCTTGGGTGAGGCATGGAGAGAGCAGGTTTTGGAGCTCGATGGACCTGGGTTTGAACACTAGCCACGTGAACTTGGACAAGTCACTTCATAGCTGTTTCCTCATTTGGAAAGGGGGCAATACTACCTCTCTTACAGGTATTATCAAATAGAAATCCAGGAAACTGTTTAGTGTATTCAGTAGGATACTTGTGCTGGACATTGGGAGACGGATGAAATGCCTTTTCTGCCTCAAACGACATCTGATGGGTGTGTCAGGGAAGACTAGAGACAAGACATAAAAGGCTTGACTATATATAGACAGGTGTAGAAGAGGAGCAGCAGAAAAGGAAGGGACCGTAGAGTGGTCAACTCTGGGAGGGGCGTCGGGGTGAAGAGAGGTGTAAGGTCTGCCCAGACAAAGGAGGAAATGAGACATGCACAAAGGAGCTTGATACATTGGTGAATGGTTAGCTCGAGGGGATACAGTGGCAGCAGGATTGGTTTGCAGGAGATGAAGCTCTGCCTGGGACATAGGAAGTGTCTATGCTGGATGAGATGCCCATTTCTCAGGGAGAGCTTGCGCTGGTTTTGCCCCCATCTTTTCCAGTTGGGCTGTTACCTGGAAGGCAGCCTCTAGGCTTTGTCCTGGAAGTTACCCGTGGGGTGTGGGTAAACAGGCTCAGAGGGACCAGGCCTCCACCCCATCCTCCCCCTTCTGCCATTATCAACTGTGTCCAGATGGTCATGGGCTCCCTAATCTGGGCTAATCGGCAGATCGGATCTCTGTTGGGACTAGGGCCTTTGTGCTGGGCCTTGATGGGCCAGCCCCAGCTGGAGACATCCGGCAGACAAGGCCTGGGGCTTTAGAAATGGGAAGGCGTGTGGGGCCGGGCTCGTGCTCTAGGGAGATGGGAGGAACAGATGATAGGTCCTTTTGAAAAGACAGTTGGAATGCAAATGAGGGGGAGCCCTACATCTGGGTCCTAACCTCAGAGCCACAGCCACGGAACCTGAACTGCTGGGTTTCTGTTCTGGGTTCTTTTACTGCTTTCTGCTCTGAGCTCATCCCCCACTATTCAGTAGTTTTATGTTGCTCCCTCTGGGATCCCAGGCCAGAAGCGGGTGTTTATAATGGCATCGGGCTCATGGGCATTAGACACTTCACAGGTCCTGGTGCAGAGTAGGGGTGGTTGGGTTTCCTGAGACCTGGACTTGCTATGACCCTGATGATGTGGCTGCTCAGGGTTCCACAACTGTTCTTGTTCTGTTTGTTTCACCCTCTTTCACAAGTTGGAGAACCCCACCTCGGCCCTGGCTTTGGCTTCTAGCAGCGAGGCTTGTTTGAACCTGTTTTGCTGTCCCTTTATTCTACAGTCTAAACACCAGAGCTGGGGCTTTGGCCCTTCCATGGTTTTATAGTTCTTTTGTTTCTGGTCTTCGGGCACGTTTGCTTGTTTACTAGCATATGTCTTTGTCTTTCTAGTTCTCTGTGTTTCTTTACTTATCTCTCATTACTTGGTGTTTGGATCAGAGATGGTGGTTTAGAGAGCAATCCTCACTGGAAGTGCCTCAGATTCTGAAGTTTTGTGAAATTGGAAGAGCCATAGACTCTTCCACTTATGAAATATGTGGCTTTGGACTATTTTCATTTTTTAAGGCAGTTTCTTATCTATAAAACTGGGATAGTAATAACTCACTAAAAAAAGAAAACACCGATAATCTCAAATGTAAGGGTAGTTGATTACCAGTGGGAGGAGCATGGGACAGGGTGTGTTTCCGAATGGACACACAGGGATCTACAGGACATTCGAAATGCTCTTAAGATAGGTGGTGGGAACATAGATATTTATTTTACTATTAAGCCATACTAAAACATGTATATACACACACACATATATATATATATGTTTATCTGTGTAGTTATTTTATGCATGAAATATTTTGGAATTTTTTTATATGCCCACAATATCCTTATGAAGATAAATGAGGTGATGTTTGAAAATGCTCTTGAAGAGTAAAAGCAGGGAGCAGCTGTTGGGTATTGCTTCTCCAGACAAAACAGACTTGAGCTGGAACACAACCCTTAAACAAGGATTTATTTGAACACAAAAAGGGGGCAATAAATACGGGCTATTTACATGGCAGTGCCATGATAGGGGTAGAGGGGGGCACCTCAGTCCTCTTGCCATTTCTGCCTCCTGACTCAGGTCATCCAAGTCACCTCCCCAGGCTCTGGACAATGGTGACGCAGCCATGAGAGCTGGTACAGCGCTGTAAAGATTCCTGGGTCTCCAGCTGTCCACTGCTGGGGTCGAAGATGAAAACACTATCGGTGCTTTCCCCACGATCATCCCTCCCGCCAAGGATGTGGACCTTCCCATCACACAAAGTCATGCCGCAACTCTCCTGGATGAACAACAGAAAGATAGTCAACTGTGAGGTCTAGCCTGGGACTCCTTGTCCCTAGCTGGCCATGGCCAGATAATAGAAACTTGACCCACAGAACATCCAATCTGGATTGTCAGGGAGGCAAGAAATTGGACAGATCTGAGGTCAAGGTCTGGCTTTAACCTCTTACTGAGTGAATGGCTTTAGAAAGTCACTTAGCCTCTCTGGGCCTCAGTTTCCCCATCTGCAAAATGAGAAGACTAATCCATAGCATTACCTTGGCAGTTAATGGGGTTAAGCATGTAAAGCATTTTACATAGTGCCAGGTACACAGTAAACACTCTAGTAACAATAACAGCCTCCACCATCTCAGGATCTCAGGTTCCTAGGATCACCAAAGGTTAGAATTGAAAGGGACTACCAATCCAACCATATTCCTAAATAGGCTTTTTGGAATTTCAGGAGAAGGGGATAGAAGGGGTGGAGCGCTGCCAAGGGGGCCTGGGCCTCCCCTCTCTGACATCACAAGGACAGGGGAACTCTGAGAGTTCCTTCCCCAACTCCCTACAGGGGGTTACCAGCTGGTAGCTTTTAGGGTGAGGAGAGATCGCAGGGTCATTTAGCCCAAACCCCATACATAAAGCTACATTTGGAACTGAGGTTCTAGGCTCTGCCTTTGCATAGACCTCAGACCTGGGCCTTACCTCACCTATGAATGTGAACAAATGTGTTATCTGGTTGGCTATCATTGTGAGGACAGAACTAGAGAACTGTGTAAAACCACCCAGCATGGAGCCAGTCACAAGGCTCACTGCCTCCAAGATTCAGGCACCTTAGGAGTGTGAGAACCGGTGCCAGGGATGGTACCAAGGAGCCTCTACTTACCACAGGGCTGGGGAGGACAGCTGCCTCTCCCCAGACATCTGTGCCAGGTTTGTAGGTGAAGATTTTGTTCATAAGGCCCCCTACCACATAGATGGTATCCTCGAAGGAGACAGCCTCGAGACACCGCTGTGAAAAGGGTGCTGGTGACCGCAGGCTCCACCGGTCCTCCTTGGGGTCAAAGCACTGCACCTGAGGGGTGGGAGGATGGTGGTAAAGTCTCATCCCCCAACCTGCCCTGTGCCTACACCTCTATGGGGGGAATTCATTGAACACATTCGTTGATGTCTACAAGACCTGAGCCAGCATCTGGGAGGGTAGAGGAGACTGACCCACCATTCCTGTCTGCCAGCACTCTCAGTCTAATCCCACTTTCTGTCCCCAGCCCCGGGACTCCTTTGTTGAAAGCCTCTTTTCAAGGTCCAGCTCAATGCCACCGCCTCCTTAACACCTCCTCTGGTTCTCCATCTCCTTTCATGGAGAACAGTCTGCTTCATATAAGATTAATCATCTGAGCACCTTATGCCAAGCTTGGAGATGTGTGCATCTCAGGGGATGGAGGTACCGTCTGATCAGTGCTATAGAGGGTTCTCTGAGCAGGTCATGGAGACAGATTCCTGGCTTCATAGAATGTCAACCTTCCTCTCTTCCCGGTGCTCTGAGGTCATGACCAGCCTTCAGCTAGATTTCCCTACATTCCTATAACTGTCCACAGGCCTCCCAGCCGCAGATGTTCCCACTGCCCTTCACAACTTTCAAGGGCTCCTACTGCACCTCAATATGAGGCTGGCTCACCTTCACTCCCTGTTTCCTCAAACTGTCCTTGGAGACCCTCAGAACATACAGCAAATCACTGCTATGGGGGACCGTGTTAATGGGACAGGCCTCATACTACCTGCCAACACGGTTTGCTGAAGGAATAGATAGAGTTAAGGAGTAAGGAGAGGTAATGACTGGGCTAGATTCAGATTCCAGGACCACAACGCTTTGAAGTTACAAGGGGCAGGAGGAAACTGCCATGACAAGGATTAATTTAAACACAGAAACTGAAATGGTGGTGTGAGGAGTTTCTCAATATATGGATAATGCTCATACTTAAATGTGAAGAATAAAAAGAATGCAAAGTTTTACTATCTGTAAGAACATAAATATATAAAACTAAAATGGAAAAGCAAAAGTTGATTCAGAAGATTGAAAGGCAATGGACCAAGTATTAATAGCAGTTATTCCTTAGGTGGTGAGATGATGGGTGGTTTTCCTTTTACTACTTTAAGTTTTCAATACTGAGTATATTGTTTTTTGAATGGAGGAAAACCATTTTAACTAATCCCACCCCTCCCCTCCCCTCCCCTCAGTTAATCTTTACAATCTGTGAAACCCATATGGCAGCAGCACAAACACTCTAGTCCAGCTGTGCTGCTGACTCACTGTGACCTTGGGGGTCATCTCGGAATTCAATTCCATGCCTGAAACATGGGGACGACAGGATTAAGGGAGAAAATGGACGAGAACACGACAGTACCCAAATCGGCGCCTGGCCTAGGGTCCTCTCCGCCCCTGGGGATTCCCGGGGCCCACGCCCACCTTGTCGGTGTTGACACCGTCCTGGCCCGCACCCCCGATCACGTAGAGCTGGCCTGCGCACAGTGCCACTGCGGCTGAGCTCACGGCCTCCGGGAGGGGCGCCGAGGCAGCCCAGGTGTTGGAGAAAGGGTCGTAGCGCTCCACACTGCGCAGGCGCTGCAGGCCATCGAAGCCTCCCACCGCATATAACTACGAGTGAGCACAGTGGCGGGGTGCCTGCAGTCAAGGGCCGTTTGGGTCCAGGCTCCACAGCTATGGGCTGTATCTGCACTCCAGTTAGGGCCCACACAGACCCGGGGGCCAACCCAGCGCTGCCACCTCCCATACGACCTCCACAAGTTACTGAACCTCCCTGAGCAGTTTCCTCTGGTGTAACCGGTCAGGAGATGGGTAATGAATGCAGATTAGCGCTGTAAAATACCAGCACCAAGTGGGGCCTAATAATAATAGCTAGTAATTTATTGTTTACCTCCTGACTTAATCGATTCTCTGAAATCAGGATGTAGCTTACAAAAATAATTAGCAAGGGGGATGGTGGGATTTTTTTTTAAGTGGCAGAGCCAAAATTCAGACTTCAGCTGTTGGGCCCCAGAGCCCACACCCTTGACCACTAGGCTGCACTATTACAGAAACTGCTGTTATTTCTATAATTAGCATTATGTGACCTTGGGCAAGTCCCTTTCTTATTTGGGGCCTCTGATCCCTTCTTACAAAGTAGGAGGTCTTAGAGGGCCTTCCCCTTGGATGTGCATATTTGCTTTGCACCTTGGGCCTCAGGGCAGCAGCCACAGTGCATCCCTACCTGCCCCTGCACAACTGCCATCTTGTGCCTCCACCTGCCCTTGTGCAGTGAGGCCACCTTGATCCAGGTGTTCAGATGGGAGCTAAACATCCACACGTCACGACTGTTGATATGGCCTCCTAGGAAGAGAAAAGCAGCTGTTTTTGCCGAAGACCCTTTGGTGTTCCCAACCCGTGAAATGCTAGAAATATGGGCCCCCAAATCCAGAGGACTGGTTAAGACTAGACAGCAGGGAGTGCTTCCTCCTGGGGTGTTATGAAACTCTGGGGTGACTTACAGAGTGTGCTTTAAGTGAGTGGTGGGAAGGTCTGTATCAGGACAATGGGCAGGGACTCTTGAGGGGAGAGCCTGACAGATTGAAGGAGAAAGAGCTGATTTCCATGGGTGCCTTGTGGTTGTAGTCTCGCCAGACTCTCCACTCAGGGAAGCAAAAACATGGGTACCTAGAACTCTACCAAAGGAAAGTATGTGATAGGTGTGCAAGACCAGTGTCAGAAATGTGAGGGGAGTGTGGAGAGGGAGGGGGAAAGCAGAGCCTCCTGCATTTTGGATGGGTGGGGGAACCCATAAACCTACTTTCTTTTTGTCTTCACATTCATGATTTCATTTCTGTTTTCATCCCTCCATGAGGTGTTGGGATTATACCCAGTTTACAGACAGGAAACTCAGAGGGAGATTAGAGACCAGAAATGATCTGCTGAGGTCACATGCCCTTTCATTGCCAGAAAGTAACAGAATCAGAGCTTCTGTCCCCAAAGCCCAGCATTGGTGCTGGTGAATAAAATAATCCACCCCATGGGCCAGGCGCTAGGGATGTCTGTATGCTGTGGACTCCTTCTCCCTGTGTCTGGCTTCTCTTTGGACCTGAACAAGGGACTCGCCTCTCAGAAGCAGCCTTCCCCGGAACAATCCCTGTCTACATCTCTCAGCCTGAAACCAAAATCTGTAGCCCCTGACTCTGTGTATTGTCAATGGCACCAAGCAGAGGCCTTGCATAGTCATTCAGAGACCACTGGTGACCTTGGGTAGGCTGTCCAATGGTAACACGTAGCCTAGATGGTCTCTGGGGCCTCTCCAGCTCATCTCCCTGCTTCAACTGCACAAGCTTCACCATCTCTCCCAGATACACTCAGCCTGTGCTTCCAAGCCCCTGAGTGCCAGGAACCTTTCTGCATGTTTGTGACTACATGCTTTTCCCTCTGTTGTTCCCTGTGACTTCCCTTCAGGTATTATCTGACAAGTTACCCCTTCCATGAAGGTGGGCCAGATTCCTTGAGTGGGATTTAACTGATCCTTTCCTATGCTTCCAGGTCAGTTGGGGACTCTTGAGAGTTCACATCTTCCTGATGGTCAAATTGAGTCTCTCGGCCTGACTCCCTAAATTAGGCAAAGACTATGTTTTATTTATCTGTCTGTCTCCCTGACCTGAAACTTTGGGAGTGCATAGTTTGTTGGCATCAAACAGATCTGCTTTCCTATCCTAGCTTTACCATTTTTGAGAAAGGGAAAAATTCTTAACCTCATTGAGCCTATTTTCTCATCTGTAGAAGGGGGACAAAAAATCCATACTTAATTAGGGTTGTAGGGGTTATTAAATGAGATGATGAATGCAAACCACTTAGCATAATATCCAGCATAGAGTGGGCTAGAGAAAATGAAGTGATTAAAGTTAATATGAATTGAAGCTGACATAGCTGAATAAAGGACGCAGCCACACCGGGGATTGGCTCTCAGGGATATCACCAGGGATAAAACACTTTAGCCAATAACTTTAAAAAACACCGTGTCAAGAAATTTACAGTTGTAATCCTGCCTTCCAGCTGGAGGAAAGAACAATGAGTGTGGAAAGAAGTGCGGTGGTGGTGAACCAATGCCACGGGTCTCCTGCTGCAGCCCCGCCCTCACCAGAGACGTAGACATCATTGCGGAGGGCACAAGCTGCAAACTCTGAGCGCGTGTAGCCGGGCAGACTGGGCAGCGGGGTCCAGCGTCGGCTTGCTGGGTGGTAGGCATCGGCGAAAGGCAGCTTCAGGAGTCCCTTGCGGTCGCAGCCGCCGATGACCACGATCACTTCAGCTAAGTCCATGAATCTGGAGTGGGGATAAGCCCAATGCCCGTTGATACATACCCAAGTTGCGGCCCCTTCCCACCTTTTCACTGACCACGCTGTAGGATTCTGCTGCCCTTCCGTGCCTTCTGCTTCTCTCTGGCTACTGATGGGAAGAGGGTGCCTAATCTTTTCCCTACTGACCTCTAAGTTACAGGAAAAGAATTTTTACAGAGCCCTTACTCCAACTTAGAAAAATCGTTTCTTTCATCCTTGTGATAGTGCTATTAGGTAGGGCTTATTCCTTTTACAGAAGGGGAAATTGAGGGTCATAGACTGTGGCTTGCCCAAAGTCATGCAGCCAGTAAGCGAGAGAGCTGGGATTCAAGGTCTGTTTGACCCTAACCTGCTCTCTTCACTTCACTGATATCCAACATGACTACTAATTCTGTTGCCCCCTCCTCCTATATCTATCTCTTAAATCCATCTACTTTTCATTGAACCGAGCCACTCCCCCTTCCAGTGAAGTGCTCTTCCCTCTTACTGACTCCTCAGACTTCTGACCCCATCATTTCCAAACCTGTTGGCCACTGGTTTCCTATCTAATTCATTCACAAATCATTCAAGAGGCACAATTAAGTGACTGGATGAGGGATGATGAAGGAGTGAATGGGTGAAAAACGTGGGAATAACAGAAGGCAGGAGGCAAGCGGTAGCGGGCTGTACCTCCGCGGCCGGGCCCGCAGCGCACCGGCCTCACGGCCCAGGATGAAGCAGGCGCGGGCCTCAAACAGCAGCGGGCGGCACTCGCCACAGGCCTGCAGCAGCTCGTCAGCCTCCACCTTCTCCAGGAAGTAGGCTGGCGCCAGCAGCGGCAAGCGCACATGCTCCAGCAGCCGCCGCAGCTGCCCGCGG
Source organism: Tamandua tetradactyla (assembly GCF_023851605.1). Taxonomy (NCBI): domain Eukaryota; kingdom Metazoa; phylum Chordata; class Mammalia; order Pilosa; family Myrmecophagidae; genus Tamandua; species Tamandua tetradactyla. The sequence continues at coordinate 70,144,439 of NC_135334.1, read as the reverse complement.
CGTGCTGGCGCGTCGTGGCGCACCCAGCGCATGGCCGCCTCGAACACCGCCTCCTCCCGCGCCACTCCCAGCGCCGGGTCGGCCAGCAGCGCTGCCACCTCATCAGGCGGCAGCTCCAGGAAGTCGGGGTGCCGCGCCACCTCAGAGAAGGCCTGGCGCAGCACACGGCTGCAGCGCTCCGCCAGAGAGGCGAGCGAGAAAGCGGCCGCTACGCGGCGCAACGCGAGGCTATTGGCGGCGCGCAGGCGGCCCTCGAGAAAGCGCACGCAGGCCTCGCGCAGGCCCGCTACGCCCAGTCGCTCGGCCAGTGCCAGCACCGCGGCCGCCTCGTCCTCCGCACGCAGCCGCACGCCCGCGCCGTACACGTAGTCGAGTACCACCGCCAGCGCTGCGGCCGCCGCCGCCCCCGCGGGACCTGAGCCTGGTCCGGCGTCCGGCCTCTCCGGTGCTACGGGCACCACGGCTGGGCCGCGCTCCGGTCGCGCGGCCGCAAACAGACTGCGGAAGTAGGCGCTGCCGGCGCTGAGCGCGGCGCGGTGGCAGGGGAAGTCGCGGCCTCCGGCGCGCAGCACCACGTCGGTGAGAGTGCCGTTTCGCCGGTATGCATTGAGGGTCTGCAGGACGCGCTGTGCGTGGCACGTTCCTGCGCACGGTGCCTCGGAGTCTGGCTCCAACTCTTCGGGCTCGGGGTCCTCCAGCATCCTGCCGAATAGAGAGTTCAGATAGCGTCGGGAAATGCACCTCGCTGGGTGTGGCTCACAGCACATCCCGTTCTTTCGTTCCTTCTTTAACTCGTTTTCTCATTCTTGAATGCATGCACGTATACATGTGTGCTTTCATTCATTCATTCAACTAATCTTTCCATCCACCCGTCCATATGGCTACGTTGATCTAGCCCCTGCCTGTTTCGTGTTAGCCCCTCCTTTATGGACTGTATCGCTTTCTCTCTTGCGCACATCGGCCATGCAACCCTTTCCTTTCTTAAAACTTGCTAAGTTTTTTCCTGACGGTATCACAAGACACAGATGGCAGCCCTCAAATACGGTAATTTGAGGAGAGTCTAATAATGGAATAATTTACAAAGATGTAGTTAATGTTTAGGGTCTCCGAAAGGGAATAGAGCAGTACCACGTGACTAGCAACAGCAGAGAGCCTTCACTGCTCCAGAGACTGAAGGGGCTAGGGTAGGGAGATTACTAGGACCTGGACAAAATAACTATACAGGGAAGGACAACTAAAAGGAGCCTTTGGTCAAGGAATTCCGTTCATCCCACAGAGATGCAGAGGGAGGGCATCATAACTCTACCTCCCTCTCATCACTCCACCCTGTCTCTGGTGATTTCCTGCTGGTGCTTCCCATTGGCCAAGCCCTAGGGAATCTAGAGAGGAGGGGAGCCCATTGATGAGGGTCAGCCTCCCCTGGGCACAAAGCAGAAGGTAAGGGAGGTGGGAAGTGGATCTGGAGGAGCAATTGGAAATCTGTCACCTTTTGGAGAGGTCTTCTGTGACCACTCTATTTAATAGCTCCCCTTCCTCCTGGACAGTGCAGGATCCAGCCTGTAGCAGATGCTCAATTCATACCCATTTAAGGTCAAGGAAATGTATTTAACAAATACTTATTGTGGGCCTTCTCTGTGCCAGGCAGTAAACAAAACAGTCAGACCCTGCCTTCCTGGAGCTGACAACTTGGCAGGGCTCCCATGGGGGAAGTACAAAGCATTAGGGAGTTCATAAAAGGGGCACTAAACCCAGTTAGGGGTGAGGGAAGGGTCCCCAGGGAAGGCACCTTTATACTGAGTAGAGAAAGATGGGTAGAATTAGGTAGGTGAAGGGAAGGGAGTGGAAGAAAATTGTCTCTAGCAGAGAAAACAGCCTGTGCCCAGACCCAGAAGGAGGTTGTCTCTCTCTCTAGTGAGTTCTCTTGGTCATCTGAAGGAGGTACTGTGGGGAAGTGGAAGAACTGGTCTCTAAGGACAGAGCTGGCCTCTAATCCTGCTTCTACCAGTGATTCACTGTGTGACCTGCAGCAAGTCCCTTTGCATTAGCTTCAGTTTCTTCACCTATAAAATGGGGATCATATTGCCTATCTCAGGGGGTTATTGTGACTATAAAATGGAATATATGAAAAGTTCTGGGTACATAGAACAAACTCAATAAATGTTCCCTTTTGATTGTTTTTCCTCAAGAGAAAGGGAAAACACCAAGCATGCCAGTTGCTTTTATATACAGAATTTCACTTGACCCTCACAACATCCCTGACCACATTTTTAAGACAGATTTTTGTTTGTCACGAGGAAACAAGCACACAGAGGGAACTTCCCTTTCAGAAGTCTGCTTCTGAAGGATTAGAGGAGAGGTGTTTGGGAAAGCACTCTACAAGCTGAAAGGTTTAACGTGCTGGTTATGAACGTAGAGCCTCTGCTTGCACACCTCCAGTGACAGCAAGCTCACTCCTTTCTGTGGCAGCTTACTCTGGGGAGTGAGCCTCTCCCTCCATCCCGCCGGTCCCACCTGCTCTGCCCCCTCTGCAGACCACTCTGCCCTGGAGGGCTGACGTGACCCTGCCCAGTGTCAGCTCAGCTCTCACATGGTCTCCTATCTCAGCATCACAGGGAGATGAGCTTCCCCGTGGGCAGGGCCCTGGGGAAGTTAACTACTTTGCTTGGGCTGTTAACCCACCTGGCTGCGGGCTCCAGCACTCTGCCACCCTTGCCAGGATGGGAGCATCTGGGGAACAACCCAGGACCAGAGGAAGGAGGCGAGACATGTCCCTAGGGCATGCCGCCCCCAGTCTGACTGTCCTCGGTTGGTGGAGAGAACAGCCACCCTCTGAGCTGAGATCTAAGGGGCCAGGTTTCCTCTGCAGAGAGAAGTCCCATGGCAAAAGAGGCTGCCTTAGGAAAGGGGAGACCTGTCCCTGAGAAATACAGAACTTACTCGTTCTGCTGCTGTCTGCCACTCCGGGTGCTGTGGCCCCCCCAGTTTTCATCCCAAGGATTCTCAGTCTGGGGGCCCAGGTACACCCATTTGGAACATGGAAGGTAGGGATTCCCAGCTGGGCTCGTTCAGGCATTCTCCCATCCGGGCTGAGACTCTTAAGAAGGGAAAGGCACCTAAAGCCAAAGGTTCTGACACAACCAAGGAACCCAGCCCCTAAAAAGTTGATTTGCACGTGCTACATCCTCTCTTTTTTTCATCCCCCACCCCCACCCCAAACACACTTGCCACCACCGCTCAGCTGGAGAGGCCCTGCGCCCCGCCCTGGAGTTACCTGGTGCATACCTGGCCACGCCCTCTCCTAGGTGCTCTGCAGCAGCTGTGAGGTGCCCAGGCCACTCCGGCCAGTGCCTGCACCCTTGCCCCTGGCGGCCCGGCTCCAGTGCTCCTGCCGCTCGGCCGGACTCCCGCTCGCTCGCTCGGGCTCAGCTGCAGTAGGACAAAGGGGCTGGACGCCAGGGGGGAGGGGAGGGGAGAGGCAAGTGGGAGAGAGAGGAGGGGGATGCTGGGCTTTTGTTTCCCTCTTGGACCAGCCTTAGGAGGGAGAGGGACGGGAGTGTGGGGTGAGGGGGGGGGAAGGGGTGGGAGTAAGCATGGAGTTGTATCTGGGCTTGGCTGTGGCTTGGGGCAGGCTGTGCCCTTGCATGACGCACAGGACTCTGAGGGAGGGTGGGGGTGGGTGCCTACCTGGGGCACAGGAGGGGAAAGCGTGTGCTTGTGATGCAGGTGTTCCCGGGTATCTGGGGGAGTGGGGAGGTGGAGGGGGAGTGCATGGAAGGCAGGAACTGCGTAGCCCTGGGATGGATGGGGATGCGCGACTGTGTGGCTGCCAAGGTGACTTGGAATGTGACTGCCGCAGTGTATAGACCTCAGTTTCCCTCTTTCTGCTGCTGTGTGACCCTGTGCTCTGTGTTCCTGCTTCACAGCGCACGATTATATAATTATCACACTTTGTCTGCTTATGTCTTGTGTGTCCCTGTCTCTTTGTGTCTGTCTCTATGTGTGTTCATTTCTGTGCATGGCAGAGGCCTGTCTTTTGTCCGTGTGTGTGCACAGCGCGTGGCGCTGCGTCTGTGGTAAGGTTCGCGCCCAGCTGGTCCCACTGCCCACTTAGCAGTGCACCCTGGGGGCCTGGTGGCCCTGGGCAGGCCTGGCTGGGGTGAAGAGAACCATACTAGAAAAAGGCAGTTCCATGGGCTGCCTCTGGATCATTTGCCTCAACTACTAACAGCCCCGGAGCCTGGCTTCCATGGGGCGGCTGACGGGCTTGCTTGCGTGGAAGGGGCGGCACATCTGGGAGGTGGATGCCTCGGCAAGAGCCCGGGTGCCCCAGTGACCTGCTGTGTAGTCCTTGTCCCCTGGCTCTCAGGAATTGCGATTCCTGTTTTGCCTGACTTAGTGGGTTGCTGTCACATCAGGAGAGGGTTTGAGAGTGAAAGCAAATTGCGATGTGACCCTCACCGAGGCCCCCATGCCGGCAGTCCGTGGAAGGCTCTGGGACAGGGGTCCTGGTGATGCTGGCTGAGTGTGTGTGGGCCGAGGCCTGGCCAGAGACTCTTCTGTGGACCCTGCTGCAGGGCATGGAGTACCCATCCCCCCATAAAAGGACATTATGTTTTGCTGCTTGTTATAGGATGTGTGTGATTTGGGCACCTTTGTATCTATACTTGGGAAGGAGGGGCGGAGGATTGAGGGAGGGACCCTGGAGGAGGGGGAGGCGGGCTCAACCTGAAGGAGGCCTCACCTTCTCTGAAGGGCCCAAGGGGAGGGAGGAAGGAGTGAGGTGCCACAGGGTTTGCAGGTGGTGGCAGGAAGTGGAGGAGACCTTTCTCCCGGCTCCCTGTGAGGTAGGGTATGAGTCTGTCCCACAAAGGGGAGAGGCTGGGGCGGATCAGGATGGTGGGGGCTGCAGTAACCCCTCAGGTTAAGGGAGAGTAACCCAAATTGATCATGGGCGGCAGGCTTGGCTGAGGATGGCGGCAGCCCCGGCTCACCGACCTCCATTGTTTGGGTGAGGGGTGGCAGCTGACGACCTCGGGATTGGGGAATGGGGGGTCCTGGTGATGGTCAGATGCTGACCGGCTGGTCCCCTCAGAACTTCCAGCCCCCCCCCCCAGCCCCACTCCGCTCCCACCCTCCTGAAGATTCCAGGGTAACAAGTTCCCAAGTGCAGCCAGGAACCTCGAACATTCTGGCCAATGTGCTCAGGGGGCTGACCGGACAGGGAGGGGCTGGGCTGGCATGAAGTCAAATGCACTATCCTGGGTTGGTCTGCCAGAAGCACGAGCAAAGGCTGTTGGGGTATTTGGGGCAGGGCATTGACCACCACCCTGGACCCAGCAGTTCTGGGTTCCACTGACTCCCTTGTGTCCAGGGAGAAGTGGGAGCTGACTTCTGCCCCAGGAGAGAAAGCACTTGAGATGTGCAATAGCAGAAAGGGAGGTGATGGAGTTGGGGGGACCCCTCAGAGTTCCCTGAAGGAACAGCCCTGGAGGTTAATGTGGGGGCGGAGTCTGTGTTCCAACATTTGGGCCTCTGCTACTTTTCTTCAGCAAAGTGCCAGAATCTCTCATACTTCCCAGGAATTCCACAGAAGGCCTCTGTTTGGAGGAGAAACACATCCTTTGACTCCAGAGGGCTCCAGGTTTATTTAATGCAGGCTGGAGCTGGGGTTCAGCCTCCCCCTTTTCCCTTAGGGGAAATATCTGAGTTACAGATCTGCCCTGAGTGTCCTGCTGACCTCTCCCCGTGGAAGGCAAAGGTCACAGAGGCCCCAGGGGCTGAAAGATAGGAAGGGACATCTGTGGTCCCAAAGGCTGTTTTTTGGCTTTCAGATCAGGTACTTCAACTGTGCCAAGAATAGTGATGGGCCCTCCTTAGTCAGGTCCAAAGCCCTGAGAAGTCAAAGCCAAATCCCAACCCTGCGGGAAGAGGCATCTCCTGGCTAAGAACTTGTCCTTCCATTGGCCAGAGGGAACTTAGATTGCCTCCATGTGGCCAGAAATGCACCCCAAATCCAGCACGTTCTTTCCCCACCCTCCTGCTGGCACTTCAGAAAGACACAACACACATCAAGATGGCAGCTTTAATCACCCTGGCCAAGGCCCCTTGGGCTCCCTCCATGGCGGGCCTCCTTGGCCACATACCTGCCCTTGACCATGACCAGAACACTCCATAGGTGGCTTCTGCCCTGTGGCCACTGACACTGGAACCTTCTGAGGTCCTATCAGTTGGGGCTCTCCTGGACCTCAGGGCCATTCTGCCCCGGGTCCCATTGGACACGTGGGTGTAGGATTGAGCAGCCCCGAGCCTCTCCTCTGACTGTCCCTAGCTGCTCCTGGGGGACATGGCTCAGGCCATGACTGCAAGGAGGACATGTCTTCACTACTGGGCCAGGCCTCCTTGTGCTTTGAGACTGACGTGAAGAGCAGGGCTGTTGGGGGTGGAGGCCAGCCCAGGCCATCGAGGCAGGATCACAATGGAGAAGTGAGGAACCCCACGGCACAGACTGGAGGATGGACACACGTGGGCACATGTGGGCATCCACATCCTCTGCTGCCACAGGGGCACGACCCAGTGACCCATCAAGGCTTGCAGGTGGGGATACAAGGGAAGGCCTCGGGAGGAGGGCCAGGCCCAGACCCCGCCCTTCCCCAAACAAGGCACCCCGGGCCCGCAGGGTGTCTTGAGAGCCGGAGTCCTGGCCCAGTTGGGCCTCAAGGACAAGGAGAACTCCTCCAAGAGAGGCTGTGGCTGGCAAGGGGCCATGCCAACGCGAGGGCTGCAAAGGTGGCTCCCAGAGCACTCCTAGTCCAGACACGCTTCTGCCAGCCCTCCTGGGCTCGCCCTGCTCCTACTTATGTGCAGGCTGGGACAAAGGTCTTCAGCTAATGTCCGCTCCGGTCCATGAGGATCTTGGTACGGCTGCCCCCCCTTCGGGGGTCCACAGGGGTGGCAGTGCTGTTAGCGTAAGTGTCGTAATTGTTCTCTGAACATATGGAGAGCTCGTCAGAGATCTCCACGCCTTCGCTGATCTCTGCCGGGCCAGAGGAGACAGCATGTGAGTAGTGGGGTGGAGACAGGTCGACAGGATGAGTAGGCAGATGGGGAAGGGAAGGGTGGGCTGCATTAGATGGGCACTTGGAACCTAACTAAGCCATGAAGGTCAAGTTTGGTGCTGAGCCTGGAATCAAGGCCCCCTTGGTTTCTGCTGAACCCTCTGGTCTCCCCTCAGTCTACTCCACCCTAGAGCTCTGCCTTCCAGCCACAGGAAACCACCTGCACCCTCTGGAGCGTGGCACTCATGTATTAGCTGTCCTTGGAGCCTCTGAATACCTTGGCCCTCTGCTGGGAGCTGTGCACCCATCAATATCGCTTTTTCATAAAATCTGGCTAAATTCTTCTCATCTGGGTTATTTCGGCCTCCTGAGCACCTCCTGTGAGCTCCCTGGCCAGGATGGGGTGTCGTCATGGCCTCCCGGCTCCAATCACACCTATGCAGTTGGTGTCTGTGGGCTCCACCGAATGGGCACCAGGTACCCAGTCAAGGGCAGAGGTGGCATCTATGTCTGGAGTGCTGGCACTGCACTAGGCACACAGCTGAGGCTCAGGGAAGGTGTGCTTTCCTGGGGTGGGAGCTGGGCCCACCTGGGGTGGGGAGGGAATGAGGACTGAGGCAGAACACTCCAAGCCTGGCACTCAGAAGGGGCGCACTGAGTGGCCTTGGCTGCTAAAGGCCTGACTGGCACTGCCAGGAGAAGCAGTATCCTGGAAGGGCAGAATCTGCATGCCTAGGGGTGAGCCTCATTCTTCCACCCACCAATTATGACCATGTCCGATGCCGTGTCGGGGACTGGGGACCCTCGATGCCCTGGACTGGCCCCTCCTCCCAGGAGCTCCCCAGTGTGGTCAGAGCTACATTGGAGTGGTGCTCAGAGGGCAGGTGCTGCATTCAGCCTTGGGGCTCAGGGAAGGGCCCCAGAAGTACCCCTCAGGCAAGAATCGTGTACCCTACACACCTCGAACACTGCCTGGCCTATATCAGCGGAATGGATGAATAAATGAAGGAGTGAATGAATGAGTAGATGTTCACACAACTCATGGACCCTTTGAGAATCAGAGTTGTCCCAAATGGACTCTCGTTCATCCAGCCAGTGTTTACCAAGCACCACTCTGGGCCAGGCAGGGGGCTAATCCGCCCATGTACCGTGGAAGGGGGGGTGTTAGCCCATTTTACAGAGGAGGCTGATGCCAAGAGAGGTGAGACAGCACGATCAGGTTCACACATCTAGTTGGGAACAGAGCTGGGATTTGAATCCATGTTCACCTGGCTTCTCAGTACCTCTCAAATCACTCTTCCTCCCGCTGTCCCTAGGGCCACATTTCTTGCCTGAATTACTGGTTCCCTTGCCTCCCGCTTCCCCCCTAATTCACCTTCCACCTTGCTAGAAAGGTGGTGGAAGACAAATCTGCCCGTGACCTTCCTCTGCTTCCAGAATAAAATCCAGGCTCCTGACCCCAGCACTCAAGGACAACCTCTCCCAGTGGCCCCTTGGAGGGAGCCAGCCAGTGGCCCCTCCCCTTAAACCCTGTGGCATGTTCCTTAGTTCCTGAAGCCCAGGGAGGCAGTGTGCCCTCACTCCCTCTACACAGGCTTTCTGCCTGGCATGCCCTCTGCTCACCTGACCTCCAAGCCCATTACCAGGCACCTCCTAGCCAACCTTCCCATTTCAGCTATGTCACTTCCTTGCAAAGTGGGCCCCCAAACCTTCCTCACCGCCCTAGGGCGCTCTGACCGCTTCCTCTTCCTCCGCATCCCACTCAGGCCCAGCACCCCCATCTGTTAAAGCTCTGGTGACTCCCAAACTCTGGGGTATTTGTTCACGTATTTGCCCCCCTATCGGACTGGGAATGTCAGCAGGGGCTGCTAAGGAACAGGGATGAAGCAATGTGTGTGCGGTCTGTGTAGGAACCAGGCTGGTATGTATGAAGGACACTGGGCCTTCAAAGCAGACTCTGCACCCATCCCATGCCCTGCGTGGGCCCCTCAACCATGGCGCTGATGCTGGGCCCTGGACTCTGGAGCTGTGGCCGTGTGTGAGGTGTGGGTGTATGTTTCTGCATGCACGTGTGCCTCTGTATGAGCGGCCGTGCCTGTGCACCCAACCTGTATGCATGGTGTGTGTGAATGTGGGTGTGCACGTGTCCGTGTGCGTGTAGCACGTGCAGAGAGCCGAGCCCAGTCCCTTCTCCACCTGCCAGGGGCGGTGGCGGGGGTGGGGAGTGCCATGCACCTGAGAAGATGAGCTTCTCCTTCATGATGCTGACGTCCCGGCTGGTGCGGTGCACGGCGGCGCTCAGCATGATCTGCTCCGGGTTGTAGCTCCGTATGCCCCCCAGGCGCCACCTGCAGAGACGGCCCCACAGGCATCAGGCCCCTCCCGTGCCCTCCCCTGCAGCAGGGATGCTGCCCACTAACTCTGGAGCCTCTCTGGATTTGGCCTGTGAGTCCAGCAAGACTCTTGTCTCACTGTTAGGACAGGGAAACCGAGTGAGGCCCAGAGAGGGGGCAGAGCTGGAGCTTGAGGTTGGGTCTGTGTCCCACCCAGGGCTCCCTTGTCTTCCTTTTATCTCTAGGACCCTGAACCAGCACCTCCTGCCCAGCAAGACTGCTTGGGTTGGTTAGTTCTGTCTCAGGTGTCCTTAGCTACATACCTGGCTCGCTTTGGTTGGGAGAAATGGGGGGGTAGGGACCTTAGCAGGCACAACTCTGATGATCTGCCGGTGGGGTACATGCCAATCTTGGGGAGCCCAGCTGATGTCTTCCAGAGCTCAGCGGTCATGACCAGGGTGAATAGAGCCAGAGAGGAAGCTCCAGAGAGGAAGTGAAGGAAAGCAGGAAGGTGAGGGGAGATGGCAGGGGGGCTGGTTCAGGCTGGCTCAGAACTGGTCTTCAGAGTTCAAGGGTTGAGGCAGGGGAGTTAAAGTGACTTGTGGTGTGACCATCTGCTCCTCTGTCCTGACAGCCCTGGAAGAGTGTGTTCCTGAGGGCGAGGAGCAGGCTGGGGCATTGTCCCTCCGATGGCTAAGGCAGGGGGACTCTGTCGGAGTGGGCTGAGAAGTGGCACGGGCACGGGGCACGCAGGAACCAGGCCTGGGGTGGGGAGGGCTCAGCTTCTCATGCCTAGCCCAGGAATTTTTTGCTGTTGTAGCTCCTCTGAATTAGCCTCAAACCACTGGCCTCTGAACTTAGAAATTTTCTGGTATCTAGACAGAGGATTCACTGGGCCGCCACCCCGAGGCCTACCAAGAGGAGTGGGTCAGAAACAAGACCCCAACCTCCCAGGGGCCTGAGCCTTGCTGGGGCAAGTGGAGGGAGCCGAGATTCTACAAGGACTCAGCCGTGAATTTCTAGACAGGGTCAGCATAGCAGGAATGGACAGGTGGATGGATGGACCAACAGAGCAGACAGACACGGGGAAAGCAAGAGGCAGAGGGGAGGCAGCCTGCTAAGTCCCTCAGGGCACAGCCTGGGTTTACTGTATCACTGTGCCCCCAGCACCACCTCAGTGCCTGCCATGTTGTGGCTGCCCGGTAAATATTTGTTGAACGAATGAATGGGAGAAAGAGGCCCTTGCGGGGAGCTGTCTTCTCCACGTCCTCACCCCCCAGGTCCCTTCCTCCACAGGCCTCTCCTGAAGCCCAGGAAGACACTGACAGCACCCCTGCTGGACCCTGGATAGGACTTAGCTTGTCTGTCCAGGCTCCCGGGAGGGGCTCCCTGACTTTTTGCTGCACTTGTAGAACCAGCACAAGCCAGACACATGGGAATATCTGCCGACTAGGTGACAGGTAAATGTCCCTTCCCAGCCAGGGAGCAGAGTTTCTCTTCCTAGAGGCTGGTCATGGAAGCTGCCTGACCCAGGAGTGCCCAAGGCATGTGACCCATAAGGGCTTGGATCCCTGAAATCTAGGTCTCCTTTTTGAAATGAACATTAAATTCCTGGAGCAAAGTGTCCGGCCAGGGACTCTGCAGCCAGGCTCATCCAGACCAAGCAGCTCAGCCATTGAGGAGTCCTCCCCAGGGTCCTTGGAGGTACAGGGGTGCTCGTCTACAGAAAGAAGCAGAACTGGACAAAGCTGGGAACAGGGCAGGGAAAGGCTGGGCCTGGAAGGGACTCAGAGACAGAAAGAGATGGGAGAGACATAGAGAAAGGTAAACAGTGTGAGCAACTGGAGACACAAACCCAGACAAACTCCTCCCAGGGAGGGAAAGAAAGAGGCAGAAAGTTGGTAGGCTCTGCTCTGGGAAGGTGGGAAGGTCCCTATGGGTGTGGCTTGGGGGAATGGGGGTGCTCCCCCATGGGAAACACTCTGGTGCTGAGGCCAGGGCAGCAGCAAAATGCTGGTTCCCCATCTGCAGGAACAGCAGTGGCCATAGAGAGCAGAGGACACACACAGCAAGATGGGAGGAGCAGAGGGGAGGACTCAGGGAGGAGGAGGAAGAAGGAGAGTGGGGAGGGGGCAGAGGAACTTCAGGCAAGGCAGGTGTCTGGGAGGGGGACCCAGGGGGGCCCAGGTGAGGGGAACTGACCCAGACACAGGCCTGGTGCAGGGCAGGTTTTCTGATGAGAAAGGGCCAGCAGGGAGAAGGAAGAAAGAGGAAAGGAGGAGGAGGACCACACCAGAATTACCTGATCAAGTGATAGCTGTGAGATGCCAGAGTGCAGCAGAGAGAGAGAGGAGGGTAAGGGTGGGGGGAGAGAGAGGAGGGACATGCGCCGGATCAGAGCAGTATGGGACAGAGAGAGAACGTCAGTCAAGAATAAAACACCAGCCCCTTGGTTCGTGGCTGGGTTGGGACCCCCACCTGGTCGGAAACCCTCCCCCAAACCAACAACACCCCCCACCACAACCACCATCCCATCGGGTGTCCTGAGGGGCTGGGGGTTTTCAGCGTGGCCCGGCCAGTGAACATGTAGTGAGGAGACGAGGCGATGGGCCCAGAGGGGAGCTGCCACTTGCCAAAGGCCACAGGATAAACCACGGAGCCCGGTGCTGGGCCGGGTGAGTGCTCCCTCCAGAAACCCTGATGCTCCAGGTCGGGGAGGGGGGACTGGGCAGCCACTGGGAGTCCGTCCTTCTCCCCTGAACAGGGGCTCCAGGGGTTCGCAGGGCTGAGCCGGGGGACTGGGCCTGCCGTGGGGTGGGGGTGGGGAAGGCCATGGAAGGTGGCTGGAGCCCACTCACTTCTGGAGCACGAAGATGCCGACAGTGAGGATGAAAGAGATGAGGTCGGCGGCGATCCACAGCAGGCAGTACTCGTCGGGGGGCTGTGGACAGACGGCCCGTGGGCAGCTTCTGGTCTTGGCCAGTCCAGAAGCCCGCAGACCATTGGGGAGGGGCAGGGGAAGAGCTTAAGGGGGCTGGGGCCGGTGGGGGAGGTTAAGGCTGTGTTTGGCTGTGGGCACTGAGCATCTGGGATTTGGAGTAGGAGGTGTGCCTGCAGTTCCGGGTATCTGCAGAGTGGGCTAGAAGAGGGCACGTGCATGTGCACACACGCAGGTAAAAGAGACCTGGATGGGATGGGCTCAGGGAGGAGGTGGTGTGTGCTAGGTGGGAGGGTTCGTGTGCTTAAGGGAGCTCAAGGCAGGGGCTGATGGAGACAGACAAGAACCTGAGTGAGGGTGTGCAGTGATCAGCAAGGGTGCGGAGCGCGGGGCTTCCCCGCCAGGGATCTCGGGAGAGGGCAAATCCCACCCCCCAGTGGCAGCTGGTTCTCAAACCACCTCAACCTCAGGACTGCGGCATTGGGGGAGGCACGGGGACCTCTTCTTACTGTGGGGGCAGCTCCCTGTGACCTAAAAATTAGCATATGCTCCCTGCTCCTGCTGCCACAGTCAGGAAGTTATTTCATCTCATCTGAGGTTTTTAAGGACAACGGGCAGGTGGAGAGCCCCAGAGAGAGCTCTTTAGTTTTGAAGGGCTGGAGATAAATCCCAGCATCTGAAGCTGGTCACCCAGGTCCTCCTCTTCTTGTGGCCCCTTTTTAGCTTTGCCCTGACTCTGTCTCCCGTCACCCCCATAACTATCCATGACCTACATCTAATTCAAGTGGCACTGGAGCCATCCGAGCCATAGCAAGACCCTCTATCTGCCCCTCATCTGGTCCCCCCAGGGATGTCCTGGGCAGGAAAACGGCAGCAGCCTCAGCCCTGGCACCCAGGAGGCAGGTCGAGGCGCTCAGCCAAGCCCACCTGGCAGGGCTGGGCCTGGGGCTTAGGCCTGTCTGCAGCGCTTGGTCAACCAAGGGAAAAATGTTTTTCCTTCTGCTGTATTCTCTGAACAGATTTTAATGCCCCCTATTCTTGTCTTGTTAACCTCTTTTTCCAATTACCTCCCTTCCTTTAAAACAAGACAGAAAACAAGCAAAACAACCTCCCTGAAGCCCTAAGTTGCTCTTTACTCTCCTGGGGTCTTTAGTGATGGTTTCTCCCTGTGGGTCACGCCCAGGTTCCCCTCACCCCCTGGCACCTTAGTGCAGGCCCCGGAGGCCATGGAAATCCTCCCAAGGCTCTAAGCCCTCCACCCCCTCTTTGGAGACCCCACCAGAGAGTGCCCCGGGTGCAGAAAGAGCTACTCTGAGTGGCTGACACAGGCGAGAGGCAGCTCCCCCGCAAGGAGCCCTCAGCAGTCCCAATGACCCCCCAGCTCACCATGATCCAGAGAGGGGAAGGCACCTGGGACAGGGTGTGGGAGTTGTCAGAGGTGACGGAGGGGACCCCTGCACACCACAGCAGGGAGAAGAGCCACGGCGCGTTGACCGTGTAGAGATTCACGCTCAGGTTCCAGGAGGCGTAGTCCCTGTGGGGCGGGGCAGAGGCTGGTCGGCCGGAGGGAGTCCTGCTGTCCCCCGGGGCCCACGTGGGCAGCCCGAAAAGCCTGCCCCCCTCATGACCTTGTGCCATCCTCCCTGCAGTCCTGGAGGAAGGCATCTCCATCCCCAGAGCACTGAACTGGACGCAAACCCAGGTCAGCCTCCACCTCTTATCTTTGATCCCAGCGTGGTGACCCCCACGTGCCCAGCCCTGCGCCTGGCGGGGTGCCGGGTGACAGGAGGCAGGCACCTGAGCTCCTGGCGGGACACCTGAGTGTAGCGCAGGTTCAGCCGCTGGATGTGGCCTCGCCGCAGGCTGGCCACCGCCTCCTTGGAGCCTGACGTCTGCTGGAAGCCGGGAGCCACCTTCCGTACCAGGGGCCGCTGCCTGTTAGGCAGCCACAGGATCTGTTGGCAGGACAAAGGGTCAGCCTCGGCTTTCTCTTCTGTCAAATGGGCACGAGAGTACCAAGCCCTCATAGAGCGACACTTAGGGTTAAGTGAAGGGGGACACGGCACCCAGAGAAGGCGTATGTGTATTCATCACTCTTAAGGCACTGCTTAGTCCCACCAGGGCTGTGAGTCACTCTGGCCATGATTCAGGAAGCTTCCCTTCTAGACCCTTTGTCACAACAAGACTTACAGCCCAAATATCAGTGACTCTGCATGGGGCCATAAATTGGTGCTGACATAAATTGGCGTCGGATTCCTCTGGTCCCAAAATCCTATACCACGATGATGTGGGCAGTGCTGCCTTGTAGTAACGGGAGGACCTGGGCCTGCTCAGGTCGTACATTTTGAAGGCCTGTCTTGACGTGCTACCCTCATTTTACAAGCGTGAATCCCCAAGGGTGAGGAGGGTCGCAGATTGTTATGCTGGAGTTGGGGCTCCCCAGGCGGGGGCTCCCGGAGGGCGGGGCTGGGCCGGGCCTCACCTGGTGCTGGGGGAAGCCTGAGCGCAGCACGGCCTCCAGCGTGACGTTGAGGAAGCTGCCCCGGAAGGGGTGCTCCCGCGGGGGGTCGCGCAGGTTGAGCAGCAGTGAGGCGTTGCCCTTGGCCAGCTCCAGGAGCTCGGCCAGGCTGCAGATGGACTGGTTCTGGGCCTCCCTGTGGTCGGCGGGCGACAGGGAGCCGGCCGTCCAGAAGGGGTCGGCCTGGCAGAGACACGGGCACACGTGGCTGCAAAGCCTGGGGGCTGCTGGGGGCTGCTGGTGTGCGCGGCAGGCAGACTGATCCGCTGCGAGACCCCAACCCTAACCTCTCCGGCCCACCCGCCACTGCCGGAAAGGATGCTTCACTTGGAACGTCTCCCAGACCCCAGCACGTTCCTCCGATGGCAGAGTTTCAGAAACCAGAAAACCAACCTCCTTCTGGAGTTGGACAGAATTAACGGTTTTAACTATTCACGATTATCATCCTCAACTTTTTCTGGTGGGGGAGAAGGCCTCGGCACAAGCGGTGACAACCACGAGTCCCAGCTGCAGTGGCAGGAGCTCAGAGGAGGCTGCTGACCACTTGGCCGGGGCCACCCCTGCCCCTCACCCCATGGATCCCCGTCCCGGGCTCCCATGCCTGGTGCAGTCAGACCTTCAGGAACCACTGGCCGGCGTTGAGCCTCTGCAGGACGGTCCAGTTGAGCATGGAGGCGGGCCTGCGGGCGAGCGCCGGGAACTCCCTCTCCACATTGGTGGTGCGCCGCAGGGTGGTATCGTGCATGAGGAAGGGCACGCCATCCAGGCTGCGGGGAGGGTGCCACTGGGTCACCCGCCACCCACGCCCCTCACCTGCCCACAGCAGTCACTCCCACGGCATTCCTCTCACCCGCTTACATCACCCCCCAGGGGACATGGGCAGGCCGGGCCCTCGGGGCAGAGGGGATGGCGGGCTAGCTGGTGACCCCCAGAGGCCACCTGTCTCTGGCTCTATGAGGGGCTACTGGGGGCGGGGACAGCAGAGGATGGAGAGCTGGGAATAGGCCGGGCCTAAATCCTCTTAGCAACTGTGGGGAAACTGAGGCTGGGAGAGGAGAAGAATCTAGCTCAAGGGCCACAAGCCAGTAAGCAGTGGAACCTGGCCTGGAACCAAGCCCATCTGATGCCGTAATGACAAAACAGCGCAAACGCAGGGCCCTTTGACAAATTCGACCCTCCTCCCCCTACAGAGCTGCCAGTGGCCCATATGGCACCTTAGTGTGAGACAGTAAAAGGCACCTGTGCCCCTCCCTCAAGGAATTTTACTACCACCTTCTAGAAAGTTGTGCAAAATCCCCAATTCTATGATGTCTACAGTGGCAATGATGTCCTCACATATGTGGCACCCCTGTTGAGCATACAACCTGCCCAACTCTATGTGGCAGCCCTGCCCCCCACCCCTTCCCAGAGATAACTTCTGCTATGAGATTGGTATGGACTCTTCCTGCCCTTCAGACATTTCTGTATTTCCATATCTATTTGTAGAAAAAGTATATATCTATTTTGTGTGATCTTTTTCAATATCATTGGCATCACGGTGAATGTATCACCTCTCCCTGCTTTTCTCACTCATCGTGCTGAGCCAATATATAGATCTAGTCTTTCCTTCAGATGGATCTGGCAGGGTTCCAGGGCTCCACCCCACACCCCACACGAACCAGAGAATCTGTTCTTTCCTCTGTTTTATATCCTGGGGTTTGGCACAAGATTCAGCTGCACAGAGAGTTGTGCTGTTAAAGCAGAGTGCCTGCCTGTAAATGCCAAACACCCCTGCCCCCACTTTGGAAGCTCTAGGGTACAGCAGAAACCAGGATGCAGTGGGGAGGGGAAAGAAGTGCTGTCCTCCCTCCCCCTTACCTGATGGTGACATCAGCCTGGAGCCCAAACAGCTTCTGCTCTATGGCCTTGCGGAAGGACATCAGCGTGTGCTCTGGAGCCAGCTGGGGAGGAATGCAGCAGTGAGGGGCGAGCTGAGACCCCGCTGAATGCACCCCTCCTTGGCTGATGGAAAGCAGCCCATGTTGGGAGGCTGGGAGAGGCCTGGTGCTAACTCTGGTTCCTCTGCACAGTAGCCGTGTGACCCTGGACAGACCACTCGGCTTCTCTGAAATTCAGTTTCCTCATCTCTTCAATCATGCCTGCCTCACAGCTCGTTTTGGGGTGGCTAACGTTGGTGTACGTAATGCCTGACACATAGTTAGCAGTTAATAATGAAGTGTAGCTATGAACACGGTATTATCACTATTGCATTCTGGGCACTGAGCTAGAAACTGCAGGGAGGGTGGGCTTTTTACATTCCACGGGGCCTCTGTGGCAGTTGTGGGGTTGGGGCTGAATGCAAAGCCCCTTCCGATTATAGCCCCCAAGGGGGATGCTGGAGGGAGGGGGAGGGTAGATGGGATGGTAAAATGTTAGTAGGTGATCAGTTTCCCCATCTACAGATTGTCTATACAAACAGGAAAATACTGTCTCCCTCACTGGGCAGTTACATGGATTAAAAGCCTCTAGTATATTGTCTGATACATAGTAAGTGTTTAATAAATGGCAACTGTGAACGCTACAGTATATTAATCAGAAGATCCTGACTCTGCCATTAATTAGCTTTGTGCTCTTGGGTTCATTTGTTTCACCTGTGGACCTTAGTTCCCCCATTTACCCCTTGGGGGAAGCTGTGGACTCACTGTTCCCTGGGGGCCCCTTTGGTGGGGAGAGTCAGGGTTCTAGGTCTCCCCCTGTTTTCAGTCGCTTCTGTCATGCCCCTCACTGCCACTGGGGTCAGCACCAGACCAAGGATTAGGCTAGGACAAGGTGCCTGTGAGGGTGGAGGACCAAGGGACGGAGAGAGGATTCCTGCCAGTGAAGCAGGGGCTGGAAAGGAATCCCATGGCTGATTTCATCACCACGCAGACAAATTCATTCCCTTCTTCTCTCCCTCTGGCCACTCTGCTCCCCACCATGCAACACTCCCCATGCCCTGGAGGCAGCCTGGCACTGAGGTATGAGGGAATGAGGTATGAGGGCTTTGAGAATGGACTGTGAAGCCAGCAATTCCACTTCGCAGCCACCGGCCAACAGTGGGCAATCGCCTCGCCTCCTGGGGCCTCATTTTTTTAGCTATAAAACTGGCTCGTGTTACCAACCTTGTAGGTGAGATAGATGTCAGAGACCCCAGCCAGAGTCTGGGACACAGTAGGGTCTTTATAGTTGGAGTTTCTTTCTTCCCCTTTCCCCAGAGAGCAGTCTTGGGGATGTGGTACCTGTCTCCCTGTCTAGGGGGCTGCGAGGCCCCCCGCAGAGGCAGAGTGGGGCACAGAGCTACCAAGGGAGAGAGGCACCGACTCAGCCTGTTCCTACCCACCTCTCCCTTCTTTCCATCTCTCCACTAAATATCCTGCAGCCAGGCCTCCTACCACCCACGAGATACAATGCTCCCTCCCACGTGGGCTGGAGCTGCAGAAGGCAGACTTCCAAGCAGACACGAGGAAGCCTAACAGGGGCTTCTGAGACCCTGGCAGGGGCAGATGCAGTGTTGAGCAGAGGAGGGCTCTTTTCTAGAGGTTTTAGCATGCAGCTGAGTTCTCCTGGGGTCAGGTGCCGCCACCTGAGGCAGGAGTGTGGAAACCTGGTTCTCCCCAGCCAGCCTCGGGCTCCAGGAGGGCGGCAAGAAGCAGCCAGGGATTCTGGGACGAACTCTTCATCCCCACCTTAAAGCTCCCACCTGCGCTGGGCCTAAGTCCAGAGCGTGCCTGTGTGTGGTGGGTTAGTGGCAGCTGCTGCAAACACAGGTGGGCAAAACCGCATTGTGCTAAGCGTCCCAGCTTTGCAGTTAGTCTCACCAGATATCAAAGTGCACGCACACAGAGGCACACCCGCACCGCAACACACACCCAAGGGCACGGGGGCAGTCTCTTACACATGGATGTGCCTTTGGCCTATTTTTTTTTTTTTTTTTTTTTTTTAACATGGGCAGGCACTGGGAATCAAACCCGGGTCCTCTGGCATGGCAGGCAAGCATTCTTGCCTGCTGAGCCACCTTGGCCCGCCCTGGATGTGCCTTTGGGCCATACACAGAGTGAGACCCCCACAGGCTCCCCTTTGAGGACCCACCTTCAGACACCCACAAGGGTGGACACTGCTGCACGTGCACCCACCGACACACAGGCCGGGGGCCCCTAGCAGCCCCTCCAAAACCTACAGGGACAGCACCGCTGGGAGGCAATCAGCTGGGTGTGCCATGTGGGAAACTCTACAGGACACAAGACTCAGTTTCTTCAACGAATAAACAGCATAAGAAAAATAGGGATGGGGAGTTGGTATAAATTAGAAGATAAAAATCAGTCAGATGTGCCGTGTAGATGGAGTTTGGAACCTGATTTTTAAAAACTCAACTGAAAAAGCGATTTGTGAGACAATAAAGGAAAATTGACCAAGGGTAGAGCATCTGATCATATTAAGGAATTGTTCATTTTGTTGGGTATGGTAACGGCATTATGGTGATGTTAGATGAAAAGTCCCATGTGTTAGGGATACATCCTGCAGTACACGGAGGCAAAATAATATGATGTCTTGGATTTTCTTTAGAATACTACTACAGGGGGAAAAAAGGAAGGAATGGCAAAAGGTTGATAAATGTTGAAGCTGGCAAAAGGTTGATGAATGTTCAAACTGGTATTAGATTCATTATGTTATTCATTGTATTTAATTCATTATACTATTCTTTTTTTCTTCTGTGTATGTCTGAAATTTTTCTACTTAAAAGCCAGTCCAGCAGAGCCCACACAACTAGACACTGGAGATGAAGAAGGAAAATGCCCCTGGGGAGGCCTAATGAAATGAGGAGATAAAGCTAGCAGATGACACCATGTGCCTTCCCAGTTGACAGAGGTATTCCTGATGGCATCAGTCTTTCTGGAGTGAAGGTAACCTCTTCTTGGTGGCTTAATTTGGACATTTTTATGGCCTTAGAATTACAAATTTGCAACTTAATAAATCCCCCCCCCAATAAAGAAACAAACAAACAAAAACAGTCCAAATGGGGGTCACTACCCGCCTTCCTCTCCTGCCTCAGTGTAATCCCTCTTGCCCCCCCCAGCCTCAGGCAGGTGAGACAGGGAACCCCGGGTCCTGGGGAGGGGAGGAGCCACAGCCTCAGTCTCTCAAGAACAGGGTCCCTGGGACCCTGCCTGTCCGCGAGGACAGTACTCCTCATTTACCCCCACAAGGGCCAGCAGGGGGGCGACGGAGGCTCAGGGGAGCCCAGAGACCACTGCGCCCCCGGTGGCACATGGCCAAACGGGACCCAAAGTCCCCAGTCCCTCTGCTTCCAAAGCCACGGTCTCTCCGGCTCGCTGCCTCCCGGAGGTGCTGGGACCAGCTCAAGGGCACAGGTCTGAATCTTATCCAGGAAATGGGCACGATAACACCCCTCAGCATGTGGGGGTGTTAGCGGGAAGCACTGTAAAGAAGATTCTAGGACCTCTCTGACTTAATGCCTCCTTTTAGAACGGTTACTCTGTCAGGGCCCCTTTACTATCTTGAAATGAAATGGGCCAATGTAACTGCCAATTACTGTGAAAACCAGGGTGCGTGGGTGGTTCAGCAGTAGAATGCTCGGCTCCCATGTGGGAAACCTGGGTTCAATTCCCGGATCATGCACCCCAACCCCCTCCCCCAATAAAAAGGTGGGTTCTGCAATTATTATGAAAACCAAACAAGTCCCCCAGAGCCCCCCAGGGTTTGGGCAGTTGAGAACCTCTGGTTCAAGACTTTGGTGGGGGAGGAGACTCTTGGGGGGAGGGCACGGGGCTGCCCAAGGTGAATGTAATGCCAGACTCTTATTGAGCACTTACTGTATGCCCCACTCCTACCTGGGCACTTTACATGCATGAACGCATGATTCTCACAACCCCAGGACGTGGGCACTCACTTTTCCCATCATACAAGATGAGGAAACCAGGCACAGAGAGGTGGGGAAGCTTGTCCAGGGTCCCCCAGCTGGTGAGGGGCCAGGATTCAAACCAAACAGCATGGCTCTGGAGATGCCCTCTCAAACTGGAGTTCCTGCAGGCTCACACAGCAGGGCCAAGGCCGAGCCAGGCCCTTGGACTCCTTCCTCTCCTCCACCTCAGTCCAGTTCAGCTTTTGCTTATAGTTGCATTCGAACCCACCTCCTGCCCACACGTCCTGGCGGGGTCTCCTGCTGCCCGGTCACAGCCTGCTGGGCCCTGCCCTCCTCGCCCCCACCCACCACTCCAGCCTCAGCCGCCGCCCTGCCCCTCCCCTGCCTTGCTGGCCAGTTTCCACCCAGACCAAAAGCGACCCCTTTAAACCCTCAAGCTGAAAACCCTCCTGCATCTCCTAGGCCTTCAGTTTAACAAGATGCCTTAAAGGACTTTCAGGATTTGCTCCCATCCAAGCTCTCCAGCCTTATTTTTCACCAGTTCTTCCCATACACCCCCGAAAAGTCTGATCATTGTCGCCACTACAGCACTTATGTCACGTCTATTTTCCAGCAAGGTCCTCCCTCCAGGCTCCTGCCCATCTCCTCCGAGAACGCCAGCTCGGCGAGCCCTCCCCACCCCATGTCTGTTAGGGCCCACAGGCAGACTCACCATGGGGGCCCCACGGTGGCCGATGAGCGCCGGCTTGGGGCCCAGGTCCTTTTTCTCCATGATGCAGGGAGAGGAGATGGCGAGTGGGGCCAGGTAGAGGGCAAACACCACGGCGAAGAAGGTACAGAGAATGGCTGCCTGGGAGGCTGGAAACAAGGGGCCGTGAGCATTGCCTGATGAGCCGTTCTGCTGGGCACCCCCCCTTTATGTCTGCCTGTCAGGGCCCAGACGCTGAGGGGACCGTGCGCCTCGGGCAGCCTCCAAACTGACCTCCACCTCATGCTTGTGCACAGGCAGACACAGGGCTGCAGGGGAGCAAAACTGCCAGGCAGACCGAGGCTGCGACCCACTGGGGACAAAGCCCACACACCTCATCCCCAGGGCGGGGCCAGCTGGCCCTGGCACCTGGAGGGTTGGGGGAAGCTGGGCCTGCCCAGCTGTACTCACAGGACCGCTCTGCACGGGCAAACTGTCCAGCCACGATCCAGGACAGTGCAGTGACGGCGGCCAGGGCCCCCACGTGCAGGAACGGCGCCGTGCCCTGCAGGTGGGAGGGTGACAGCGACTAGACTCCCAGCCATGCCCAGCCACCCCTGGTCACAGCGCACCCCTATCAGTGGGTGGGCAACCCTGTCTCTGTCCTTCCACTGGGGAAAATGGGAGTTTCGGGGACCCTGGCTGGTAGCCCTCTCTCTGCCTCTGACTCGCTGTGGGACCCTGGGCCCACCCCTGCCCCGCTCCGGCCCTGTCCCCACTCACCTGCAGGGAGATCACCAGCACCTCCCACTCGTCCTCCCACAGCTGGGCCACGGCCGACATGGCTGCCACCGTGGAGACCAGGATGGCCAGCAGCCCTATCTGGGAGGGGGAACAGTCACCGGACAGAGGGTCAGAGCAGCTGGGCAGCCCCAGGTCACCGGCATGCCTGAGAGGGGGGGTCAGAGATAGGGAGCCCGAGAGAGAGACTGAGAGACAGACAGAGAAATGGAGAGTGCAAGAGAGACAGACAAAGAGATGGAAGAGAGGAAGAAGGACAGACAGAGGGACGGATTGAAAGGAGGCCAGAGACAGACCAATAGACAGATGACGGGGAGACAGAGGCAGAGGAGACAGACTCAGCAAGGAAGCTGCAGCAAGAGAAATAGAAGGGAGAAGTCCTGCTGAGAAGGGAGCTAGGGTGAGGGAGGGGTGAGCCCAGCCAAGGGTGTGAGGAAGGGACGAAGGGGGGCTCCCTGCATGGCAAGTCACACCTTGGCTTCACCTGGCCCCCAGCACCCTTGTAAGGAAGATCTTTCGTTCCGCATGACAAAAGAGGAAACCCAAGGCTCTGCTGAGAGGGCAGGGGAAGGCGGAGGAGCTAGGCGTCCTGCAGAACCCGAGTGCCAGCTCAGTCTCCCATACCCCCAGTGCTTCTGGCCACAACCTGCCCAGCCTGCCCCATCTCCAAGGCGTGCCCCAGATGGCAGCCGGCATGGGGCTGCCTGGATAAACCAAGGCCCAGGGCTCTGATGCAGGACCGACTGGCACCTTCGCACACAGAGATCTTTGGGGACAGATGGGGTCTGAAACATCACATAACACAAGATGCCCCCCCAAATTAGGGGAAGCCTGGCTTCTGACTCCTCAGCCCCCAGCACTCCTCTTGAACCCTCCATCTCACTCGGCCCACCCTCCCCACACTGCCAGACCTGCCTGCCTAAAGCCCGAAGCTTCCCGCAGCCTCTGCTCCCTGCAGCAGGGCAGTGGAGGCCGCCACATTCCACCCCCACCACTTGTCCACGCCGCGCAGGCCTCGCCCCTCCCTTCCTGCTGTGTCCTTCTTGGGGGCAGCCGCATTCCAAGACCCGCCAAAGCCTGAGCAAGGACTAAACCAAATTTCCAGATGGTGGGGGAAGAGAGTGGCTCGTCTCTCTTTGTTCCCTCCAGGGAGGGGAGATGAATTCTTGCCTGGGGTTAAGTTTTCCTTTGGAGGTTCGTCATTCCAGCCCATCAGCCTGGAAATGCGTGTTCTGATAAGGCTGAGATAGGTGGGGCCTTGACCACCTGGGGTGTGCCAGCTCGGGGGCGGGGGGTGGGGTTACGCAGGTTGTTTCTGAGGGCGTCTTATTGCAATACTTAACTACTGTCAAAGACACTTGTAATAAAACTGATTTCCCAAAATCCTAATGCAATTAAAATTTTCATTATGTGAGTTTTACAGTTACTGCAGTAGTAACCATTCTCCTCAGCATCGTTATTGCAATGCTCTCCGCTCCCATACACCATGACCTAAAGCCACAGTAATCACCCTGATTTCCAACAATGAGGCCACAGTTCTTTCAATCTGATCAGGGAAGCTAAACCCTCTGCCAGAATGCCTGAAGACAAGCCACTGGCCTCCTCGGAGAAAGTAGCTTCTGGTTTTCCTTCCTGGAGGGACTTGTGATGTGTGAAAGAATGGGAGGGGTGGCAGAACAGCAGGTGCATTCACTCAGTGAGCTCTGCCTGGGTGCAGGGGCCAGCCCAGCCTTGCAGAGTGCAACAGGCTGGCCTCTTGGAGGTGACTGACCTGGTGGGTTCTATGCTTCCACCAGGTCAAGGGTCCAAGTGGCAGATGGTTTGGGCCAAGGTCACAGACCAGGCTTAAGTCCCACCCCCCGGCCAGATCCTGGCTGTGCACCTAACGGGAGGTTCAACCTCTCACAGTGTCACTCCCTGGGCTGTGAAACAGGGAGAGTGAGTACCTCCCTAAGGGGGTTTTGGGAAGACAAATGAGAAAATGTAAGTGAAGTGCTCAGCTCAGCAGCTGGTGCTAAAACAGTAAATGCTTACTAAATATTATTGGTATAATTTTTTTAAATGGTCAGGGTCGTAACATCAAATGAATATAAAGATTGCGAGGAATAAATGAAATACCACGTGAAAAATGCCTGACCCATGCCGGATGTCCCAATACACAGTGGTTCTTGTTGTCATGATTAACACAGTGATTGGCACAGGAGGCCCTCGACAGACGTGACTCCCATCCCATTAGGCTGCAGCTGGAGGAGTAGAGGCTAGACACCAGGAAGAACTGTGGTGCCTGGACGAGATGTTTGGACAGCAGTCTGCATTTGCTGGGAGTGTCGATGAAGTGAATGGCGGGGACAGGGTTGGTGGCAAGTGGAGGGGCTGGCTGAGCCTGGGCTGGGGACAGAAGGGACTGGCTGGGGGAGCACGCGGCATTCGGCGGTCCTCGGGGCCGCACGGCGGGTCACTCATGGGTACGCCTCTGTGCAGGCGGGGGCCGCACAAAAGTAACCACACTGTACCCGGCACTTCCTCTTCACTGGACTGGCAAAGGGCCGAAAACCACCAGAAAATGCCTCGGGCCGTTCAGTAGGGGACCTGCTAACCAGTGTCCGGACCCTGGGACAGGAGTAAATGTGGGAGAGCAGCAGGGACGTGCCGAGGATTTTATGAAGCTGCAGAATAGAGTGTCGGGAGCCACCGCGTGTGTTTAAAGAAGAGCACGTTTCTGTCTGGGGTGGTGGAAAAGTTTTGGTGATAGTGGTGGAGACGGCAGCAGGACCCTGTGGATGCAATTAATGTGCTGGATCGCACAACGAAAGTGGTTCAAATGGGAAATGTCATGCCGTATAGAGATTACCACGGTAAAAATTAACAAAACAAAATGAAACAAAATCCCCGGAAAAAAAGGAAACATGTATGCGTAAGTATATGTCTATGTATGTTTATATGTTTGATTGTGCTTAAAACTATCTCTGGAAGGATACAGAAGGAATGTGTGGCTGCCTCTGAAGAGAGGAGCTCGATGGCTGGGAATTGGGGTAGGAGGGAGATTTCCATTGTGTACTGTTTTGCTCCTTTGGGTTTGAATCATGTCCATGTATCACACAGTCAAAAATTAATTAAAACAAAACAAACACAAAAGAATAAGCGTTCCATAGGATCTTAGAATCAAATGACAGGATCGTGAAAACAGAATAGCAAACTCTCTGGCCCCGGCTATCTGGATCAGCTGGGCCTACAAGAAGCCTTCCTTGAGCTGAGATTGCACAAGAGGGGGCAGAGGGGGAGGCAGGTGACACTGGCACCCTGGAGCTGGCACCAGCACGGATGAAGGGCTCTGATCCTCCTGCGCCCAGGGAGAAGGCTCGGCATTTACCTGCTGCCTCTGGCTGGCTCGGCAGCCACAGAGGCCTCTCCGCTGAGATCAAGCAGGCGGGAGCTGACCTGCTGAGAGCTGAGCACGGCCCAGAGGATGTGACCGCAGAGCGTGCCAGCCCCACCTGGGCTGCCAGCTGGTGCAGTAGTTTCATGTGTCAGCTTTGCAGCTGGGAGAAGAAAGTGCCTCACAGAGGGGACCACAGGACCCCAGAGGAGACTTGGGAGACAGTGACAAACAGGACGGAGGCAGGAGGGGACAGATCAGGGGCTGCTCGCTGCCCTCCACCCCTCCAAGACCTGAGTACCATCTGGGTGCTGATAACTCCTGACTCCTGGGTCTATCTCCCGAGCTGCAGACCTGGGCAATCAACCCATCCTGGAGGCCACAGGCACCTCCCACTCCACGCAGCCCAGCCTGAGCCCACTGCTTCCCTCTTCCTGCTCCTGCCCCATGCCTCTGCTTCCTGCCAAAAGCGGGCTCCAGCCCTGGGGGTCACTCTGGACCCATCTCACGGCCCATAATTATTTCTGGGCGTTTCTTCCCTTCCTAAACTTCATGCCCAGGCTCTGAGAAAAGAGAAGTCCAGCCCTCCCAGCCCCAGGAGCTCCTGCAGGAGGGAAGGGCTCTAACTTAGTTGGATTTGGACAAGCCCTGCACCCAACGGGAGCTCAAAAAGAGCAGGCATCAGAGACACACATTCAGCACTGCGTGTGCAACGACTAGTGAGTGAATGAGCGGAGGCTTCGGGAAATAGGAAGCCCGCCTGCTTGGGGCCCAGCTCGGAGAATGGGCACAGCCAATTCTGGCCTGTGAGGAGCTCTCAGACTGGGGTGGGAGTGGAAAGGCCACATGGAAACCAACAAAGCAGAGGCTCAGGCATGTGGCAGGGGGGGCCTGCAGGGGCTGGGGGTGCCCCAGCAGCCTGTGAACATGGGAAAGAAGTATCAAGGACAGGGTCTGACAGAAAGGGAGGGCAAGGGCAAAGCACTCAGAGAAGAGGCTGGCACGTTGGGAGGGCCTAAAATGTAGCAGAAGCTGAGGGAGTTGGAAGAGGTCGGCTGGGGCCGGATCCTGCAGAGCCCTAATGCGGGGCTGGGAGCTCAGGTCATCCCGGGAGCAGCAGAAGCTATGGAAAGGGCTTTAAGCAGGGGGAATTGCATTGCTGGATCAGGGATTTTAAAGCAGCTGAAAAACGACGAGGGGAAAGTGAGATTCAAGGCAGAGCCAGCCAGAGGTCTGGTGCTGAGACAGGAGCTGGGAACCAGGCTGGGTAACCACATGGTTAGAGGATCAGAATCCTGGATCCTCCACTTATTAACTGGGAGATCTTGGGCACGTCACATAACCTCTTTGTGCCTCAGTTTCCCCAAATGCAAAATGGGATAACAGTTCCTATCATTATTTAATGAGGATTAAATGAGCTAATGTAAGCTGGGTTGTGAGAACAGCGCTTGGCACACGGTCAGCTACGAGAACAATTCTAACACCCTCTAGGGGAAGGATGATGTGTCCAGGCTCTTCCTTCACCTCTGCAATCCCCCAGCCTCCTCCCCCACCTCCCAGCCCCTGTGCAAGCAGCCCTTACCTTGTGCAGCCAGTGCAGGTTCATCTGCTGCCCCACAGCGATGTGACATAGTGCCAGGATCTGAGGGCAGCCACAGGGAGATGGTCAGGCTCTACGTGTCACTGGAAGTGTCCACCAGTGGCCTGGGAGCCCCCAGGCCCCCTGCACTTCACCGCACTGGGCCCGACTCGGAGCAAATCCTGCCTGGAGGCGATGGGATGACCCAGCCTGGCCCAGCCTGGACTCCTCCCAGGCCTCGAGATTCCCCTTCTTGGGGATTTCTCCCTTAAGGGGTCACTGGGTCCTACTGCGCTTGGACTGCCCCATTTAATCCATTCAATGTTCTGAAAATTCGAGTCTGAAGCACACTGAGCCCTGTCTCCAGGAAGCCTCCAGCCCCGTGTGGGGATTGGCCCGAGCTCATGTGAGCAGAATCATGGGTCCAGGAACCCAACCCACAGCATCCTGGAAGAGGGAAGTCTGCAATGGGCCTTAAAAGCTGGGTTGTCTCTCACTGGGTCAGGGGCAGAACATTCCAGGAAGGGACAGCCAAGGGAGGTGGGAAAAGGCAAAATGACCTCCCACTTTTAGAGGACCCAGGCCTCAGAGCGGCAGCAGCCCAAGAGGCCCCAGGAAAAGGCAGCCTCCCCCTACAGACCAGGGAGGTCTCCTCCATCAGCCTGGTATGTGCCAAGACTCCCTGGGAGTAGAGCCACCTGCTTTGGACAAGCCCTGCACCCAATGGGGGCTCAAAAAGAGCAGGCATCTCTGCCACAGCCCCACATACCAGGAGGCCCGTGATGTAAGTGAAGGCGGCAGCTGTGGTCACGAGGATGGGCACGGACCAGTCGCTCCAGTAGCCCATGCGGTTGTAGAGATACCTGCCAGGAGGAAAAGGGCAGGGGTCAGACCTCCACCGGGGCCATTGTCTGGCCCAGAACCCAGGACAGTCCTGTGAGCTCTGAAGCAGCCAGGTGGATCGTGGGCCAGCTGTGACCAGGCCTGGCCTGTTCAATAAGGATGCTTACTTTCCCGGTCATCAGGCACACCTGGCCATGGTGGGCTACCCGGGGATCCCAAGAAGCATAAAGAATGAACTTTTTAAGGAACTCAATAGATACTCTAGGAAGATTGAAATATTCATATCCTTCCTGTACAACCAGGCAAACTGAGGCTCAGAGGAGGCAGCAACTTGTTCTAGGTCATCAGAGAACCCGAGTCAGCACCAGGCAGGGTGAGGGCTGCTGCCCTCTTGGGCCCAGGAGGGGGGAGACCAGGAGGACCCTCTCATGCCCTTCCCTGGGCCTCACCCCCAGATTCCAGGGGAGAATCTGCTGCCTGAATGATCGCCGAGTGCACTTATGTTAGTACAGTTGGGGAAACGGAGACCCAAAGAGCAGTGGAACCAGCCCATGGCATCTACCCAAAAGATGTTCTAGGGTACAGACTTTTGGCAGAGAGCTCTCCCAGTGACAAAAGCTCAGATGGCCCTTCCCTGCCCCTCCTGGTGCAGCCCCAACTACCAGTTTTGCTCATATCCTCTTACTACATGAACGCCCTATCCCCAAAGATGCTCAAAACCACGAGGGCTGGGCCAGGATCTCCTGAACCAGAGCACTGATCGCAAGAAATGGAGGTGACATAGCCAAAGGGGCTGGGGGTCTCCAGGCCATCCCCAGTCCCAGGACAGGCTCTACCTCCCAGACAGGGACAGGCCCATCCTCTGCTGGAGCTCACTGACAGGGAGCCTGCTCCCTGGGGTGGGGTGGGTGGCTCTGTGGATAGCAGTCGGGTTCAAGTCCCTATACCAGATTTGTCTGCATCTTCCTGTGTGACTTTGGAAACGCAGCTTAACCTCTCTGAGCCTCAATTTCCTCAGGCTGCCCTTAACACGTGATTTGAATGCTAACTGGTTCTGTGGCCCCAGGTGAGTCCTGCCCCTCTCGGGGCCTCAGTTTAGCATCTGGACAATGAGTGGAGTGGGCGTGATGATCCTCCAGGTGCCAGAGTTTTCCAGGGTCTGTGGTTGAGGGCCCCAGGGAACATCCCCATTTACCCCCCACAGTCCTGTTCTTAGACACCTGCAAGAATGAATAACTGATTTATGGCATTTCATAAAGGCCAGACGCCACCTCTGGGACTCTGCTGCTCTGCCAGAGGACAGTGAGGGCAGAGGGCACGGTGCTCATGCACAGCACGGACACCGCCTGGCGCTGGCAGAGGGACATGGACCCCCAGACTGCACCAACAGACTCTTAGGATCACCACAGAATCCTAGAACCAAGGCCCCGTCAGAATCCCGGAGTTCTCGAGTCCTAGAGACCCCAAATCCTAATATCATGTCCACTTTCCAGCTAGACAGTCTGCCTCCCAGAAAGCAGCCCTCACGTTTAAGTAGAGCTCTGAGTTCTCTCCCATCCATCATCTCATTTCACCTTCAGAGAGACCCGATGTGGTCAGAGGAAACTGAGGCGAAGAGAGGGGCAGAGACTCGTTCATGACCACCCTGAGCTGAACTTCTGATCAAAGGAAAGAGCACAGGATGAGGAGCAAGGAGGCCTGGCAGGCAAGCCCCAACTCTGCCCCCAGCTGCCTCTGTGACCCTGGGCCTCAGTTTCCCCACCTGTCCCTGGACAGGGCCCTTCCCCTATACTTATGGCCTTTCACTGTTGGACAAAAAGCAGGTAACGGAGGGTGGGGCGGAGGAAACAGGCACCCTTCTTGCTCCCAGGTGCCCGCCTCAGACATCCCTGCTGTCTGGATCTGAGCTGGTACCTGCAAAGGACCCTAGGCTCTCCCAGAACCACGGCACCTGCCAGTCCCTGCAGGGATCAGCTAAGGGAGTTTGGAGGCCTGGGGCCCAGGGCCACCTCCTTGCTGAGGCCTTGGTTTCCTCATCTCTAAAGGAGACAATCAAAGACCCCAGCCCCAGGCTGAGTCCTGCCCTCAGTCTTACAGTTCCTATTTTCCATCACAGCAGCATCAGGAAAGCATTCCCTATTTCCCCAGCTCACTCTGCTTCTGCCTAGGGGTCTCACATCGCAGTTACTAAGGCACCTGGCTGCAGGAGGCCAGGCAGGCAGGCTGAGACACCTGTGCAAGCACCAAGTGACCTCCAAAGAGACCAGCAGCTACAGCTCTATGGGTTCCAATGCCAGCCATCCTTCTGGGCCCACTTTCTAGGCCTCCTCCTCCAGGAAGCCCTCCCTAAGTCCCTGGCAAGATTCCCTTGGGGCATGGAACTCTTGTTTCCTAGGTTCCAGTTATTTTGAATACCACCCACACTGCCAGCCAGGGAACTCCTGGGGAACAGGACCCAAGCCTGCCACCTTTCTTGCCAGCCTGCAATACTTGTCCATTTGCCAGGTACAGTCTCACACCAGTGAGACCCTCTCTGAGAGGGAGACAGACCTGGCTGGAGGCCACGCAGATTGCTGGGAGCAGGGCAGCCCAGGAGAGAGACGCCCAGGCCCGTCCACCCTGCCCACTCACCAGTTGAATTCATCGTAGTCATTGTGGACTTCCCACCAGAAGTACAGCCAGGCGAGGGTGAGGCCAAAGGTGAAGGTGAGGAGCAGGAACCAGAGGCGTTCCCACTGGAAGGACAGAGCGAGGAGAGGGGTCACACGGGGTCAGGGGTTGCCCCCCCAGCCGCCTCCCACCTGGAATATTCTGTCCTCCTCCCTGTTTTGTAGCTGAACCTGCCAGGCAGGGATAACTGCCCTCGTTGCACAGGCGAGGAACTGAGACACAGAGAGGGGGGTGTGGCCAGCCCAACATCACAGAGCCCAAAGTCACAAATGGGAGCAGGCATCCGAGGCCTGCTCCAGAGCTGGGCTCTTTCTGCTGTAGCCTCAGCCCCTTCCTGTAAGGCCCCTAGTAGCGAAGGCCATGTCTGCCCTACAGCCTTGGCACTGACCAGTGACTGCAGTGTGTGAAGTCACAACCCTCCTCTCTTCCAAACCTCACACAGTCCCACAAAGCAGGTGAAGTTCCTCCCAGCCCATACCCCATACTGCAGATAAAAACACTGAGGCCGCAACCACTGTGGAAGGCAGTTTGGCGGTTCCTCAAAAAGTTGAATATAGAATTGCCATACGACCCAGCAATACCATTGCTGGGTATCTACTCAAAGGACTTAAGGGCAAAGACACAAACGGATGTTTGCATACCAATGTTTATAGCAGCGTTATTTACAATTGCAAAGAGATGGAAACAGCCAAAATGTCCATCAACAGAAGAATGGCTAAACAAACTGTGGTATATACATACGATGGAATATTATGCAGCTTTAAGACAAGATAAACTTATGAAGCATGTAATAACATGGATGGACCTAGAGAATATTATGCTGAGTGAGTCCAGCCAAAAACTAAAGGACAAATACTGTATGGTCCCACTGATGTGAACGGACATTTGAGAATAAACTTGAAATATGTCATTGGTAACAGAGTCCAGCAGGAGTTAGAAACAGGGTAAGACAACGGGTAATTGAAGCTGAAGGGATACAGACTGTGCAACAGGACTAGATAAAAAAACTCAAAAATGGACAGCACAATAATACCTAATTGTAAAGTAATCATGTTAAAACACTGAATGAACCTGCATCTGAGCTATAGGGTTTTTTTTGTTTTTTTACTATTATTACTACTTTTATTTCTTTTCTCTATATTAACATTTTATATCTTTTTCTGTTGTGTTGCTAGTTCCTCTAAACCGATGCAAATGTACTAAGAAACGATGATCATGCATCTATGTGATGATGTTAAGAATTACTGAGTGCATATGTAGAATGGTATGATTTCTAAATGTTGTGTTAATTTCTTTTTTTTCTTTCCGTTAATAAAAAAAAAAAAAACAAAAAACACTGAGCCAAGAGTCACTACCCCAGAGAACCTCTTTTGTTGCTCAGATGTGTCATCTCTCTCTCAGCCAGCTGGGCAGGTGAGCTCAATTGCCCTCCCCGCCCCTGACATGGGGCATCAGTCCCAGGGGTGTAAATCTCCCTGGCAACATGGGTTAGAACTCCTGGGATGGGCTGGGACCCAGTATCACCAGATTGAAAAAGCCTGCTTGACCAAAAGGGGGAAGAGAGAAATGAGACAAAATAAAGTGTCAGCAACTGAGAGATTCCAAACAGAGTCGGGAGGTTATCCTGAGGTTATTGTTATGCATTATATAGATATCACCTTTTTAGTTGATGGTGTACTGGAGTGGCTGGAGGGAAGTACCTGAAACTGCTGAGCTGTGTTCCAGTAGTCTTGATGCTTGAAGATGGTTGTATAAAGATGTAACGTTTACAGTGTGACTGTGTGATTATGATGTTCCTTTGTGCCTGAGGCTCCTTTTAGCCAGGGTATGGACACATGAGTAAAACATATGAATAAAAAATAAATAAATAATAGGGGGGACAAAAGGTAAAATATATTGGGTAGAGGGAAATACTAGTGGTCAATGAGAGGGAGGGGAAAGGGGTATGGTATGTATGAGTTTTTTCTTTTTCCTTTTTATTTCTTTTTCTGGAGTGACGCAAATGTTCTAAAAAATGATCATGCTGATGAATACACAGCTGTGTGATGATATTGTGAGCCACTGATTGCATGTGTGTGACGATTTCTCAATAATAAAACAACAACAACAACAACAAAAACCCCACTGAAGCCCAGAGTGGCGAAGTAAGCTGCCCAAGTCCCACCACAAGTTAGTGGAGGATTAAAGACCAGACCCTGGTCTTGGGACTTGAAGAAACGCACCCCCACCCCCGCCCCGCTCACCACCCCTTAGGCTAGGCCGGGCTGCCCCTCTGTGTCCAGCCTCGGCCCCTCCAAGGCCTCTTCCCAAAGGGGGGCCCAGAGGTCCGCAGGTGCTTCCGGCTGGGCCCTCCGGCTTATCCCTGCTTTCATCCGTCCTCCTTATCTCGGAAGCACCACAAGCGTGGAATATCCTGCACTCTGGGAAACTGCTGAGATCATCAGAACAAACCAACACCCTTCGAGCGGGGGGAGGGGGCAGTGCGAGCGCCCAGCACTGTGTGGAGAGAAAACCAAGACCACCCCGTCGTTCAAGGCTCGGGGCTCGGAGCTGTGTCTCTGACCTCCTTACAGCTCTTGGCTATATCCCTTGAGGCGAGGCATCTCTCACCTGGACACTGACTAGGCCCCTCGCTGGGCTCCCTGGCGCCCACTCAGCTACCCTTAGCTCTGCCCCAAAGGACGCCCAGCCCCAAACTATGCTTCTAACTCCAACCTAACCTCTTAATAGCTCCTTACTGCTCCTTAGCCCATCAGGGAGGCCCTCTGGGGGTGTCCCCCTCACCCATCTCTCCAGTCACATCCCCCTCCTACCTACCCAGTTCCCTCACCCTGGAAGAGTGGGCCAGCTGCCTGGGCTGGTTTCCTAACATTCCCTTTTACTTTGCAAATCAGCACAAATGTCACCTCCTCTGTGAAGCCTTCCAGGACTACACCTTTCCCGCTCCCGTCCCTTCCTCTGGGTTCCTCCCACATCAGCGTGACCCTGTCTTTAAACTCACCACTCTGTGTACCATGGTCTGTCCACGTGACTCTCCCAGCAGACCCCGGGTTCCCCCGTCCTGCCTCCACACTATCGGTATGCATGACTGCGGGGTGGGGTGTGCAAGAAGAGGAGGGGAAATTCACTCGCTGTCCAGAATAGCTCTATTCTATGGTGCCAAGAGACCAGACGGCTGTGAAAGCAGTCTGTGAAGCCAGACTGTCGGGGTTCAAAGCCCTGCCCACCACTTACAGGCTGCAGAACCTCCAGTAAGCTACTTATTAATCTCTCCATGCCTCGGTGTCCTCTGAACTGAAGAGGCCCTTAGCCTTCTATGGGGATGACAAGAATTAAATGAAATAATATAAGCCAAGTCAGAATGCTGCCTGGCAAGTAAGCAGCGTGACATCAGCCTGCTGGTAAGCATCCTCGGCCCCTCTCCAGCACACAAGGAAGGTCCACAAACCCCCATGCCTGGGCTGGTCCACACCTGAGCACTGCTCCATGCCCAGCACTGGGCAGAGAGGCTCATGCTAGTAAGATAATTAAAGGAGCCTCCACCACTCACTGAGTACCAATCACAGGCCATGTGCGTTTAGGTGCTTTGTACCTAAATAGAGATGCCAAGGTGACGACACCCTGGAACCCAGGCTTTCTGGTAGGCGAGGGTGGGGTGGGGTGGGGTGGTGGCGGTAAAGCTTCACAGAGGGTAGACCACTAATGGGCACCAGCTTCTTGCTCAGCAAGGACAACACTGCTCAGGAAAGCCACAACCACATTTAGGAGCAGGGCAGGCCATGAGCCCTCCCAGGGCAACGATCCCTGGAAGCCACCGGTCAGAGCCCAGCTGGGCTGTCCGGGCAGCAGGAAAGGACAATGGCTCAGTTCTGCTTCCTGTGGCTGGGCTGTGGGCCGGGGCTCACCACCCAGGACTCCCCCTGGCTCCAGAAAAGCTGGGCCACACTGCCCCAGCTCAGCCAGCGTCTTCTCTCCGGCCACTCCCACCCTGGCTGGCCTTGGGCCCAGGGCGCTGCCAGTCTCTGGACCCAGCATCCCCCAGGCCTAGCCCTTCCAAGAGCCTCTCTCGCTGCCTGGAATTCTGATGTGCTCATGGGCAGTTTGAACATCTGGGTCTCCCAAAAGGTGGGCCATGTCCCCCAGATCCATTCACCTCTGGCTGCGCCATGAGGTGAATCAATTGAACCTCTGCTCAGGTGTCCCCACTGGCCTGAGCTCCTCAGCCTGACAGGTTAACCTTTGCATCCCCAGACCCCATCTCTGCCCTCACACATACTTTTTACACTCCTTGCATGGAATTACCTGTAGTTCCCCAAACAGGCTCTTACAGGCTCCGTGCCTTTGCACAAGCCATACCCTCCATCTAGGAAACAATCTCTTTCTGGTCTACCAGGCACATCTGTACTCTATCAGGGTCTCCTCCTCTCTGAGGCCTTCCTTATGGCCCAGCAGAGTTAGCCCCCCTCCTCAGAGCTCCCAGAGCCTCTTGCATCCTTCTCTGCTACAGCACAGACCCCACAGTTCCGTAATGTGTCTTCACATGTCAGTCTCCCCTGCTGTGCTGTGAGTGCCTTAAAGGTTTAGTTGGCCTTCATATTCCCGGGCAGGAAGGGGGCAGGGTAATAGGAGCCGAAGAAAGACTTGATAATGAAATGGTAGGTGAGGATACACGCTTTCTTCCCTCCTCCCCACCCCACCCCCGGCGTGAGTCCACCTACCCAGGGGAGATTTCACTGGGGACCTAACATCCCACCCTGCAGAGGAGCACTCAGCCTCCTATGGACCCAGCCGGCAGCGCTGAGTTGCCACCTGTCCCCAGAGATTGCTCCAGCTCAGTGGACGAGGCTCCAAGAGGGGCCCGGTAAAGGTGTAAGCCTAAGATGGACCCTGGCCCAGGCAGGGGAGGTCGAGGTGCTGCAGGGACAGCAGCAGGGCAGAGAGCCTGCCCAGCTGTTAGGGGACGTCCTGCGGTGCAGAGCGATGCAGGGCCCAGGGGGAACGCTGACAGGTGACCAGAAGACTGCAGAGGTCCTGTGCAAGGAGAGGCCTTGTCCTCACGTGGCCTGGTCCTTACAGAAGGGCAGGGCAAGCACGTGGCCAGGAGCAGGCCTGGGGAACAAGCTCAGAGCAGGCAACTATGGGAGGCACCCAGGGCAAGACAGGGGTGGGGCAGGGCCAGGCAATAATGACTGAGGATCTTTTTATCAGAATGGGGATGGTGAGCTGGAGGGCTGAGGTGGCCATAGGGATTTAAGTCCCAGGAGATGGAGGCCATACCGCCCCAGGAAGCCTCCTGATGAGGACGAAGTGGCCCCAGAGGCGGTGGGGAGGGAGGCAGTGGGGTCATTCCAAGAACAATTAGAGGAAAAGCTGAATGGTAGGGGCTGGAAGTAAAGGGCAGGGGAAGGCGAGGAGCTGGTGGGAGGAAGTGGACAGCAGGAGCAGCTACACTGATAAAGAGGCTCCAAATGGCTCTAATGGCCCTTGTCAGGGCTTATTTCAGAAGAAAGCCTGAGCCTGCTCTTAGCATGAACCAGCCCACCTGGCCCTGTGCCCAGGAGATGTGCAGTGGTAATCAGGCCCTCTCCCCGCCAAGCTGGGCATGATCGGGAGTCACAGACTCTCCAGGCACAGTGGGGGGCCCAAGGGAAGGGAGCTCCAGGACATCCGCCATCTCTCATTACCTGCACAATGCCTGGGTACTTGCTTATGGAATTTATCCCATGTGGGAGCAAATAAAGACACAGAGGCTCAGAGAGGGGCTACCATGTACATGCCAGCTGCCCAGCACTAAGGTGAGCCACTCACATCGTGGTTACTGTAAACCAGCATATTTGCTGGGACAGTTTCCCTGCAACTGGCAGTCCAGCATCCTGAGGAAGGGGTACCTTTTGCTAATTTGCTAGACAGGCTCGATGTAGATGAGTTGAGGTGAGTCAGGGAAGAGTAGAAATGGGATATTTGAATCCAAGTGTACCAAAAGGAGGTAGCCCCCTGTGGGCCCTGGGAACTAGCCCTCAAAAGCCCCATTCAAAACTTGCCCTTGGGTTTGTTCCTATGAAACTTAACCCCGCAAAGGATAGGCTAAGCCTACTTACAATTAGGCCTAACAGTCACCCCCAGAGAACCTCTTTTATTGCTCAGATGTGGCCTCTCTCTCTCTCAGCAAACACAGCAAGCAAACTCACTGCCCTCCCCCGTCTACGTGGGACACGACTCTCTGGGTATAAACATCCCTGGCAATGTGGGACAGAAATCCTAGAATGAGCTGGGAGTCAGCATCAAGGGATTGAGAAAACCTTCTCGACCGAAAGGGGGAAGAGAGAAATGAGACAAAATTGTCAGTGACTGAGAGATTTCAGAGTCCAGAGGTTATCCTGGAGGTTATTCTTACATATTATATAGATATCTCCTTTTTTAGATTAAGGTGTATTAGGCTAGAGGGAAGTGCTTGAAACTGCAGAGCTGTGTTCCAGTAGCCAGGTTTCTTAAAGATGACTGTATAATGATATAGCTTTTGCAATGTGACTGTGTGATTGTGAAAACCTTGTGTCTGATGCTCCTTTTATCTATGGTATGGACAGATGAGTAAAACATATGGATTAAAAATAAATAAATAATAGGGGGAACAAATGTTAAAATAAATATATATATATTGGAAATATATATTGGATAGATGGAAATACTAGCGGTCAATGAGAGGGAGGGGTTATGGGTATGGTATGTATGAGTGTTTCTTTTTTCTTTTTTTTTTCTTTTCCTGGAGCGGTACAAATGTTCTAAAAAATGATCATGGTGATGAATACACACCTATGTGATGATATTGTCGGCTACTGATTGTACACCATATATGCAATGTTTGTATGTTAAGAACGTATGTGTTTGTATGTTGTTGTATCAATTAAAAAAAAACAAAAAACCTGCACTTGCACTCTGGGACCAGTATGGCAATCCCAGCCCAGCCTGGGTCTCCTGGGTCCCCATCTCTCCCTTTTCTCTCTGGTGCCCACCCCTAGGTCAAACCTCTCTCCCCTCCAGGAAGCCTTCCCATCTCTCTGACCACTCCAGCATAGACTCTGTGTATCAACCAATTTGACCCTGAATCACATTTTGAATTGTAGAGATGGAGGGAGCATGGGCTCTGGAGGCAGACAGAGCTGGCTCTACATTAGGGCAAGTGAGGTTAATCCCTCTGAGCCTCAGATTCTTCACCCTTGAATGGATGCTGTTAAAGGAGGTGCTATATGTCAGTGGCACCTAGTAGGTGCATTATGAGGGATGGTGCACTGGGATATGGAGCCCTCCAGGACAGGGATGCTCTGATACATCTGTGTCCCCCAGGCCCAGCATCCACCCAGACACAAGGTGATGCTCAGATACCAGGAGGAATGGGAGAACGGGTGAATGCAAGATGGTGTGATGCAGAGATGCTTTGGGGCCACCTGGAGATGGGATCATTGTCCAAGCCCAAGACTCATCTCAGGCAGGGAATGCAGGAAAGGAGCTCCTATGCTGCTGGGCCTTTTCCCTTTCAGAGCCCTCCTAGCTGCCTGGGGCAGGACAAAGGATGAGCAGGGCTGGGGCTGAGCGAGCAGCTATCTCCTCAACCCCAGGCAGCTCTGGGCTGACCTCACCTGCAGCAGGGACAAGGAGTGGGCAACAGGCTGTTCTCACGAGGGACCAGACAGGAAGAGAGCAGCTGGGGAGGAGGAGGTCCTCTGGCTCTATCCTGGCTCCCTGCAGGGGAGGGTAAGGTCAGAGGGTGTCTGTGATGGAGAATCCCAGAAGCCTCAGCCCCAGAGGTTATGGGGTGTCAGCCCTGCCCCCTTGCCTCATCTCCTTCCCACTCTTGGGCCCACCCTGCAGAAGGCCGAGACCTTCCATCACAGGCAGGGCAGCGGTGTGCCCATCTCGCCCACAGGCCGCCCCTCCGCCTCACTCTCTCTTGCTGACAGTGATGGCCTCTCCTCATCTTTCTGTCTCTGGTCCTGCCCCTTCCACCAAGAGCCAGGTGCATGCAGTGAAGCACATGTGGAAAGAGAGCTTATTAGCAGCCAGGTCCCCCGCAGCCACAGAGCCTGACAGCAGCCGCCAGCCCCAGCCTGGGAAGCGCGGGCCCAGCCCGGGGCGGGATGGCACTGTGGCCGCTGCTGCCGTGTGCCCCACACAACCACCCCCCTCCACTGCCAGGGGCCCCCACAGGGTCAGGACCACTTCCCTGGGTCCCAAAACAGAAGCTGGCATCTGAGCTCTGCAGTGGAGACAGCGCCTGAGGGACGGCCCTGCCCTGGTAACCTCACAGACCTTCAGGATTGAAAGTCTTGCCTCTAAAGTGTCTTGGAACAAGAAGCTGTCTAGCAGGACTCCCGTCCCCCTGCCTGTCACCCCTGGGACAGAGGCCACAGACTCTGTGACAGGAGCTCAGCCAACTTCTGCTCCCACACTTCTGGGGATGGGAACCTACTCCCGCTGGATGCTGCCTGTTCCCCCTTTGCACTGATTAAGTCCCTCCTTTCTCAGACAAGCCGCCTGATGGGGGCAGGCCAGGTTTTGGAGCCTAGCAACACTGGATTTGAATCTCTAGCTGGCCACCTACTAAATGAGTGACCTTGGGGAAGACATTTATCCTCTCTGAGCCCCAGCTTCCAGCTTGTCAAATGGGGACACCAGTATTGGCAAGCTGTGCGGATCAAAGGGACCACATACGCAGAGTAATTTCGGGGTTATGTGACCTGGGAGTGGGGAAAATAATAAAGAACCGGGTGTGAGTTGCCGGACCTCTCCCAATCGCTATGCCTCAGGCCTCCCCTTCCCCCCTGTTCACAGGGTGACGTCACCGCCACTCACGGGAAGGCTGTGAGGCCCACACGTGATGACAGATGTAAGCTGTAAGTCGCCAAATCCATGAGCGTTCCTATAATTATCATCTCATGTCTGACAGCCCTTTAATTACGTGAAGACGATGAGCACGTCTTTGCCCTCTCCCCCAAATGCTCTAACACCAAACTTCTCCGGCTGCCGAGGAGGGCCAGCTCGACCACCCTGCTCCCCCGCCCAGGGTGGGCGCTGTGGCCACAGCAGATCCAGAGGCCGGTCCGGCTCCACAGCCGGCGAGCAAGCCAGCACTGATGGGAGAAGGCCCGGCCCAGCAGCCAACTGATCCCACCTCACAGCTCTGCATGGCTGGCGGCTGGCGGCTGGCGGCTGGCGGCTGGCTGCTGGCTGCCGAGAACGGAGGCCCACATGAGCTCCTCAGGGAATGGGGAGGACTCATGAAAGCACTTTCCATCCTTTCTGCAGCTCTGCAAAATGGGCGTTATATTCCCACTTTATTGCTCAGAGCGGTAAAGTGAATTGCCCAAAGTCACACAGGGCAAAATGGTGGAGCCAGAATTTAAACCCTGGTCTGTGGGCCTCCAATGTCCCCTGCTGTCTCAGAGACACAAAGAGGTCACACTGTGAGACACAGGAAAGGCCAGCATGGGCGTCTCGGAATTTCGGTCAGAGAAGTCTTCAAAGGCCATCTCGCCTCATCCACCAAAGGTCCAGTTAACAAATGGAGAGACTGGAAGAGGAATGGCCTTGAAACATGGACGCACGATTAGTGCATATTAAATTAGTGCAGAAATGATGGGGAATTCAACAGATGGTGTTGGAAAATCCAGCCATCCATTTGGAACAAATGAAGTTAGACCCTTACCTCACACTCCATCCCAAGCTGATTTCCAGCTTCTGCCCTCCCCATCCTCACCACCACGCTCTCAGTCATTGCATACGCATGTGCTGAGCCCTGCTCTGGGCCAGCCCTGCTGGGCCCTGGATACTGGGAGATAAACCAGGCCTGGACTCCATGCGGAGCAGCCTCCAGAGACAAATGACCAGCAAGCAGGCAATGCCAATCCTGGGAATGAGTGTGGTGAGGAAGGAAAGCACAGACTGCTTAGAAGCACAGAGGCCAGATCCTTAACAAGGCCAGTTATCAGGGAGGGATGGCCTGGAGGACTTCCTAGAGGAGACACCAGCAATGAGGCTGGAATATGACAAGGTTGTGGCACCACAATCCAGGAGGAGTGAGGGAGTGTCAGGTTCATAGGCACAGAGAAAGGCAGCTTTTGTTTTGGGGAACTGGCTTCTCATGGGATTAGAGAATCTCTCTCTATGTCAATAGAGAATTTTCATCTCTATTGTCTATTTTTTTGCTTAATTTATCATTTTTAATTTTTTAATGATGCTTTTGCATTAAAGGTTTAAATTTTTATGTAGTCAAATCTATCCCCCTTCCTTTATACTTTTTACATTTGGTATTGCACTTAAGAAAGAAATAGTTCACTCATATTTTAGACTGGTATTTTCTTGGCTTCACTGCTTACGTTTAATCTGTAATCCATCCATCTATCTGTAGCTCCACGTGGATGTCCATGTGCATGGGGAGAGGTCTGAAAGTCTTGTCTC
Organism: Tamandua tetradactyla; assembly: GCF_023851605.1. Taxonomy (NCBI): domain Eukaryota; kingdom Metazoa; phylum Chordata; class Mammalia; order Pilosa; family Myrmecophagidae; genus Tamandua; species Tamandua tetradactyla. The sequence goes on along the minus strand of NC_135334.1, from coordinate 70,103,287 downwards.
TAAAGCATTAAGACCAGAATTTCTTTGACCTTACACCTTTTCAAATTGTTTGAGTTTTCTCAATAAATGTGTGCTATCTTTCTAAACAGAAAAAAAAAATCATTTAATCCATCTGGAATTTATCTGGGTTTGAGGGAAGAGGTAGGGATCTAATTTTACTTTCACAGAAATGGATAGTCAGCTGTCCTCCCTGATATTTGCAGCACTATCCACACGTTTACCACACACTATAATCATATGTATGAAAGTGGATTTGCTTTCTGGTTTTCCTGTCCATCTTATGGCAGCCCTTTCCCCTGGGTGCTGGCTCTGCCTGGCGCAGTTCCTTCACACCTCACTGAGCCCTGCTCTCCGGATCACCGCGGTGGTCCTGCCTGTGCTTTGAGGTCCCACAGCTCGGCTGTGCCATCAGCCCCACACTGGGAAAAAGTGATTGAGGGGGGCCTACCCGCCGAGCCTGCCCATCTGCAGGCCAGACCGGGGGTTCCCCAACCTCTCAATAGTCAGCAGCCTGCTCTTCCCTCACCCAGTTCCAAATGGGGAGATTGGTACACAGGAATAGCTTAGGAAGGGTCCATGGGAAGGGTGCTGGGAGCTCCAGGAGAGGAGGGGCACGTAGGTCCTGGATGGATTACCTTGGCTCTGACCCCAGGAGATTTGGGGGAGGGGGCAGTGTGGGACAGTTTGAGATGTAGGGTAGCATTAGGGTTGAGCAGGGAAAGGGATTAGAATCCCCACCCCCACCCAGCTCCTGAGCAGCCTAAGAGGCTGGATTTATTTTTCTGGGCTGCAGAGAGCTGGGCAATTAAGGCTCCGTCTGCCCTTGCTGGGGTACACTTAGAGCCATTCATTAGGCAGAAAAATGAAATGAGGCCCGGCCTGGAGCAACCCCTCCCCACCCCCATCCCTCAGGCTCCATCAGCCCATGGGAGAGACTCAGAGTGGAAGAGCTGGGGGGCCCTTAGAAAGCACTACCCAGAGCCCCTCACAGGCATGACAAGGTCACAGGGTAGGGGGGACCCAGTCCCTCTGCTGGTGCCCCCCACACCTGCTCCATCTGTGCTCCCAGATGAGATGCTAAAGGTGTTCATGGCGCTTCATAATAAGGGCTTAGCCGCCTCCCCTGGAGCTGCTACAGCCAAGCCAGGTACCCTGAGTGCTGTTTCATAGGGAGCGAGGCTGAGCACAGGGGACCCTCAGCCACAGACACCGTGTTTATGTTGTCTCGATAATTCCTCAGCTCCCTGCACAATAACAAACTGGCCCCTAGCCAGCCCTTTCTCTCTATCAGGGACGTAATGTCATCTCCCATTTTTTTATTCTCATAGAAGCCCCAGAAGAAGGTATTATCGCCGCCATTTTAGAAGTGGGAAAACTGAAGCTCATCTCTGACCTGCTGGATCACTTTTCCCCAGAGTACCAAAGAAGAAGACGTCACCACTTTGAAAGTTTGTAGGGAGGGCACGTTTTTCCCAGGATTGGAACAATGGTCCTTCTTGTACAAAACACAAAGCACACTGGTATCCATTACCTAACTGGACCCTCAGGCCAGGCATGGACTGATATCTCCATCTAACTCCCAAGCAAGCTTTGGCCCAGAGAGGGTCAGGGATGTGCCTGGGGTCATACATCAAGTCAGTGGTAGAGGAAGGTGAGCTCAGGCCACATGTGCCCCAGCCAGGAATGCCTGGCTGAATCCTCTATACCCTGGAGTCCACCCTGAAGGCTGCTCTGTCCAGGAAGCCCACCCTGATTCCTTAGTGATTTCTCTGGGCCTAAAGCATGGGAGACGCGGGAGTTGAGTTTCTCTTGGCCTCAGCCTCACCTAGAGAACAGAAGCATCACAGATGACTCCCAGGGAGACGCCTGGCCCTGGCACTGTGAGATCAACAATTCCATCTTGACCAAAAGGGGGAAAAGAAGTGTAACCAATAAAATATCAGTGGCTGGGAGAGTTCAAATAGAGTTGAGAGGCTACTCTGGAGGTTGCTCTTATGCAAGCTTCAGTTAGAGCTTGCTACCTATCATAACCTGCCAACCCCCAACCAGGACCATTCCAGCCAATCCTAAAGAACACCGAGGGCAATATATAAGATTCCACAAGGGTTCCATGCACTGGGGTAAGTTTCCAGAAACCTACAACCTCCAGATGGGTGTCTGGACCAGATAAGTCCTGAAACCTAGAGGGCCCAGCCTCTCCAGAACATCAGCTAGTTCCATCTTCCTATCCCATATTACTGACAGCCTCTTCCAATATGAAAAAGTTAGAATGACCATAGCCTAAATACCCCTAAAGAGTGGGATAGCAAGATCAAAGGTGATGGCAGAGTTAGACAGAGAAGATAGGGCTTAACAAACGAACATGATTGCTGAATCATTAAATTGATATTTCAATCCTGCTCAAACTCTTCAAAAAAATTGAAGAGGTGGAAAAACTACCTAACTGATTCTATGAAGCCCATGTCACCCTCATAGCAAAGCCAGACAAAGATATTAAAAGAAAAGAAAACTATAGGCCAATCTCTCTAATGAATATAGATGCAAAAATCCTCAACAAAATTCTTGCAAATCGAATCCAGCAGCACATTAAAAAAATTATGCACCATGACCAATAGGATTCATCACAGGTATGCAAGGATGGTTCAACATAAGAAAATCAATTAATGGAATATACCATATCAACAAATCAAAGCAGAAAAACCACATGATCATCTCGATTGATGCAGAAAAGGCATTTGATAAAATTCAACATCTTTTATTGTTGAAAACACTTCAAAGGATAGGAATAGAAGGGAACTTCCTCAACATAATAAAGGGAATATATGAAAAGTCCACAGCTAACATCATCCTCAATGGGGAAAAACTAAAAACTTTCTCCCTAAGATCAGGAACAAGACAAGGATGTCCACTATCACCACTGTTATTTAGCATTGTGTTGGAAGTTCTAGCCAGTGCAATTAGACAAGAAAAAGAAATAAAAGGCATCAAAATTGGAAAAGAAGAAGTAAAACTCTCACTGTTTGCAGATGATATGATACTATATGTCGAAAACCCAAAAAAATCCACAGCAAAACTACTAGAGCTAATAAATGAGTACAGCAAAGTGGCAGGTTACAAGATGAACACTCAAAAATCTGTAGTGTTTCTATACACTAGTAATGAACAATCTGAGGAGGAAATCAAGAAAAAAATTTCATTTATAATTGCAACCAAAAGAATAAAATATTTAGGAATAAATTTAACTAAAGATACAAAAGACCTGTACAAAGAAAACTACAATAAATTGTCAAAAGAAATCACAGAAGACTTAAATAGATGGAAGGGCATACTGTGTTTATGGATTGGAAGACTAAAAATAATTAAGATGTCAATTCTACCTAAATTGATTTACAGATTCAATGCAATACCAATTAATATCCCCAAAACTTACTTTTCAGAAATAGAAAAACCAATAACCAATTTATCTGGAGGGGTAGGGTGCCCAAAATAGCTAAAAATATCCTGATAAAGAAAAATGAAGTTGGAGGTCTCACACTACCTGACTTTAAGGCATATTATGAAGCTACAGTGGTCAAACCAACATGGGACCGGCATAAAGATAGATATATCGACCAATGGAATCGAATAGAGTGTTCAGATATAGACCCTCTCATCTATGGACATTTGTTCTTTGATAAGGCAGTCAAGCCAACTCACCTGGGACAGAACAGTCTCTTCAATAAATGGTGCCTAGAGAACTGGATATCCACATGCAAAAGAATGAAAGAGGATCCATATCTCACACTCTGTACAAAACTTGACTCAAAATGGATCAAAGACCTAAACATTAGATCTAAGACCATAAAAATTTTAAAAGAAAATGCAGGGAAATATCTTACCAATCTTGTAATAGGAGGCGGTTTCCTACACTTTACACTCAAAGCACAAGCATTGAAGAAAGAAAATAATAAATGGGAACTCCTCAAAATTAAACACTTTTGTGCATCAAAGAACTTCATCAAGAAAGTAAAAAGACAGCCTACATAATGGGAGACAGTATTTGGAAATGATATATCAGATAAAGGTCTAATACCCAGAAATCTAAAGAGATTGCTAAACTCAACAACAAAAAGAGAACCCAATTACAAAATGGGCAAAAGTCTTGAATAGACACTTCTCAGAAGAGGAAATACAAATGGCTAAAAGGCACATGAAAAGATGCTCAACTTCCCTGGCTATTAGGGAAATGCAAATCAAAGCACAATGAAATATCATCTCACACCCACCAGAATGGACATTATCAATAAAACAGAAAACGGCAAGTGCTGGAGAGGATGTGGAGAAAGAGGTACACTTATCCACTGTAGGTGGGAATGCCAAATGGTGCAACCGCTGTGGAAGGCAGTTTGGTGGGTCCTCAGGAAGCTAAACTGATATTTCATTTAGTCTTCAGTATCTTAGAGCAGCTAGAAGTAAAAGACAAAACTGTGGAATTGCAATCCATACTAAACTCTGAAATCTATACTACAACTCGATCTGTTGCGCTGTGCTTTGAAATTTATTGCTTTTTTGTATATATGTTATTTTTCACAAAGAAGAAAAGAAAAGACAATTGTGATGATAAAAAAATATTGATTCTTTCTAGCCTCCTATATTCTGGAGCAGCTAGAAGGAAAAATCTGAGATGATGGTATGGTAGCCTGTGACAAACTCTGGGATCTGTCCTGTAACTACTTATCGAAGAGTGCTTTGAAAACTATCGCTTTTTTCTTTCTTTGCTTTGTACATATGTTATATTATAAAGTTCAAAAAGAACAGAGGCCTCAGTATGAGACCAAAGGAAGAGATGTTTATTTGGTGCAAATTTTATATTTTTGGTAGCACAATATCTAACTGAACTTGTACGGTCAGTTTATTCAAACACCTTAATTACATGGAATACTGAATAAGGAGTGAGATCTTGTTGGTTTGTACAGGTCAGTGTGATGTCTGTATACATCCCAGAGTAATCTGGACAGAGGACACAAAAATATTTGCAGGGCCCCCTGGGGGGACCGGGGAGAAAGGAGGAAATATTAAACTTCCAGATCTGGGGAATTCCTGATATTCTCGTGAGGGCAGTGGGGACAACCAACTCAGAAGGCTGAGCCTTTGATCCTGGGGTTCGCCCCTGTGAAACCTATTCCTGCAGAGGGGAAGCTAAGCTTATTTATAATTAGGCCTAAGGGTTACCCCAGAGAACCTCTTTTGTTGCTCAGATGTGGCCTCTCTCTCTAAGACAACTCAGCAGGTGAACTCACTGCCCTCCCCCTACAGGAAACATGACTCTCAGGGGTGTAAATCTCCCTGGCAACATGGGACATGATTTCTGGAGATGAGCCAGGACCAAGCTTCATGGGATTGAGAAAGCCTTGATCAAAAGGGGAAAGAGAGAAATGAGACAAAACAAAATTTCAGTGGCTGAGAGATTTTGAACAGAGTCAAGAGGTTATCCTGGAGATTATTCTTATGCATTATATAGATATCCCCTTTTTAGTTCATGGTGTCCTGGAGTGGCTGAAGGGAAGTACCTGAAACTGTTGAGCTGTGTTCCAGTTGCCTTGATTCTTGAAGATGATTGTATAACAATATAGCTTTTATAGTGTGACTGTGTGGTTGTGAAAACATTGTAGCTGACGTTTTCTTTGCCCAGGGTATGGATAGTTGAGTGAAAAAATAAAAATGAAAATGAAAATAATAGTAACAAAAACAATGGGTGGGGGGGATAAGGGGTAAAAAAAAAATGGGTAGATTGAACTATTAGTGGTCAATGAGAGGGAAGGGTAAGGGGTAAGGGATGTATGAGTTTTTCTGTTTTCTTTTTATTTCTTTTCCTGGAGTGATGCACATGGTCAAAAAATGATCATCCGGATGAGTACACAATATGTGATGATATTGTAAGCCACTGATTGTATACTTTGGATGGACTATATGCCGTGTGACAATATCTCAATAAAAATATTAAAAAAAAAAAAAAACACAAACATCTCTAAATATCAAAATGAAAAAAAAAGCACAGAGGTCCCAGCAGGCTACTCCCAGGTCTGAGGGGGCCTTGCTGGGGTGTTGGTGGGCGGGGGGAGGACTGGGAGGGCTTTGGACTCAGTGCCCAATCCTCACCCAGGTCCCCTTTTTTCCCTCCTCCCTCCCAGGGCTGTGCGACTCTAGAGGGGATTAGCAAGAGGACATGAGTAGGGAACCTGAGGTCCAGAACCAGGCCCAGCCCATGCCTGTGGGCATGGGGGTCTCACTGACAGCACCTCGGGTTCTGGATTCCCAGTCTTGACTCGCCTAGAAAATTCACGTCAGCACGTGGAGGGCTGCTGGCGCGCCTGCCTCTGGGCCGAGAGCTGCGAACGACCCGCAGCAGCGAGAATTGTGCCGGTAAAGCCCCCTCTATGGGCTAGGCATTCACACAGGCCATCTCGTTTGATTCTCATTTGATTCTTCACACCTTCAAGGGGGTGATAACGCTCCCCATCCCTCAGGAAGGGAAACCGAGGCGCAGGGACAGAGGGATCTCTTTCATTGATTTCATAAACGTTTGCCACACATGCTCTGCTTTCAGGCTCTGCGCCTGGCTCCAGGAACCAGTGCTCTGCCATGCCACTCCAGGGGACAGGTACTGTGATGGGTGGAGGAGGGAAAGGGAGGGCAGGGACACCTTTAACCAAGAAACATGCTGAAGGGTTACGCGATGCAGGCAGGAGAGCTGGGATGAGTCTACATCTACGTGCTCTCTCCATTGCCCTAGGGAGGACCAGAGGAGAGTCAGCCCTGAAGGGAGAGTCAGGAGGTCTGGCTCTAAGGCTGTTGCTGGCCACTGTGGTACCTGGAGCCACTCACTGGGAGGGCAGAGGGCAGTGGGTCCTATGGGCCTCAGTTTCCTCAACCGTACCACAGAGATGCTTAGCGTGCCTGAGCTACATATTTGGGGGAGTGCTTTCTACCGTGCATGCAGAAGAAGTCCTTATTTGGAACTGTTCTTCTCATCCTCCAGGACAGACCCCCTCCTCTTAGGACTGCCAGACATTCTTGACACAGGAACACGTGGCTGGTTGATAGGACAGGAGGTGGGAAGGCAGTCGGGACACTTGCCTCCCCCTCCTCCTGCCCCTGGCAGAGCCCGAGGAGGCCGGGCCGGCTGAGTCAGCACCGTCCCTCCTGCCAACCACAGCCGGGGCGGGGGAGGCGGTGCCAAGAATACAGCCCGGAGCCGTCCACGCACGAATGTCCCTCTCCAGACCACCCGCCACCTGCTGGGCCTTGGAAACCAGGGCTGGGAAGGGAGGAGAGGGAGAAGGGGAGCTTTTCGGGGGCTCCTGCCTCCCCACCCACGGTCAGCAAGATGGCAGCCGCACTCCCTACCTGGCCTCCACACACGCCCTGCAGCTCAGTCATTCTCCCAAACCTTGCCTGAGCGCCTCCTCTGAGCCAGGGCCCCTGAGCAGGGCAGGCCTAGCCTCTGCCCTCACAACACTCAGAGTCTAGAAGGGGACACGAAAAATCACCCTCCATATCCCAAAGTGCTGCGGGAACCCAGGGGAGAGTGAACGAGAGGGAGGGAGGATGAGAGAGAAAGGGGGAGGGCAGGAATAGGAAGAGGACGGCTGACCTTTGGAGGAGAGGGACTTTTAAGGAAGAGACATTTGTCATGAGTCTTGAGAGGAAGAGACGAGACAAAAGGCAAATAATCCCATTTAAAATGGGCAAAGGCACTGAACAGACATTTCTCCATAGAAGATAAATAAATGGCCAATAAGCATGTGAAAAGATGCTCAACATCATAAGTCATTATGAAGATGCAAATCAAAATCACAATGAGATACCACTTAGGCTATTATTTTAAAAAGGGGGAGGGAAGGAAAATAAGTGTTGGTGAGGATGTAAAGAAGTAGGAACTCTAGTATATTGGTGGGAATGTAAACTGGTGCAGCTGCTGTGGAAAACAGTTGGGCTCTTTCTCAGAAAGTCCAGTATAGAATTACCATATGACCACAGCCAGGGGCAAGGGAGGCAGCGCCAAGAATGTATCATCCTTCTAGGTATATGCCCAAAAGAACTAAAAGAAGGGACTCAAACAGATATTTATTTGCAAATGTTGATGGCAGCATTATTCACAATAGCCATGAGGTGGAAGCTATCTAAGTGTCCATCAGCAAATGAATGGGTAAATAATATGTGGTGTATACACACAATTGACTATTACTCAGCCATAAAAAAGAATGAAGTTCTGATACATCCAGCCAGGTGGATGGAACTGGAAGACATCATATTGAATGAAACAAGCTAGACACAAAAGGACAAATATAACATGATTTCACTTATAGGAAATAACTAGACTATGCATATTCATAGACCCAGGAAGTGGATTACAGGTTGGGGAGAGGGAATGGGGAGTTATATGGTTAGTGGGTATATTAAGAGTTTCTCTTTGGGGGAGATGGAAAAGTTTTGGTAATGGACGGTGGCGATGGGAGTTGTGAATGTGTTTAAGCCACTGAACTGTATACATGAAAGTGGTTAAAACGGGGAATTTGCACCTGGATATATGTTACCACGATAAAAAAATGGAAAAAGAAATGAAGAAAGAGGATTTGTGGGCGAAGGGATAGCATGAGCAAAGGCACAGACTGCTGTCAATGGGAGATGTGTGTGCTGAGGACTGGGAGAAGCTCCGGGGCTGTCGTGGAGGTGGTGGAAGGGACAGGGCAGAGGAGGGGTTGGTGGATTTCTTCCCAGCAGGTGTCTTCTAGGCTCGGAAGGAGGGAGTTCTCCATCGGAGGGGGCAGCCAGCGGGGCTGGGTAGGTTTCTTTCTTTCTGTCCTCCACCCACTGGCGCTGGGCTGTTCCTGGACTCCATGTAGTCAGACCCTCTCCCTGTCTGTCTCCTCCCCCGTGGAGCCCCTGTACGGATTTTCAGCCCCGGGAACAGCATCCCCAGCTGGAAAGCAGGCAGACATCACATCGGAGACTCCTCTCTTTCTCTGTGTTGGCTGATTATACCTTCTAGGTGTCTCTGGCATCCTCCCTTCTCTCCAGCCCTGACACTGCCCCGCGCCCCCGCTCCAGCTGGGTCCCACTCAAGGCCTCTTCAATTATTCTCTGTGATTTAACCGAGGGGTCCCTATGGCCAGGGTCTGACCCGGGACTCCCCTGCAGAGAACCCTCTGGCAGCTCCCGGCTGCCCAGCATCAGGGTACAGCTTCCAGGCTCCGAGGCCCACGTGGCAACATCTTACTCCCTCCTCCTACTCTCGCCACACTGGAGCTGAATTACTTTCAGTTCCCAAACGCGAGACACTCTTGTACATCCACTTCCCCCTGCCTTGCACACTTCCCCACTCTGGTATGGTGGGGCCAAAACCACCTTGCTTTCCTGGCTCCAGGCTCCCTTTCCCAGGGTTCCTCTTGGCCTCTGCAAGGATCACCCTGGGTGGTCTGGGTGTGTCAATTTTTGACTGTTCCCCCTCCAGCCTGGAAGCCCCTCAAGGGAGCAGGGAAGTAGGTCTTAATCACCTGTGGCCCCAAGGCCCAGTAAAGGGCCTGACCCAGAACAGGTAACAGGTCAGGTTTGTTGACTGAATAAATAATTGATGAATCCCAGACATGACAGGTGTGGAACAGGAGAGAGGGTAGAGGACTGGGGTTACAACCGGGAAGATTTACTCTTCCTGGAGCCTCATCTGGATCAAATAAGCTTAAAACGGCTTTCAAAAGGCCAAATCTACCATAGAAATGTAAGTGGGAGGTGATTATCATTGTTCTGTCTCCTTCAGTGTCTCTGGCTGGGAAGTTCCTCCAGGAGTCTGACCTATATCCCTCTTGCTACAGAGGAGCTGGTTTTGACACTGCACTGCCTCCCACAGATACACAGGCCTCGGGGAGCCCTGTGGAGCAGTCTGAGAACAGTATTCCAACCCACCGAGCCCTTAACTGGCAGTATTTGAGTAATGAGTCACAGACAACAACCAATTAATTATCTCCAGTTATAAAAAGCTTTGCTTCCCCCTTCCTTGCTGGCCAGTGAGCCCGGCCTCCTGCCGCGAGGCTCCTCCACTCCAGAAGCCCTGGCAGGAGAATAGGTCATTTCACCTCTCTGGTCGTCAGTTTCCTGTTTCTCTATTTGTCAAATGTGTGTCCTGGGGAATGAGGGCGGTGTAAGCAAAGGCAAAGGCGGGGAGGAGGTGGGGATGTGACAGGCTGGTTGGAAGGAAGACCAGCTTGGTGGGGAAGAGGAGGGCCCCTTCCCACGCTCTCTGCCACCTGCCACGCGCCCCAGGATCTACTTCTATACTTCGGGGCTAGATCCCCATCAGGGAAACACTGAGAGTTCCTAGCCTGGCATTCGAGGACTCTCTCGCTCTTGTCCCAAAGACTCGCAGTCAAGTGCTCTTTATTCTCCATCAGGCAATTTCCCGAGTCCCCCTCCTGCCTCTTCTTTCTTCTCCTTCCAGTGCACGCTCACATAAACACACATGCCCAACACATGCGCGCTTTCCTCCAGCCTTCATCTGCCTGAGGTTCTCACTGCACATCTATGAGGACTCCCTGTGCGACGGCTCTAAGACTTGATTTCTCCATCCATAAAATGGGGATAACAATTAAACATACCCCACTGGGGTATGTAACAATTAATAGGGCAATGCATGTAAGCCACTGAGTTGGGGGGTGCAGGTAGGTTCAGAGGCAGGGGGGCCCAAAGGGGAACACAAGGAGGCACAAGGCATGGTTGGACTTCCATCTCCCTTGCAGAGGCTTCTCTCCCCACTGCCCATGTCCAAGTAGCTGTCCTCTCCCCACCCTACCAGCACACCCAGAGCTCACTTATGGGCCTCTTTTTGTTCAGCAAAATGTCTGGAGCACCTACTGCACCAGCCCTGTTCTCTGGGATGCCAGCTGTCTACGGAGGGAATGGGGAGAGATGAGAGGAGAGAGGGAGGGGAGAAAGAGAGAGAGAGAGGAAATTAGCAGGCTGAGGCATGGAACCCAGGAAGTGGGAGGAGACTCGGGAGCGAGGTAAATGACTGGGGGTTGGGGGAGAGGCTGCTTGTCCTCAGCTGTGTTTTGGGATCACCTAAGGTGAGCTCAGCCCTTTCTGCAGAGTCCTTGCCACCCAGAGCTGCTGCAAAATCCTCTCCCCTCTTCCCAGCCAAGCTGGTCTGCAGCTTCCTGCTGCTCCTTCAGCCTGTGCCCCAATCCTGACGCCCCAAACCCTGGTGTTTGCACTGTCTGCACCACTCCAGCAACCAGTCAACACAAAACCGGCCTTGGCTTGCCACTTCCCCCACCTTCGTGCTGGTCACAGTCAAGAGCCATTGCTACCTGACTCCACGGTCTGTGACTGGCCAGAGCCCAGCAAGGGGCACACGACACCCTGGGAGATACCTCTTCCCCTAGTGTCTGCTCCATGGCCAAGGGGCTTCTGCCCAGCCATCCTTCTCCTCCCTGGGCCTCAACTGCCTTCTCGCCTCCATCCCCACCAAGGGCACAGAGGGTGTGGGACCTACACTGCCTGGAGCCAGACCCTGGCTATGCCCATCGCCGGCAGTGCGACCTTGGACACGTCACTTCTGTCCCTGGCTTGTTTTCCATCTGTGCAAAGGGGTGCCGCTGCTGTCCAGCGCAGGGGCTTGTGGGGAGGCCCACATGAGCGGCTGCGTGTCAGCACCCAGCCGGGCCTGGCACACTGTCTGCCCCAGAGCGGGTGGCTGCCTGCTGGGCCAGCGCCTGCCTCTCGGGACACAAGACGGCAGCCTGAGTAAGGTGGAGGGGCCGAGGAATTCTGATGACCTCTAAACTAGCACCTCTCCCATTTCAGGGGTGAAGTCGAGCCTCAGGACTCTGGAATGGCTCATCTAAACGACTAGACCTGGCGAACCCTGTGCTGGTCGCCTCACGTGCGTTATCTCATGGACGGCTCCTAGCCACTCCCGGAGAGGCGTATGCTATCACCTCCATTTCACAGATGAGACGGCTGAAGCTCGGAGGCCAGAGGCACAATTTGAACCTCAGGTCCTTCCGCCTCCAGAGCCCACGGCTTCACCACGGGATTGGGGGCGGGATTGGAAGTTCTCTGTCCCTGTGCAAAGGAAACACTGCAAACTGCAGCCTCGCAGAGGGCTTCCTGGGTAGGCGGTCCCAGACAGCGCCGAGGGCAGCCACCAGCACTGAGGGTCCCAGCATGGCCCGGGGTTTGCTCTAGGGCCTGAGGCAGGTCCCTTTCTCCCTGGCCTCCATGCGCCTTGTGTGCCAGGGCCCCTGCGCTGGGAGTGAGGACACCCGGGCACCCACTTCTCCCGACTCAGTCTGGGGCTCTGTCCCCCACCCCCACCACAGGCAGAGAAGGAGGGCAGACAGATGGGCAGACCAGCTCCCCTGACCTCCCTAACCCAGACAGCCTGGCCCGTACTTGACCTCTGACCTCAGCTGACCTCACCCCCTTGGTCAGTCCAGCCCACGTGGGGGCAGGTGGAACTCAGAGGCTGCCTTCTTTGTCCAGACAAGCAGGAGGGAGGAGGAAAGCTGTTTTCTAAGCACCAAAGCTTTTAGATAAACACCACTTCAGGGAAGAAACTGGATCTGCTGGCTGGTAGTGCCCCAGGAGCAGAGCACAACTGAGGGTCTGGGCTGCGGGGCCAGGTGCTGAAGGAGGCTTCATCGCTCGGAGCACCTGCTGCCAGCTCTAGGCCGGCTTGAGCTCAGGTGGCTGGGCCCTGGTGCCAGGCCGTGGCCCTGCCAGCTCCTAGGCTCTGGCCACACCCACCTCCTCACTCTCTTCCCCAGCCATCCGCCTGCCCAGCTGGATCTGCCAGGAAAAGCTGAGAACTTTTGCTCACCTTGGGGTGACCCCTCCCTGCTGGAGCTCTCGCCCCTGCCCAGACCTCAGGAGCAGCCCAGCCCCCACGCTGTCAGAGGAGAGTTAATGACTGGCTCTGAAGGCTTCATGCTTTTTGCCCACTTGGTCAGCTAGATTCAGGAATCACAGTGGGCCCATTTTACAGAGGGAGAAACTGAGACCGGAAGGGGCACCGACCCACCCAGAGCCACATAGCACAGTGACAGAGCTAAGGCACACTGCCCCCCACCCCGCCCCTCCGCCCTGCCCCCCAAGCTTTCCTGGGGCTCCCGGGTCCCTCTGGCCCCGTCCCAGTGTGGCTCACCGGGGTGGTGTCATCATGAGAGCGCTGGTAGCGTTTCCAGCGGCAGCCGTAGATGCCCGTGAGGCAGGAGAGGCACAGCTGTGGCTCGTAGTACTGCAGGGGCTGGTGTCTCACCATGCTCGTGCCCGCGGCCCTGGCGCCCGGCCCTCATGCGCCCATGGAGGCCCCCGGCTGGTCCTGCGGGAGGAAGCACAGGGCTATGAGGTGGGGGAGGGGCAGCGAGTCAGGTCCAGGCACAGCACAAGTCACTGTAGACTCACTCAGGGCAGCTCATCCTCCGCGCACAGCCCTGCAGTGGCGTCCCACTTTGCTCAGAGTCCAAGAGGCCCACCCTTGTGTGGCCTGAGACTTCCTCAATCAAGTGCTGTGGGAAACCACTAACAACAGATACGAGGCGGCCTCAACTTGGAATCGTTTGCTGTCTTTGAGTCCTCCTCCAAGGCGCCACCTCTACTTTCCACTGTCCCTCATGTTAATGGAGCCTGTAAACTTACTTCTCACCGTGCCAAGCAGTCTTTCCTTTTTATCCACCTGGAATATACATCTTGCAAACTTCAAAGAATGGATCCTTATTTTATAAGAATTCAATGATACATAAATAGATCTGAAAGAGCCCTGGAGACACACACATACACACATGCGCACACACACACAGACAAAGAGGCCCACCCTTGGACCTGTCCCCTGTCCACCACCCCTGGCCTCATGACCCCGCCCTCCCCTGCGGTCACACTGGCCTCCTCGCTGCTCCTCACACTGCCCAGTATGCTGCTTTCTGATGGAAATGCTCTACCCCTAGAAACCCGTGTGGCTCCCCATTTCCCCTCCTCAGGTCTTTGCTCAAACGCCCTTTTCTCAACCAAACTTTCCCAGACCACCTTCTGTAAGACTGCCATCCCTTTGCTCACTTCCTGAAGCCATTCTCAGCTTTCTTTTTTTATTTTTATGTTTATATACATATATATATTGGCATGGGCAGGCTCCAGGAAAGGAACTCTGGTCTCCCACATCGCAGGTGAGACTTCGCACTGAGCTACCCTTGCACCACCGCGGTTTATTTTTATCAATCATGTTCCAAGATACAACTTCCTTATTTTGTTTCTTGTCTGTCTACCCCACTATAATGTAAGTTTCATGACAGCAGTAATTTTTGTCTGTTTGATTCTCTGCTGCATCCCCAATATGGAGCACAATGTATTTTAAAATAAAATATAAAAACCGACATGTGGAGCAATCAAAGTACATCAGGCACAGCCACTGTGGAAAACATTTTGGTGGTTCCTTAAAATTAAACATAGAATGATCATATGACCCAGCCATTCTACTCCTAGGTATATATCCAAAGTGAATGAAAGCAGGGAATTGGACAGATACTTGTACACTGATTATTCACGTGAATAATGCAGCATTATCCACGATAGCCAAAAGGTGGAAGCAACCCAAGTATCCAGCAAGAGACAGATAAACAAAATGTGGTACATCCACATAGTGGGTTTTTCAGCCATGAAAAGAAGTGAAGTACATGCAACAATGCGGATGAACCCTGAAAACATCATGTTGAGTGAAATCAGTCAGACATAAAAGGACAAATATTGTCTGATTTCATCAATATGAAATAATTATAATAAGCAAATTCATAAAGACAGAAAGCAGAATAATGATTGCCAGGGGTGGGGGAGGGAGGAATGGGGAGTTACTGCTAAATGAATGGAGATGAGTTTTTGGTTTAGGATGATGCAAACAGTCTGGTATAGAGGGTGGTGAAAGTTACACAATGTTGTTATTGTCCTTTACGTCAAAGAATTATCCACTTTAAACAGTCAAAATGATTGTTATGTTTAATTTTCCAACAATTAAAAGTAAATCAATTATTTTAAGAAGACACCAGGCGCTGCATAAATCCTTTATGTTCGTTATTTCATCTCATTGTCATAACTACCCAAAGCAGCAGGTAAAACATACTAAACCCATTAGACAACTGAACAAACCGAGGCTCACCAAGAGAGAAAGGGGTTGTGCCTGGCTGTGGCCACAGCCGAGTGCGGGAATCTGCTCTCCAACCATTCATTCAGGCACAGGGAGCTCCTGGCCTGGTGGGACCCACGGCAGGCAGCTTGGGTTGACCTGCTGTTGCTAGGAGCTCTGCAGCCCTGGCCTGCTCCGGACCCTGAGATGCATGCCAGGGGTGGCCAAGCAGGGCCAGGGGTGGCCAAGCAGGGCCAGGTGACCATTTGGCTCCAGGCACCTCACACACCCAGAGTGTCAGGCATCACTTGGCCTTTGACAGCCCTGGGAGGTAGCTTGTTATTATTATTACTGTCCCATTTTACAGATGAGGAGCCTGGGGCTTAGAACAGTAAAATGACTTGCCCGAAGGAGCACAGCTGTACTGAGGAGTCCCCTGACACCACAGGCACAAAGTTGTGCAACCATCACCACCAGCTAATTCCAGAACATTTTCATTACTCCCATAAGAAAGCCTGCACCTATTAGCAGTCACTCCCTATTCCTCCACTCCCCAGCCCCTGGCAACCAGGAATCTACTTTCTGTTTCTGTGAAGTTGCCTGTTTTGGACATTTCACATGAATGAAATCATACAATATGTAGCCTTTTGTGTCTGACTTCTTTTGCTTAGCATAATGATTTCAAGGTTCAGCCATGCTGTAGCATGCATCAGTACGTCATTCCTTTTTATGGATATTATTCCAGTCAATTGTTCCATTATTCCAAAATAACACATCATATGTTGTTTATCAATTCATCTGTTCATGGGCATTTGGGTTGTTCCCACCTTTCGGCTGTTATGAATAATGCTGCTACGAACATTCGCGTACAAGCTTTTGCACAGACATGTGTTTTCATTTCTCTTGGGTACATATACCTAGGAGGGGAATTTCTGGATCATACAGTAAATCTATGTTTAACTTTCTGAGGAACTGCCAGACTGTTTTCCAAAGTGGCTGCGCCATTTCATTTTCCCAAAGTATCCCCATTACCCTCCTTTTACAGATAAGAAATCTGACACACAGAAGAGGTTAGCCACTTGCTGGAGGTCACACAGCCGAGTCAGAAGTCACACTTAGCAGGGTAGCTCCAGAGACCTTGTTCTAACCCAGTGGCTGGCAAATTATAACCCACAGGCCAAACCTGGCCCATGGCCAGTTTTTGCATTGCCACAGTTAAGGATGGTTTTTACATTTTTAAATGGCTAGAAAAAAATCAAACGAATAATATTTTAAGACAAATGAAAATTACATGAAATTCAAATTTCAGTGTCTATAAATAAAGTTTTATTGGCATGCAGCCACGTTCATTAGTTTACACATGGTGTGTGGCTGCTTTTGCCCTACATCAGCAGGCTGAGTAATTATAACAGACACCATGTGGCTCACAAAGCCTAAAATATTTACTATTTGACACTTTCCAGGAAAAGTTTGTTGATTCCTGCCATCACTGGGCTGTATGGCCCATAAGCCAGTATTGTTAAGTGCGACGCATGAAGGAGACAGTGAAGGGAAGCTGTGGGGCACTGAGCAAAGTGCAGAGATGGTCAGTGCATGCTCCGGGAGCCAGTGCTGAGCTGGGGCCTACAGGATGGGATTCTAAGATGACACTCACTAAGTGCCTTGGAGGCTGCACCAGGAAAATACTGAAGCCCACCTGCTACTTCCACCTCTTGGCCTTAATCAGGGCCTCTGCCTTTCCCGCCTCCACCACCCCCGCCCCAGCCCCTGCAAATGCTAGCTCAGCACAGGGATTACAGCCTCCAGTCGGAAGGAGAATGTGCATTAGGAGTTTGCCGGGAATGTCGACCCACCCAGGTCTCCTAATCCTGGGAATGCTCCCAGGGGAGGCATGCGGACTTTGGTGCTGCTGCTTGGGGCTCTTGGAGCCCAGTCCAGCAAGGCTCAGGGGAGAAGCTACCGCATCGGGACTAGCTACAGTGTGGCCTTGGGCTGGGGGCAGGCTCTTGGCTTCACTTTGCTCCACTCCGGAGGTTTGGGGACTCTATAGGTCACACACATGCTCCCGCATCACAGCCTTTCAGAAGCGGTAGAGGGCAGGGGCCCTGAGCTGGACAGCCAGACCCCACCCTGTGCCCCGATGAGAGAAGAGCCCCCACTTTCCCCGGAAGGTAAGAGGCAGCTGATATGTAGAAAGAGGCCTGGATTCAGCCAGCCTGGGCCACTGATTTGGTCTGATTTGCTCTTGAGGCCCTTCTATGACCTGCACTTTCTGATTCTGGGGTAAACAGCCACTGCCTTGACTTCTGAAGGAGCCCAGATGAGGGGGAAAATGGGGGAAAGGTTCCAGGAGGGGCACGCCCCTGCAGTGACAGCAGCATGGCAGGTGGATGTTCTGCAAGCAGGAGAGCCCACAGCCGCCTCCCCTGCCTTCGCGGGCCTTTCCCAGGCCTTCCTGACCCTGGAGTTGATTGCCAAGTGCCCTCTGCCCTCCCCACCCTCAGCCCTCCCCAGCTGAGCATTACCACATGCTCAGGAATGGGGATTTCATTCCAGATCTGGGATAAAAGGGAAGTAAAACTGCCTGGTTGTTCCTTGGCCCAGGACTCTGCTGATTCGGCCTCCTGGAACCTCTACTTCCCCGGGTGAATCTTCACACTGTTCATATTGTTGGAACACCTCGGGAGAGAAACCTGTTCTCTTGCCTCTGCATGTTCTGCTGGGGCCATGCCATCCATTCCCAGGGTTCAGCTCCTGGGCACAGCCAAGGCCCACTAGCCGGGACCTCTCGATCATCCAGGGGTACTGCCCAGGCCCTGTGGACCCAGCCTGGCAACACTGACCTCCTCCCCAATCACAGCCTGCTTCTAAACATGCCCTTTTCTCACCGTCCTTTGGCCATGCCTCTTCTCTCGGCTGAACAGGCAATTTCCTTCCTTGCTCTCCCGCCAATCCAAGCCCTCGCCTGCAGCCAGCATGAGCTCTCTAACATGCACAGTGGTCAGTGTCTGGGTCTCCAGCTTCCCTGGACTCACCTCTCCAATACTTACTGTCCCTTCCTCTGGTTGATATATTTTTATCCTTCCAGTTTTAGATGCTACCTCTTCCAGGAAGCACCCCCTTCTGGGTCCCAGCTCTCCTGTGCCTTCCCTAGTCCTGTGTGCTTTCATTCTTAGCTGGCACCTCAGGTAGGCACCGTGGGCATGCCCATGTCTCCCAAGGGAATAGGCCTGACTTCCCCCACGCCCTCAGTGACCAGTACAGGGCAGCCTGGGAGGAATCATCAGAGGGAGGCCAGAAGCTCAGCTAACAGAGAGGCGTTGCTCAGACACTAAGCAGTCAGGACAAGCTCCCAGAGACCAAAACTTCCCCCACCCTGCCCCCACCAGCCCATCACTCCCCCTCCCTGTCAGGGCTAATGGCATCATAGAGGAGCAATCGATTTCTCCAAGCCACCTCCCAGGGCTGCTGATAGCAGCCAAGTGTCCAGGAAATCCCCTGCCCAGGGTCCCCATTGGCTCTGGGATAAGAGAAAACCTTCACTTCAGAGCCTGAGGTTCAAGGGCCCTTCCCAGCCCAAAGTCCTATTTTCTGTCGGAATTTCTGGTCTGTGCCCTGAACTTCCACTGCCTCCTGTATGCACAGAGAAGGGCCTACCAAGAGTGCCTGCCTGAGATCTAGTGAACCTCCACTCATTAACAAGTACAGGCAGGATGATGGAGGTGGGCCCCTGTCTCCTGGGTCCTCTTCCATCCTGACACCCTGGAGCAAGCCCGACCTGCTTCCCTGCTCCTCCTCCTCCCACGATGGCCAGATTACCAGGCCCTCCCTGCCCCTCAGAGCCAGATAGACTTCACCACCTCTGCCTCTAAGCCAGCTCTCTCCACTGAGGGGCAGTCTCAGGCCAGGTGTCAGAGTACCTGGGTTCCATCATCTGACTTACTGTGTGGCCTTAGACAAGTCACAAGTTTCTTTTGAGCCGTACTTTACCCATCTGAGAAATGGGGTTGGAGGGGGTGACACATAAAAATGCCCAGGTCTGCAATGGAAAGGAACAAAGTTCTGAAACACACAACAACATGGATGCATCCTGAAAGCATTAAGCTGAGTGAAAGAAGTCAAACATAAAAGGCCCGATACTGTATGATTCCATTTATATGAAGTGCCCAGAATAGGCAAATCTATAGAGACAGAAAGTAGATTAGTGGTTGCCGGGTGCTAGGGGCACTGGGGGGAAAAAGGGGAGTGACTGCTAATGGGTAAGGGGTTTCTTTTGGGGGCAATGAAAATATTCTAAAATCAATTGCGGGATGATTGCATAACTCTGTGAATATATTAAAACACGCTGAATTGTGCACTTTAAATGGGTGAATTATATGGAATATGTATTATATCTCAATAAAGCTATGAAATAATAAAATAAAAGAGCCCAAGTTTGGAAGTCAGGTAAAGATTATCCACAGCAGAGTGGAGGTGCTGGGAAGCCAGCAGTGGTGGGGTGACACACAGGGCTCTTGGCTGGGCCTGGTTCTCTGGGGCCCTAGGATTCTGGAACTCCCCCACGCCTTTCAAGGAACTTCTTCTCTGCTTGACCTGAACTGTTTCTGTGTTAGCAAGGAAAAACAACCTTGACTGGCAAACGGATATTTACTGTGTCCCTAGTTCTTAGCAAGTGGTCAGCACTGAATACATATGAATTCAGCAAATGAATGAACTAGTGTGTCCAGCGTTATCACGACTGATTGCAGTATTTGCGCTACCACTTGGCTACTGGGTACATGCTGAGTGTTGTGCATGTATTATCTCCAGAGGACACCATCTAAAGTAGAAATCAATAGTCTTCCCTTACAGGTGAAAAAGTATGGGCCCAAGAGCTTAAGTGACTCCCCCAAGGCCCAACAGCTAATTACTGAGGAGCCAGAATTTGAATGGGAAGGGTCTGCACCCGTATCTGTCGCCCTCCATGTCCGTGCCAGCACCAGCCTCTGCACAACTGCAAATTGCACCTCAAAAGGCCAAGCTCAATGTTTGTCTAGCACCAGGGAAGTAGGGCCCAGAGTGAGGCCAGGAACCTAGGGGAGGAAAAGGGAAAACCTCTAATGGGTGCCAGAGCTGGGGAGGTGGAGACCTGCCTGCCCTCCAGCAGCCTGCCCGGGCCTGGGGAAAGGAGGCAGGATGTGCAGGAGGAGAACCGCATCCTTCGCCTTGGCTGCTCTTGCTGACTCTCAGCCCCAGCCCAGTCTGCCAGTCTGAATTGAGCTCAGCCACCGGCAGGCCAGGTGACCTCCATAGCCCTGTGTCCTCAGCTTTCCCATCCTTATCATGGGAAGATCAAACATCATTAGATGATCTCCTTTCCAACACGCAGCTTCTAAAACCATTTATGCCCCTGCGTTCTCCCCAAACCCAGAGGAAAAACAGAGTGGGGGCTACTCAATCCTTCCTAGGTCTGCCTGGGGAGAGCCCTCTCCATTCTCAGAGCAAATGGCTGGGAGCCTGGCACTCATCACTGACTTGCTGTGTGACCTTGGGCAAGTCCTTGGCCTTGCCTGGGCTTCTCTTTTCACCCGGAACTAGAGAAACAAACCATCCTGGACTCCAGGATGCCCAGGACTGAGGGTTTCCCAGGATGTGGGACATTTAGTGCTAATGCTGGGACAGGACAGGCAAACATGGATGCTAGTTAATGCTGGGACAGGACAGGCAAACATGGATGCTAGTTACCCCACTGGGTCCCAGTTCACAATGGGGGTGAAAGCTGCAGGGAGGGCTGCCACCAGGTGAGATGTCCAGTCCTGCTGAGCCCCAGGCTGGTACTCTGTCCCTGCCCTGGGTGCCTCCACCACCTTTGATAGGCCTGTCATGGCCTGGATAACTCACAAGCATTGACAACCCCAAACTTCGCTTGGAGTAAAATCCACGGCATGGAAGTCACAGCCCCATGGTGAATTCTCCCACGGGGCTCGGGGAACGTGGACTTGGAGTTTAGCCGGGGCCTCCCAGGGGTCCCAACTCACGGCTTCCCTGTCTCCTGCTCCCAGTCCCAGCGTGCCTGCTGTGGTAGCTTGAATTATGTACCCTAAGGAAAGAAATGTCCTTAGTCTTTATCCGCCTTCCTGTGGATGTGGACTTACTTGTAAGTAGTATCTTTTGGAGATGTTATTTTTATTTAGGGTATGAACCAACTGAACCAGGATGGGTCATAATCCATATTGCTGAAAGCCTTATAAAGAGAAGAAATTAGAAGCCAGAAGTCCAAAAAGACACAAGGAGGAGCAAGAGGCCAGAAGTCAACAGAAAACTGGAAGAGCAGACATAAGGAAAAAGAGATCATCATGTGAGGGAAGGCAGAGATGCAAGCCGAGGGACCCCAGGATTGCAGCAAGCCGGCACCAGAATACTACAGACTTCAGGGAGAAAGCATCACCCTGCCAACATCCCCTATTTCGGACTTCTAGTCTCCAAAACTATGAGCCAATAAAAGTTTGCTTAAGCCAACCCATTGTGCGATATTTGTCATGGTATGGCAAACTAAGACACCCGTAAGACCACCTTGGCCCTGGAGGCCCTGTCTAGTCTCACCTTTCCTGAAAGTTCAAACCTCCCATCCAGGCATCAAGGCCTGGCAGACTCCTACTCAGCTCAGCTCAGGCAGTCTCTCCTCCAGGAAGCCCTCCCTGACTAGATCCACAACTATGGGAAATGCTTCCTCAGGACCCAGCACTGATTACCACATGGAGGCTTACCAGGGAGTGTAGAATCTAAACAGAACTTAGAAATAAGGATGGTTTGTACTGCAAAGGGGAGAAGGAAGAGCATCCTCAGTAGGAAGACAGGAGAAACAAAGCCCAGGCAGCAGGGAAGGGCAGTGAGCAGGGTCTCTCTGAGGACAGAGGGCAACCCCAGGCTCTGGCTGGGAACGGGGCCAGCAAGTTAAGCTCCCTCTTGGGTTCTATACGGTGGCAGAGTTTGCTGCCAACAGGGACGTTCCTCTCCATTCTGAGGCCCAGGGAGGGCAGGGCATCCCCACGCAGATCACCAGCTAGGTCTCTGCCCAAAACAACAACAAAAACAAACCCAAACCTGCAAAACAAATCTCTGGGGCCAGGGCCGAGGCAGGAGGTGGGAGGACAAAGGCTGATTCTGGGACTTCCCGCTCCCTGAGGCTTGTTCAAGACCTGAAGAAGTGTGGGACCAACCAATTGCAAGTCCCCCACCCCACGGCCCTTCCTCATCAGCCTTTTTCTGTGGACCTTCTGAAAAGCCCTCGCAGATGCAATGTGTTTTCTGTTGCACAGCCATCGTGAGACGGCTCGAACTGAGAGACCCTGGGCTGCACCTATGGCTGTGTTGCCTTGGGGAAGTTGCTCCACCTCTTTGGGCCCCTGAGAAAGTCCTAAATTCTAATGAAATTGGCAGAGAAGGTAGCTGGACCTGGGGCAGGGGGAGAGGGGGCGCAGAGCTGCTGAGGAGGAGGAGGCAGGGAGGGAGACCTCAGAGGTAAAAGATAAAGCAGGCCAGAATCCCCTAGTTCCGTGGTCACACCTGCCCATTGTTTGGGGAAAAGTTACACAGCTGCCGAGGCCAGGGCTCAGCTGGAACCCTCAAAGAATCAATCGTGCCATAATTAGGGCCATTATTAATCTTTTCCGCGGTGATGCCAGGGCCTCTTGTTTACCCAACACGTCTGTCCCAAGAGACCTCTGGGTTGGCAGGGCTGAGGCTGGGTTAGATCAGACCATCCCAGGCAGAGGCCTGCTTCACCCCAGCTGCGGCAGGGGGGCTCTCCAGTGCTTCCCACCCTCTTGCCTGCCCTCCCCGAGGAAGCTCTCCCTGCTTCTCCTGGCTGGAAGGGCTGGCTTCTGCCACTCAGCTGCAGCCTCAGGGTACCATCTACCCCCATCTAAGGCTCACTAGCTCATTTGGGAAATGTGTAGGAAGCCCCCACTGCATGTCAGGCACTTCTGGAGGTTGTGGGGGGTTCACAGAGAATCAGACACGGACCTTCCTTACACAGGAGAAGACAGCCTAATTGTAGCTACAACGATGGTAGCAACATGCAGAGCGCTTGGCAGTTTACAAAGAGCTTCCATGTACAGCCTCTCATTGAAGCATCACACCAATCCACAGGTAAGTACCAAGATCCCCACTGCAGAGACGAGGAGATGGAGGCTGGGAGAGGTCAGGGATTGCCAAGCACTGTGCTGAGAACCAGGAGTCCTGCCTGCCCCTCCCAGGCTCTGCCCGCTCTAAGGGCCCTGGGGGTACAGAACGCATGTTTGGGACATGGTTATAGCTACAGGCTGGACAGGAGCCAGGTCCGGGGGCCTGAGTTTTCTTGGCACAGAAAGGACCTCTATTTCCTGGGTCAGGGTTATTAGTTTAGGAAGAGGAGTCACTGAGACAGACCTGGCCTTGCCCAGAGAGCAGAGCTTACATCTCAGGCTTAACTTCTCACGCTGCAAACGCCCCAGGTTACAGTCTTAGCATCATCTCACCTAAGAATCCTTCAGTTATGGAATCCTGGAACAATCCAACCTGTCCCAGAACTTTACAATCCCTGGATTTCAGACTGTCAAAGTCAAAATGTCAGTATTAAGAAACACCTGACCCCATTCCACTCAGCCTCCCTTCCCACTCGGGAATCTCCTGGTGGCGGTTCCCCAGCCAGGCGGCTAGCCTAAGCTTGCATACTCCCAGGGACGGGGCACTCCCTCTCTCCAGAGCTAAGCAGTTCCCTGTTTAAGCATCCAGAACTTTCTGAGAGGAACTACCTGCCCCCGACCTTCCCCACCAGCACTGGCAGGTCATCCTTGTCAGAGGAACAAGCAGAGACAGCAAATGTCCCCACGGCCTCCGGCTGAGCCTCTGTCCCGTCCTCTCACCGTCGCGTTGACATCCCCGTGCCCTTCCCAGGAACCCAGTGGTCCAACCACAGGGACCAGGCTGGCTTTTTCCAATGATGCTTCTGCTGGGCCCCAGTGGAGGGGGGCCACCCACATGGCAGGAGGATGAGGAGGGAGGGGAAGAAGCTGAGGCTGGCAGAGACCTGTGCTGAGCAAACTTGCCTCTGCTCAGTTTTTGTCCCCTGAGGGAATGGGGAGCAATAACTTATTTTATTTATTTATGTAAAAGAGCCGAGTTATTACATAAACACGCTTCCCAAGCAAGCCCTGGGGAGGGGAAGAGAAGCAAGTGCTACCATTTAAGGAACCTTTCTCTTCCTTCCCTCTCTACCTCCCCAGCCTTACGTGCCCCTGCCCCTCCCACCCCTGGGTCCACGCTACCCTTTCCACCTGCACACCTCTGCCCGTGCTGGGCCCTCTGCCAGGAAAGCCCTTCCCTGCCCATCCCGGCCCATCCAAATCCCGTGCAAAGGTCGGTCTGATTCCCCCACAGCAGCCCACGCGTCCCCTCCCTCTGCGCTCACATCACTGGCAGAGCTCTGTGGCGTGGTCGCCGGCCTCCGCGCACGATCTGCTTCCGTGGCTGCCCCCCCACCAGACTCGGAGCTTCCCCGGGTTGTCACTTCTGATCCACCCAGCCAAGCTTTCCTGAAGACTCAGTGTCTGCAGCCCTGTGCTGGGTGACGGGGACACGAGCGACCCCAGGCCTGCTCCTGGCTGAGGAGTGGAGAGGTATACCACCTGTACCCACCCCACTCGACCCAGCCCCAGGGAGGCGCCCGTTTATTTATGAGTCAGTAAAGCTGGTTAAATTCACAAAGGAAGGCCAGGAGGGACCAATCAGAGCCTCTCACACCGCACATCTGCAGGGCCGCTATGCACCCGGCTCGGATTCCGCCACGGAAGCTGAGTTATATTAGTCTTTTCCCAATTTACAGGGGGAAAAAATGAAGATACTAAAAAAGAAAATAGTCTTAATTAGGCATTTCTTTCCCACAAGTTTATCTTAAGCCTTTGATGTCGGCTTGTACTTTTCTAGACCAGATCTAGTGTGAGATGTCCTCAGATTTAGCACAGAATGCTAATTTCAGCACTGCAGTGTATGTCTTTCCTTCATGCGGGTCTTTCTCCCAGGGCCCCCAGGCAAGTCTGAGAACACGGGGTCTAAACTTTCTTTTTTTCAAATGACCAGGTTTCCCTCTGGGGACCTAAAAAAACCCATCCTTGCTTGAACGTTGAGAAAGTCATGCCCCAGGAGTCAGCCAGCCCAGGACGCCCTGAAGATCATGCCGATTTTATGATTTGAAGGCCTCCAGTTCCACCATTTGCCATTCATTCCTTTTGCTTATTTTCTCTTTAAAAAAAAATTTTTTTGTGTGTGAAATATGACATACATACAGAAAAGCAATAAATTTCCAAGTACATTTTAACAAGTAGTTATAAACAGATTTCAACATTTGGTATGGGTGACAGTTCCACGATTTTTTCATTTTTTCCTCTAGCTGCTCCAAGACACTGGAGACCAACAGAAATATCAATATAATGATTCAACAGTCATACTCATTTGTTAAGTCCTATCTTCTCTGTTCTACTCCTCCTTCTCTTTAAATAACATATACACATAAAAGCAATAAATTTCAAAGTACATTGCAACAATCAGTTGTAGAACAGATTTTAGAATTTGGTATGGTTTACAATTCCACAATTTCAGGTTTTTATTTCAAGCTGCTTAGGAACTGGAGGCTAAATCATTTTCTCTTAAAGGCATTATTTTTTCTTAAAATACATGTTTCCCTGGATGTAGGATCCCATTAACCCCCCAAATTGGAAGTCCAGGAAATCTAGTTTAATTTTTAGCACCAATGTGGCAGGAAAAAACCCACAGTGGGTGAGAACATACCCTGAGCACCAACCTGCCTGGGTTCAAAACCTAGCTCCACCACCCACTTAACTGAGCAAGTTTCTTAACACCTCACACCCAGATTTCCTCACCATTAAAGGGGGATAAGAATATCACCCACCTCATGGCCTGTTGTGAGGGTCCGACGAGCTCACACATGCAGGGCACCTGGACAAGTACCTGGGACACTATACTGGGCAAGACACAGCTTACTCGGAGCTTCAACTTTTCTCTTGGCCATAAAATGGGACAATTCCTGTTCCTCCTGCCTCTTTCATAAACTGCAGAGTTCATGCCGCCTCCACTGGAGAAGCTGGCACTGTTTTAGAACCCATGGGCTGCCCCCTACGGCCTGTTTCTAACTCCTTCCTCCCTCCATCCCTCCTTTCTTTCTTTTCTCTTTACCTGGAAGAAGGTGCCAGCGGCTGGGACCTGGGCTCCTGGGGGCGTCTTGCCCACAGAGGTGGTACTGTCACTTCACTGGGAAAGCTGGGGGGACAAGGGAACAGCCGGAGTCAGATCATTCATCAACCTGCCCTGCCTTCTCCTCACCCCCAGACCCTTAGCGAGGCCCCTAGGGAGCTTGGCTCTGTGCCCCTCCTGTGCTGGGCGAGGGGCCCGTGATGGGTCCCATGCAGTCCCTACCCAGGGAAAGCCCCTAAGCTGGTGGGTGGGCCGAGGAGACACACGATTCAATCCTGGGCCAGGAGAGCCAGCGCATGCAATCTCACCTCCACTTGTGCTGCCTACGTACCAGCCCAAACCCCAACGCAGTACAACCTGCTCTCAGAATCACTCGCGTCCCCCTCTCCAGGAATCACAGACATGTGGCCTGAGGCCCAGGCACCCTGGGACTAATGTTGGGGCTGCACCTGGCTCCTGGGGGTGAGGGGACAGAGGGCCTTTCATGCTGCCCAGGGACCCGCTTTCTCCAGAGGTAGCTGCCAAACCAGCTATTCTTTTAAATCTGAGGGAGGGTTGGCGGGCCAGAGGCGGGATCTGGGGCACTGCAATTATGAGCCTGAGTTCTGACTCATGCACTGCCTCCCTCCCATCAGCTCTCACAGCCACAGGGCAGTCCCCCTAACTAAGAACTGGGAGGACAGATGGCATCGGCAGGCCAAGGGGATAGAGGGAAGCAGACTCCGTGTCAGTGCTATGTGACTTCAGAGGCTGCTGCCACATTGCCTGCATGAGGACACTGAGGCTGGTAGGACCTGGGGCCTGTCTCTCACATCACCCAGAGAGGCAGAGGCAGAGGCAGACCTCGTACCCTGCAGACTGTGGGCAGCGGTGGCCACGACAGCATAAAAACTCTCCCCAACACAACTGGACCAGGGAAGAAACATACAGCAAGAAACATAGCCAAGCCTCAGTCTCAAACCAGACACAGGCAGAGCTGGGCTCAGGGACAGAGTGGAAAAGACATCGTGCAGCAGAGAGAGACAGCTAGGGCACCCCCACTGCTGCCCATCTCCACCTCCCAAGGCCCAAGTCTTCCTTGAAGGCACTGCACTTCGCAGCTTATAAAACCTACTTCCCTTTTCTCCCGCAGCGATCCTAAGGCCTCAGTGACAGAGGGAATATAAATAGATCTGAGCCGCTCAAATTTTAACACACACACTAATCACCTGGGGAGCTTGTTAAAGCACAGTCTGACTTAGTAGGTCTAGGATGGGACCGGACAAGCTCACAGGTGTTGCTGATGACGCACGTTCATGCAGCGAGGATATCGTGGATAAAAGCCATGGTGCCGGGGCCAAACTGCCTGAGCTAGAATCTTGGCTGTTTCTTACTGTGTGACCTTGGGCAAGTTACTTAACCTCTCTGTGACTCATTCTCCTTGGCTATAAAACACTACTACTAATAAAACCTACCCCATAGTGTTGATGTGAAGATTAAATTAGTTCACATATGCAAAATACTGAAAGCAACTATCACTATTATTTCAAAATTAAAGACAGAGGTTCTGAGAGGTGGATACACCTAGCAAGGTGGCAGAGGCAGAATTCAAATCCAAATCTCTTATTGCAAACTCTGTAATACCTTTAAATACTACTTAGGATGCCACTAAATGTCACAGCCAGCAAGCACTTCCCCTATTAGACAGACAGGAATACTGAGGCCCAGAGAAGGACAGGAAACTGCCCAGGGTCACCAGTAAATTGGTATTAGAATTCCAAGTCCTGACTCTGGGCCCAATGTCCTTTCCACCACACCTGGCCCTCCTTCTGCAAGGAGGAGAAAGGGACACGAATATTCCCTGAGGGGTCCCAGCCAGATGTGGGAATGGCTGGATGCGGAGGGTGGCCCCTATCTCCACTCTCGGGCCCACTCTCTCCTGAGTTCCCCTGTCCTCTCCAGAACCCCTGCTCCCCCAGGCTGGGTGGGGCGGGACACTTTTAACATCCTCCTTTCATTATCCATGTCCTACCTCCAGTTGGTGGCCACTGCTCAGTCTCAGGGTCATCAAGCTGGGGTCGCAGGCAGAGGGTGACATGCCAGCCCCGTGTCCACCCCCACCTGGACTTCCCAGCACGTGGCCAGTGGGAGCCTGTGAGTCACTTGGAGGAAGTGCTCGGCCCCAAACAGGAAGTAGCTCTTCAAGCAGAAACCCCCGCAGCATCTCTAGGGCCCCAGGGTTGGTGCCTGGGTGGTAGGCTGATGAAGGATAGGAAGTTGACAGGGAATTAGCAGCACTCACTCAGATTTTACCTGAAACTCAAACTTGGCACTCGCCCTCTGCTCTGAGAAACCTGGCCTGGGGCATTTTGGGCTGTGACATGCTGTGCAGTTCTAGGTACATCGGTGCCCTTTTCTGAGCCTTGGCTCCCTCATCTGTAGAATCACTGGGCCAGACTAAAAGACTGCTATGGCTTGGCATTCAAAACTAAAATGAAGGATTGGAGGAAGCAAATATAGGTTTGTTTGGTTTTTTGGGGTGCATGGTCTGGGAATCAAACCCCGGTCTCCCACATGGAAGGCGAGCATTCTACCACTGAACCACCCGTGCACCCCAAATACAGATTTTTAAATGAATGAACAATACATTTATGAGTGAATTAATATTTAAATTCTAGCCGCCGCATAAGACACCACCACTTATCCTCCGTTAGTTGCCCAAGACAGATCTCCTCACCGGTAAGAAGACTCACTCCTTTAACTACCCTTAGAGGAAGGGAAGAGGGGCCGCCTGCCAGAGCCCTGCATGCCACAAACACACACGCAAAACTAAATATATTAGAGAATGTGCTGGCACTGCTGGCACTTAACGTCCACGTGACCTGTCATCCTAAACACCTGCTTGTCACTACCACCACTCACGCCCAGGGAAATCCTCCCCATCTCTTGATCTTCAGGAACAAAAGGTGATTCTGTCCAGATGTCCCTGGGGAGGTCTGTCGGGTGTGTTGCTGCTGACATGAGAGAAATTCACTGCTTAGAGTGTGTGTGTGGGGGGGGAGGGAGGTGGGGAAATGAGTGACAAAAACGTTTAAAGGAGGGCAAGCCCACTCGTCAAATCCTTTCTCTCACGTAGCAGTATGCAATGGTTTCTTACATAAGAAAGTATTAGTTTCCCTGCATGCTGAGGGTCTTTTCTGTGTGTGCTTTTCTTCATGGTCCGATGTGCGGCTCTAAAAGTACTCACAAATTAGTGTGGTATTTCCAATAAGTGCTCATGACAGCTGAGGAACATCTTGTCAAATACAACAATTCATACTACTCAAATTAAGGTATCACAAAGTATGTTACTAATTCTTTATTACATTGGCAACTAGAGGGACGTTGAATACCAGAACTGTGAATAGATTCATTTTTGTAAAATTTTCAAAACTCTGAATATTCCATCTGTATTTAAACAATTCTATTTTTAAATCTGATACTCATGATGCTGTGTATTGTTTCAATAGACACATTTTAATAGATATTTAAAATTTTAGCAGATAATTTTAATGGGATAAAAACAACTCACAGAAGCATAAAATAGAATTTCCTTGGCTTACATTTACTTTAATTAATGTGTTGATGAAAATATATTCAAATTCTGCACCCTTTGAATACAATATCATTTTATTTTTAATCCTCTACATCATTACTGCCCACAGAAAATAAATATGAAAATCTCGATTATAACAATATAGTGATCTTGACAAAATGAAGACAATGCATTTTTAATGAACGCATAAATAATGTGTGAACTGTAAGTCTCATTACTCATCTAAACATCAGCAGCCCGTCAACGAGACATCCAGACACGTGCGATAATTTCATTCAGTCATCGTTGACATTTTAGTGACTTTCAGACATAAAAGTATAACCCCAGGGCGGGCAATGGTGGCGCAGTGGCGGAGTTCTCACCTGCCGGGCTGGAGACGCGGGTTCGGTTCCCGGCGCCTGCCCATGCCAAAAAAAAACCACAAAAAAACACTGTAACTCCACGCAAACACTTCAAATTACATTATGAAGCGCTATCTGTCAAGGTGGGAGAACCAAACCCATTCTACGTAACATATTCTTGGCTTACCTTGTAACATTCAAATATGTGATGGAGCTAGGCGGGCCTCTGCATTTTCGCCCTGGAGCCCGCGACGCGGAGGTGGCGCCCCGTGCACAGCCCGCCCTCCCCTCCCGCGCGCCGGGGCCTCAGCGCCGTGGGCCCGGCCGGGCTGCCGACCCTCAGCGTCTGCCCTGAGAAAGCACGCGGGGCCTTATCTCCACACCGGACTCGAATTCCCTCAAGGGCGGTGACCACGGCCTGACACCGAGCCAGCATTCCCTGAAGTCCCGTACCCTAAAACGCCATCTCACGGAGGAGCCAGGCGCAATGAAATGGCTGTCCCAGGAGCTAACGGCTAAATAACAGTGACGACCACTCCGGTGCCTGGCTGGGTTGTTCGCGACTACCGGGTGGGAGGGCGGGGGTTATTCAGGGCCTGGGTCACAGCGGCTGGGTGTCGGCCCGGAGCGGGACTGACCAAAGGCCACGTGCTCCCCAGGTCCTGAGCGTCTCATCCCAGGCTCTGGCAGCTGGGCAGCAGCAGTGGGAGGGCAGGGCAGGCTGGGGGCAGCCTCTGGGCCTCCGGGCAGGTAGGACCCGAGCCCTCAGGCTGCCCTGCGGCCCCACCACGGACCGCCCCTCCTTTACGGCTCGACTCACGCCACCTCATGCTGCCTCTTGCTCCCTTATTCTGGTTCCACGGTATTTCTGTTTAGCTAAAGGCACCAAAATGCACCCTCGACCCACTTACAACTCGGCTGACAAAGGCCTGTGGTCCCTGCCTGCTGCTTTCCTCCCCAGCATCTTTCCCAGAAAGAGTTTTCAGAGGGAATGAGGCTCTGGAGGGGGCAGGGGTGTGGAGGAGAGAGCAGGGAGCAGAGAGCTGGGAAAGCTGGATTCGGGTCCTCGCTGAGCCACCAGAAGGCAGGTCAGCATCACCTCTGGACTCAGCTTCTTTGTCAAAGAGGGAAACCAAGACCTGTCCAGACTCTCTTGCGGTACTACTGGGAAAATCCAGGGAGCAGGACATGAGAAGGCTGTGCAAACTGCAAAGTGCTGAACAATGGACTGGGTCCTAAAACCCATCTCTTGTTTCCTACTCTGCAGGGCACAGTGCCCAGACTGGCGATTCTGCCACCACCCACTTTTAGGGAGGGCTGGCCACACCCTCTGCGAGAAGCTAAGATTTTTACAGCTAGCACCTCATTTACTCCTCTTAGGAAATCTTTCCATCTGTATTCTACAGATGACAAAACAGAGGCACAAGGGGACTTTAGGTCCCTTGCCCCAGGGCACAGCTTGCAAGTGGCAGAGCCAGGATTCACACTCTGATTCCCCAACACCATAAGTCGGGTCACGAAACCCACACTAACTGAGCCCTCCTGTGTACCAGGACAGGCGGAGTGCCAGAGAGACCCGTGGGGCCTCCCAACTGGAGGAGCCCGTGGGCTCAGGGTGTAGACAGAAGCATCACAAGAAGCGCACGAACAAAGGGAAGCAGGAGCCTGGAGGGGGGGGCGTGGCAGGGCCCTGCTGGTGGATCAAAGCTGTCTCCCAGCCTTGCGCTGTCTGGACCCACCACACGCAGCCACAAATACCTGCGCGAGTCAGCAAACTTGTTTCTCTGGCAGTCTCAGCCCCAGCCTGGCCACTCCCTACCTGCTTTCCAGACAGGGTGGGCAAGAAGGGGCTCCAGACATCCTAGACACTGCTTCCTCCTCTGTAACCACCACCCTATGACCACCCTCCCCCCGAAAGTCTGTGGGTCCCCAGGCCTTGGGATGGGTAGAGCAGAGGCCTTGCAGCAGGCTGGACATGAAGCCTGGGAAAGCAGAGCCATGCCCATCTGTGCACACGATGCTCTACACAGTTGGTGCTCAATTAAATGGTTGTTAGATGAGCTAATGGCTAAATAACAGTGAGTGACCACTCTGGTGACTGGCTCAGTTGTTGTTGACCACTGGGTGGGAGCGAGGGGGTTATTCAGGTCCTGAATCAGAGTGGCTGGGTACCATGGACCAGAGCAGAACTGACAAAAGGCCAGGTGCTCACTTAACCAGTTACGGAACCGGGAGCAGGTCCTGACCCTCTCACTTCCACCCTAATGCTGTGTGATCCCAGGAAATTACTTTACCTCTCTGGGCATCAGCTGTGTCAAACAAGGATTAATGCCATGTTAAAATCATGGTTTTAGGTGAGCTCATCCAAGAGGGGACTAATGCTCAGAGAGGGGAGGTGATTTGGCCAAGGTCACACAGCAAGACTTTCAGAGGCCTGAGTGGGAAGGCCAGACTGTGAGTGGGTGACATCCCTGTGACATCACAGGGGCTGGAGAAAGGTTGGGGCAGGTTCCATCAGGGCCAAACCATGCTAACATCACCAGTGCAAGCTCCCAGAGTCAGCGTTCTACAGTTCAATCAGAATGGCCCAGAAGCACAACTTCTGTTTGTTCTTTCCTTGGACATGAGGGCCAACAGGAGTTCCCTCAAGCAACCCCTGAGTGCCTTCTAGGACAAAGCAAGATGCCCACAGACACTGCAAGATGGATGGGGGAAGAAAAGCCAAATTCAGTTCAGCCGGGGGGTGGGCCACAAGCCTCAACTTCCTCCTTGGCCTTTGATGCCTCCATGACCCTGACCTCACCTAGGCCTGTAGGCCCTGTCCCCTCTCATGCTCGTCACTGACACCTTCCAGGCTGGGCAGGCAGACGGGGCAGCCCCTAGGGCTGGGAGGCCCCACTGGACAGAGGCTGGGGCAGGTCCGGCCCTGGCAGGACTGGAGAAGTTCCCAGAAGCCGAGCCATCTGGAGAACACTGGGGTTGGGGGCTGGTGCTGGAAGGGTCTTGCAAGGCAGCTCTGTGGGATTCTGCCTCTGGAACCAAGACAGAGCCAGTGCCTGGGGCTGGGAAAGCAGGAGGGACACAGGGCAGCTCTCAAGAGGTACTGCCCCTTGCTGACCACAAGATTCTGGAGCACCCCCTTCTTCACACCCCCTTTCTAATGGATGAGCACAGCTGTCACATATTGAGGTTTCCTACCTTCCAGGTTCTGCATGATCAGCAGCTTACATGCTTTGTCACATCTGATCTACATGCTAATACCCCAGAGCAGACTGGCAATGCCCACTGTGCCCCCTCGGACCCCTTTACCATTTGGGAGTATACAAGGTTGCATATTCCCTCCCAACAGCCAGCACCTGCTGCTCTGTGAGGGCTAGCAACCCTCAGGCCCCCAGAATCCCTTTACCTGCAAGGCATGGCCATCCTCTAGGATAGCCCTTTGCCAATGACTGATTTGGGCCTGGCAGGGCTAACTGAGGGGTTACACTGTCCCCAGAGCCCCTCTGCAGGATTGTGGCAAAGTTCCCCTCCATGGGCTTTGGTGTGAAATCACACGTCTCCTCCCCCATTGTCTGGTCCTACTTTCCCTATCCCCTTAGCATTTTTTTTCCTAGAAAACTTCCTAATAAATCACTTTCATATGAATCCTTGTCTCAGGGTCTACTTCTAGGTCACTCACCCTCAGACATCTACAAGGTAGGTGCCATTAATTCTCCATTTCAGAGATGAGGAAACTAAGGCTCAGAGAGATCCCACATCCAATAAGCAGCCAAACAGGAACCTGAATCGAGGCCTGCCCGATTCCAAACACCAGAGCGGATCCCTCAGCCCTACCTCCATTGTCTACCCCCTGTTTACATTTACATCCCCAAATGCTGTCCCATCCTGGTCATCTAGGCTAGCTTTTTTTTTTTTTTTGACTGGAAGGAAAGAAGAGAATCTGTGGAGGACCCAAGGGGGATGACTAAGTCCTCAGATTCCTCTCGTTGGCTGAGACCCTGTTTTGGTCAATCTTTGTGAATCAGGGCGGGTCTGACATTCTGGGAATGCAGGAGACGTCAAACCAACTTCATGAAAACAAGTCATAAAAACACTGGCCACCACTAAAGCAGTCCTGACCGATGGGCTTGGCTCCACGGAGCAGGGT
Organism: Tamandua tetradactyla; assembly: GCF_023851605.1. Lineage (NCBI taxonomy): Eukaryota > Metazoa > Chordata > Mammalia > Pilosa > Myrmecophagidae > Tamandua > Tamandua tetradactyla. The sequence goes on along the minus strand of NC_135334.1, from coordinate 70,068,851 downwards.
TGGGCAAGTTCAGAAGAAGGGAACACACAGCAGGAGAAACTTAGGCTAGACCTGAAAGAAGAACTTCCCAGTAATTGGGAGCTGTGCTTAGGGACAGGGTTGGAACTGGCCTCTCTGGAAGCAGGAGAATCCACGTGGATTCAACCTTCCCGGGCCTTTCTTGTTTGAAGCCTCTATGGAGTCACCTTGGTTAGTTCTTGAAGTCACAAAGCAACCTGGCGTCAACACCGCCCAACTGGGAGTTTCAGGTCCTGCCCAGGACCTGGTTTATGAGGCTGCTCTGAGTTTATGGGCTTCTGACCCTTTCCAGACCCCCACATGGTGGCTCCCACTTCACAGACCTGGAGACGGAGCCTGAGCTCAGGGCAAGAACAAGTCCTTCTTGAACGTCCCCCCTATCACTCCCCACCCGCACCCTCTCCAGAAAGAGCCTCCTGTCTAGGCACCTGGGGAACTTGCTGCAGAGGACTGCTGGTGGCTGCTTCTGGACAAGTATCTCCGCCTCCCTCCCGTTATCTCCTCTCCTCTTCGCCGGCTCCTCCCAGCCAGCATGAAAGGGGCCTGGCTCTCACCCAGCTTATCCCCTCCACCCTTCCAGCAAGCGCTCCGTTTCTTTCCTTCCTTCTCATCTAAACTTCTGAAAGCATCGTCTATGCTCATGTCTCCACTTCCTTTCCTCCTACCCGCTGCTAAATCTGTTGCCCTCAGCAATGACCTCAGGTGCTTAAATCCACTGGGCCCCTTCTCAATCCGCAGCTGGCACTGTGGAGCTTCCCCTTCCTCCGACTTCTTCTGTACCCGGCTTCCAGGACACTGATTGCTACGGGTCTCTCCTCCCTCTCCGGCCCCACCTCCTCAGCCCCTTGGTGGCGGCACCTCTCTCAGCCCAGGCCTTAAGCGCTGCTGCCCTCTGCCCTGAGCCCTCCCCTGCCCCTTTGCCCTTCACACTCTCCTTGGGCAGTTATCATCCCCTCCCCTGGCCTCATCCACCCTGGGCGCTAATGACTCTCCAATCTGTCTCTGCCTGGACCAAGCTGGAGACTGTGATTCCAATGACCCTCTGGACATCTCCTCCTGGACATGCCACAGGAACTCACACTGATAGTGGTCAAATGGGAACTCATCACTTTCCCTATTCCTCCATTTTAAGGCACTGCCAGTCACCAAGTTACCCAGGCCTGCAGCCTGGAAGTCACCCTCCCTACCTCCCTCTTCCTCAAACCCCTGAATCCCATCTGCCACCAGGCCCTGCTCCATTCTCTACCCTCTTCCCCAACAAACATTCCTTGAGTCTCAACTCAAACTCCTCCTGCAGGAAGCTTTCCCTGACTACTCCAAGTAGACTCTGGCATGCCTTTTTCTGTTTTCATGGTGCCCTATACACCCCGGAGTTCCGTGGCCATCCTTGTGTCCAGCTGCACACCTGACTGCCCCAGCCTGGTTCTGGAAATGCAGGGACTGCACCTGCTCTGATTCTGGGTCTCCAGCACCCAGCCCAAGTTCAGCACCGAGAGGGCCCAGGAAAGAGTTCTCAAATCTGGGAACTTGTATTTCTGCTGAATTGTATCCACTGGAGAGGTCTGGCTCTTCCCTCACCCCACAGGTCCTCCCCAGGGCACAGGTTTCTTTCCTTGCTCTGTCCCTCCTTAGGGCTCAAAGCACAGGGGCACTTGGCTCCCTTTTAGAGACACACTAACCTGCCTGCCGTTTACAAGGAGACCTCCCATGGGGCCTGGAGAGAACCAAAAGGGCCCTACTCACACACGTGCAGACACACAAAAACACAAAATGCACATTCACAGACAAACATGGGTGAATCCAGACACACAGGCTCACAGAAGTACAAGCCGCGGCCTCCCTCGGGGCACCGCCTTCACTCTGCACGGCTGCTGGGCCTGGCTGCAGCCGTGGAAAGGGCCCGAGGCCCGCTCCTTTACCAACCTGCTGTGGGATTCGGGGCAAGTCACTGGCCCCATCTGTGATATGGTGGTGGTGGTGGGGGCTGGACCCCTGAGTCCCTCATGACCTGTTCCATTTGGACCCTGAGAGGCTGTAAGGAGAGTGGGGATGGGGTACTGGAATAAGAGACCCCAGAGTACAGGGGCCGTTCCCCACAGATGGGGCTGGGGCCTGAGAAGGAGGGTGCTGGGGGTTCTCTGGCCCTGCCAGCTGTTCTGGGGTTGGCTGCCAGGCTCCTCCAGTCCCTCTGCCAAGGAAGCCACCTCGCTCTCCCCTACAGGACAGCCAATCTGCGCAGGAAAAATCACCAAGTATCCAATAGGAAAAGGAGCAGAAGCAAGCCAGGGTGGACATACGGATCACATGCAAAACGCAGAGGCAAATACCTGCATGTGAAGCCTGCAATTCCTTGCCTAAGTCCAGGCCCTCCCCAACCCCTGCCGATTCTACCTCAGAAGCGGTTCTCCATTATGGCACTCCATACCCGCTATCTCCTCAGAAAAACAGCCAAGGACTTCCTACACGATTCCATACAAATCCTTAACACAAGACTTTTCTCAACCTGGCCTCAACTCACCTTCCCAGCCTCTCCCTCCTGGCCTGGGGAGAGCCCCTGCCAAGTGGAGCTAAGTCCCTATTCCACACCTTTGCACAGCTAGTTCCTTCAGCACAGAATCCCTTCCCACATGCCTCTGCCTGGTGAACTCCTATGGATCCTTCAATACCCAGCTGAGAAATGCTCCTGTTCTGTGGACTGGCCTCTGTGGTGGGAATCAGGTCCTAAAGTCAGTACATCACAAGTAAACTGCCCACAGTCAATATCACCCTTGACTAGATACACCTTTAGATAGAGTGCCTAAGCACTGTCCCAGACATTCTCCAGGTTTGAACTCATTTAACCCTCACATCTGTGCCAGACTGTATTTCTAGAGATGTCTGCAGCCATATCTCCCACCCCACATGCTCTTCTTAAAATGTAACTTTGACACTCTTCCCATGGAGAGGGAGATATGGCTGCAGACCCTCCACTTGAATCTGGGAGGCCTGTGACTAATGGCGGCAGTGACTCTGAGTGACTTCCAGGGCCAGGTCATCACAGGTGAACTCTCCTGCTGGAGCCCTGTGTCACCACATTTGTCTGACTGCTCCTTGGCGGCCATACTGTGAGGAAGCCCAAACAAGCCCCCAGGGAGAAACCACATGGAGAAGTCCTGAGACTACCGGGAAAGAAAGAAAAGCTTGGCCAACCCTCAGCCGCTCCAGATCACCACTATTCCAGCTCCAACCACAATAAGAAGTAACTACACAAGAACCTCTGAGCCAGAATCATTCAGATGAAACCATCTCAAACTTCTGACGCATAGAAACTGTGAGATAATACAATGGTTATTGTCTAAAATCAGTAGGTTTGGGGGTGATTTGTTGCACAATAACAGTAACTGGAAGAACAATTCTATAAAGTAAGAAATATTGTCCCTACTTTAGGGAAGAGGCATCCAAGGCACAGAGAGGCTAAGCGACTTTCTAGAAATGGCAGAACCAGGATTTGAACTCAGGCAGTTTAGCCCCAGAACCCACCCTATTCACTCCTATACCATATTAACTCCTCCCGGGTCTGACTGGTCTTCTGAAGCCACATCAAGGCACAGGGAAAGGTTGTTAAATAAATGACTGAAGGAAGGAATAAGCAAATGACTAGCTGATTGAGTGAGGGAAAGCAGTGAATGAGCAATCAGATGTCATACGAGGACCTTACACAAGCCTGCATGGGGCAAATGAGCCTGACATGAGACGCTCATCTCTGGGGGAGCTAACTGTCCACAGCCTGAGAAAAGTCAGGAGAAAAGAGAAGCCTGGCAGATGCCCCCTGCCTCTGGATTTTCCTGAGAGGCTCCCTGCTCTCTGCCTCTGCTAACCCCGAATGTTGCAGGATTAGTCGCAGCCACTGGGGAGCCAATCTCCCCTAAGGACAGGGACTGTGGGCCCTAGGGGCTGCAGTGGGAAAGCCCCCAAGCTGAGAGGCTGAAGACCTGGGTTTCAATCCTGGCACAGCCGTTGACTGGCTGTGCGAGCCCTCTCTGGGCCCAGGTGCTCTCCAGCTCCAATATCCTAAAACTCATCAGCTGCTGAGCTGGCGTCATATCATTGATGGGGGTCAAGGGGGAGCTGTGGGCATACGGATCCTATAACCCATAGACAAAAGTGATCCATCCTCAGGAGGGATTTGGACAACGAGAATGAGTCCCACCTCCCACTCGCTGTGAGCCTGCTATGTGCCGGTGTTTTTACAGGCACGATTTCTAATCCCTGCAGCAACTCTACCAGGCACAGCTGTAGGTGAGGACAGACTTTGACTCACAGCTAAAGTGATGCAGGAGGCTGGGATCCAACCCTGGCCCTTTCAACTTCAAACTCCAATGCTTGGGAAGAGAGAGGGATTCGAGTGGGAGGAAGTCCAGGAGGGCTTTGCGGAAGAGAGGGCATTTGCACTGGGCATTATGGACAGAAGCTTGGACCTTCGGCTTCCGCCTGCCTCCCTCCTCCCAGGACCCAGGTGACTCCATTCCCAGCCTGCTCTCCAGACCGCTGCACTAAAGCTGTGCCCCACAGAGCAGTGGGAGGCAAGGAGGGACTTCCTGAAAACCTACTCTGTGCTCCCAGGGCCACTCACTGTGTAACCATGGACCAAACCCAGTTCTTCTGGGGCCTCAGTCTTCCCATCTGTACAATGAGGGAGTGATTTAGGTTCTAACATATCCTTTCAATTCTCACACTAGGAATAACCTCGAAGGGTGCGGGAGAGGTGACCAGCAGCAAGGGGTAATAGGACACTCCCTGGTCGAAAGGCGAGGAATCTAGAGCTGTAGCCTCATGACATTGCCCAGAGCAGATTCTGCCCACTTGAGAGCAGAGCAGTCTAAGGCCCAAGGAGGTTTGGTTTAATTCAAACTCAACGAGCGGCTGCCTGTGCTTACTTACGGGGAAAGACCCCATTTTACAGAAGAGAAAGTGCAGGCTTAGAGGCATTAGATTACTTGCCCCAGTCACCGACTTGTTTGAGAAAGGGTCGTGATTCTTCCTCCCAACCCAGGGCTGTTTCCCCTGCTCCCCGCTGCCAAAATTGGAAAACACTCTGGCATGAGGCACAGCATGACTCACCGCAGCAAAAGAGACAGAACCCTTCATGCTCAGAGCTCTTTCCAAGAATTCTGACTCGCACATCTTCTCGACTCTCAAGAATCCTCAGTTTCTCCCTCACAAGCTTTGCCCTTAGGCTGGCCAGGTGGGACAGCCCTGGGTTCTAATCCCAGCTCTGCCATGCACATGCTGTGTCTGAATGTCTCCTCTGCCTCGGGGTGGGGGGGCGGGTAAGGACCCCCCCTCGCAGCGCCCTGGTGAGGGTGAGCTGGGGCAGGGGCACAAAAAGCTGAGCCCAGGGCCTGGAATACAGTAGGCACTCAATAATCCATTCTCTTCCTTCTGACGAATCCAATTTTATCCACCTGTTCATTCCTGTGAGGCCCGTTTGTTTGTTTGGACTCTTCCCAGAGGAGGTTTTCCCCCAGGAACACTGGGTGAAGTTCCCCAGCCAGCCCCGGGGAGGAAGCCCTGAGCCTCCAGCTTGATGGTAAAAGTACAAATCATCACATGGAAATGAGGGCAAAATCCCAGGAACCCCCAGATGCCACCCCTGCACCCCTCAATCGCCCTCCTCTCCTCCACCAAGAAATGCCACCCGGGCCCTGGCTGGAAGCCTTGATATGATCAGGCTGCTACTTAAGTCTCATGAGGCCTGCTCTCCTTAGCTGAGCAGAGGCCTGGTTCCTTCCCAGCTGCCCGTTAGTGCTAGGCAGCCCCAGGCCCGCCAATGCCAGCCATGGCGATGGGGTGGGGGTCAATCTCTGGTGGGTCAAGTTCATCCAGGTGGGCGGACACGACCACAACCACAGGAAGTGGGGGGGGGGGTCGGCAGATGGACCTGACCTTCCTGAGGCCTCAGCCCACACGGAGGGGCTGGGGAATGGTGAGTCCGCTGCCACCGGGGCATTCGAAGGATCTGCAGAGGGGCTTTCTGGGCTGGACGGAAGTCAAGGTCACGCCCAAGTCCAGTACGGTCTTTTGAAACCCAGAGTCTTGGTTTCAAAAGGCCTAAGAATCTACGGCTCCATGATCCAGCACTTCCAGATTTGGGGTACAAAGATTCCACGGTTCCAAAGGACCAAGGTTCCAAGACACGAACAAAGACTGGAGGCCGGGCTTAGTGTGGGCCCCTACACCCCATTCCCTTTTCCTCAAACCTGGGCTCAGGCAGGAGAGTGGCATATACAGCCCAGATGGCACCCTTCCTCCCCTGATCTGATGGGGGCAGGAATTCCTGGGGAACTTCTGGGGGCTCTAGGAGAAGCGGGAGAAAGAGGAGGGGATGAGCCAAAGCTGTCCTGAGACCCGCCGATGTCAGACACTGCTGGGCCAGGGCTGCCCCTCGTCCTCTCCTCCACACCAGCAGGGCCAGCATCGCTCCAAGGCCACAGGCCGGACAGCGCAGGAGCTGGGGTGAGAAGCCCAGGCCTGGCTTCTGAGGTCGTTCCTCACCTCACAGTGCTTGCTTGAGGCCACAGCTTCCTGTGACCAGCACTTCCAACATCCTCCTGAAGAGGGAATAACAGAAGTCCAGAGATAGGATGGTCAGGTACTCAAGGTCACACAGGGAATTGATGGCAAAGCCAGGGAGAACTGCTCCGAGGCTGGGGGAGCACTGACTGCCCCCGGTCCCCTGGCCAGGTCCCCACCACTAACTCTCCTCTGGATTCCTTCTGTCACCCGCCCAGCACCGGAGCTCCTAGGGCAGGGCTGCCTCCTGCTCCCCTGGTCCCCCAGTCTCAGGACACAGGGGGTCTGCACGGTCGACTGAGAGCTGAGCAGTGAGCCAGGGGTAGGAGGGTGGATCCCAGCCTGAGTCCCTCGCATCCTCACATCCTGGCCGAGGCTGGCCAGCTGAACACACACACCGTCTGGCAAGGGCTGACCCTGCCATGTGTCAGCAACAATCAGAGGCTAATTAAACAGCTGTCCCATTAAGGAAAGCCAATTAGGTTCCACATGGCTGGTCATGACAGAGCTTGATGGTTCCCCAAATGGGTATCGATTCTTGGCTTCCTGAGCACTTGGCCTGCATCCCAAACCACCCACCCCCAGGCTCTTCAAAGTACCTACTATGTGTCAGTGGATTAGTTCTCGTCTGCTCCTCATAACAACTTCCATTCTACAGAGGAGGAAACTGAGGGTCAGAGAAAACCGGGGACTCCCCCAGGGCCATGGCTAATAATGGCAGAGTCAGACCACCCATCCACGTCTGTTTGGCTCTAGAGCTTTATCTGGCCCCAGGGGAAAGGTCAACAAACACCCAGGTGTCAGAGACTCCTCTGCTGGGGTCATAATATAGAATTTGTCCAAGCTGCACCAACCATTTCAAGGAGCTGAAGAGAAGAATTCCACTTTCCTGCTTACAGAGGCCACAGATCAAGCATGTAAAAACTTCCAAGTCCTTGGCTCTGGGCTGGAATTAGATCCTCTCTGCGAATCAATGGCCTACTATGTACCAGGCACCCAACCGGGTGTCCCTCCCACTGGGCTCTCTGATTTGACCTCACAGAAGCCCTGTGAGGTTGGCCTTCTCATCCCCCTTCCGGTGAGGCCAGCTGACACCACGAGATGCTACATCAGAAACCCCAGGAGTGGAGCCGGACAGGAAGCCAGGTGTGTCTGATTTCGGCTGAGGGAGGCATAAGTTGATGTTCTTATTCTGGGTTCTTTTTTCTATAAACTGCTTATGTTCGTGTCGACACAGCCCTGGGCCCTTCTCCCTGCCCCCACCCCATCCTCATGCCAGTCCATGCAGAGGAAGCATCTGTGATGCCTCCAGGTGCCAGCCCAGCCCAGCTGTCCCCCCACCACACCCCAGGCCCCAGCCGGGCCACGACACCATCTGGCAGCCGCTCAGGGCCAAGGGCATCTCCGTCTGGGCAGGGGTGGTTCTCTATTCCAGCTGCAGGCTCCCCAGAGTGGGTGCCCAGGCTCTGCTGGAAATAAAGCAGCTAAAGCAGCATCCACACCTGAGCTCTGAGTCGCCCCACCTGACACCTCTTGGCACCAATTGCGAAGTGGAAGGGATGAAGAGGAGCTGCTTTGCTCTGTCCCTCGGGCCCTATGGACAAGCCCCGTGATACCCAGAGCCCGGGATGTGGCCGGGCCCTATTGGACCCAGCCCACAAGCAGAGCAGATACGTTGGGGTAGGGGAAGGAATAGCTCCTGACATCTTCTCCCCACCCCTCCCCAGAGGCCAGGCCCCAGAACTCTGCAGGCCTCTGGGTTGCAGCCAGGGAGAGGGAAGTATCTGGTTTCAGGCCCTGATGGACCTGGCAGGAGGGGCAGCTGCCATTTCTCCTCCTTTTCAGAAGCGCACAGCCAGAGGAATGCAGACACACAGCCTTAGCCTGCGCATGCAACTTGTGCATAATTCACGGGCTCCTACCACTCTGGCCTGGATAAAATGTACCCAGTAAGAGAAGCCTGCGGGGAGAATAGTGAGCCGCTGCCAGAAAGCACTTCCCAGAAAGGAGGTGAATGGGTCAAAGACCAGAAATCAGACAAATAAATATTATTGACGACAAGAAGTATTTACAGATGTATGGGGTAAGTTAGTTTCCAATAGCCTTTAACTAACTTCATCTCACTGGATCCCCCAAAAGCCCCATGTGGGAGTTACTATTTCCCCATTTTACAGATGAGGAAACTAAGGCTCAGAGGTTAAGTAACTTGCCCATTTTCACATAGATGGAGAAGGCAGAACCTATCCCAAAGCATGACTTCCTACCCTGCACCAAACAGCTGCATGCACACAACCCCAACCCCAGCCTGGCTCAAACCACACCCCCCATCCCCACCCCTAGTATACACACGGTCTGGGCCCATAAAAGAGCTAACAGGACACCAGGGCATTTTACACTGGGCTCAGCAGGCCGGCTGCTGAAGGAAGAGAGAATGAGCTATGAATTCCTCATAGGGGAGAACCTGACCTTGGCCCCAGGGAGCCTCTGGGCCCTGACCAGCTGGGACAGTGGGAAGGGACAGTGAGGTTGGTTCAGTGTGACAGCCAAGGATTCTTCAGAGGCCTTTACTGCAGGAAGGGACAGGCTAGGTGTCCTTGCCTGAAAGTAGATATGCAGAGTCCGAGGCCCAGAGAGGGGAAGGGGCTTGTCTAAGGTCCCACAGTAGAAGAGTCCACTCCATCCACAGACACCGACTGCACACCAGCCAAGCATGGTGCCAGGAGCTGGGGATGCAGGGACGTGCTCCCAGTCCTCAAGGTGCTCTCCCTCAGGTGGGGACCCACTCAGCTGGCATTTGGGGCCCCGCGACCACCCCAGCCAGCTTCTCCAGCCCCATCTCCAACCACGAATCTTCCAGTGTCCTGAAGATGCAGTCCAGTGCCTTCCCAGCCCTGTGCCTTGGCTCCTGCCGTCGCTCTTCCAGGAATGCCCTTCCCTGCTTGCCGGAGCCTGCCTCCCTGACCCTCACCTCTGCTCTTCTTTGTGCGCCTCACCCGAGGGCTCCCCGGCCCTCAAGCTCTGGCTGATGGATTCTAGAAAGGTGACTTCCTCCTCCCTCCCTCCCTCCCTCCCTCCCTCCCTCCCTCCCTCCCTCCCTCCCTCCCTCCCTCCGTCCCTCCCTCCCTCCTTCCTCTGAGGCTTCCCACACTCCCAACCTCCCTGGTGCACTCTGCTTGAAGGAATTGTTCCTGGAACTGTCTCATTCGCTCCCCTCGGATGTCAGGACCTTAGGAGCCCGTCTTGAGTGGGGGCTCAGAAAAGCTCCGCTGAATCCACCCACCCACCACGGAGGCCTAGAACAATTAGAATCACTTACTCCTTGTAAGACTTGCCTTTGGATTTCTTTAAAAACCATCAGTGGGCAAATGAAATGGGAGGCTCTTAGACTTATCTCGGCATTTCCACGGTGCTGGCTCTGGAGCCTGGTGCACGGCTGGTGCCTGAGGAATCTTCGTTTGGTGGATGAAGGATAAAATGATCTCCGCCTTCCACTTCCTCCTGCAGCCAGAAATCCTACCACTATTACCCAGTCTTCCCTGGGGCTCGAAAATGCTCCCTGTGAGCCTCTCTCAAAATGCAAACAGCCCTGGGCCAAGAAACAGCACTAGCTGGAAGTTCCCACTTGCAAACTGGGAGAGTGAGGGTTTGTCAGATCAGCTTTTCCCAAAGTGCTTTCTTTAGATGCCCTATGAAGGAGGAGTTACATAGTCAAACACATCCAGATTCAAAAAGGGGGGACTGCGCACCGCGCCACCCGTTGGGGATCCCTCATTCACATTAACGCAATAAAGGCTCTGAGCTCATTATGTGATCTGGCATTTTCCAAATCTGCAGGTGCACGTGTCCCAGAATCTATTACCATCCCAGGGAATGAGGGCTCCTCAGAGCACAGTTTGGGAAGTGTGGCCCGGACAGCGTACCCCGGATCTGCTTCAGGACAAGGCCTAAACAGTACAGGGTGTTTGCAGGCTGGCACCCTGCCGAAGCCACACTTCCTTGTGCTGACTGTTCTACAGAGGAAGAAGGTCTGACCCAAGCCACCACAGACAATCTTCTGTGACAAAGGAAATGAATGAGGCATCAGACAGCTTGCACATGGAGCATGAAGGACAGAAAAAGTAACAGGCCAGGCTAGAGAGCTGAGTCCCAATGGCAAGTCTGCTGTTCATGGCAGGTCACTAGGTGGAAGGCCTCTTGCTGCTGAGTTTTGCTTTTCTTGTCTGCAAAATGGGGATAATGTCATTTTCAGGGCAGTGATGGTGATTCAGCGTGGCAACGTGCACAGAAGTAGCTTATAAACTATGAAGTGTTGTACCAGTATTTGCCATGTCCATCACGACATGTCCTCCTGCATCGTAAGGACGGGGTGGTCATGTCTTGATTGAGCACAAACAGCAGCAATTGGGGTTAATTGTTCAATTGGGGTTAATGAATGAATGATGAATCCCCAGTCAGGGTCAGGCTCATCAATGGTTAACTGAGTAGATATGAATGAATGAATGAACGAACCAATTCTAATAAACTTAATTGTCCCACTTCTTAGTCCCCAGTTCCTAGAAGCAGCAAATTAGGAGGGGGAAACATGCACACCCAGAAGCAGGAGGGGAGAAGAAAGCAGTGCCAGGCTGCTGGAGGCAGGTATGGGCAGGAGAATGACGGGACAGAGAGGGAGGAACCAGAAGCCACCCAAGGCAGAAACTAAAGCTGAACTTGTGCAGCAGCCGAGGTCCCTGCGGCCTACAGGTCTCGGCATTCCCCAGCAAAGCAGGTGGTGCTCACAGGCCCATCCTTGAGAGGTGAATCATGGGCAGAGAAAGGAAGTGATCGACCCTTTTCACAAACGCCTAGGGAGCAAAAGGAAGCCTTAGGGACATGAGGCTTGCCTATCAATTCATCAACATATTCATGTACAGGACAAGTATTTTAAAAGCACCTACTGTGTGCCAGGAGAGTGCTGTTAGGCACTGAGAAATACAACGCCATGTCAGACAGCATTATCCAGGGAAGATAATGTGTTGGAGCACTTGAGGGCAGAAAGAGAGGTGCTGTAGAAAGAAATGCCTGGACAGGAAGGCAGGAGAGACCATCTAAATTGCCCCATGATCTCAGAAAGTCACCGTCTTCTCCAAGCCTTCCTCTTCCCATCCAAAAAGGGGGGCTGATAATACAAGCCATGAAAGTGACTAGACTACACCAGCCAGCAAGTGAGCTATTTGTTGTATTTTTACTGTTCTTTTCACAGGTGAGCAAACTGAGGCTCGTGGTTACTAACTTGCCTGAGCTCAGAGAGTTGGTGGGAGTCAGGATTTAAACCCAGGTTTTCCTGATCCCAGAGCTCCCCTTCCCGCCCTCCCAAACGAGACCCACCTGCCTTCCTCCAGGTTGCCGGGAGTGTTCGGTGACATCGCGGGTATAAAAAGCACTTTGTAAAGTTAAACTATTTTGTGTTCAAAGCCACAAGAAAGATGTCTTGATTTCTCCATGAAACCGAACCTGAAGTTCACAGGGGCATTTAGAACTGGCCTGGGCCCTGGGTCTCCTCTGTCCCCTGGCCCATGTCCTCTCAGAGAAAGTGACCCGGCGGTCCCAGGCACCCAACTAGCCCGCCACGGCCTGCAACAGGGCCCCTTGGTGAGCGCAGCAGCCCCGGAGAGCAGGGTTCCTCCGAGTCGCCCCTTCCCAGGCCAGAGGGTGGCCTCACCTGTGACCACCTCACTCTCCTGCACGCCACCCCTGCCAAGGCCCCAGAGGGCATGGGCCTGCGTGGGTGCCATAGATGGCTATGTGGCATCGGAGAGCTCAGGGCCCCTTGTCACTCCCCGCCGACAGGGAGCCTTGGACTGGTCATCTCACCTCTCCAAGCCTCAGATTTCCCAGCCATAAGGTAAGGGATTAAGACCCCCATGTGGGAAAGGGTCTACTCAGAGAAGGGACGCAACAAATGGTGACTGACCTTCAGTTGGATGAATTTATCTGGGTGGGTAGGGAAAGAAGTTCCAGGCTCCAGGCTCTTGGAATCTTGGAATCCCTAGCCTGGGGAGGAAGTACTACCCCATCCTCCAGGATTCCCCCATCTAACCTTCATCTCACAGTCTGTCCTCCAGAGCCCTGGTCTGAGAGGTGGACTCAGCTTCTACCACCATCAGCCACCAGCAGGACCTAATGTGCCACTTTCCCAGGTCAGCCGGGGAAGTGGCACATTCCAGGGGTCAAAGGCCGATGTGGGCCCAGGGCTGCCCTAGAGCTGCTGCCAGCTGCCCAGCGCTAAGGAGAGTGTATACAGCAGCTACACCAGGCCGGCTTAGGGCTGGACCCGCTGCTCTGTGTACCTGCGCTCACCTGACACCAGCCTGCCCGAGACCTTTGCCCAACTCCTGAGATAAGACTGTCTCTTGGCAAGGACCCCCTGGAAGCCACCTGCAGCCTGCTTTGGGGGAGGAGGCATGGCCTAAGGCAGGCCCCTTGGGTTCCTGACTTCCCCTCTGTAGCCATGGGGTGATCGGAAAACACAGAGGCAGGCAAGCCTGACTTGTCCCAGCCATAGTCAGCTCTTGGCATCTCACTGACCCAGCCCTCTACAGACCTTATTCCCATTTCATGGATGGGAAAACAGAGGCTCTGAGAAGTTAAGTCTTTTGCTCATAGTCAAAAAGGCGACAAGAAACTGAGCCAGGACTCAAAACCATGCCTGCCTTACTCCAGAAGCCAGGTATTTTCCCCACCCTATTATTCTACCTTTTGAATACCTCCCATGTGCTCTGGCACCCTGCACGCCTTCATGCCCTGACTGCAGACGCTGTGGTCATGCCCCCTTGCCTTATGCTTATTCTAGAACCCCTTTCCAGTTCAGTTAGGACCAGCTGAGGTCTTAACCTGCCTTCAAGACCCATGTCAAACACCCCCCTTTCCAAGAAGCCTTCCCTGATTTCTCTCATTCTCCTCTGAGCACCTCCATTTTTGCCCATTTCCTGCTCACAGCTGCCCAGCCTGTGCCCTGATCGCCACCCTGCCACCTTCCACAGCTCCCAGCACAGACTCTGGGGCAGAACTTGGGGACATCTAGTCCAACCTCCTTCTTATGCAGACAGGAAAACTGAGGCTTGTATGAGAGGTCACTCTCACAGGATGTGGTTTGTGGGAGAGGACTCAGGGGACTTAGCTGACAGGTGAGTGTCAACAAAGTGGCAAGGCTGCAGAAAACTCACTGGAGCAGAGTGTGGACTGAGGGAGGTGAGGGCCCCGGTTCCGTGGCTGGTCCGGCCGCCTGCTGGGCTCTGGGCCCCCCGGCACAGGAATGGCTCTCGTGAGTGGGCCCTTTCCCCTCACTAGGAACTGTTCTAAGCATTGACCTTTCTTGACCCATTTAATCTTCCCAACAACCCTAGGGGGCTCTCTCTGCCATTATCCCCATTTCAAAGACGAGGACACAGAGGCATGGAGAGTTGGGGCACACTATGAAGCTTCCCGACTATATTAAACGGTGGAGTCAGAATTTCAGGAGCAAGTCTGGTTCCCAGGCTGTGCTCTAACTACCTCCCAGGTGCTCCCAGGAGGGAGAACACTCAGGGCCAGGGGTCCTCTGAAGACAGGTGGGGTCCAGGGTACCAATGTGGGTGCTAAGGCATCCCTGGTGAGATGAAGGAGGAGAGGTGAACACCCCTAGAAGCTGTCCCCCAAGGGGACTCTGACAGCTGGAATGCTTTGGTTGACCTTTCGGTAGAGGCTGAGTCCCTCTTCCTTAAGGGGTATGTCCAGGAACAAATGACCCTGAAACGGCATACAAAGGAGGGCAAGGCCAGTGCACCCCGCAGCTTCTGGTGGCAGAGTGAGGAACCTTTCCAGTTGCCTCTCCAGGTCTGCTGTCCACCTGCTTGGGACCCCAGAGCTGACCTCCACGGACTGCCCTGGGCTCCACGATGTTGGCTTCCAGGGAGGTTAATCCAAGAAGCACCAACGGGACTGGAGGAAGGAGGAAAGCGAGATGAGGTTTTATCTCCCTGCTAGGTCTCCTGGGCTGGCTGGGTCCCTCCACTGAAGGCTACACTCCTGCTCCCCACCTCCTCCACTTGCCCCTTTGGGTCTGGGCAGTGACTGCCCCCAGTTGCTGCTGGCCCCGGCACTGCACCCTCCTTTGCTGGCTCTCCAGACTTCTACAGCCTGTGCAGTTCACCCAGGACTCATCCATCCCCTTCTCTGCTTGGTCCAGGGCAGAGGAGTAGGCGAGGAGACCAAGCACTGCCACCACTGCTCCCCTTCCAGTCTTCCCCCGAAGAGCCAACAGACCCTCCTGTAAATACACAATGAACAGATTCTAAAGAACAGCAGTTTGTAGGGCTGCACATTACGAGATGTCCAGGCACTCGCCGTGTCAGCCTGGGCCTGGCTGAGGCCACGGTGCAGGATGGGGTGAGGCATGGGGCAGGGGCTCTGGGCTCAGACCTGTGAGGGGCTCGGCCTGGGAAGGGAGGGGCAGAGGCAGAACCTGGCTCCTTACTGCTCACCTACTGTAACACAGGCACTGAGCTTCCACACCAAACACCTCCTCTGCTTCTCAGAACAACCCAAGGCAGTCAGTCCTACTTGTGCATTCTACAGAAGAGGAAACTGCTGCTTAGAGATGAAATGGCTCGTCCAGGGTCATATTGATGGTAAGTGACAAAGCCTGGACTCAAACGCAGGTTCTTCTGTCTCCAAAACCCATCCTGGTAACTACACTGAACTACTTTTTATAGAACTGGCTCACAAGAGGCAGCCGACATGAGTGGAGCTGATTATCAGCGAGCGCCTGCACACAGGCCGCAGTGTCCTCCCAACACCCTCCTCTGGAGAAAAAAAAAAGCTCTGACATTCTTCAGTTCTCCCAGGTGGGACAGGGGCCCCAAGCAGGCGGTGCAGTTGGGTATCCAGACTGGAAAAACAAGCAGATTCAGACAAAGCATCATTGTTAAGGAGAGTTGGACACTTTGGCCATTAAAACAAAACTAAGCGAAAGACCATGCTTGCTGCCCCTTCTCACCTGCTACTGTGGAGGAGGGGAGTGTGCAGGGCCCTAAGATCCCTGTCCCCACCAGTCCCGATCCCTGAGACCTGGGGGCAGCTGGCTGAGGTGGTGGGAAGAGCCCTGCATGGGGAGTCTGGTATCTGAATCAAATTCTGCTCTGCCGCTCTTTCAGTGACTTTTACTGAGCACTGATGACGCTGGTGCTTTCTATGCATGGCTCCCTGTGGTGCCTACAGCCCTTTCAGACAGAGATCATTATTATTCTTATTTTTCAGATGAAGAAACCGTTCAGAGAAGACACCCAAGCAAGGAGCAGAGAGATGGTGGAACCCAGGTTTATCAGATCACAGAGCCTTTCCACTCTCTCTCATTCTGCAGGCAGGGAAGGCAATACCATAGAGGAAGGAAGTAGCCTCGGAGGGAATGAGGAAGACGTACCAGTGTCCTCTTGGGTACGCTGCAGGAAGCAAGCCGCAGAGGGCAGGCAGGTGGGCCACACTTGTGATTCTCAAACTTAGCTGTACATTGAAACCACCTGGAGAGCGTCCAAAACTACTGCTGCCTGGATCTCATCCCAGAGATTCTTGGGTGGGGCCTAGGCAGGATTTTTTTTTTTTTAAGTATTTTAAGTGACTCTAATGTGCAGCAAAGTTTGAGAGCCATGGGTCTAGATGCCCACTAAAGCCCCTCCTACCTCAGAAGCTCCCCAGCTCACACCTCTTTAAGGAAAGAAGAGATCTATTATCCTGATCCCATTTTACAAGAGGGGGGAAACCCAGGCAAGATCAAAGGGATGAGGACGTGTCCTCGAAGTCCCACAGCCAGCCACAAGTGGAGGCAGCATGAGGGGACCCCTGACTTCAGGATGCTCCTGAGGTGAGCCCCTTTAAAGTGACTTGGGGAGGAGGTGGAGGTCTTGGCTCCCTCAACAGTGGGAGAAAACTTTCTCTTGGAGCCTCCTGGGTGGGGGGGTGAGAGGAATTCTTCCCAGCATTTTTCTTTAAGAGCCCACTCATTTAAAAGCTGAGCAGCTGCAGGATGGATGCTGGAGGACCACCTCTGTCTGCTGGCGTGCCTGGGGAGCAAGGAGATAAAAGAACTCGATGCAAGGCCTGTTTACCCTTTTCCTGCAGGAGGTTTGGTCCTGAGCCTGGGAAGAGCTGGGACTCTCAGACCAGTGGCCTGCACTTCCTCCCCACCTGCCTTCTTGCCCTCCTTATGCCCTCAAAGCAGAATGTCACAGATGGGGAGACAGTATGGGATGGTGAGCAGAGGGAGGCCTATGATTCCAGGCAGTCCTGGGTCAGCCCAAACTCCATCCCACACTGGCTATATGACCTCAAACAGAAACCGATCCTCTCCAAGTTCGTTCATAGTGCTGACTTCACAGTGGTGCTTGGGAGGGGTACATGATACTTCCAAACTCAACTCTAGGAGCACCCCCCTCCAGGAAGCCTTCCCTGATTGCCCACCCCTAGCACTGGGCAAGCCCAGCTTTTGGCCTTTCCTGTCACACATTCTGTGTTACCACTGCTTCTGTTTCCACCCCTCCTTATCAGGCTATTCATTCATCCATTTCACAGAGCAGCTGCCCTCTGCCTGGGATTCATTCCACACACCTTTCCTGGGCATCTGTTCTCTTTCAAATGTTCTGCTGGGTGCTGGAGATACAGATAAAAAACAGCTAACATTCATTGAGTGCCTATCATGTGCTCGGCAGTTTTCTGAGTGCTTTACATATATTAACTCACTAAATCCTTACAACCACCTATGATGAAGTAGGTACTGTAACAGTCCCCATTACATAGTCGGGAAACTGAGGTTAACCACCTGCCAAAGTCAAAGTCACACACCAGTAAAAGAAAAAGCAGGATTCAAATTCCACTCCACACCACCATGCACAGACGTCAGTGGGACTGCCTCTGCCTCAGGAGCCCACTTTTCATAATTTGGAAGTTTTGAATCTGAGTGTTTACTAGTTTAATGTCTACTTCCCCCACAGACCAAAATCTTCAAACACGTAACTGTGTGTGTGTTTGAGAGAGAGAGAGGCAGAGACAGACACCCAGAGATAGAGACAGATTGAGAGAGGCACCCTTAAGGAAGGACTCAAACTCTCTGCCAGCATCCTCTGCCTGGAGCCCGAACAGCTCCTCCCAACTGGGCTCCACCTGCTGCTCGGGCTCGAGAAGAAAACCCCGTCCCTCGACATCCAGTCTGCCCCCCAGCCCTGAACCTAACTCAGAGGCCCCTTGAGTTTGCCAGCTGCCTGCTCACACCCTCTGCAAAATCCCATCTGACACGCGGAAGTCCTCCCCAGGCGGCAAAGTGTCCTCCCACAGACAGTGCTCCCTGCCACTGAGCACGCCCTCCCAGCAGGCAGCACTTGCTGGCCTCTTCATTCAGCTTCTTCCTGAGTCACTTGTTCACGAAGCCACCGAGGGGACGGGCAAGGGGACTCATGTCAACAGAGTGCCCGCCTGTGGGCCAGGCCCGTGCGGGTGCCTCACTCCCACCCTCTCATTTAACCCTCGCAATATGTTATTACCAGCCCCATTTTACAGGGAGGGACACAAAAGGGCAAACGCTGAGCGACTTGCCCAAAGGCTGACACTGTCCCCACTGACCTGCTTGCAACATTCTGCCAGGGTGGCTGCTGCGCACTTGAGGAAAGGGGAGAATTGGGAGGGGGAGGGGACACAGAGTCTACTTCTGACAACTGGCAAGGGAAACCGAGGACACAGCCCCAGTCCTCAGACCAGGTACCACAGGTGGAGGCTGCGGGTTAGAGCAGGAGGCTGGGACATGCCTGCTTGGGAGGGGTCAGGAAGCTTCTAGGAGGAGATACCTTCAGGCCTGGTTGGCTCCTCACTGCCCCCCTCCCACAACCACAGCAGGAGAAAGGGCAAGCCTTAGCCTACAAAGTGCTGGCGCCCGTGGGTGCTTGCCACCACCCTGCAAGCTGCATAGGGAAAAGCCGTCTGCCCTGCCAGCTGCCCTGCCAGTGACCCCGCTGTGGCAGGGCCGGCCTGTCTCCAGCCAGCCAGCCTGACCTGGCCCAGCCGGCTCCCAATCACAGGGTCTCCTCTGCCCAGCTAATGACCATGCTGCCTGCAGCCCACGCCGCAGCCCTCCTTTTCGGGGTGAGGCAGCAGCTAACCACAGAGCCTGCTAGCCCAGACAGCAGCGGGGCCAAAAATCACAGCTGCCTGTCACACCACATCCTCTGGCCTTGGTGTTGTGGTCTCCTCCTCCTCTTCCAGGGTCATGAAGGACACTGCAGAAAGCTGAAGTGACAGTGGGGTTCGGACACCAACCTGCTCACTGTACACATGGGGAAACAGAGAGAGGGGCTGATTCACCCAACGTTACACAGTCATTAGTGCAGAGCTGAGAGACCCTGGCACCAGCCGAGGGGTTCCATCCTGGGCCCCATGCTGACTCCAGCACTGCCCTTCCTTAGCTTAAGAGGAAGGCTCTTTTCTAGACTTTTGACATGTAAAATATGCTCTTGTTGAAGCTGAGGAGACAGGACATTTCCCATAAGCTGTCTAGGCAACGTTCAGTCCCAGATAGGAAAGCAGATTTCCAGTTCACACAGACATGGGCTAGACTCCCTACTCCCCACTCTCTAGCTGTGTGACCTTGGGTGAGACACTGCCCCTCTCTGAGCCCCAGTTTCTGGGAGACAACAGTAGCCACTCCTTGAGTTGTTGTGAATGAGAGTTTCTGTAAAGCACTCTGCACAATGCCTGGCTCATAATAAGTCCTCAAGAGGTTGTGCTGAGCGCTGAGCTGGAGATCCAGGCAGCTGCTCCTGTGGACAAAGCCTTGAAGCCCAACTAGGAGCCGGGACTTCATCTTCCAGGCAACCAGGAGCCACAGGGGGATCTGGGTGGTGGCTCCACAATGTCTCCTGAAATGTGAATTCTGCCTGAAGTTCAAGATCCTCTATCGTCCGGTCATGTACCCCTCTTCTCTACACTCCTCACGCCCAGGGTCACTGCCCCGCAGTCCTCCCCACCTCTCTGCTTACGATACCATCCCATTTGCCAGCCACCCCCCTCCACCCGGCCCTCCATAAAGCACTCCCTGGTTATGTTCATAATGAAGGTCCCCTTTGCTAAGTAACTGTCATGTTATATACTCTACATATGCGACCTCAAGGTCACTCATAACAACCCTGGGAAGTGGGTATCCCTACCCTTATTTTACAGACCTGGTGGGGTCAGGTGTCTTGCCCACCATCTCACAGCCAGGATGCAACCCCGAGACTGACGTTACTCTGTAGCTAGCTGCCTCTACCTTTGCCTGACACCTTCCTCTTGAGGAAGACTTCCTGGTTCAAAGACCTCTCCCTACCATGCCCCACCCTGCATCCTTACCTTTACTGCCCCCCCCTCACCTCCCAGTTGGGACCCGAAGCCCAGAGTTTGATCTGGCTCTGCTAGCCCAGTTCCCATTGTCTCACACCCCGCCCCCAACAGGAAAGAGCCGGGTTCATAAGTCACTTTCTCCTCGTCCCATCCCCCCACTGCCGCTCCCACCCAGCCCCCACCCCACATCCAAGAGCACTGGCAGGATCCGCCCACCTCCTCTGGTGGGCTCCAGAAGCTCAGCTGAGCATGGAGCACTTTCCCCAGCCTGCCTCCCAGAGTGGGGGGAGCAATAAATAATTTACTGTACCTTTGTGTTAAAGGAGGCCAGACAATGGGCGGGAGAGAATGGACACCAGTCCAGGAAGCCAACAGCCTGGGAGGGAGTCAACATCCAGAGCCCCCTGCCTTCATCCCCAAGCAGATTCCAGAAGGCTAAGGAACTGGGGGAGTGAAAGGTGGGCAGGTGGTAGGGGTTCAGGGCTGAGCAAACGCATGTCTCTGAGCCTGCAATAGCAGCCTGTGCTTTAATCCAAGACCAGTCTGAGAATTCTTCCAGGTTTCCCTTTAAAAGACTCTTCGTGGTCAAAATCCATCCTCCTTTCCCTTTCTTCATAGGGAAGCGGACCGCTGTACATCTGCATTTCATTCAATCGTCACAACAACCTGGCAAAGGAGGTATTCTAATTTTATGGTGAAGAAACTACCTCAGAGGAGTGAAGTGATTTGCCTAGTGCCCCAGGGCCACTCCAGTCAAGGGCAGAGCAGATTCACACCCTCCTGGTCTGTGACTTACCACTGTCTGTCTCTCCCTAGTTTAGGTTTCAGGCTCCGGCTTAGCCATCAGTCACACTGTCTTTTCTATCTGGGCAACCTCCAGGGCACCTGGTATGAAGTGAGCAAACTCAGGCCCTGGACAAGTCATTTCCCCTCTCTGAGCCTCAGTTTCCCATACAATGTAGCCATTAATAACAAACCCAGTCTTGGAAAACACAACAAATTCCTTCTTAGCACTTGACAGTTAGCAGACTGTGCTATCACCTGAGTAGGTAAGGCACAACCAGCTCTGACCCCATTTTACAGGACAGCCTTGGAACCACGGATGCATCTGAGGTCTCAGGTGGCTCCCCAACCCTGCTCTGCCTCTTCCTGGTTCCAGCCTCTTTCCAGCACTCCATGAGATGAGATCACAGGTGTGAAACTATTTTATCAAAGAGGCGCATTGTTCAGGTATAAGGATTATTATGAGGATTTGAATCCCCACTGGGGGTGGGGTGGGGCAATCCCAAACCCCTCAGCCATATTCTCTTCCAAGTTCCCCCAACCCTCCATTTCCAGGGACCAAAGCTTTCAGCTTTCAGATGTTCCCTCACCATCCTCCTCCAATTCCCAGGGACTTTCCAAGGCGGCCTCCTCTGTGACTCCAGGATACTGGGCATGGAAGGGGTTAACTAGTACCAGCCAAGGCCACAGGGCCCAGACCAAGGCCAACCTCCTCCCCCATGACAGCCCACAGGGTTCATGCCAAGGGCTCTTTCACAACACCCTTCTCCCTGCACGAGACGCCTGGGGCTGCGCCCCTAGCCCTGGCCACCCCCAGCCATCAGACCTTGAGCAAACCCCTCTTCTCCAGGACTAGAGGTATCTTGCAGGTTCTCCTGGCCTAGAAAGGCCGAGGGTAGACCATCTGTCTGCCCAAAGGCTATCAGGCTGCTAGTATGTCCGCAGGGACCACACAGATGCTCACAGCTGCCTCACACCTGATCACCCTGATTTCACATCGAGGATGGGGAAAGCCCCAGGCAACCACCCAGAGGATGCTAACTGGGGCAGAGAAGTAGATACCTTCAAAGATGTTCAGAAAGGTTTTCTCAAATACTTCTGGCTCAACCACTCATTCTCTTAGGACCTTAGGTGGCCCCCTCTGGACCTCAGTCTCCTGCTTAGTCATGTGAAGGAGTGGGCTGGGTGAGTGCCAAGGGGCCACATCTCCACCCAGCTCTGAAAGGCTCTGACTTGGGGACCTCCACGGCCAGTTTCTTAACAGATAAGCAGGATCTCGGCACCTCTGGACCTCAGTGTCATAGAGACCATGGAGTCTGGCACGCCCAGAGCATGGGATCTGGGCATCCGGGCCAGGGGCCTGGGGGAGACTGCTCTCCTATCCTGGGCACACAGGGAGGGAGCTGTGGGACTGGGAAGCTTCTCCTCTTTGCCCTTAAGTCTGGGTCACCTTTCCCAGGAGGTGACATGGCCAGGGAGCAGGAGGGAAGGAGGCCAAGAGAAGTCACCTCCTCAGCCTCAGGATCAGCTCTTGGATGCCCCAATGCCCCCATCTTGACACACCCCCCCTACTATTGGGGACTAGCCTCTTCCTTCCTCCCCTGGCTCTCTGCTTCTTTCCCTGTCCACTCACTCTGCTCCCCAGTCTTAAGCTCCAAATGAAAACAGGGTGGTTATTCAATCTGTTGAACCTTAGTATCCCCAACTGCAAGTGCCCATAACAATACATTAGACCTTCTAGCTCACCGAGTAGCAGTAAGCCTTAAAAGAGGGACCGTTTATGCAAGGGAACGGCAGGGACCTGCACACAATGGGTGCTTAATAAGTGCCCATTTTCTCCCTTTCCCCTCCTCTCCAGCTCCCCACCCCTCGCCAGCTCCACCCTGTGCCAGTGCCCCCGACACGCCCGCAGCGGTCCTGGCGCCCCAGTGGGTCGGAGGTTGCCCTCGCCCAGCATCTGAGGCGCTCTCACCTGCAGCTTTAGGTGCTTGCGGGCCGCCGGGGCAGAGGGCGGCCCCGTGTCCTCTGTGGGGCAAGAGCTGAGCCCCTCGGCTGGGGTGGAAGAAAGGTGGCCGCTTAGGCTGGAGCACCAGCCCGGTTCTGCTCAGTCCGACTGTCCTGCCCGCCTGGAGTCCTTACCAGGCGCTGGACCCCGGCCGGGGCTTGCCAGGCGGTCGCGCAGTCCCAAGTCCGAAACAGCAGGTGGGAGGCAGCTGAAAGGTTCAGGTCTCCGGGAGCCAGGGTCTGGGGGCGCCCAGGCCCCTCTGCACCCAGGTCGGGGAGCTCGGAGCACCCTGCGCTGACCCCGGGGCGGAGAGCTGGGTTCTCTGACACACGGATAGGCTGCGAAGGAGCCGGCAACGGTGGGATCAGGGGCGTCCCGCCCTGATTCACCGAAATAGGGTCGTGGTCTCGGGGGGTGACCCCGGCCACGATGCCCGGGACTGCGGGGCTGGGAGCGTCCCGGCACAGAGCCCGGTGCTGGAGCAGGCCGGGCAGGGCAGGGCGCCGGTCGGAGCCCCGCGGGGAAGCCTTCCCAGATCCGGACGCGGCTCGCTCGACAAAATAGGGCGGACTTCGGCACGGCAGCTGGCTCCGGGGCTCCGGGCCGCGGCTCCACTTCCTCCTTGTCCTCCGGCTCGCTCGCCAATCGCTCAGCCCTGCGCCTCAGCCGCTGCCACCGCCGCTGTCATCCCCGCGCTCACCCCCGCCGCAGCCGGAGCCGGAGCCGGAGCCCAGGCAGCGCCGCCCAGCGCCCGTGCGCCAGCGAGCCCGGCCCCGCCCCGCCCCGGGTGGGCGGAGTCTGCTTGAGGCCCCGCCTCTCGCCCTGGTCCTGGGGCGGGGCGGGGCGGGGGTGGGGGGTTGGGGGGAGCTCCTGCTCCCCACCCCCCTCCGGCTCCGAGCCGTCGGGCAGCAGAAGCCAATCAGAGATTGGGGACAGAGCGGCGCTCTGCGGAGAGCGTTCTCTGCCCGGGAGAGGGTGGGGCTAGGTAATGGAGAGGTGCGGCTGGAGAGAGGACAATAGAGCAAGTGGGACTCCAAAGAATGGAGGGAGAAATGGGGGTAACCTGGGATCTGGGACGCAGGAGAGGGGAAGGAGGGCTGGTTTGTCTGGGGTGAGGGCGCGGGAACTGCCGTGTGGAGGCGGGGGAGGGGAGGAAAACAAGGCGGGGAAAGGCAGGGTCGAGGCGATGCGGGTTGTCGGATGGGGTGGGGGGCGTCTCCAGCGAAGCCCCTGAAGGTGGCGGAAAACCCGCCCAACCACGATTGCTCCTCTCCAGTCTCCAGGGCTCAGCGCCCGGAGGTGAGCGTTGGGTGCTGCGAGATGTTCAGATTTCAGGAAGCGGTGAAAGGAGTTTTTAAAAGTAAAGAGCGGATCTCACTTCCTCTTTCCCAGCGCCCATCCCCGGGAAGAGCATCGTTCTCAGTTTTAAAAATACGAAGGCAAGAACAGAGGTGCGTGAGGACAACGCACTCAGGGACCTTGAATCGTGCTTTTTCTGTCGCCTGTGCCCGCCCCTCCCCGCCCCCAGCGCCGTGGGTGCTGGAGCGATGTCTGACATCTCCCAGTCCCCAGCGCCCCGCACAGGGCTGAGCAGAGAGCAGGCGTTGGACCCGGCTGATGCATGAGTGAGCGTTGAATGTGCCTTGGGGGCGGTGTGAAAGTCCCCACTGAGCCTGAGGAGTGATGGAATGGAGGTGACACAGTGCCGCTCCTGGAAACTTCACCCGGTCCTTGTGCAGTAGGTACCGGGTTCACTGAGGCAGCCAGTGAAGCCGGTAGAGGCCCAGCGATGTTCCTGGGACCACACAGCTTGTGCAGGTTTCTAGCCACCCATCCCTAAGGTGAAGTTGCCTGGCTTTGAACTGGTCTCTGAGCCTCTGGTCCCTCATCTGTAAAGGGGATATAAAGATGTTGCTTGCCAGGGAAACAATCCCCTGCGGCGCCAGAGCTTCAGAGGATGAAAGATGGAGTTTTTTTGGGAAACCAGGCAGCAGGAAAATAATTCAGGTCTACAAAGGGCAGTGGGGAGGGGAGGGCCTGGACCCAGAGGCTCTACCCAGATCCCCTCTAGAGTGCACTAGCCTTAGAGCTGGGAGTCTGGGGGAGTGGGTAAGCTGGAGGCTGAACTGCAGACTCACCCCCTGCTCTCTCTTAGCCGGGCCCAGGAGTGGGGGTGGCTGGGAGCTTGGCCCCAGGAAGCGTGAGCTAGTCTCTGTGGCCCGACAACTGGTAAGGGGCACCTTTGCTCTAAGTGTTGAACTTGGTGACAGCACTAAGAAACCTTGTGATTTCTCCTTCTGCTCCTTCCGTGGTTCTGAGTTGCCAGCATGATCAAGCCTTAAACCTGACGCTCTGGCCCCTCCATTATTTGCCTTCTGCTGACCCTGCCAGCAGCATCTCATCACCCCTCCCTCCCCTTGCACCAGACTTCTCTCAGCCCCACCAACAAGCAGGGTGCTGTTCTGCCTCCTCCATGTGGTTGCTCCTGTTCTTCCCCTTGTGTGTGTGTGTGGGGGGGGGGGACGTTTCCCCCGTCTCTCCTGAGTTAATTCCTACTTCCCTGCTGAGCTGAAGGAGAGAAACGTGAGGCCAAATGCCCACCTGTCCTGCTCACTGCTGTAGCCTCAGAGCCCAGCACATAGTAGGTGCTCAGTAAACGATTGTTGAACGGATGCTCCATCTCTCAAATCGAATGCCACCTCCTCTGAGAAGCCTCTCTAAACTGCCCCACCCCACCCCCACTCCCGCCTAGGCAGCCTGTCTTTGGTCTGGGCTCCCAGGGCTTGAAAGTTCTGTATTTAATCTCACAGCTAGTCTCCCCCCCTCCCCGGCACTGCGCTGAGAGCGCCTCCAGGGCAGTGCCCGACCTCCAGCCCCCAGCACAGTGCCCTGCCAGCCCTCCGAGTCCTCGGCATTGGGAGATGAATGAATGAGGCTCTTAGAGAGGTTCTGCGGCCGCCCCTGCTGTGAGAGCCTCCTCAGTGAGTTCAAATGAGCAGAATATCAGAATGAAAAGGAGGCTTTGAGACCAGCCCCTCCACTGACCCCTCGGGCCCACAGAAGGGTGCCCAAGGGTACCAGGAGGTGACTGGCCAACAAGCCTCCTATGCCCACATTCGCCCTCTGGTCACCGTCTTGAGGTGGGAGGGTGTCTCCTGACCTAGGGGAATCAGGCCTTTTTGTGCCCAGGGAGGCCCAAGAAGCATGGCACAGTTGTGGTTGTGGTGGCCAGCTGTGAACCAGAGCTTCTAGGGCTAATGGAAAACGCCAGCCTTTTGAGGCTGGTGCCCACTGCTCCCAAGAGCCTTCCATCCTCCTTATATTCTATCCAGAAATGAAATAACCGTGAAGCCACTGAAGCTTAAGCTTCAGGGACCTCCCACTGGGCAGCTCCTTCCCATTCTCATTACAAATAAACATTCACTTTCATAATTTTGCATGCTTTCTCACACCCCAACAGAATCGGCTTCTAGCACATCCTGTGGTGCCCCTGCCCTGTGCAGGCACTGTGCTCGCGTCGGTGTCACTGGGGGGCACCTCGGGGCAGCAGGCAGACACGGCCCTGTGCTCCTGCGGCTCCCTGGCTACTGGGCTGTTAGACTCCACTGAACTCCCCCGGCCCTTGACATTCCTTGTGCTTTCTTACCTCTGCCTTTGCCTATGCCAGCCCAGAATCCTTTCCTATCTCTCCTGCCTGCAGGTGCCCCCCTAGCCAGTGGGCATTTTCAAGGCCCAGGACACAACCCAAGTTCCCCAAGTCCCCAGGACACAACCCGAGTCCCTCGAGACCCCAGTGGGAGGCCTTCACATCTTCCTTTGGAGTGTGAGACACTGCAGGTTCTTTGTGCCTCTGATTTCTTAGATCTTGAACTGTTTATGGATCAGTTTTCCCACCAGCTTAGGAGCTTTGAGAGGGCAAGGGAGGAAGTCTGACTTCTCTGTGCCCCCAGCACTGTGCAGCCAGGCCACTTATCCACCACTGTCCCCTGAGCTGGATGAAGTCCTGCCCCAGGCATTGGGCCTGACGGGATGACAGTCAGACAAGAGCTGTCCTCACCCTTGAGGGGTACCGGTACCAGGGACAGATGTCCAGCAGAGCTCTCTGCGATGGAGATGAGGCTGCCTGATTTGGCAGGGGGAGGGTAGGTCAGGGTCAAGGGCAGCTTCACAGGGAAGGTAGCACTTGAGCTGGGTATCCAAGGATAAGCAGGACTTATCAGGATAGACAAGGAGGGAAGAGTGCTCCAGATAGAGGCAGAGGCAGAGGCAGAGGCAGAGGTGTGAGCGTGGGAGCTGGCAGGTGTACTGGGGAGGGATGAGACATTCAGTGCATCTAGGGGAGTGGGAATGACGCAGGAAGGGAGAGACTGAGATTGCACAATGGGGCAGTTAAGAGCACAGGCTGGAACTGCCTTGCTGGAGGTTGAATCCTAGCTCATGCCTCAGTTCCCTCATGGATGAACTAGGGATAATACTAGTACCTACCTCATAGGGTAGTTAGAAGGATTAAGTGAGTTAATTTTTATAAAGTGTTTAGGATCATGTTGGCACTCAGCAGGCCCTCCAGGAGTGTCTGATAACTAAGATGAAGGTGGAGGAGCCGGTGGAAGCCATATGAGCTTGGACTTTCTCCTGAGGGCAGCAAAACATCCACAGAGGGGCGGTGTGAGGGAGGGGAGAGGCATGGCTTGGCCCCTCCCTGCAGGTGGGCTCATACCCAAGGCCCTCCTGCTGGGCCACAGCCCTCCGGCCCTCCCTCTCCCGGGCCCTGGGCTGCCCCCAGTGGGCCGATGCAGGGTGGGACTGTAGGGACTGGACACACACACGCACACGCACACGCACACACACCTGGGAATACTTTATGGCTCAATGCATTACCGCAGGAGGTGAGAGAGGGGCCCTGGGCATAGGGACACGGGGGCCACAGGAAAGCCTGAGCCCCGGCCTGGCTGGGAGGATGGTGGCTCTGGATAAAGTGCTTGTGGTGGAGGCAGGAGGGGAGGGAGTAACAAGGTCACTAACCCAGCTGGGTGTGGAACAGGGAGGGATGTGGTACTTGGGCTTCGGAACCAGCCGTGCCCCCTGGCCCAGGCACCTCTCCTCTCTGTGCCTCAGCTTCCCTGCAGGTAAGTGGAGGTGAGAATAGTGTCGCTCTTAATGTTGGTGGGGATTAAATGAGATCAAGCATGTGAGAGGAGAGCGCCTGGACCGAAGACTCACACCGGCTTGGAATCCGCCCTGGCCCTGGCCCCCCCCCCCCCCCCCCAGCTGTGTGGCCTGGGCTCATAATTCGCTGCCCTGAGCTTGGCTGCATCTCAGTTAATCAGACACAGACCTCCACCGTCCAGCATGGCAGAGGTGAACGGCCATCTGGAAATGCCAGGCTCCTAGCAGGCAGTCAATAGATGGGAGCTTCTAAAACGACAGGAGGAGGAAGTCAACAGAGGGGGGCCTCCCACCCAGCCAGGCTGCAGCCGCCAGCCAGGGAAGGAGAGTGGATTAACCAGCCTGCAAGGTGGCATGGACACACCCTGCCCCTTGTATTCCATCCTGGTGGGGCCATGGTGTGGAAGGGGATGGAGTCTACTTTGTGGCCCAGAGGACACCCAGAACCCCTCACAGGATGGCCCATTTGGGCCCAGTACAAGATGGAACTTTCTAACGGGATTGAATGGGCTGATCTGAGATGAGTGAGAGTGATCTTGTCACTGCCTGGGCATGCACAGGCGGGCTTACCACCTGTCAAGAGGCCCAAGAAGGAAGGGTGAGGCAGGTGGCCAGGGAGGTCCCGTGAGGCTTGGGGAACCGATGAATCTGTGCTTCCACAGAGCCTCATTTATCTCTCTTCATGTCACTTATTCAGGCATATGGTTATTATATTATTTTCATATGTCATATCACATCCCGTCAAATGAACATTCTCTTGGGGGCAGTATAATCTAGAGGTCATGCATGTGGGGTTTGGAATCCTATTGCCTGGGTTGAAATTCCACTTCATGACTTGTTAGCTGTGTGATTTCAGGCAGGTTACTTAACCTCTCTGAATCCTCGTTTTCTCATCTATAAAATGGGTGTAATTAGATGTCTGCCTCATAAGGCTGTTATTATTACATGAGATCATCTGCATGAAGCAGTCAGCAGTTAGTGATTTTTATTACTTGTCAGTTTTATGTACTAGCCTGTAACAAGAACTCTTCAATGTTAAAGCCACTTTTTTTACATCTCCAGATCCACCCCCACTTTGGCCCTCTGGCGCTCTTAGGCCAGAGCCTGGAAGGGCAGTGTTTGCTGACTGATTTCTGAGATGGAATGGCAGGGAAAGGACACTGACTGGGGTCAGGAGCCTTGTACCACAACCCTAGCCCTCACGCCTCTTGGTCACTCTGGCTGCCTTTGCAAATGATGGACTTGGACTTGGTGACTCAGTGGGCCCGCCCAGCCCCAGACTTCCATAACCCCACGAGTGTGTCATTCTCAGGGTCTCTAATTCTGAGGAGAAGCTGTTTGATGCTAATATTCAATGAATGTGACACTCCCTAACCATGTCATTCCCACATGCTCTGGTCCTAAGTGCCCTGGATCCCACCGCTGTGTGAACTCCGACAGGTTTCTTTGGGGATCCTGTGGCAGTGGGCGGTGCCAGCCCGGCCCCATATGAGCAGCCTCACGCTGGCAGCGGCCTGATTATAGAGTGCTCAGCGTGGCTGCTTGCCTGTTCCAAGAAGACTGTCAAAATTCCTGGCTGCGGGAGGGGTGGAGGTGGAAGGGCGGAGCTTGTGGGCTGGGGGTTCTCCTCCTGCATCTGAACCTCTCCGAGTCTGGGCTCTGCAACCACGCCCCTGGGCCAAAAATAGCAGCTGGGAGAGATAGTTCTTTGTTCCTTTCCTCTCTGCCTCTCTCCCCACCTGGCCTCACCTGGGTAAAGGACCCTCCCAGCCCACTAGACTATAATTTCACTGATAATCACAGATATTCTCATCTTTATTTTCTGCCCTGACCAGCACCCAGGTGAGCAAACCTTTGCCAAGCCCTCCTTTGTGCCAGGCTTGGACTGGGTGCTAGGGCCTTAGAGGTGAAGGTGGGGGGTCAAGGTCAAGTTGGGTGTGGCAAGCAGATTCTGACACAGCTGCACTGGGCAGTGGTGGTGCCACCTGGGAGGCCAGCACTGTGCTGTGGGAGCCCTGAGGGTGGGGCGGTGGTTGAGCACCTAGCCTCCCATCCCAGCTCCATCACTTACCTGCTGTGCAACCTGGGGCACCTCTCTGTGCCTCAGTTTCCTCCTCTGTGAAATGGGTATAATAATCATGCCCACCTCATAGAGTTGTTGTGAGGATGAAATGAGTGAATACAGTGAAATACTGAGGACAGGGCCTGGCACATGGAAATGCTTGATAACTGTTAGCCAATCCCTAGGATTCAAGGAGAACCTCTCAAGAAAAATGAGTCAAAAAATGGGTCTTGAAGAATAAACTTATAAAGTTAACAACATGGATGGACCTTGAGAACATTATGCTGAGTGAGACTAGCCAAAAACTAAAGGACAAATACTGTATGGTCTCACTGAAATGAACTAACATTAGTGAATAAACTTGAAATATTTCATTGGTAACAGAGACCATCAGGAGATAGAAATAGGGTGAGATATTGGGTAATTGGAGCTGAAGGGATACAGATTGTGCAACAGGACTGGATACAAAAACTCAGAAATGGACAGCACAATATTACCTAACTGTAATACAATTATGTTACAACACTGAATGAACCTGCATGTGAGAATGATAGAGGGAGGAGGGCTGGGGGCATAAATGAAATCAGAAAGAAAGATAGATGTTAAAAGATTGAGATGGTATAATCTAGGAATGCCTAGAGTGTATAATAATAGTGAAATGTACAGTGTACAAATTTTAAAAATATTTTTGCATGAGGAAGAACAAAGGAATGTCATTATTGCAGGGTGCTGGAAATAGATGGCAATTAATATTTTAAAATGTCACCTTATGTGTGAGACTAAAGCAAAAAATGTTTATTTGTTACAAAATTTATATTTTGACTAGTGCATTTCCTAATATAACTTTTGTAGATAGTTTGATTGAACGCCATAAATACTTGGAATCTCAGGTAGGACATGAGATTTTGCTGGTTTGTCCAGAGTGATGCCCCGATGAATCCCAGAGTGATTCGATCAGTGAATGGAAAAGTGTTTTCAAAGCCCCCTTCGGGGAATGGTGAGAACGGGGAGAAATTCAACCTCCCCAAGTTGAATTCTTGATATTCTCACAAGCAGTGTGGACAACCAAAGCTGTAGGCAGAGCCCCCAGTCTTGGGGTTTCTTCATATGAAACTTAACCCCGCAAAGGATAGGTCAAGTCTACTTAAAATTTAGGCCTAAGAGTCACCCTCAAGAGAGCCTCTTTTGTTGCTCAGATGTGGCCTCTCTCTCCAGCCAACACGACGAGCAGTCTCACTACCCATCCCCTCTCTACGTGGAACATGACTCCCAGGGGTGTGGACCTTCCTGGCAACGTGGGACAGAGATCCTGGAATGAGCTGAGACTCAACATCAAGGGACTGAGAAAAACCCTAAAATGAGCTGAGAATTAACATCAAGGGATTGAGAGAACCTTCTCGACCAAAATGGGGAAGAGTGAAATGAGACAAAGTGTCAATGGCTGAGAGATTCCAAACAGAGTCCAGAGGTTATCCAGGAGGTTATTCTTATTCATTAAGTAGATATCACCTTGTTGTTCAAGATGTAGTGGAGAGGCTGGAGGGAACTGCCTGAAAATGTAGAGCTGTGTTCCAGTAGCCATGTTTCTTGAGGATGATTGAACAATGATACAGCTGCCACAATGTGACTGTGTGATTGTGAAAACCTTGTGTCTGATGCTCCTTTTATCTACTATATCAACAGATGAGTAGAACATATGGAATAAAAATAAATAATAGGGGAAACACATGTTAAAATAAATTTAGTTTGAAATGCTAGTGATAAATGAAAGTGAGGGGTAAGGGGTATGGTATGTATAATCTTTTTTTTTCTGTTATCGTTTTATTTCTTTTTCTAAATCAATGCAAATGTTTTAAGAAATGATGAATATGCAACTATGTGATGATATTAAGAATTACTGATTATATATGTAGAATGGAATTATATGTTAATGTTTTTGTTTGTTTGTTGTAATTTTTAAATTAATAAATAAAAATAAAAATTAAAAATTAAAAAAATTTTTAAAAAATGGGTCTTGAAGCATTAACAGGAGTTAGCTGGAGAAAGAGGGAGGAAACGTGCACTGTGGGTTGAGGAACCAGCCTAGACAAAGGCCCAGAGGCTTGCAGCAGCATGATGCAGGGGTGGGAAACCAAAACGGTCAAGAAAGGTCATGGCTGGGGAGGTGGCCAGGGCGGACATGTCCTGGAGTTTGGCTTCTGTGCTGAGCGCACCAGGAGCTGGGGGAAGATTTACATAACAAGGCAGATTAATTCTAAGATTCTTGGTCCTGGTCACTGTTGGAGAAGAGAATGAGGCAGGGGGATGGGCTGCGAGACGGCTTTAAGAGTCTAGGTAATGGGGTCTGATTTGGGGCCCTGGCTATGGGGTGTGGGGGTCAAGAGCGTATAGGGGAGTCTTGGAGCAGCTAGAAGAAAAAACAAAAAATTGCGGAACTGTAACCCATACCAAACTTCAAAATCTGTTCTATAACTACTTGTTAAAATATACTTGGAAATTTATTGCTTTTTTGTATATATTTCTATTTCATAATTTTAAAAAAGTTTAAAAATAGTAAACAATGAAATAAAGAAGGGGGAAAGAGGCAAGACCTACTGATTGCACCCCTATTGGAAGGTGGGGGGGTAGGCAGAGTTGGAGGAGCCTGGGGTGACCCCCAGGGCTGAGCTGGGGACCGAGGAGGTGGCATGTGGATGGGAAGGTGATGACGTGCTTTGGGGCATGGTGAGTTTGAGGGGCCTTAGGGAGGGTGTGTGGGACAAGCAGGTCTGGGTTTCAGGAGAGGAGCTAAGCCTGGAGTCGTCAGCCTTTGGGATGAGTGGGGAGCGCCCCAGGGAGTGTGACCCCCTGAGAACTGAACCAGGAGAACCACTGGCAAAGGAGTTGGGCGGAAGGGTGGAGCCCATTGGAGAGCCAGAAGCCGGGAGAAGAGCCGGCCTCGGGGAGAGGGTACCACCGGCCAAGGGGGTGAGGGCTGAAATGCCCTCTGCGGTCCACAGTTAGGAGTCGCTTAGGAGCTTGGGGGTGACTTGGGGAGCAATTTCAGTGCAGAGGTGGAGGCAGGGGCAGGGGTGCATTAGGAGACATAGTTCTCCGGGGGAACCGACAAAGGGCTGCAGGCTTGGGTGGCACTTGGAGGAGGAAGCAGAGCTGGAGGAGGCTCTAGGTTTAGGATTTTTCTTTTTCCTTTTACTTTTTTATTGTTGTAACATATATACGATGTCCCGTATCCCATGTTGACCACTTTCAAGTATACAGTTCAGTGATGTTAACTGCATTCACAATGTGTGCTCCCATCACACTGACTATGACCGAAACTTTCCCATCACCCCACGTGGAAACTCTGCACCCATTCCGCAATCCCAATCCCTCCCCCAGCCTCTGGTATCCTGCAGTCCACTCTCTGTCTCTGTGAATTTGCATATCCTAGCTGTTTCATGTAGGTGAGATCACACAGTATTTGCCCTTTTGGGAGTATTTGTCCTTTGGGTCTGGCTTAATTCAGTCAGCACGTGGTCTTCAAGTTTCTCCATGTTGCTGCACATATCCCAACTTCATTCCATTTCACAGCCCCAAACTATCCCGTGGCGGGCCCAGAGCGCGCTGGGTGCACCCCTCAGCATTCAGGGACACTTGGGTCGCTTCTACCTTCTGGCCCTTGTGAATAATGCTGCGATGGATGTTGGTGCACAGGTATCGGTTTGGGTCCCCGCTTTGGGGCATAAACCTAGCAGTGGGATTGCCGGGTTATATGGTAGCTCTTTCCGTCCCTTTCTGAGGGACCGCTGAGCTGTCTCCCACAGTCGCCGCATCATTTTACATTCCCACGAGCAATGCATGAGCCTTCCCGTTTCTCTGCGTCCTCACCAACACGTATTATTTTCTGGTTTTGATTTGGGATTTTGGAGGACGGTCAAGCTGCGAGAGAGAGAGGAGGTGGCTGACGCGTGGGCCCTCGAGGGGCTGGAGGAGCAGGGCAGGACCTGGCACCGAGGAGAGGCGGCACTTTCTCCCGGGGATGTGGGAGGAGGACAGGTGGAGATGGGGTCGGGGCGGGGCACCCAGCGAGCCCAGGGAGCGCGTCAGGCGGAGGGGGCCACGAGGAGGGGCGGGACCCCGGGAGGTAGGGTGTGTGTGTGTGTGTGTGTGTGTGTGTCCAGGAACAAGGCTGGCCGAGGCGGGAGCCAGGAATCTCGTGGCTCCTCACACGGCGGAGGCGTTGGGTGCTGGGGATGGTGGCTGCAGAACAGGTCCGTGTCAAGTGAATTAAAAAAAAACGATACGTGGCCCCTCTTCTCATCCTCCCCGATCCCTGGTCAGGCTCCGGTCTTGAAAGGTTGGGGAGCTCGGTGTGCTGCTGGGAGTGCGGGTCCCCGGAGCACGCTCTCTCCACCAGCTCTTTCTTACATCTGCTGATGAGGATAACCGTGGCTGTGATAACTCCTAACTCGCCCTTTACCAGCACCTAAGGGGCCCCACAGGAGCGGGTGTCTAGTTTGGCCCCACCCCTCTCAGGAGACAGAACCTGTGACCCGCTGGACCACGAAGTCCTTGTCAGATTTGGGGTCGTATTTGCAGCGCGGCCTGTGGGCCTCGCCTCAATACATTGAACCGAAGAAACGCTGAGCGGCTGGCGGTCTTCATTCGGCTGCCTCTGCTGCCCCCTGCTGCCGGACGGCTGTTGGTGCACAGCAGTGACTGAGCTAACGCTGCATTTGGGGTTCTCGAACATTTGGGGCTCTTTATATTCCTAAAAATTATGGAGGACTCTGTTTACATGGTTTATATCTGTCAGCAATTAACACTTAGAAATTAAATAAATATTTGTGTAATTTCATTTAAAAAAGCATTACTACCGGGGGTGTGAGGGTAGTTCAGTGGTAGAATTCTTGCCTGCCACGCAGGAGACCAGGGTTCGATTCCCGGCCCGTGCACTTCCCCAAAACACAAACAAAAGAAACCAACAAACAACAAAAAAATTCAACAAATGGCGCTGCAATAACGGGATACTCACATACAAAAGGAATGAAATGTGACCCAGCCGTACAGCATACAAAAAAAAAAATTAATCCTGTCACATTTCTTTAGAGCGATGGTATTAGGTTTACAATAACATGACCTATTACGCAAACATAACATACTTTTAGGAAAAATAACTATATTTTCCTCAAACAAAAATTAGGGAGAAGAGTGGCATTATTTTATATGCTTATAAATTTCTTCAATATATTGCTTAATAGAAGACACCTGGATTCTCATATAAGCTTCCGCCTACAATCTCATGCAGTGTGTTGTCTTGATTGAAGTTTATTAGGAAAGTGCAGGTTCAAACATCTATGGGAAAAAAAGGCAGAAGTATTTTCATGGCCCTTTTAAGTGAGTGTGACTATTTTTTTTTAAAATACTAACCACAACTAGAGAAGTGGTAATTTTTCTTTTTAAAAAATGTTTTAAATTTATTTTTTAGAAAAGCTGTAAGTTTATGGAAAAATCATGCAAAAAGTACAGCTTTCTCTCCCTCCTCTCCTGCAGAGTTTTCCCTATTAGTAACATTTTGTATTAGTGTGGTACATTTGTTACAATTCATGAGCCAGTATCATAACTCTATTATTAACTAAAGTCCATTGTTTACTTTAGGGCTCACGCTTTGTGTTGTACGAG
Source organism: Tamandua tetradactyla (assembly GCF_023851605.1). NCBI lineage: Eukaryota > Metazoa > Chordata > Mammalia > Pilosa > Myrmecophagidae > Tamandua > Tamandua tetradactyla. The sequence goes on along the minus strand of NC_135334.1, from coordinate 70,033,227 downwards.
TCTCTGGTTTTAAAGTTTCTCTTTTGTAGTAACATATATTCCACAAAATTTTCCCATTTTAACCACTTTCAGGTAAGTGGTAGTTTTTTTTTATTATTATTAATTAACGGGAAAAAAAAAAGAAATTAACCCAACATTTAGAAATCATACCATTCTACATATGCAATCAGTAATTCTTAATATCATCACATAGATGCATGATCATCATTTCTTAGTACATTTGCATCGGTTTAGAAGAACTAGCGACACACCAGACAAAGATATAGAATGTTAATATAGAGAAAAGAAATAAAAGTAATAATAATAAAAAACAAAAAACCAAAACAAACAAACAAACAAAAACAAACAAACAAACAAACAAAACCTATAGCTCAGATGCAGCTTCATTCAGTGTTTTAACATGATCACTTTACAATTAGGTATTATTGTGCTGTCCATTTTTGAGTTTTTGTATCTAGTCCTGTTGCACAGTCTGTATCTCTTCAGCTCCAATTACCCATTATCTTACCCTGTTTCTACCTCCTGCTGGACTCTGTTACCAATGACATATTCCAAGTTTATTCTCGAATGTCTGTTCACATCAGTGGGACCATACAGTATTTGTCCTTTAGTTTTTGGCTAGACTCACTCAGCATAATATTCTCTAGGTCCATCCATGTTATTACATGCTTCATAAGTTTATCTTGTCTTAAAGCTGCATAATATTCCATCGTATGTATATACCACAGTTTGTTTAGCCATTCTTCTGTTGATGGACATTTTGGCTGTTTCCATCTCTTTGCAATTGTAAATAACGCTGCTATAAACATTGGTGTGCAAATGTCCGTTTGTGTCTTTGCCCTTAAGTCCTTTGAGTAGATACCTAGCAATGGTATTGCTGGGTCGTATGGCAATTCTATATTCAGCTTTTTGAGGAACCGCCAAACTGCCTTCCACAGTGGTTGCACCATTTGACATTTCCACCAACAGTGGATAAGTGTGCCTCTTTCTCCGCATCCTCTCCAGCACTTGTCATTTTCTGTTTTGTTGATAATGGCCATTCTAGTGGTAGTTTTTTGAAAGCTGGTTGAGCTTAGGATCTGAAATCAGATCAATGACTTTTTTGTACCAAGTTACTTTAAAACCACTGGTCTTTTTTGAAATTGACTATATCTTTTACCTACTTATGATTTTGTAACCTCATGCATTGGTCATTTGGGAAAAAAATAGGTCTACCAAACTATGCAGAACTTCCAGATATCAACAAATTTCAGCATATAATCTAAAAAATATATATATATTTGTTATTATCACCCCCAATCTCATCAGAAGGCTTTGTAGTATTGAGAAGTTGTCGAGCCCAGAATAGTGAAACCAATCTTCCCCAAATTCTAATTTCACATGAAAGCTTGAATTTTGTCATTAGCAACAAATACTGTCAGTTTTCCTTAAAGGGACAGGCTCACTTTATAAATTTTTGAGAAAATGCCTGCCAGATACCAAGCCTTTCTAACTATAATTTAGCTCTCAGCCGCAGTGAAAACAATGGCTGGTTCAGGTCACAATTCGAACAGTTGCTCTGGTGATTTTCCCAGAGGCAACCATTGTGTTTTGGTGGGAGGAGCAGTGGTCCATGATACTTCCACTTGACATGCAGAATATTAAAAAGATGGGCATTCAAGGGTCGAGATATACTGAACAGACATTTTTTATTTCTTCCTCAAAAACTTTCTTGGTTGAAATGGGCAGATTTTTTGTTTTTTTTGTTTTGTTTTGTTTAACTTCAAGTGAATGACAGGGAAGAATGAGAAGACTACTAACTAGTTCTGTTTGGTGCTACCGCCTTGATTTGTGCCAGGGTGCCAGCAGTTTTTCCCACCACTGCTCTTGCACCATCAGTGAACTGTCAACATAGTGAAAAAGGCAAATAATGCCTTACTATCGCTGTGAAAGAGTTTAGGTTCACAGATCCCCCTTGAATGGGTCTGGTGCTGCTGCTCTAGTTTGGATAGTGTACTAGGCACTGGTCCAAGCATTTCATCTGTAACCTCATAACAAACCTACCTGGGAAGTAGGCATCATTGCTGTTTCCATTTACAGATGAGGAAACAGAGGCACAGAGAGGTTAAGTAGTTTGCTAAAGTCACACAGCTAGTAGAGCCAGGCCTCAAACATCTGATGTTCTTTTCCTCTATGCCATCCTGCCTAGGAACTGAGAAGCATCCCTTACCTTCAGGAACAGCAGGGGAGGGGAAAGAAAGAGGAGAGTTGAGGGTACAACACCCTGTCCTCATGTCATGGGCTTAAGAAACAACCATGGATGCTTTTCTTCAGAGCAGAACATTAGAAATACCCCATCACCAGGGATGGTGATGCTAACCACAGCTCCCTATAATTACTCAATTCATAAAAGCTTTGCTGATCACCCATTTTATGCAAGGCCCGAGCCTGGTCCTGGAGATGCAAAGTGGAATCAAACCCTCTCCCCTGCCCTTGGGGAACGTTCGGTTTTGCGGAGGGGGGCAGACATGCTGTGTCATTATAATAACAAACCCTTTTATTTGTGTTAACTTTACCAAAAAATTTTTTCACAGACTCAAAATGCCATCTTCTGCTTCCCATGGGATTCTCTTCCAGTTCTGTTTGTATTAGTTAGTCCTCTTTGGTCTATAACCAAAACCTGGGTTGTATTACTGTCAGTGTAAAAGGATATTCAATTGAGGGGTACAGGGGCGTCTCCCAAGCTCCAAGGGCAGGGATGCTGTCAGGCCTCAGGGCGAGGCAAAAATAGGGCCAGGAAATAGGCCCAAGATTGATTTTATTATGGTCCTCCCACCCAGAGAGACACTGAGCTCTTCACTTCTGTCTTAGATCAAAATTCCTGGGCAGTACTTAAAATTAGGCCTTAGAGTCACCCCCAAGAGAACCTCTTTTGTTGCTCAGATGTGGCCTCTCTCTCCAGCCAACACAGCAAGCAGACTTACCACCCTCCCCCTGTCTACGTGGGACGTGACTCCCAGGGGTGTGGACCTTCCTGGCAACGTGGGACAGAAATCCTAGAATGAGCTGAGACTCAGCATCAAGGGATTGAGAAAACCTTCTCAACCAAAAGGGGGAAGAGAGAAATGAGACAGAATAAAGTGTCAATGGCTGAGAGATTCCAAACAGAGTCGAGAGGTTAACTTGGAGGTTATTCTTAGGCATTAAATAGATATCTCCTGGTTATTCAAGATGTAACAGAGAGGCTGGAGGGAACTGCCTGAAATTTAGAGCTGCGTTCTAGTAGCCATGTTTCTTAAAGATGATTGTGTAATGATAAAACTTTCACAATGTGACTGTGTGATTGTGAAAACCTTGTGTCTGATGCTCCTTTTATCTACCTTGTCAACAGATGAGTAGAACATATAGAATTAAAATATATAATGGGGGAACAAATGTTAAAATAAATTTAATTTGAAATGCTAGTGATCAATGAAAGCGAGGGGTAAGGGGTATAGTATGTATAATAAAAAAAATTTTTTTTCTGTTTTCATTTTATTTCTTTTTCTGCTGTCTTTTTATTTCTTTTTCTGAATTGATGCAAATGTTCTAAGAAATGATCATGATGATGAATATGCAACTATGTGATGATATTGTGAATTACTGATTATATATGTAGAACGGAATGATCGTACGTTTAAAAAATTTTTTAAATTAAAAAAAAAAAAATTCCTGGGCAGGAGGTGATTGGCCCCGCATGGCTCAGGTCTTTTTCTCTCATCACTGGAGCCAAGGTGAGGGTTAACTTCTAGGAGGATTCTTCTAGTTTGCTAGCTGCCAGAGTGCAATATACCAGAAACAGAATGGCTTTTAAAAAGGGGGTTTAAGAGTTGCTAGTTTATAGTTCTAAGGCCAAGAAAATGTCCCAATTAAAACAATTCTGTAGAAATGTCCAATCAAAGGCATCCAGGGAAAGATACTTTGGTTCAAGAAGGCCAATGAAGTTCAGGGTTTCTCTCTCAAGTGAGAAGGCACATGGTGAACACAGTCAGGGTTCCTCTCTCACCTGGAAGGGCACATGGCGAACACAGCGTCACCTACTAGCTTCCTCTCCTGGCTTCCTGCTTCATGAAGCTCTCCGGGAGGCATTTTTTTTCTTCATCTCCAAAGGTCGCTGGCTTGTAGGCTCTCTGCTTCTCATGGCTATGTCGTCTTCTCTGCTTTCTCTGAATCTCTAGCTTTCTCCAAAATGTTTCCTCTTTTATAGGATTCCAGTAAACCAATCAAGACCCACCCATATGGGTGGAGACACGACTTCCCTTATCCAGCTTAACAATCACTCTTGATTGGGTTACATCTCCAGGGAGATGATCTAATTGCATTCAGTATCGAACAGGGATTATTCTGCCTTTACAAAATGGAATTTTGATTAAAACATGGCTTTTCAAGGGTACATACATCCTTTCAAACCAGCACAAGTATGATACCCGTGTTTGCGAATCTGCAGCTGGAGGGAGCAGGCACAAGCCCCAGAGAAGGGTGCTTGGCAGATAATCTGCGCAGTGTCCCCTGCACTGGTCATTGCATGGACATGTCTTCCCTAAAATCATAATGAGGTCTGGATGGAATGTTGTGGACTTGCTTTGTTTCATTCAGCCTTATTTCATATGGGTTCCCAAGTGATAATAAAATGCACACATTTATCACTTTTAATGCGACCTTTTCTCATCACTTTTACTTTGGTGCATTGGTCAGCATTGTTGCTGAGAAAGTAAAATGGCACAGCCACTGTGGAAAACAGTGTGACGTTCCTCAGAAAGTAACTGTAGAATTGACATATGACCTGGCAATCCCACTTCTAGGTATATCCCCCAAAGAACTGAAAGCAGGGACTCAAAGAGATATCTACCTACCAGTGTTCATAGCAGCATTGGTCACCATAGCCAAAAGCTGGACACAACCCAAATGTCCATCAACAAATGAATGGATAAATAAAATGTGGTTTATATAAATATATTCATATATATGATAGAATATCATTCAGCTGTAAAAACAGAATGAAGTGCTGATAATGCATGCTACAGCATGGATAAACCTCAGAGACCTCGAGGTGAGTGAAATAAGTCCAGATACAAAAGGCACAAATATCACATGATTTCATTTACATGAAATAACTAGAATATGCAATCTCAATGAGCTAGAAAATAGATTACAGGTTACCAGCTGCTGGAGGGATGAGGAAGGGGGAGTCAAAGCTTAATGGGTACAGAATTTCTGTTTGTGGTGATGAGAGAGTTATGGTAATCGATGATGGTGGTGGCAGCACAACATTGTGAATGCATTAATATCACTGAGTTATGTGCTTGAACATGGTTAAAATGGGAAATGTTATGTTTGATATATGTTACCACAATCAGAATTAAAAACCAATATCTCGGTGCCTAATAAGAAGCATTAATTTTTCTTGCTTGCAGGATTGCAGGCGGATGGGAATGGCCGGGAAGGCTGATGTTCGGACTCAGGTTGGCTCCACGTGTCTCTTATTCTGGGATGAATGATTCCTAGGAGCATGCTTTTCTCATGGTGAATGGCAGAAACTGAAGAGGTACAAGCAGAAACACCGAATGCCTCTAAAGCCTGGGCTCAGAGCGGTCAGGCTATCTCTTCTGTCCACATTTCACTGGACATCACAAATCACAAGACGCAGATATTGAGTTTGGTCCAATGACAACCGAACAAGGAAGGACGCTCCCTGCCCAATGGACCTTGGTGATGGTGGAAGGAAGAATTGAGAACAAGTGATAGAGCCTGCCACATTTGGTCCTAGATTCAACAGTTGTCAGTGGTTATTTATCAGTGGAAGGGTGCCTTCAGATCTGAGTTAGAAGGGGTGGAAGGTGGATTGGAGAGGGCAAGAGTGGAAGCAGGGAGAGAATGGTGAGTCTTGTGAGGGCTGTCCTTTACAGCCATGTCTTTAATTACTATCTCTTTCTCCAGCCAAGATCTCTCTCCTGATCTCCAGACCCACATTTCCAGCTTCCTTCTGGATGCTCCACTGGCCTCCAAAACTGAATTCATCATTCCCCCCTGAAGCCACGCCTGCTCCTGTGCTCCCCATCTCTGTGACAGCATCTACCTTCCACTCACCCCGTCCACCTGACCACCACTCCCCATAGCCAGCCTGTCTTGAAGACGTGGAAAGAGCCGTTGGAGCTACTGGAGTCCACACGTTTCTGTCTCCTGGGCATCCAGGCATCTTTCCAATTACTCTCTGGCCCTGCGGGCTCCGACATCACAGCCCCAAGCTGTTCCCCATCATCTCAGGCTCACTGTTCGCTCACTGCTTCCACTTCTGCTCTTTGCAATCCACCTCCCACCCCTTCCAACTCAGCTCTGACCGCACCCTTCCGTTGACTAAACCCTTTGATGGCTCTTTATTCCTGGACCTCCAGCTGCCCATGCCTGGCCCTCTACAGGGAGCGCCTTTTCCCCTGGGCCACCTGGAAGACCCAGTGTTCTAATCTGCTAGCTGCCAGAATGCAATATGCCAAACACAGAATGGCTTTTAAAAAGAGGAATTTAATAAGTTGCTAGTTTACAGTTTTAAGGCCAAGAAAATGTCCCAGTTAAAACAAGTCTATAGAAATGTCCAATCTAAGGCAACCAGGGAAAGATACCTTGGTTCAAGAAGGCTGATAAAGTTCAGGGTTTCTCTCTCAAGTGGAAAGGCACATGGTGAACACAGTCAGGGTTTCTGTCTCATCTGAAAGGGCAAATGGCGAGCACAGCATCATCTGCTACCTTCTTCTCCTGGCTTCCTGTTTCATGAAGCTCCCCGGGAGGCATTTTCCTTCTTCATCTCCAAAGGTCGCTGGCTGGTGGACTCTGCTTCTCATGGCTATGTTGTTCTGCTTTGCTCTCTCTGAATCACTTTCATTCTCCAAAATGTTTCCTCTTTCGTAGGAGTCCAGAAACTTATCAAGACCCACCCAAATGGGTTGGAGACATGCCTCTACCTAACCCAGTTTAACAACCACTCTTGATTAAATCACATCTTCAGGGAGATGATCTAATTACAATTTCAAACGTAATGTGTTTGAAAACGTACAAAATGAATAGAGATTAGAAGAAATGGCTGCCTTTACAAAATGGGGTTAGGATTAAAACATGGCTTTTCTAGGGTACATACATCATTTCAAACCAGCACACCCAGCTTCAGTGTCCCCTCCTCTGGGAAGCTTTCCCTCAGCCTCCAGGTAAGTGTGCCCCCTGTGGAAAGAGGGAAGGAAGACTTAAACAGGACAAGCCTCAGATTGTGGTATAGCTCTGAGAGACTCAGCGAGCTCGGTGACGAGCCCCAGAGCAAAAAACTGCTTGTTACAGGAGCCTCCCCGCTGCATTGGGCAGAAATGGCCGGGCCCTTCTCCTACTGTGCTGAGTTATTAGCTGGAGCTGCCCGCCTGGGGAGAGTGTGGCCTCCCCCAGCATGCTGCAGCACGTCCCGAAGGCACTGCGTGGAGGCTGTTGCTAACCAACTCCTTGATTCAGGTTTTCTCTTGAAAAGAAGTCTGAGCTCAGATGTGGCCTCTCTCCCCAGCCAACACGACAAGCAAACTCATCACCCTCCCCCTGTCTACATGGGCCATGACTCCCAGGGGTGTGGACCTTCTTGGCAACGTGGGACAGAAATCCTAGAATGAGCTGAGACCCAGCATCAAGGGATTGAGAGTGAAATGAGACAAAGTGTCAATGGCTGAGAGATTCCAAACAGAGTTGAGAGGTTATCCTGGAGGTTATTCTTATGCATTAAGTAGATATCACCTTGTTAGTCAAGATGTAATGGAGAGGCTGGAGGGAAGTGTCTGAAAATGTAGAGCTGTGCTCCAGTAGCCATATTTCTTGAAGATTATTGTATAAAGATACAGCTTTCACAGTGTGACTGTGTGATTGTGAAAACCTTGTGTCTGATGCTCCTTTTATCTACCTTGTCAACAGACGAGTAGAACATATGGAATAAAAATAAATAATAGGGGGAACAAATGTTAAAATAAACTTAGTTTGAAATGCTTGTGATCAATGAAAGGGAGGGGTAAGGGGTATGGCATGTATAAATTTTTTTTCTGTTTTCATTTTATTTCTTTTTCTGAATAGATGCAAATGTTCCAAGAAATGATCATGATGATGAATATGCAACCATGTGATGATACTGTAAATCACTGATTATATATGTAGAACGGAATGATCAAAATAGGAATGTTTGCATTTAATTTGTGTTTTTTGGTATTTAAAAAATAAAATTAAAAAAATTGAAAAAAAAGTCTGAGCAGTGAACCTACATAGCTTTATTGATACATAAAATTGAAAGGGATTTAGGAGCTGCTCTAGGCTGGCAGTTGCCCCATTTTACACATGAGAAGACTGAGACTTAGTGAGAGAAAGTGATTGCCCAAAGTCACCCAGCATGTAAACCAATATGCAAATCTGGGCTTTTCTGACACCCAATTCTGTGCTCTTCTGTCTCGTTGCTGACTTGAAATCATAGCTGGATGTAGAGTGTAGGGGGTGAAAGGGTGGTAAGTGGGACTTCAAGACATGGCTCAGGTGTCACCTCCTCCAGGAAGCCTTCCATGGAGCACAACTCTATTTTGGACTCTCACAAGCCCCTGTGCATTCCTCTGTCCACTCATCTACCAGCTGGTTCTGTGACTGTCAGCTTTTAAGCCTGCCTCCTCCCCAGCCCCTCTCCCCAGCGCCAGCATGGGCCGTCCATCAGGTTTCACTGCTGCCTCCTTTTCCTATTGTCCTTTCTGGGCAGCCCAACTCTCCTGGATGGGGAGAGCAATTTGTTGCTCTTTTGAGAAATAATGAATGAAAATATATATTCATTGCCTCCTTCCTTTCTTCCTTCTTTAGATAGATATAAATGCAGATACATATACACATACAAATATAGATACAGAGATATAGATAAAAATAGAAGGAGAGAGAGAGAGATATCACTTTGTGTTCAGCATTGTTCCAGGTGTTGAGGAGAGAGCTGTGAATAACCTTGCCTTCATGATATTTGCTTTCTAGTAGAGTGAGATAGATAATATGTGAAACAAATAAAAAGAATGGTATATTAAATGGGTTATATCATATGGACAAAAGAAAGCAGCACAGGCAGAGGTGAGGGGAGTTACTATTTTAAAATAGAGTGGCCAGGGAAGGTGACTGTCTTAGCTTTCCAGAGCTGCTATGACAAACACTGCACAACGATTTGGGTTAAACAGCCAGAGTTTGTTGGCTCACGGTTTTAGAGGCCAGAAGTTCCAAATCAGGGTGTCAACAATGCTTGTTCTTGGAGTCTCTGGCATTCTTGGGAGAGTAACCTTCTGTCACATGATGATTCCTGGATCTCCTGTGGCTTTCTCTGACTTCTGGCTTCTCCTGATTTCTGGTTTCTATTGACTGACTGCATCTGAATTTCTTCTCTTTATAAGGCCTTCAGCAATAGTGATTAGACCCATTCTGATACAATTTGGCCACACCTTAGAAAATATCTTCAAAAGGTCCTGTTTACAAATGGGTTCACACCCACTGAAACTCAGATTATAAACATGTGTTTTGTTAGGGTACATGATTCAAACCCTGAAGCAGATGTCAGTGCAAAGGCCCTGAGGTGGGGCATCCCTGATATGCTCAAGTTAGGAGGCCACTGTGGCTGGAATGGAGGGAAAGGTGGGGGGTGGGCAAGAGACGAGGGCTATGAGGCCACAGAAGACCAGATCACAGAGGGCCTGGAGCCCATAGTAAGGGATTTGATTTTTATTCCAATTGAAATTGGAAGGCCCAGCAAAGGAGAAGGGTGTCATCCTTTGACTTATGAGTTAAAAGGATCCCTCTAGTTGCTAGATTGAGACCAGTCCATGGGGGCATAGGGTAGACGCTGGGAAGGCAGAGTTCAGCAACGCAGGCTCAGGGTGGCTGCGGTGGCTCAGAGTGGTGGCAGTCATGGTGTGAAAGATATCAGAATCTGGCATGCCCGTGGAAGATAAAGTCACAGGATTTTCTGATGAATTGAATGTAGGTCATGGAGAAAGAGAGGAGTCAAGGTGACTGAGTTTTTGGCCCGAACACTTAGAACGATGGCTTTGCCCTTAACTGACACAGGAAGATGATAAGAGGAGTAGGTTTGGGGGCCAAGTCGGGATTCGGGTTTGCGTGTGTTCATTTGCAGGTGTCTCTTGGATATCCAAATGTCAAGCTGGGAGTTGGCTGTCCAAGCCTGGAGTCTGGGGGAGGTCCAGAAGCTCGGGAGTTGCAGGCGCACGGAAAATATTGCCAGCCTGGCGACTGGATGAAGATCAGGACTGAGCTGTGGGGCTCCAACGCTGCGGAAGGAAGAGGAGCCAGCAACAGAGACTGAGAAGGAGCCTTCAGGGAAAACAGGAGTGTGCAAGCTGAGTGAGGAAAGTGTATCCAAGGCGGGGCTGGCCTGCAGTGGCAGATGCTGATGACTTTGCAAATGAGCGGAGGACAGACAAGGAATCTTGGAATTAGGAACATAGAGGTCTTGGCAACCGCCAAGAGAACAGACTTGGTGGAGTGATAGAGGTGAGAGACTGAGGAGAGTGGGTTTAAGAGAGAATGGAAGAAATTGGCAACCAAGATGGGGACCGCTCTAGGAGTTTTGATGTAAATGGAAGGAAAGAAGAGAAAAACAAGAGAAGGTTTTTATAAGATAGAATGTGCGTGGGCTGATGGGAAAGATTCAGATGAGAAAAAATTGAAGATGCTGGAGCGATGCCCCTGAGTGGGGGAGAAGGGGTGGCAGCGAATGCAGAGGGTGGGAGCTCTGGCCAGGAGCCTGGGCAGCCTTGGGCACAGGCGGAGGAGAGGAGGTAGGCTCTTCAGCACAGGTCAGGTGCTCGGCAGATGGTGGCGGGAGCCTCTGGGGGTTCTTTGTTACTTCTGTTTTCTCTGTGGTTCATGAAACAAGAGCATCCGCTGGAATGTGGCTGAGGACAAGGTCTTGGCTCTGGAGGGCAGTGAAGTGAAAGCACTCAGGGAATCTGGGCTTAGTGAGCACGAATGCAACACCAGGCGGCCTGGTGGGCTCTGCCTCCAGCCCCTTCACCGGAGCAGGAGTTCTCCCTTACACTTGGATGGGAAATTTGGATGTGCAACCACATGGCTTTTAGTTCGTTTGGCTGACCGGAGTCTGAGGAGAAGGCCGTGGAAGTTCCAGTCTTCTGGGGCTGGGTTCACATAGTGGGGCAAGGCCAACCCCAACCTGCTCCATATTGGAACAAAGTGTGGGTTGGGGGGTGCTGTCTAGCAGTGCCTCTTTGGAGTGGCCTTATGATGGCCTATGTCCCAATGCCAGAGACCATAACATGCCCAGAAGGCAGACCCTCTCACCGCCGGGTCGTTAGAAAACAGGGAGCCCATCTTGCTGATAAGAGCCAGTGTTAAACTACCCTGTCTGATTTGTACCGTCCTTGTATTTTTGTTTCTGCTTTTTGGCAGACTCTGCTTTTCCTCAATTACTTTTAACATGTGTTTACTAGTTGCTAAAATAAAACAGGACAAGTACAACTCAGATGTTTTCTTTTTCTCTGTGCCAATCACCATTAGAGGCCTGGGCTCTGAGCAGGGGCCTGCCTGGTGCCTTCCCACCCTGAAGTCCACTGCAGGTGGCTGGGCTTTGGTGCCCTGCCAGGCGCCCACCAGGCCCCTTCCCCTCCCTGGATCTTCTCCTGCCTCCAGGTCCTGACAGTCCCTGACTGTTCTCTGTGCCTTGGAGCCCCACTGCTGAGCTGTCCTGCAGAGTTGGGCTCGCACATGCTGAGCCTCAGGGACTGTGACCAGCCAGCCAGGCCTAACCAAGGATGTCCTGGCCTCTTACCTACCAGCCAGTCGTGGCTTCCCAGCTCTTTACCACCAGCCCATCAAGTCACCCTGAATACCCTGGGCTAGCTCCAGAGCCAGGCATCATGGCCTTTCTCTGAGAATGTTGAAGGGAAAAGGAACTCATGTTTTCTGAATTCTTCTGATGCACATCAGGCACTGTGCTAGGCACATGTGGCCAACGCTTCTGCTAGTTCCCCAATATCTGTGCCCTCCTTCTTCCATGGTAATAGCACTATTGATTTTTACCTGGGTTTATGATCCCTTAGAATAAAGAATACATTCCAGATTCACTTGCAATTGTCTGTGGCCCTGTGACTAAAATTACAGCTAATGGAATTAAGCAGAAATGCTATGGACAACTTCTAGGAAGTGTCCTTAAGAGGGTGGGAAGTATCCTTCTTTGGTCCTTCTTCCAAACTGCTGCCTGGAACATGGATGCAATGGCTGGTGCTCTGGCTGCTCTCTTGGTCTTTGAAGACAAGGGCCACCACCTGGGAATGACAGTGTCATGAGCTGGAAAAACCCCTGAATCATCTACATGTCTGGATTTTTAACTGAGAGGGAAATAAATTCTCTTGATTAAGCCACTGTTATTCTGGGGTTCTGTTACCCACAGCTGAACCTACAGTGATATCTAACTTTGCCAAAGTTGTGTCATTTTCATCTTCAAATATACAGCCCTGCTGTGTGGATGCTACTCGCCCAATTTTAGAGAGGAGGAAAAGGAGGCTCAGAGATTTTAAGCAAGTGGCTTAAGGCTGCCCAGCCAGTATGAGGCTGAAATGGGTTCACATACTGGCCACTCTGATTCCTGGACTCTGTCTCCCTGGGAACTACACCAGGATGACCTACCAGGTACATGGATCTGGATTGACTAACGCTCTCAGTTTCCCAGGGTCCAAAAACATCTAAAAAGCAGGAAGAATCCAGCTGCGATGGGTCAGGGCTGTCCCAGGGTGACCAACTGTCCGTTTGCCCAGGACTATCCTCACATTAGCACTGAACGTCCTGCATCCCAGGAACCCCCACAGTCCTGGGCAAATCAGAACAGTTCGTCCCCCTCAAGCTGTGGTCCAGCCAGAACCTGCCACTGCCCCTATGACACCCCAACCCTGCCTTTCACAACCTGCCAAATCCCCTGTATTTGTGGACTGTTTTAATTATTCCCAATCTCGCTTCTATCCCACCTTCCCCTGCTCTGGGAGCTTCCTGGTCGAGGGCTGGGGCAGGAAGTTAAAGGATTAAGGAAATGATGCTCTACTAGGCTGTAAGAAGTAACAGCCCAAATTACGTCTTGATTCACCCTTCAGAGGACAGCAGCCCCTGTGTCCATCCTGCCTCTCCCTTGTCCCTTGACTCTGCGCAAGTCTTGGGAGCCCAAGAAAGCACAGTGTCTTACCTGCTGGGCTCTGAGGCAACCAGCTCAGCTCCTCTCCCTGCAGGCACCCACCCACCCATCCCTCCATCCGTGCACCCATCAAGCCTGGCTGGGCACCTACTCACTAGAGCACAAGGGGCCCTGCACTCAGAAAGGCTTGTGACAAATCCCAGCTCTACTCTGGTCAGGGGATTTCCCCCACTTGAGTCTCTATTTCTTCATCTGTAAAAAAAGGAATACAGCATCTACTTCATAAAGTTATAGCAAGGATTAATGAGATGAGGCACAGTGCCTAGCACACAGCAAACATTCGATAAGGTTGTATGGCAACTTCTCTGGGCCAGGCAGCCCTGATGAACAACCAGAAGCCACCCAGGCACCCCCCATAGAATTCACAATCTGATGGGAGATGGGACACAAAGACAATTAAAAAGTGGAACACTGGCTCTAGTGGAGGAGTGAGTTGAGTGCTGTGGGAACATGGTGGGGGTAGAGGCCAGGGTCTCTATGTGCCTTGCAGTAGTCAGAGAGGTCATCCTGGAGGAGGAGAGCTTGACAGAAGCTTGCAGAAGAGTTTAATTTTGCCAGGAGGTCTCAGGGGGCAAGGGGAAGGAAGCCTCTTGCCACTCTAAGATTCTCTAGTCATGTGACAGGAGGGGCAATGAGTCTTCTTTGGTTTGCCAGAGTCTCAGCAGGGCTGAGGACAGGAGCCCAAGCACCCGTGTCCTAAATGGAATGTCAGACCATCTGCAGGACCAGCAAAGGGCGTGCCCCCAGACATGTCCCACCAACCTTCACCCACACACTGACCCATGTTACTTTGGAGAGAATTGTTATGTGGCTCTGAATTTCCCCTTTCCCCCTTTAAGCCAAGGGAGGAGATTTTCAAGGTAACTGCTCAGACAACTTGACATGTGCACCTAGAATTTGGGGGGCCCGTGGACCAGAAATGTCCTTACACACTGTAGGGTCTAAAGGCGAGGGGCCGTGTGTGGTGGCTGGCTGGGGAGAGCAGGGGCTACACTGGAAAGGGCTGACACTGCCAGGGTAGACCGGACAAAGGATGCCTGGTTTTCCAGTGGAACAGACAAGGGCCTGTGCCAGGGAGCTCGGACAGTATCCAGCTGCCTAAGGGAGCACTTGGCAGGGGCGATGAGATCCCAATAGAAAGAGGGAACTGCTGAAAGCCATGGCTGAGGAGAGAAGCCTCTAACCAGGGAAGGCATTGCTTCTGTTAAGGAAAAAGTAGGTGGGAAGGCTCCCCCTGGGGTAGGGGGGTCCTGAAGAAACTGCAAGAGAATTCCATGAGTTGAAGAGCTGCCTGTGGACATCTGCCATGTCCAGTAGGGCCCCAGACCAGGTTACAAGTGTCAGGCAAGGAGTGCTTTCCTGCCCTCTTTCCACCCCACACTAGGAGGGACCACAGGTAGCAGCCAGAGACGGACATGGAGGGAGCTAGTTTAAAACCCTCTGGCAAAGCAGACAGCAGGTCCAGACAGCTTCACTGGTGAATTTTACCCAGCATTTAAACAATAAATGATATCAATTCTACTCAAACTTTTCAGAAATTAGAAAAGGAGAGAACATATTTTGACTCATTCTGTAAGACCAGCATTTACCTGTTACCAAAATCAGCCAAACCCAGTCATTATAAGAAGATAAAGCTACAGACCAATATGCCTCAGGAACATAAGTGCAAGAATCCTTAACACAATTTTAGCAAATCAAACCTCGTATTATACGCAAAAGGATAATACATCATGGTCAAGCGGAGCATATCCCAGGAATGCAAGTTTGGTTTAAGCTTGAAAATCAATATAATTCACCCACGAGCACATTACTAGAGAAAAGGCATTTGACAAATTCAACCCTAATTCAAGACAAAAACTCTCAGTAAAGGAACTTCCTCAACCTGATAAAGTGTCAGCAACAAAACAAAACAGAACAAAAAACACCTATAGCCAGCATTGTCCTTAATGATGACAGACTGAAAGCTCTTCCCCTAAAATTGGGAACAAGGTAAGGACGTCCTCTCTCACCATTTCTACTCAACATTGCATTGGAGAGGCCATTGTAATAAAACAAAGGGGAAGAAAAAAAAGGCAAACAGATTGGAAAGAGGGAAGTAAAACTACATTCACAGATGAAATAACCATTGATGTCGAGAACTGTTGGGAGTTTCCTAGCTGCTGAAACAAATACCATACACTGGGCTGGCTTCCCTTCGGGAGTGTATTAGCTCGTGTGGTTTCTGAGACTAGAAGGCCTGCCTCCTGCCACGGTTGTGTCTTTTGGCTGGCCGCCGGCCTTCGGGGTCCCCTGGCTTGTCTGTCACCTGTCCATATTCCTGGCGATGTCTTCTGCTTTCTCCCTCAGGTTCCCTTGACTTCCAGCCTCTGGCGGTTCCTGCTGCTTCTCTCTCCATTGGCTCTCAGTCTGCTTATAAAGGACTCCATAATCCAGATTAAAACCCGACCTGATGCACCTGGGCCCACCTTAACAGACGTCCCACCTTGGAATGATTTCTCTGCAATGGGTCCACACCCACCAGAATGAGGGCCGAGACAAAGGACAAGTCCAAACTGGGGTGCACAATGCCATCTGTGACAAAAACTCAAAAGAATCTACAAAAATCTCTCCTTAATTCTATTTTTTTTTTTTAGGTGCATGGTCCGGGAATCAAACCTGCGTCTCCTGCATAGAAGGCAAGTATTCTACCACTCAACCACCCGTGTACCCTCCTTAATTCTAGTAGTTTTACGTAGCTTCTAAGGATTTACTATCTAGATGATTATTTCATCTGTGAATAAAGATAGTTTTACTTCTATATTTCTATATACAAGTATTTCTATAGGCTAGGAGGGAAAAAAAAGGCTCTAAATAAATGGGAAATTAACATTTTAAAAATAGCATTTATGACAACAAAAAACAATAGATACTTAAGGATAAATTTAATAAAATATAGATAAGACTTGTACATTGAAAACTATAAACATTGCTGAGAAAAATTAAAGCCAGGTTAAGCAAATGGAAAGATATACGGTGCTCATGAATTTGAAGACTCGATATTTTAAAAATATTCCCAAATTGCTGTATAGATGCAATGTCATCCCAGTCAAAATCCCAGAAGACTTTTTTTTATTGAATGAACAAGCTGATTCTTAGATTTATATGAAAAGGTAAAAGAACCTAGAAACAGCAATAACGATCTTGAAAAAGAATAAAGTTGGAGGACTTATACCACCTAATTTTAATAAATAAAGCTAATGTAATCGAGACATTATATAATCAAGACATATGGTGAAAGGATGACACACAGATCAATGGAACAGAACAGAATCCAGAAATAGGCCTATACATATGTGATCAAATTAAATCAGCAAAGGGGCAAATTGCGGAAAAAGACAGTCTTTTCAACAAAAGGGGCTGGAATAATTAGATATCTATATGCCAAAAACAAAATAAAAAGGACCTTAATGCTTACCTCAGTCATGGAAATCATCTTAAAATAATGATCCAAATATATAAGCTAAAGCTCTAAACCTTCTAGAAAAAAACAACAGAATCATCTTTGTGACCTCAAGGTAGACAAAGGATTCTGAGCTAGGAGAAAAAAAACATGAACCGTAAAAGGAAACATTGCCAAGTTGGACTCCAGCAGAATATAAAATTTTGCTGTCTTTTTTTTTTTTTTTAGCATGGGCAGGCACCGGGAATCAAACCTGGGTTCCTGGGTTTCCAGCATGGCAGGAGAGAACTCT
Source organism: Tamandua tetradactyla (assembly GCF_023851605.1). NCBI lineage: Eukaryota > Metazoa > Chordata > Mammalia > Pilosa > Myrmecophagidae > Tamandua > Tamandua tetradactyla. The sequence goes on along the minus strand of NC_135334.1, from coordinate 70,016,235 downwards.
GCCACTGAGCCACCATTGCACCACGGAAAAATTTTTGCTCCTTTTTTTTTTTAATTAAAAAAAATTTTTTTAAATACCAAAAAACACCAAATAAACACAAACATTCGTAACTTTTGATCATTCTGTTCTACCTATATAATCAGTAATTCACAATATCATCACGTAGTTGCATATTCATCATCATAATCATTTCTTAGGACATTTGCATCTGTTCAGAAAAAGAAATAAAAAGAAAACAGAAAAAAATTCATACATACCATACCCCCATTCCCTCCCCCTCACCAATCACCAGCATTTCACTCTAAATTTATTTTAACATTTGTTCCCCCTATTGTTCATCTTTATTCCATATGTTTTACTCGTCTGTTGATAAAATTTTTGCTCTTTAAACCACACTTTTGGAAACGAAAAGGCGAGTCTTAAAGTGAGAGAAAATATTTACAATAGATATATCTTGTATACAGAATATGTACAGAACTATTGTAACTTAGCAATCAGATAGTCAACCTGAAAAACTGATGGGCAAGAGTGATTTGAACAGTGAGTAAAAAAGTATATGCATCTTGACCAAAAGGAGGAAGAGTGAAATGAGACAAAATAAAGTGTCAATGGCTGAGAGATTCCAGAGTCGAGAGGTTATCCTGGAGGTTATTCTTACACTTTAAGTAGATATTACCTTGTTAGTCAAGATGTAGTGGAGAGGCTGGAGGGAACTGCCTGAAAATGTAGAGCTGTGTTCCAGTAGCCATGTTTCTTGATGATGATTGAACAATGATATAGCTTTCACAGTGTGAATGTGTGATTGTGAAAACCTTGTGTCTGATGCTCCTTTTATTTACCTTATCAACAGACGAGTAAAACGTACAGAATAAAAATAAATAATAAGGGGAACAAATGTTAAAATAAATTTAGTTGATTGAAATGCTGGCGATCAATGAATGGGAGGGGTAAGGGGTATGGTACGTATGAATTTTTTTCTGTTGTCTTTTCTTTCTTTTTCTGACTTGATGCAAATGTTCCAAGAAATTATCATGATGACTAATATGCAACTATGTGATGACATTGTGAATTACTGATTATATATAGAACAGAATGATTCTATGTTTAGAATGTTTCTGTTTGTTATATTTTTTTTTTAAAAATTAGTTAAAAATTTTTTTTTAAGAAATCAAAATGAGATACTATTACACTCCCAGTAGCATGGCCGAAATTCAAATGACAGACACAACCAAGCCCAGTAGATGTGGGCTACTGGAACCCTCATACGCTGCTGGTGGGAATGTAAAATGGTACAGCCACTTTGGCAAACAATCTGGCAGCTTCTTAGAAAGTTAAATATGCACCAGCCATAAGACCCAGTGACCTTACTGCTAGGAATTTACCTAAGAGAAATGGAAACATAATGTTCGCATGAGGACTTGCACTCAATTGTTCCTATCAGTTTTATCATAATGGTCCTGTTCTAATTTGCTAAAGCTGCCAGAATGCAACACCAGAGTTGGATTGCCTTTTAATAAAGGGTGATATATTTAGTCAAAAACTTATAGTTCTTCAGAGGAAAGGCAGCTAACTTTCAACTGAGGTTCTTTCTCACATGGGAAGGCACGGGGTGATCTCTGCTGGCCTTCTCTCCGAGTTTCTGGGTTCCCACAGCTTTCCCCGGGGTGATTCCTTTCTGCATCTCCAAGGGCCTCGGCTGAGCTGCGAGTGCTGAGATGAGGTATGCTGAGCTGCTTGGGCTGTGCTACCCTGCGCTCTCTCATTTAAGCACCAGCCAATTAAATCAAACGTCATTCATTGCAGCAGGCACACCTCCTAGCCAACTGCAGATGTAATCAGCGACATGAGCTTCACATGCCATTGGCTCATGGCCACAGCAACAGAACTAGGCACCTTCACCTGGCCAAGTTCACGCCTGAACCCAACTACCACAAGCCCAAACCGGAAGCATCTCAAATTTTTATCAACTGGTAAATGAATAAACAAATTGAGGGGTACACTTCTGAGAAATGAGAAGAAATCAATTTCTGATACAGAAAAAAGCAAGAATGGATCTGAAAAGCACGATGCTGAGTGGAAGAAGTCAGCCCCCAAGAGATGTCATTCTGCATGATTCCATTTTTATCATATTCTAGAAGAGGCCAAAGTACAGGTACAGAAAGTACCTCAGTGATTGCCAGGGGCCAGAGGTGAAGGGAGGGTTGACTACAGAGGTAGAAGGAACTTTTTCAAGGTGATAGGAAATGCTCCTTGAAATAATTGTGGTGACACAACTGTAGACGTTTGTCAAGACTCAGTGAATTAGACCCTTAAAATTGGTGAGTGCTATTTTATGTAAAATAATTTTATGAAAAACATTTTTTTAGAAAACAATCATGGCATTCCCTGGAGATTTAAACTAGAAGCAGAGAGGAGCAACTCCAAAAAAACAGACTGTAAAGAGCAACTCTGAGAAAGAATAGAGCAACTTCCTGCTTGCCTCTGAAAAATTAAAATTGAAAAGAGCCAGTGTCCTTTACTGTTTGACCAGGGCACTAAGGTTAGTTTTTGACCTTGTAAAGTTGGGATCGGAAGTTCAAAGCCAGCAGGCATCCGTGGAGCCACTCCGTTGAAGATGGGGCTCATGTCTGCTCCTTTCACCTTTGTGTTTCTACCACTCATGAGGCAGGTGACATAGGGAAGGTGGGAGGGGAGGTGACCCTAAGACCCATAACAAGAAGTTTTTGGCATGCACGCACCTAGCCCTCACTCAGGTCCTGCCTGAAAAGGACCAATAAGAAGTGCAGCTCAGCAGTCCTTTATTAGCATAACCAGAGGGGGAAGGGCCCCTCCAAGTCCTTATCATGCAGTTATCCCAACCTCAAAGGGCTTCTCCATTGGAGACCGCCCACGTTCACCCCACTTCCAATGCGCACCCTCACTGTGCATTAAGGTTTTGAGCTGCGCACAGTGGCCAGTCTATGGCTTCTTTGGCTGTACACACTGCCTAGTCCTCGGGTTCTTTCCTGGGGCTGAGTCAAGGACCTTCAGGTGTCAGTCCTTGGTCGGGGTCTCGACTTCTCTGAGAACTCCCGGGGCTGTCCAGCCTCAGTCAGGTAGCAAGGGCTCAGCAAACCGTTCTGGATTCTCTCCTCCCCTTGCTCCTTTGGACTTCCCCAGGCAGCGGCTCTTCCAGGGTCAGGCTCTCCAGGCAGGGCTGCAGGCAGGTCCTCCCACCCGGCCTCACCCCAGGGCACTGGGTAAGAGGCCCAGCTCAAAGCTCCCTATTGGCAGCCAGCTGTCGTCAAAAAGAGCAATGGCTGGAGCTGATCCAGTTAGGACTGTGGGAAATCAGACTAAAAGGTAAAGGATGATACTGGCTGTATTTTAATACTTCAACTTCTGTTGTGAGACCAAAAGAAAGAGATGTTTATTTGGTGCCAAATTTATATTTTCTGTAGCACGCTATCTAATTTAACCTGCATGGGCAGTTTATTCGAACACCCATAATTACTTGGAAACTTGAATAAGGAGTGGGGTCTCTTGGTTTGTACAGGTCAGTGTGATGCCCCAAGACATCCCAGAGTGATCTGGGCAGAAAATATAAAAGTATTAGCAAAGTCTGGGGAGAAAGGAGGAAATATTCAACTTCCCCATTAGGAGAATTTCTGATATTCTCACAAGCAGTGGGGACCGACAACCAAATCAATAGGCCAAGTCCTTCATCTTGGGGTTTACTCTTATGAAACTTATTCCTGCAAATAAGACAAAATGAGACAAAATAAGGTTCCAGTGGCTGAGAGATTTCAGAGTTGAGAGATTATCCTGGAGGTTATTCTTATGCATTATATAGATATCCCTTTTCAGTTTTTACTGTATTAGAACAGCTAGAAGGAGATACCTGAAACTGTTGAACTATAATCCAGTAGCTTTGCTAGAAGATGATTGTATAACTATAGAGCTTTTATGGTGAGACTGTGTGATTTTGAAAATCTTGTAACTGACATTCCCTTTTTCCAGTGTATGGACAGATGAGTAAGAAAATAAAGACAATAAATAAATACGTAATAGGGGGAGAAAAGTATGGGATGTTCTAGGTGTTCTTTTTAAAATTTTTATTCTTATTTTTATTTTTTGAGTAATGAAAATATTAAAAAATTGATTGTGGCGATGGACGAACAACTATATGGTGATACTGTGAGCCACTGACTGTACACTTGGGTGACTGTATGGTATGTGAATATATCGCAATAAAATCGCCTTGAGCTCTGGGTTCTGTTTTTCCAGGGGAAACCTTCCTACGTAAGGATCCTTCCTAGGGCAGGCTGTGTATCTGCAGGGCCCAGTGCCAAATGAAAATGCAAGGGTCCTTGTTGAAAAATTATTAAGAATTTCAAGATGACAGCAGGGCAGCATTATCCTTGAAATAGGATTTTCTGCATCAGAACCACCGGGAGGGCTTGTTAAAATACAGACTGCGGGCTATGGTGGCTCAGCAGGCAGAGTTCTCCCCTGCCATGGCAGAGACCTGGGTTCAATTCCTGGTGCCTGCCTGTGCAAAAAAAAAAAAAAATACAGATCTCTGTATCACAGTTTCTGGTTCAGTGAGTCTTGGGTGGGGACCAAGAATTTGCATTTTTAGCAAGTTACAAGGTGAGCTGGAGCTGTTGGTACTCAGACCACACTCTGGGAATCCCACTGTTTTAGGGGGACTTTATCCCAGCGAGGCCCATGAGTAGCACACAGAGAAGGCAATGACCTAGATTGACCACCAGAGGGCAGAAGCACCTATTAGTCAGACCTCAGGACACACCCATGGCCTCGAGGGTGAGCTTACATCTTTGCTGAGGTTTTTCTCTGAACCAACCAAGACCCCAATGCTAGGGTAACAAAAGCAGGGGTCAGACTCAGCCTGGGTCTCAGGGGCTGGAGAAGGAGACACATACTAACTGGTAATTACAGTCGGTGCTGCAATGGAGGGGAGCACGAAGGCTGGCTCACCCACGGGGGCTGGTGTCCGTCAAGGACGAGTTTATCACCTGGAGGAGTTTATAACCTGAACTGAGCCTTGAACAGTGGATAGGAGTCATCCAGGTAGGGAGAAGAGGAGGGGCGCATTCTGGGCCTAGGAACCCACACGTACAAGTGCCCACAGGCTGGGCAAAGAGGGCGTGCTGGCGAAGGAGCGCAGGGGGAGAGGCTGGGTGGCTGAGTAGCCTGGTGAGGCGGGCAGGGGCTGCAAAGGGCTCTGGGACCAGGTTGTGGGGTTCGGCTAGATCCTAGGGGCCGCTGGGCGCCCCAGGATGGCTTTAAATAGATAAGGTGGTAGAAGGAACACTCCGGCAATGGGGAGGGCAGACCCAGGCAGAGAAGCTGGTGAGGCGGCTGGTGCAGCAGGCAAGGAAAGGGTGACGAGATGAGGGGTAGCAGCAGCCTCGCCTGCATTTGCCTCACCCCATCACTGCACACATTTATGAAACAGCTCTGAGCCAGGATCTGGGTTGTGTGCTGGGCACTGAGACTCGGTGGGGATCAAGACAGAGAGTTCCTAACCTCCTCCAAGAGCTCACATGCTAACAGGGAAGGCCAGTGGCACAATGGGCCGGCCCCATGGACCAGAGGGAAGGCTGCAAGAGATGCTAAGGAAGCCAAATGGCAAAGGTGGGGCTGGGGGGGTGGGTGGCAGGGGTAGGGTTCAGGGAGTGGGAGGCACCTCCCAGGAGAGCCCCTGACCTGAGCGTCCTGACCCAACGAGCACAGAGGCCTCATTCAGCCAGACCCTGGTACTCTCCCCACCATGGCCCAGAGCTAACAATATGGCCATTGAAGGCTTCTCCCGCTGCCTGAGGTCCAGCTTTTCCTGCCTCCAACCTCCCTTAGCCAGACAATCCTGGCCTTCAGCAGGGAAGAAAGAGCAGGATTATGTGCATGTGGGCTGGGCCCACTCCTCCTCCAGAGCCAGAGTGGCCTGTGGTCCCAGGTGAGCACCCAGGCAGGCACCTTATTCAAATGCCAAAGCTCTAGTTTTAAGCATGTGAAAGCTCAGCCAGCTGGAACCAGTGGGGCAGATGAGATGGTCCTAAGTGTCAAGAGGGGGCCCTGTAGCGGGTTGCCTGGATGCTCAGGGCAATGGAGCCCACCACACTTGTCTGCAGAGGGAGGATTGACCTCACACATGAAGTTGATTAAAACCCAGCTATCCGGAGCATTACTTTCTATAAGGCTGGTCTTCCTACTGTTCCTAGAACATGACTAGCTCAACTGGCCTCAAGGCCTTTGCACTTGCAGTTCCCTCTGTTTGGGATGCTCTCCTTTCACCCCAAGGTCTTCGAGGACAGTTTTTTGTAGTAAGCAGAATAATGCTCTCCCTACCTCCAAGATGTCTGCATCCTATTCCCTGAAACCTGAATTTCTTACCCCTTACATGGCAAAGGGGACTTTTCAAGCATGATTAAGTTAAGGATGTTGAAATGGGGAGATCTTACTGGATTAATTGGGTGGCCCAATATAACAACAAGAGTCCATTTAAGAGGGAAGCAGGAAAGTCAGGGAAGGAGCTGTGACACCAGAAAAAAGATCAGAATGAGAAGGAGAGAGAGAGATCTAAAGATGCTATGCTGCTGGCTTTGAAGATGGAAGAAGAGGCCACAAGCCAAAGAATGTGGGCAGTTTCTAGAAGCTGGAAAAAGCAGAAACATATTTTATTGTAGAGGAGAAATTAACACTGCACACCCATTTTGGAATTCTAACCTCTGAAACTGTAAGAGAATAAATCTCTGCTTTAAGGCTCTACATTTGTGATAATTTGTTACAGCAACCACAGAAAACCAATTCGGTTTATCATTCAGGCCTCAACTCAAATGTCACTTGTCAGAGAGACCTGCTCTGTAAAGTCTTCTCCCTGCCCCCACCACCTGATTCCTTTTCTTTATAGCCCTTCTCATTATCTGGAATTATCATATTTGTTTCTTAGTTTATTGTCTGTCTCCTCTAGCCAGCATTTGCACTCCTTGAAGGCAAACACCTTATTTTGTTCCCTCCTGTGTCCCAGCACTTGGTACAGTGTCTGGTATGTAGTGGTTCTCAATAAATATTTGTTGCATAAAAGAAAGGATGAATGAATGACTAATATGATTCTCTCTCTGTGCACACTGAGGGCAAGGGAAAGGAGTTTTGGATGGCTGGGTTCCTACAGGCTAGAAGGCAGAAGGGGTTTTGGGAGCTGCTGAGTGGAGAGAGAGAAGCATGTGGTGGCCGGGGGAGGGAAATTATAAGGTATATGTCTGTTGGAGATGGAATTGCACTTTACACGGAACTTGTGCATCACTTTCTGGTTTACAGGACACTCCACACCTGCCGTCATTTTCTATCTCTCAGAACAACCTGGTAAGATAGGCTGCTGAAAGGAACCACTGTTCTCCTCACCTGGCAGACAGGGGCATTGAAGCTCTGAATGGTGATTTGAGAGCTAGGGAATTTCCAGGACTCAGTGGGAGCAGGGAGGTGCCTGAAGCCTTCACCTACCCCCAAGACCCTTCCCAGCGCCTCACAGCCAGTTTTACTTGCCACTTAGGCTTCCAGCATTAGCCCTTGTTGTTCTCTCTGCCCGGATGCCCTTCCTTCATTCTCCCTCTCTCAGGGCTGGGACTAGGGTGAGGCAATGCAAAATTTAAGGGATGCAAAGACATCAGTAATCAAAATAAATAACATTTTAATACAATAGACTTATAATATCAAATGTAATGCTAAGAATCCATGATGAACAAAATACCAAATTTGTAAATACTTTTCCCCTCTTTCTGCCTCAGTTTCCAAGATACTCCGGTGTGCCTTGCCGTGGCACTGTTTCACATAGCCTGTCCGGGACTGGCTACATAATCTGTGGGCCCCAGTGCAAAATTACATGTGGAGCCACCTCTTCAAAAATTATGAAATTCAAGTTGGCACAGAGGAGCATTTAACCCAGCTTTGGGGTTCATGAGACGGCAGCAGTAACATGCCCACACAGCCAGCCTTGAGACACCCTTCATTTACATTTATGAAATTTTTTTTGCCACAGATTAATCTTTTTTTTTTTTGAGTGCATGGTCCGGGAATCCAACCGTGGGTCTCCCACATGAAAAGCGAGCATTCTACCACTGAACCACCCGTGCGCTGCCCCCCAGATTACTTTTTATTTTTTAAAAATATTGCCTTAAAATATTATTTATCTCATCTATTGAGGTGTTTGGTGTCTCTACTAATTTTGTGTCTGTGGCAAGTGCCTCACTTTCCTTACCCTGGTCCCCATCTGCCTTCTCTACTTGGTGCGAATTCCTTCTCAACCTCAGCCAGCTGTTGCCTCCTCCGGAAAGTCCCCCTTCACTGCGCCCTCCATCCCCCCGGGCACACATGGGTCAGGTACTGGTTTGAATATGTTATGTACTCCAGAAAACACTGTTCTTTTTTAATCCATTACTATGGGGGCAGACCTGTCGTTGGGTGGGGCCTTCTTTTGCTTAGGTTGCTTCCATGGAAGTGTGACCCAGTCCATTCGAGGTGGGTCTTAGTCCTTTCGTTGGAGTCCTCTGTGAGGAGAATAAAGATAGAAAACACAGAGAGACAAATACAGAGAGCAGAGACATGAAACCAAGTGAATGACGCAGAGAGAGAGAGAAACACCCCAGAGACCCTAAGAGAAGACCCGAGGGCACAGAGAGCTCACAGAGGTGTCCCCGGAGAAGGAAGCAAGGACACACGGAACTAAAAGCAATGGAACCCAGGAGCACAGGACCAGCAGATGCCTTCCCATGTAACAGAGGAACCCTGGGTGCCATCAGCCTTTCTTCAGTGAAGGGGTCCCCTTGTTAATGCCTTAATTTGGACATTTTGTTGGCTTTGGAACTGTAACTTGTAACTTAATAAATCTCCATTGTTAAAAGCCAGTCTATTTCTGGTATGGTGCATTTTGGCAGCTCTGCTTCCTCCCCTCTCTCACATCTCTGAGCAGCCTGTGTGATCCCTGCACTTATACATTTCTGTGTTCTCAGCCCAGGACCTGGCTCAGAATAGTTGTCCAGGAAAAGTTGGGCTGTCTGAAAAGGAGTGGCCTGCCTGTGCTTGCAGTTGTCCCGTCAAGATGATGCCTTTGGGTCAAATCCTCCTGTCTCCAGCTGGTTCTTGGTAAAGCCCCTATGGGTATCCCTTTAGGAAGAAACCATCTCTGAAAATGCCCAGGGTGGCAGCGCCAGGTCTGTGGGCATCAGACTACTCAGCCCCTGCCCCTCCACCAGGACACCCCAGGCTCCCACAAGCAGACCTCTGACATGGCGTGGGGACGGGGCAGTGCTGTTGGCATGGATGAGAGCAGAGCGGGCTGATGTCAGGCTTTGGCATCCAGGCGCCCTCACAGCTGGGACTGGTGCTGTCCAGACCTGAGACCTGTCACTCGCTCCCTTGCTGAGTCCACAAGCCTTGCCAAGCTCCGTCACTAGGCCACGCCCTGTGCTGGGTGCCTCTTAACCTCTCAGCCTTGCTCCAATAATCAAGTTCCCGGCTTGGTTCTCAGGCCCATGACTAGATTTGTACCTGAGACCCTCTCTGGTTCTCAGCCCCAGCCTTGCTGATTTTGCAGAGCTGGGACCCTGTGTCGGGGAGCTTGAGGAAGCTGTCCCTGAGCTCTTGATGGCCTGTATTGATCCCTTCAGAGCTCAACTTTATCCTGGGACTTCCTCAAACCTGGCTCTCCTTTCTTAAGAGAGAGCCTCAGCCCTTTCGTGCCTGAGCACTTCACTGACCCTTGTGGGGCCTGGGCAGGGCTAGCAAAATAATGGACTTGTGGGCAGGACCCAAGATTCAGGCACCTCTTGGAGTCCTGGGCAACACGGTGCCAGCGTGAGCCTCCTAGCACCTCTCAGGTATGGCTCAGTTGGCCGTAATGGAGAGATCCTGGATCCCAACTGAGAAAACCTGGTTTCAAATGCAGCTCTATCATTCCCAGGCTGTCTAAGCCTCAGTTTCCTCATTTCCAAATTGGGGGATAAAACGCCAACCCCCAGCAGGGTTGTGGGACTTAAAGGAGAGTGCAGGGGCCCCTGGCTTCCAGGAGCATCAGTAAAAATGCCAGCTCCCTTCCTTCTATAGTTTGGATGCTCAGACTGGCCAGCTGTGCTGCTGAGGGACCCCTTCCGGTTCCAGCCCCCAGCCTCTGAGTTCTTTTTTTTTTTTTTTCACAACCCGCTGTTCCTGATAAAGAGATGGGGAAACTGAGATTTAGAGAAATCAAGGATTGCCCAAAGTCACACACAGTCAGAGGCTGAGCCAGCGAACTGGGATCTGGAAATGCCTGGCTGCTGCAAACACTCCTCCCTGTTTCTCTGTCTGGCCTCAGGAACACTGAGCCTGCGAGAACCAGCTGTATGTGTAACACAGCTGTATGCCCCCACCCCCCCACACAGCTGAGGGCTCTGGGTGCTTGCATGGAAGGCGTGTTTCCCTCCTGAGTCAGAGCAGACCCAGAAGAGCCAGCCTTTGAGCCTGGCTGGGCTGTAGTCCCTGAGCTGCCCTGAGGGCCAGTTCCCCCTCCCTGCTGGAACCACTGGGCAGCGGCCAGCACAGCTGCATCCCCTCAGCAGGTCTGTAACGATAGGCCCACGTTGCATCAGCTCAGCCTGTCTCTGCACTGGCTCCCGCCTGCCAGCCAATGAGGCTCGGCCGAGTGTACAGACCCCCAGCTCCGGCCCACCCCACCTGCCACGGAATCACCACAGCAGCAGCCTGGCTCTCTCTCAGCATTCTCAGCAAGGGAGGCGGGGGAGGAGCAGCAGACATTCTTCTCTTCCAGCCTGGCCTTCCTCCTTCTGCACCCCGCCCCTATCACTGCCCAGCAGCTTCACCTCGGTGCCCTCCTGGAAGTGGCAGAGGCCCTTCTTTGTCCGGGGTGGGCCTGTCCTGCCTCCCCAGTCTCTGGTCTTCTCACGCGATGCCCTTGTTCTGACCCACACTTTCCATCCCATGGCTGCCATCACTCTCCTGTGCGTGATTCCCAAATTGTCATTTCCAGCCCGGCCTTCTTCTCCTGAGTGCTGGAGACATGGACGCTGCGACCTCCTGGATGTCTCGGTGCACTGACAACCAAGCGGACCATCTCTGCCCCAAAGCTCGCTGCCTTACCCCAGAGTCACCATCTCAGGAAGGGGACCATTGCCCAGAAACCAGAGTCCACCTTCCTTCCTCCTTCCCCGGGGCCCTTTGCACCCAGTACATTCCGAGCCTCTGCAGCCCCCAGACCCCGCCCAGGGCCAAGCAGCAGCCTGTCTCCCTGGGTCACTGAGACACTCCCCTCTCTGGCCTCCCTCTGTCATTCGTCCCCACTCCAGTCCATCCTCCACCCAGCAGCAAGAGAGCTTTTTTTAAAACCCCAATAATATGATCTGGCTGCTTTCCTGCTAAATTATCTTTGGGAAGAAGTTCTGAGCCCCCTGACCCTTCAAGTCCTGTGAGACTGGGCACTGCTGACTTCTACTGCCCACATGACCCACACTCACCCCGACCCCGCACAGGACGGCCTCTGGGTCTCTCCTGCCCTACCCTGGCTGCTTTGCTGAAATCCTGTCAGGATCTAGTTCAGTTCTGCCCGAAGTCTGAGGCCAGCGAGACTGGGCTGGGAGAAAAGGCCAGGCCTGACCAGAGGGGTCCCCAGATCTGGACTTGACTTTTTGCTGGAAGTTTCTCTTCTATTCACTTATTGATGTCTGTTTGTTTTGTACGCTGTGGTGGGGCTCACCTTTCATTCTTTTTCCATATAACTATCCTATTACTGCAGCACCATTTGTCGAATTTTATTTTATTACTTTTTTTTTTGTGGTGGGGGAAAGTGCACGGGGCCGGTAATCGAACCTGGGTCTCCGTCATGTTGGGTGAGACTTCTACCACTGAACTACTCTCGCACCCCGACTTACTGATGTTTTAAAACTGATTATAAATATATTATGTGAATTTTACACAATAATTTTTTTCAAAAGGCAAAAAAAAGAAACAGGTCACATTTTAAAAAAAGTATTATATACTACTGAAAAAATTCAGAGAAGCAGAAGGGAGAAAATAAAGAAGATCCTGTATACCCATCTCCAAAGATAAATGCTATTACAGCACTTAAAATTATTAAATTCCCACTTAAAATTATTTCCTTCTAGCCATTTTCAATGAGAATTATATGTATCCTACATATTTATTATTATTTACTTATAATACATGTCAATTGAGGAAGAAACCTTCAGACAGCTGAAAAGTTTAAAAAATTAAGTAGAATCACCCAATAACCAGGGTTGATATTTTGGTGAAATGTGAACATCTTGTCTTTACTTCTGCACCTAAAGAGAGAATTTTTGTAAACACACCTTTTTATAAACTATTTTTTTATTCAACAATCCATCAACCTATCTTTCCCTGCCTCCCCCTTTACCATGCTGCCAATATGCCATTCTTTACTGACAAACGTTGTTTCCAATTTCTCACAGTTCCAAAGCTGTAACAAACACCCTTGAACTTGTAGCTCAGATTTTTAAAAAATAATTTCCTTAAGCTAAATTCCTAAAGGTTGATTTTTTTGGTAAAATGGACACGAGTAATTCCAAATTAAAATACATGTATGTGAGGAGGAGGGGCCAAGATGGCGGCTTAGCAATGTGCGCGTTTTATTTCGTCCTCCAAACAACTACTAAATAACCAGAAACAGTACAGAACAGCTCCCGGAGCCACGTCAGTGATCAGACACACAGCGTACCCCAGTCTGGACCAGCTGGACCAGCTGCGAGCCTCCCCAAAACCATGAGTTCCCCAAGCTGCAGCGGCTGGTGCCTGGCCCCTCCCCCACAGGCTGCTTCCCAGAGGGAAAGGAAAGAGACTCTAAACCTGGTCAAGGCGGAGGTCACTCATTGGGCTCATGGAAAAAGAGGAAAGGGGAGGAAACAGAGGTTTTAGTGGCTGTTTCTATGGAGACTTGGCAGCCACTGGATTTAGCGGCAGGACTTCTTGGACTGCAACTGCCCCAGGCATAGGCAGAAACGGGCTGCTTTCAGGGCTGTCTCCCACCTGTGCCTTCCCCAGGGGAGGGGTGAAGCCCAACTCAGGTGGAATCCCTCCCTCAAGGAATTCAGACACCAGGGCTTGGCAATGTGAAGCCATTAAAACTAGCCTACAACCTCTCCTCAGTCTCCACCACGCCCCAGCAGGGAGAGTCTTCCAAAGTTAAAAGTGCAGCAACATCTTTTGCTGGTGCGACTCGCAGGCAGACGCACCACATACTGGGCAGGATAAGAAAAACAGAACCCAGAGACTTCACAGGAAAGTCTTTTAACCTGCTGGGTCTCACCCTCAGGGAAAACTGACGCAGGTGACTCCTTGCCCCTGATAGGAGGCCAGTTTAGTCCAGGAAAACCCGGCTGGAGTCTATAATACCTACGTAGACCCTCCTAAGTGTGGGGAGGGAAAAAGTACCATATAAGCAAGTCAAGAAACAAGAAAACAAGAACTGAAAAATTATCCTCTGTTAAACAAAACCTAAGCTAGAGGTCCAGAAAACGCTGAACTGAAGGTCAAAGAACAGATAGACAACAAATTCATCTAGCAAGAAAACCCTAGGTAAGAGAAGTGAAAGCAATCTCCAGAATAAACTAATTAAGGTAATTAAATGTCTAGACGCCAGCAAAAAATAACAAATCACACCAGGAAAATTGAAGATATGGCCCAGTCAAAGGAACAAACTAATAGTTCAAATGAGATACAAGAGCTGAACAACTAATTCAGAATGTACGAACAGACATGGAAAACCTCATCAAAAACCAAATCAATGAATTGAGGGAGGATATGAAGAAGGCAAGGAATGAACAAAAAGAAGAAATGGAAATTCTGAAAAAACAAATCACGGAACGTATGGGGATGAAAGGTACAGTAGAAGAGATGAAAAAAAACAATGGAAACCTACAATGGTAGATTTCAAGAGACAGAGGTTAGGATTAGTGAACTGGAGGATGGCACACCTGAAATCCGACAAGATACAGAAACTATAGGGAAAAAAATGGAAAAATGTGAGCAGGGACTCAGGGAACTGAATGACAATATGAAGCACACAAATATACGTGTTGTGGGTGTCCCGGAAGGAGAAGAGAAGGGAAAAGGGGGAGAAAAACTAATGGAAGAAATTATCACTGAAAATTTCCCAACTCTTATGAAAGACCTAAAATTACAGATCCAAGAAGTACAGCATACCCCAAAGAGAATAGATCCAAATAGATGTTCTCCAAGACACTTACTAGTCAGAATGTCAGAGGTCAAAGAGAAAGAGAGGATTTGAAAGCAGCAAGAGAAAAGCAATCCATCACATACAAGGGAAACCCAATAAGACTATGTATAGATTTCTCAGCAGAAACCATGGAGGCGAGAAGACAGTGGGATGATATATTTAAATTATTAAAAGAGAAAAACTGCCAGCCAAGAATTCTATACCCAGCAAAATTGTCCTTCAAAAATGAGGGAGAAATTAAAACATTTTCAGACAAAAAATCACTGAGAGAATTTGTGACCAAGAGACCAGCTCTGCAAGAAATACTAAAGGGAGCACTAGAGACAGATATGAAAAGACAGAAGAGAGAGGTGTGGAGAAGAGTGTAGAATGAAGGAAAAGTAGATATGACATATAAAATACAAAAGGCAAAATGGTAGAGGAAAGTACTACCCAAACAGTAATAACACTAAATGTTAATGGATTGAACTCCCCAATCAAAAGACATAGACTGGTAGAACGGATTAAAAAACAGGATCCTTCTATACGCTGTCTACAGGAAACACATCTTAGACCCAAAGATAAACATAGGTTGAAAGTGAAAGATTGGGAAAAGATATTTCATGCAAATAACAACCAGAAAAGAGCAGGAGTAGCTATACTAATATCCAACAAATTAGACTTCAAATGTAAAACAGTTAAAAGAGACAAAGGATACTATGTACTACTAAAAGGAACAATTCAACATGAAGACATAACAATCATAAATATTTATGCACCGAACCAGAATGTCCCAAAATACGTGAGGCAAACACTGCAGACACTGAAAAGGGAAATAGACACATCTACCATAATAGTTGGAGACTTCAATTCCCCACTCTCATCAATGGACAGAACATCTAGACAGAGGATCAATAAAGAACCAGAGAATTTGAATATTACAATAAATGAGCTAGACTTAACAGACATTTATAGGACATTACATCCCACAACAGCAGGATACACCTTTTTCTCAAGTGCTCATGGATCATTCTCAAAGATAGACAATATGCTGGGTCACAAAGCAAGTCTCAACAAATTCAAAAAGATTGAAATCATACAAAACACTTTCTCAGATCATAAGGGAATGAAGTTGGAAATCAATAATAGGCAAAGCGCCAGAAATTTCACAAATATGTGGAGGCTCAACAACACACTCTTAAACAACCAGTGGGTCAAGGAAGAAATTACAAGAGAAATCAGTAAATATCTTGAGGCAAATTAAAATGAAAACACAACATATCAAAACTTATGGGATGCAGCAAAGGCAGTGCTAAGAGGGAAATTTATTGCCCTAAATGCCTATATCAAAAAAAGAAGAAAGGGCAAAAATACAGGAATTAACTGTCCACTTGGAAGAACTGGAGAAAGAACAGCAAACTAATCCCAAAGCAAGCAAAAGGAAAGAAATAACAAAGATTAGAGCAGAAATAAATGAAATTGAGAACATGAAAACAATTGAGAAAATCAATAAAACCAGAAGTTGGTTCTATGAGAAAACCAATAAGATTGATGGGCCCTTAGCAAGATTGACAAAAAGAAGAAGAGAGAGGATGCAAATAAATAAGATCAGAAATGGAAGAGGAGACATACCACTGACCCCACAGTTATAAAGGAGGTAAAAACAGGATACTATGAACAACTTTATGCCAATAAATACAACAATGTAGATGAAATGGAAAACTTCCTAGAAAGACATGAACAACCAACTTTGACTCAAGATGAAACAGATGACCTCAACAAACCAATCACAAGTAAAGAAATTGAATCAGTCATTAAAAAGCTTCCCAAAAAGAAAAGTCCAGGACCAGACAGCTTCACATGTGAATTCTACCAAACATTCTAGGAAGAATTAGTGCCAATCCTGCTCAAACTCTTCAAAAAAATTGAAGTGGAGGGAAAGCTACCTAATTCATTCTATGAAGCCAACATCACCCTCATACCAAAACCAGGCAAAGATATTACAAAAAAAGAAAACTATAGACCAATCTCTCTAATGAATATAGATGCAAAAATCCTCAACAAAATTCTAGCAAATCGAATCCAGCAGCACATTAAAAGAATTATACATCATGACCAAGTAGGATTCATCCCAGGTATGCAAGGATGGTTCAACATAAGAAAATCAATTAATGTAATACACCATATCAACAAATCAAAGCAGAAAAATCACATGATCATCTCAATCGATGCAGAGAAGGCATTTGACAACATTCAACATCCTTTCCTGTTGAAAACACTTCAAGGGATAGGAAAACCAGGAAATTTCCTTAAAATGATAAAGGGAATATATGAAAAACCCACAACTAATATCGTCCTCAATGGGGAAAAACTGAAAACTTTCCCCCTAAGATCAGGAAAAAGACAAGGATGTCCACTATCACCACTGTTATTCAACATTGTGTTGGAAGTTCTAGCCAGAGCAATTAGACAAGAAAAAGAAATACAGTGCATCAAAATTGGAAAGGAAGAAGTAAAACTATCACTGTTTGCAGATGATATGATACTATATGTCGAAAATCCTGAAAAATCCACAGCAAAACTACTAGAGCTAATAAACGAGTACAGCAAAGTGGCAGGTTACAAGATCAACATGCAAAAATCTGTAGTGTTTCTATACACTAGTAATGAACAATCTGAGGGGTAAATCAAGAAACGAATTCCATTTACAATTGCAACTAAAAGAATAAAATACTTAGGAATAAATTTAACTAAAGAGACAAAAGACCTATACAAAGAAAACTACAAGAAACTGTTAAAAGAAATCACAGAAGACCTAAATAGAGGGAAGGGCATACTGTGTTAATGGATTGGAAGACTAAATATAGTTAAGATGTCAATTCTACCTAAACTGATTTACAGATTCAACGCAATACCAATCAAAATCCCAACAACTTACTTTTCAGAAATAGAAAAACCAATAAGAAAATTTATCTGGAAGGCCAGGGTACCCCGAATTGCTAAAAGTATCTTGAGGAAAAAAAACAAAGCTGGAGGTCTCACGCTGCTGGACTTTAAGGCATATTATGAAGCCACAGTGGTCGAAACAGCATGGTACTGGCATAAAGATAGATATATTGACCAATGGAATCGAATAGAGTGTTCAGATATAGACCCTCTCATCTGTGGACATTTGATCTTTGATAAGGCAGTCAAGGCAACTCACCTGGGACAGAACAGTCTCTTCAATAAATGGTGCCTAGAGAACTGGATATCCATATGCAAAAGAATGAAAGAGGACCCGTATCTCACACCCTATACAAAAGTTAACTCAAAATTGATCAAAGATCTAAACATCAGGTCTAAGACCATAAAACTGTTAGAGGAAAATGTAGGGAGATATCTTATAAATCTTATAATTGGGGGCGGTTTTATAGACCTTACACCTAAAGCAAGAGCACTGAAGAAATAAATAAATAAATGGGAGCTCCTCAAAATTAAACACTTTTGTGCATCAAAGAACTTCATCAAGAAAGTAAAAAGACAGCCTACACAATGGGAGACAATATTTGGAAATGACATATCAGATAAAGGTCTAGTATCCAGAATTTATAAAGAGATTGTTCAACTCAACAACAAAAAGACAGCCAACCCAATTACAAAATGGGAAAAAGACTTGAACAGACACCTCTCAGAAGAGGAAATACAAATGGTCAAAAGGCACATGAAGAGATGTTCAACGTCCCTGGCCATTAGAGAAATGCAAATCAAAACCACAATGAGATATCATCTCACACCCACCAGAATGGCCATTATCAAAACAGAAAACGACAAGTGCTGGAGAGGATGTGGAGAAAGAAGCACACTTATCCACTGTTGGTGGGAATGTCAAATGGTGCAACCACTGTGGAAGGCAGTCTGGTGGTTCCTCAAAAAGCTGAATATAGAATTTCCATATGACCCAGCAATACCATTGCTAGGTATCTACTCAGAGGGCATAAGGGCAAAGACACAAACGGACATTTGCACACCAATGTTTATAGCAGCATTATTTACAATTGCACGGAGATGGAAACAGCCAACATGTCCATCAACAGACGAGTGGCTAAACAAACTGTGGTATATACATACGATGGAATATTATGCAGCTTTAAGACAGAATAAACTTATGAAGTATGTAACAACATGGATAGACCTTGAGAACATTATGCTGAGTGAGACTAGCCAAAAACTAAAGGATAAATACTGTATGGTCTCATTGATATGAACTGACATTAGTGAATAAACTTGGAATATTTTGTTTGTAACAGAGACCATCAGGAGATAGAAATAAGGTAAGATACTGGGTAATTGGAGCTGAAGAGATACAGATTGTGCAACAGGACTGGATACAAAAACTCAGAAATGGACAGCACAATACTACCTAACTGTAATATAATTATGTTAAAACACTGAATGAAGCTGCATGTGAGAATGATAGAGGGAGGAGGGCTGGGGACATAAATGAAATCAGAAAGAAAGATAGATGTTAAAAGATTGAGATGGTATAATCTAGGAATGCCTAGAGTGTATAATAATAGTGAAATGTACAAGGTACAATTTTAAAAATGTTTTTGCATGAGGAAGAACAAAGGAATGTCATTATTGGAGGGTACTGAAAATAGATGGTAATTAATATTTTAGAATGTGACCTTCTGTGTGAGACTAAAGCAAAAAAATGTTTACTAGTTACAAAATTTATATTTTGACTAGTGCATTTCCTAATATAACTTATGTAGATAGTTTGATTGAATGCCATAAGTACTTGGAATCTCATGTAGGACATGAGATTTTGCTGGTTTGTCCAGAGTGATGCCCTGATGAATCCCAGAGTGATTCGATCAGTCAGTGGAAAAGCATCTTCAAAGCCCCCTTCGGGGAGTGGTGGGAACGGGGAGAAATTCAACTTCCCCAAGTTGAATTCTTGATATTCTCACAAGCAGTGTGGACAACCAAAGCTATAGGCTGAGCCCCAAGTTTGGGGGTTTGTTCATATGAAACTTAACCCCGCAAAGGATAGGTCAAGTCTACTTAAAATTTAGGCCTAAGAGTCACCCCCAAGAGAGCCTCTTTTGTTGCTCAGATGTGGCCCCTCTCTCCAGCCAACACAACTAGCAGTCTCACCACCCTCCCCCTCTCTGCGTGGGACATGACTCCCAGGGGTGTGGACCTTCCTGGCAACGTGGGACAGAGATCTTGGAATGAACGGAGACTCAGCATCAAGGGATTGAGAAAAACCCTAGAATGAGCTGAGACTTAGCATCAAGGGATTGAGAAAACCTTCTCGACCAAAAGGGGGAAGAGGGAAATGAGACAAAGTGTCAATGGCTGAGAGATTCCAAACAGAGTTGAGAGGTTATCCTGGAGGTTATTCTTATGCATCAAGTAGATATCATCTTGTTATTCGAGATGTAATGGAGAGGCTGGAGGGAACTGCCTGAAAATGTAGAATTGTGTTCCAGCAGCCATGTTTCTTGAGGATGATTGGATAATGATACAGCTGTCACAATGTGACTGTGTGATTGTGAAAACCTTGTGTCTGATGTTCCTTTTATCTACCTTGTCAAGAAACGAGTAGAACATATGGAATTAAAATAAATAATACGGGGAACAAATGCTAAAATAAATTTAGTTTAAATGCTAGTGATCAATGAAAGCAAGGGGTAAGGGGTATGGTAGGTATAATCTTTTTTTTTTTTCTTTCCTGTGTTCGTTTTATTTCTTTTTCTGAATTAATGCAAATGTTCTAAGAAATGATGAATATGCAACCAAGTGATGATATTGTGAATTACTGATTATGTATGTTTTATTTTGTTTCTTTATTTTTTTAATTAATAAATAAATTAAATATATATATATGTATGAAAAGGTAATTCATTTATATAACTCCCAAGGGATAAGGGATGAAACATATCTCTCTCCAACCTGTCTCTCTCCCATCCAATTCTTCCCCCCACCCCCGCAATGGATGTTCCCAGTTTCTTACATGACCTTCCAGAGATAACCCATGCCTATCTAAGCAATTAAAAATACCCACCCCACACACAAACTTTTTTTTCACCCAAACAGCTGTGAAAGGCAGCCACCATCACTCTTCTTGCATTGCTCTCCCACTCTAAGAGATCAAACCATATCAGTACCGAAAGAACTTCCTCACTTTTCGTTTTCCCAGCTTCATGCTATTCCCATCCCCAGTGGCAGACAGTTCAGTTGTTTCCAACTTTTGTTATAACAAACAACTTTGCATGGAATTATTAGTTGGTTACATACTTTTTAAGCTCACACTACAAACTGTGAAAAATGTGCCGGTTTCTCCTCTAGCCAGTGGTATGTATGAACTCTTCTTCTTGTTTAAAATTAAATCCCTCACTTCTTAAGATCAAGCGCTTCTGTGCCTCAAAGGCGAGTATTGAAGAAAGAATGAAAGAAATGGGAGCTCCTCAAATTAAACACTTTTGTGCATCAAGGAACTCTACCAAGAAAGTAAAAACACAGCCTACACAACAGTAGACAATATTTGGAAAAGATATATCAGATAAAGGTCTAGTATCCAGAATTTATAAAGAGATTATTCAACTCAACAACAAAAAGACAGACAATCCAACTACAAAATGGGCAAAAGACTTGAACAGATACTTCTCAGGAGGAAATACAAATGGCCAAAAGGCACATGAAGAGATGCTCAACTTGCCTGGCTATTAGGGAAATGCAAATCAAAACCACAATGAGATATCATCTCACACCCACCAGAATGGCCATTATCAATAAAACAGTAAACGACAAGTGCTGGAGAGGATGTGGAGAAAGAGGCACACTTATCCACTGTTGGTGGGAATGTCAAATGGTGCAACCACTGTGGAAGGCAGTCTGGTGGTTCCTCAGGAAGCTAAGTATAGAATTGTCATACGATCTGGCAATATCATTGCTAGGTATCTACTCAGAGGACATGAGGGCAAGGACACAAATGGACATTTGCATACCAATGTTTATAGCAGCATTATTTACAATTGACAAGAGATGGAAACAGCCCAAATGTCCATCAACAGACGAGTAGCTAAACAATCTGTGGTATATACACACGATAGAATATTATGCAGCTGTAAGACAGAATAAAGTTATGAAGTATGTAACAACATGGATGGACCTTAAGGACATTATGCTGAGTGGGATTAGCCAGAAACAAAAGGACAAATACTGTATGGTCTCACTGATATGAACTAACATTTATGACTGAACTTGAATAATTTCAGTTAAGAACAGAGGTCACCAGAAAATAGAAATAAGGTAGATGTTGGGTAATTGGAGCTGAAGGAATACAGATTGTGCAACAGGACTGATTGCAAAAACTCAGAAATGGACAGCACAATACTACCTAACTGTAATACAATAATGTTAGAACACTGAATGAAGCTGAATGTGAGAATGATAGAGGGAGGAGGCCTGGGGGCACAAATGAAATCAGAAGGAAAAATATACAATTAAGACTGAGATGGTATAATCTAGGAATGCCTACAGTGTATAATGATAGTGACTAAATGTACAAATTTAAAAATGTTTTGCATGAGGAAGAACAAAGGAATGTCAATATTGGAGGGTGTTGAAAATAGATGGTAATTAATATTTTGAAACTTTAACTTATGTGTGAGACTAAAGCAAAAAATGTTCATTTGGTACAAAATTTATATTTTGACCAGTGCATTTCCTAATATAACTTATGTGGACAGCTTAATTGAACACCGTAAGTACATGGAACCTTGAGTAGGGCATGAGATTTTGTAGGTTTGTTTCGATAAATCACAGAAGGATTTGAACAGTGAATAAAAAGTGTTTGCCAAGTCCCCTTGGAGAATGGTGAAAAAGGGGGAAAATTCAACTTCCCCAAGTGGAGAATTTTTGATATTCTCACAAGCAGTGGGGACAACCAAAGCAATAGGCTGAGCCCCCAATCTTGGGGTTTGTTTATATGAAACTTAACTCCTCAAAGGATAGGTCAAGCCAACTTAAAAACAGGCGTAAGAGTCACTTCCAAGAGAACCTCTTCTGTTGCTCAGATGTGGCCTCTCTCTCTCAGCCAACATGAGGAGCAAATTCACTGCCCTCCCCCTCTCTACATGGAACATGGGACAGAAATCCTAGAATGAGCCGGGACTCAGCACCAAAGAATTAAGAAAATCTTCTCGACCAAAAGAGAGAAACGAGACAAAATAAAGTGTCAATGACTGAGAGAGTCCAAACAGAGTCAAGAGGTTATCCTGGAGGTTATTGTAACACATTATATAGGTATCACCTTGTTAGTTAAGGTATATCAGAGAGGCTGGAGGGAACTGCCTGAAATGTAGAGCTGTGTTCTAGTAGCCATGTTTCTTGAAGATGATTGTATAATGATATAACTTTCGCAATGTGACTGTGTAATTGTGAAAACCTTGTGTCTGATGCTTCTTTCATCTATTTTATGGACAGACGAGTAAAACATACGGATTATAAATAAATAAATGATAGGGCGAACAAATGTTAAAATAAATTTAGTAGATTGAAATGGTAGTGATCAATGAAAGGGAGAGGTAAGGGTTATGGTATGTATGAATTTTTTTCTGTTTTCTTTTTATTTCTTTTTCTGAATTGCTGCAAATGTTCTAAGAAATGATCATGATGATGAATATACAACTATGTGATGATATTGTGAATTACTGATTATATATGTAGAATGGAACGATCATATGGTAAGAATGTTTGTGTTTGCATGTTGGTACATTTAATAAATAAAATAAATTAAAAAAAAAAGAGCTTCTGTGCCTCAAAGGACTTTCTTAAAAAGGCAAAGAGGTAGCAAACTCAATGGGAGAAAATAATCGGATAAAGGCTTGATATCCTACGTACATAAAGAAATTACACAGCTCACCAACAAAAGAACAAACAATCCAATTATGAAATGGGCAGAGGAGAAGATTAGACACTTGTCTGAAGAGCAAATACAGATGGCTAAAAAGCACAGGAAGAGCTGCTCATCTTCATTGGCTATTAAGGAATTGCAAATCGAGATGACAATGAGATATTACATCATACTTATAAGAATGGCTGCTATTAAACAAACAGGAAACTATAAATGTTGGAGAGGATGTGGAGAAATTGAGACACTTATTCATTGCTGGTGGGAATGTAAAATGGTTCAGCCTCTGCAGAAGTCAGTTTGGCGATTCCTGAGAAAACTAAATCTCAAGTTGTTCTGTGACCCAGCAACACCAATACTTGGTAATTACCCAGAAGAGTTGAGGGCAGTGACATGAACAGACGTTTGCACACCAATGTTCTTAGCGGCACTATTCACAACTGCCAAAAGTTGGAAACAGTCCAGGTGCCCAACAACAGACGAGTGGATAAAGAAAATGTGGTATATATGTATATATATATGATGGAATATTATGCAGCAGTAAGACAAATTGTGGTCCTGAAGCATATGACAACATGGATGTACCTTGAGAATATAATACTGAGTGAAATAAATCAGACACAAAAGGACAGATACTTTATTATTTATAATTTATAACTCTGGTAAAGCCTCCAGTGTCTTGGAGCAGCTAGAAGGAGAAATCTGAGATGAGGGAAAGGTAGCCCATGACAGACTCTGGGACCTGTTCTGTAGCTGCTTGTTGAAGTGTGCTTTGAAAAGTACTGCTTTTTTCTTTCTTTGCTCTGTATACATATATTTTACAACAACAACAACAAAACTGGTTTAAAAAAATTATTGGCAGCTATAGTAATATTAGATAAAATAAATTCCTGAATTCAAGCATTTGAAAAAAAATTTAATCCTTAAAATGCTTCCAGGCCCTGCTCATATTCACATGTTATGGATAAGGAAACTGAGGCATAGAAGGGTACCGTGGCTTTCCAAGGCCACATAGAGTCTGTGGCAGGGATAGATTCTGGCTCCCAGGCTGGGTTCTTCCCCTTTGCCAGCCTGCCACCCTCCTCCTATTCCCCCTCAGGGAAATCCCACTGCAGCCACACCCCTTTGTTCTCCTCGCAGGTATGTGCAAGGCCAGGTAAGAGTGGAACCAACAGGTAGGAGCTCAGAGAGGGGAGCAGGAGTGGTCAGAGGTGGCTTCTTCAGGTTGGCAGGATCTGACCAGGTGATGAGGAAGTGAGCAGAGGTTTGGAGTGGGGATCCTAAAGTGGGTCTAGAGTTCACAACGTGCTCTCCCATTCATTATCTCATTTGTGCTGACAAGAAGCACAAATGAAATTTTACAGAGGGGAGATCTGGATCAGGGCACACAGCTACAAAGTGACAGAGCTGCTGGGACAGGATCCCAGGTCTACTGACCCTCAGTCAGGGCTTTTGGCACCCATAACAGTGGGGGCAGCATGCAGCACTGGACAGAGGCAAATATGAGCTGCGGGTGTGTGTCCACGTGTGACAGAGAGAGAACTCAGGGTTCAAGAGTTACTGGAGCTGAGTGTCAGATATGCTAAGACAGGGAGGGCATCGCAATTATTACAGCTGCCGGTGGCATCTGGGGGAGAGGAGAAGGTTGGGAAAGGAGGAGGAAGGTGAGGTCAGTACTTAAGAATCATCCTTCCAGCTCTCCAGGTGTACCTTGCAGGTTGCTGGAGTCATTTCCAATGGCTGCGAGAAGACACCTGGAAGGGGCAGTTCATCCAGAAATCAAATATGCTCCTCCTCCACCCCCCATAAAGACTGAGCTTCCTCTAGGAGCTTCCTTCCTTTCTCCAGCCCTAAGCACCAGGTCTCTGCCCAAAGACACCAAGGACCTGGACTTACAAACCAGCACCTCAGATGCAAGTTGAGGAGGGCAAGGAAGGGGCTTTGACCTTCTCCTGGGATCGCTGGGGGAGACACAGAAGGATTTTTCTTTTTTCAGGTGCATGGTCTGGGAATCGAACCTGGGTCTCCAGCATGGAAGGTGAGCATTCTACCACTGAACTACTCGTGTACCTGAGCCACAGAAAGATTTTGGCTGCAATAGATGGAGCCCAGGGCTGGGGGCCAGGAGCCCTGGGTTCTGCACCTGGCTCACTGCATTTCCCATCGGGAACAACATCCTTGCCTTGCAGAGTTTTTGCACACAGTACCCTACCCCACACATGTAGATGCTCAAGAAATACCTTTAGGCTTTGAGTTGAAGCAGAGGGGACTGTCAACTGACAGGGGTGGGGAGGCAGGGAAAAAGCTTTGGAGAAGTCACACCCTCTCCCTTTACAGATGTGAAGCCGAAGCCCAGAGAGAAGTGACTCCCCCAAGGCTTCACAGCAAATAAGGAGTGACAAGATGAGAATGGAATCCCTGTCCCCATTGCCCTGAGTCTGTGCCTGTGGACTTGCGTGTGTGCCACACATGGTGTGCGTGGCTTACTAGAGAGTTACCCAGACACACGTATTAGCGAATACGTGTAGATTTCATGAAGGCACTGCCCCTGTGTGCTGTGTGCGCACCACATGTGGGTGGGCGGACACAGGTACATGTGGCATGTTGGTGAGCATGTGCCTCCTGGGTATTGTCATGTACCTGTGGGTGAGGGAAGTTCCTGGGTGGGCTCTCTCAGCCCTGGGGCAGTGGGTGCAGGGAGGGCCAGCTGCTCTGGGAGGAGAAGAAAGGAATTATGTTCCCACCCCACCCCCACCCCTGCAACACTGCCTACCCGGCAGCAGCCCCTGCAGTCGGAAGGCCCCACACTCCAGGGAAGAGAATCAGAGATTTCAGAAATCACAGTTTCCTGACTCATGCCTTGGAGAATGAACGGAGAGCACATTCTTGGCTCCAGGACAGCAGCTCAAAGAACTGCCTGTGGTTTCTTGGGAGATTTTGCTGACTCTGGACTGGCTTACTGGAGCCTTTCTGGGTCCCATTTCTTTCCCATGAAAAAAGGAGACGGGGATTGCACTTCCCTCCAGACCACGACTTGTAATTAAAATTGAGCTATAGATAGGGTGCCCAGCTCAGGACCTGGCCATAGCGAAGGACCCCATAAATGTCATTCCCCTGTCCTCCCCTCCCCTCCCCGCCCATGGACACGGGCCGGTCACGCAAACCTTGCTTCAAATCCCAGTTCTGACTCCAGCTTAAACATGCTGCTTTGCCTCCTTGGTCCCGAGTTTCCTCATATTTAAAATGGGGAAATTCTGACTTATCTAGAAGCATTAAATAGTAACAAATGCGAACATGCTCAGTACTTAGAGGACATGTTAGTGCCCCTCCTAGGATTCTGTGCGGCAAGGAATGCATGAAATCTAGCCTCTGGGATCACTGAAGCTGCTTCTGCAACACCAGCAGCACTGGGCCTGCCTACCTCACTGCGTCAATCAGTGGGTGGTACCGGGGAAGAGGGCTGGGGGTCCAGGGCCCTGGGTTCCAGCCCAGTTCCACCTCCGACTTGCAAAGACCTGCCCCTTTCTGGGCCTCAGTTTCCCCCTCTGTACAATGTGGGCGAGGCTGGACTCTGGTTTTCTATTCTGGCTGCCTATACCTCTTAGGACCTGCAAGCTTTCCGCCTGGGCTCCTGCGGGGCAGCAGGAACAGCCTGGGAGCTGAAGGCTCTGAAGGAATCCAGACAGGAAATGGTGGAGCTTCTCTGCACTCCAGAGTCCTATGCCCCACAAAGAGTGTTTTTCCAGACAAGGCAGCCTCAAAAGTATGGGGGAAGGGCAAGGGTATGGGGGAAGGGCAAGAGTATGGGGGGAGGGCGGCAGTCAGCCTCCTGGGCTGGGCTCAGAGCTAAGAATAAAGTGACAACGGCTCTTGAATTTTTTTTTCTTGCTGATCCTGGAAATTTAAAGGAGCCGTTGCCTTTCTTTCCATAGGGAGGCTGTGCTTGGAGCCCAGTCAGCCGCTTCCCATCAGGTGCCCAGTGGCCACATTTATCAGGTGTCTGTTCTGTGCCAGATCTGTGCTGGGTGCTGGGGACTCAGAGGAAGAAGGCCCTGCCCTTCGGGAGCCTCCAGTGACATTCAGTGACAATACAGAGTGATAACTCAGTGATAAGGGGTTCTGATAACTTGGCAGAGGAGGCCTCTGACCCAGCAGGGGTTGTGTGGGGGTCTGTGAGGGGGGCAGGTCTTCAGACCCAATGCCCTTCCTGGGCCTCAGCTTCCCTATCCGTAAATGGACGGCATTGGTCCTTTCTACTCTGACTTTCTAAGATTCTGAGTTTATCTAACAGCACGAACCTCAGTTTACCCTTCTGCAAAAATGGGGCAGTTATAGCACTCAGTTTATCCCTCAAGAGTTGGTGACGCCTAGGAAGTGAGAAATACAAGAGTGGGATTTTGAAATCTGGACCTGCTGGAAACCAAGGCAAACCTCACCATTCTGCCTGCTTTCACAGGCCCTCTCTATCCTAGCCTAGCCCTTAGCTCTCTGACCAAATTATTATGTGGGCTGGAGCCCTGAGAGCCAAGGCCGGGGGAACAGCAGGAGGCTGCTTCCTTAGCAAGGACTTATCCTTAGGAGCAATGCGCAGTTGAGGCAGGAAGAGGCCCACAAGAACCACCATGGCCACACCAAAGATGGAAGATTTTGTTACTGTTCCAACCTGCCCTAAAACAGAACACTGGGCTGCCTTTGAAGGAAGCAAGCTTCCTGTTTCTGGAGGTGTCTGGCTGTTTGCCTTTTAGGGATACTGCAGAGAGGATCTGCTTGGAGCTGCAGACAGGAATCTATGACCTCTGAGATACCTCCCAGCCCACAGTCTTTAATATTTTTATTTGAAGATCCTTTGATTCTGGAAATGTAATGGTTTACGATTTTTAGCTGTAGGATTCCATGCGGCTTTGAGTCTAACATATATTGTACGAT
Organism: Tamandua tetradactyla; assembly: GCF_023851605.1. NCBI lineage: Eukaryota > Metazoa > Chordata > Mammalia > Pilosa > Myrmecophagidae > Tamandua > Tamandua tetradactyla. Next base: position 69,988,165 of record NC_135334.1, on the reverse strand, counting down.
GATCACTTTAGGATTCCAGTAATCTTCAATTCTTTGACCCTGATTCAAAGCAGCCGAAGCTGTTGGGATCTCAGCTTTCCCACAGTCCTTGTAACTAGAAGACTGAGCAGGGGCAGCGCAACCCAGGCTGAGAAGTTAGCACCCAGCACCAAGATGGGGGGGGGGGGTGCAGAAAGGGCCCTTATCACCCCCCACCCCCACCCCCAGGCAACTGACTGAGGCCAGGGACCCAGAAGATTCATCTGCTGGGTACTGGGATTCATTTGCACCTCAGGATCTCAGGATGCACCTGGACGAAAGAAGAGGCTTGACACAGTGTGATTAAATAAATGGATGAGCAAACGAAGTGCCTCCCACCCTGTCCTTTTCTTTCCAACTTGTGCCCATCTGTTATCTACCATTTCACTATTAAGGAAGATTTGGGGGGAGGAGGGGTCCTAAGCGATGTTCCGCCTTACCGAGTTCCTTACCTAGATACACACACCTCCCTCAAAATATACAGCCCTGTGCACAGGGACTTTATCCTTTCTCCAAGGGGCCCCCAGCTTTACTCAGAGCCCAAGGGGCCAGCAGGGGTGGGAGGGTGGGCTGGCAGGAGTTGAGTGAGACCTGGAGCCTGTAGGAGGGAATCCAGGTAGGGAGGGGAAGAGGCATGTCCAAGGAGAGGGAGAGAGAAGGACAAAGGAAGGGAGCAAGTCTGCGTGGCACCGCATGTCATAGCCAACGGAACCAAAGCCCAGAAAAGAAAAGTAACTTGCTTAGGGTCACACAGCGGGTTAGTGAGGGGAGCCAGGGATTTTCTTTCCCTGGTGTCTCCGCCTTTTTCACTCTAAGACTTGAGATTTCCAGGGGTGAGCATCAGGTGGTGGGTCTGGTCGCTGTCCCCACCCTCCTCCGCGGGCACTGAGGTTGGGGTCAGCCACGGTGTTCACGATGAACCGCGGACAGCATAGGGCGCTGCTCCCAAAGTCCAGCTTCCCTCCCCGAGCAAGTGAGCGGGACGCTAGCTGAGGGGGACAAGGAGGGAATAGGCTGTAGGGAGATCCAGTTTTGTCTCTGCTCGAAAATAGGGAATAGATGCACTTGGGAGACAAAGCAGCCTCAAGGAAATCCGTGTCGGAAGGAACGTGCCGCCCGGGATAGACCGGCTGGCGCTAGGGATCTGGGGGTGGCAGGGGCCCCCGTCCGGGGGAGCTGGACCCTGAAGCCCGGCGTCCCCTCTGGCTCCGTGGCCCGAGGTCCCCGCAAGAGTCCTGGGTTTCCAATCAATCAAAGGGCGCCCGCGGGCTCTCGAGGACGTCCGGGTCCCGGGTGCCGGGATGCCTCGCGTCCCCGCGATCCGCCGAGTCCCCGCGAACCCCCGCGTCCCCGCCGCCCGAGCCCACGACCCGGGCAGTAGGACCCAGGGGCGGGGAGAGCGCCGGAGAGGGAGGGGGCGGGCGCCCGGGCGCTTTGGGGGAGGTCTTTACGCTTTTTTTCTCTTGGCGCAGCCCGGGCGCCCTCCGGAAGCTTTTCCAACTTTCCAGAAGTTTCTCGGGACGGGCGGGAATAGTGGTGGTGGGGGCGCCATATATAGATCCAAGGGAGACCGGGAGCGGGTGGAGAGTAGATTCCGCTCGCGGCTCGAGAGGGAGACTCGTGTTCCCGCGCAGCGCGGCCCGGCCCGGCTCAGGTGAGGGCGGGTGTCCGCTGGGGTGCGTCGGGGGGGCGGCTGGGGCAGACCTCCCGGCGCCTTGGGGTGCCCAAGGGAGCGGAGGGAAGCCCCCCGCTGCAGGGTGCAGGAGCGAGCTAAATGGTGAACGGGGAGGGAGCCTGAGGGCCAAGGCAGAAATCAGAGCCGGGATGGGAAGCCAGGATCCCGACAAAGATGGAGGAGCCCCCAGAAGTTTGGGGGCATAATAGAGAAGAGACAGTAGGGCTGGGGGCCAGGCAGGAAATGGGGCCAGGGGTCGCGTCCAGCAGCCACAGGGAGGGCAGGCCAGCTTTGCATTCTAGGTGCTTCCAGATATGGGGTGGAGGCCCCAGGGGCCAGCGGTGGTGATGACCCAGCTCCCTCACAGGCTTGTTGGGGGGCATCTGAGCCTCGTGCTGAATGAAGGTGGGGGCTGGGTGGTATGAAATGAGATGGAGTAGTGTTTGCTTTTCCTGGAATATGGGGGTCTTGGCCCTTGAGGCTCCCTGGATTGGGAGGGGTCACCAGTGGTGACTGTGTTTCTGCTCATTGCTGTGCAGTGTGTCGGTGATAGCCGCTAAAACAGGGACTTGACCAGCACGGGTCTCCCTCCTAAAAAGGAAATGAGGGAGTTAGCTAGGTTACATCCTCCCCATGGGGGTGGGGTGGGAGGGGTGCTTACCAGAAGGTTCTGGTCACCCACCACCCTTACTCGGTTCACTGCCACCTGGTCCCTGGAGTAACTGCAGAGCTTAGACCACTTCCAGAGGCAGGGACATTCCTGGGGCAGCCGAAGAGGAGGATGAAGAATGAAAACATTTCCAGTCTGGCCCGGAGTTCCGGCCCCTCCTCTTCTCAGGCTTCCGGCTGGTCCCTCTGGGCTGCAGGGCCCCGAAGGAAGCCGGGAGAATTGGGAGCGGTGGTTCTTCTGAAGGTCTGGCTGGGGCCGCACCCTCTTGCCCTCAGTTCATCTGCCCGTTCCCCCTCCCCTCCTGAGACTCCTACCCCTGCTTTTGTCTGTGGACACAGGGATTCCCCGCAGAGATTTTTGCACTGGCTGTGTAAGAGGACACCACACACGGCCTTCCGGAGGGGCTCTGGGCGCTTCCTGAGAGCAGGGAGCCCGGTGCTAGGAAGCCTGACCGTTGTCCCTGTGGGGCCTGGGGTGGCTCCCTGCCCCTCCCTGGTTTCAGTTTCCCCTACTGGACAGTGAGGTAGACCACCTCCCAGGCTGCTCTAGTTCTGGGCCAGGACGTGCCCTCTGGGCCAGCCCCCGTGTAGATGGGGTGTCCTTTGGGTGCTGGGCCTTCCGGGCCCCTCATCCCCAACCCCCTCTCTCTGCACTGTCCTATCCTCCTCACGCTTGTGTTTTCTTTCAGAATGAAAAAGGCAGGCATTGACCTCCCTCTGAGGCAGTTTCAAGGTACTTTAGACCCCCTCAGTGTTTTGAGACCCTCTCTGGAGAGCCCCAGGATCTCTCCTCCCTCCCTCTGACTTACAAAAGCCCCAAATCCAGTCCCAGTTCAATCCAACGTGCTGTGGAGCCCAGCCCTCGGCTGTCTGACGGTATATTTTTCTTTGTGGGCCTGTAAATGGTCTAACCTTGGCCTGAGGGCTGGGCCGGGCTGTGGGAGGCCGGTCCGCTTGCAGACACTGGCCTTTCTGCTGCTGGGACGAACTGGGCAGCCCTTCTCCCCAGCCACGCAGCTCCCTTCAGAGCCCGGGGTGTGAATGTGAGACTGAGGCTCGGGGAGGCAAACCCATGGCACCCCCACCCCAAAACCTGAACCCGGGCCTCCTGCTTCTGGGGCTGGAAGCCCCCCTCTGCCGGCCGGCAGAGATAATTCAGCTCCCCGCGTGCCACGTCACCGGCGGCAGCAGCAGTGCAGCAGTGTGGCTGCCTCAGGAATCCCAAACTAGTCATTTGGAGCTTTCTTGAAAAGCCCCTCCCAGCCTGTTGAGGTTCTGAGTGGCTGGGGGTGGGGGCCCCAAGATGGTGTCTGCCGCGTGGCAGTTCTGGGAGCCAGGCCCTCTGACTGCTCCCAAGGGGATGCTGGTGACTCCGCAGGACTCTGAGCTCAGGCCTCAGCTATTTCTACTAGTTGGCTGACCACATGCCTCTTGTCCTAGCAAAAATAATGAGTGATGCCTTATTTTGCTCTCCTAAGTGTCCCTGTTTGCACAATAAATTACATGGTGCTGGCCTGATGGGGAAGGAGCCAAGGCTGGGAGGGATGTGGCCTGGGGCCTAGCCTAGTCTGGGCCTCAGTTCCCCTTCTCCCATCTGTATTTTGGGGCAAGACTCAGATTTCTTTTGTGGGTTTCAGTGGCCCTCTCTCTCCCCACCTCCCTCCCCAGGTGCTCTGTGCTCTTTTGCCCTGCGCTTTGGAAGTGGGAATTATCTGGGTTCACAGGATGGCTGCAATTCCCAAAAACCCGGTGCTCCCATAAGCAGGCTGAAGCCCCGAGAGTCTTCTGCCAGGATTAGGACCTGTCAGAGTAGTGAGATCCCAGCCTCGCTTTACCCTCACCAAGGTTCTTTCCCACCGTTTCCTTTGCCCTGCCAGCTCCTCACTCCATCCTGCTGCATGAAAGAGGGGAAATGACCCGAAGGAGAGGGGAGCAGGGAAGTGTTCCATGTGGGGAGACTGTCCTGATTAGAGGCCCCAGGGAGGGGTGGGGTCTTGTCCTAGGGGTCACTGCTAGTGTTGTGGTTTGGGGAGGGGGCCTGAGGGTCACCCTGAAGCCAGAGAGCAGAGGGCCTGTGTGGCAGCAGCTGTCAGAGGGGAGGGTGGAATGGAACCTGATGCGCCCTGTCTGGGCTTTCTAGGAGGCTGAACACAATGTGGCCCACCTCTGGGGGACAGGGGTGGGGGTGTTGCTGCTCTGGGGCTATGACTCACCCTCTCCCCCAGTATCCTGCCCTTGGTCTCAGGAAGCAACCCCCCGCCCCTCCAAAGGAGTTGGCCCCAGGAGCTTTTGTCCTGGGGATTTCCCATCTGCTCCAGGGGTTGTGGGCAGATGGGCAGGCCAAGTTCCTGCTAAGACAGCTGCCTCAGGCATGGAGCCCCAGTCCCTTGCAGCTTGGAAGGGAGTCTGGGCTCAAGAGAGGAGCGGAATCCCTGTGCCCCCACCCCTGCAACCGTCCCCCCCCCATACACACAGAGGCAGACACTCAAGGCCACCATTGGGACAGCAGAGTGGAGCATCTGGGCTCCCCACTTTAATGAGTGAACCAACCAGTGACTCATTAACATTCCAGGGCCGAATGAAAGGCATAGGGGGAGGGCAGGCCTACTTTTCTGGCCCACATGACATCTCTGGCCCAGGCACCTGGACTTGATGCAGACACTCAGCCCAGCTGCTGCCTTTTCCACTGGAAAGAGCCCCCAGGCTTGGGTGAGATCAGAGCTGACCTCTCTACAAACTGATGAGGACCCCAGGTCTGGCCAAGTGGCTGTGTTTTGTTTGATGTTCATTCAGGAATGGCTGAGGCCTACCTTGTGCTAGGCCCTGCTGGGCTTGGGGGAATACAATAGGAACCAGATGAGCTGGGTTTCCTGTCCTGGAGGTCACGGCCTAGTTAGGGACGGAAGTAGATATATGGTAAACACATGAGTAAGTGTAAGCATTGTAAGTCCCAGTCTAGAAATCAGGGTGGTCAGGTGGTGCTTGGCAGGACCCCTGCTTTGGATAGGAAGGTCAGGGAAGGCCTCTCAGAGGGTGGGCAGACTGAGAGCCCCCATCTGGGCTGCCCTGAGGCAGGTCTGGGCTCCCCAGAACTCTGGGCACTCTTGCTTTCATCTCCGGGGGACTTGGTGGCAGCAAGAAGGCTGGGGAGGAAGGCCTAGGGCTTCAGGGGCATTTTCTTTCTGCAGCCCTCACAGGTCCGCAGCGGTGCCTGCATCCCACCTCCCAGCCATGCGCTCTTTCTTGGTCATCAGCACCTTGGGCCTCCTGGCCATGGCCCTGGCGGCCGAGGTGAAGAAGCCGGCAGCAGCGGCAGCCCCTGGCACTGGGGAGAAGTTGAGCCCCAAGGCAGCCACGCTCGCCGAGTGCAGCACCGGCCTGGCCTTCAGCTTGTACCAGGCTATGGCCAAGGACCTGGCGCTGGAGAACATCCTGCTGTCACCTTTGGTGGTGGCCTCGTCGCTGGGCCTCGTGTGGCTGGGCGGCAAGGCGGCCACTGCGTCGCAGGCCAAGGCGGTGCTGAGCGCGGAGCAGCTGCGTGACGAGGAGGTGCACGCCGGCCTGGGCGAGCTGCTCCGCTCGCTCAGCAACTCCACGGCACGCAACGTAACCTGGAAGCTGGGCAGCCGGCTGTATGGGCCCAGCTCGGTGAGCTTCGCGGAGGACTTCGTGCGCAGCAGTAAGCAGCACTACAACTGCGACCACTCCAAGATTAACTTCCGAGACAAGCGCAGTGCCCTGCAGTCCATCAACGAGTGGGCGGCGCAGACCACTGACGGCAAGCTGCCCGAGGTCACCAAGGACGTGGAGCGCACCGACGGCGCCCTGCTGGTCAACGCCATGTTCTTCAAGCGTGAGTCTGGGAGGGGCCTGGGGAGCCAATGGCGGGTGGGACCTCATCCTCCCAGGACTGCCCCCCAACCTCCCCCCAAGGAGAGTGTGCTCAGCTCTTGACTCCTCAGTAATCCCCTTAACTGGCCACTAGGCGCAATAGGCAGACACTGTTATTAAACCCTTTTTACGTGCTAGAAACCAGATTGAGAGAGGGCAGGGATTCAAAGCCAGCAGAGGGACTCCAGAGCAGGCGCCTCTGCCACATTGCATCCGATCAAAGTGCTTGTTAAGTTCAGTTTGACTTTAGAGATGCGAAAACCTGAGAATGTCTGTCTTGCAATCAGTAAAATTCCGTAATCAGTTCTGCCCCAGTAGTAAGCTGGAGAAAAGCCCGATGCCTGTGATCAGGCCTGATCCTCAAAGCAAGCCGAGAGGGCAGGCGGTGCCACCTGCATGTCACAGGTGAAGCCACAGGCTCCATTTAAGGGGAGCAGAGCCAAGACCTGGCATCTGACTCGGAGTCAGAATTGGGCTGAAGGTTAGGACCGGGTTAGTGAGCATTTCTGAGTGCCGATGTTGGTAGTACTGCTCTGGTAGCTGGGAGGATGAGAGCGCCCCTCTTTTATAAAGGTAGGCAAGCCGAGTGGTCTCACAGCCCGCTGGTGCCGAGTCTGCATTTGAACACAGGTCTGTGTGACTAAGGGTGGGGGTCAGGGCCACTGTCACACACATTGTGTTTTGGCCACGGAGACAGGACTTGCAGACGAGAATAAACGGTGGTCTTGGGGCACTGCCTGCCCGGGGCACAGACCTCTCAATAGGTGGGGTGGAAACCCCAGCTCAGCATGTTTCCCAAAAGCCTGCCGGGTGCCAGGGCAGGATGTGGAGGTAGAAACAGGAGTGGCTGAGCTGAAGGCCCTCCTGAAGGAATTCCCTGTCCTGTGGGAGCAGCTAGGCTCTAACCAGAGGGAATCACATCCACGACAGCATGCCCTGGGGCCTCCCCCACCCTTCCCCCAAAGCAGGGAACCTGTACTGTGTGGACTGGGTGCTTAGGGAGGAGGTGGGCTGCAGCTGGGCCCCTGTAGCTGGAATAAATTCAGGGTACCTACATTTGGGTTTGGGCTGTGATTAGGTTGGGGCTGTGTCTCTCTGACCCCGCGTTCTGCCTCCCCTAGCACACTGGGACGAGAAGTTCCACCACAAGATGGTGGACAACCGTGGCTTCATGGTGACCCGTTCCTACACTGTGGGTGTCACAATGATGCACCGGACAGGTAGGTGCCTTCGGGGGCAGGGATTCCTGCAGGTCCATGGGGCCTGGCCCCCTCCCACCCCACAGCCTGCTCAGCGCTCTCTGTGCCCTTCTCCCAGGCCTCTACAACTACTACGATGATGAGAAGGAGAAGCTGCAAATCGTGGAGATGCCCCTGGCCCACAAGCTCTCCAGCCTCCTAGTCCTCATGCCCCACCACGTGGAGCCCCTCGAGCGCCTGGAGAAGCTACTGACCAAAGAACAGCTGAAGACCTGGATGGGGAAGATGCAGAAGAAGGCTGTGGCCATCTCCCTGCCCAAGGGTGTGGTGGAGGTGACCCATGACCTGCAGGTGAGAGGTGACCCTGCTAGGGGTGTGGAGGGAACTTGGGGCACCCATTCGCCACTGCAACAGGTCTGCCCTGAGCCCCCCCAGGTGTACAGTTCGGGGAGGCCGGGGGAGGTTGTGTGGGCCGTGCCCTTGGGCAGATGATGATAATGCCAGTGGCTAAATATAACTGAGCTCCTGCTGAATGCCAGGCATTCTTCTAAACAGTTTATATGTATTAAGCTGTTTTGATCCTCAGAACAGCTTTATTTAGTAGGACTGTAGTGAGGAAACTGAGGCCCAGAAAGGTTGTCATTTGTCCAACGTCACATAGCTGGTGACTCGGACATCCAGGCACCAGTGCCATGCCCTCGACTGTGCCATGCTGCTGCTGAGCCTCTAAAGTGGTCCCCGTTATAGACTGTTCAAGCCGCAGGACCGCCCTCCCTGCAGTGATAATCATGATGGCTTCCAGCTGTGGATGGGGCCCTTAGGACGGCCAGAAGCTTAGCACACAGGCCCAAGATTATTGCCTCCTCACGCCCACCCTGGATAGTGGGCAGAGGCTCTGAGAGAAGCAGTGACTTGCAGAGGTTACCCTGGCTGCTTAGTGTTGAAGCTGTGATGAGACCTCAAGGTGAAAACACATGGTGTCCCTTTTGTCTGTCGAGAGAGAGATTTTTTTTTGGGTACTCAAAGGAAATTTTCCCACTTCATTCTTGCCCTGGATACCACAAATGGTTCCTTGGCAGGGCTCTCACCCACAGAAGCGATTTAGACTTGCTACTGAGAGAGCTTGGCGAAGAAATGGGGCATTGGCATAGCCTCTTACCAGAGACTAGTGAGCTTGATCTGGTCTGTACAGAAAGTACTGGTGGTTTCCAGAAGGGAGCCATCATGCCTCCCTCCTGGGGAGGGAGCCCCTTCTTTGGCAATGGCCATTCTCTACCACGTCTCCCCTTCTTTTTCCTGTGTCTCTGTGGAACCCTTAGTGGGGACACTACTCACCAGTACGCAGAGTTGATTGAGTTAAGATTGCTTGTGCAAGGTCATCAGGACTGAAATAGGTGGATCTAGAATACCGGTCTCAAGACCCCTGGAGTCTCAGGATCCCTGAACTGCCTGTTTGGCCGTGCTGCAGAGGCAGAGGCTGTCCTGCGGATCCTGGGCCCTGGAGGCTGCTGCTCAGTCAATCGTCCTTGACTGTTGTCTCTTCTGCACTGAGCTGGGGACGCAGAGAGGAGCTGGACATGGGTCCTGTCCCTGGGGAGCTTCTAGCCAGGTGGGAAAGACAGATAGGAACAGACACTGTCAGACAGAGGGAGGGCCAGGGCCGTTGAGGCTCCAATCTGGTGGGGTAGGCAGACCTTCCTGGAAGTGTCTACAGAGCCCTAAAAGGGAAGTTTAGCTGTCCAGGATGCAGATTGTCACAGAGGCCGAGTCACACCCTGAGCGCAGGTTGTGGCTTGCTAAGAGATGAGGCCCGAGGCTGCAGTGCAGTCACAGTTCACAAATGGAAGAGTTTGTACCTGGCCTCTGAGGACTGTACAGAGCCAGGGAGAGGTGAGTGTGCATGAGTGCATGCTTTAACTTTTCATTATGAAACATTACACAAATATATGAAAAGTAGAGAGGCTGGTGTAATGAATCCTCATGTACTCAGCACCCAACTTCAGCCTTCATCAGCTCCTGGCCAAGAATGACTCATCTATATCCTACCATTCTTGAATCCATCAAATCCAGATTATTTTGAAGCACATCTCAGATACTAAATCATTATGGGAAAGCTTTAAGCCCCAGCGTGCTGTGAACATAGCTGTCCTTTAGATCAGTGTTTCTCAGGATTGAGCGTGGAGAAAACCAGGAAAACCACCTGGAGAGTTGGAGCCTAAGCTTCCCGCCCCCCACCCCCCAGCCCTGAGATCCTGGTTTGGTGGCCTGGGCTGGGGGCAGGGAGTGTGCCCCTCCTATCAGCTCCTGGCAGTGCTGCTGCTGCATGTCCACAAACCACACTTTGAGAAACACTGACTGTGCCAGGGATACAACACTTCTGACTTTTTTTCTGAGAAGCAGCAATTTGGATCTCTTGCAGGGCTGACATGAGAATTAAGAGAGTGATGCTTGGCAGTGCCCAGCATCGTGCATGGCCCATAGAAAGTGCCCGGGGGTTGGTCCTCTCCCGTCTGAGGAGTGGCCAGGGTAAGGGCCACGAGGCGGGAGGGTGAGCCTCCTTGGTCCCGGCCTCACCTGGCACTGCCTGATCCCACAGAAACACCTGGCTGAGCTGGGACTGACCGAGGCCATCGACAAGAACAAGGCAGACCTGTCACGCATGTCGGGCAAGAAGGACCTGTACCTGGCCAGTGTGTTCCATGCTACCGCCTTTGAGTGGGACACAGAGGGCAACCCCTTTGACCAGGACATCTACGGGCGTGAGGAGCTGCGCAGCCCCAAGCTGTTCTACGCCGACCACCCCTTCATCTTCCTCGTTCGAGACACCCAGAGCGGATCCCTGCTGTTCATTGGGCGCCTGGTCCGGCCTAAGGGCGACAAGATGCGGGACGAGTTGTAGGGCCCCAGGGTGGGCATGGGATGGCAGGAGGCAGCCTAAGGCTCCTGAGACACATGGGTGCTACGTGGGGGTGGGGGGTAGGGAGCTGAGGTACCAGCCTTGGACAATCCATGGGGTGGGGGTGGGGAGGCAGACCAGGGTTTCTGTGTGTCTGAGTGGGTCTTCCTCTGCTTGGACACGGGCCCCCAGGTTTCACGTGGCTGGGCCCAGAGACTCCACATCCTCTGGGACTTGGGCAGTAGCCATCGTGCCCTGGCCTCCAGTCCTGGGGTCAGGCCTGCTTCAGTCAGTGTTCCTATTTGAAGCCAGATATCCTTTTGCGAGACGAATCGAGCTGGGGGTAGCCCAGCCCTCCTGACACTACTACCACCTCAGTCTCCACCCCAGCTCTGCCCCAACCTTCCCCCGACTTCCCTCAACTATAAAACTAGGTGCTACACCCCTGGGACCAGGCACTTCCAGAATGTCCTGGCCTCTGAGGGGGATTGGAACACCCTCACAGGAGGGGTCCCAGGCGGACTCTGGTCAAGAATCATTGCATCAGGCATCGTGGGAGGAACTTCTAATTTCTTTTTTTCCTTTTGGATTTTTCAAAGGAGGGGAGGGAAGGGGGAAAATGAGCCTTTGTTGCTGTCAAACTGAGAACTCATTTATACCTTTTTTTGTTTTCCAATAAAACTTTTCCAATGAAATTTTGTTGGAGCATGGAAGAAGATTGGATGATCGGGAGAGTCCCATGTCACTCTTCCCAAGAGACGGGGTCTCATGCTCTTAAGTAAGGTTTGCTACTAACAGCCCCTATTAAGCCCTGAAGTGCTGGCAGATAATCCTGTGTGGTTTATTGACGTGGGAAGTTGTTTGGGCCGTCACCTTTTGGGGAGATTGTTGTCCCATTAGCTCTGGCAGCCCTGGAGCAGGCAGAGCAGCCCCTGCCCCCAGCTCATTGCCAGAGTCACAGGCGGTGGCTGCAGGACTGATGATGGTGCTGGACCTGCAGCCCCAGGTGTCCCGGTCCCACTGGGCAGATTAGTTTGCTAGGACTGCTGTGACAGTCCCGGGAACTCGTGGTGTCTTACAACAACAGAGATGTACTCTCTGACTGTCCTGGAGGCTACAAATCCAAAACCCAGCTGCCAGCTTGGCCACACCATCTCTGAGCGCTCTAGGGAAGAAGCTTCCTTGCCTTTCTAGCTCCTGGTGGCTCCTGCCAGTCCTTGGCGTTCAATGGCTTGTAGCTGCATCATTCCAGTCTCAACCTGAGTGGCCACATGGCCTTTTCCCCTGGGTGCCTCTGTCTCTGTCTTTTCTTAGAAGGATGCGACACCAGTCACATTGGATTAAGGGCCCAGCTATTCAGTATGACCTCATTTTAATTGTAGCTGCAATGACCCTATTTCCAAATAAGGTCATGTTCTGAGGTACGGGGGGGTTAGGACTTCAGCTTGTCTTGTTGGGGGACGCAGTTCAACCCATAACAGCCCCCAAGCCCTTTGTTTCAAGCTGACCTCATTGCCTAAACAGGCTCCGAGAGCGTGAACTCAGGTACATAATTACGGACTTTGGCCAGGGCTTGGGAAGAAAGGAGCTTGTGGGACTCCTTGCTCTCAGGCGGTCCAACATGTTGGGTTTGTAGCAGGAGAGGAGGGACCTGGCTTAGTCCCTTCCTCAGGCTGGCTGCTGCTCATGGCTGTCAGCACTCTTGATTCTATATCAGGGAGGGAGAAGGAGAGTGGGGTACACAGGACAGGAGACACAGGGTGGCAGATGATTGGAGGAAACTGCATTTAGGCTCCATCCCCGCAGCCTGCTAGCTGTGGGATGTTAAGCAGGCACCTCTGGCACCCCACTGCCATCTACTCTGCCCCAGGGGCTCTTGTTCCAGCTAGGGAGTCTCTACCTGGTCTGGCCACCCATCTGGGGCCCTCTAAGATGTGGATGTGGCTGCAGAAGGGCCAGCCAATACCTGTCCATTAGTACCACAATGGGGTTTTAATAAACTTTAGAGTCCCAGGTCTGTTCTGTAGCTCTAGACCAGATCTTGTCCCTCAAGGAGCTCCATCTAGAGATGGGGACTTTGGGACAGCAGCAACTTTGCTCGGTACTCACGGTGCTCTAGACACTTGGGTTTCTCTGTTCTGAGATGTGTCACGCTTGTCCCCCTGCCTCAGGACCTTTGCACTAACTGTTCTTTCTCCCTTGCAAGTGGTTCTCCCAGGTCTTTGCAGGGATGCTTTTTTGTCATCCGGGACTGGGTTCAAATGTCATCTGCCCAGAGAGACCTTCCCTGACCACCTGATGTAAGCAGTCCGCCTCTGCCCCCCCCACCTCAGTTTCTCTGCCGTGTTGTCCCATTTATTGATTCTTTAGTACTATGACGTTACCTACTCATCAACACATTCACTATTTGTCTCCTTTGCTAGAATGGAAGTTCCGTTAGGGACCATATCTGTTTGTTCATCTCTGTATATCCTGTGCCTAGATTCAGTGGCTTACACATACAAGGCACTAAAAATGTATTTGCTGAGTAAATAAGGGCTATGGGAGCCTAGAGGAAGAAGCCATGACTGCCTGGGGAGATGAAGGAAGGCTCCCAGGAGGAGGTGACATCTGGGCTGCCTTGAAAGGTGAGTAGGCATTTCTTGATCAGAAGTATGATTTAATACCGACTGGTACCATCTTTGTAATTTGCTCCTATTTTGTGCCAAATGCCATGTCAGTCACTTAACATATATATATATAATTTTATTCAAGTTTCATCAAAGCTTGACTGGGTAGGGATTATCATCCCTATTTCACAGGTGAGATAACTGAGGCTGGGAGAGGTTCAGTGACTTGCTTGAGGCCCCTCAGCTGGTGGGGGCTGAGTGGGAACTTGACCTTAGTGGTGGGATAGCTGTCTTACAACGTAGGAAGGGGAGGTGGGGGGAGGGGACTGGTCTGATTCTGGTAATGAAGGCCCAGAACCTGCTTACTGCCCATGTGTGTCATCTCATTCAAGCCTCACAATTGGCCCTTTAGGGGGAAAGTTGCCCTAATCCTACAGGTGCATCCCAGGCACCAGGGTTTGGCCTGCAGTAATCTTGGGCAGTGAAAGGAGCCAGGCCTGGGTTCAGGGGCCACCCACAGGACACAGAGGGGGTCCTGGAGCCATACTCCTCCATCCTGGCACGGGTTGGGTACTCTGTACTCCCATCTCGGATCTCGCGTCCTTGCAGTGAGCGGTGGAGCTGCTTGTGTGGAGGGTAGCGATGCAGGCGGTAGAAGTGGGTAGTTCAGGGTTGCAGTGGGGCAGTGGAGATCCATCCAGCCATGTTGATACCCCCAGGGGCCCATCACTGTGCTGCATGGCGCTTTCCTGTCACCCCGAAGGGTGGTCCCACTAGAGGGATCTCCCTGTTATTCCCGCCATGGTACCCGCTAGGATCTCAGAGAAGCGGTGACCCTGCCGCATTGCACGGGTCCCAGGTGTGGGTGCCGGTGTGGGAAGATGGAGTGTAACCCACTGAGGGCCTACGACGTGCTGGATGCCATGGATGGTCTCTTTAAACCTCAGCGCTACTAAGAACCATTACTGTTCCCATGTTATAGATGAGAAAACTGGGATTCAGAGGGGTCAACTGACCAGCCCAAGGCCACTGAGCAGGTTAGTGACAGAACCTGGCCTGGACAGACACCCAGGTTTCCTGGCTGTGTTGGAAGAAGTCACTGGCATGCATGGGCATTGTACTCCACAGGGGCTGTGACCAATGGGATTCCATATAATCCTCACACCAGGCCCTGCAGCATGGGCCTTATTTTCCCACCTTCTGGATGAAGAAACTGAGAATCAGCCATAACTTTCTTTAGAGCTAGCCTGGAGGTCTGCCTGTCTCAGGCGGTCTGCCTTGTGTCCTGCTGACATGTCCTAAGCATGATGCCTGGTACCTAATAGGTGCATAATAAACACTCATTCAAAGGAAGTGGTCTAGAGGGTGCTCTGGTGTTTAACAGCAGAGGTACTGGTGTCTGATACGCCTGGTGGGAGTCCTAGCTCTGCCACTCCCTAGCTGTATGACCTCGGGCAAGTTACTTAACCTCTCTGAGCTTTGCTTTCTGCAACTGTAAGATGAGGATGATAACAGTACTCATCTCACCATATTGTGGTAAGAGTTAAATGAAGTAACCCATGGTACTTGGCAAATAATATGTGGTCAAATGTGATGGTTAGGCTTACGTGTCAACTTGGCCAGGTAATGGTGCCCAGTTGTTTGGTCAAGCAGACATTGGCTTATTGTGAGGACATTGTGTGAATTGAAATCTTCAGTAAGTTGATTATGTCATGGCTGATTACATCTACAATCAGCTGAGAAGATTGCCTTCAAGAATGAGAGACAAATGAGACATCAGTGGAAGGCTTTAAAAGGAGAACTGATGACTGCAACCCTCAGAAGAGAGAATGTCCATCTCTGCTTCAGTGGCCAGCTTCTCCCAGGGAATTTGTTGAAAATCTTCGGAGTTCCCAGCTTGCAGTCTGCCCTGCAGAATTTGGACTCATGTATCTCCATGGTTGTGTGAGACAATCTTATGAAATCTCATAATATTTACAGATATCTATGTAGGTTTTGCTTCCCTAGGGAACCCTACACCAATAAATATTAGCTATCAATAAGATAAGGTAAGTAATTCAAGGTTACACAGAAGAACTGGGATTTGAATTTATGTCTCTGTGGCTTTAAAGCCTGATTCTTTCCATTATGTCATACCCCTCAAGGCCAGGGTGAACTGCAGTGGTCAGGGAAGACTCCACAGAGGAAGGGGTCTGTGGGAGATGGAGGGGAGGCCTCGGTGCCAGACTGAAGGGTGAACTGCCCTGAGGAAGGCGGGGAGGATAACAGGGAGAAAGCCAGGGAACCCCCTGGATGAGGTGCAGAGCAGGCCAGAGAACACTTACAAGCAGGGCAGATGCTCGTAGCCACCATGACCCTTCCAGTTTCCCCGGGGTTCTTCTCTGCTCTCTCCACTCACCCCTGCAGCACCCACTCAACTTCTTACCCCCTCGCCTGGCCTTTCCTACCTCTTTCCTTTTGCTCAGGCTGTCCCTCTGCCTGGCATGCCCTCCCTCCTCTCTGCCCGTGGAGCCCCTCCTCATCCCTTAAGTCCCATCTCAAAGCTCGCCAGGTTCTCCAGGAGCACGAGTCCCAGCTCCCTGGGCAGAAGCCACGCTTCCTCTGTGCCCCCGAGGCACTGTCACAGCACCTCTGACAGCACATGTTCGCTGCACTTTTCTTTCAGATGGTTCTTGGGGATCTTTTTTTTTGGATACGCTATGGCGAGGTCATATTTCATTGTTTTTCAATATGAATATCCTGCTATTGCAGCACCAGTTGTTCAATTTTAGTGTTTTTTTGGGGGGGGGTGGGGGGCGGTGGGGAAGCGCGTGGACCGGGAATCAAACCTGGGTCTCCTTTATGGTAGGCAAGAATTCTACCACTGAGCTGCCCTTGTATGCCTGGCTCTTGGGGATCTTTATCCTTTGCTACATCTTTTTGTCATCCTTCTTCCTTTCTCTCACTGTGACCTGGACAGGCCTGCTCGGTGGCACCACACTCGAGTTTCTAGGGTCTCGTTTGTGATGGGTGCTACGTTCACATGGCCAAGCCCGGAATCAGAAAGTGTTTTTTCACTAGATTACACTCAGAGAAGGAGTCAGCTCGCTTACTTTCTTTTTTTAAAAGGTTTTCCGTGTCATCCCCCCATTACCTGATGGTATAAGCCAGAGATCACAAAGGCAGCAGGGAGCGGTGTGGCGGTGCGGGGACGGAAGGGGAGTGCTGAGCGCACCTCAGGATTTATCAAGACATGAGTTTGATGCTGCCATCGCCGAATTCCATTGTCAGTTGAATTCACAGCCCTGCTAGGTCTTGAGTGATATTTAGGGCGCTGATTTCACGGTGTGCATTAAAACGAGGACATGTGGCAGAAGTCTGACGATTCAGGGCACCCTAAGCCCCTTGCCCCGTGGACCCTCCTTCCCAGCAGAAGCCGCTGCCCGATGAGGCTGCAGCTGCCTTGCCTGGACAACTCGAAATGACCTTGCTTTGAAAGTTTCCTTGCAGAGCATTTAGTTTATTTCCAAGTAACAAGTCACTCTGTACATAGTGGCTTACAACAACCATTTGTTATTTCCCACTTCAGCTGGCTGGGCAACTGTGCTGTGGTGCTGCCATGTGATGGCATTCAGCTTGGCACTGGCTCTGGGAGACAGCTGGGTGCACAGGCCTCTCTCCCCACGTGGTTGTGGGTTCCGGGCTTCTTCATAGCACGGTGGCCTCAGGCTTCCGAGAGGAGGAAGGCAGGAGCTACCAGCCTCTCAGTGTCCTTCCATTCCATTTATCCATCAAAGCAAGTCACAGGCCAGCCTATACTCGAGGGGGCATGAAGACTCCACACCTTGTCGGAAGGAGCTGCCAAATATTGTGGACATGGTTTTCAATCTGCCCCATGTTGGAAAGCCATTTCTCTTCAAGCCCTTCTCCTGTCATCTGTAGACTCTTAACTGGGCTTAGATCCTTGCCTGCCTCAGGAGACTAATTCCAGAGTCAAATATGGGAGGAGAAGGCATGCACTTCTAAAGAATTGAAAGATTTTGCTTATTTATTGCAGCAAAAATGTGGATAATACATGTAGGAATGCTCTCTGTGAGTGCTAGTCCGGGGAGAGAGGAGCATAGTATTCATTGAGCTGAATTTGTTGATAATGGTAGATTTAGCCCACGTTCTAGATGCCTGTGCCAGTTGGAGCAGCTAAGAGTGGTTTTCATTGTTTGCTTAGCTGGTTGCCTGAATCTTGGATTCAACCGAGGCCTATGCTAATTGAACTTGAAATGCCAGAAATTCCTTAGTTTAATATAGAGGAACCCCCCAAGGGTTAAGGGAGCCAGGAATGTTGAGGTGGATTCATCCTGTGGGGTGGATGCCCTGAGCCCCACATCCCTAACTTCCTCTAATAAAGCCTGGAAGACACTCCCTTTCCCGAGGCATGAAGAATGCATTTGTGAGGGGAGCTTCTCTGGAACATGATGCCGTACGTGTTCTCCGTGGGCCAAGAGAGCTGTGGAAGCCACTGCCGTGGAAACGGGCTCAGCAATCCTACTGGAAACGATGGGCGCCATGGGCGGCAGGGACCAGCAGCAGCCCCTGGGCACCAGGCCTGCCGGACCTCAGGTGGGTATCAGAAGAGTCTGACCCACAGATGTTATTTTGGTTTGTTCAATGCTACCAGAAATGGGTTGGCTTTTATAAAGGGAGTTTATTAAGTTACAAGTTTACAGTTCTAAGGCCATAAAAATATCCATACTAAGGCATCCAGAGAAAAGATACCTTGACTCAAGAAAGGGTCGATGATATAGCTTTTACTATGTGACCGTGTGATTGTGAAAACTTTGTGTCCGATGCTTCTTTTATCCAGGGTATGGACAGATGAGTAAAAAAATAAGGATAAAATAAATAAATAAATAATAGGGGCAAAATAAATTGGGTAGATTGAAATACTAATGGTTAATGAGAGGGAGGGGTAAGGGGTAAGGGATGCCTGAGTTTTTTTCTTTTCATTTCTTTTTCCGGAGTGATGCAAATGTTCTAAAAATGATCATGGTGATGAATACACAACTATGTGATGCTATTGTGTGCCACTGATTGTACACCATGTGTAGACTGTATGTGTGTGAAGATTTGTCGATGAAAATATTTGTTTAAAATTAAATAAAAGGAAATCAAACAAAAACTGAAAAAAAAAAGAAAAAGAAAAAGAAAGGGTTGATGATTTGGGGGGTTTCTCTGTCAGTTGGAAAGGTACACGGCAGCATCTGCTAGCTCCTCTCCCAGCTTCTCATTTCAGGTGGGGTTTTCTTTCTGTGAAAGCATCTCTCTCTGTGTTGGCTCTGAAGAAAACGTAAATGGTTCCCTCTGAAAGGACTCCAGTAGTGACCTGCCTGGAGTGGGTGCAGACACATCTCCATGGAAACCACCTAATCAGAAATTCCCACCCACGATTGGGTGGGTTACAGCTCCATGGAAACAACTTGATAAAAAAGATCCCACTCAACAATAGTGAATCAGGATTGATGAACATGGCCTTTCTGGGTACACAACAGTTTCAAACCGGCACAGATGTCTATAGCAAAGGCTAATTGAACAAGGACCAAATAGGGCCAGAGGCCATGTGGGGCAGCCCTTTAAGGTCCTTCTTCCTCTGTATAAAAGAAGAAACAGGATGAAACAACAAACCAGCCCCTCCAGGTCTGGTAAGTAGGAGCCTTACTGGAGCCATTATGGAGAATCTCAGTCCCTCACCAAAGCCTCTTGAATGAGAGACCCGTACCCTGCAGGAAAGACCCGTCAGTAACCCACACGTACATGCTGTAAATCTTCCTTGTAGCCTCCCATAAAGAGTCCTGGGCCAATTGCCAGAGGGCTGTGCTCCATGGAAAGGGAAATGCACACTTTTCAAGGATTAGTGGACATTGGGTCTACCTAATGCTAATTCCTGAGGTCGCAAAGCCGCTGTGTAGGGGCTCAGATGGGTCGGGTGATAATTGGAGCTCCCACCTAAAGCCACGCATGGTGTGCCTGGTGGCACCCTGCATTCATCCTGCAATTATTTGCTTAGTCCCGGGGCGTATAATTGAAATAGTCACCCTCAGCAACAGGCAGAATCTGTTCCTCCAGGGCTGTGGAAAAAAGGCTGTTGTGGCAAAAAGGACCAAGTGGATGTCCCTGGAACTTCCCCCCTTCACCAAAACAAGAAGCCAAAAGTAATGTTGTGACTCGGAAAGTCACAGAAATTTGTGCCATCATCAAAGACTTAAAAGATGCAAGGGGCGTTTCTAGCACATCCTGGTTAACTCACCTGTTTGATCTGTGCAGAAGGTGTAGGTCTTGGAGAATGACAGGGAATTATCACAAGCATACTCAGATGGTAACTCCACTGCTAGTCTAGGTGTGGTCTTTTTTTAAAAAAATTTTAATTTTTTTTAAAATACCATAAAACACCAAATGCAAACATTCTTAACTTTTGATCATTTTACTCTACATACGCAATCAGTAATTCACAACATCATCACGTAGTTGCATATTCATCATCATGATCATTTCTTGGAACATTTGCATATATTCAGAAAAAGAAATAAAAAGAAAACAGAAAAAAATTCATACATACCATATCTCTTACCCCTCCCTTTCATTGATCACTAGCATTTCAATCTAAATTTATTTTAACATCTGTTCCCCCTATTATTCATTTTTATTCCATATATTTTACTTGTCTGTTGATATGGTAGATAAAAGGAGCATCAGACACAAGGTTTTCACAATCACACAGTCACATTGTGAAAGCTATATCATTATACAGTCATCTTCAAGAAACATGGGTACTGGAACCCACCTCTACACTTTCAGGCACTTCCCTCCAGCCTCTCCATTACATCTTGACTAACAAGGTGATATCTATTTAATGCATAAGAACAACCTCCAAGATAGCCTCTTGACTCTGTTTGGAATCTCTCAGCCATTGACACTTTACTTTGTCTCATTTTGCTCTTCCCCCTTTTAGTCAAGAAGGTTTTCTCAATCCCTTGATGCTGAATCTCAGCTCATTCTAGGATTTCTGTCCCACATTGCCCGAAAGGTCCACACTCCTGGGAGTCATGTTCCCTGTAGAGAGCGGGAGGGCAGTGAGTTTGCTTGTTGTGTTGTCTAGAGAGAGGCCACATCTGAGCAACAAAAGAGGTTCTGTTGGGGGTGACTCTTAGGCCTAATTTTAAGGAGGCTTGACCTATCCTTTTTGGAGTTAAGTTTCATATGATCAAACCCCAAGGCTGGGGACTCAGCCTATAGCTTTGGTTGTCCACACTGCTTGTGAGAATATCAAGAATTCAACTTGGGGAAGTTGAATTTTCCCCCTTTCTCTAGGAGTGGTCTTTTGAAAGAAGTATATCTACATGTTTTTGTTACTTGGTGTGAAGCTATTTATCTGGAAAACTAATTTTTCTCTTCCTGGATAGAGAACACAAGAACCAGTTTTCTTTCTCTTGGACAGCAGTACACCTTTTTCTAGTCTGCATACTTGCCAAATTTCAAATTAGTTACAATTTGTTACAAATTAGTCCATGGGGACTAATTTTGGCTGTCCTCCCCCATTCCAAAAGACATCAGGACTGTCCACTACTACTGACTATGGCATGTTGCCCGGATTTGGAGAGTGGGAAATAGCAGGCAGTTTAGATATATTGAAAAGATTCAAATGTGCCTGAGAATGGGCGATAACTTACATGAGAATATGGGGGCCTGCTATTTGAGGGAAGTTTCTGGGTGTTCAGTGGTCTGCATCATGCCAGGAAAGACTTTGCAAAGTGACAGACAACTTGTTGTGCCTTGTGTCCCTTACTGGTGTTAAAAGAAGCACAGCACTTGTTGGGTTTCTGTGTATTTTGGAAGCAACATTTGTCACATTTGGGTGCGCCACTCAGATGCATTTGTTGAGCAATCTATAAAACTTCTAGTTTTGAGTGAGGCCCAAAGCAAGAGAAACTTCCAGAGGATCCAGGCTGAAGGGCAGCTCTGCCACATGGCCCTGATGACCCAGTAGATCCAAAGGTGATTCTAGCGTGTGGAGGAGATGGGGAGGAAGTTTGAACCCATGGCAGACCCTGAGAGAAGAATCACAGTGGAATACTCTAGGATTTAGGAGCAAAAGCAGCTATTCTTTGGCAAGCGATTTTTCTTCTTTTGAGGTAGAGCTCTTGCTTGTTGCAGGACTTAGCTGAGAACAGCCCCTGTGTGGGAGGCACCCAGTGACTGTGAAAGTAATGAATGAATGTCATACACAACATTCTCTTTCCCCCAGGATACCTGGGGCTGGATGCGTTTAGTGATTGCTAAATGAAATGTCAGCATTGTGCGTCTGAAATGAAAATACACTCTATTTCTCCTCTTTCTCACCCCAGCCTCCCAGGCCCCATCACTAAAATTGAGCTTCTGTTCCATCTACTCCAGAGCGTCTGCAATTGCTCAGGTCACCAATATTCTCTTTATTGCTAGTGCAATGGACACTTAAAAAAATACCTATTTTTTGAAATATGGAAAATTTCAAATATACATGAAAGTTGAGAGAAGAGTTTAATGAACTTCCGAATACCCATTGCAAAACTTCTATAGGTATCAACATTTTGCACATTTTGTTTAGCAGACAATATTTTTTTATTAGAGAAATTATAGGTTTACAAAAATATGCAGAAAGCACGGGCTCCCAGATCCCCTCTTCAAGGACAAATTTTAAAATCCTAATATTAGGGAAGCACTCATGGTACCTGATCTTCTTGACCACTTCTTCCTCCTTGGTGATTTCCCCAGGGCGACACCCTTTTCTGGTTCGCTTCTGACCCCGGTGCTGCTCTACGGCAGACTCCACTCAGGGCCCATGTCCTCCGCCTGTCCCTTAAAGGGGGCTGGGTTTCTGTGGGGGTCCGTCTTGGACCTTCCATCTCTCACTTTTCACACAATTCCTGGGTAAACTCACTGAGGTGGCTTGGAGTTATATACCCCAGAAAAACATGTTCTTAAACTTAATTCATTCCTGTAGGTGCAAAAGCATTGTAAATAGGACCTTCTAAAGAGGGTCTTAATCCTATTTCTGGAGGCCTTTCTGGGCAAGTCACAGAGAGAGAAGCTGGAAGTCAACAGAACCCAGAGGAGAAAGGAAAAGACACCATTATGTACATTGCCATGTGATGGAAAAGCCAAAACTCCAAAGATTGCTGGCCAACCTGAAGATATCCACCCCAGGAGGAAGCAAACCTTCTAGCTGCTGAAACTGTGAGCCAATAAATTCCTATTGTTAAGCCAACCCACTGTATGGTTTTTGTTTTAGCAGCCGAGAAACTAAAACACTCACCCTCTCCCCTGGCCTCACATACCATCTCTGGACTGTTGAGGCCGTATCTCAATGAGGTTCCCATCTCTGTCTTCAGCCCAGACCTCTCTTCCAGGCCTAGACCTCCAGTGTCTCCCAGACAACTCTCCTTGGTTGTCCCAGAGGCATCCCCCACTCAACATGTGCCAATTTCAGCTCATCTCCCTGCCAAAACCTGCTGTTTCCTGTATTCCCTTTCTTCCATTCAAGAAATATTTATTAGATGCCTAATAGGTATAGAAAAAAAATTTAAGATTTGGGAAGCAAAAGAAATTACTGCTATAGTCAAAACAATGGACAATAAGTGCTGATGAGATAAAGAGAAACTGGAACCCTCATGCATTGCTGGTGGGAATGCAAAACAGTGCAGTCCTGATCTACCCAGAACCAGATCTAGGCCCCTGGAGGAAGTTAAACTGGATAACCTGAGGTGGAGAGAGCAATAAAATGCAGGTGCTTTGGCGGATGAAGGATCAAGTGGCCTGACCTGTGGAGGGAAGGTGTGTAGAACAGGCAGGGACTGGGAGACTGGATTGCAGTGCCCCAGATGCTATGGCTGCAGGGGTGCCTGGGAAAACTGGGCATAAGCATCACGACCTGGGAGGCTCTGGGAGCATCCCGGGTGAAGAAGGAGTGGGGCTGCCAATGCCCCATTGGCTTGGGCTGGTTGTAGCCATAGTGACAACCTCTGCACCTCTTGTTTTCAGGATGGACTAAGCTGACAAGCTCCAGGCAAGGTTCCCAGAAGATGACTAATATTAGAGTTCACACTACCTCTGACAATGAGGGGGTTGCCAACTAGATTTAATAAAATAAATGTGGTATTTCTTACACCCTGAGCACCATGATGTAATTCATAGATAGAATTATACATTGTGATTTGTGTGAGATAAGAGAGGATGACCACAGAGTTAAGTTGGATATGCATAATATTTATTTAGCAGGTAGAGGGGACAGGGTCTTGTGACGGGTAGAATGTGAAGGGTGGAAAATTAGTGCAAAGCATGATTTCCAGGTTTCTGGATGAGAACTGTGTCTCTAAAATGCATTCCCCACCCTCTTCTCCACAACAAAGAGTCCGGAGGTATCACCCGCTCCGGTCTGACCAGGCTCCTGCTCCCTACTCTCTATCCACAAAGATCCCACTCCCCCAAAGTCATAGGTGTCGAGGCAGTGAGGTACACCCAACAGGAGTTAAGGGAGGGAGGGAAGTCCTTGGGTTTCGAGGCCAGGGAAAGCTGCTCTTTCAACCTGGCCTGGAGGCTCAGGCAAGGGGTGAGCCTCCAGGCTTGGAGGTGCGCTAGTGCACGTTAGCCAAGGGCTGCCAGCTGGGGTCGCAATCTCTGGCTGTAAGATTCTGCCAAGACTGTGTTCCAGTAGCCATGTTTCTTGAAGATGACTGTATAATGATACAGCTTTCACAATGTGACTGTGTGATTCTGAAAACCTTGTGTCTGATGCTCCTTTTATCTACTTTATTGACAGACAAGTAAAACATATGGATTAAAAATAAATAATAGGGGAACAAATGTTAAAATAAATTAAGTAGATTGAAATGCTAGTGATCAATGAAAGGGAGGGGTAAGGGGTATGGTATGTATGATTTTTTTTCTGTTTTCTTTTTATTTCTTTTTCTGAATTGATGCAGATATTCTAAGAAATGATCATGATGATGAACATACAACTATGTGATGAAAAAAAGAATGTTCATATTGTATGTTGATTGGTTTTATTAATTAAAATTAAAAAAAAAAAAAGATTCTGCCAAGAGCTGAAACACCACAAGTCCGCCACCCGGAGTCTGGGTGTCAATGCGAGCGGGTTCTGGGAAGGGGACACTGGCGCCACCCCCACCCCGCACACTTCCCCCCCCCCACCTCCGGCCGCACGTCCCCCCTGCTCCCAGCATCCTCAGCGCGTCCCCAGCCGCAGCCAGGCTGCTCCGCGCAGGCCCAGAGGAAGGGACACTATTTCCGACCGACCAGGACCCATCCTCTCCCCTCCCCCAGGCCGGCCTCCCTATCAATGCCAAATGCGGCTGCTTTCCTTGATTCCGGAGGAGGCTGGGGACGGCAGGAGGGGAGTTGGGAGAGGGTGGAAATGATGGATGATGGGTTGTGATATGGCTGAGGGAGGGAAGAAAGAGGCCATGGATGAAGTCTCTATCTGAGGAGACCCAAGAGAGACGAATTCATTTTCTGCCTTCCCCTCCTCCAGCCCTGGGTGGGAGGTCCTGAGCTGACCACTTTCCCTCACTGGGCCTTCTTTCTCAGCAACCGAGAGCTGGACTTGATGCGACCAGAGTGGGGGTCAGTGTCGGCCTTGCAGCTCCACCTCTGAGCTGGAGATTTTCTACCTCAGGATCCCTCTAATCATCAGGATCATTTTACAAATCAGGAAATCGAGGTAGCTGGCGCTGGGCTGGAGCCTGGCTCCCAAGGAGAACTTGCCAAATGCAATAGCCACTTCTCAGCCCTCGTCTGCACTATCACCTTCAGCTTTTGACACTATCTCTCCTGGCACCACAGGCCCCTCGTTTTCTCCATACAGCTCTGGGCCAGCACTTCTCAGCTTCCTTTGTGCACTTCTCTACTTCTTAAAAATCTCCAGGGCCTTGAATTGTACCCACGTGTCTCCTTCCAATCTGCAGGCTGTCCCTGAGGGAGCCCAACCTCCCCATGTGAGGCTTCAGTGCCAGGTTCCCTTCCCCACCCTCTCTCCACACAAATGGCGTTGGACTCCCAGACCTTCTTTCCAGCCGTTCAGTCTTCAGAGCTCCAGCACAGGCAATCAGTGGCCTCCTGGCCATCTCCCCCAGGATGTCCCCAATGCCTGCAGACAACTTTGCTTGGCATCTTGGAGATGGTACCACCATCTGACTGACCTGGGGGCACATGTGTGCCATGGGACCAGGTGTGTGGGTCAGAGGGAAAACTGAAAGGAGGAGGGATGTGGCTATATGCATAAAACTTTTTAGCCTCAGTGTGGCCTTTCTTGTCCGTAGGTCCCTGATCTATTAGAACTCAGATGGCAGCAATCTCCAAGGAGCTGCTTTTCTGAGGCTAGAAAGAAACCTCATAATGTGTGTGTGTGTGTGGTGGGGGGTTGGTAGAGAGGTAGTTTGTAAGGACAGAAAACCCTGGTGCTATAGTAAGTGGGGTGAGGAGATAGGCTTAGATTGGTTGGATGGGAAGGCTTGCTTGGAAAAGTGGACTACTTGGAAGTCATCAGTACTTTTCTGTGATGATTTTGCTTTAAGCACCGAGCTGAGCATCTTTAAAAGGGGGCTGTTAAGAGAGACCTTTGAGAGAACTTAGCATCCACAATGGGGACCTGGCACTTAAAGGATTGGGAATGTTCCTTGGAAGACAGCTTGAGTCGGGGGGGGGGGGCGGGGGGGGCGGGGAAAGTAAAGCCTCCCCCACCCCCATCCCTGGTCTCCTGAAGACTCTAGGCATGTTTTTAAAGGGGGAGGACTCCATGTGGCCTTGTGATCCACACTAATGGGATCCTAGTTTGGCCCAAGGCTAAGTGTCAGCTTTGGTGACAGCTTCTCAGTTTTCTTCCCTACTGTCTGGTTGCAGTTCTCAGTAAGCCAGCCAGCTCCACACTTAAGCCCCTGAGTGTAGACTACCTGGCTCCTGCCCCCTCCCTCCCTGAAATCCCAGTTTTCTGTCCCAGAGACATGCCATACTCCTTGGTCAAGCCCTCATTGTAAACCAGGTTCCTTTCATTCAAGGACTTCCAGAGGGTGGCCTTACCGTGGCCCTCTAGCCACCTTGTCCCCATCCACCCCCTGCCTGGACTATCCAGCATCCTGTCTGACTTACTGCCACTTCCTCTGGGAAGGCTTTCTTGTTTCCCCCCACCATGGACTCTCTCCTCTTAGAGCCAGGCCTTGCGTTCACATGTCCTAGGGTCTCATCCTGTACCACATTTTATTGTGCCTCAAAACTGGGACTTGTTTACCACAGTGAGTGGAATACCCAGCACTGGGCTTGGTACAAAGTAGGTGCTAAGGAAAAGGCCGCTGCATGAATAAATGAATGGAAGTCCTCAGGCATTTGTTTTTAAGCGAATGTCAGAGCTGTCTTGGATACTGAATAAGGATCAGCGAATGTTAGGTTCTATCCTCATAGGTGTCCTGGGACTTTTACCCAGGCATAAATTTTCTGGTGTTCTCAAGAAGTTTGGAATCTAGATGAGCTTTAAGATCAGTTGTTTATTATCCTGGGCCTACTAGGTCTCTGCTCCTATTTCTTCTGCAGGCTTGAACTGTGACCTGCCCAGGGCTTAGCCTCCTGGGATTTGTCACCTCTTGCTAGGCTTTCATGGGATCTAGCCATGCCTTGTCTTGCCCCATGGTTTCATGATGGGGTCCTGTCTTCAATCTCCTAGCCTCTCCTGCCCACTCCTATCACATGCTGACCACTCATAGGAGCCAGTCATTTCTCAGTCTCCTGTGTCCCAGTTGGGCAAATGTGAGCTCTACATGCCCACTGTCGAATGTGCATGGTACGTACATGTGTGCACGCATGCACACACACATACATACACAAATAGAATCAGAGTCACGACTGAGTCAGAGTGACCATGTTTATTAGATTCCAGCAAGACTATACAGTACGTGTTTCATGCAGATTAAATATGTTTCTTCACTGCCCCTGGGAGGGGAGCACTTTCACTGCCAGCTCCTTCCTTGGCATGCCAAGAGGTGGGCATCAAGGGGAGCCTTCAATATACTCCACATGGGGGACAGTTGGGATCATGACTAAGGGTGGAGGTGAGGCAGTGGGCAGCTGTGGGCCTTGGGGACCTTGAATTTTCAGAGGGTCGGTGACCACAGAACTTTGATCTTTTGCTGGTGCTGGCCCCAGAGGATCTTGATCTTTCAGAGGCAGCGGGATTATAGGAAATTCATTCTTCAGAGGTTCAGGAACCCCAGGACTTTGCTTCTTTGGAGGCTCTGGAGCCATGGGACCTTGATCCTTGACAGGTGCCACAACCACAGAATCAGGGTCTTTCAGATGCTCTGGGGCCACTAAACCTTGATTCTTTTCTGGTTCAGAGAGTGCAGGACCTTGATTCTTTACAGGTGCTATCACCATGGGACTTTGAGTCTTCAGATATTCTAGGACCATGGGGCCTTGATCCTTGACAGGTGCCGGGAACAAGGGACTTTGGGCCTTCACAGGCTCAGGAGCCATGGGACCTTGATCCTTCGGAGGCTCTGTTAGGATGGAACCTTGATTCTCAGCTCTTGCTGGGATAATAGGACTTTGATTCTGTAGAGGCACTGGGACCACGGGGCCTTGGTCCTTGACTGGTGCTGAGCTCATAAGACCTTCATTCTTTAAAGGCTTAAGGACCACATAATCTTGATCCTTAACTGGTGCTGGGACCATGGGCCTTACATCCTTCAGAGGCCCCTTGACTACCAGACTTTGATCCTTTGGAGGCTCTGGGACCATGGGACCTTGATCCTGTGGAGGCCCCAGGACTGCAGTGCCTTGATCCTTTGGAGGTTCTTGGATCACAGGACTTTGACCTGTCAGAGCCCCTGGGACTATGGAACTTTGATCCTTGTCTGGTTCTGCGGCTACAGGACCTCGATTCTCTTGTGAATCACCAGCAGGTTGGACCAGACTCCTGCAAAGGAAAGAGAGGTGGTCATTGCAAAGGCCAGAGCCCAGGCCAAGGGTAGGGCAGAGCACAGATTGCCTGATAGGTCTTGCCCTAGTGGAGTCTGGGCAGGGTGCCTCTTGCTAGAGAGCCAGGAGGAGAATCTGATTTCCATGTTCTTAGTACAGAACGTGGGGTGGGGTGAGGGGCAGCCTCAGAAATCAGTCATTCAATGTGCTTGCCAATTGATTATAACCTGCACGTGGCACAGAGGGCAGGGCCCTGGTGGCAACGGCAAGACTATAGCTGGACTCAGAGTCTTCCAGTGGGCATCCCTTCAGTCCGTCTACCCCACACTCTCCCCAGGCCCCTCCTTCTTCCTCCAGGATAGCTGAGCCCATCTTGGGAGCCCCTTTTTAGCTATCTACTCAGATGACCCCACGGACCAGTGTGTGCTTTCCCTTTCCCAGCAGCTTCCAAAGTCCCGCCCCTTCCCCTGACTGCCATTCCCCTGACTGTGGGAGGGGCAGAAAGGAGGCAGTAGGAATGTCCCCTCCAAATCACCCCCACAAGAAGAGGAGTGTTTTATCATAGCATTGTTTAGAACTGGTGGCACATGGTGAGAATAGAAAAGCAGACTGTATTTAATTTGTTTTACTATTGCTTTTAAATTCTCTATAGACAATGAACTCTCTTTTGCCTATGCTCCCATCGCCTCCCCCTGCCCCCCTCTGGTGGGTCACTGGCAGGGACTCCCCTTTCAGGAAGTGAAGAGGCCCTGACTACCTTATTCCATGCCCATTTCCTATTTTGCCTTCTACCCTCTCAATATTCTCCTCAAGCCATGCCCTCGCTTACTCCAAGACTCCAGGGCTTATTTCCCTGCAGCCAAGGATGCCAGCCTTCAACAGAATCTCCATGGGCTGCTCCATCTGCCTTACTGTGGACAACTGCCTCATTCCTTGCCCACACTGATACCCAAAGACATACAATGCCACACTCAGACCCAGCCAGCCTGGAGCTCTCTAATTTAGAATGCAGGCTGCTTCCATGCAGGCCAGGCTTAAAGTCACCCTTCAAGAGTAGCATTGTTCAGCCAGCATCACAAACCTTTGCACACCTACAGCACATTCTGCTTTCCAAATCACTTCTTTGCATTTTTCATTTCAGCGGCATAGCAACCCTGTGAAACACGCAGTTAGGATTTTATTATTCCTACTTGCCAGATGAAGAAACTGAAGTTCAAGTGATGGCAGTGATGGCAAGTGATGTGGAAAGTGAGCGAACCTGCCTGGACTAGAATCTGGTTCTTTCCAACTCCAGCGCCTGGTAGGTGCTCGAGAAGGGGCTGCTGTTGTTATTTTCTGTTTTACACTCTTTGGTTAACAAGGTCTTTAAAACCACTTCAGCATTTTAACAGTTCCTTTTGGTTTTTAGGAATATGTCTATCCAGGTACTAAAGCTGGCCCAGTAAAACCTCTACATGGTAACACTTAGTTTGTTATGGTTTAATCTCTCTGGGCCCAAGTTTGTAGTCAATTCATCGGGTATAATGATATTTACTGAAAAATTTATGATGATTAGTTATCATGTACATAGGGCACCTTGTATCCTGGTATTATTAAGTAGTATTATGACTATTTTTCTTTTTCACTTAAAAGTAAAATTACACATATTTGGGCTATTTTTGTTCTATCATCCAGTTCTAGAAGGCTTTTTACCATATTTATCATATTGAGCTACTAGAGGACTGCCATCTCTCAGCAGGGTACACAGTGGCAAAGACAGCCTACCTGTCCAGTCCCTCTTGAGTCACTGAACATGACAGTGGAGGGAAAGGGGTCAGGGGCTTCCTGGCTCAGTGTACTGCAGAGCACAGCATCTTGGTCAGACACACGTGGTTTGCTGCTATCAGTATGACCTTAGTGTTTGAGGAGAGGAAGTGTGAGGAGAGGCCTCCCGGAGACGCATGCAGACTCCCGGTATGGCACTGAAATGCCTGTAATAGTTGGTGGTTGGCCAGAGAGGAAAATAAAGACAATTCAGAATAGAGTCAAGAAGGAAATTGATTTGATGAATCCTATCAGGTAGTGAATCAACCTGGGTGGGATGAAGCTAAGAGAGGGGTCAAAAGAAGCTGATGAAGTGTAACATAGTATCAGGGGACTTGGGCTGCAGAACCTACCCCGCTGGCAGGACGTGGACTCAGAGACCCCCAGTGGCAAGGAGATTATCAAGAGGGCCAGCTCCTCAGCCTGGGCTACGAAGTGCATTTCCTCAGATGTTTGCAGCCTTGGCTCCCATGCCACGCTCCAAATTTCTGTTTGATGAAAACTCTCAGCCAGCTGCAAGGCAACACCAAATTTGCTTGGGCATAGAACCCTGTATTACTTTGGTTGGTAAACTTGTTTCCTCAGTGGGTGAGTATCTTTAATCATAGGAAGGTTTAGAATTAAGATGCAAAATGATGAATTTTGGTGTTAAGTGTAGAAAAAATCTGCGTAAATTTAGTCTGATAGTATTTGTAATGTTTAAGATAATTTGGCGTCATAGAATATCTAACAGGTAGTTTTGTGATTCCAGTATAAAATGTATATGGGAATAATTAATTTAGATTTACGATGTTTGTGGAAAGATATTAGACAGTTTTACAAATTCGGTAAACAATGTTGGGACTTTTACGACAACACAGTAAATATAGTGGCTACCATATTTTTAAGCTTATTTTAAGTTATTTATAATTTAAATTAGAAAATTAATTTAGAAAATGGATAATATTAAATGTAATTTATATATTTATAACTTGTAACATATAATTTATAATATATATATATAAATTAAATCATGAATTTAAATTATAAAATCCCCCTTAAAAGGGAATTGTTAAACATTCATTTTAAAACCAGAGTAGTCTCCATAGGTTTTTTAAGCACAAAATGCACTCAAAGGCACCAGAAAATTCTCATTGACACTTAACTGATCACTTGGTTCAGCAGTTCCCTGCCATTCCCTATCTGTGTGTCCACCCCGCT
The DNA here is from genome assembly GCF_023851605.1 of Tamandua tetradactyla. Classification (NCBI taxonomy): domain Eukaryota; kingdom Metazoa; phylum Chordata; class Mammalia; order Pilosa; family Myrmecophagidae; genus Tamandua; species Tamandua tetradactyla. The sequence continues at coordinate 69,957,214 of NC_135334.1, read as the reverse complement.
CGCCTGGTAGAGGGCAGAAGGCCCAGCAGCATCAGAGCGCCCTCTGGCTGCAAGGTGGCTGGAGGAGCAGAGGTTAGCTGAATTCAGCCCCACTCAGCCTGCAGGGCAGCTGTCCTTGGGCATGCCCCAACCTGTATAACTGAATTGGGTGCCCTGAACCAGCTGTACCCTTTCTCAAAACAGCACATGAGACAGGCCCTATCTCCCTCCCAGTTCTGTGTGCCTCTGAGAAACTAGAATGACTGGGTTTATTTTGGCTTCTGTGCTGCTTTCTGCCTGTGAGCTCTTGGGCTACTCAACTGCAAGAGACCTCAATTTCCTTGCCTATAAAATGGCGATAATAATATGAATGTCAGGGAATATAACTACAATAGAGGATCCGAGAACACTGTTAGGCAGAGACATGAAATCATAAATCATGATGTCTGTAGAGGGCTTGGGTACACTACATAAATCAGTCCGTTACTATAATAACTGCAGTAACGGTTTACAAAATGCCAACAGTCTGGTTACCTCATATCACTGAACCCTCACAGTAGTCTTTGCAGCAGGCAGGGAAGGTGGTGAACAGCCCTTGAGGCCTCCCCCTTTTTATTTTGCTTGCTGACCATCCACACTATCTGACATACTCCTAACTTAATGCTGTGTCTTTGTTTCTGCTTCAAGGATTGCCATCTTACACTCACTTTTCTCTGTTGAAGCCCTGCCCTTCTGGAAAGCTTAGCTCGGATCCCACCTCCTCACCAAGTCTTCCTGTATGTCTCTCTCCAAATGGGCTTTGTCTGTATCTTCCTCATAGTGTTTTATAGTCTCTCTCTCTCCACACTCATAGATATCCCAATCATATGTTAGTTTTCCACCATTCACCGTGAGCGAGGAAGGGAATACCTTCCTCATCTGCAGCTTAAATTCTAGCACAGTACCTGAGACAAAGAAGGCCGATGGGAGGATTTGTGGAATTATTGTTGCTGCAGCCTGTTTCAGCATCTATCCCATTGTACCAACCAGAAACCCAGAGTCATCCAAAATTATCACCCAATCCATCAAATTCCATCTGTTCTAGCACCTAAACATTTATCTCTTGAATTTTTCCATTTCTTCCCCCCATCCCTGCGCCATGCCATGACCTCTCTGGACCACTGTAACAGCCTCCTAGCAGGTATCCCCTGCACCATCTAGTTTTGCTCCTTTCCAATCGATTCAGTCAGAATGATCTTTCCATAATGCAAACTCAATCATATCCCCTTCCTAGTTACAATGCATCGATGGTCTCTCCTTGCCCTAAGAATAAAGAGCAAACTGTTACAAGGCCCACCTAGCTGACCAGCCTGCTCCTACTGCCTTCCCCAACTCCGTGAGCCCTAGCTCTCCCCCAACGCCAGGATTTCATTTTGTTTCTTCAGCATACCCTGCTCTTTCCTATTTCAAGGCTCTTGTAAAAGCTCTTTTCTCCTTCTGGAACATTCTTTTGCTCCCTTGTCACCTGGTTAAAGCTTACTCATCCTCCAGCTCTCAGCTTACTGGAGCACTTCCCCAGGAAAGCCTTCCCTGAACCCCAAGACCAGGCCAGCTCCCCTGATACAGGTTTTGACACTTCCTTTTTTTTTTTTTTTCCTGACTCTTATCATAGCTAATTACTTGCATTCTTTTGGATTAATGTTTTCCCCACTAGACTGAAATGTTCAGAGGTCAGGGACTATGTCAGTTTTACTAAAGCAGTACCTGACACAGGGAAGGTTCTGAATAAATATTTGCTGGTGAATGAATGAATGAGAGACAAATAAGGCTCCGTCTTATTTGTAGAATTTAATATTTCAAGATTACCCAAGATATCATTTAAGTCTTATACACTTCATTTTCTACCCTTCTTCCTGTTTCCATGGAGACAGGCAGTGCCTACTGGGTACATACTGACTTAGAGCCACGCTTTCACAGTCTGGAAGCCTGATGATTAAGCCCTGCCCTTGATTATCTGGAGAAATGGCTTCATTCCCTACCACTGGTTCCTGCCTTTCGACACAATTCCTATTCCACAGTCCTTCCCCAGACTGTCCCCAGGCGTCCCAGAGCTGGGACGGTGCTCTGGAGGTAGGATCCTGTTCAGAAATCAGGGAACCCCTGGAACCTGTTCTTGAATCCCTTGCCTTCTACAGTTTGGAAAAGTCCTAAGGAAGGAACTCATATTTATTGAGCAATACCTATATGCCAGGCTCTGGGCTAGGAATTTTAATGTATATTATTTTATGTAATTTAATGTAAAGGGCAGCCTGCTGGTGGAGAAAATGTACTGACAGGGCTCGAGGCCAGAAGAGCTAGGTTCAACTGCCAACTCGACTACTTCCTAGCCATGGGATGTCATCACAATTTCCTTATCTGTAAATGGGGATAATGGCGCCTGCCTTCCGTGGAGGATTGATTCATTTATGTGAATCTGCATGGCATGCCCCGTAGAATACAGGTGATGTTTAGTAAATGTTAGTTCAGATGGCAAACCCACCCAGAGTGGGCAAGGGACTCCCAGAGCCACACAGCTAGTAGCTAGTTGCTGCAGGACTAGAATACAGGCCTCTCAACTCCTCGGTGGATGTGGGGAAGGGATGAAACAGACTCATTCAAGGCAAAGATGGGCAGGAGGGGCTGAACAGTGTCCAGATAGATGGGGGGAGGGGGGGGACAAAGGACAGGGCTTTTTAATGGCTTAGTTTCCCTCTTGCATGTCTCCATGGGCCCAGTACATGTTCCCACATCTCTCAGACACAGATAAAGCTTCTCATTACTGTGAGGGAAATGTGGCTGCCCAAGTAGAACTGCCAAGGAAACCATCTCTGAATCTGTAGGAGACAAGGCGTTCTCAAAACAAGGTCTCTCGCTCCTGCCTCTCTTTCCCACAGGGCTCCGTGGTAACCTCTATTTTTAGTAATTATTATGTTGTTCGGTGAATAGTTACCTTTCCTACGGCACTGTGGGGCTGTGCTTTGTTCACCTTTGTTTTGTGAGTATCCAGCAGACTGTCACATGAGAGTACCTGGCTGATATTTGTAGGATTTATGGATATCTTTTGTGAGGTTTTTTCCTCTTTATTCTCTTTACTTTTTTCCTCTTTGATTCATCGGTTGGACAAGATCGCCTGAGCGCCTGCTCTGCGTTATGCCCTCTGCTGGGGGCACAGGAATGGAGGAGACCTGGCTCCTGACTTGAGGAGCTCCCCGTGGGGAGCATGAGGCAGACCTGTGAACACACACCCTGAACACTATCAGGCTAAAGTGGTGGTGACCAGCAACAGCCCTGGCCTCTACAGACCCTCATCAACCTGTCTCTCTTCAAACCCCTGAAGGGTAAAGATGTTACTTTGCTAGAGAAGCCCTCCCTTCTGTTCCATGAAGGCATAACTCCATAAGGCCAAATCAAAGACCCACATGCAAGGAGGACAGGCCTGACTGGCCATCACATCTCCAGAACCTCTGCCGCAATATTCCTGCCCATTGTCACCAGCTACTGGGTGCTCAGTCCCAGGGAGTTGGCATGTGCCTGGGTGAAGCAGCCTGCTCCTAGGTAGTCCAGTGTTTAGACCCCGAGCAGAAACCTGCATTTCAGTCAGTCCCACTTCCCTCCCATCCCTGTGCCAATCCCAGTTTGTGCTCTGAGCCCAGCTGTTCCAGTAACACCATACTGTCTTTCCTAGGATGGCCTTTCAGATATTTGAAAGGGGCAGCAATTGTGTCCCTATTCTTGGCTTCTCTGCTCAAGACATTCCCCACATCAGCTCAGACACTTGGTTTTCCAGAGCCCTCACCATCCTGAGTACTTTCCTCACAATGCATTTCAGCTGGCTCGCATCCTTTGCAAAGTGGGGCTCTCCCAGAACTGAAGGCAATATTACAGGTGTGCTCTCTAAGGTGGACTACCCCACCGGAGTCTATCCCTCCATTAACGCAGTCCTCAGCTCCTTTAAACTTTCTCTCAGGTACCTGTCACCTGCCATAGCCCATGTCCATTAGTGAAACCATCTCTGATCCTCTGCCTCCAAGGAGAAATCTTTCTTCTGTGTTCCCACAACCGCAGCATTACTCTCAGATCAATTGCCAACTGTATTGTAGCCATCTCACCAGATGGGGGCTCTCTGGGGCCCATAAACACATTTACTTCATCTATCTTTCCTCCTTCCCTCTTTCCCTGCCTCCCTGTCTCTCTCCTTTCCTTTCTCTCTCTCCTTCCCTCTCTTGACTCCCTCCTTCTGTCCACAAACATTTCATAGATGTTTATTCTCTATCACGCCCTTGAATACAGTGGGGAACCAAAGAGCTCTAGCAAAGGGCCAGCACATAGTAGGAGGCCTGCTTTGCTGAATGAGGCTTTATAATCCGCATAAGATCAAATTCTAACAACCGCCTTTACATGACATACACCTTTCCCTATTTTGAGCTACATTAGCACCCTATTTGTCCCCCTAAACTATGGGACCTCATTATGGTTTTCCAAGAGGTCTTGACAACGTGGCATATTATTCTCACAACAACCTTGTCATTAAGACCCCATTTACCAGACACAGGAGCTTAGGAAAGTTTAGCAAATTGCCTGAGGTCACATAATGAGTCAGGACCTTAACCAAAGATGAAAGACTTATAGTTTGGGCTCTTTCCACTCTACGATATCCTTCAAGGGCATAATTTCCATTATAGAGGTTCTAAACTTATCTTCTGACATCTGCACTGGGTAACTGGGTCTGGCTTAATGACCTTGACTTGTTTCTGCCTGGTGAAGGAGGCTGGAACCAATGACCTCTGCAGATCAAGAGCTCAGAGCTCCCAACTGATAGAGTTATCCTATAGGGGCCAGTGTCCCCGCCCCCAACCAGTCTGGCCAGTCACCCTTTGCCTCATTTCTTCCTGTATCTATTACCTGGGGACCCACAGGTTTACCTCCTGGCATTCAGCTGACCCTGGCAAAGAAGACAGTCCCAGAAAGCAGCAGCATACTGGCCGACGTATGCCTGTCTACACCCATCCCTGTAGTCCCTACCTGTGCAGCTGCCAACTCGGTCAACCAGCCCAGGGTCACACAAACAGTCTACTCAGAAGAGACTGTCATCGCCAAGGAAGAGCAACTAGGACCACAGCTAGGAAAAATGCTGCCACTAGGGCAGGCCACGGTGGCTCAGCAGGCAGGAATGCTTGCCTGCGATGCCAGAGGACCTGGGTTCCATTCCCGGTGCCTGCCCATGTTAAAAAAAAAAAAAAAATGCTGCCACTACAAGGCTTAATTCTGGTTGAAGGGTGGGGAACTGTCCTGACCAAATTCAGGATCTGTGACCTTCCTTTGGCTCATTTTTCATAGATGAGAGTATTTAGAGTCATTGAAGATTTCAGAGCAAGGGACAGAATAAAGAGACGGCTGTTTCGGGAGGATGCACATCTTTACAGTTGGGATCCTAGAGACTGTTTCAAATCCTGGACAAAGAATTGGTTTCAGTGTCACCCACACGTGACTCACACTTACAGGTTCTGTGTCTTTGTTACATAATCACTAAGTTTTTATTTCTTTATCTGTAAAATGGGGATGGTACCTAGATTCTATGGCTCTATTGTGAGAATTAAATGGGATCAAGTATGTAAAGGCCAAATAAATGTTTGTCCTCTTTCCCTAGACTGTGGCAATTCTGTGTTGTACAGAAATGGAACAGAAGAGACCTGAACGGATTCCTCGTGCAGAAATTTTTCTCCATCACTCAGGTTCCCTCCAGGTTCCATGGTAAGTACAAGGGAAATGGTTGGAGTAGTTGATTTTCTGTATTGTGACTTTTGTTTGTTTGCTGTTGTTAAATACTTTTTCTAGATTTGGCCTGCTAAGAATTATTAAATAAATTTCCAGCTGTGTAATAAATATTTTTAAAAAGCATCCTTACTTGTTTTAACACCAAGAAGGCAAAGCCAAGGACACAGATGATTGCCTTAGTGGGCTGCCAGGAATCTGATAATCCTGATAATGACCCTTTTAAAAATGTAAAGTGCTGGACTAAGGCAACCTGACAATAATGGCTCAGTTCTTGTCTAGCTCTGTGCTCCTGGCAACTTGGAAATCAATTTTTGTCCACTCCCCAACATCTAAAGCAAAGGATGGGATCTTGAGCAATTAATCAAAATTGATTTCGTGTATCCAGAGGGGATCACTTAAAATGAACAGATAATTGCAGAAATGGAAGCTGCACCAGGTGATTTATAGGGTTGTCAGAGAGGAGGGCCCAGGTGCAGCTGGGGGAGGGAAAGTGGGTGGCTAGGACCAGCACTAGAGGGGCTGTATCTCAGGCAGTGTGGCAGAGGGCGTAGATTCATCGCATGTAGCTCCAGCTACCACACTATTCAGGACCAAGGGTGGTAAGTAACCAGAAGGTGATGGTCAGTGAAACGAACCATGAAATGAACTACTGACAAAGGTGCCCATAACAACAACTCATGAAAACTACAGTTTATGCATCCTTCTTGGGCTCTCACAATTCTGTGAATCAGAAACGGGAAAAGTTCACCTCGCTTTGTGAACTCTTACCACCTCGCTATCCCAAACTCTGGAACCAAACAAATTTGGATAACAGTGTATCCCTTGTTGGCCAAACTCTTACTTCCTGAATTTGGGGACCAAATAGATTTGGATAGTGACAGATACTTGTATTATTATCTCTTTGAGACTCAATGAAATTAAGAGACTCAGCCAAGGTCGCACAGCTAGTAAATAGTTGAGCCTGGATTTGGGACTAAACCTGTTGGTTGTAATTCTGAGCCTTTCTTCCTGTGACACATTTCTGCCACCCTAGAGTGAGGAGTTCTACACTGGGCAGGGTATGGGATTAGCCAACTTCTAAAATTACCCTCTAACCAAAAGTCCATGATTTTATGAAGTTAGGACTGCTTAGAAAAAGTGGCTACATAAAGTACAGCAGTATGCTGACCCGAACAGAGGCTGGTCATTACATAACCGGCCTGTGACTGCTCTGTGCTCGGCTATTGCCATGACCTCTCAAAACTTCAGAATAGGGGTGCATGGGTGGCTCAGTGGTGGAACACTCACCTACCATGTGGGAGACCACGGTTCAATCCCGGGCCCGTGCACCTTCCCCCAAACAAAAACAAAAACTGCAGAATAAAGCCTTGTGGAGGCAGCATCTATGGGAACAAACTAGGTGGACCTGGCAAATATCATCATTCATCCAATCACTCATTTATACATTCAACAAACACTTTAGGAGACATTATCTGCGGCAAGCTATGGACCAGAGCTAGGCCTATAAAGACGAACAGAAGGACACAGCCCTTGCCCCCGGGGATCACAGTCTAGTGGGGGGACACACACATATGAGCAGATGACACAATACAAGTGATAAGTTCCATGATGAAGACACACACAGGGAGCATCTTACCCAGCTTTGGAGGTGCGGGAAAGGCTTCCTGGCGTTGTCCCCTGAGCAGAGTCTCGAAGGATGAGTAGGAGTTAGCCAGGAGGAGAAGCAGGAGAAGGGCATTCTGGGCAGGTGGGACGGCGTGGGCAAAAGCATGGAGGTGAGAAGCAGCATGGTGCACTGAGGGAACGCCAAGCTTCCATAGGCCATGAGCAGCCCACAGATGGTTTTAAGCAGGTGTGACATGGTCAGATTCACATGTTCTAAAATTCTCCCTGGCAGCTGAAACCAGTAATGGTGGCAGTTACTTTGTCTCAGCACCTGAAGCTCCCTTGGCCCCAGATAAGATGTCTCAGTGGAGACCATTAGATACAATGTCAAACTAACAAGTGATTGAGGGTCACTTCTATGAGGTAAAGAGACAAAAATTTAAGCTCAGTTCTGCTGTTTAAAATAAAATGCACAAAATGGTGGTGTCTAAACTAATGCCCCAGGTAATGGATGCCGGTTTTATCTTGGCATTTCCAGTACAAAGTATATTTATGAATGAAAAATGTGTTGGCCCACTCTATTCAATAACCATGCATTTCAGTCACCCAATCTGTTAATTTAGTATCCAAGAGAGAAAAACTATATTTAGCTGAACTGTTTGGTCAATTCAGCCAAAATGTATGAGTTAATTGTATGTGACGATCTGATCCAATTCCCATTTCCCCCTAGTTTATATCTGGTCCCAAGACTTAAAGAAGATACTAAGGTAAGCTCGTTGGAGGGTCTGTGATGGTCTAACCAAAGTATGGCATTGTAGGTATAGGATTAGTTTTAGTGAAGAGTCCAACTTGTTGAAATCTGATTTATTTCAGGCCAGCCCCAGATTCCTTCAGGTGAGGGGCAGAAATAGCCCAGGCTGTGGGGTCAGAAGACCTGGGCTATCTCAGTGATCTTGGCTGTCCCTTCTGACCTTAGATAGGGATAGGGGTGGGGCCTTGCTCTAACTGTAGACAGTCCATAAGGTACATCGTCAAATAAGTTTTTTATAGCTGTGGTTCTGAAAATCTAGCATACTTCATGAGATTTTAGCATTAAAAGGATCTTGAAACCATAATAACACTCTAAGGGGGTCCACAGACTTTGTGAGATGGATCTTGACACTTCCCAAATCTGAGAGGCAGGTTATTTTTAAACCCTAGTGAAGAACACACAAACTCTAAGGAAGAATTAAAATACATTTATAACTAATTTAGCAGCGATGACGTTTTAAAAGTAGAAGGCTGTAATTTGGATGGATGGTATGGTGTGTGAAGATATCACAATAAAAATATATATTTTTAAAAACCTACAGGGCTAGTTTTAATTTTGTTTGCTGTTTTATGGAAGCAACATCAGTGATGGGTTGTCTATTTGCCTCCTGGGTCTTTGGCCAGCATCAAGGATGCTCAGTGGAAACCACAGGAAAATGGGGCTTTCAATGAGCCCAGTTTACATGGGCAGCGTATGTAAAGTTGACAAGGCCTCCCTAAGGTCCTGCCCCCTCTGTTGCCTGATTCTTGCCCTCTTTCTGATATTGAGTGTATCTCATTGTCAGTCTGTTAGGCCATTCTCAGTGTGTTTATATGAGTAATTTTCTTGGTGTCTTTTTCTCTCTGTGCCTCTATTTTTACTTCTCTGCTTTTCTCTTTTCTTTCTTTACACCATTTCAATCCCTGTTTTGCTCTCTCCCTTAAATGATCAAAAGAGAGCTGAATAATGTACTTTTATGTATTTATTTATTGAGCAGTCTTTCTATTTCCTGCCTTATAGAAAAGCAGGCAGGCAGGTGGAATATTGCCATTTCATCTGGAAAATAAACTTCTAGTGGTTTTTCATTTTTGTGATCCTTGTTTTATTCCTACCACTGCCCCCACCTCCCCATCCCAAGCCCAGGAATCTGGGACCAGCAACAGAATAAAAATCAAACCCTAGAGCTTCTGGCCTAGAGCAAGAGAGGGCCTGTAATGGTTGCCCCATGTGTGGGTGAGGGAGAGAAGCATGACGGTGGGAAGCATGCCAGGGAGTGGGGTGCAATTTGGGTGTATGGAATGGAGATGCCCATAGGACCTGCCCGCTCATGTGGCACCAGGCCTTTCTATGACTGAGCTCTGCCACTGTCCAGCCTTTGCCTTGATCCTCCCACAGTGAACCACCCTGGTGTTTGAAGACTTCATACCTTTGCTTATGTGGCTCCTTTGCCACCCCCAGCCCTGTTCACAAGGTCAACCCTACCCACATGCTAAAATCCTCCCTGAGCCACAGAACCAGCTGTAAGTCTCATCCTTCATGTCCCCCTATGATCAGAGGCTGGGTCTCAGCCATCCTGGTTTCCCCAGTGTGTGGTCCAGTGCCTGGCACATAAAAGGTATTCTATCAACATGTTCTGGAGAAATGATGGCGGGATCATGTTCAGTATAAAATCTTTCGTCTTCTGCTTTAGCAGAAGAGTATCAAAGTAGGCAAACTTGGTCCAAGCTCTGAGGATCCTGCCTAGACCCCCATGCTCACCGGCCCCTAGGCTGCCTCTGCGTGCCCTGCTTCTTCAGATCCCAGCCATTTTCGAAGGCCCCCTCCGCAATGAAACCTTCTGTGATTCCCCACCCTTAGAAGAAAGAAACCACCTGTCCCTCATCTGAGCTCCCAGCCACCTGATCTGCTGTTACCTTATTTTGGGTCTCTTTTAGTTGTATCGGCACTCCCATGTTAGGCACACACGTTTGTCACTCCCAGGACCCACACAAAGAGCCAGCCCCCAGAGGGTAGGACATCCACAATGGCCATAGATTAAGAAAGTAAAGGCAGCTCTGCCACCCCTTGGGAAGAGAAAAAGCCAGAACCAACAGTGCCGCTGGTCAACAGGAAGGGGGTAGAGGGTCGGAGCCCGGCCTCCCAGCATGGCGAGGGGGTGCTGGGCACAGGTGGTCACTTGTACCCAGCAACATGGGGTGAAAACGTTACACTACCTTGTTGGTCAGTGGGTCTCCTGGTCCATCTTCGCCTTTCTCAACACTTAGCTCTGACTGCTTGCAATTAGTATCTGAGAGGCAATCTAAAAGAGTCAAGCTGCATTATGGTGAACCCCAGGAAAACTGCAGGGCACAGCTCATCTCGTGGAGAGTGGCTCAAATGGCAAAGGTTGGCTCCTTCACCTACTCAGCTGGGCCTCACCAAGGAAATAAGATCAAGAAAGTGGTGTTCGTCTTTAGCATTTATTTATAATTGGAAAAATTGTTTGTTTGTTTGTTTTCTGAGCAAGCACAGACCACAAGCACGTCACAATCAATTGGCTATACATGAATATCTTTGTCATTCTCTTACTAACAGCAGGAATGAGATAGCATCGAGAGAGGTGTGCTCTACACATTACATAGACAATCTGTGGTATGCAACAAAACCCAGGCCACAAAATTGTAATTAGACACTTTCTGTCTGCCTCAGAGAGGCAAAGGCATGTGGACTGAATGGGAGCATGGGACGGATAACAGAAAGCTGTGAGGGAGCCAGCCATGGTTATACGGATTATTTTCGCAGGCAGGCGAAGCAGACAATGGAAAAGCTTCAGTCCTTGCTCTCTTGCCAGGGGAGCACAGGGAAACCAAAGGGAAATATATAAAAATTGGGGCATAAAAGGCCTAGGAAGCTTGGTCATCTTCAGAAAGGCAAAACCAAAACACTGTTTTTGAAACGAAAGTCAGTTTCAATCAGTGTTTATTTGTAAACAGTAGAAATCAAAGGGAAGTTTCTTGCCAGTGAAGTGACACATTCAAGAGTCAAAGTGAACTACAGGGTTTTCTTGGGTGTGGGTTTGTATTAAAAAGATTGGGATACTGGAGGGTTGAAAAAGACATTGTTCAGGTCGTGTAAAGCCTCAGGTGGGGCAGGGAAGAAGGGAACTTAGTCCTAGGGCTAAAACTTAGTCCACCTGCGAGGTGGGTGGAGAAGCCTTGTGGGGTCTTTGTAACAAACTCTACAATTTGGGCAACACCAATTTGGATCAGTCATAGGGATCAAGCCATCTGCATCCCTCTGGTTGTGTTGCTGTGGAGACAGACTGACTTGTATTACCTACCAGGCCTAGCACAGCACCTTGCACAAGCATTCAATGAACGTCTGCTGAAGGGATATTCCCCTGTGTACTATAAACTTAGATTTATTTGAGCTTTCAGCTGCCAAAAAATACCTAATTATGCTATGGAGAAATCCAAATCGTGACTGACATCAACATGTCTGACTAATGCCAAGTCTTGGAAGAATGGACATAAATTCACAAATTATCTGGAAAACGTTAAAACCATGTTGATGGAGATCTCTCTCTCTCTAATCAGTGTTAAGGTTAGCTAGCAAACAGCTGGAATCAGTACTGAGATCTAAATCAGTGTTCAAAATTTGTGACTCCTAAACATTGACAATTACTAACATTTTCTACCTTCTTTAATTCCTCTCCCTCTTCAAAGTTCCATATCCTGAAATAGAAAGGAAGATCACAGCAGGACCGACAGAGCACTCCATTCCTAGTGTTCCTGTTCTCTTAGGAACTTTGATATAGCTAAATTAATTTGCAAAAGACTTCTTAGCTCCAATATGATAAACAAATTGGTGTGAATGGAGGCTTTACAGGCTGAATGGTCAGAATAATAGTTTGTGGAATTTCAGCTTCCTCCAAATAGGAAGGCCCTAAAGGACTTTGAGGTAAGGAACTGTGAGACCTTCACTCTTCACCACTTTCACTACAAAAGAGAAGTAAGCCTGAGCAGAGGCTTGCTGTCTTACAACAGTTCAGCAATTTCAGAACTCTGGAAACAGTAATGACTTCAAGGACATAGGAAATAAAACGTTCTGAGCAGTACACACGTCACAATGCTTGACATTTGCCTACACAATTTGTCTGCTAGATATTTAGGGTCCCTCGTGAGCACTGAGGGTCTTTCACAACAACTCCCTAATTCCTACAACACAACCCTAGCATGGCTAAAGCGGCACTTGCCACCACTGGGGGCTTTGGCCACACAGACACATGACACATAATACGTTGAGAGCTGCATTTATTCATGAACGAGGTCAAAAATGCTTGCTAATCACTTAGGAGAAAACTCTCCTAGTCTTTAGCTAAGCCACAGAAATTTTCCCACAACCTGAAACACAGGCATCCTTTGTCCTCTCTGAGGAAAAGAGCAAGAAGAGTTCAAAAAGGAAGAGTACAATCGCCACACTTGTCACTATATCTACTTTCCACCTTGTGTTTCTCAGAAGCAAGAAAGTTACATTATAAATTCACTATCCCTATACCTTGAACTTCATTGCTCAGTCACTTTTAACCATTTGCACTGCAAAACGGACAGCACCGGACAGGTATTCTACTGAGGGTAATGGAGGAAAACAACCTCTTCTTTTTTGTGACCTTCTTATGATGTCTAGAGTGTACCTAAAACCCATAACCTTTTTACCACCCCTTGCCTAGTCTTAATCACCAGTGGCATATCTATTACTTGATATTCAATTTAAAGCCCACTGACAGAAAACTCCACACTCACACATTTCTAACAGAATATTCTATGAAAAAAATCACTTAAGACAGAATTCACTCCATCACTATCAAAACTTGATATCAAGGTCAAGTTTTTTTTAATTTAAAAAATTTTAACACTATGGCCATAAAATTCACCAATTGCTGAAGCCCAAGTTGAGCTTCTTTAGTACACAGTAATTCTCTGAATTTGGAAGAACACATTTAACCTAAAGTTTAAAATTGATCCCTGAAACAGAGCTGGGGGAAGAATAGGAGAAGTGCACCCTACAGACATTTCCAAGCACTACCAGGAGGTGTCCCCTGCAGCCATCTTGGAAAGGCCTCTGCGCTGAGACCTGCCTGCCCTCCTCCTTGGCATGCAGTTTCCACCCACATGGGCACGCGCAGCTCCTGAGCAGCGCTTCCAGGTGTTCCGGGGGTCCAGAGGCCTGGACTCACAGACCCCGCACAGGCCCTGTGGTTCAGATTTGGAGAGAAGGCATGCCACAAAGGTTTTCAAACAGATTCCTCCATTAAAAGGAACCAAACCAAAGAGCTCCTGGAACACTCAGGACCAAGGCAGATGAGAAGCCTCTAATTAATTTTGTGGCCTTTTTTTGTTTGTTGGTTTAAAAAAAGAGAGAGAGAAAGAAGAAGAAAAGGAAAGTGCAGTGAAATTTACTCTTTAGCCTCAGCCAGTTTATTGTTCATCTCTTTACTTTGCTCCTTGTCGTCGGGCTTGACGGTACTGGGGCCCTCTGCGCCCTTTTTCTTGGCGCCTCGGCCCGACACCACCTGTTTGTCTTTGGCCTTCCTCGGGGGCTTATGGCTTGCTGAAGTCTTTTTTGGTTTGGAACTCTGAACACTAGGTTTCTCCACCTGCACGGAGAGACAGACCACAAATATAGAAACACAAAAGGGGAGGGAGCAGGAGAGAGAATTTAGAGAGAAGACATTGTTAAGTAGAGGCTAATGGTAATGGTAAATTTGACACGGGTGGGGCACAGTGTACAAGGTAGTTTCCTTGGTGTTAGGTAATTTGTTTTCTCCCATCTGAACAATCATTTTGGCAACACTTTCACTGGCCACCTTGGCTCCCTGGCCTCGCAGCCCTCAACCCTGGGCCACCCCAAGGTGGTGGACCATTTACAATTTTCCAACATTTGCTGCCCCTCCTTGTGGGAAGATTAAACCTCATCACTCTGCTCAGCTCAGACACAGGCAGGTGATTTGCTTTGGTCAATGAAATGTGAGCAGAGGTGATGGGAGTCACCTCCAGGCAGAAGACTCAAGAGGCAGCATGTGCTTCCCAGTGCTCTTATTTTCCTTCCGCCACAGAGAAAGGCGGCTCCATCTCCCTGAGTCCCAGAAGACGCCAGGTGGGGCAGAGCTGCAGCCGACAGGAAATGGACACATATGAATAAGAAACAAACCTTTGTTGATGTGAGATGCAGAGATTCTAGGGTGGTTTATTACTGCAGTATAAGCTGTCTCAGGATGGTGAACACATATGGAGACATGTCGTCCCTGAAATGCTCTGGGCCAGGGGGTCTCCAGTCTCAGCTAGGCCTTTAGGACACTCCAGCCTCCTCTCACCTCTGGCTGCCCCCTCAACCATTTTCCCCCAGAAGAGCCCTTCTAAGTCTGCTCCACTCTCCCCAGTCTCCCTCCTCTAGCTCTGTCCCCTTCATTCTTAGGAGTTAGCCTTGCCTTCTCCTTTTCAGGGAACCATGGAGTACTAGAAATGTCTGCCCTGCTGCTTCCTACTCCCATCCATCTCTAGATCTACTTCCCCCCAACTTCCTCCTTCCTCCCCTTGAATCCTTTTTGGTCCAAGGCAAACCCCAAGTCCTGAGGCCCACGCATCTGTGGACGGTGGGCAGTGACGTTTGAGCCTGACAGACTGGGGCACTTGTTCACTGAGGTCCAGTAGTTGTGAGACACCCTTGATCTGTAAATGAGGTAACCATCATTTGGTTTGTCTGGGACTTAGGGTTTTCCTGGGACATGTGACTTTCAATGTTAGGATTGGAAGAGTCCTAGGCAAATTGTAAACTGGTCCTGGACTAAATAAGAAACTCCACTTGAGTGCAAGGCTGTAGGGCAAAAGCAGGAAAAAACCTACTGAAGGTCTACAGCAGTAGTTCTCAGAAATTTTTCTGCTTTTATACACAGGAGAACTGATATTTACACAATTCCACGTGACCTGACATCATGGAATAAGCTAGGAAGGTGGCTTGCATTTATGATTCCTACTTCACTAGCTGTATCTCCAACATTTCACTCCCTCTCATGAAAGCATCCTGGGATGCAAATAACGCAGAGTAGTGTTATTATAGGAAAATCCCTGCATCTGTTTTAATTTACTTAGAAATGTAAATAATTCCCACACTGTTTATTATAGTAACAACTAACAAAAAATATTGTATATTTGGAACACATCTGGCAGCTGATGGGACAGGTGTGTTGTGACAGATTCAGGATGGATGAAGATTAAGCAGGGGTGGGCCAGGAGGGAACCAGGCAAGGGTGCCTGCAATACTGAGCCAGGCCCCTCAGGGGCAAAAATACAGTTATTATAAGATAAGGGAATTTAGGGTTCAGGTGAGTTTTTCTGCCACTTTTTTTTTCTGGGATTCAGCTGTTCATATTCTAAGTGATGTTTCTTTTTATTCCCTTTGAATTTAACAAAGTTTCATCTTGAAGATACCCATCTGTCTGGGTGCTACAGAAGAAAGGAGGAGTTTTGAAGGAGTCCTTGGAGGCTGGACCAGAATTGGCAGTGACCACGCACCCTATCCTCTACCTACAGTTAAATCTTCCCTTTCAGGTTGTGTGATGGGCTCCCTTTGGGGGTGAAGCTCTGCCTCACCTTTGGAGGTTCCTTGAAAGGTTCGCTGTAGAGGCTGCGTATTCGTCTGCGATCAGTGGCTTTATTATCAGCAGATGTGGGCTTATTGGCCTCTCCTTTGAACTCGGCACTGTAGCTGGTCTCATGAGCCATCTTATCATCCGGAGGCTTGTACTGGGGCTTGGCTTTTATGGGTTTCACAGGCTTGATGTCTGTCCATGCTCTGAATTCATTTCTGTGAATCAAAGAAAGCATACGTAAAATGATACATCATATGTCTGGAAGTAGGGTCACAAACACAGAAAGATCTCAGTGAGTGCTTGTGGCACTGACTGATCCATGGCTGAAGAGTTAGTGTCACTCTGTCATCATGTATATGTTCAAGTTTTCCTTCTTGCAGTTAATGTGAGCTTGTGACAGTATTGGTAGTACCTTGGAGAAAGAACTCAGGCTCCCAGCTCTATGCTGCAGCTATGGACAGGTAATCCTAATCATTTTTCCAATTTGTAAAATGAGGCTGATAAAACCCGACCCAGTAAGTTGTCCATGAGTTAGACAAATACTATTGAATCCCTGCTATACGCAAGGTTAAAGGGTTGTGGAAACTAAATGAGACAATGTATTAAGCATGCTGGATGGTATACTGTAGCCAATTAACAAGTGCCAGTTCCCTTCACCCTTTTTTCATTCCATTATCCAGAATCCTCGAGATTATTTTCTCCTTTTGAAAAGCCCAGGGCTTGCTTCTTATAGTTCCAGAACTTTAATGATCTTAATCACTTTAGATAGAAATCTTTATGAAATATCTAAATGCTTACAGATCTTAAATAAGCAAAATGTACTGAACATAATTTAAATATCACAACTAGGACCTGTTGTGCTGGTTTGAAGCTATAACATACCCCAGAAAAGCCATGTCCTTTAATCCTCATTCAATATTGCTGGGTGGGATCTTTTTGATTGTTTCCATGGAGAAGTGGCCCACCCAATTGTGAGTGGTAACTTTTGATTAGTTGGTTTCCATGGAGATGTATCTCCACCCATTCAAGGTGAGGTTGCTTACTGGATCCCTTTAAGAGGGAACCATTTTGGTAAAAGTTCAGAACCAACAGAGCCGCCAGAAATGACAGAAACCTCAGAACTGACTGAGCAAGAACTGACAGAAACTTCAGAGCAGAGCTGACACAGATGCATTTGGAGAACAGAGACACAGATGTCTGGAGATGCTTAGAGCCCCAGATGTCACTGTAAGAGGTTAAGCAAGCCAGAACCTGGACAGAGCCGAGAGAAGCCAAGAAATGAAAGATGGCCCAGGAGGAGCAAAGTGAGGAACCCCCACAGGAACAGAGGCTGAAAGCAATGGAGCCCAGGAGCAAGGGACCAGCAAGGGACCAGAGTTCCTTCCCAGCTGACAGAGGTGTTGCAGATGCATCGATCTTCCTTGAATTAAGGTATCTTTCCCTGGATGCCTTAGTTTGGACATTTCCAGAGGCTTAGAACTGTAAACTTGTAACTTAATAAATTCCCCTTTTTAAAAAGCCATTCTGTTTCTGGTATATTGCATCCCAGCTGCTTTTGTAAACAAAAACACCTGTTTTAGGATATATATATATACATGTAGAGGAGTCTTCATGTCCTTTGGTGTGACTGGCTATTATTGGTCCTTACACAAAAAACGACTAGTCTGATGCTGTTTTTGAGCCAGAGGGTCACTTTTATGGTCCACAACAATCCTTCTTATGGCTTCTATCAACTGTTTCTGATCAGTTATCGGGCAGGAGAGTAGATGCCCGACAATGTTCAAAGCAGGGTAAATCAAGGGCAGGTTCTGATGGAGGCCACACGGATCCCTCCTGCTTAAGTGCATGAGATCCAGTGTATAAGTTCTGTGGCTCCTGAGGTCTTTATAAGGTCAATCCTCATTTGGGGCCATATTCCTATATGAGAGTTGAGGCTTGAGAGGCTATGTTTCAGAAGGGGGAGAGTATATGACTACTTGTGGAGTTAGGTTCTTCCAATGCCCTCCTTCAATCTAATCAATAACTCCCTCCTTAGTGGAGAGGACTCAGAGATAAGTGCTATTAACAGGCCACAGGGGATGGTGGAAAGAGCTTAGATTGTGATGGAGACACATGGGTTCTAGTTCTGGCATTGCCTCTAATTAGCTATTGAGCAGACCTGCCCCTGTCCTCAGTTTCCCCATTTGTAAAACAAAAGAATCAGACTAGACAACTTATTCCTTCTAGCTCAGCCTTTCTCAGTTGATGAAGCTGGTTTGGTAACACTGAGCCACTTGGAGGTCATTTCTCCTGATTTCTGGGTTCTTTCAGGAGAACTGACTCATATGTGAGAAAAGAGACCACAGTTTCTTAAGAGACCCTTCCCCCAAACTCACCTTCCCAGTGCGGCTTGCACCTCCACTAAGAAGTCTCACCAACAGTTCAGACTCAATGTTTCTAGAACCAATTCTTATCTCCCTTGCTTACGATCTACCTGGCAGGATGCTGAACTATATGGGGCCAAAACTGAGTAAGATCAAGCCCCTGAGATCAAGATGCTGGAAGCAGAGGAATTTTAGCTGAGGTTACTCCTGGACAAGAGTGTGAGCCAAGATGGAGGGGTGAAATGTAGGGAAGTAGCTCCTATACAAGCTTGGGAGTCAGGGAGAGGCTTCTGAAGTGAAGTCAGAGAAGTGTACAGGGAGTTTTTTAGAAGGAGAGGGCAGGTTCCAGGCAGAGTGAACAGAGGCTCATGAGACTTGGCTCCTGTGGGCACCTAAAGGTAGCTGGGGTGGGAAGGGTACAAGAGATGGATCACAAGGGTCTTGCCAACCAAGGGCTTGATCTGGATTGTAAAAGGAGCTGCTAAAGGATTTCAAGCCAAGGATGAGCATGGCTAGATTAGATTTGGAGAAGAGAACTTTGGCAGCGATGTGAATGATGGACAGAAGGGGAGAAAGGAGGTGACAGGCTAGGTAGGAGACTGTTCAGTGAGTCAGGGAAGAAAACAGAGGCTTGAGCCAGGATAGTGGCAGTGGGGATGGAGAATGGGGCACTGAGTCAAAAGGAATGGAGAGAATGGCAAGACTTGAAAACAGATGAGCTGCGGGAGGTGAGGGTCAGGGAGGAATTTGGGGAGACTCCAGAATTTTGGCCTGCGGATGATAGTGCCAACCATGGAGATGGGGAAAATGGGAGGAGAAGGGGATTTGGGAAGAGTATTGAGACCCTCTTGCATCTGTTAATGGTACCACACCCATCCCAGTATCAAGGCTGATTTTTTATCTTTTCCTCTCCTCTCTTCCTCCTTTCTTTCTTCCTTGGGTTCAACCATTTCAGCTCTGTACACAGGCCGAGGGCTGACCCAGGTAACATTTGGGGATCTAGCCACCATCACCTGCCTGAGGCTCTAGGTCCTCTGTTCTTCCTTCCTACCCCTCACGGCCAAGGCCCTGCCTGCTAGATGGGCTACTATCTCCTGGGAGCTCAACCAGTAACCAGCTGACTACCAGATATATGATGGCAGAAACCCGGATTCTCTGCTCCTACCCCGCCTACTTTCAGAATTAGGACTGGGATGGACATGCACTGTTCCTAAGTACTGTTTCTGGGTCATCTCTCCCTGGCAGCCTCTGTGGCCTTCCGTATCTCTGCAGTGACCCCTGTGGGCTGGTGAGGATCTCATTTGTGAGCATTATCCATAGGGTATGTCATTGTGGGAAAAGTTTGGTAACCTCAAGCTTGAACAACTTTAGTACATCATCTTCATATGACATCTTGTTAATTAGTTTACTGTAATTATGGAAGACTGTTAGGTTTAAACCTAAATTCCATTTCTGAGAATTTTCTTTGATTTCTCCATAAAACCTCCCCCAGTCATATGCAATAATTAATCAGTTGTTATAAAAATAAATTAGCAGGTGGGCCACAGTGGCTCAGCAGGCAGAGTTCTCGCCTGCCATGCCAGAGACCCAGGCTCAATCAATTCCTGGTGCCTGCCCATGCAGAAAAAAAAAAAAAAAAAAAAGCTACCATTCATCTTTTATAAGTTGACTTATAAAGGCCCAACTTGGGGCTTTCCTTTTCCAGGAACCCATTCTCTATTACTTAGCCCAAAGTTTCCCATCTCTCGGCTCCTTGGCTATTTACTTTACTGTTCAACTTTGTGGTTAACCTACGCAGTTTCATGTTGTTCTTTACTTCATTCACAAGTCCATTTTGTCTCTCTTGAAGGATAAGATACCTCTAGAAAATTCATGATCAAACCCTGCTTTCTGGTCCAATCATTCGCATGGTTGCAAAGGGATAAAGTAACATCCTATGTCAGAGGGTGGGTTTGGAGCAGAGCTCAGCTGGGATCCGGCCCCTGCCTGGCCTATCAGGGCTATTCCCACACCCAGGCCACCACTCTTAAATCCTTTTAAATGTCTTTCTTAAATCCTTCACAGGACCTGGCTCAAGGCTCGGCATTTGGTGGGCATTTAATGGATTTCAGTTCTGGTCTGCTGATGTCACCTCTTCCTCAGCTGTTCCTGACTTTCCTGACATGGGCCAGGTATATCGTCTTCAAGATATGAAAATGCAAGAACACCCTTCTATTTTAGTGAACTAATTATAGGCTCACAAGCTTGTTTCCTAGCCTGGATGGAGTCCCTCTTCAACACTGGCTGAGTTCTGTTTATCTGTGTTTTCTAGTACACCGCACAGCACATAGCAATACACTCAGTAAACATTCAGAGAATTAAAGCAAATCAAATGTTCTATTGTAGTTCAGATATTTGTGAAGGCTACCCAAACCTGGGGCTTATGTTATTGCTAAAAATCACTCCCTAAACCCATGTACCCTTGTCTATGACTCCTTTTTAGGGGAAGTTTTCCTCACTAAAGCAGAAATTTAAATTCCTTCAATTTTTTATAAAATTCTACCTCCCTCAGTTGACAGGAGGCAGCCCTGTGATCCTACTGTATTAAGCTACCCAAGGTGGGCAAGGACCTGGGGGCAGGATGGAACCCCTGAAAATCAGGGGACAGGTAAGGAAAAGAAAGCTGACCTAGCTCTTGCTGAGCACTAACTAGAAGGCTAAGCCCTTTATGAATCTGACTTTATTTACCCTTTTAACATCCCTGTGAGGTTGCTGCTTTTAGCCCCATGTTATACATGAGGAACACGAAGCTTGGAGAAATGAAGAGATTTGCCAAGCCAGTAAGTATAAGATGAGTCTGTCTGACTCCAAAGCCCTTGCTCTTTCCACCACCTCCACTTGAAGGAGGGTGTGGAACTCAAATTTGCCTTGGGGGCCTTCCAGTGCCCAGCAGCTGTGGCTCTAGGGAGTGATCACCACAAGAGAGTACTTCTTTCTGCCAGTCTGGGGGTGCAGCATAGTAAGGCTCTGCAGTCCTGGTGCTGGGAGGAACCCACAGCCACAGCCTGCTGCCCTTGCATCCCAGACATGTTGCGCAGCCACAGCTTCTCCTATGCTATCATGTGGGAAAGTCACAGGACAGGATGATCTCCAGCTGCATGGCCCAGAGCCCCCTGTCCCCTCCACAGTAGATCCATGGGTAGACCACCTTATTTGAGGTTTGATGCATGATTTATCTTTGGCATAATCCTTGCAGGGGCAGAAGGGAGCTGAGGACTATGATGTCCACAGCGGGTGGGCAAACTGCACAAATAAAGATCAATCTAAAGATCAACCCATATATTTAGATCTGAGTTTAAGTGACTGTTCTGGTGGCTCATCTGTGCTTGGAAAATCTGTGAAGAGAAACCCCAAAGCCCCAACCAGGGAATGGCAGAATCAGGCCCAATCTAAGACATTTTATGGAGACTGGATGGGCAGGGTCTTCCTGGGCTGGTCCCTCAGGACCTCTGAACAGCTACACAGTCATGCTCAGAGCAGCTGCTAAAGCAGGAATTTTGGGTCTTGCTGATCAGGGCAAAATTTTCAAAAGACTCAAAGAATACTCTATCTTCATCTCCTCCTGTCTAGTCCCTCTTCCCTCAGTAGTAGTCCCTTACTACTGCTCCCCAGACCAAGGCATCAGGATCCTGGCCCTCAACGCCTCACTTCTGATTGATTTGGCACATGGTGCAGGATAAATCTTCCTCCAATTTGGCCACGAATATACTGCTCCCCTCCTCAGACCCTCCAACCGACCCATTTTCTACTTGATGAAGCCAAAAATAAGGTACCTTCTAGTTCCCACAAGTTATGATTCCTCATATGATGTGGCCCCAAGTCACAGTCTTTCCAGCCTTATTTCTTTATCTTCATTAGAAAGTGTTTAGCTGGGCAGGCCATGGTGGCTCGGCAGGCAGAGTTCTCACCTGCCATGCCGGTGCCTGCCCATGCAAAAAAAAAAAGAAAGTATTTAGCAAGCATTTCTGTGTGTCAGGCACTTGGAAAAGCTCTTTAGATACATTATCTTGCTCAATCCTCCAGTGACCCTTTGTGATAGGTACTGTCACTCAGTTTGCAGATGAGACCATTCATGCTGCCCTTCCCCAAACACATACCACACTTTCCCACCACTGGGTGTTCACTCATGTGGCACGCTTTGTCCCCCACACCTCCAGCCATTGAAATAGTACACCACATTCAAGTGTGTCCTCCTCTAGGGCACTTTCCCAGTCCTAGAGCTGTTTCAGGCTTGTCCTCCTCTGGCCATCATCTCTTTGTCGCACTCACCCAGCTCTAGCTTATAGCAGGGCTCCCCCAGACTATGCAATCATTGAGAGTAAGGACTGTCCTTTTGCAGCTGGGTAACCCTCACTGTGCCTACATACCAACAGGGATGCAGAATGCAGGCCCCACCTCACCCACGTAAAAAGCTAAACAGGAATCCACTGGGCTGCCTCAGCCAAAGAGAGAGGATAAAACAGTTACATAGGCATCTCATAGTACTCATCACTTCCTACAATATGTCCACAAATTCTTTGATACTCTCCCCTTCAAAAGGTGGTGCTTACTTCTCCTGTTATAGATGTTGGTTAGACTTACTGACTAGCTTCTAATAGAATATGGTGGAAGCGATGGGGTGTAACTTACGGGCTGTTAAAGGCAGTGCAGGCTCCTCCCTGCTCTCTCTCTTGAACCACTTGCTCTGGGGGTAGCCAGCTGCCCTGTCAAGAAGACACTCAAGCAGCCCAGGTGGAGAAGCCCAGGTGGCAAAAAACTGGAGAGGCCCAGGTGGAGAAAACTGAAGCCTCCTGCTAACAGCCGTGTGAGGAGGCATCTGAGAAGTGGACCCGCAGCCCCAGTCAAGCTTTCAGATGACCTCATGAGTCCCCTGAGCTAGAACAACCCAGATAAGCCATTCCTGGATTCCTGACCCTCTATGAGAGAATAAATTATTTTTATTTTCAACTGCCAAATCTCAGGGGATACTTTATTATACAGCAATAGATACTAAAACAGATAGCAACCAAAAAATCATTCTTCACTTCAAAACACTCTTGATTCATCTCAGCACGGCAAAGCCAGGTTTGAGCAGAGTACAGAAAGTTCCAGCTCACAGCAGAGTTGCTGCATCCAGTAAATAAGAGAGGTCTTTAATAGCCTTCATTAGAAGGTTTCAAAGACTCCCATGCTGCAAAGCTGATAAAGGTGCACCTAACCTGAGACCAGGTCATAAGCAGAAACAAAGACATGCAGACCCTTATAGGAGAAAATGATCCCTCTGAGCACAAGCACAGGCAGGGTGCAGGGAAGCTTGGGCAGAGGTGAACAAGGGAGAAGAGGCACAGAGCCCGCGCAGGAGCAGGTCCGGGGCTTCAGTGGAAAGGGCACTGGCTCTGGAACGAGATAAGCCTGAACTCTACCCCAGCCCTTACCCTCAGCAGTCCCTTGTCTGCTCTGAACTTCAGAGGGCTCATGAGGGAGGCATCCGCATGAGACCTACTTCTCAGGATTGATATGGGGATAAAATGAGAATGTTCTTTAGATGACGAGGACCTTGGCATTCATATCAGCATTACAAAGTCTCTGGTGTATAACTGTGTAACAGATACTTTTGTTTTTCATTATAGACTCTGAAGAAAAATTATTAAATATTTTCTAGGTTCTACACAGAGAGCTAGAAATGCTGTGGTGAACAGGTAGACACAGCTCCTGCCTCCACTGACCTGTAGTCAGGTGGGGAAATACAAACAATTAACAGACAATTAAATATCTGTCCAACTGTTTTATTTCTGAACTAGGAAGACACGATCTGACCATTGCAGTAAAAATTCTGGAGCCAGGGGTTGCACGGGTAGTTCAGTGGTAGAATTCTTGCCTGCCATGCAGGAGAGCTGGGTTCAACTGCCGGTCCATGCAATTCCCTCCCAAAAAACAAACAAGAAAAACAAAAACAAACAAAAATTCAACCAATGATTCTGTAATGAGAGATACTCACATGGAAAAATAACGAAATGAGACCCTACCATACAGTATACAAACAAACAAAATTCTGGTGCCAAAACTGGCAAAACCTGGCCAGTAGCTTCCCTTAACAGGCTTATTTCTGAGCGTATTTCACATTAGATTTGAACAAAGTAGCATTTAATAAATGTCTGATTAACCGAATCTCCAACACTGAGGATCCACCATAAACAGATATTAGCTTTTTAAGACCTCGTGGCATTTTATGCACATTTTCTTGTGGGGATTCAAGAGGAGATACTGAGAGAGCAATTATGTAGGGGCCAAGGACAGGCAAGAGCAGAGTGATTGATGAGCCAGGTCCCAGAGGAGGGAGGAGGGAGGCATCAGAAGCACGGAAGAGGGTTTGGCCTTGGA